>NC_140657.1:0-1401813 GCF_978046115.1 Saccoglossus kowalevskii
GACTGGCCATACTGACATCCGACAGACTGGCCATACTGACATCCAACAGACTGGCCATACTAACGTCCAACAGACTGGCCATACTGACATCAAACAAACTGGCCATACTGACATCCAACAGTCTGGCCATACTGAAGTCCAACAGACTGGCCATACTGACATCCAACAGACTGGCCATACTGACATCCAACAGACTGGCCATACTGACATCCAACAGACTGGCCATACTGACATCCAACAGACTGACCATACTAACGTCCAACAGACTGGCCATACTGATGTCCAACAGACTGGCCATACTGACATCCAACAGACTGGCCATACTGACATCCAACAGACTGGCCATACTGACATCCAACAGACTGGCCATACTAATGTCCAACAGACTGACCATACTGACGTCCAACAGACTGGCCATACTGACATCCAACAGACTGGCCATACTGACATCCAACAGGCTGGCCATACTGACATCCAACAGACTGGCCATACTGACATCCAACAGACTGCCATACTGACATCCAACAGACTGGCCATACTGACATCCAACAGACTGGCCATACTGACGTCCAACAGACTGGCCTTACTGACATCCAACATACTGGCCATACTGACATCCAACAGACTGGCCATACTGACGTCCAATAGACTGGCCTTACTGACATCCAACAGACTGGCCATACTGACGTCCAACAGACTGGCCATACTAACGTACAACAGACTGGCCATACTGACGTCCGACAGACTGGCCATACTGACATCCAACAGACTGGCCATACTAACATCAAACAGACTGGCCATACTGACATCCAACAGACTGGCCATACTAACGTCCAACAGACTGGCCATACTGACATCCGACAGACTGGCCATACTGACATCCAACAGACTGGCCATACTAACGTCCAACAGACTGGCCATACTGACATCAAACAGACTGGCCATACTGACATCCAACAGTCTGGCCATACTGAAGTCCAACAGACTGGCCATACTGACATCCAACAGACTGGCCATACAGACATCCAACAGACTGGCCATACTGACATCCAACAGACTGGCCATACTGACATCCAACAGACTGGCCATACTGACATCCAACAGACTGGCCATACTGACATCCAACAGACTGGCCATACTGACATCCAACAGACTGACCATACTAACGTCCAACAGACTGGCCATACTGATGTCCAACAGACTGGCCATACTGACATCCAACAGACTGGCCATACTGACATCCAACAGACTGGCCATACTGACATCCAACAGACTGGCCATACTAACGTCCAACAGACTGGCCATACTGACATCCGACAGACTGGCCATACTGACATCCAACAGACTGGCCATACTAACGTCCAACAGACTGGCCATACTGAAATCAAACAGACTGGCCATACTGACATCCAACAGTCTGGCCATACTGAAGTCCAACAGACTGGCCATACTGACATCCAACAGACTGGCCATACAGACATCCAACAGACTGGCCATACTGACATCCAACAGACTGACCATACTAACGTCCAACAGACTGGCCATACTGACATCCAACAGACTGGCCATACTGACGTCCAGCAGACTGGCCTTACTGACATCCAACAGACTGGCCATACTGACGTCCAACAGACTGGCCATACTAACGTACATCAGACTGGCCATACTGACGTCCGACAGACTGGCCATACTGACGTCCAACAGACTGGCCAAATACAGCTCGTTCTTCCCTTAAGCGGGACTGTAGAGATAGTAATAGCTACCTGCTTTCTAATGTCTGAAGAATCATATACAATTCAACCAGTCATTGTGTTCAAAGTGTGAATAACACACCATGCTTATTTGTATATTAGATAATGCATTATATCTAAACGCATCCTATTATAAAGTTTTCATGTTTCAGTAATCACTTCATAGTTTTATACAATATAGCATATTGGGGAATGTAGAACTCCATGTTACTCTATTTATATTTAAAAAACATATTTAATTTTAATAAAATTTTATTAATACTTGTTCATAGAATGGAAAAATTGAGTGCACAGAGAAACGCTGCCCGAAGTTAAACTGTGAAACTGCAGTTAGTACAGTTGGAGAGTGCTGTCCAATATGCTTAGAAGATATATGCAGTATAGCCTTTTCTGATGATATCATTAGAAGTGGTGATGACATCAGCATTAACTGTGTACAAAATGGTATTTAGTATTATCAAGGTGAAAGGTGGGAGATGAATGATGATTCCTGTTCAGAGTGTATTTGTAGGGTAAGTATCTCATTTCTGGTGACATCATTGAATGTGGTGAAGACATCAGCATAAAATGTGTACAAAATGGTTTGATATTGACCAGTGCAGTGCACACTTAAAAAGTTTGATTGCATGAAAAAAAAATGGGCAAGGTTATTAGCATATTCAAAAAGGCAATTAAACACATATTACAATCTGAGATGAGAAAGACACTAGAAACATTGCGACAAACATTGAACATTTCTTTTTAGAAATGCACCTTTGGAATTTTGCATCTCAAATCGTGATCTAAAATAAAATTGCCAATTTCTTTATTTTTGGCTTAGTTCAATATTGTACAGCACACCTGATCTTGTTAATATGTAAACAAGCCAGGAGAAAAAAATTCTCTGTTTCTCCTTTCATGGAAATTTTAAAATGAGCTAAAATGGGTGGGGGAATTTGAGACAAGTGCATTTTGGAATGCGCGCGGAAACGAGAAACAGAGATATTCTTTTCTCAGCCTTACCATCACTAGATTTCTTTCTGAAAACCAAAGCAGACTGCTACTATGTATGTTACATGTACTCTATCTGTCTTGTAATTTCAGAAAGGCTGAGTGTCCTGCTCATTCAAGTCATTATGCTGAATCTTGGGAGGGTTTTCATGGAAACAGTGAAAGAAGAAATCGTTTTATTTACTAAATATGATTAATTTATGTACAAGACTGATTTTCGTATTGTATAAATATTGTATCAGTGTTATTCTTATTTTGTAAAAAACAAAACATTCTTTGTATATGTATATATATATATATAGAAGATAATAGTCATTTACATTTTGCTGCGATATAGGAACTGTTTTTCTAGATTGCAGTGTCAGATTGTACACAGTAGAACCCCTTTTCTTGTCAAGAGTCAACTCCAAATTATTAGAACACCCTTAAATTAAAGGATGGGTACAGGAAGCGATTCCGTGAAATTAAACCTGAAAGTTCCGAGAGTCCTGACCAGTTAATTGTGCGGCTTAAGAATTATTTTGTTAAATGGGTCGAGTTGTCAGGCACTGCAGCAACATATGATGGTGTTACCGACTTGATGGTAAAGGAGCAGTTTATTTGTACCTGTACAAAAGATTTAGATGAGTTGGCAGTAATAGCAAAGCAGTACCTAGTAGCACATGGTCGACAGTTATCCACAAAGGACCAGGTGAGGTGTAATGATAATAAGACTGCCATTATAAATACTAATGTGGGACAGGGCAGTAGTATTCGGTGTTTTGTATGTCAGGGTGTTGGTCATCGAGCAGCACAATGTCCATCCCGCGTTACTGATGTCAACCATGACAAAGGTGAACAGTGCCTTCAGTGTGGTGTCGAAGGACATGTGGCTAAGTTCTGTGGACATGACACATGTCCTTGTGGACACAAGGGTCAAGAAAGAAAGAGTGTCAAACCCAGCAATACTACTGGTGCAGCTGCAGTGGTTAAAGAGGAGTCTAATATCAGTGCTATCTGTGCTGTTCAAATTACCAGTGATGTGCCTAAAATGATTGAGAAGGATCATTTGTTGTTAGTATCGGGGGAGCAGTTAAAGGTTGTGAATGGTGCATGTATGGAACGGAGTGGCGTTGTGGAGGACAGGACTTTGCCTGTAGGTCAAGAGAAGGTTGGTGACACAGTTGTGATCATGTTGAGAGACACTGGGTGTACTGAAAAGTGTGGCAAAGTACTGAAAAGTGTGGTAAAGTACTGAAAAGTTGTGGCAAAGTAGTGGCAAAGCACTGAAAAGTGTGGCAAAGCACTGAAAAGTGTGGCAAAGTACTGAAAAGTTGTGGCAAAGTGCTGAAAAGTAGTGACAAAGTACTTAAAATTACTGGCAAAGTGCTGAAAAGTGTGGCAAAGTACTTAAAAGTTGTGGCAAAGTAGTGGCAAAGTAGTGGCAAAGCTCTGAAAAGTGTGGCAAAGTACTGAAAAGTTGTGGCAAAGTGCTGAAAAGTAGTGGCAAAGTAGTGAAAAGTAGAGGCAAAGTGCTAAAAAGTGTGGCAAAGTACTGAAAAGTTGTGGCAAAGTGTTGAAAAGTAGTGGCAAAGTACTGAAACGTAGTGGCAAAGTGCTGAAAAGTGTGGCAAAGTACTGAAAAGTTGTGGCAAAGTGCTGAACAGTAGTGGTAAAGTAGTGGCAAAGTACTGAAAAGTGTGGCAAAGTACTGAAAAGTAGTGGCAAAGTACTGAAAAGTAGTGGCAAAGTGCTGAAAAGTGTGGCAAAGTACTGAAAAGTGTGGCAAAGTACTGAAAAGTTGTGGCAAATTGCTGAAAAGTAGTGGCAAAGTACTGAAAAGTAGTGGCAAAGTGCTGAAAAGTGTGGCAAACTACTGAAAAGTTGCGGCAAAGTGCTGAAAAGTAGTGGCAAAGTAGTGGCAAAGTGCTGAAAAGTGTGGCAAAGTGGTGAAAAGTAGTGGCAAAGTACTGAAAAATGTGGCAAAGTACTGAACAGTTGTGGCAAAGTGCTGAAAAGTAGTGGCAAAATAGTGAAAAGTAGTGGCAAAGTGCTGAAAAGTGTAACAAAGTGCTGAAAAGTAGTGGCAAAGTACTGACAAGTAGTGGCAAAGTGCTGAAAAGTAGTGGCAAAGTACTGAAAAGTAATGACAAAGTGCTGAAAGTGTGGCAAAGTACTGAAAAGTAGTAGCAAAGTAGTTGCAAAGTACTGAAACGTGTGGCAAAGTACTGAAAAGTTGTGGGAAAATGATGAAAATTAGTGGCAAAGTACTGAAAAGTTGTAAAGTGCTGAAAAAGTGTGGCAAAGTGCTGAAAAGTAGTGGCAAAGTAGTGGCAAAGTACTGAAAAATGTGGCAAAGTACTGAACAGTTGTGGCAAAGTGCTGAAAAGTAGTGGCAAAATATTGAAAAGTAGTGGCAAAGTGCTGAAAAGTGTAACAAAGTGCTGAAAAGTAGTGGCAAAGTAGTGGCAAAATACTGAAAAGTGTAGCAAAGTACTGAAAAGTGGCAAAGTGCTGAAAACTAGTGGCAAAGTAGAGGCAAAGTAGTCGCAAAGTACTGAAAAGTTCTGAAAAGTGTGGCAAAGTACTGAAAAATTGTGGCAAAGTGCTGAAAAGTGTGGCAAAGTACTGAAATGTAGTGGCAAAGTACTGAAAAGTGTGGCAAAGTACTGAAAAGTTGTGGCAAAGTGCTGAAAAGCAGTGGCAAAGTACTGACAAGTAGTAACAAAGTGATGAAAAGTGGAGGCAAAGTACTGAAAATTATTGACAAAGTGCTGAAAAGTGTGGCAGAATACTGAAAAGTAGTAGCAAAGTAGTGGCAAAGTACTGAAAAGTGTGGCAAAGTACTGAAAAGTTGTGGAAAAGTGATGAAAATTAGTGGCAAAGTACTGAAAAGTAGTGGCAAAGTGCTGAAAAGTGTAGCAAAGTGCTGAAAATTAGTGGCAAAGTATTGAAAAGTGTGGCAAAGTACTGAAAAGTTGTGGCAAAGTGCTGAAAACTAGTGGCAAAATACTGAAAAGTGTAGCAAAGTACTGAAAAGTGGCAAAGTGCTGAAAACCAGTGGCAAAGTAGAGGCAAAGTAGTCGCAAAGTACTGAAAAGTTCTGAAAAGTGTGGCAAAGTACTGAAAAATTGTGTCAAAGTGCTGAAAAGTGTGGCAAAGTACTGAAATGTAGTGGCAAAGTACTGAAAAGTGTGGCAAAGTACTGAAAAGTTGTGGCAAAGTGCTGAAAAGCAGTGGCAAAGTACTGACAAGTAGTAACAAAGTGATGAAAAGTGGAGGCAAAGTACTGAAAATTATTGACAAAGTGCTGAAAAGTGTGGCAGAGTACTGAAAAGTAGTAGCAAAGTAGTGGCAAAGTACTGAAAAGTGTGGCAAAGTACTGAAAAGTTGTGGAAAAGTGATGAAAATTAGTGGCAAAGTACTGAAAAGTAGTGGCAAAGTGCTAAAAAAAGTTAGCAAAGTGCTGAAAATTAGTGGCAAAGTACTGAAAAGTTGTGGCAAAGTGCTGAAAACTAGTGGCAAAGTACTGAAAAGTGTGGCAAAGTACTCAAAATTTGTGGCAAAGTGCTGAAAAGTAGTGGAAAGTACTGAAAAGTAGTGGCAAAGTGCTGAAAAGTGTGGCAAAGTGTGGCAAAGTACTGAAAAGCTGTGGCAAAGTGCTGAAAATTGGTGGCAAAGTACTGAAAAGTAGTGGCAAAGTGCTATAATAGAGGTTCTAAGTGTAAAAGCAGTGGAAAGTGATAGAATAGAGTGAAAGTGGTAGAATAGAGGTGTCAAGTGTGACAGTAGTGGAAAGTGATAGAATAGAGGTTCTAAGTGTGAAACGAGTGCAAAGTGGTAGAATAAAGGTGCTAAGTGTGAAAGGAGTGGAAAGTGGTAGAATAGAGGTTCTAAGTGTGAAAGCAGTGGAAAGTGATAGAATAGAGTGAAAGTGGTAGAATAGAGGTGCCAAGTGTGACAGTAGTGGAAAGTGATAGAATAGAGGTTCTAAGTGTGAAACGAGTGAAAAGTGGTAGAATAGAGGTGCTAAGTGTGAAAGGAGTGGAAAGTGATAGAATATAGGTTCTAAGTGTGAAAGGAGTGGAAAGTGATAGAATATAGGTTCTAAGTGTGAAAGGAGTGGAAAGTGATAGAATATAGGTTCTAAGTGTGAAAGGAGTGGAAAGTGGTAGAATATAGGTGCTAAGTGTGAAAGGAGTGGAAAGTGGTAGAATATAGGTGCTAAGTGTGAAAGGAGTAGAAAGTGGTAGAATATAGGTGCTAAGTGTGAAAGGAGTGGAAAGTGGTAGAATATAGGTGCTAAGTGTGAAAGGAGTGGAAAGTGGTAGAATATAGGTGCTAAGTGTGAAAGGAGTGGAAAGTGGTAGAATATAGGTGCTAAGTGTGAAAGGAGTGGAAAGTGGTAGAATATAGGTGCTAAGTGTGAAAGGAGTGGAAAGTGGTAGAATATAGGTGCTAAGTGTGAAAGGAGTGGAAAGTGGTAGAATATAGGTGCTAAGTGTGAAAGGAGTGGAAAGTGGTAGAATATAGGTGCTAAGTGTGAAAGGAGTGGAAAGTGGTAGAATATAGGTGCTAAGTGTGAAAGTAGTGGAAAGTGATAGAATAGAGGTTCTAAGTGTGAAAAGGAGTGGAAAGTGATAGAATAGAGGTTCTTGAGTCGCTAGTTACCGGCACTAAGAATTACCGACCAGGGCAAAAAGTAGTTAAATCATAGCTAGTAGAATGGAAAATGAATATTAATTAGCTCATGAATATTAATGACCTCAATCTGCACTCAAATCAGGCTGGGCAGAATCCATGGGTTTATGTTGCAAGTTGAGAAAGTAAAGAAATTTGCACTTTGACTACTATGACACTTATAAGTTTTTTTAGTTTTTTGACAATATTATTACATTCAACATGACCTAAATATGAATGTAATTAAAATGAATGTGATGATAAAAAAATAAATTTTTATTCACAATTAACAGAAAAATATGAGCAGGGTTAATAAGAAGCATGCCTGGGAAATAGCTGACGTGGATGAACGAAAAGACAGAAGAATGTATGGACAGCACTGAAACATTGCTTATAATACTCACAAAGCACCTGTACCACAAGTTCAATTTCAAGTTTGAATCTGAATTTTTGAGATATCAGAAATCAATATACATGGTTTAAATTATTAAACATTTGTTAATTATTCCACAGCACCTACATTGTATGTAATAATTTCATTGAAATGTGATGACTATGCATATCATGGAAAACAAGCCATGCATGGCACAGTCCCCGTTAGTTAACGAATTTAAGATATATAGTTTTGTTTATAGTAATATAGCTGGAATATAAACATGTCATGATTATGATGATCGTTTAACATTAAAATGATTGACCTTGTATTTGATCGTCAAATGAGTATTGATAGATATTAATCTGGAACAGCATTAATTAAAACAAAATCAGCCATTTTGAATACATGTATAATGAATATATAAAAATTCGAACATAATCAGTCAAAGCCTGTCATTTTAAATAGGGTTGTCAAACTAACATATCGATGACATGATGTATAATCAATATTTAAAATTTGAACATAATCCACATTCATTAAAACAACAGTTGGCCATTTTGAATCTTATCTGAAAAACAAAATGATGTGCATCAATGTCCAACATATATACCAAGTTCAAACAAAAACCATCTGTAAACAGCCAAGAAATGCTTGATTTTGACGATTTTTAGCACAAAAATGGCCACCATTCGGCCATCTTTGATTAGATCGTTGAACAAATTGACGTGCATATGTATAATATTATGTATGATGTATGTGTGAAGTTTGATTGTGATTGGTCGAGGCATTTCTAGGATACAGATCCGGACGCACACACGCACTCACACACACACTCGCACTCGCGCACACATGGACGCACTGCGTTCAAACGGGGACAAATTAGGCAATTAATATGCTCGAAACTTGCTGCTTTAAGATTGTACCCAAGTTGTTTATGGCTCATTTCACCAAGCAACAAATTATTTTAGCATTAATAGTTATAGACATATATATTGATGAATATTTTATTTAACTCAATACAATGGATTTTATTTTGTAAAAAACTTCATGTAACACTGAAACTTACAAATAGTCGTTGGTAATTCTCTGAAATATTGGTTCACAAATCCATTATTTATTACATATTTATTTCAACTACATATAAGACCAAATAAAAATTTATTACATATGACTATTAAAGACAAAAATTAAATATGAAAACACTGTAAACCTGTAAGAGATTCTGAATAGCTATACCGGTACCACTGCAATATAACTCAACACTGTGATACTGCAGTAATAATACTCAAATTTTGATTATCGACACAGACGCTGACAAAGAAACAGCCATAAATATTCCAAATGCAACCACAAACTGTGGAGATAACCTGGTTTCATTTTCATTCTGAAAAAAAAACAAAAAACAGAGAAGTTTGGAATATTAAATATTTACTAGCTTGTAAATAAATGCTGCATGGACAGATAAATATTACATACTGTAAATAATATTTCGCAATAAGTAACAATTCAAAATAACAAGACATTTCAAGCAATGACTCTTTATCAATAGTAAAATCCTTTTAAACAGATTCTTATGTTAGTGATTTAGGAAGTGCTAAGACAAGATCAGACAAGAGTTGGCAGAGCCATCTCGATGCTGGGAAAATAAGAGTATTTAAAGGTGTATTTAACGCATCAGGGCTGTATGAGGGACAAGGTATGGGAAATGAACACACAGTGAACAGACGATATTGCCAGTAAATAAGTGGGGGGGTATTCGCCCTCACGTGCAGGCGTCGTAGCGGCCGACCCCATGATGCAACTCGCAGATTTGAGTTGCACCATGACAGCCAATTTGGAGCAATGGATTGGCAAACAGGCAGAAAAGCAATTTCAAAGACTTTGACTTTGTTTTAATGAAAACTTGAAGTATACATGAGGGTACGTATTATTATTTATTTATTTTGGAAACTCAATTTTTAACTGAAGGAATTAAACTAAATTAAATAATCATGTTAGAAATGACTACTGCGGGGACTACTGTTCGACTCTGGACATTTAATTGTACTTACCATAAGTTACATACTAATCAACCAATTCGAGAAAAACAGTCGAAAATGACTAAATGTATGGTCACAGCCAAATCACTGTTTAATTGAAATAAAGACTGGTTACGAACGACATCGAGGTTAGTCTTGCTCAACTGGTTCGTAACCAGTCTTGCCTCCAAACTTTGCCGTGCATTCGGGCAAACCGTTAAGTATTCGTAAATGGGGTCAATTTGTGTAGTTTTCTTAATTAATTCTGCAGATATAGGTAAAATAATAGTAAGGCTTTGGCGAAATTTGAAAGAGCAACTAATATTCTTCAATCTGGTATTTTTTATAGATTTTATTTTTCGTTCTGTTCGTCTGTTTTTTCCAGTTTAAAAAATATGAGCTCGCTGGAGCCTTCATACCTTGTCTCTTTCTTACACTAGATACCAGCCGATACCAGTCAAACTCCCACCCCCACCCGACAACCCCCCCTACCCCCGCTCATAGGGAGTGCGTACAGTACATCATAGTTCCTGAGTTCCTGGGCTCCCTTTGGTACAACAGTTTAATGTCTAAACTATCAGAAATTCGTAACACTTGATCGAGTGACGGTATAACAAAATAACTCATTTGTAGTTTCAATCAATCGAAAAAGTATAAAAAAAAAATGTTGATAAACAATTCTTATTATATAAATACACTTTGAAAAGAAACAAGATTCATAAACATAAATCTATTTGAATACATTCTCACTACAAATTACACAATAATTATTTTCTAATGGAGTTTCTTCACAGCACAAACTATTGGAATCATGCACACAGGTGTGTACTTCGGTGACACATTTTATAGCTACGCACAAAATAGTCCATCATTTATTGCGCAACTGTGACCACACAAAATCATTCTGTTAACATCCACACATTTTCATAAAATCTCAATGCACTTTTGACCTTTCATAAGTAAAATACACTACAATTTACTCAAAAAAAAACAATTTTCTTGGTACATTCCTACATTCTTGCATACTAATGAGGGATTCAGACGCATTCCAAGCTGAACAATTTTCTTAGACTAATAAAAAAGCTGGTCAATTCTTTCCCAGCAAAAATGGCAGTAAATTTATTGGGGTCAACAGTGAAAATGGACATGAAAAAAAAGAGAAAATGGACACCAGTTGGACTTTTTCATCAAATATGCTGCTTACTTTAAAAGATTTATCCCTACCATCTTGTCTTAGAGATAAAAATTATCTGTATCCAGTTACCCACAATCTCAGTATGTAGCTGAGCCATTATAGAAACACTACCCTCACCTCAATAATTGGAGACATAATCATCATGAAGGATGCACTAGATGCACTTTGCCCTGGAAAAGACGGTTGACCATTTTTTCTGACCTCTTATCTAGTACAAACTCATTGAAAAAGAGACTTATTCAATATCTTACATAAAGATTGATGATGCTTTTGCAGAGATTAAGCGGTTGAATGGCAATACTCATATATGCAAGTTTGACATAACAGATGCATTCAAGCAAATACCACTTCACCCATCCATTTGGCATCTGCATGGCGTTAAATGGAATGACAAGTATTATTTTTTCATCAGGCTGGTCTTCGGTTCCAGGTCTAGTCCAACAATTTTTGACTTACTCTCTCAGGCTATCTGTTGGATAGCAATTCATAAATTTGGAGTGAAGTTCATTCTCCACTTACTTGATGACTTTCTTGATCAAGAGGAAGAAACAGAAATGAGGTCAATGGCAGTAATGACGATGATATTTAATATTCTTAACATTCCATTGGCAGCCCACAAAACTCTGGGACCATCCCAGGAGCTTGAATATTTGGGAGTTATGATTAACTTCAAGGACTTGTTAGCTTTCTTGCCCACAAATAAAATAAGCAGAATAAAGGGTAAGATATCAGAGTTTACTTCAAAGAAATCAATCACTAAACGACAGTTATTGTCTTCGCTTGGTCATCTAAATTTTGCTGCTAGAGTTGTGTTACCAGGCAGGTCCTTCCTTGCCCACTTACTTAGACTGGCTTCATCAGTGTCCAAATTGACTCACCATGTCTCCTTGAACCAGGCTTGCTGTTTAGAATTATCAATGTGAAAGTTATTTTTGGTTTCATGGAATGGGATACATCTGTTTATGAACTTGGGAGTGATCAGTGCATCTGACTTGCACATCCATACAGATGCATAATCTACCAAAGGTTTCGGAGGCTTCTTTCAAGGTAGTTTGTTTTATGACAAATGGCCTGAGGAATTAACTTTTGAACAACGTGATGAACTATCTATGGTTCTGCTTTAGTTGTATCCAATTGTGATAGCCGCAATGCTATGGGGAGAGCATTGGTCAAAGGAGAGAATTTGTTTCAACTGTGACAATCAGGCAACACTAAACATAATTAGGAAAGGCAGGGCAGCTTCGCACTGCATGCAATTAACACTCTTATGCGATGGTTAACACTGACTGCCATGCAGCATAACTTCATTATACTGGCTCAATTCCTCCCAGGGAAACAAAATGTAATTGCCGATGCCTTATCCCACTTTCAATTACAGAAATTCACAGAACTAGCACCAGATGCACAAGAGAACAAATCGCCTTGCCACCATACTGTGAAATAACTCAGATTTAGCTCAAGATACAAATCACCTGTGGACTTCTACTATATCATCAAAAACAAGGCAGTCTTATGACTCTGGTTTAGATATTTTTCTTCGCTTTGCTAATATGCACAATGTTCAGTGTTTGAATTTGAACTTACCTGCAATTTCTGAGGACTTAGTTTTGCTTTTCATAACTCACTGTCATAAACATTTACATCTCAGAGAAACAACCATTAGACTTTACCTTGCTGGGGTACGTTTTAGACATATAGAGGCTGGCGTTTCCAACCCCTGGCAGTGTCATGCAGGAGAACCAATGGTACGTGTTAATTTATTGTTAAGAGCTATTAAACGAAGTCAAAGCCAGGGATCTAGGTTACGGCTCCCATATACATCAGAGGTTATATTCCGTATGTTTTCCACTTTGAAAGCTGGAGTGTTTACCCATTTTACAGACATCCTTTTGCAATCATTGATTCTTTTTGCATTTTTCGGATTCCTTCGTTGTGGTGAATTCACCATTAATTCTACCTTTAATCAGAAATTCATTTAAGCATCGAGGATGTCACTTTTGATAGTAACACAAAAGCTTTTCTTCGTTTGAAATCTTCCAAGACAGATCACTTTCGGAAGACAGTTATCATTAAATATTTCAGGAACAGTCGCATATGCCCAGTTGATAGCTTGCATCACTACTTGTATCTGTCTTTGAGGGTAGACTTGACGCCAATGATAGTAAGTAAATTTGTATTATAGTTCCTATCAAATTATCGTTCGAAAAAATAACTCATTTGTGAGTTGTGTTCTTGATACAAACCGAAGATCACGACCGACCCGTCCTAAGACTACTGTCATTATGTTTTCCTTGTCCTCGTTTGAAAAAAAAAAAAACTTGCATATTTACTAATTATTTAATGACTGCATATTTTGTTTAAATATATCAAACGAAGATAAACATTGAATAAAATAGAAATCAACTGCTTGGTTTCATTTGAGAAAGATTAAAACAGTGCAAAAATGAATGTGAAACATTACTGTCTGCTCGAGGAGAAGACACTGGGAGTCGTGTGCAAATAGATTGTTTACAAATATTAGATCACATGGAAGGACTTTCTGTCACGTTCTGTAGCCATAATGCGTAAAATAGAAAATTTATATCTGAACAAAACTGACAAACCTAAATTGCCGCTGCTGTCGAGTGTATGCCTAATCAATGGATTAAGTGTAGCCACTTTGAATTGAAATCTTGGGAGAACACTGCAATCTAGTTAGCGTTCAATACATACTTTTCTTGCCCCTTTCCCGTAATCTTTCTTTGCCATGTTCTCTACACTTTCAGGAAATTTCCAAAAGCTTTCACGGTAACAACAAATCGATTATTTTCTTAATTTGTGCATTAACAACTTAGCCTTGAGATTATTGTCTATTAAACATAACAAGCACACACCCTGTGTAGGTGCACGTTTCTCGCGGCGTTTGATTCGTCAATGTTAAACGGTAGAACAATAGTCAAAAAGTAATCCCCTCTTGAATACCTCACTAGGCAGCGTATCCCCCATTGTTTTACTTGCTTTATTTTAGCATCATTTTTTTTTTAAAAAGTCACTTTTATGTTTCCTGAAAATTTATAAATAACACAAAGTACAATTAAGTCCCAAAAAACCATGAAACCATCACCCTAACATGACCTTCACATGACCTTTGAACAATAGCCAAAAAGTAATCCCCTCTTGAATACCTCACTAGGCAGCGTATCCCCCATTGTTTTACTTGCTTTATTTCAGCATCATTTTTTTTTTAAAAAGTCACTTTTATGTTTCCTGAAAATTTATAAATAACACAAAGTACAATTAAGTCCTAAAAAACCATGAAACCATCACCCTAACATGACCTTCACATGACCTTTGATCATTGTGACATAAGCTGAGATTTTATATCCCAGCTAAAAGGTACTGTATGTGGGGCTAGCTCGATAGCATTTGGGATACATATTAGCTGACACTGAACCTCATGCTGAGCCTCACAAAATATGTTAGCATAGCTTAGAACTTGGTAGTGTAAGAGTTATGGTTTGTACCATTCTTAAAAATAACATTTAGAGAAATTCAGTATTGAAATCTTGGAAAATGACCGCCATTTTAATTTTTTTGTGTGGCTAATGTACTTTTTTGTTACAGTTATAGTTAAATCCCAATCATGCCAGGTTTGGTGCTTGTATTAACTGAAAGATTTTTTTACTATCCTGCCGCGCTATTAGAGACAGGGTACTAATCGTTGGTACATGGGTTGATGTTGGATGGATGCTCGACAAATGGTAGCTGTTACATACTACCATACTCGTTCGACTCAGGGTCCAAGCTCAACTAAATGCCCACCATCTCCTTTTAGGGCATTTCTATATTCAGGTTCACATTTGACTAAGCACCTGTCCCAAAATGCTCCAAATTTGACTGTCTACTTTTTCGAATACAGGTAATAAAATTTATATAATATCAGAAATCAAACGCCATGGATATCTTGAGAATGCATAGAACAACTAACTATGGTTCAACAATGACCTGTTAACATCAGTGAAAAGCGGTAAATACATTCAAATTTTTTTTAAATCAATTTAAGCCGATTTTTTTTAGAAATTCCAACAGATCATACTTCAACATTGATAATTCACTTCCACGTTGCATTTACCAAAATGCTTTCTAGAATTCCTATAGATTTGTGTCTGTACAAAACAGCATTCTGATAATAACTTTGACCGTTTTCCCACATGCCCTAATGATATTACACCATAAATCAAAGCATGTGAACTGCGGGAATAGAGTTATTAGTTCATATGCAAGTTGAGTGGAATTCAGAATGGCGTCACCCACAATTTGTGTGTCCTCGCTGATCAAACGGACTTGAAACATCATTCAAAGTTGAACTTTACTCAGTCTGTTGCCAGGAAACGATTACCTTATCATAGAACAACATCCTAATCATGTTTTGTCATGAATGAGCTGTTTCACTTGGCAGAGTTTGTGAAACAACAAACAAAATGGCATGTTCCAACCTGTGTGTTCACTGATATATAACATGTGTTCACTGATATCTAACCTGTGTATTCACTGATATATAACATGTGTATTCACTGATATCTAACCTGTGTGTTCACTGATATATAACATGTGTTCACTGATATCTAACCTGTGTATTCACTGATATATAACCTGTGTATTCACTGATATATAACCTGTGTATTCACTGATATATAACCTGTGTGTTCAGTGATATATAACCTCTGTGTTCAGTGATACCTAACCTGTGTGTTCACTGATATCTAACCTGTGTATTCACTAATATATAACCTGTGTGTTCACTGATATCTAACCTGTGTTCACTGATATCTAACCTGTGTATTCACTTATAACCTGTGTGTTCACTGATTTCTATCAAACCTGTGTCCACTGATATCTAACCTGTGTATTCACTATTATATAACATGTGTGTTCACTGATATCTAACCTGTGTGTTCACTGATTTCTATCAAACCTGTGTTCACTGATATCTAACCTGTGTATTCACTAATATATAACCTGTGTGTTCACTGATATATAACCAATGAGTCCAGTGATATATAGCCTGTGTGTTTAGTGGTATCTAACCTGCGTATTCAGTGATATATAACCAGTGAGTCTAGTGATATATAGCCTGTGTGTTCAGTAGTATATAACCTGTGTGTTCAGTGATACCTAATCTGTGTGTTCACTGATATCTAATTGTGTTCACTGATATTTACCCTGTGTGTTTACTGATATCTAACCTGTGTGTTCACTGATATCTAACCTGTGTGTTCACTGATATCTAACGTGTGTTCAGTGATATTGAACCTGTGTGTTCAGTGATATCGAACTTGTGTGTTCAGTGATATTTAACCTGTGTGTTCAGTGATATATAACCTGTATGTTCAGTGATATCTAACCAGTGTGTTCACTGATATTGGACGTATGTGTTCACTGATATATAACCTGTGTGTTCACCGATATCAAACCTATGTGTTCAGTGATATCCAACCTGTGTGTTCACTGATATATAACCTGTGTTCAGTGATATCTAACCTGTGTGTTCAGTGATATATAACCTGTGTTCAGTGATATCTAACCTGTGTGTTCACTGATATATAACCTGTGTTCAGTGATATCTAACCTGTGTGGTCAGTGATATATTACCAGTGTGTTGGGTGATATATAACCTGTGTGTTCACTGATATATAACCTGTATATTCACTGATATCTAGTCTGTGTGTTCAGTGATATCTAGCCTGTGTGTTCAGTGATATATAACCTGTGTGTTCACTGATATCTAACCTTTGTGTTCAGTGATAAATAACCTGTGTTCACAGGTTAGATAACCTGTGTGTTCACTGATATCTAACATGTGTGTTCAGTGATATATAACCTGTGTGTTCACTGATATCTCACCTGTGTGTTCACTGATATATAACCTGTGTGTTCAGTGATATCTTACCTGGGTGTTCAGTGATATCTAACCTGTGTGTTCCGTGATATATAACATGTGTTTTCAGTGGTATCTAACCTGTGTGTTCACAAATATCTAACCTGTTTGTTCACTGATATCTAACCTGTGTGTTCACCGATATCTAATCTGTGTGTTCACTGATATCTAACCTGTGTGTTCAGTGATATATAACCTCTATGTTCAGTGATATCTAACCTGTGTGATCAGTGATATCTAACTTGTGTATTCACAAATATTTAACCTGTGTGTTCACTGATATCTAACCAGTGTGTTCACTGATATCTAACCTGTTTGTTCACTGATATCTAATCTGTATGTTCGGTGACATATATCCTGTGTGTTCACTGATATATAACCTGTGTTCACTGATATCCAACCTGTGTGTTCACTGATATATAACCTGTGTTCACTGATATCTAACATGTGTGTTCAGTGATATATAACCTGTGTTCAGTGATATCTAACCTGTGTGTTCACTAGTATATATCACCTGTGTTCAGTGATATCTAACCTGTGTGGTCAGTGATATATTACCAGTGTGTTGGGTGATATATAACCTGTGCGTTCACTGATATATGACCTGTATATTCACTGATATCTAGTCTGTGTGTTCAGTGATATCTAGCCTGTGTGTTCAGTGATATATAGCCTGTATGTTCACTGATATCTAGTCTGTGTGTTCAGTGATATCTAACCTGTGTGTTCAGTAATATATAACCTATGTTCAATGATATATAACCTGTGTGTTCAGTGATATCTAACCTGTGTGCTCACTGATATCTAACCTTTGTGTTCAGTGATAAATAACCGGTGTTCACAGGTTAGATAACCTGTGTGTTCAGTGATATCTAACCAGTGTGTTCAGTGATATCCAACCTGTGTGTTCAGTGATATTCAACCTGTGTGTTCAGTGATATCTAACCAGTGTGTTCAGTGATATCCAACCTGTGTGTTCAGTGATATCTAACCAGTGTGTTCAGTGATATATTACCTGTGTGTTCAATGATATCTGACCTGTGTGTTCACTGATATCTAACCTGTGTGTTCACTGATATCTAACCTGTGTGTTCACTGATATCTGACCTGTGTGTTCAGTGATATATAGCCTGTGTGTTCAGTGATATACCGTAGAATACTTTATTTTCGCTATTTTAGCTGAAGGGATGATTCCGTGAAAATAAAATCCAGCGAATATACATTTTTTCCTATATTTTATTTTAATCTCATCAAAAATCAGTGAAAATAAATTCCAAGCAAAATGCCCAAAATACCTTTTCAGCGAAAATTAATTCCAGCGAAAATAAAGTATTCCACAGTATAACCTGTGTATTCACTAATATATAATCTGTGTTCACTGATATCTAATCTGTGTATTAGTGATAAATAACCTGTGTGTTCACTGATATCTAACTTGTGTGTTCAGTGATATATAAGCTGTATGTTCAGTGATATCTAACCAGTGTGTTCACCGATATCTAACCTGTGTGTTCACTGATATCTAACCTGTGTGTTCACTGATATCTAATCTGTGTGTTCAGTGATATCTAACCTGTTTGTTCACTGATATCTAACCTGTATGTTCATTGATATATATCCTGTGTGTTCACTGATATATAACCTGTGTTCACTGATATCCAACCTGTGTGTTTAGTGATATATAACTCTATATATATATATGGTATCTAACTTAGGTGATCCTCAATTTTTTAGATGCATTAAAAAGATTATAAATATTACAAGTTAATAAATAGTTTATATATTATAAGTTAATACATAGTTTATACCCACCATAGACTCCGGTCAGTCAAAATAACTATTTTGAGCTGTAGGCATTAATCTGCGATTCAGCCATTGACGGAGAGAGAAATCTAGGTCAGGGGAAGCCCCATGACCTCAAGATTTTCCCTTACGTCACGATCCACGTGACCGAGGCAATAAGGCGGCGCCATATTGGCTTCCCATTCAGTCTGCTTCTTTTTCTTAGCACCAAGAACTAAGTCATTGGAAAATGGGGTGGTTGGGGGGATCCGGAGTCTATGGTGGGTAGCCTAAATTCACTACGTTCAAATACCCACCATAGACTCCGGTCAGTGAAAATGACCAGAGTCAGACGCCGACAGGCAGCAGGTTTCTGAGCGAACCGAAAACGATAAAAAGGGTGTCCCAGACAAGGATAATACCTTCTACCTATGACCACCTAGTTGAGACCAGTGAAGAAACGGTGTCCTACCTTGCCAGTGCCGTCCCTGGAACAAAGCCAAGTGCGGGACGGTAACAAGAACGCTAGACCAAAACCTTTGGGTAAGTAGCTTTCAAAAGAAAAGACCGAAACAGTTCTGTATGAGGGCATAGATCGAAAGCGAGACCTGGAAGGTTCCAAAGAATGCTTACGAGAGAAACTTCTCCGCACAAATCTGTAGCAGAGAGTACTCTATCTTCTATGAGCAAGGATCCCCGAGGTCGTCCGGGCTGGGTCAGTAACCATAGCTATGACGGGACCCTCCCTAAAAAGATCCTCCTCAATGGATTGGGTATCTCCAAGGTAGAAGTGGTAAAGGCGTTTGCATTCTCCACAAGCCTGCCCTCTGCACATGCTCAAGGGGGGGCACCTTACGCAAGAGCTAATGAGTTAGCAATCGCACAGACCTCATGTGCTTGTACTTGGTGGATCTGTAAAGCCTGCGTCAAGGAAGCCAGATGGTTAAAACCTTGAACCAGGTCACAGTGATCCACCTGGCATGGAAGTCGGGGAGGCTGGTCTGTCCTCCTTACCCTGGCCATAACACATAAACCTATGCTTGTTGCCATGACTCAAATCGTTAGTACAGCTCTCATAGCAACTCAGCGCTCGTACCGGGCACAGAAGCAACTCCTCCTGATCCTCTGGGTTGGCTATGTTGCCAGCTGGGGGATGACAATTGGTTGTGGATCCCTTCCAGGGATTTGATTCATGGCGTGAAACCCGATTCATGTCTTTAACACAACTTGATTGTTCATAGACCCCCGAGGTAAGGGCGAGTAGGAAGACTGTTTTCCATGTCAAAATTGTGAGTGGTGCTGATCGGAGAGGCTCAAAGAGCAGTCCACTTAGAGCGGCCAACACAACTGATAAGTTCCAATAGGTTGGTTCCTTCGTTTGAAGTCTAGGCCTCTGATCAAACAGTAAACAGTTTCCTAATGGTAGGACAACCAGCTAGCCTCGTCCCAGGAGAATCCCATATGGTGTGTCACAAGGCTGACCTGTAGCCAACAATAGCTGAAAGGACAAGTCCATTTTGTCCAAACAATGGACGAAAAGTCAGCTGCCTGGCCAACAGAGGGATGGCATGGATCTCCCACTACAGCAATCAGTTTATGCACGTCATTTTGAGGCGTAGACTGTGTTGGTGGGATCAGACTGTGTTGGTGGGATCTGTGTTCGCTCTGGCCAGCCCACTCAGAAAAAGTCAGAGTGAGTCAACTGAGAGTGGTACACCGCATCGCTCAAAGACAGTGTGCCGTCAGGTTGGGACAGCAGATCCGAAAGTCCGTAGGCACCCTTGGTGTTTCGACTAACATTTCCAACAGTAGTGGAAACCAGACATTGCTTGGCCCATTGGGCGCCATCCATGTCAAAGTGCAGATGCGCTCCTATCAAGTTTCTCCGGTTAATAGCGGAAAGGGAGAAAAGGCGTACACGTCCATGTGGGTACACAGTGGTCAACAAAGGGTTCCTGGCCCAGGCTCCTGGAGTCGGCAGAAGTGTTGTGTACGTCAGGAGCTTGGTGTCCTGGGGTGTAATGAATAGGTCTAACCTTGGATGGTCCCATCACAAAAACAGTCTGGAGGCTACCCATTTGGGTATCCGCCACGCCGCGTTCTGGAGACGGAGCTGCCATGAGAGGACACTGTTTCTCACCCCTGGAAGGTGGTGTGCGGCTAGCTCCACATTGAATTCCAGGTACCAAAGGTGAATTTGTTAGGACTGACAACGATAGGGATCTGGTCCCCCCCTCCTTGTTGCTAGGAGACCACCGCTGTGTTGTCCGTGCGAAGCAAGACTCTGTGGTCTCGAACTATTGGTAGAAAGTGAATCAGTGCTAAGCGCATTTCGAGCCAGTTGTTATGGCAGATCTAAATCTAATGCAGGGGCCATATTTTCCATTGGGCTTGTTCGTCCAATAGGTGCGCTCCCCAACATGTAAGGGAGGCATCTGTTTCCAGATTCATAGCTGTAGCGCGCGAGTCCATAGAGACACCCTGCCTGAGGTTGACAATTGCTGACCACCAGGGCAAGGCATCCCTCGCTTGGTCCAACAGTGTTACTCGCTTCTCCAGTTCCTGTAAGAGATCCCAGTGTTGCAACAAAGTGCGCTGTAATGGGCGGCTGCGTTCAATTCCAATGATCCGCATCAGTTCTCACAGAGGACACAGAGGAAACGCTGACTAGGCGTGCGGCTAGGTCGTTTAGGCAACGGGTCTGCGGCGACCGCACCAAGCCAAACTCCCTGCCCAGAAACGCTAACTGTTGTGTTGGCTGAGGGTGGGACTTGCTCGATTTACTAGGAAGCACAACTGGTCTAGAAAATCTAGTGTTAGCCTTACTGTTTGACTAACTACCCCTTGTTGGGTTGTGTAGCAACCAGCCATGTAGGTACACGTTGATGTGTACCGATGTGATGTTTACCGGCGCAGCAGTAGCACCACCTGTATCCACACTCTGGTGAATACGTATGAAGCCATGCAAAACGATGGGTCAGCTGCCACGCAGGTGACAGCTAGTCAGACCAAAAACTTGGATAGGAAAAAATCTGATGAGCTGATCGCACCGTTTTTATCGGACACCACACTTGGATGCTGAAAAAAACGAGACTGAATGCGGAGCCAATATGGCGTCGCCTCATTGCCTCAGTCACGTGGGGCTTCCCCTGACCTAGATTTCTCTCTTCGTCATTGGCTGAATCGCAGATTAATGCCTACAGTTCAAAATAGTCATTTTGACTGACCACGATATATGGTGGGTAATTGAACGTAGTGAATTTATACTGAACGAATCTAAACAATCTGTTTAGGAATAACACCATAGATTTTACATCATTACACCTGTGTGAATAACTTATCTCATAGCTAATAACGGTTTTCATAAACGGTCATTTCACTTGCTCTCAAATATGATTTTGAGAACCTTAAGTTGATGAAATTAGATTTTTCAAGAAGTTGATGGATTGTCCAGTCTAAAAGTGAAATATTTGACTGCATAATTCTGTTGACAGAATGCGTATCATAGTACAAGTAACCAGAGAATTCCAAAAATTGTAGACACTGTATGCCACTCACCTTTTTCTTGTCTGCTTTATAGTGTTTTGGAATCTGAGATGCAAATTTCATTGAAGCTGATTTCTTGACTCTGGTGGTATCTTTGAGTGGTTTATTAGGTTTCACTAGACTAATAGTTGATGTGTTCAATTCCACATTGCGGACTGATCCAAAGAAGTCTGTTATTAAAACCATTTTAATGTCACGTGGAAAGAGATCTGTTCTGGTTCCCACAGTTGATATACATTTAGATGGTGGGCATACATTAAACTGAAATAAAATCAAAAGTAAATCAAGCTAATTAAAATTCATATGACTGGTTCTTGGGATGTTTATTTTATTATTTAATTAACACAGGTGAGTCAAAAACCTGATTGTGTATACCGGTATAATACCAACTTAAAGTTTAATTAAATCACAATGTATACAGGATGTTCACCATTTTTTACACAAGAAAAATCAAAGAAAGCTTAGAAAGAACTCCCATATGCTGAGAGTATGGAGACACATTAAATATAATTCGAAATTACTTGTACTGAAAACTTATTATGCAAATCAGAATATTAATATGAACAGATTTGAGTGTAAAACTAATTAGGTCTGCGCAGTGTAACAGACTATCTATGTACCAAGTTTTATTGAAATTTGATTAGAACTAAAAAATTATGAATCATTATGTTAATTAGGGAATTAATATGAACAAATTTTAAGCCCAAACTAACCAGGTTTGTACATTGTCCTAGAGCATCTTTGTACTAAGTTTTATTGAAATGGAATAATTAGTACTTTAGATATCAGTGTGATAGCTTAGAATTGGTTAATTATGCAAATTAGGTAATTAATATGTACAGATTTTAACCCACAATTAATCAGGTCTGTCCATTGTCCTACAGCATCCATGTACAAAGTTTCATTGAAATGTGATGATTAGTACTAGAGATATTAGTGGAAAAGCTGAAAATTAATTAATTAATTATGCAAATTAGGTAATAAATATGCAGAATTAATTACCCTGAAACTAATCAGGTCTCTGCATAGTCCTTGAGTATCTATGTACAAAGTTTCATTGAAATGTAATGCTTACAACTAGAAATATCAAAACCTGAAAATTAATTAATAATGCAAATTAGGTAATTAATATGTAATGATATTACCCTAAAAACCATCAGGTCTGTGCAGAAGTTTCATTGAAATGTGATGATTAGTACTTGAGGTATCAGTGGAAAAAACGATTAATCTTTATGCAAATTAGGTAATTAATATGCACAAATTTTTACCAAAAACTAATCAAATCTGTGCATAAGTTCAGAGCATCTATGTACCGAGTTTCATCAAAATCCAATGAGTGGTTGTTTAGATATCAGTGGAGCAGTCATGGAACAGCTAAAAATTAGCTAATTATCATGCAGATTAGGTAATTAATATGCACAGATTTTTACCAAAAACTAATCAAATCTGCACATAAGTTCAGAACATCTATGTACCAAGTTTCATCAAAATCCAATGAGTGATTCTTCAGATATCAGTGTAACACTCATGGAACAGCTGAAAGTTAACTAATTATCATGCAAATTAGGTAATTAATATGCATAGATTTTTACCAAAACCTAATCAAATCTGTGCATTGACCCAGAGCATCTAAGCAACAAGTTTCATCAAAAACCGATGTATGGTTCTTGAGATAGCAGTAGAACAGAAGGACACGCACACTGCTTTGCACATGAGAGTCCAAAAGATGTGATAAATTATTGGCCTTCGCATGTGGTGTTCTTGTTTGCTTTTGAGTCCCTGTTCAGGCGCACCCTGAAAAAAGGACTCCTAATTTGACCTCCCTTCCTGGTTTTCAGATTCCAGTTTTCTATTTTGGAATCACGGTTTCTGGATTCCGTCTCCAACATTCTCTCTGAAATTCTGCAGCAAGAATCAATAAAACTTGACAGGTTGATGAACAATAATCATTTATGATTTTTCATCATAAATTCCCTCTGTCAACAACACTGACAAAACAATTGCACATGCTCAGAATAAATTGATTCAGTTAGATTCATATTCAGAATCATGAATTTGATTTCAGATTAACAAGTTTCACCTATTAATATGTATTTGATCCTAAATAAATCGATAACAGAAGCGCAGTTTGTACTATACATAGAAAACAGAGCTATCATTAAAACTTAGAACAACTGAGACTAACAATTTATGTTACAGAAAGATACAAAAAGTCTTATAATCATGAATGAACAAAAAAGTGTCATAAAATTATTATTGGGTGTCATTTATATCTTACATGTCATTTACTGCCTTAGATAATGAAAACTTGTGTTATTTCAAGAATGAGCATTTTGTATTTCCCTTATGTATGCAGTTTTAAATAATGAAATCATGAATTTGCTGAACATCTTCACAACAAGCAGCCTGTCGGCTGAGATAGCTCCGCTGTTAGCAATGCACATTTCAATTAAAGAAAAGAAAATATCATTAGAAAATGAACAATATGTATAGTATCGAAGCAACGGGACTTGCTGTTTTCAACAAGAATTTATAAATATCACTTTTCACCAAAAATGACAAAAATAATCATCAAAATTAGATAATTGAAGATATCACCACAAAATTAACAAATCTGAGAGATGACCACATGTAGTACCTATATATGTAATATCAAAGCAATTGGACTTGCGGTTTATAACAAAAAGTCGAAAATATAACTTTTTACCAAAAACGACAAAAATATTCACCAAAATTAGAGAATTAAAGATATCATTACAAAATGAACAAAACTGAGAGATGTCCACATGTAATATCTACATGTATTTGTGTAATATCAAAGCAATTGGACTTGCGGTTTTTAACAAGAAGTCGAAAATATCACTTTTTACCAAAAATGACAAAAATATTCACCAAAAATAGCGAATTTGAGATTTTGACATGAAATGAACAAATCTGATAAAGAACCATCCAAGATACTTGCATATCAAGTTTGAAAACATTTTGACTTGCTGTTTCGAAGAAGAAGTTGAAATTGTAAAGTTGACGACGACGGCCGAGGTTCAAACCTACATTGTACATGTACAACCTAGCTTGCACTGCTGCGCAATTTATTTGACGATTATATCTGTAAACCCACACTATCTTATGTCTCAAATACTTATCTCATAAATTAAGATGTCCATTCTTATGTTATATCTGTATCGTATAGTGAGTTAGTCCTTAACCCAAAAATATTAGACCACATCACTTATTTGCATAATTATGTGTTGTCTGAATGTTCTGAAGACACAAATTTGAGGTTGATACATACATGTATTCTGCATAAATATGAGGTTGATACATGCATGTATTCTGCATAAATATGAGGTTGATACATACATGTATTCTGCATAAATTTGAGGTTGATACATACATGTATTCTGCATAAATATGAGGTTGATACATACATGTATTCTGCATAAATTTGAGGTTGATACATACATGTATTCTGCATAAATTTGAGGTTGATACATACATGTATTCTGCATAAATATGAGGTTGATACATACATGTATTCTGCATAAATATGAGGTTGATACATACATGTATTCTGCATAAATTTGAGGTTGATACATACATGTATTCTGCATAAATTTGAGGTTGATACATACATGTATTCTGCATAAATATGAGGTTGATACATACATGTATTCTGCATAAATATGAGGATTTTGCAGTTGGCATCACTAGAGTACTTGAATCATACATACCAGCTCTCCCAGTGTATTTTTACTTGTAGGTTTCACTTTTTCAAGGAATTCCAATAAAAAATATGTAAATCTATCAATGATATAGACACCAATAGCAGGATCTACATGATGCTGTAAATATGAAGAAAATAATGTATTGGATGTTTCAGAAAACAGCATTGATACACAAGGTTGTACTAACAATGTCTTTAAAAGTTTTATAAACTACCAGTTGAACTAAATGTCTGTACCTTATGTGTACCTAATTCCATGCAGCAAAAAATTTTCAATAATACATAAAAAAATCCTTAAAATTAATTATTAACAGTTTGATTTCAAAAAAGAAATATTGTTCAAGTAGACATTCCCAATAACATTCAGGTTGAAACACCTTGCACTTTGTTTGATTGCTTAATAAAACCAGTATGTATATATGGCAGTGAAGTTAAGTTTAAGTTTACACACAATAAAATCTATCTAGTATACATGGTTATCAGGCAACACAGGTAGTAAAGTTATCCAGCAACACAGGTAGTAAAGTTATCCGGCAACACAGATAGTAAAGTTATCTGGCAACACAGGTAGTAAAGTTATCCAGCAACACAGGTAGTAAAGTTATCCGGCAACACAGATAGTAAAGTTATCTGGCAACACAGGTAGTTAAGTTATCCAGCAACACAGGTAGTAAAGTTATCTGGCAACACAGGTAGTAAAGTTATCCGGCAACACAGGTAGTAAAGTTATCTGGCAACACAGGTAGTAAAGTTATCCAGCAACACAGGTAGTAAAGTTATCCAGCAACACAGGTAATAAAGTTATCTGGCAACACAGATAGTAAAGTTATCTGGCAACACAGGTAGTAAAGTTATCCAGCAACACAGGTAGTAAAGTTATCCGGCAACACAGGTAGTAAAGTTATCCAGCAACACAGGTAGTAAAGTTATCCGGCAACACAAATAGTAAAGTCATCTGGCAACACAGGTAGTAAAGTTATCCGGCAACACAGATAGTAAAATTATCTGGCAACACAGGTAGTAAAGTTATCCAGCAACACAGGTAGTAAAGTTATCTGGCAACACAGGTAGTAAAGTTATCCAGCAACACAGGTAGTAAAGTTATCCAGCAACAAAGGTAGTAAAGTTATCCGGCAACACATATAGTAAAGTTATCTGGCAACACAGGTAGTAAAGTTATCCAGCAACACAGGTAGTAAAGTTATCCGGCAATACAGATAGTAAAGTTATCTGCCAACACAGGTAGTAAAGTTATCTGGCAACACAGATAGTAAAGATATCTGGCAACACAGGTAGTAAAGTTATCTGGCAACACAGGCAGTAAAGTTATCTGGCAACACAGGTAGTAAAGATATCTGGCAACACCGCTAGTGAAGTTATCTGGCAACACCGCTAGTGAAGTTATCTGGCAACACAGGTAGTAAAGTTATCTGGCAACACAGGTAGTAAAGATATCTGGCAACACCGCTAGTGAAGTTATCTGGCAACACAGGTAGTAAAGTTATCTGGCAACACAGGTAGTAAGTTATCTGGCAACACAGGTAGAAAGTTATCTGGCAACACAGGTAGTAAAGTTATCCGGCAACACAGGTAGTAAAGATATCTGGCAACACAGGTAGTAAAGTTATCCAGCAACACAGGTAGTAAAGTTATCCGGCAACACAGCTAGTAAAGTTATCCGGCAACACAGGTAGTAAAGTTATCCGGCGACACAGATAGTAAAGTTATCTGGCAACACAGGTAGTAAAGTTATCTGGCAACACATGTAGTAAAGATATCTGGCAACACACGTAGTAAAGTTATCTGGCAACACAGGCAGTAAAGTTATCTGGCAACACAGGTAGTAAAGATATCTGGCAACACAGGTAGTAAAGTTATCTGACAACACAGGTAGTAAAGTTATCTGACAACACAGGTAGTAAAGATATCTGGCAACACCGCTAGTGAAGTTATCTGGCAACACAGGTAGTAAAGTTATCTGGCAACACAGGTAGTAAGTTATCTGGCAACACAGGTAGTAAAGTTATCTGACAACACAGGTAGTAAAGATATCTGGCAACACCGCTAGTGAAGTTATCTGGCAACACAGGTAGTAAAGTTATCTGGCAACACAGGTAGTAAGTTATCTGGCAACACAGGTAGTAAAGTTATCTGGCAACACAGGTAGTAAAGATATCTGGCAACACAGGTAGTAAAGTTATCCAGCAACACAGGTAGTAAAGTTATCCGGCAACACAGCTAGTAAAGTTATCCGGCAACACAGCTAGTAAAGTTATCCGGCGACACAGATAGTAAAGTTATCTGGCAACACAGGTAGTAAAGTTATCCAGCAACACAGGTAGTAAAGTTATCCGGCAACACAGGTAGTAAAGTTATCCAGCAACACAGGTAGTAAAGTTATCCGGCAACACAGGTAGTAAAGTTATCCGGCAACACAGGTAGTAAAGTTATCCAGCAACACAGGTAGTAAAGTTATCCGGCAACACAGGTAGTAAAGTTATCCAGCAATACAGGTAGTAAAGTTATCCGGCAACACAGATAGTAAAGTTATCTGGCAACACAGGTAGTAAAGTTAATCGGCAACACAGGTAGTAAAGTTATCTGGCAACACAGGTAGTAAAGTTATCCAGCAACACAGGTAGTAAAGTTATCCGGCAACACAGGTAGTAAAGTTATCTGGCAACACAGGTAGTAAAGTTATCCGGCAACACAGGTAGTAAAGTTATCTGGCAACACAGGTAGTAAAGTTATCTGGCAACACAGGTAGTAAAGTTATCCAGCAACACAGGTAGTAAAGTTATCCAGCAACACAGGTAGTAAAGATATCTGGCAACACCGCTAGTGAAGTTATCAGGCAACACCGCTAGTGAAGTCATCTGGCAACACAGGTAGTAAAGTTATCTGGCAACACAGGTAGTAAAGATATCTGGCAACACCGCTAGTGAAGTTATCTGGCAACACAGGTAGTAAAGTTATCTGGCAACACAGGTAGTAAGTTATCTGGCAACACAGGTAGTAAAGTTATCCGGCAACACAGGTAGTAAAGATATCTGGCAACACAGGTAGTAAAGTTATCCAGCAACACAGGTAGTAAAGTTATCCGGCAACACAGGTAGTAAAGTTATCCGGCAACACAGGTAGTAAAGTTATCTGGCAACACAGGTAGTAAAGTTATCCAGCAACACAGGTAGTAAAGTTATCCAGCAACACAGGTAGTAAAGTTATCCGGCAACACAGATAGTAAAGTTATCTGGCAACACAGGTAGTAAAGTTATCCAGCAACACAGGTAGTAAAGTTATCCGGCAACACAGGTAGTAAAGTTATCCAGCAACACAGGTAGTAAAGTTATCCGGCAACACAGATAGTAAAGTCATCTGGCAACACAGGTAGTAAAGTTATCTGGCAACACAGGTAGTAAAGATATCTGGCAATACCACTAGTGAAGTTATCTGGCAACACAGGTAGTAAAGTTATCTGGCAACACATGTAGTAAAGTTATCTGGCAACACAGGTAGTAAAGTTATCCGACAACACAGGTAGTAAAGTTATCTGGCAACACAGGTAGTAAAGTTATCCGGCAACACAGGTAGTAAAGTTATTCAGCAACACAGGTAGTAAAGTTATTCGGCAACACAGATAGTAAAGTTATCCGGCAACACAGGTAGTAAAGTTATCCGGCAACACAGATGGTAAAGTTATCCGGCAACACAGGTAGTAAAGTTATCCAGCAACAAAGGTAGTAAAGTTATCCGGCAACACAGATAGTAAAGTTATCTGGCAACACAGGTAGTAAAGTTATCCGGCAACACAGATAGTAAAGTTATCTGGCAACACAGGTAGTAAAGTTATCTGGCAACACAGGTAGTAAAGATATCTGGCAACACAGGTAGTAAAGTTATCTGGCAACACAGGCAGTAAAGTTATCTGGCAACACAGGTAGTAAAGATATCTGGCAACACCGCTAGTGAAGTTATCTGGCAACACCGCTAGTGAAGTTATCTGGCAACACAGGTAGTGAAGTTATCTGGCAACACAGGTAGTAAAGATATCTGGCAACACCGCTAGTGAAGTTATCTGGCAACACAGGTAGTAAAGTTATCTGGCAACACAGGTAAGTTATCTGGCAACACAGGTAGTAAAGTTATCCAGCAACACGGGTAGTAAAGTTATCCAGCAACAAAGGTAGTAAAGTTATCCGGCAACACAGATAGTAAAGTTATCTGGCAACACAGGTAGTAAAGTTATCCAGCAACACAGGTAGTAAAGTTATCCGGCAACACAGATAGTAAAGTTATCTGGCAACACAGGTAGTAAAGTTATCTGGCAACACAGGTAGTAAAGATATCTGGCAACACAGGTAGTAAAGTTATCTGGCAACACAGGCAGTAAAGTTATCTGGCAACACAGGTAGTAAAGATATCCGGCAACACCGCTAGTGAAGTTATCTGGCAACACCGCTAGTGAAGTTTTCTGGCAACACAGGTAGTAAAGTTATCTGGCAACACAGGTAGTAAAGATATCTGGCAACACCGCTAGTGAAGTTATCTGGCAACACAGGTAGTAAAGATATCTGGCAACACAGGTAGTAAAGTTATCCAGCAACACAGGTAGTAAAGTTATCCGGCAACACAGCTAGTAAAGTTATCCGGCAACACAGCTAGTAAAGTTATCTGGCAACACAGGTAGTAAAGTTATCCAGCAACACAGGTAGTAAAGTTATCCGGCAACACAGATAGTAAAGTCATCTGGCAACACAGGTAGTAAAGTTATCCGGCAACACAGGTAGTAAAGTTATCCGGCAACACATGTAGTAAAGTTATCTGGCAACACAGGTAGTAAAGTTATCCGACAACACAGGTAGTAAAGTTATCTGGCAACACAGGTAGTAAAGTTATCCAGCAACACAGGTAGTAAAGTTATCCGGCAACACAGGTAGTAAAGTTATCTGGCAACACATGTAGTAAAGTTATCTGGCAACACAGGTAGTAAAGTTATCCGACAACACAGGTAGTAAAGTTATCTGGCAACACAGGTAGTAAAGTTATCCGGCAACACAGGTAGTAAAGTTATTCAGCAACACAGGTAGTAAAGTTATTCGGCAACACAGATAGTAAAGTTACCCGGCAACACAGGTAGTAAAGTTATCCGGCAACACAGATGGTAAAGTTATCCGGCAACACAGGTAGTAAAGTTATCCAGCAACAAAGGTAGTAAAGTTATCCGGCAACACAGATAGTAAAGTTATCTGGCAACACAGGTAGTAAAGTTATCCAGCAACACAGGTAGTAAAGTTATCCGGCAACACAGATAGTAAAGTTATCTGGCAACACAGGTAGTAAAGTTATCTGGCAACACAGGTAGTAAAGATATCTGGCAACACAGGTAGTAAAGTTATCTGGCAACACAGGCAGTAAAGTTATCTGGCAACACAGGTAGTAAAGATATCTGGCAACACCGCTAGTGAAATTATCTGGCAACATCGCTAGTGAAGTTATCTGGCAACACAGGTAGTAAAGTTATCTGGCAACACAGGTAGAAAAGTTATCTGGCAACACAGGTAGTAAAGATATCTGGCAACACCGCTAGTGAAGTTATCTGGCAACACAGGTAGTAAAGTTATCTGGCAACACAGGTAGTAAGTTATCTGGCAACACAGGTAGTAAAGTTATCCGGCAACACAGGTAGTAAAGATATCTGGCAACGCAGGTAGTAAAGTAATCCAGCAACACAGGTAGTAAAGTTATCCGGCAACACAGCTAGTAAAGTTATCCGGCAACACAGCTAGTAAAGTTATCCGGCGACACAGATAGTAAAGTTATCTGGCAACACAGGTAGTAAAGTTATCCAGCAACACAGGTAGTAAAGTTATCCGGCAACACAGGTAGTAAAGTTATCCGGCAACACAGGTAGTAAAGTTATCCGGCAACTCAGGTAGTAAAGTTATCCAGCAACACAGGTAGTAAAGTTATCCGGCAACACAGATAGTAAAGTTATCTGGCAACACAGGTAGTAAAGTTATCTGGCAACACAGGTAGTAAAGATATCTGGCAACACAGGTAGTAAAGTTATCTGGCAACACAGGCAGTAAAGTTATCTGGCAACACAGGTAGTAAAGATATCTGGCAACACCGCTAGTGAAGTTATCTGGCAACACCGCTAGTGAAGTTATCTGGCAACACAGGTAGTAAAGTTATCTGGCAACACAGGTAGTAAAGATATCTGGCAACACCGCTAGTGAAGTTATCTGGCAACACAGGTAGTAAAGTTATCTGGCAACACAGGTAGTAAGTTATCTGGCAACACAGGTAGTAAAGTTATCCGGCAACACAGGTAGTAAAGATATCTGGCAACACAGGTAGTAAAGTTATCCAGCAACACAGGTAGTAAAGTTATCCGGCAACACAGGTAGTAAAGTTATCCGGCAACACAGGTAGTAAAGTTATCTGGCAACACAGGTAGTAAAGTTATCCAGCAACACAGGTAGTAAAGTTATCCGGCAACACAGGTAGTAAAGTTATCCGGCAACACAGATAGTAAAGTTATCTGGCAACACAGGTAGTAAAGTTATCCAGCAACACAGGTAGTAAAGTTATCCGGCAACACAGGTAGTAAAGTTATCCAGCAACACAGGTAGTAAAGTTATCCGGCAACACAGATAGTAAAGTCATCTGGCAACACAGGTAGTAAAGTTATCTGGCAACACAGGTAGTAAAGATATCTGGCAATACCACTAGTGAAGTTATCTGGCAACACAGGTAGTAAAGTTATCTGGCAACACATGTAGTAAAGTCATCCGGCAACACAGGTAGTAAAGTTATCCAGCAACACACTAGTAAAGTTATCCGGCAACACAGATAGTAAAGTCATCTGGCAACACAGGTAGTAAAGTTATCTGGCAACACAGGTAGTAAAGATATCTGGCAATACCACTAGTGAAGTTATCTGGCAACACAGGTAGTAAAGTTATCTGGCAACACATGTAGTAAAGTCATCCGGCAACACAGGTAGTAAAGTTATTCGGCAACACAGGTAGTAAAGTTATTCGACAACACAGGTAGTAAAGTTATCTGGCAACACAGGTAGTAAAGTTATCCGGCAACACAGGTAGTAAAGTTATTCAGCAACACAGGTAGTAAAGTTATTCGGCAACACAGATAGTAAAGTTATCCGGCAACACAGGTAGTAAAGTTATCCGGCAACACAGATGGTAAAGTTATCCGGCAACACAGGTAGGTATTTGGCTCTTGGGATACCAGTAAAATGAGCAAATGTGTTTATTTTTATGATAAACTAGGAAAATGAGATATAGCAATTGGTACTTACTGAAAGGGAGTCTTCACCAATCTGACTACTAGCAGTGGCCACGATATTTGGTGAATAGAAAGGAACATACATGGATGCAGCTTGACATGTGTCAATGATGAATAATAACTCATGGTATCTGTAAACATTCAAAAACAAATTACAGAGAATTGCTATGTGATACAAAATTTCTATGTATTATTGAAAGGATTGCTATGTGATATTGAAATAATTCCTATGTATTATTGAAATAATTCCTATGTATTATTGAAATAATTCCTATGTGATATTGAAATAATTCCTATGTGATATTGAAAGAATTCCTATGTGATATTGAAATAATTCCTATGTGATATTGAAATAATTCCTATGTATTATTGAAAGAATTCCTATGTGATATTGAAATAATTCCTATGTGATATTGAAAGAATTCCTATGTGATATTGAAATAATTCCTATGTGATATTAAAAGAATTGCTATGTGATAATGAAAGAATTCCTATGTGATATTGAAAGAATTCCTATGTGATACTGAAATAAAAATAATTCCTATGTGATATTGAAAGAATTCCTATGTGATATTGAAATAATTCCTATGTGATATTGAAAGAATTCCTATGTGATATTGAAAGAATTCCTATGTGATATTGAAAGAATTCCTATGTGATACTGAAATAATTCCTATGTGATACTGAAAGAATTCCTATGTGTCACTGAAAGAATTCCTATGTGATACTGAAAGAATTCCTATGTGATATTGAAATAATTCCTATGTGATACTGAATAAATTCCTATGTGATACTTGAAAGAATTTCTATGTGATACTGAAAGAATTCCTATGTGATATTGAAATAATTCCTATGTATTATTGAAAGAATTCCTATGTGATATTAAAGGAATTGCTATGTGATATTGAAATAATTCCTATGTGATATTAAAAGAATTGCTATGTGATATTGAAATAATTCCGATGTGATACTTGAAAGAATGCCTTAGTATTATTGAAATAATTCCTATGTGATATTGAAAGAATTCCTATGTGATATTGAAATAATTCCTATGTGATATTGAAATAATTCCTATGTGATAATGAAAGAATTCCTATGTGATATTGAAAGAATTTCTATGTGATACTGAAAGAATTCCTATGTGATATTAAAAGAATTGCTATGTGATATTGAAATAATTCCTATGTGATACTTGAAAGAATGCCTTAGTATTATTGAAATAATTCCTATGTGATATTGAAAGAATTCCTATGTGATATTGAAATAATTCCTATGTGATATTGAAATAATTCCTATGTGATACTGAAAGAATTCCTATGTGATATTGAAATAATTCCTATGTGATACTGAATAAATTCCTATGTGATACTTGAAAGAATTTCTATGTGATACTGAAAGAATTCCTATGTGATATTGAAATAATTCCTATGTGATATTGAAAGAATTCCTATGTGATATTAAAGGAATTGCTATGTGATATTGAAATAATTCCTATGTGATATTAAAAGAATTGCTATGTGATATTGAAATAATTCCTATGTGATACTTGAAAGAATGCCTTAGTATTATTGAAATAATTCCTATGTGATATTGAAATAATTCCTATGTGATATTGAAAGAATTCCTATGTGATATTGAAATAATTCCTATGCGATATTGAAAGAATTCCTATGTGATACTGAAAGAATTCCTATGTGATATTGAAAGAATTCCTATGTGATATTGAAATAACTCCTATGTAATATTGAAAGAATTCCTATGTATTATTGAAAGAATTCCTATGTGATATTGAAAGAATTCCTATGTGATACTGAAAGAATTCCTAATTGAAATAACTCCTATGTGATATTGAAAGAATTCCTATGTGATATTGAAAGAATTCCTATGTGATATTGAAAGAATTCCTATGTGATACTGAAAGAATTCCTCTGTGATATTGAAAGAATTCCTATGTGATATTGAAAGAATTCCTATGTGATATTGAATGAATTCCTATGTAATATTGAAAGAATTCCTATGTGATATTGAAAGAATTCCCATGTGATATTGAAATAATTCCTATGTATTATTGAAAGAATTCCTATGTGATATTGAAATAATTCCTATGTGATACTGAAATAATTCCTATGTGATATTGAAATAATTCCTGTTATATTGAAATAATTCCTATGTGATATTGAAATAATTCCTATGTGATATTGAAAGAATTCCTATGTGATATTGAAAGAATTCCTATGTGATATTGAAAAAATTCCTATGTGATACTGAAATAATTCCTATGTGATACTGAAAGAATTCCTATGTGTCACTGAAAAAATTCCTATGTGATACTGAAAGAATTCCTATGTGATATTGAAATAATTCCTATGTGATACTGAATAAATTCCTATGTGATACTTGAAAGAATTTCTATGTGATACTGAAAGAATTCCTATGTGATATTGAAATAATTCCTATGTGATATTGAAAGAATTCCTATGTGATATTAAAGGAATTGCTATGTGATATTGAAATAATTCCTATGTGATACTTGAAAGAATGCCTTAGTATTATTGAAATAATTCCTATGTGATATTGAAAGAATTCCCATGTAATATTGAAATAATTCCTATGTATTATTGAAAGAATTCATATGTGATATTGAAATAATTCCTATGTGATACTGAAATAATTCCTATGTGATATTGAAATAATTCCTGTTATATTGAAATAATTCCTATGTGATATTGAAATAATTCCTATGTGATACTGAAAGAATTCCTATGTGATATTGAAAGAATTCCTATGTGATATTGAAAGAATTCCTATGTGATATTGAAAGAATTCCTATGTGATATTGAAAGAATTCCTATGTATTATTGAAAGAATTCCTATGTGATACTGAAATAATTCCTATGTGATATTGAAATAATTCCTATGTGATACTGAATAAATTCCTATGTGATACTTGAAAGAATTTCTATGTGATACTGAAAGAATTCCTATGTGATATTAAAAGAATTGCTATGTGATATTGAAACAATTCCTATGTGATACTTGAAAGAATGCCTTAGTATTATTGAAATAATTCCTATGTGATATTGAAAGAATTCCTATGTGATATTGAAATAATTCCTATGTGATATTGAAATAATTCCTATGTGATAATGAAAGAATTCCTATGTGATATTGAAAGAATTCCTATGTGATACTGAAATAAAAATAATTCCTATGTGATATTGAAAGAGTTCCTATGTGATATTGAAATAATTCCTATGTGATATTGAAAGAATTCCTATGTGATACTGAAAGAATTCCTATGTGATATTGAAAGAATTCCTATGTGATACTGAAAGAATTCCTATGTGATATTGAAAGAATTCCTATGTGATATTGAAATAACTCCTATGTAATATTGAAAGAATTCCTATGTGATATTGAAAGAATTCCCATGTGATATTGAAATAATTCCTATGTATTATTGAAAGAATTCATATGTGATATTGAAATAATTCCTATGTGATACTGAAATAATTCCTATGTGATATTGAAATAATTCCTGTTATATTGAAATAATTCCTATGTGATATTGAAATAATTCCTATGTGATACTGAAAGAATTCCTATGTGATATTGAAAGAATTCCTATGTGATATTGAAAGAATTCCTATGTGATATTGAAAGAATTCCTATGTATTATTGAAAGAATTCCTATGTGATACTGAAATAATTCCTATGTGATATTGAAATAATTCCTATGTGATACTGAATAAATTCCTATGTGATACTTGAAAGAATTTCTATGTGATACTGAAAGAATTCCTATGTGATATTAAAAGAATTGCTATGTGATATTGAAATAATTCCTATGTGATACTTGAAAGAATGCCTTAGTATTATTGAAATAATTCCTATGTGATATTGAAAGAATTCCTATGTGATATTGAAATAATTCCTATGTGATATTGAAATAATTCCTATGTGATACTGAAAGAATTCCTATGTGATATTGAAATAATTCCTATGTGATACTGAATAAATTCCTATGTGATACTTGAAAGAATTTCTATGTGATACTGAAAGAATTCCTATGTGATATTGAAATAATTCCTATGTGATATTGAAAGAATTCCTATGTGATATTAAAGGAATTGCTATGTGATATTGAAATAATTCCTATGTGATATTAAAAGAATTGCTATGTGATATTGAAATAATTCCTATGTGATACTTGAAAGAATGCCTTAGTATTATTGAAATAATTCCTATGTGATATTGAAATAATTCCTATGTGATATTGAAAGAATTCCTATGTGATATTGAAATAATTCCTATGCGATATTGAAAGAATTCCTATGTGATACTGAAAGAATTCCTATGTGATATTGAAAGAATTCCTATGTGATATTGAAATAACTCCTATGTAATATTGAAAGAATTCCTATGTATTATTGAAAGAATTCCTATGTGATATTGAAAGAATTCCTATGTGATACTGAAAGAATTCCTAATTGAAATAACTCCTATGTGATATTGAAAGAATTCCTATGTGATATTGAAAGAATTCCTATGTGATATTGAAAGAATTCCTATGTGATACTGAAAGAATTCCTCTGTGATATTGAAAGAATTCCTATGTGATATTGAAAGAATTCCTATGTGATATTGAATGAATTCCTATGTAATATTGAAAGAATTCCTATGTGATATTGAAAGAATTCCCATGTGATATTGAAATAATTCCTATGTATTATTGAAAGAATTCCTATGTGATATTGAAATAATTCCTATGTGATACTGAAATAATTCCTATGTGATATTGAAATAATTCCTGTTATATTGAAATAATTCCTATGTGATATTGAAAGAATTCCTATGTGATACTGAAAGAATTCCTAATTGAAATAACTCCTATGTGATATTGAAAGAATTCCTATGTGATATTGAAAGAATTCCTATGTGATATTGAAAGAATTCCTATGTGATACTGAAAGAATTCCTCTGTGATATTGAAAGAATTCCTATGTGATATTGAAAGAATTCCTATGTGATATTGAATGAATTCCTATGTAATATTGAAAGAATTCCTATGTGATATTGAAAGAATTCCCATGTGATATTGAAATAATTCCTATGTATTATTGAAAGAATTCCTATGTGATATTGAAATAATTCCTATGTGATACTGAAATAATTCCTATGTGATATTGAAATAATTCCTGTTATATTGAAATAATTCCTATGTGATATTGAAATAATTCCTATGTGATACTGAAAGAATTCCTATGTGATATTGAAAGAATTCCTATGTGATATTGAAATAATTCCTATGTGATATTGAAAGAATTCCTATGTATTATTGAAAGAATTCCTATGTGATACTGAAATAATTCCTATGTGATATTGAAATAATTCCTATGTGATACTGAATAAATTCCTATGTGATACTTGAAAGAATTTCTATGTGATACTGAAAGAATTCCTATGTATTATTGAAAGAATTCCTATGTGATATTGAAAGAATTCCTATGTGATATTGAAAGAATTCCTATGTGATATTGAATGAATTCCTATGTAATATTGAAAGAATTCCTATGTGATATTGAAAGAATTCCCATGTGATATTGAAATAATTCCTATGTATTATTGAAAGAATTCCTATGTGATATTGAAATAATTCCTATGTGATACTGAAATAATTCCTATGTGATATTGAAATAATTCCTGTTATATTGAAATAATTCCTATGTGATATTGAAATAATTCCTATGTGATACTGAAAGAATTCCTATGTGATATTGAAAGAATTCCTATGTGATATTGAAAGAATTCCTATGTATTATTGAAAGAATTCCTATGTGATACTGAAATAATTCCTATGTGATATTGAAATAATTCCTATGTGATACTGAATAAATTCCTATGTGATACTTGAAAGAATTTCTATGTGATACTGAAAGAATTCCTATGTATTATTGAAATAATTCCTATGTGATATTGAAATAATTCCTATGTGATACTGAAAGAATTCCTATGTGATATTGAAAGAATTCCTATGTGATATTGAAATAATTCCTATGTGATATTGAAAGAATTCCTATGTATTATTGAAAGAATTCCTATGTGATACTGAAATAATTCCTATGTGATATTGAAATAATTCCTATGTGATACTGAATAAATTCCTATGTGATACTTGAAAGAATTTCTATGTGATACTGAAAGAATTCCTATGTATTATTGAAAGAATTCCTATGTGATATTGAAAGAATTTCTATGTGATACTGAAAGAATTCCTATGTGATATTGAAAGAATTCCTATGTGATATTGAATGAATTCCTATGTAATATTGAAAGAATTCCTATGTAATATTGAAATAATTCCTATGTGATATTGAAAGAATTCCTATGTGATATTGAAAGAATTCCTATGTGATATTGAAAGAATTCCTATGTGATATTGAAAGAATTCCTATGTGATATTGAATGAATTCCTATGTGATATTGAAAGAATTCCCATGTGATATTGGAAGAACTCGTATGTGATATTGAAATAATTCCTATGTAATATTGAAAGAATTCCTATATTACTATAAAACAAAACTACATATCTTAAATTTGATTACTAACGGGAACTGTGCCATGCATGGCTTGTTTACTTTGACACATCATCCCAGGTTTTCTAAAGATCAAAATTTCTGAAAGACACTGCTCAAATTACAACACTACAGGTGTTTCATGGATATTTGCATAATGTTTATCTTTGGGACGCTTTAAATGATAACATCTTATATGTTTACTCTGTTGTTGACGATTCTGATATAACGGGTGATGAGACCATGAAGACGCTGATGACAGACAAAGCAAATAAAAGTCTGCAACCAACCTCACGAGTAGTTCGAAAGGGATAATGAGGTTGCATCCACACGAATGAGTTTCAACTACATAACCGATGACAACACTGATACATCAGACAAGGAAGCGAGTACAGGAAATCTGTTGCTCATCGACATTGGCCAAATAAAAACAGCTGTCCTTTCCATTTATGCATGTACATGTACGCTAACATGTAATCAAAGAAAGCTTAGAAAGAACTTCTGTGTGCTGAGAGTATTGAAGACACATTAAAAATTAATTCAAAATTACTTGTACTTGAGATATTGCTGAAAACTAATTATGTAAATCAGGTAACTGATATGAACAGATTTGAGTGTAAAACTAATAAGGCCTGTGTAATGTAATATCTATGTACCAAGTTTTATTGAAATGTGATTAGAACAAAAAACTATGAATTATTATTAGAGAATTAATATGAACAAATTTCAACCCAAAATTAATCGAGCCTGTCTATTGTTCTAAAGCATTTATGTACTAAATTTTATTCAAATGTGATGATAAGTAATTGAGATATCAGTGTTAATTATTTTAATTAGGTGATTAATAAGCATAAATATTTACCAAAAACTAAATATATTCCTAGGTTCATTGAAATGTGATGATAATACTCAACACAAACACAAACTAATAAACAGTGGATCAAAAGCTTTCATAAAATAAGTTAAGAGAATATACTGAAACATTTTACAGATAAAATAAATAACATGAAATCTCTTGAACACTATTGTTGGAACAAAAGAAATAACAAAAAAGACAAGTCATTGAAAATGACACAGTCCCCATTAAGTTCTCTTTGTGCTCGTCATATTAAAGCGGAGGGGTTGTCGCGAGCGTGTCCTTGAAACTTGAGTTTCAAGTGGCGTATACAACAGATTGTTTATTTACATCAAAACACGTGTTTCGTGTCATAGTAATATGGCCAAAATAAAAACTTTGATCTGATTATGAAACACACTGATATGTATGATGTATGTGCCAAATACAAATGAAAATGGTACATAAATTGTGGAAATATAGTAGTAAGGCCAAAAAGTCAGATGGCTGTTAATTGGCCATCCTTGACCAGATTTTGAAACAAATTGTCATGGACATGCATCCTAACATGTATAAAGTACATGCATGTGCCAAATTTGAATGAAAACTGACAGAGCACGTCCAAGATACCGCATAAAAAAACATTTTCAAAAAACAAGATGGCTGCCAGTTGGCCATTTTGAATCGAATCGTTAAACCACTGCATGTGCATATGTCCCACATAAGGTACTAGGCACATGCAAAGAATGAACGGAATCGGTCCACAGGATTCTGAGATATGACTCCGGACGGACGAACGGACGCACAGACACACGGACGCACAGAGGCACGGACGGACGGAGACCGAATTATAAGTCCCCGTTTTCGGACTTCGTCCGAACAGGGACTAATAAATTTTACTCTGATTTGATCAAAATAGTTTCAAATATCGATGACAGCCTAACACTAACGAATTGCCTTCTCTCAGGGGGGTGAAGTTCAAATTTAATTTGCTTTTTGGTGACATTCCATGGAATATGAATTATGAGTTTGGGGACATTGTTTTTAAAGAGGTACGAAAATTTCTTAAACATCTTTGTAAACACAAAAATGAAAGTAGTATGAATCCACCATGAGATCTATTGTCAATTTTACTTTATTTTTAAGTTTCAGATATGTATGTTTTTTTCGTTTCTTCTTTTATTTTGTTGCCGTTCCGAACGCTTAATAAATATTATTATTATTATTATACTCTTCAAAAGTTTCATTGAAATCCAATTAGTGGTTCTTATATATCAGTGGAACATTCATGGAAAAAATTAACTAATTATGCGAATTAGGTAATTTATATCCACAATTATTTACCCTAAAACTAATCAGGTCTCTGCATAGTCCTAGAGGATCTATGTAGCAAGTCTCATTGAAATATGATGATCAGTACTTATCAGTAGTTATCAGGCCAAAAGCTGAAAAATAACTAATTATGCTAATAAGGTCATTAATATGCACAAATATTTACCCCAAAACTAATCAAGTAACTATGTACATTTGTACCAAGTTTCATTGAAATGTGATGATTACTACTTGAAATATCAAAAGCTGAAAATTAATTAAGAATGCAAATTACATGTAGGTAATTAATATGTACGGATATTACCCTGAAAACTATCAGGTCTGTGCAGTGTCCTGTGATATTTATGTACCAAGTTGTATTGATGATTAGTACTTGAGATATCAGTGGAAAAGCCAAAAAATGATTAATCATTATGCAAATGGGTAATTAATATTGCACAGATTTTTACCCCAAACTAATCAAATCTGTTCATTAGTTCAGAGCATCTATGTGCCAAGTTTCATCAAAATCCAATGAGTGGTTCTTTAGATATCAGTGGAACAATCATGGGAAAGCTAAAAATCAGCTAATTATTATGCAAATTAAGTAATTAATATGCATGGATTTTTACCAAAACCTAATCAAATCTGCGCATTGGCCCAAAGCATCTATGCACCAAGTTTCATTAAAAATCAATATCATTGGAACACGCACACGCACAGACCACACACACATCACACATACACCACACACACACACACACACACACACCCACACACACCACACACCACACACACACAAACATACAGGTGTCCCATGAATTGTGGAGCCACCATTGGATTAACTTTTAATATAGTTGCCATATGAACTTGATTAAAACGCGTTCCTATATAAGGTTGCGTTTTAATTGGAGTTTAATTAAACTCAATTACAATGCAATACAATGGAGAATTGCACTTTAATTAAGTTTAATTCAACTAGAGTTGAATATCCCATGACTGAACATAGAAATGTTTGCAAAGCTTAGGTTTAGTATCTGGGTAAGGTATGGTATAATTATATTAATATTAATATAAACTGAACCATACCTTCCCCGATACTAAACCTAACTGACTAACTGACTTAAATTTGATTAAATATTAATATAAACAAGACATGACATGTCATGTCATAGCCCCCGTTCAGAAAAAAATTTAAAAACTTATATTGAACTTGGTTTGTGTCAGAGTGAATTAATTCATTATGAGCTGTATTAAAATTCCGTTATTAAATGTTCAGAATTGATGTGTTACAATTTTAGGGGGTGGGGTAAAAATTTATTCATTTGGCTTTTCTGAGACAATTTATAACTTGTTAAACATATAATGCGATGTGCACTTGTAAACAATTATTACCTGTCCCTGTACCAACTTTGAACAAAAGTGGATGACACATATCTGAGAAAAAGCTGTTAACAGCTAGAAAAAGCTTGTTTTTTTTAGATTTTTGAGAGAAAAAATGGCCTCCAAGTCGTAAAACTTTATCCAATCAAACAGGTCATGAATGACACTGAAAGTTGCAACATATAATTTGTCCAGTTTTTGGCATGGATGTAAATTGGCAAACATGATTTCTATGGCATTTTCAAGTTTATAGCACTCTCCATTCTGGTCTCAGCAAGAACACCAGAGTGGACAAACAAGTACAACAGGTAAATGACATGCAAGTATGCAAATCAGATCTGCAAATATGTTGAAGAGTCAGTGTTGTGTCTGTTTGGATAAACTTCCTTGTACAACTGTATTCCTAATACAAGAACACTGTCAATCACAGAACTGTTCCAGCGAAAAACGTCTGATATTTTAGTCAGTAACAGGGCAAAAATACTGTTTGTCATACAAGTACTAGCACCGAATGAGGAACTGAGAAACTGCAATGATCCTTGGTGTACATTACCTGTGTCAACAACTTTACTTCCCATGTACTTCATGTACAGATCTACATGTAGTTTGTGGCTCTGAATTAGTTTCAATATCTCTAAATAAGGACAAGAGTACTTCTCATATGACAATGATACAAATAAAGGGCAAGAATCCAGAAAAATATTATCAAGTTTATATTATCATACATTAATATTAACAAATCGTGTGAAATTAAACTTTTATGTACAGAGAAACACATATTTATGCTTTGGTTGACAGCACTTCTCAAAAAAAAAAAAAAGACGACCTGCAAAACTTTATACAATTGTCAGACATGCAGCGAATAGTAAGCTTTTGTAATATATGCAGTTTCAGTGGCTTTGCTTTCCGAGAAAAAAATTATGGCTCTGCACCTGAAAAAAACATTTAGTCAAAAGTAAGCAGAGGTTGTAGCATATATGCTCCCATTAGCTGTTAAATTTAATTAAAAAAGATATTTGTGTACCGTCTTTTCAGTACGAAAACATATTACTTAATATATTTATACCAGCCAGAAAGAAATTGTAAGTTTTCACTGAGCAATTAGGAATATACATGGACAACAATTGATGCATGTCTAGCAATATACTGCTTGAAAGGCTGCAAGATGTAATGAAGTAGCAAACCAATCACTACTCGAGTCTGACTGGCTGGGAAACTGCACAATACATACAAAAATGTATGCAGATGATATATGAGCAGCTCCACCAAATATAAAAATATTCTTTCCATAGTTATGACTCTAATGTGAATGTGATTTTCCACTCCTTAGCAATAGTACAGTACTCATTCCGCCCAACCTCCCGCTTTTATCGCTTTTTTTCCGACCGCTTATCGCTTAATTTCCGACCGCTCGCTGCTTTCCGACCGGAAACCGACCGCTTTTTTTCCGCTCGCTCGCGTTCGCTTTTGTTCGCTCGCTCGCTCGCTCGCTTTTGTTCGCTCGCTCACTCCTGCTATGGCTGGCTTCAGAAACATCGTCCGCTTGCCAGCCGACCGCTGGAGTAACAATGACCGTACATTGTATGTATAAACTTAAGTTTTTATTCGTAATAAATTTAGGTTTTAATGACGATTCAAAACACAACGCCTATTGCTTCTCTGTTTTGGAACAAAGACGCCTTCAAATCACTTGACACATTGTAACGTTTGCTACGCAAGTCGAACTGTGACCTGTATTTACATATTTACGTCCTTGTGTGTGTAGTTCAAGCAGCTATATAACTGGTCAATCGCGATATGTATTGAGTACTAGTATTTGTGTGTTGTGTGTGTGTTTCTGTGTGTGATTTTGACTAAATTTATTCCGAACGGCGCTCAAAATAATTTGACACTTTGTTATTTTCGAACGCAACTCACACTATGACCCTTACTCAATTTGCATAAGTAATACGAATGCTGTAGTTCAGAAAATCTATTGGTTAACTTTTGCTCGTGTCTGGGTGCGCAAAACAAAACTGCACATATAATTATCGCATAGCTGAATTTCTACAAATCAATTGGACTTAAACTACTAGTATAATGACTGTGACGATTAATCGCTTGTCTGAGTACATGCGGCGACGAATTATTGGATTGGCAGCAGCCGGACGAAAAATGAAAGAGATCTCGGAACAGATATTATTAATTAATTTGTTGAGGAAAACAAAACAAACGCAGCCAGTGTTACATTTTGAAAACAAAAATACAAAATAAACGCAATCAGAGGCGCCAACCACGCGCGTTGGAAATAAATAAAACGTGTTGTGACAGTCTCACCAAACTCTTTCACTCGCGCAATATAATTATGTTATTTCCCAAAGCACTTATATTTAATACATTGACGAAAAACACCGCAAGAAAAATGTAAATCAGGCTTGTAATTACTAGTAACTCTACTCGAACGCAATGTTGATCACTGTAAAAGTGGATAAATTCGAACCGTCATCAAATTCAAAATTCAAGCGATCTCATTGAATGTCAAAAATAAACTCGATGTTTAGAAAGACAAAAACAACACCATATTAGAGTGCAAAAAAAGTTAGCAGCAAAGAACGAGAAGTGCATGTGGGAAAGCGATGAGTGAACTCGAGGAAAATTATGCTGATGTGAGAACAAGCCATATACCCGCGGAGTACTCGCTAAAACATCGAGAAAATGTGCCATTTCAAAGGGCACCCTTACAAATAATGTCTGCGATTGTGTGAACATGATAACGTGCAAACAAGGAACAGAGCTCGTGGTCCACAAGGAAACTTAGCGATGACGCAGTTAGATGTATACGGCTGTTGAAAACAGAGACTCCTTCGATCTCATATAAGCAGGTTCACGTGGATGTATCATTTTCAACTATTACCAACAACGCTATGATAATAAAGACATTGTGAAATTCTTTTGTAATTTCATCTAGCTCCTTTCAGTCACGATTCAAGACAAATAAAAGGCACAAATATAGATAATATAGCAAATTATTTTTTTCTGTAATATTCGTGTGTAATCAGTAATTATGAAAAAAAAATTATGGGTACATATGAAATAGATTTCGTTATGAATTATTCTTAATATCAATTTCTAAATTATTTTGTCAAAATCATTTTTTTCCCCAGGTTTTTTCCCCCAAAACGAAAAAATTTCATAATGTCGGGAACGAGATGTTTTTTTCTTATTATTATTTATTGGGAACGGAAAGTCTTTATCGTAGTGCGACCTACAATCGAATTTCGCCCTAACAATTTCATTTGGACGTCTTTTTTTTAATTTTGTAGTTGTACGTCGAACATAGAGCTACGGGATCTATCACAGTTTAAAAACAGAAATCTGGCATACGTAAATTAAATCGATTTTGCTTTCGATTACTATGGTGTGACGTACCTTTATTGTGAATTGATTGCTGGATGAATAACATACAAACTTTTGTTTGCAATTTGTGTTTATAAATAAGCAATAATTTGTGATATTTTACAATTACCGCGGAAACCAAGCAAATTACGAGAAAACGGCAGCCATTGACATCCCACACTCCCTAGCACAGAATAAATGTAATCTCGTTTGGCGGTCATGTGATACAGTGGTGGAAGAATAAAATTCACTCTTCCCGTTATTCTAATTGTTCCAAGAAAGCAATCACATACAGTATTTATAATTGTATGATTTTTGTTTAATAATAGAAACTAGTTGCATAAACGCAATTTATCTACTGATTTCGGTCACGTGGTACAAAATTATAGGTCTCGCGTAATTTGCTATAAACTCTGGAATACAAAATGGCGTCTTTCGTCTTGTTATTTTTCTGCGACTCGGTGTACGGTAAATAAAGTCAATTTTTTATGACCACCGTCATCATTTCACAGCGCAAATAGGTTCTGGTCATTGTTTGGAAGTAAATAAACATAGTGAGTACTTTCGAAGGTCTTAAAATGTGATTTTCGCGACGACCAAATTTGGCATGTGGATTTTAACCGGTATTCAGTCGCACAAGGCCCCATAGCCCTATGGGCCGGCCAGAGTCAGTCACGTAAATAATGCGGTCGGCAACATAGGGCTATGATTCCACAGCTATTGTTATAGGTGCCACGGATTTTAACATAACTACAACTTGACCCGTGTTAAACCCAAACCATGCGTGCATGACAACCGTCACCCCACACACGGTTACTCAACGAATACCGTACTCTACTACAGTAGACATTTTTCGCTCTCCACCAAAAATAGAATGGTTTTATTTCATATTAGTTGTGTCAGTGTCGTATTTGATTTCACATGTTTGGTTCGATCTTGTTTATGGTGGACATTATTACTACGCGTATGTATTACCAATTTTATTACCAATTTTATATGGCCGTGTGATCCACCGTATTTTTTTCAACGGTCGTTCTATAAATTTCTGATTGTATTTATTCTTATTTTAACATCATAAAAACAAAAATGATACACTTGTACATGAAACAGTAGGTAATGAACTGTAAATGCGGGTGGTTGAGCTGTCAGGCGAGCGAGCGAGCGAGCGATTGCGCGAGCGGATACTTCCGGATTTGCGCGGTCGAAAAAAAAGCGGAAATTGCGCGGTCGAATTGAACAAAGCGAGCGAAAAAAAAGCGATCGAAATCCGGAAGCGGGCGGGAGGTTCGGCGAAATGAGTACTGTAGTTAGAGTATTGTATTGTACTGTATCGTACAAGTTTATTGTGATTCTATATGTGTTTGTAATATTATTTAGCTTTATTTAGCATTCTGTTTAGTTGGTTAACTTTACTGTATCTTAATGTAGTTTATTTTATTTTTATACGACCATAGAACAACTCACTGTAGTTTGTTTTAATGTTGAATAACAATTAAATCAGTCACTGTATAGTGGTGACGTATTGTGCGAAATTGTTGCAAGGACAATACTTTTCTCGATTTGCGTGTCGTCGTGCGTCGATAAAAAAATGCATGGAATGGTCGGCAGTATCGATCAAGTTCGTCTAGTGTGACCTTTGTGGCTGGCGACAAGATGCCGTATAATCGTTTAAATGGGCGTCAAGGTGAAAGGCCCTAATTTGGTTCTACAATAGGCGTCATGAAATGTTGGAAAATTACAGTCAATCAAAAAAATTTGTTCACATGACAACACAAAATATTCACTATATTTATTATGCATTATTTTTTTGTTGGTAGCAAATGATCACGGTACGGTAGCTTACTTGTTTTCGAAGTGTTGTAATTGTTGATTAGTACTCAGTAGAGATTATATTAACGTACAAAAAATAAATTCGTTGAATTGTTATGAAATGCAAGTAAAATTCAACTTAGTTTTATCGTAAGCAAATGTTTTCGATTACATGTTAACGCTCGATGAGACGATATCCGCCATGTTATCCATGCCCATGACGCATGTTTATTGACCAGATAGGTCAAGTCGCTAATCAACCAATCAAATTGCTGGATGGTGCCCATGTGCTCAAATTACCATAAAGCATTTAAATATGACAGTTCAGTAACCTCATGGAAAAGCAACACGAAAGACCAGATTTACCAATGTTTTAGTGCGATCTTTTGGCTTCGTTTCTCATGGGGAAAAAAGCATGATTTTTTTAATCGGATTTAGAAAAATAAATAAACGTACCGTCCCAAATAAAAATGTACCGGGTGGAATTTTTCTGTGGAAAAAATAAACGTACTGGTACGTTTATATTGGGACATTTAGCGTTGTGGGCAAGCTCTCCTGAGTAGCGACATATTTTTAACTTCGTCTATTGCGTGATCAGTGGATTACGTAAATAAAACAACACTTTCAATGAGTACATGCCGACCCAACTTAACTTGTTTATGGCTGTTTATGAACAGTGAGGACGCATCTCATAGAACAATAGCTGTGGAAATCATAAACAAATGTAAATGTTGCGGAAATCAAGCATGGCGATAATGATTTTAGCAAGCTTCTCAGAGTAGCATTGCGCCGACACCACCACGACGTTTGAATCCCGATGAGAGCACTGCAAACCTCTTAAATCACGAGGTAAACTTTCAATTTACACAATACATAATCAGTTCCTACAACCATAATAAAAAGGCAGTTTTTCTGGCAAAACTCTCGCCAGGTTAGCAATAGTTTCTCACGATCACCAAACCCAAGACACAAACGATAATACAAAGTGTATAAATACCATATCAAGCACAGTTTCTTACCTTTGAAATTGACGAGACACAATTTTGTCCATATAAGCGTTGCGCAAATAAAGATACAATTCCGGGATACGATATCCTCACAAAAATGACTGATTTCCACCGAGACGAGAACTGCATAAGCGTCATCAAAACTCGGATTAAACTCAGGTAATTTCGAGAAAAGTCGGATTTTGAAGGAAAAATGTTAAAAATCTAGGAAAAACACAGTGAAACTTTGAAGAATCGAAAAAATAACTTGATGTGCACAATAGCACCATCAATTTCTGTCTCTGTACCAACTCTGAACTGAATTGGATCACACATGTGTTAGAAAAAGCTGGTAACATGAAAATGTGCACACACATTTGCACAGACACGACCCAAATTAATACCCCCCGCCCGGATCGCAGATCACAGGCTAATTATGAAACATTGTGGAGCCCCATGTTTGGGGCTTTACTTGTACAAAGGGCTCCACTTTGTTTGTGTATGTCTGGACTACTGGTTCTACTTCTACGTCTACACCAACACACACCACACACACACACCACATACACACCACACCACATACACCACCACGCACCACCACACACCACCACACACACCACACACACACACACACACCACACACACCACCACACACCACCACACACCACACACACACCACACACACACCCCACCACACACACACCACACCACCACACACACACCACACCACACACACACCACCACACACCCCACCACACACACACCACCACACCCCACAACACACCACCACACCGCACCACCGTACACCACACCACACACACCACACACCACCGTACACCACACCACACCACCACACCCCACCACACAACCACACCGCACCACACACCACCGTACACCACACCACACACCACACACACACCACACACACCACCACACACCACACCCCACCACACACCACACCACACAACACACCACCACACCACCGTACACCACACATACCACACCACCATACCAAACCACACCACTCCATCCCAATTCACCCCACCCCACAGTTACTTGATAATCGTTCTACTCCCCATGAGACAGCCATAACTGAGCTATACTTGCCCAGCTCCTTGTATTCGACTGTTTTCCTATGATTTCATGTTGCACTCTGGCACAGCAAATTGTTTCTTTGAGCATCAGCTATTTTGTTTCACCATGATAATAGTTTTATTAGATTTCCTTACAAAGACACTTGTTTGTAACAGTCAGCCTGTACTGTCAGACAGTAATGTTTGTTAGAGGATTATCCCTCATTGTGCGTTTGCATATTAACAATGGACGCCACTTCTCCAGCAGGTAAGTCTCAAAATGCCAGATGTTTTTTTTATCAATTTTCACACTTGCACTCAAAATTATTTGTTATCTGAAATGCTTAATGTCAGTTTTTAATAAGTTTGGCTATTGTTAGTGTATGTTTTTAATAATGCAGCAAATCTGCAGGGTTTTATTATCCAAAACTGTGTTTCATGTTTTTCTCAAGTTTAAGTTTTGATTCAGTACGGCTCATTGGGGCCGTTAGCAAATATAGTGCGTCGGGCTAGGACATTCAAACTCACACTTATCATTCACAAGATAATGATAGTGCGAAATATGTCTGAGTTAAGTTGTTTAAGAAAATGCTTTTTTACAGAATAATAGTCTGTTAAAGGTGCTAAGTATGAAATAATTAGGGTACAGAAAAACAAACCTGCACAGAACTCAGAAGAACAGGTCTTTTAATTTTTGGGGACACATTTCAAGGGACTTGATTACGGACAATACATCATACATGGTGCAAATTTCACCCAAAAGTTCTGCAGTGTGCTCTTTCAATTGCGAATTTAGGCATTTTTACAACGTTTGCCATTTTCGTTGTCATGTGGTTAAACTATGTAAACAATGACTGTCCAGTTTATGCAAACTTGTCCCTCTATACTTGCGCTTTTGAATTATACATAGTGTATACACTAAATTAAGGTTTTGAATGAGACAGAGAATACTTTATTCAAAAACATCATCAAACACTACTTGCTACATGTACCTTAAAGTGGTTGGTCAATGAATGTCACAGATAGCCCAGCAGATTAAGTCTATAGAAAAATCTTTCAATTGGTGATGCGAGCATCACACTTGGTACATATATTGTTCAAATATAGTTGAATGAATAAAACACGTTAGCCACCCCAAAAAATCAATATGGCGGCCATTTTTCAAGATGGCATAGACCTAATAATTTCTTGATTGTTTGTTAAAACTGACCTGTGTTTTATTTTTTTTAATTTCATGCTTATTTTGTTATGATGAGAGACATTTGTGAATAATTAAGTTATGAAATGCCAACATTTTTTTTAAATGGTGATTTTTTTTAAAAATGGCGCCCAAAAATTTAGTAGAAGTGTTCAGTGTCCAATAATTTGTTTTGCACTTTTGTTCTCAATTGAATTAAACACTGCTTATTCATTATTGAATGAGTATTTTGTACTGTTTTATCTTCAAGAGATATTTATTTAAAAGAGTGACAGTCGAAGCACAACCAGGGCACTCTGGTGACGTCACTGCTGTGAAACTCGGCATGAGGTCCAACATTAGCTTTGCTATTTTTGTAATGTAAAGTGTCCCAAATGCTACCTTATGAGCTTCTACTATTGATTATCCATTTATAAAGATAGTAAAAGTAGTATTAGTATGGTAGTCACACCTGAATAGACAGGATGTGCCAGCACAGAAAAACCCAACCAAGGGTAATGGGGCAATTGTTACCAGGATGGTGTACAGATCGCACAGGACTTAAATAATGTTGGACAAACGATCGGGCTAGAAGTAGGGGTAAATTTACTATGAACCTACTGAGAAATAATTTTAAACTCATGGTTGCTGTTGACATAGGAAGTAAAGTAAGCAAATAACACGGCGAATAAACGGCAAGGTAAATACTACGTCAAATTATAGTAAACACGTACTTCGTGCGTGACTCGAACCGGCGCTCGCGTACGGCACCTAATCATCTAGATTCACGCCACTACACGTCTTCCCCTCGGCCACCGGGCATCCCCAAAAAAGGATGTTTAATAACCAAGCTTATTACCGTCCACACGATCCGCGCCACACAGCGTGGCCAGAATGCGGCAAAGGCCTTCAGATCTGGCTGTAGTAGGATGGTGAAAGTAATGGTACAGCATTATAACAGTGAATAAGTACTGTACTGTGATCGGCTACAAATATATCTGACGATGAGCATAGTGTACCTACAAAAAGTAAATGGAGCTTCCTTGAAGACAAAGTATGTTTATTTGTGAAAAAATAGGCTCCAAAATCTGAACTTCGTCATGCTATGACAATGGATTTAGACACAGGCAATGGACTATTCAAAGACACTGATTTTAGCAAAAACTGAGTGTTATGGCAGGTGCAAATGCTTCTAGCTAACCCTTCATTAAATTGCATTGCAAGGTAGTTGTTGGGGGCTCCAGAGAGGCCTTTTTGTAGTTTTGACCCATTTTGGTGTTAATTTGTACATGTTAAACGTACAATATTCAGTTGCACCTTCAATGGTCCAATTCAAGAATACGTATGGCCGCCATCTTGAAAAAATGGCGGCCATTTCTAGAATTTAGGTGGCTAACAAATCTGAAAGAGATTCAAACAGACTTGTAGTTTTTAACAAAATATTACTTTATACCAAAAATTAGGAAAATATTCATCAAAGGTATCTGATAGAGGTCCAACTATATGTATAATATCAAAACACTCAGACTTGCATTTTTTACCAAAAAGGCAAAAATATCAATTTTTACCAAAAATGACAAAAATATTTATCAAATTTATAAAATGGAAGATATCATCATGAGATGAACAAATTCAAAATATAATATCAATTTGAAAGCAATTGGACTTGCGATTTTTAACTTTTTATAAAAAACAAGCATCCTTGCAGAGGGCAGTGGCAGTTATTACAGAGTAGATGGATAAAAGAAGTGGAATCTATGACAGTTTAGTAACTGTGGCAATGGTCACTGGAAGGGCATATCCCATATTATTTGTGTATGTAATGCATGGATATGTATAACTGAGGATGTGGATGTACTGGAAATTGAACCTGAAACATGAAGTTGTCATTATTACCAGAATATATTTGTGCATTATTTAGTTATTGTACATGTTACTGAATTGAGAATGACAAAGTTGTACAATATGACATTGTGATATGTGACCTTGAGATGACCTTGACCTTTCCTTGGAAGATTTTGCAGAGGGACGACCTTACCCCATTACACATGTGACTTTACGATGACCCTGACCCGGGGCCTTGAGATGACTCTGAACCAGCCTTGAAGATTTAGGGGAGGTGTTTCAATCCCTCCCACCCTCACTGTTCAGTATCACCAATATAAAAGCAGCAAATTTATAAACCATGAAATGACCTTGACCTGAACTTGAGCATTTCTGGAAAACATTGGCCCAACCAGTTCATTTTTCAAGCCAATGTGTACTGAGAAAACCAAGCTTTCAACTGATACATGTACAGTTGTTTACTGGTGTCCATGCATTATACATAGCCCCTACACATGTATAATGTATCTGAAAGTGACAAAAACCCCAAAAATTATTTTAAAAAATCATAACTTCCACAAAAATATATCTTCACTAAATGAACAAACTTGAGAGAATGGTGTTCCATGTGTCTATGAATTTCAAAGCAATGTGGACAGCAGAAATGTGCAAAAATGTGCAAAAAGTACTTGTCATTAGTACTTGCCCATTTTGAGAAATATTGCTCTGGAACAGCAATAATTGAAATATGTAAAATGAATATATAAAAATTGAACATAAAATCAGTCAAAGCATGGAAGAGATATGGCACTACAACTGCATTCATTGAAACAAAATGGCCACCAGTTGGTCATTTTAAATTAGATCTGAAATATAAAACTATATGCATCAAGGTCCTATAAGTTTGAACAAAATCCATCCATAAATGCCAAGATCCTGTTCTGGAATGCCAGAAGTGCTTGATTTTTGATGATTTTTTTGGCCATTTTGAATCAGATTCAGTCAAACCAACATATCTATGTCATGATGTATAATGAATATATAAAATTTTAACATAATCAGTCAAAGCATGGCAGAGATATGGCACTAGAACTACATTCATTGAAACAAAATGACCGCCAGTTGGCCATTTTAAATTTGATCTGAAATATAAAACTATGTGCATCAAGGTCCTATAATGTCCAACATATGTACCAAGTTTGAACAAAATCCACCCATAAATGCTTGATTTTGATGATTTTTCAGCATAGAAATGGCCACCATTTGGCCATCTTGAATCAGATTGTGAAACGAATTTATGTGCATATGTATAACATTACGTATGATGTATATGTGAAGTTTAATTGTGATTGGTCCAGGCATGTCTAAGATACAGGTCTGGACGCACGAACACACAAAAATCAAAACATAAGTCCACGTTTCCAGACTGCGTTCGAATGGGGACTGACAAAGATGGTGACTTTGACTGTTGCGCAGATCACAGTACTGAGATGTTACAAAGGAATTAATTAGGAATTTTCTTCATCATTTCTAACACATGTGAATCCATTAGGCTAGAAGGACAGTGAAAACACAGTAATATGTTTGAGTACCTGCGTTTTTGCCACATTTGTTCAAAAGCATCAGCTAATTCTATACTGGATATCTCTTCTGCATCTTGGAACTTCAGAAATCCATCACCACCGTGACCTGAACATAATACACACATACTTTATCAGAAAATGGCAATGGGTGAAAAAACAAAAATCTAGACATTCAAATGCAAGACTGACAATTAATTATGTATTTTATATCACCTGTTCGGTAGTGATGTCATGGGCTAGTATTATCTACAAACCAAAGAATAATACAGCCCACAAGTATCAACCAGCTCTATGAATAAGTGACACCAGGTGATAAACTGTTCAATCACATGTCAATGCTATAGTTCCTGTCTGTATTTAGATGCATTAGATTAGAAGGCACAAAAGAAAGCAGGAATAATGTCAAGACAATTTCAATTAGACAAGAATGATGGGCATACAGACACAGGCCTAGGTGTTGGGTCAATGCCCAGGCCTAGGTGTTGGGTCAATGCCCAGGCCTAGGTGTTGGGTCAATGCCCAGGCCTAGGTGTTGGGTCAATGCCCAGGCCTAGGCCTAGGTGTTGGGTCAATGCCCAGGCCTAGGCCTAGGTGTTGGGTCAATGCCCAGGCCTAGGCCTAGGTGTTGGGTCAATGCCCAGGCCTAGGTGTTGGGTCAATGCCCAGGCCTAGGTGTTGGGTCAATGCCCAGGCCTAGGTGTTGGGTCAATGCCCAGGCCTAGGTGTTGGGTCAATGCCCAGGCCTAGGTGCTGGGTCAATGCCCAGGCCTAGGTGTTGGGTCAATGCCCAGGCCTAGGTGTTGGGTCAATGCCCAAGCCTAGGTGTTGGGTCAATGCCCAGGCCTAGGTGTTGGGTCAATGCCCAGGCCTAGGTGTTCGGTCAATGCCCAGGCCTAGGTGTTCGGTCAATGCCCAGGCCTAGGTGTTCGGTCAATGCCCAGGCCTAGGTTTTGGGTCAATGCCCACGCCTAGGTGTTGGGTCAAAGCCCACGCCTAGGTGTTCGGTCAATGCCCAGGCCTAGGTGTTCGGTCAATGCCCAGGCCTAGGTTTTGGGTCAATGCCCACGCCTAGGTGTTGGGTCAATGCCCAGGCCTAGGTGTTGGGTCAATGTCCACGCCTAGGTGTTGGGTCAATGCCCAGGCCTAGGTGTTGGGTCAATGCCCAGGCCTAGGTTTTGGGTCAATGTCCACGCCTAGGTGTTGGGTCAATGCCCAGGCCTAGGTGTTGGGTCAATGCCCAGGCCTAGGTGTTGGGTCAATGCCCAGGCCAAAGTGCTGGGTCAATGCCCAGGTATATGTGTTTGGCCAATGTCCAGGCCTAGGTGTTTGGTCAATGCCCAGGACTAAGTGTTGGGTCAATACCCAGGCCTAAGTGTTGAGTAAATACCCAGGCCTAAGTGTTGGGTCAATAGCCAGGCCCAAGTGTTGAGTCAATGCTCAGATCCAAGTATAAGATTAATACCACATGTGTTGGTAAAATTGACATACCTGTCATGTATATGAATATATTACTTCTATCATCTGATTGCAATCTTTTAGACTTAGGTGTACTTTCTGGCAACCTACCAGTTAGAACTCGCACAAAGTTTTCAACTGTCACCTGGAAAGAGACAATACATCATGTCTGTTTGTCTTTGACCATCAATCTATTCAGCTTTTAACTGTTTCCATTGACTGGGTATATTATGTGATTTGCTAGCAGGATTGACTGGGTATATTATGTGATTTGCTAGCAGGATTGACTGGGTATATTATGTGATTTGCTAGCAGGATTGACTGGGTATATTATGTGATTTGCTAGCAGGATTGACTGGGTATATTATGTGATTTGCTAGCAGGATTGACTGGGTATATTATGTGATTTGCTAGCAGGATTGACTGGGTATATTATGTGATTTGCTAGCAGGATTGACTGGGTATATTATGTGATTTGCTAGCAGGATTGACTGGGTATATTATGTGATTTGCTAGCAGGATTGACTGGGTATATTATGTGATTTGCTAGCAGGATTGACTGGGTATATTATGTGATTTGCTAGCAGGATTGACTGGGTATATTATGTGATTTGCTAGCAGGATTGACTGGGTATATTATGTGATTTGCTAGCAGGATTGACTGGGTATATTATGTGATTTGCTAGCAGGATTGACTGGGTATATTATGTGATTTGCTTGCAGGATTGACTGGGTATATTATGTGATTTGCTAGCAGGATTGACTGGGTATATTATGTGATTTGCTAGCAGGATTGACTGGGTATATTATGTGATTTGCTAGCAGGATTGACTGGGTATATTATGTGATTTGCTAGCAGGATTGACTGGGTATATTATGTGATTTGCTAGCAGGATTGACTGGGTATATTATGTGATTTGCTAGCAGGATTGACTGGGTATATTATGTGATTTGCTAGCAGGATTAAGCACATACAATAAAAATGAGATCAGTTTGCACAATAACTAATAAAAAAGTAATTGTCAAGATAACATAAGCTTGCTTTAATTCCCCAAGGTAGTCAAAATCACAAAACTTTATGTCAGTGAAAATTTCTCTGGGATTCTACAATCATGTCTATGACTTTCCGGAACTTTGTCTCTACAAAAGCAATGCATAAATAATTCAACCAAAAACCAAATCGTGAAAACTTCTAGGGTAAAAATGAAAGAAAAGAATTTCTGTGTACTGAGTGTATTAGAGGCATTTAGCTGTACCTAAATATCTGCGGGGAAGATTTATAGGAAATACTAAAACCATATTTTTACAATCTGGAAATCACAGATTTAAAAGAAAAACTTCTATTGAAATGAAGCAAATTCCAGACCTTCATTTACATTTATGTAATTAATTTTACAAGAATTACAATGTACAACCTTAAAATAATCAGAACACATGTATCAACTTTTATTGAAACGTGATGAGTGGTTGTTTTTATTTTTGATCATTGACTAGGGTGCCTAATTGGCTATTGAATAAATTGTGATAATATAGCTTATCTTCAGATTATATCTTGTTTGGTAATAGCAAACAGTGCAAAATGTAACAGCAGGTTTATATGTGTTTTTTTAGTATTATAGGTGTTCAAATGTGAGAAATATTATTTCTTTTTCCTATCTCATACCTTGAAGCACAAGAAAATAGAATAGAGCATAATACACAGTTTTCATAAAGAGGGCGCAAATCCAGTCACATGTTATTTTATGATCAAAATCAAGGCTAGTGAGTATAGCAACCAGGGTTGCCAATATGTAAACATTGCCACCGCGGGTACTTTGAAAGTTTTATAGTTAAAGTACCTGGACGTCTCTTTTCGGATTGTTTTTTGGAAGCCGCTTTATTCTGCTGATAGTTTTCACAAAAATGGGTAAGATTATTATTTTGTTACTGTTAATGTCTTTGTTTTTCTGTGTCCAATGGTTTTCGTTGTTAAAACGCCAGAAAGCCAGTCATTTTCCATGACTCCCAAGGAGTTAACTTAGTTACACCATGGAAGGTACTAACGTTAGTACCTTCCACGGTTACTTTTTACAACTATTCATTTAGTTTAATCCCAGCAGTCCATTACGAATAAAAAAAATGATTCCATGGCTTGATTTACATATAACAACGTGATATCACCGGCCTCACATCATCCTTGTACGCTTACCCGGAAGTCCCTTTATAACACGATATACATGTACATGGCGTTACTAGTATGCTGTTGATTATTTCTATGTTTCACTATAAAATTCTTTACTTATATTGCAGTGCATATTTGGGTAGACCATGCCCACAGTTTGCTGTGTACCGTTTGGTTGATGGACATAACGTTTCATTTTTTAGTTTCCCTAAAAATAAAAACATTTTAAAGCAATGGATCCATGCAATAGAAAGAGATCCCGGCAAGAACTTCAAACTGAACAGCTAAACGAAAATATGCTCCCTGCATTTCACAGAAAAAGACTTTAAGTATACTCTGGCAAAGAAGAGATTTTTAGTACATAATGCAGTGCCATAATGTTTTAAGTGGTCGAATCAAAGACACCTAGAAGAAATCAAGGGATGAAGCATGCAAACGTATTTGTAGTCAAAACAACGTCGCAGATACCACAACAACCACTATAAACGAAACTGGCAAAAATATTGAAAAATGTGTTGAAGAAAAAAACAACTTGACAAAATAAGACAACTCGAGTAATAACTCAAGTTATAAGTAAAAATAGTACAACAATAAAATCACTGGAAAATGTCAAGGAGCTTAAGAAATCAAAAAAGAACGTTATGAATATAAATCAAATACTTAAAAATGAAATTGAAAGTTTAAATAGTCAATTAGAAACTTTAGAAAACAAATGCAGACAGAATGAGCTTAGTGTAAGAAGATTTTTAAATTCAGATGAAAGTATACAATTTTATACTGGGTTTCCATGTACTTCTTATTTTTAAATTTATTTGAATTTTTAGATACAGGAGAGAATGCAGAAAATATTATTTATTGGAAGCGTAGTAATCAAACATGTGGATTGCAATATGATTTATGTGGTCACAATGACAATAACAACAATAATAAGTTAGGAAGACCAAAGAAATTGGAGTCTCTTGATGAATTCTTTCTTGTTATGTGTCGACTAAGACAAGGGTTCCCCGAATATCATCTTTCATTTCTATATAATAATTCAGTATCAACAGTGAGTTGCATAGTTATTACTTGGATAAATTATATGTATCTGAAATTAGGTAGTTTGGATATCTGGCCTACCCGGCAAGTAATAACAGATACCATGCCATTGTCAATGAGGGAGAAATACCCCTCATGCAGAGTAATATTAGAATGTACTGAGATAAGGTGTGAAGTGCCTTCATCACTTATTTTACAATCTGAACTATTTTCTCATTATAAAAACCATGTTACCATGAAGGGATTGATTGGCATAGCCCCAAGTGGTAGTACAACCTTTGTCAGTCAGTTGTACACTGGTTCTATTAGTGATAGAGAAATAGTTAAACGTAGTGGCATACTAAACATGTTATTTGATGTTGGTGACTCTGTGATGGCAGATAAGGGGTTTACAATATCTGATTTACTTGCTGAGAAGGGGGTCTCACTCAATATCCCACCATTTCTAGAAAAGAGCGGACAACTAAAGGCAGATGAGGTCACTGAAACTCAAGAAATTGCATCAGAGAGAATTCATGTAGAAAGGGCCATAAATAAAGTTAAAAAATTTCATATTTGGGATAGATTGTTTCCATTGTGTATGTTTGGTAGTGTGAACCAAATATGGGCAGTATGTGCAATTATTGTGCAATTTCCATGATCCTATTATTAGTGCATAGAAATAAGTTTAATTATTATTATGTGTCAGTATATTGTGTTAAATGTTACATGCCATAGCTTTGCAAAGTGGTGCACATTATTTTCTCTTTGGGTGCAACCAGTCACTGTGCAGTCATGACTACATTTTTATAGTGTAATAAATTAAATTTAAACATAGTTGAACTCTGGTGACCTTGCCCTTTGTTATATAATATAATTCCCTTTATCATAGTTTGTTTCAATATAAATATGCATTGTCATAATTTTGAATACAAACAAGTTTTGGGGTTGAACCAACAGTGGGGAATCAGTCTACCGAATGTCCTTAAAAGATGTAAATATCTTACAAAAACATTGGTGCCTTATTTGTTTAATTATTTTAAGGGACATAATTTCCAGCTTTCTTCAAAGTAATTCAGATATTTTAGTATAAAAACAAATGTCTCAATGAAAAAAAAAGTGCTGCATTTAGATGTGAATAGATTCATAAAACATGCAAGATAACAGAAAATTTTAGCTGGATTTAGTCCAAGTATTTTGTACAGGTGTCTGTCAAAAATTAATGATTCACTAAGACAAATATGAACTGCCTCATTGTGTGACTACTGTATTATATGAAAAGTAAAAAAAAACACCCTTTATGAATAGCTATCATGTTGCAAGCTCTGCTTTGTATGCAAATCAACTTAAATAGTTAGTTGGTGTCCAGTGGAGGGAGAAGTCAACAGTACTGTTGCCTCCTGAGAATCTACATCTTCAAACACTGCAATCTTTGAAGTGCGTTTTTAAACTAGTATTATAAAAACTCTATCATTCTGTTCTAATAGCTGAAACATATTCCTGTGAGTTTTCATTTGTCGAATGAACTGTTTGTCAAATACAGAATACATATATTTTAGAATAATTTTCTTTTTAAAATGTGGATGAAATGTTTTGCTTTTAATGTATTTTTTATGTATTGTTTTTGATTTGATAACTTTGAACTAAACAGATTTTCTATTAGCTTCAGATCTTGATCAAAGTTAGGCACCCAGTTCATAGGAGTGCTTATATTGATTTTCTGACATCTTGTTTTCTGTAAAGATTTTATTGGTAGGTTTGCAAATGTGTATCAGACTGTGCAATCTCTCCATGAGTTGGTTTTGAAACCCAGTATGGGATTCTGAGATACATTACCAAGGATATTATTACAAGATAAATCATTTGCTTCATTGAACACATACAACAATGCATATTTCCACTGAGATCAGTGACCTTTGATGTGTATCACCAGTGATCAGTCAAGTAGAAACAGTCAAAATATTTAATCAGATTTTCTCAATTTTTGCATGATATTTTCATACAGGACATCTGTTGTTCAAACTCAGGGAAGACTTTATACTGATGAATAAGGTGACCAAGTTTGATAAAGTTTGGAATAGAATTAGTAAAGTTATTATGCACACAATAACAATTATTAACGACGACAACAAGAAGAACGACGACGACGACGACGACAACGCCGGACAAAATTTTTCCCTTAATATACCTTTCCCTTCCATCTTTGATTGTACGGGCAAGGTAAAAATGTCTGTATTCAGATAATTTTTTCCATGACTTTTGATTTCTTCATTGACACTAAAATCATTATTTGATTCATCTAATTTAGATTTCTTTTTCCTTTTATCTTGCATGTTTTTACGATTCTGTTCACGTCTTAACGCAGCACTTTTTTTTTTGAGACGAGGCATTTGTTTTTATACTAAACTAGTTTTTAAACTAAAATATCTGAATTACTCTGAATAATATTAATACAAAAGTACAATTGATGTTCAATTATTACTGATTTGATTTAACCTGAATAAATTTGTTCTGAACTGACTGGAGATTATAAGCAGTAAACAATCTTGAGAAACATAACCAACAAGGTTACAATACAGTAAAATTAATTGACTGAAAAAATGGATAATACTTGTATGTCATATATATCTCTGACTATGAGCTGACTGAAGGCTCAGACACTGTGAAGTAATAGTATTCTGAAAATACACAGAATATACACTGCAAAGATATAGATTCTCAGGAGGTAACAGTACTGTTGACTTCTCTCTTTGGACACCAACTAACTATTTTAGAAACATGGTACATACTTCAAGGCTGAAGTTGATTTGCATACAAAGCAGAGCTTGCAACATGATAGTTACCCTGAGAGGGCGCTTTTTACTTTTCAAATAATATTGTCATGGTACAATGAATATAATGAGACAGTTCATATTTGTCTCAGTAAATCATTAGTTTTTAACAGAGATACCTGTACAAAATCCAACTAAGATTTTCTGTTATCTTGCATGTTGTACAATACATGTTCAATACATGTCTAAATGCAGCACTTTTTTTCTGAGTTGAGGCATTTGTATTTATTCTAAAATATCTGAATTAATTATCTGAAATAATATTAATACAGAAGTACAATTGATGTTTAATTATTACTGATTTGATGTATTGAGATGGAAATCACTACTATAAATACTTTTATTTTATTTTCTGTCTTTTGTATTCTAATTAAGTACAAAGTGGGGATATCCCTTAACATTTTATTTCTTTGAAGTGTGTTTTCAAATTAGTATTATACAAATGTAAAATTACATCCTAATAGCTGAGGCAAATTGCTGCGTATATGCTTCAACAAAGAAACGTGTTTTTTTTTTTTCAAATGAACTGTGTGTCAAATACAGAATACATATTTTTGAGTATAATTTTCCTCTCAAAATGTGGATGAGACTAAACAGACATAATTTTCTATCGGCTTCAGATCTTGACCAAAAGTTTGGCACCCACTTCATAGGAGTGCTTATATTGATTATCTGACATCTTGTTTTCTGTTAAGATTTTATTGGTAGGTTTGCAAATCTGTATCAGACTGCAACAACTCTCTCCATGAGTTTGCATTGAAATCCAGTCTAGCATATATATACATTACCAAGGCTATTATTACAAGATAAATGATTTGCTTCATTGAACACATACAGCAATGCACATTCACACTGGGGTCAGTGACCTTTGAATGTGTATCAGGAGTGATCAGTCAAGTAGAAAATATTTTATCAGATTTTCTCAATTTTTGCGTGATATTTTCATACAGGACATCTGTTCTTCATACCCAGGGAAGACTTTATACTCATGAATAAGGTGACCAAGTTTGATAAAGTTTGGAATAGAATTAGTAAAGTTATTGTGCACACAATAACATTATTAACGACGACGACAACAACAACGACGACGACGATGACGACGACGACGACGACGATGACGACGACAACGCCGGACGGAAATTTTTCCCTTAATATACCTTTCCCTTCCATCTTTGATGTTACGGGCAAGGTAAAAATGTTTTAAAATATACATGTCATGTAAATAGAATAAAAATACACAACCTTTTAACTTGTCATGTACGATACTTTTATTAATAAGTTATTAAATATTCTTACATAGTATATGAAAATTACATGTACATATTACTGGGTCCTACTACTTAACGTGCGGACACGCGAGGGAGTGTCCGGGCACACGCGGAAGCGAACAGGGAGGAATACCTAACACACGGGGCAGCGGCAGCAATCCTTGTACTGTATAATATTCGTTTATGCTCAAAAATTTAACCAGAGTGGCGAATTCGAGCAGCTATCCACACTTTTTATGATCGACGCCCGGGCATTCCGGCGAGTCGAGTCCGCTATGTTGTTTACTAATTTTGATCATAAAAAGTGTGGATAGCTGCTCAAATTCGCCACTCTGTTTCAAATTTTGAGCATAAACAAATATTATACAGTACAAAGATTGCTGCCGCTGCCCCGCGCGTTAGATATTCCCCCCTGTTCGCTTCCGCGAACACCTCAGACATAGCTCATTGTACTCGGTTTGAGTGTGGGTACAAAGTTACTATTTGAATTTTTTATATCTTTTTTCATTTATGAGAAATTTGACCCCAAAGTTAGAGTAACTGTTCACCAGGAATGGCTTTTTAACTCTTCTGTGATTTTTTTTCGCTTGGCTAATTTTGTTCATACTTGACAGGCAGATCGTACCATCACTAATTGGAAAAACAATCCTGACCCACCGCTACCATGGCAACAGCCAAAATCTGTTTTTTGAATACTTTCGCCCCAAATTTATTACCTCCTACCAGTCTTGTAATAGCAGTGGTAAAATGATCATGCCTTTTATTCTGGCTACTTTGCGCACTGGTAAGAGATCACTGGCGCCGACATTGTTACACTGTCAACGTAATCCCAATAATTGAACTTTGAATAAAATCTAAATGCTGCCTCCAATCTAGAAAATACTATCGAAAAACGGTTGGAAATAATACATTTAACGGCTGAATACGTCCTAGCAATAAAATAAAGTGACTTCTAAAGACTGAATGTTATTTTGCGAACCTCGTATAAGGTGCCTGGTTTTAGTTATAAACCGACGTTAGCTTCACGTTCATGTCCTACCATGGTAACAGCCGAAAACATATTGCTTGTTTTTTACCGGCTTGTTTTCATTGGCAACCGAAGTATTTTTATTTTGTAAATAAATGTTCGTCTGCTATTTTTATCCAGTTTAGCAAAATTTTTTGCTTATTAGGTGTACATCACATGGAATACTACGATTGACAGAACTTGATGTATGTTGACTGAGTTTTATCATAGTACGAAGTACCAGGAGGTTTCTGCTGGCGACGTTGCGGCGTTCCCAGTTCCAAATAAAGATTACCAACGCCAAATGAGCAACATTTTAACCGGTAATCAAGATTCATTCAATCCACGGCTAGCAAGCAACATCAGAAGCGAAGTTGTAGCATGCAGTACTAGTAAGTCATCCCGTCAGTGGAGTACCACAGTAGCACGGCATGCTTGCCTTCAGCATTGTATTCAAATGAATCACGTTGTGTTTCGTTCTCGTTCAAACCCGGAATTCAATCAATAGGGGAGTTTCAGTAAAAAAAAAACATTGCAAATCATTTGAACATTTTCAAACCAATATACTAAAACAGGAATGCTCAGAGTGCAAAAGTAGGATAGATATTACTTTCCAGTAGACACATCTCTGTTAATACTATCCCTCACATATTCTACTCCCCATTACTCCTGCGTATAATGGACTAGCCTCTTTTCATGTTGACATTCAGAGTAAAATCATGTGACAGGCTGTTAAAATTGGCTGTTGCATACTCTTTCGCCGGTCTGGGAAATGTGTTTAATTAGCTCTCATTCAAGCAACAATGCAGATTTCCCAGTGGGAGTAAAACTATTCGACTCTGCCATTAAAAAATAGGGATGTTTTCAGCAAAAAACGAATAACCCTGGAATGCACACAAAATACTGAATTTCGGAACAAATCGTGCATTACTTACAGCAGCAGAATACCACAGAAATATCAGACGAAACATGAAAACACTATATATTGTATTTCGGCCTGAACCCTCTATATTGCAATTCAAGGAATTAACCCCTTATGTGCATCCATTTCCCACCTTGGTATCACCCACCCCTGAAAACAAACTCTTAATACCACGCTGAAGCGTTTGGTAATAAATACAACTCAATAGTAGCAGCATGCACTCAAATGCAAGTGTTCATAACAATAAGTGATAACAAATAACAGCAAATTTTCAGAAATTGATGGCAGAAAAGGACTGGAAACAGGAACATTATTCATGATTAACAATCTGATAAACTGTGCATGACCACTATTGTATGCCTGCCTTGTTTTACTTGTTATCGCGAAACTCCATAAATGGTTGAAATGCTCATCTAAATTTGGGTTATTCTGTAAAACAATGGACACTGAGTCTTGTGCTGTTGTGCTGCTGGTGCCAAGAGGCGAAATCTCTGAAATTGAAAGCGAGATAATGAGTCTGCAATACCATTGTGAGCACCTGGGAGATGGTGGGCTAAGAAAACAAAGTTATGTTGCATAGCCAATAAAGTTAGCCATCTCAACAGCTTATTAATTATGCAACAGTGACTGGAAGCTCTTCCTTTTCTAATAATATGCACTGTTGCAAAATTGTCACAATTGAAACTGATTCTGTGCTGTGACCACTGTGTACCCCAAAGCATTGCTGCCACTACAATGAGATACAGCTCAAGCAAAGCCATGCATAAGTCATCATTATGTTGTGAATCTAACTCAACTGGCCACTTATCACAGAACCAGCTCCCTTTAAAATATCCCCCAAAGCCCACAGTGGATAGAGCATCTGTAAAGATATCAATGTCTGAGGCAAGTGTCACTGTACTGTGTAGAAAGAAATGGGCTTCATTCCAAGCAGCTAAGAAATGTTCCCACATAGCCAATTCCCTACGACAATCTAAATTGAGAGAAATATTACATGTACATGTAATTAAAAAACGGATGCTGCTAACTGTAATAAATGTGAAAGAAATGATCTCCCTGATATAATCACTCTCGTTGCAAAATTACGGTGCCCCAATAATGATAACAACTGGCTCTTTGTAATGTATTCTTGGATGTAACCTCAGCAAACTTGGTCAATATTCATGCTTTTTTATCAGCAGGTAAGAAAGCAGTCATGTCTTTAGAACTAAGCAAAATACCGATATATTCAAGTTCCTGGGCTGGGCCTAGAGTTTTATGCTTAGCCAAGGGTATGTGATGCAACACCAAACTTCCTTCATTTGTTAGTATTGCCATTGTCATTCCCATATAAGGATAAAACTTGAGCTGTGGCTGGTTGGTTGGTGTGCGATATGGGTCCAGAAGAATGCGATGAGGCCATATTGTTAGAGTCTCGTCCACAAAAAGTTTCACCAGATGACTCCCCACTCGGTGGTGACAGTAGTGGCGGAGTATTATTGTTGCATACGCCGACTGTGGTCGTAGCCGCAGTTTCAACAAGATCATCGTCTACTAGGTTCAGTTCATAGACTTGGATTAAACTTTTCCTATTCATGCTCGGTGGCAGTTTCATTCTAAGTTGCCGCAACTTTTCGCGTAACACGAGTGTAGTCCAATTCGCAGAGTTATTGGGATCCAGAGTTGAACTCGTCGTAGGAATTTCTACCTCCGCTGATGATACCGCATTGCCTACTAACTTTGTTCGCCATATCTGTAACTGCATGTCGCTTTCTGCCTCCACGGCGTGTAACCATACTGTGGCTGTCCATTTCACAATTAATTACTACTTCAGTTACGGAAATTGAAGACATGAATAAATAAAATGAGAATAGCTTAAGCTCTGTAACATTTTCAGACTACTTCCAATATGACGCCAGAAACAAACTGATTGTGATGTTGAGCCACGTGAGAAAGTGCGAGATCTATGTAAATATCACACGAGAAAGCATGAGATTCGCGTCATAAACATGGTTTAATATTACACATTAAACCTGTATTAAAAAACTCTTATACTTACTTCATAGCCTCTGTAATCCACTTCAACATCATCACCATACACATTGATATGTTGATTAGCATTATTAAACACAGTGGCTATAAAGAAAGATACAAATAATACATGGATTATTTTGACAGAGATAATACAGAATGATACACACAGACAGAATACAGACAGAATAATACAGCTTGCCTGGCCTAGAATTTGAATCACACCAGGGTATATCCTCAGACGGGATAATATAGCTTAACTGGTCTGGAATTTGAATCACACCAATGTTTATCCTCAGATGGGATAATACATCCTAACTGGTCTAGAATTTGAATAACACAAGTGTATATCCTCAGATGAGATAATACAGCTTAACTGGTCTAGAATTTGAATCACATCTGTTTACATCCTCAGATGGGATAATACAACTTACCTGGTCTAGAATTTGAATAACACCAGTGTACATCCTCAGATGGGATAATACAGCTGAACTGGTCTAGAATTTGAATAACACCAGTGTACATCCTCAGATGAGATAATACAGCTTAACTGGTCAAGAATTTGAATCACAACAATTTACATCTTCAGATGGGATGATACAGATGAACTGGTCTAGAATTAGAATCACATCTGTTTACATGCTCAGATGAGATAATGCAGCTTAACTGGTCTAGAATTTGAATCACATCTGTGTACATCCTCAGATGAGATAATACAGCTTAATTGGCCTAGAATTTGACTAATACCAGTGTATATCCTCAGACGAGATAATACAGCTTAACTGGCCTAGAATTTGAATAATGCCAGTATACAACCTCAGATGGGATAATACAGCTTAACTGGCCTAGAATTTGAATCACATCTGTTTACATCCTCAGATGGGATTAAACAGCTTAACTGGTCTAGAATTTAAATCACATCTGTTTACATCCTCAGAGGAGATAATACAGCTTAACTGGCCTAGAATTTGAATCACATCTGTTTACACCCTCAGATGGGATAAGGCAGCCTACCTGGCCTAGAATTGAATAACACCAGTGTATATCTTCAGATGGGATAATACAGCTTAACTGGCCTAGAATTTGAATAATGCCAGTATACAACTTCAGATGGGATGATACAGCCTAACTGGACCAGAATTTGAATAAAACCAGTGTACATCTTCAGATGGGATAATACAGCTTAACTGGTCCAGAATTTGAATAACACCAGTGTATATCCTCAGATGGGATGATACAGCTTAACTGGCCTAGAATTTGAATAACGCCAGTATACAACCTCAGTTGGGATAATACAGCTTAACTGGCCTAGAATTTGAATCACATCAGTTTACATCCTTAGATGGGATAATACAGCTTAACTGGCCTAGAATTTGAATAACGCCAGTATACAACCTCAGATGGGATAATACAACTTAACATGTCGAGAATTTGAATAACACCGGTGTACATCCTCAGATAAGATAATACAGCTTAACTGGCCTAGAATTTGAATCACAACAGTTTACATCCTCAGATGAGATAATACAGCTTAACTGGCCTAGAATTTGAATAACACCAGTAAACAACCTCAGATGAGATAATACAGCTTAACTGGTCTTGAATTTGAATCACATCTGTTCACATCCTCAGATGGGATAATGCAGCTTACCTGGTCTAGAATTTGAATAACACCAGTGTATATCCTCAGATAGGATAATACAAATTAACTGGTCTAGAATTTGAATAACACCAGTGTACATCCTCAGATGGGATAATACAGCTTAACTGGCCTATATTTGATTCACATCAGTTTACATCCTCAGATGGAATGAGACAGCTTAACTGGCCTAGAATTTGAATCACATCTGTTCACATCCTCAGATTGGATAATGCAGCTTACCTGGTCTAGAATTTGAATAACACCAGTGTATATCCTCAGATAGGATAATACAAATTAACTGGTCTAGAATTTGAATAACACCAGTGTACATCCTCAGATAGGATAATACAGCTTAACTGGTCTCGAATTTGAATAACACCAGTGTATATCCTCAGATGGGATAATACAGATTAACTGATCTAGAATTTGAATAACACCAGTGTATATCCTCAGACGGGATAATATAGCTTAACTGGTCTGGAATTTGAATAACACCAGTGTTTATCCTCAGATGGGATAATACCGATTAACTGGTCTAGAATTTGAATAATACATCCTCAAATGCGATGATACAGCTAAACTGGTCTAGAATTTGAATAACACCAGTGTACATCCTCAGATGGGATAATACAGCTAAACTGGTCTAGAATTTGAATAACACCAGTGTACATCCTCAGATGAGATAATACAGCTTAACTTGTCTAGAATTTGAATCACATCTGTTACATCCTCAGATGGGATAATGCAGCTCAACTGGTCTAGAATTTGAATAACACCAGTGTACATCCTCAGATGAGATAATACAGCTTAACTGGCCTAGAATTTGAATAACACCAGTGTATATCCTCAGATGAGATAATACAGCTTAACTGGTCTAGAATTTGAATCACATCTGTTTACATCCTCAGATGGGATAATGCAGCTCAACTGGTCTAGAATTTGAATAACGCCAGTATACAACCTCAGTTGGGATAATACAGCTTAACTGGCCTAGAATTTGAATCACATCAGTTTACATCCTTAGATGGGATAACACAGCTTAACTGGCCTAGAATGTGAATAACACCAGTATACAACCTCAGATGAGATAATACAACTTAACTGGTCGAGAATTTGAATAACACCAGTGTACATCCTCAGATGAGATAATACAGCTTAACTTGCCTAGAATTTGAATCACATCAGTTGACATGCTCAGATGGGATGATACAGCTTAACTGGCCTAGAATTTGAACCACAACAGTTTACATCCTCAGATGGGATGATACAGCTTAACTGAGCCAGAATTTGAATCACAACAGTTTACATCCTCAGATGGGATGTCATAGCTTACCTGGCCTAGAATTTAAATAACACCAGTGTATATCCTCAGATGGGATAATACAGCTTAACTGGCCTAGAATTTGAATCACATCTGTTTACATCCTCAGATGGGATAATACAGCTTAACTGGTCTAGAATTTGAATAACACCAGTAAACAACCTCAGATGGGATAATACAGCTTAACTGGCCTAGAATTTGAATCACATCAGTTTACATCCTCAGATGGGATGATACAGCTTAACTGGCTTAGAATTTGAATCACATCTGTTTACATCCTCAGATGGGATGATACAGCTTACCTGGCCTAGAATTTGAATCATATCTGTTCACATCCTCAGATGAGATAATGCAGCTTACCTGGTCTAGAATTTGAATCACATCAGTTTACATCCTCAGATGGGATGATACAGCTTAACTGGCTTAGAATTTGAATCACATCTGTTTACATTCTCAGATGGGATGATACAGCTTACCTGGCCTAGAATTTGAATAACACCAGTAAACAACCTCAGATGAGATAATACAGCTTAACTGGTCTCGAATTTGAATCACATCTGTTCACATCCTCAGATGGGATAATGCAGCTTACCTGGTCTAGAATTTGAATAACACCAGTGTATATCCTCAGATAGGATAATACAAATTAACTGGTTTAGAATTTGAATAACACCAGTGTACATCCTCAGATGGGATAATACAGTTTAACTGGTCTAGAATTTGAATAACACCAGTGAATATCCTCAGATGGGATAATACAGATTAACTGATCTAGAATTTGAATAACACCAGTGTATATCCTCAGATGGGATGATACAGCTTAACTGGTATAGAATTTGAATAACACCAGTTTACATCCTCAGATGGGATAATACAGCTTAACTGGTCTAGTATTTGAATAACGCCAGTATACAACCTCAGATGGGATAATACAACTTAACTTGTCGAGAATTTGAATAACACCAGTGTACATCCTCAGATGAGATAATACAGCTTAACTGGCCTAGAATTTGAATCACAACAGTTTACATCCTCAGATGAGATAATACAGCTTAACTGGCCTAGAATTTGAATAACACCAGTAAACAACCTCAGATGAGATAATACAGCTTAACTGGTCTTGAATTTGAATCACATCTGTTCACATCCTCAGATGGGATAATGCAGCTTACCTGGTCTAGAATTTGAATAACACCAGTGTATATCCTCAGATAGGATAATACAAATTAACTGGTCTAGAATTTGAATAACACCAGTGTACATCCTCAGATGGGATAATACAGCTTAACTGGCCTAGAATTTGAATCACATCAGTTTACATCCTCAGATAGAATGAGACAGCTTAACTGGCCTAGAATTTGAATCACATCTGTTCACATCCTCAGATGGGATAATGCAGCTTACCTGGTCTAGAATTTGAATAACACCAGTGTATATCCTCAGATAGGATAATACAAATTAACTGGTATAGAATTTGAATAACACCAGTGTACATCCTCAGATAGGATAATACAGCTTAACTGGTCTCGAATTTGAATAACACCAGTGTATATCCTCAGATGGGATAATACAGATTAACTGCTCTAGAATTTGAATAACACCAGTGTATATCCTCAGACGGGATAATATAGCTTAACTGGTCTGGAATTTGAATAACACCAGTGTTTGTCCTCAGATGGGATAATACCGATTAACTGGTCTAGAATTTGAATAATACATCCTCAAATGCGATGATACAACTAAACTGGTCTAGAATTTGAATAACACCAGTGTACATCCTCAGATGGGATAATACAGCTAAACTGGTCTAGAATTTGAATCACATCTGTTACATCCTCAGATGGGATAATGCAGCTCAACTGGTCTAGAATTTGAATAACACCAGTGTATATCCTCAGATGAGATAATACAGCTTAACTGGTCTAGAATTTGAATCACATCTGTTTACATCCTCAGATGGGATAATGCAGCTCAACTGGTCTAGAATTTGAATAACGCCAGTATACAACCTCAGTTGGGATAATACAGCTTAACTGGCCTAGAATTTGAATCACATCAGTTTACATCCTCAGATGGGATGATACAGCTTAACTGGCTTAGAATTTGAATCACATCTGTTTACATCCTCAGATGGGATGATACAGCTTACCTGGCCTAGAATTTGAATCATATCTGTTCACATCCTCAGATGAGATAATGCAGCTTACCTGGTCTAGAATTTGAATCACATCAGTTTACATCCTCAGATGGGATGATACAGCTTAACTGGCTTAGAATTTGAATCACATCTGTTTACATTCTCAGATGGGATGATACAGCTTAACTGGCCTAGAATGTGAATAACACCAGTATACAACCTCAGATGAGATAATACAACTTAACTGGTCGAGAATTTGAATAACACCAGTGTACATCCTCAGATGGGATATCATAGCTTACCTGGCCTAGAATTTAAATAACACCAGTGTATATCCTCAGATGGGATAATACAGCTTAACTGGCCTAGAATTTGAATCATATCTGTTTACATCCTCAGATGGGATAATACAGCTTAACTGGTCTAGAATTTGAATAACACCAGTAAACAACCTCAGATGGGATAATACAGCTTAACTGGCCTAGAAATTGAATCACATCAGTTTACATCCTCAGATGAGATGATACAGCTTAACTGAGCCAGAATTTGAATCACAACAGTTTACATCCTCAGATGGGATATCATAGCTTACCTGGCCTAGAATTTAAATAACACCAGTGTATATCCTCAGATGGGATAATACAGCTTAACTGGCCTAGAATTTGAATCACATCTGTTTACATCCTCAGATGGGATAATACAGCTTAACTGGTCTAGAATTTGAATAACACCAGTAAACAACCTCAGATGGGATAATACAGCTAAACTGGTCTAGAATTTGAATCACATCTGTTACATCCTCAGATGGGATAATGCAGCTCAACTGGTCTAGAATTTGAATAACACCAGTGTATATCCTCAGATGAGATAATACAGCTTAACTGGTCTAGAATTTGAATCACATCTGTTTACATCCTCAGATGGGATAATACCGATTAACTGGTCTAGAATTTGAATCACATCAGTTTACATCCTCAGATGGGATGATACAGCTTAACTGGCTTAGAATTTGAATCACATCTGTTTACATTCTCAGATGGGATGATACAGCTTACCTGGCCTAGAATTTGAATAACACCAGTAAACAACCTCAGATGAGATAATACAGCTTAACTGGTCTCGAATTTGAATCACATCTGTTCACATCCTCAGATGGGATAATGCAGCTTACCTGGTCTAGAATTTGAATAACACCAGTGTATATCCTCAGATAGGATAATACAAATTAACTGGTCTAGAATTTGAATAACACCAGTGTACATCCTCAGATGGGATAATACAGTTTAACTGGTCTAGAATTTGAATAACACAAGTGAATATCCTCAGATGGGATAATACAGATTAACTGATCTAGAATTTGAATAACACCAGTATATATCCTCAGATGGGATGATACAGCTTAACTGGTCTAGAATTTGAATCACATCTGTTTACATCCTCAGATGGGATAATGCAGCTCAACTGGTCTAGAATTTGAATAACGCCAGTATACAACCTCAGATGGGATAATACAGCTTAACTGGCCTAGAATTTGAATCACATCAGTTTACATCCTTAGATGGGATAATACAGCTTAACTGGCCTAGAATGTGAATAACACCAGTATACAACCTCAGATGAGATAATACAACTTAACTGGTCGAGAAATTGAATAACACCAGTGTACATCCTCAGATGAGATAATACAGCTTAACTTGCCAAGAATTTGAATCACATCAGTTTACATCCTCAGATGGGATGATACAGCTTAACTGGCCTAGAATTTGAATCACAACAGTTTACATCCTCAGATGGGATGATACAGCTTAACTGAGCCAGAATTTGAATCACAACAGTTTACATCTTCAGATGGGATATCATAGCTTACCTGGCCAAGAATTTAAATAACACCAGTGTATATCCTCAGATGGGATAATACAGCTTAACTGGCCTAGAATTTGAATCACATCAGTTTACATCCTCAGATGGGATGATACAGCTTAACTGGCCTAGAATTTGAATCACATCAGTTTACATCCTCAGATGGAATGAGACAGCTTAACTGGCCTAGAATTTGAATCACATCTGTTCACATCTTCAGATGGGATAATGCAGCTTACCTGGTCTAGAATTTGAATAACACCAGTGTATATCCTCAGATAGGATAATACAAATTAACTGGTCTAGAATTTGAATAACACCAGTGTACATCCTCAGATGGGATAATACAGCTTAACTGGTCTCGAATTTGAATAACACCAGTGTATATCCTCAGATGGGATAATATAGCTTAACTGGTCTGGAATTTGAATAACACCAGTGTTTATCCTCCGATGGGATAATACCGATTAACTGGTCTAGAATTTGAATAATACATCCTCAAATGCGATGATACAGCTAAACTGGTCTAGAATTTGAATAACACCAGTGTACATCCTCAGATGGGATAATACAGCTAAACTGGTCTAGAATTTGAATAACACCAGTGTACATCCTCAGATGAGATAATACAGCTTAACTGGTCTAAAATTTGAATCACATCTGTTACATCCTCAGATGGGATAATGCAGCTCAACTGGTCTAGAATTTGAATAACACCAGTGTACATCCTCAGATGAGATAATACAGCTTAACTGGCCTAGAATTTGAATAACACCAGTGTATATCCTCAGATGAGATAATACAGCTTAACTGGTCTAGAATTTGAATCACATCTGTTTACATCCTCAGATGGGATAATGCAGCTCAACTGGTCTAGAATTTGAATAACGCCAGTATACAACCTCAGTTGGGACAATACAGCTTAACTGGCCTAGAATTTGAATCACATCAGTTTACATCCTTAGATGGGATAATACAGCTTAACTGGCCTAGAATGTGAATAACACCAGTATACAACCTCAGATGAGATAATACAACTTAACTGGTCAAGAATTTAAATAACACCATTGTACATCCTCAGATGAGATAGTACAGCTTAACTTGCCTAGAATTTGAATCACATCAGTTTACATGCTCAGATGGGATGATACAGCTTAACTGGCCTAGAATTTGAATAACACCAGTGTATATCCTCAGATGAGATAATACAGCTTAACTGGTCTAGAATTTGAATCACATCTGTTTACATCCTCAGATGGGATAATGCAGCTCAACTGGTCTAGAATTTGAATAACGCCAGTATACAACCTCAGTTGGGATAATACAGCTTAACTGGCCTAGAATTTGAATCACATCAGTTTACATCCTTAGATGGGATAATACAGCTTAACTGGCCTAGAATGTGAATAACACCAGTATACAACCTCAGATGAGATAATACAACTTAACTGGTCAAGAATTTAAATAACACCATTGTACATCCTCAGATGAGATAGTACAGCTTAACTTGCCTAGAATTTGAATCACATCAGTTTACATGCTCAGATGGGATGATACAGCTTAACTGGCCTAGAACTTGAATCACAACAGTTTACATCCTCAGATGGGATGATACAGCTTAACTGAGCCAGAATTTGAATCACAACAGTTTACATCCTCAGATGGGATATCATAGCTTACCTGGTCTAGAATTTGAATAACACCAGTGTACATCCTCAGATGAGATAATACAGCTTAACTGGTCTAGAATTTGAATAACGCCAGTATACAACCTCAGTTGGGATAATACAGCTTAACTGGCCTAGAATTTGAATCACATCAGTTTACATCCTTAGATGGGATAACACAGCTTAACTGGCCTAGAATGTGAATAACACCAGTATACAACCTCAGATGAGATAATACAACTTAACTGGTCGAGAATTTGAATAACACCAGTGTACATCCTCAGATGAGATAATACAGCTTAACTTGCCTAGAATTTGAATCACATCAGTTTACATCCTCGGATGGGATGATACAGCTTAACTGGCCTAGAATTTGAACCACAACAGTTTACATCCTCAGATGGGATGATACAGCTTAACTGAGCCAGAATTTGAATCACAACAGTTTACATCCTCAGATGGGATATCATAGCTTACCTGGCCTAGAATTTAAATAACACCAGTGTATATCCTCAGATGGGATAATACAGCTTAACTGGCCTAGAATTTGAATCACATCTGTTTACATCCTCAGATGGGATAATACAGCTTAACTGGTCTAGAATTTGAATAACACCAGTAAACAACCTCAGATGGGATAATACAGCTTAACTGGCCTAGAATTTGAATCACATCAGTTTACATCCTCAGATGGGATGATACAGCTTAACTGGCTTAGAATTTGAATCACATCTGTTTACATCCTCAGATGGGATGATACAGCTTACCTGGCCTAGAATTTGAATCATATCTGTTCACATCCTCAGATGAGATAATGCAGCTTACCTGGTCTAGAATTTGAATCACATCAGTTTACATCCTCAGATGGGATGATACAGCTTAACTGGCTTAGAATTTGAATCACATCTGTTTACATTCTCAGATTGGATGATACAGCTTACCTGGCCTAGAATTTGAATAACACCAGTAAACAACCTCAGATGAGATAATACAGCTTAACTGGTCTCGAATTTGAGTCACATCTGTTCACATCCTCAGATGGGATAATGCAGCTTACCTGGTCTAGAATTTGAATAACACCAGTGTATATCCTCAGATAGGATAATACAAATTAACTGGTCTAGAATTTGAATAACACCAGTGTACATCCTCAGATGGGATAATACAGTTTAACTGGTCTAGAATTTGAATAACACCAGTGAATATCCTCAGATGGGATAATACAGATTAACTGATCTAGAATTTGAATAACACCAGTGTATATCCTCAGATGGGATGATACAGCTTAACTGGTCTAGAATTTGAATAACACCAGTTTACATCCTCAGATGGGATAATACAGCTTAACTGGTCTAGTATTTGAATAACGCCAGTATACAACCTCAGATGAGATAATACAACTTAACTTGTCGAGAATTTGAATAACACCAGTGTACATCCTCAGATGAGATAATACAGCTTAACTGGCCTAGAATTTGAATCACAACAGTTTACATCCTCAGATGAGATAATACAGCTTAACTGGACTAGAATTTGAATAACACCAGTAAACAACCTCAGATGAGATAATACAGCTTAACTGGTCTTGAATTTGAATCACATCTGTTCACATCCTCAGATGGGATAATGCAGCTTACCTGGTCTAGAATTTGAATAACACCAGTGTATATCCTCAGATAGGATAATACAAATTAACTGGTCTAGAATTTGAATAACACCAGTGTACATCCTCAGATGGGATAATACAGCTTAACTGGCCTAGAATTTGAATCACATCAGTTTACATCCTCAGATGGAATGAGACAGCTTAACTGGCCTAGAATTTGAATCACATCTGTTCACATCCTCAGATGGGATAATGCAGCTTACCTGGTCTAGAATTTGAATAACACCAGTGTATATCCTCAGGTAGGATAATACAAATTAACTGATCTAGAATTTGAATAACACCAGTGTACATCCTCAGATAGGATAATACAGCTTAACTGGTCTCGAATTTGAATAACACCAGTGTATATCCTCAGATGGGATAATACAGATTAACTGATCTAGAATTAGAATAACACCAGTGTATATCCTCAGACGGGATAATATAGCTTAACTGGTCTGGAATTTGAATAACACCAGTGTTTGTCCTCAGATGGGATAATACCGATTAACTGGTCTAGAATTTGAATAATACATCCTCAAATGCGATGATACAGCTAAACTGGTCTAGAATTTGAATAACACCAGTGTACATCCTCAGATGGGATAATACAGCTAAACTGGTCTAGAATTTGAATAACACCAGTGTACATCCTCAGATGAGATAATACAGCTTAACTGGTCTAGAATTTGAATCACATCTGTTACATCCTCAGATGGGATAATGCAGCTCAACTGGTCTAGAATTTGAATAACACCAGTGTATATCCTCAGATGAGATAATACAGCTTAACTGGTCTAGAATTTGAATCACATCTGTTTACATCCTCAGATGGGATAATGCAGCTCAACTGGTCTAGAATTTGAATAACGCCAGTATACAACCTCAGTTGGGATAATACAGCTTAACTGGCCTAGAATTTGAATCACATCAGTTTACATCCTTAGATGGGATAATACAGCTTAACTGGCCTAGAATGTGAATAACACCAGTATACAACCTCAGATGAGATAATACAACTTAACTGGTCGAGAATTTGAATAACACCAGTGTACATCCTCAGATGAGATAATACAGCTTAACTTACCTAGAATTTGAATCACATCAGTTTACATCTTCAGATGGGATGATACAGCTTAACTGAGCCACAATTTGAATCACAACAGTTTACATCCTCAGATGGGATATCATAGCTTACCTGGCCTAGAATTTAAATAACACCAGTGTATATCCTCAGATGGGATAATACAGCTTAACTGGCCTAGAATTTGAATCATATCTGTTTACATCCTCAGATGGGATAATACAGCTTAACTGGTCTAGAATTTGAATAACACCAGTAAACAACCTCAGATGGGATAATACAGCTTAACTGGCCTAGAATTTGAATCACATCAGTTTACATCCTCAGATGGGATGATACAGCTTAACTGAGCCAGAATTTGAATCACAACAGTTTACATCCTCAGATGGGATATCATAGCTTACCTGGCCTAGAATTTAAATAACACCAGTGTATATCCTCAGATGGGATAATACAGCTTAACTGGCCTAGAATTTGAATCACATCTGTTTACATCCTCAGATGGGATAATACAGCTTAACTGGTCTAGAATTTGAATAACACCAGTGAAAATCCTCAGATAGGATAATACAGCTTAACTGGCCTAGAATTTGAATCACATCAGTTTACATCCTTAGATGGGATAATACAGCTTAACTGGCCTAGAATGTGAATAACACCAGTATACAACCTCAGATGAGATAATACAACTTAACTGGTCGAGAAATTGAATAACACCAGTGTACATCCTCAGATGAGATAATACAGCTTAACTTGCCTAGAATTTGAATCACATCAGTTTACATCCTCAGATGGGATGATACAGCTTAACTGGCCTAGAATTTGAATCACAACAGTTTACATCCTCAGATGGGATGATACAGCTTAACTGAGCCAGAATTTGAATCACAACAGTTTACATCCTCAGATGGGATGATACAGCTTACCTGGCCTAGAATTTGAATCATATCTGTTCACATCCTCAGATGAGATAATGCAGCTTACCTGGTCTAGAATTTGAATCACATCAGTTTACATCCTCAGATGGGATGATACAGCTTAACTGGCTTAGAATTTGAATCACATCTGTTTACATTCTCAGATGGGATGATACAGCTTACCTGGCCTAGAATTTGAATAACACCAGTAAACAACCTCAGATGAGATAATACAGCTTAACTGGTCTCGAATTTGAATCACATCTGTTCACATCCTCAGATGGGATAATGCAGCTTACCTGGTCTAGAATTTGAATAACACCAGTGTATATCCTCAGATAGGATAATACAAATTAACTGGTCTAGAATTTGAATAACACCAGTGTACATCCTCAGATGGGATAATACAGTTTAACTGGTCTAGAATTTGAATAACACCAGTGAATATCCTCAGATGGGATAATACAGATTAACTGATCTAGAATTTGAATAACACCAGTATATATCCTCAGATGGGATGATACAGCTTAACTGGTCTAGAATTTGAATAACACCAGTTTACATCCTCAGATGGGATAATACAGCTCAGCTGGTCTAGAATTTGAATAACACCAGTGTATATCCTCAGATGAGATAATACAGCTTAACTGGTCTAGAATTTGAATCACATCTGTTTACATCCTCAGATGGGATAATGCAGCTCAACTGGTCTAGAATTTGAATAACGCCAGTATACAACCTCAGATGGGATAATACAGCTTAACTGGCCTAGAATTTGAATCACATCAGTTTACATCCTTAGATGGGATAATACAGCTTAACTGGCCTAGAATGTGAATAACACCAGTATACAACCTCAGATGAGATAATACAACTTAACTGGTCGAGAAATTGAATAACACCAGTGTACATCCTCAGATGAGATAATACAGCTTAACTTGCCTAGAATTTGAATCACATCAGTTTACATCCTCAGATGGGATGATACAGCTTAACTGGCCTAGAATTTGAATCACAACAGTTTACATCCTCAGATGGGATGATACAGCTTAACTGAGCCAGAATTTGAATCACAACAGTTTACATCCTCAGATGGGATATCATAGCTTACCTGGCCTAGAATTTAAATAACACCAGTGTATATCCTCAGATGGGATAATACAGCTTAACTGGCCTAGAATTTGAATCACATCTGTTTACATCCTCAGATGGGATAATACAGCTTAACTGGTCTAGAATTTGAATAACACCAGTAAACAACCTCAGATGGGATAATACAGCTTAACTGGCCTAGAATTTGAATCACATCAGTTTACATCCTCAGATGGGATGATACAGCTTAACTGGCCTAGAATTTGAATCACATCAGTTTACATCCTCAGATGGAATGAGACAGCTTAACTGGCCTAGAATTTGAATCACATCTGTTCACATCCTCAGATGGGATAATGCAGCTTACCTGGTCTAGAATTTGAATAACACCAGTGTATATCCTCAGATAGGATAATACAAATTAACTGGTCTAGAATTTGAATAACACCAGTGTACATCCTCAGATGGGATAATACAGCTTAACTGGTCTCGAATTTGAATAACACCAGTGTATATCCTCAGATGGGATAATATAGCTTAACTGGTCTGGAATTTGAATAACACCAGTGTTTATCCTCAGATGGGATAATACCGATTAACTGGTCTAGAATTTGAATAATACATCCTCAAATGCGATGATACAGCTAAACTGGTCTAGAATTTGAATAACACCAGTGTACATCCTCAGATGGGATAATACAGCTAAACTGGTCTAGAATTTGAATAACACCAGTGTACATCCTCAGATGAGATAATACAGCTTAACTGGTCTAAAATTTGAATCACATCTGTTTCATCCTCAGATGGGATAATGCAGCTCAACTGGTCTAGAATTTGAATAACACCAGTGTACATCCTCAGATGAGATAATACAGCTTAACTGGCCTAGAATTTGAATAACACCAGTGTATATCCTCAGATGAGATAATACAGCTTAACTGGTCTAGAATTTGAATCACATCTGTTTACATCCTCAGATGGGATAATGCAGCTCAACTGGTCTAGAATTTGAATAACGCCAGTATACAACCTCAGTTGGGATAATACAGCTTAACTGGCCTAGAATTTGAATCACATCAGTTTACATCCTTAGATGGGATAATACAGCTTAACTGGCCTAGAATGTGAATAACACCAGTATACAACCTCAGATGAGATAATACAACTTAACTGGTCGAGAATTTAAATAACACCAGTGTACATCCTCAGATGAGATAATACAGCTTAACTTGCCTAGAATTTGAATCACATCAGTTTACATGCTCAGATGGGATGATACAGCTTAACTGGCCTAGAACTTGAATCACAACAGTTTACATCCTCAGATGGGATGATACAGCTTAACTGAGCCAGAATTTGAATCACAACAGTTTACATCCTCAGATGGGATATCATAGCTTACCTGGCCTAGAATTTAAATAACACCAGTGTATATCCTCAGATAGGATAATACAACTTAACTGGTCGAGAATTTAAATAACACCAGTGTACATCCTCAGATGGGATAATACAGCTTAAGTGGACTAGAATTTGAATCACATCAGTTTACATCCTCAGATGGAATGAGACAGCTTAACTGGCCTAGAATTTGAATCACATCTGTTCACATCCTCAGATGGGATAATGCAGCTTACCTGGTCTAGAATTTGCATAACACCAGTGTATATCCTCAGATAGGATAATATAAATTAACTGGTCTAGAATTTGAATAACACCAGTGTACATCCTCAGATGGAATAATACAGCTTAACTGGTCTCGAATTTGAATAACACCAGTGTATATCCTCAGATGGGATAATATAGCTTAACTGGTCTGGAATTTGAATAACACCAGTGTTTATCCTCAGATGGGATAATACCGATTAACTGGTCTAGAATTTGAATAATACATCCTCAAATGCGATGATACAGCTAAACTGGTCTAGAATTTGAATAACACCAGTGTACATCCTCAGATGGGATAATACAGCTAAACTGGTCTAGAATTTGAATAACACCAGTGTACATCCTCAGATGAGATAATACAGCTTAACTGGTCTAAAATTTGAATCACATCTGTTACATCCTCAGATGGGATAATGCAGCTCAACTGGTCTAGAATTTGAATAACACCAGTGTACATCCTCAGATGAGATAATACAGCTTAACTGGCCTAGAATTTGAATAACACCAGTGTATATCCTCAGATGAGATAATACAGCTTAACTGGTCTAGAATTTGAATCACATCTGTTTACATCCTCAGATGGGATAATGCAGCTCAACTGGTCTAGGATTTGAATAACGCCAGTATACAACCTCAGTTGGGATAATACAGCTTAACTGGCCTAGAATTTGAATCACATCAGTTTACATCCTTAGATGGGATAATACAGCTTAACTGGCCTAGAATGTGAATAACACCAGTATACAACCTCAGATGAGATAATACAACTTAACGGGTCGAGAATTTAAATAACACCAGTGTACATCCTCAGATGAGATAATACAGCTTAACTTGCCTAGAATTTGAATCACATCAGTTTACATGCTCAGATGGGATGATACAGCTTAACTGGCCTAGAACTTGAATCACAACAGTTTACATCCTCAGATGGGATGATACAGCTTAACTGAGCCAGAATTTGAATCACAACAGTTTACATCCTCAGATGGGATATCATAGCTTACCTGGCCTAGAATTTAAATAACACCAGTGTATATCCTCAGATGGGATAATACAGCTTAACTGGCCTAGAATTTGAATCACATCTGTTTACATCCTCAGATGGGATAATACAGCTTAACTGGTCTATAATTTGAATAACACCAGTAAACAACCTCAGATGGGATAATACAGCTTAACTGGCCTAGAATTTGAATCACATCAGTTTACATCCTCAGATGGGATGATACAGCTTAACTGGCTTAGAATTTGAATCACATCTGTTTACATCCTCAGATGGGATGATACAGCTTACCTGGCCTAGAATTTGAATCATATCTGTTCACATCCTCAGATGGGATAATACAGCTGAACTGGCCTAGAATTTGAATAACGCCAGTATACAACCTCAGATGGGATAATACAGCTTAACTGGCCTAGAATTTGAATAACGCCAGTATACAACCTCAGATGGGATAATACAACTTAACTTGTCGAGAATTTGAATCACAACAGTTTACATCCTTAGATGAGATAATACAGCTTAACTGGCCTAGAATTTGAATCATATCTGTTCACATCCTCAGATGAGATAATGCAGCTTACCTGGTCTAGAATTTGAATCACATCAGTTTACATCCTCAGATGGGATGATACAGCTTAACTGGCTTAGAATTTGAATCACATCTGTTTACATTCTCAGATGGGATGATACAGCTTACCTGGCCTAGAATTTGAATCATATCTGTTTACATCCTCAGATGAGATAATACAGATTAACTGGCCTAGAATTTGAATAACACCAGTAAACAACCTCAGATGAGATAATACAGCTTAACTGGTCTCGAATTTGAATCACATCTGTTCACATCCTCAGATGGGATAATGCAGCTTACCTGGTCTAGAATGTGAATAACACCAGTGTATATCCTCAGATAGGATAATACAAATTAACTGGTCTAGAATTTGAATAACACCAGTGTACATCCTCAGATGGGATAATACAGTTTAACTGGTCTAGAATTTGAATAACACCAGTGAATATCCTCAGATGGGATAATACAGATTAACTGATCTAGAATTTAAATAACACCAGTGTATATCCTCAGACAGGATAATATAGCTTAACTGGTCTGGAATTTGAATAACACCAGTGTACATCCTCAGATGGGATAATACAGCTTAACTGGCCTAGAATTTGAATCACATCAGTTTACATCCTCGGATGGGATAATACAGCTTAACTGGCCTAGAATTTGAATCACATCAGTTTACATCCTTAGATGGGATAATACAGCTTACCTGGCCTAGAATTTGAATCACAATAGTTTACATCCTCAGATGAGATAATACAGCTTAACTGGCCTAGAATTTGAATCACAACAGTTTACATCCTCAGATGGGATGATACAGCTTAACTGGGTCAGAATTTGAATCACAACAGTTTACATCCTCAGATGGGATGATACAGTTTAACTGGCCTAGAATTTGAATAATGCCAGTATACAGCCTCAGATGGGATGATACAGCCTAACTGGTCCAGAATTTGAATAAACCCATTGTACATCTTCGGATGGGATAATACAGCTTAACTGGTCCAGAATTTGAATAACACCAGTGTTTATCCCCAGATGGGATGATACAGCTTACCTGTCCTAGAATTTGAATAACACCAGTGTATATCCTCAGATGGGATAATACAGCTTAACTGGCCTAGAATTTGAATCACATCAGTTTACATTCTTAGATGGGATAATACAGCTGAACTGGCCTAGAATTTGAATAACGCCAGTATACAACCTCAGATGGGATAATACAGCTTAACTGGCCTAGAATTTGAATAACGCCAGTATACAACCTCACATGGGATAATACAACTTAACTTGTCGAGAATTTGAATCACAACAGTTTACATCCTCAGATGGGATGATACAGCTTAACTGGCCTAGAATTCGAATCACAACAGTTTACATCCTCAGATGGGATAATACAGCTTAACTGGCCTAGAATTTGAATCACAACAGTTTACATCCTCACATGAGATAATACAGCTTAACTGGTCGGGAATTTGAATAACACCAATGTACATCCTCAGATGAGATAATACAGCTTAACTGGCCTAGAATTTGAATAACACCAGTATACAACCTCAGATGGGATAATACAGCTAAACTGGTCTAGAATTTGAATAATACCAGTGTACATCCTCAGATGAGATAATACAACTTAACTGGTCGAGAATTTGAATAACACCAGTGTACATCATCAGATGAGATAATACATCTTAACTAGCCTAGAATTTGAATAACACCAGTATACAACCTCAGATGGGATAATACAGCTTAACTGGCCTAGAATTTGAATCACATCAGTTTACATTCTTAGATGGGATAATACAGCTTAACTGGCCTAGAATTTTAATTACAACAGTTTACATCCTCAGATGAGATAATACAGCTTAACTGGCCTAGAATTTGAATCACAACAGTTTACATCTTCAGATGGGATGATACAGCTTAACTGGCCAGAATTTGAATCACAACAGTTTACATCCTCAGATGGGATGATACAGCTTAACTGGTCTTGAATTTGAATCACATCTGTTCACATCCTCAGATGGGATAATGCAGCTTACCTGGTCTAGAATTTGAATAACACCAGTGTATATCCTCAGATAGGATAATACAAATTAACTGGTCTAGAATTTGAATAACACCAGTGTACATCCTCAGATGGGATAATACAGCTTAACTGGCCTAGAATTTGAATCACATCAGTTTACATCCTCAGATGGAATGAGACAGCTTAACTGGCCTAGAATTTGAATCACATCTGTTCACATCCTCAGATGGGATAATGCAGCTTACCTGGTCTAGAATTTGAATAACACCAGTGTATATCCTCAGGTAGGATAATACAAATTAACTGGTCTAGAATTTGAATAACACCAGTGTACATCCTCAGATAGGATAATACAGCTTAACTGGTCTCGAATTTGAATAACACCAGTGTATATCCTCAGATGGGATAATACAGATTAACTGATCTAGAATTAGAATAACACCAGTGTATATCCTCAGACGGGATAATATAGCTTAACTGGTCTGGAATTTGAATAACACCAGTGTTTGTCCTCAGATGGGATAATACCGATTAACTGGTCTAGAATTTGAATAATACATCCTCAAATGCGATGATACAGCTAAACTGGTCTAGAATTTGAATAACACCAGTGTACATCCTCAGATGGGATAATACAGCTAAACTGGTCTAGAATTTGAATAACACCAGTGTACATCCTCAGATGAGATAATACAGCTTAACTGGTCTAGAATTTGAATCACATCTGTTACATCCTCAGATGGGATAATGCAGCTCAACTGGTCTAGAATTTGAATAACACCAGTGTATATCCTCAGATGAGATAATACAGCTTAACTGGTCTAGAATTTGAATCACATCTGTTTACATCCTCAGATGGGATAATGCAGCTCAACTGGTCTAGAATTTGAATAACGCCAGTATACAACCTCAGTTGGGATAATACAGCTTAACTGGCCTAGAATTTGAATCACATCAGTTTACATCCTTAGATGGGATAATACAGCTTAACTGGCCTAGAATGTGAATAACACCAGTATACAACCTCAGATGAGATAATACAACTTAACTGGTCGAGAATTTGAATAACACCAGTGTACATCCTCAGATGAGATAATACAGCTTAACTTACCTAGAATTTGAATCACATCAGTTTACATCTTCAGATGGGATGATACAGCTTAACTGAGCCACAATTTGAATCACAACAGTTTACATCCTCAGATGGGATATCATAGCTTACCTGGCCTAGAATTTAAATAACACCAGTGTATATCCTCAGATGGGATAATACAGCTTAACTGGCCTAGAATTTGAATCATATCTGTTTACATCCTCAGATGGGATAATACAGCTTAACTGGTCTAGAATTTGAATAACACCAGTAAACAACCTCAGATGGGATAATACAGCTTAACTGGCCTAGAATTTGAATCACATCAGTTTACATCCTCAGATGGGATGATACAGCTTAACTGAGCCAGAATTTGAATCACAACAGTTTACATCCTCAGATGGGATATCATAGCTTACCTGGCCTAGAATTTAAATAACACCAGTGTATATCCTCAGATGGGATAATACAGCTTAACTGGCCTAGAATTTGAATCACATCTGTTTACATCCTCAGATGGGATAATACAGCTTAACTGGTCTAGAATTTGAATAACACCAGTGAAAATCCTCAGATAGGATAATACAGCTTAACTGGCCTAGAATTTGAATCACATCAGTTTACATCCTTAGATGGGATAATACAGCTTAACTGGCCTAGAATGTGAATAACACCAGTATACAACCTCAGATGAGATAATACAACTTAACTGGTCGAGAAATTGAATAACACCAGTGTACATCCTCAGATGAGATAATACAGCTTAACTTGCCTAGAATTTGAATCACATCAGTTTACATCCTCAGATGGGATGATACAGCTTAACTGGCCTAGAATTTGAATCACAACAGTTTACATCCTCAGATGGGATGATACAGCTTAACTGAGCCAGAATTTGAATCACAACAGTTTACATCCTCAGATGGGATGATACAGCTTACCTGGCCTAGAATTTGAATCATATCTGTTCACATCCTCAGATGAGATAATGCAGCTTACCTGGTCTAGAATTTGAATCACATCAGTTTACATCCTCAGATGGGATGATACAGCTTAACTGGCTTAGAATTTGAATCACATCTGTTTACATTCTCAGATGGGATGATACAGCTTACCTGGCCTAGAATTTGAATAACACCAGTAAACAACCTCAGATGAGATAATACAGCTTAACTGGTCTCGAATTTGAATCACATCTGTTCACATCCTCAGATGGGATAATGCAGCTTACCTGGTCTAGAATTTGAATAACACCAGTGTATATCCTCAGATAGGATAATACAAATTAACTGGTCTAGAATTTGAATAACACCAGTGTACATCCTCAGATGGGATAATACAGTTTAACTGGTCTAGAATTTGAATAACACCAGTGAATATCCTCAGATGGGATAATACAGATTAACTGATCTAGAATTTGAATAACACCAGTATATATCCTCAGATGGGATGATACAGCTTAACTGGTCTAGAATTTGAATAACACCAGTTTACATCCTCAGATGGGATAATACAGCTCAGCTGGTCTAGAATTTGAATAACACCAGTGTATATCCTCAGATGAGATAATACAGCTTAACTGGTCTAGAATTTGAATCACATCTGTTTACATCCTCAGATGGGATAATGCAGCTCAACTGGTCTAGAATTTGAATAACGCCAGTATACAACCTCAGATGGGATAATACAGCTTAACTGGCCTAGAATTTGAATCACATCAGTTTACATCCTTAGATGGGATAATACAGCTTAACTGGCCTAGAATGTGAATAACACCAGTATACAACCTCAGATGAGATAATACAACTTAACTGGTCGAGAAATTGAATAACACCAGTGTACATCCTCAGATGAGATAATACAGCTTAACTTGCCTAGAATTTGAATCACATCAGTTTACATCCTCAGATGGGATGATACAGCTTAACTGGCCTAGAATTTGAATCACAACAGTTTACATCCTCAGATGGGATGATACAGCTTAACTGAGCCAGAATTTGAATCACAACAGTTTACATCCTCAGATGGGATATCATAGCTTACCTGGCCTAGAATTTAAATAACACCAGTGTATATCCTCAGATGGGATAATACAGCTTAACTGGCCTAGAATTTGAATCACATCTGTTTACATCCTCAGATGGGATAATACAGCTTAACTGGTCTAGAATTTGAATAACACCAGTAAACAACCTCAGATGGGATAATACAGCTTAACTGGCCTAGAATTTGAATCACATCAGTTTACATCCTCAGATGGGATGATACAGCTTAACTGGCCTAGAATTTGAATCACATCAGTTTACATCCTCAGATGGAATGAGACAGCTTAACTGGCCTAGAATTTGAATCACATCTGTTCACATCCTCAGATGGGATAATGCAGCTTACCTGGTCTAGAATTTGAATAACACCAGTGTATATCCTCAGATAGGATAATACAAATTAACTGGTCTAGAATTTGAATAACACCAGTGTACATCCTCAGATGGGATAATACAGCTTAACTGGTCTCGAATTTGAATAACACCAGTGTATATCCTCAGATGGGATAATATAGCTTAACTGGTCTGGAATTTGAATAACACCAGTGTTTATCCTCAGATGGGATAATACCGATTAACTGGTCTAGAATTTGAATAATACATCCTCAAATGCGATGATACAGCTAAACTGGTCTAGAATTTGAATAACACCAGTGTACATCCTCAGATGGGATAATACAGCTAAACTGGTCTAGAATTTGAATAACACCAGTGTACATCCTCAGATGAGATAATACAGCTTAACTGGTCTAAAATTTGAATCACATCTGTTTCATCCTCAGATGGGATAATGCAGCTCAACTGGTCTAGAATTTGAATAACACCAGTGTACATCCTCAGATGAGATAATACAGCTTAACTGGCCTAGAATTTGAATAACACCAGTGTATATCCTCAGATGAGATAATACAGCTTAACTGGTCTAGAATTTGAATCACATCTGTTTACATCCTCAGATGGGATAATGCAGCTCAACTGGTCTAGAATTTGAATAACGCCAGTATACAACCTCAGTTGGGATAATACAGCTTAACTGGCCTAGAATTTGAATCACATCAGTTTACATCCTTAGATGGGATAATACAGCTTAACTGGCCTAGAATGTGAATAACACCAGTATACAACCTCAGATGAGATAATACAACTTAACTGGTCGAGAATTTAAATAACACCAGTGTACATCCTCAGATGAGATAATACAGCTTAACTTGCCTAGAATTTGAATCACATCAGTTTACATGCTCAGATGGGATGATACAGCTTAACTGGCCTAGAACTTGAATCACAACAGTTTACATCCTCAGATGGGATGATACAGCTTAACTGAGCCAGAATTTGAATCACAACAGTTTACATCCTCAGATGGGATATCATAGCTTACCTGGCCTAGAATTTAAATAACACCAGTGTATATCCTCAGATAGGATAATACAACTTAACTGGTCGAGAATTTAAATAACACCAGTGTACATCCTCAGATGGGATAATACAGCTTAAGTGGACTAGAATTTGAATCACATCAGTTTACATCCTCAGATGGAATGAGACAGCTTAACTGGCCTAGAATTTGAATCACATCTGTTCACATCCTCAGATGGGATAATGCAGCTTACCTGGTCTAGAATTTGCATAACACCAGTGTATATCCTCAGATAGGATAATATAAATTAACTGGTCTAGAATTTGAATAACACCAGTGTACATCCTCAGATGGAATAATACAGCTTAACTGGTCTCGAATTTGAATAACACCAGTGTATATCCTCAGATGGGATAATATAGCTTAACTGGTCTGGAATTTGAATAACACCAGTGTTTATCCTCAGATGGGATAATACCGATTAACTGGTCTAGAATTTGAATAATACATCCTCAAATGCGATGATACAGCTAAACTGGTCTAGAATTTGAATAACACCAGTGTACATCCTCAGATGGGATAATACAGCTAAACTGGTCTAGAATTTGAATAACACCAGTGTACATCCTCAGATGAGATAATACAGCTTAACTGGTCTAAAATTTGAATCACATCTGTTACATCCTCAGATGGGATAATGCAGCTCAACTGGTCTAGAATTTGAATAACACCAGTGTACATCCTCAGATGAGATAATACAGCTTAACTGGCCTAGAATTTGAATAACACCAGTGTATATCCTCAGATGAGATAATACAGCTTAACTGGTCTAGAATTTGAATCACATCTGTTTACATCCTCAGATGGGATAATGCAGCTCAACTGGTCTAGGATTTGAATAACGCCAGTATACAACCTCAGTTGGGATAATACAGCTTAACTGGCCTAGAATTTGAATCACATCAGTTTACATCCTTAGATGGGATAATACAGCTTAACTGGCCTAGAATGTGAATAACACCAGTATACAACCTCAGATGAGATAATACAACTTAACGGGTCGAGAATTTAAATAACACCAGTGTACATCCTCAGATGAGATAATACAGCTTAACTTGCCTAGAATTTGAATCACATCAGTTTACATGCTCAGATGGGATGATACAGCTTAACTGGCCTAGAACTTGAATCACAACAGTTTACATCCTCAGATGGGATGATACAGCTTAACTGAGCCAGAATTTGAATCACAACAGTTTACATCCTCAGATGGGATATCATAGCTTACCTGGCCTAGAATTTAAATAACACCAGTGTATATCCTCAGATGGGATAATACAGCTTAACTGGCCTAGAATTTGAATCACATCTGTTTACATCCTCAGATGGGATAATACAGCTTAACTGGTCTATAATTTGAATAACACCAGTAAACAACCTCAGATGGGATAATACAGCTTAACTGGCCTAGAATTTGAATCACATCAGTTTACATCCTCAGATGGGATGATACAGCTTAACTGGCTTAGAATTTGAATCACATCTGTTTACATCCTCAGATGGGATGATACAGCTTACCTGGCCTAGAATTTGAATCATATCTGTTCACATCCTCAGATGGGATAATACAGCTGAACTGGCCTAGAATTTGAATAACGCCAGTATACAACCTCAGATGGGATAATACAGCTTAACTGGCCTAGAATTTGAATAACGCCAGTATACAACCTCAGATGGGATAATACAACTTAACTTGTCGAGAATTTGAATCACAACAGTTTACATCCTTAGATGAGATAATACAGCTTAACTGGCCTAGAATTTGAATCATATCTGTTCACATCCTCAGATGAGATAATGCAGCTTACCTGGTCTAGAATTTGAATCACATCAGTTTACATCCTCAGATGGGATGATACAGCTTAACTGGCTTAGAATTTGAATCACATCTGTTTACATTCTCAGATGGGATGATACAGCTTACCTGGCCTAGAATTTGAATCATATCTGTTTACATCCTCAGATGAGATAATACAGATTAACTGGCCTAGAATTTGAATAACACCAGTAAACAACCTCAGATGAGATAATACAGCTTAACTGGTCTCGAATTTGAATGACATCTGTTCACATCCTCAGATGGGATAATGCAGCTTACCTGGTCTAGAATGTGAATAACACCAGTGTATATCCTCAGATAGGATAATACAAATTAACTGGTCTAGAATTTGAATAACACCAGTGTACATCCTCAGATGGGATAATACAGTTTAACTGGTCTAGAATTTGAATAACACCAGTGAATATCCTCAGATGGGATAATACAGATTAACTGATCTAGAATTTAAATAACACCAGTGTATATCCTCAGACAGGATAATATAGCTTAACTGGTCTGGAATTTGAATAACACCAGTGTACATCCTCAGATGGGATAATACAGCTTAACTGGCCTAGAATTTGAATCACATCAGTTTACATCCTCGGATGGGATAATACAGCTTAACTGGCCTAGAATTTGAATCACATCAGTTTACATCCTTAGATGGGATAATACAGCTTACCTGGCCTAGAATTTGAATCACAATAGTTTACATCCTCAGATGAGATAATACAGCTTAACTGGCCTAGAATTTGAATCACAACAGTTTACATCCTCAGATGGGATGATACAGCTTAACTGGGTCAGAATTTGAATCACAACAGTTTACATCCTCAGATGGGATGATACAGTTTAACTGGCCTAGAATTTGAATAATGCCAGTATACAGCCTCAGATGGGATGATACAGCCTAACTGGTCCAGAATTTGAATAAACCCATTGTACATCTTCGGATGGGATAATACAGCTTAACTGGTCCAGAATTTGAATAACACCAGTGTTTATCCCCAGATGGGATGATACAGCTTACCTGTCCTAGAATTTGAATAACACCAGTGTATATCCTCAGATGGGATAATACAGCTTAACTGGCCTAGAATTTGAATCACATCAGTTTACATTCTTAGATGGGATAATACAGCTGAACTGGCCTAGAATTTGAATAACGCCAGTATACAACCTCAGATGGGATAATACAGCTTAACTGGCCTAGAATTTGAATAACGCCAGTATACAACCTCACATGGGATAATACAACTTAACTTGTCGAGAATTTGAATCACAACAGTTTACATCCTCAGATGGGATGATACAGCTTAACTGGCCTAGAATTCGAATCACAACAGTTTACATCCTCAGATGGGATAATACAGCTTAACTGGCCTAGAATTTGAATCACAACAGTTTACATCCTCACATGAGATAATACAGCTTAACTGGTCGGGAATTTGAATAACACCAATGTACATCCTCAGATGAGATAATACAGCTTAACTGGCCTAGAATTTGAATAACACCAGTATACAACCTCAGATGGGATAATACAGCTAAACTGGTCTAGAATTTGAATAATACCAGTGTACATCCTCAGATGAGATAATACAACTTAACTGGTCGAGAATTTGAATAACACCAGTGTACATCATCAGATGAGATAATACATCTTAACTAGCCTAGAATTTGAATAACACCAGTATACAACCTCAGATGGGATAATACAGCTTAACTGGCCTAGAATTTGAATCACATCAGTTTACATTCTTAGATGGGATAATACAGCTTAACTGGCCTAGAATTTTAATTACAACAGTTTACATCCTCAGATGAGATAATACAGCTTAACTGGCCTAGAATTTGAATCACAACAGTTTACATCTTCAGATGGGATGATACAGCTTAACTGGCCAGAATTTGAATCACAACAGTTTACATCCTCAGATGGGATGATACAGCTTAACTGGTCTAGAATTTGAATCACATCTGTTTACATCCTCAGATGAGATAATACAGCTTAACTGGCCAAGGAATTTGAATCACATCTGTTTACATCCTCAGATGGGATAATGCAGCTTACCTGGCCTAGAATTGAATGACACCAGTGTATATTCTCAGATGGGATAATACAGCTTAACTGGCCTAGAATTTGAATAACACCAGTGTATATCCTCAGATGGGATAATACAGCTTAACTGGTCCAGAATTTGAATAACATCAGTGCATATCCTCAGATGGGATAATACAGCTTAACTGGTCCAGAATTTGAATAACATCAGTGTATATCCTCAGATGGGATAATACAGCTTAACTGGCCTAGAATTTGAATAACATCAGTGTATATCCTCAGATGGGATGATACAGCTTAACTGGCCTAGAATTTGAATCACAACAGTTTACATCCTCAGATGGGATGATACAGCTTAACTGGGCCAGAATTTGAATCACAACAGTTTACATCCTCAGATGGGATGATACAACTTAACTGGCCTAGAATTTGAATCACAACAGTTTACATCCTCAGATGGGATGACACAGCTTAACTGGCCTAGAATTTGAATCACAACAATGTACATCCTCAGATGGGATAATACAGCTTAACTGGTATAGAATTCGAATCACATCTGTTCACATCCTCAGATGGGATGATACAGCTTAACTGGCCTAGAATTTGAATTACAACAGTTTACATCCTCAGATGGGATGATACAGCTTAACTGGCCTAGAATTTGAATCACAACAGTTTACATCCTCAGATGGGATGATACAGCTTAACTGGCCTAGAATTTGAATCACAACAGTTTACATCCTCAGATGGGATAATACAGCTTAACTGGCCTAGAATTTGAATCACAACAGTTTACATCCTCAGGGGGGATGATACAGCTTAACTGGTCTAGAATTTGAATCACAACTGTTTACATCCTCAGATGGGATAATACAGCTTAACTGGTCTAGAATTTGAATCACATCTGTTTACATCCTCAGATGGGATGATACAGCTTAACTGGCCTAGAATTTGAATCACAACAGTTTACATCCTCAGATGGGATGATACAGCTTAACTGGGCCAGAATTTGAATCACAACAGTTTACATCCTCAGATGGGATGATACAGCTTAACTGGCCTAGAATTTGAATCACAACAGTTTACATCCTCAGATGGGATGATACAGCTTATTAACTGGCCTAGAATTTGAATCACATCTGTTTACATCCTCAGCTTAGATAATACAGCTTAACTGGCCTAGAATTTGAATCACATCTGTTTACACCCTCAGATAGGATAATGCAGCCTACCTGGCCTAGATTTGAATAACATCAGTGTATATCTTCAGATGGGATAATACAGCTTAACTGGCCTAGAATTTGAATAATGCCAGTATACAACTTCAGATGGGATGATACAGCCTAACTGGTCCAGAATTTGAATAAAACCAGTGTACATCTTCAGATGGGATAATACAGCTTAACTGGTCCAGAATTTGAATAACACCAGTGTTTATCCCCAGATGGGATGATACAGCTTACCTGGCCTAGAATTTGAATAACACCAGTGTATATCCTCAGATGGGATAATACAGCTTAACTGGCCTAGAATTTGAATAATGCCAGTATACAACCTCAGATGGGATGATACAGCTTACCTGGCCTAGGATTTCTTGCATTGCATGCTATATCATCTGCCAACATTAATATAATTTGACTGTCTGGTATACCAAGTCTTTTCACAGTTCTATACATAGATAGTGTATTTGATACATGTCGATAATTAAACCAGAATCTTGACGCACATACCTACATTAAATGAAAAACCATGATTGCTTTAGGATTATATAAACCAGAGATTACAATACATTATGTTATAGTGGTATTAAGTGATACCTTAGGAGTTAGGGATAGACACTTTGGGCAGGAATTTCTGGAAATGTTGTACCTGAAGCTACATGTATGAATGAATTTTCACCAGCTTATGAAACTGATACCAGACACATAATCCTCACATGAAAATGACAGTGATTTCCACCTAGACGAGAACTGCGCATGCGTCATCAAAACTCAGGAAATTTTGGGAAAAGTCTGATTTTCCAGCAATTTTGATGGTAAAATGTTAAAAATCAAAGAAAAACACTGTGAAACTTTGAAGAATCGAAAAAAATAACATGATGTGCCTAATAACACCATCAATTCCTGTCTCTGTACCAACTCTGAACTGAATTGGATCACACATGTGTGAGAAAAAGCTGGTAACGTGAATGTGCACACACGGAAGCACAGACACGACCCAAATTAATTACCCCCGCCCAGATCATAGATCCGGTGGCGGCTAAAAATGACATGCATCAGTAACCCGAGAAACAGTTGTTGACATTTCTAAATGTTGATTATGAAACAAAGTGGCATGTATGATGTATGTGCCAAATACAAATGAAAATGGGATATTTGAAGTAACAAACAGTTATACTAACATGTGACCATACACTGGGATATTTGCAACAACAAACAGTTATACTAACATGTGACTATACACTGGGATATTTGAAGTAACAAACAGTTATACTAACATGTGACTATACACTGGGATATTTGAAGTAAATTTAACAGTTATACTAACATGTGACCATACACTGATATATTTGAAGTAACAAACAGTTATACTAACATGTGACTATACACTGGAATATTTGAAGTAACAAACAGTTATACTAACATGTGACTATACACTGATATATTTGAAGTAACAAACAGTTATACTAACATGTGACTATACACTGGGATATTTGAAGTAACAAACGATAATATTAACATGTGACTATCCATTGCTTACAAATAATTTGTGATCCGCTCCGCTAGAATTTCTCTTAAAATCACTTTTGTGTGTGTGTGTGATTTCCAGTGTTTTCATGTATGATTTCTTCTGTGATTTTTTTGGCTTAGCCAATTTCGCAAAAACTTGGCAGGTAGGTCACACCTTCACCCTAGTTATTAGGAAAAATCTGAAAAAATATTTTGGCTAACCATTGCCATAGTAACAGCCAAAAAACTGATTTTTGGATAGCTTCGCACCAAATGTAGTTCCTCCTACAAATGTGGGCACGAAGTTACTATTTGAATTTCTGATATCTGTTTTCATTACCGAGAAATTTGACCCCAAATTTGGGGTAACATTTTAACTCTTCTGTGATTTTTTTGGCTGGGCCGATTTTGTTCAAACTTGGCAGACAAGTCACACCTTCACTCTACCGTAGTTAGGTTGTAAAATCTAAAAACAAATTTTTGCTCACTGTTGCTCAATGCACATTTCAATTAAAGAACTGAAGATATCATTAGAAAATGAACAATATGTATAGTATCAAATCAATCAGACTTGCGGTTTTCAACAAGAATTAAAAAATATCACTTTTTACCAAAAATGACAAAAATATTCACCAAAATTGGAAAATTGAAGATATCATCATGAGGTACCTATATGTATAGTATCAAAGCAATCAGATTTGTGGTTTTTTAAAAGAAGTCGAAAATATCACTTTTTACCAAAAATTGCAAAAATATTCACTAAAATTAGAGAATTGAAGATATCATCACAAAATGAACAAATCTGAGAGAGATCCACATGTAGTATCTATATATGTAATTATCAAAGCAATTGAGCTTACAGTTTTCAACAAAAAGTTGGAAATACCACTTTTGACCAATAATTACAAAAATATTCATCAAAATTAGAGAATTGAAGATATCATCACAAAATCAACAAATCTGAGAAAGATCCACATGTAGTACCTATATATGTAATATCAAAACAATTGGACTAGCGGTTTTTAACAAGAAGTCGAAAATATCAATTTTTACCAAAAATTACAAAAATATTCACTAAAAATAAAGAATTAGAGATTTTGACATGAAATGAACAAATCTGACAAAGAACCCCCCCCCCCCCCCCCGGTACTTGCATATCAAATTTAAAAACATTCTGTCTTGCGATTTCCAAGAAGAAATTGAAATTGTAAAGTTGATGACGACAACAGACGACGACGGACAGTCATTAATATGAACAGCTCCGGAGCTAAAAACTGATTTTTTGAATACCTTCGTGTCAAATATATCTCGTCCTACAATTTTAGGATTAGAATGCACGGACATAGCTCATTCTACTCAGCTTGAGTGTATACAAACATTTACTGATTATTTTATGTACATTTTCATTACAGAGAAAATTTACCTCAAAGTTGGGGTAACTTTTAACCAGCAACGGCTTTTAACTCCACTGTAATTTTTTTGGCTTAGCTGATTTTGTTGATACTCACCACTGCCATGGCAGCAGGCAAAAACTGATTATTGAATACTTTCGCCCCACATTTATTACCTTCTACCAGTATTGTATTATAGCAATGTTCAAATGATCATGCTTTTTGTTGTACATCTTTTACTTTGCTATGGTTTCTTTTATTCATTGAGTTAGGGTTACATAATCACGTAGCATGACCATGACCTTATTAGCAAATCACATTTCGCCATGTATGTTGTCATGAGCTGATCATGTGTCACCTACAACCCGTCAACGTGTGTGTGTGTCTCCCTCTTTATTTTGATGAATTTTCACGTATATTAAGTTTACTTTGTAACGAGCTACAAATATCGTAGTTTTGATGAAAATGATATTCAAGAAGACAGGCAAGCCAGTCTGTTTGTCGCCAGTGTTGGCCCGGGTGCTGACAAGCTTATGAAAAATGTGTATAGCCCAGCACAACCAAGTACGAAAAATTACGCTTAACTGAAGCAACTTCTGGCAGAACATTTCAAACCTGCACCGATGGTCATTGCCAAACGACACAAATCTTGGACAGGGTGAGCGCGAGTCTGTGGCAGACTTTGTTGTCCGATTGAAAAATCTTGTGTCGACGTGTGCTTTTGGAGCATTCCTGACTGAAGCTTTACGTAATCGTCTTGTATAGGGACTGCACTAAAAAATGTCTAGTATTACTTTCGATTCATGAATTGTCGTTTGAGGTCATCACGTCGAAATGTATCACCGAGGAAATGGCAGGAGCAGCCAACCAACAGCATATGGGAATCAACGCAAGGGAACAAGACGCGCACCGAATGCAGCATCACCCAAGAACCAAGCAACGCCTGTAACAACATGCTGTGAAGTCGAAGGGAAAAACATTGCTCATCAAATGTAAATGCTGTGGAGGCGAACATTCTGCTGAGAAATGTAGATTTAAAGACGCTACATGTTTCAACTGTAGGAAGAAAGGGCATATTAAATTCGTTTGCCGATCGTCAGTGAAATTAAATCAGATAAATCTAATGAAGATGACTTTGAGACAGTGTCTAATACAATCTATAACATTCAGGTAGAGAGTGAGTGCAAGCGTACTTTTTCACCATGCTGTAGAATACTTTATTTTCGCTTGGAATTTATTTTGGCTATTTTCGCTGAAGGGATGATTCCGTGAGAATAAAATCCAGCGAATATACTTTTTTTCCTATATTACACATTCAACTTGTCAAAAATCAGTGAAAATAAATTCCATAAAGAACGCCCAAAAAGCCTTTTCAGCGAAAATTAATTCCAGCGAAAATAAAGTATTCCACAGTATTTAGTTAAAGTAAATGTGGGGAATACAAGTATTGATATGGAAATCGATTTTCGGGCTTCTGGGTCAACAGTTAGTGACGTAGTTTACCGAGCCAAATTGAGTATGTATCTTTTGTTGAAAAGCAATGTTGTACTTTGTAGTTATAGTGGAGAGGAGGTTCTCATTTTGGGAAGTATCAAAAGTTCCAGTCAGTGTTGGGGAAAGTCTGACATTTGATCTTAATCTTTTGGTTGTAAAAGAAAAACAGTCATCTCTATTTGGAAGAGACTGGCACTATCTTGTCTGTAAATATAACCCAATCAAAATGTGTACCTCAAGCTCTCAATTCTGATTTGAAATGAACATGAATGGTTGTTTACTTACACAGGCTCTGGGATCAAGGGATTTAAAGCATCGTTAAAGATGAAAGATGGCGCTACACCTGTATTTCAAAAGGCTAGGCCATTTCCGTATGCTTTACGCAAAAATGTGGAGCGCGAATATGATAGGCTCATATCTGAGGATATGTTATACCCTGTTGACCATAGTGAATGGGCTTTGCCTACTGTACATGTGCCAAATACAGAAAGGAAAATTTGTGTTTGGGGCGACTATAAACGCGTCAATAATTTAATTGAGGATGATGGCTACAAGTTACCTAATTCACAAGATTTATTTGCTAAACTTGTACAGAATGGTATTACACCTAAAGTGTATTTTGTTCTTGATTTATCGGGGACATTCAATCAGCTGTTTTAGGACGACAAATCAGCTGCACTTCTGGTTATGAACACAAATAAAGGTCTACTTGCACCTAAACGATTGTGTTTTGGGGTGAAAACTGCTCCAGTAATATTTCAAGCAACTATGGACAAGATTTACAAATATGTGTTTTGTTACATCGATGATATTTTGATAGCGACGAAAACGCATGAGCAACATATGTGTACGCTTATTGAGGTTTTTAAACGTTTAGACAAGTTTAATGTACGACTCAATCGTGAGAAATGTCAATTTTTGAAACCATCAATCAAATATTTGGGACTTAATACTCACCGCGGATGATATCAAACCACTGAGACATTACATGTCATGTCATAGCCCCCGCTCAGAAAAAAATTTTAAAACTTATATTGAACTTAGTTTGTGTCAGAGTGAATTAATTCATTATGAGCTGTATTAAAATTCTGTTATTAAATGTTCAGAATTGATGTGTTACAATTTTAGGGGGTGGGGTGAAAATTTATTCATTTGGCTTTTCTGAGACAATTTATAACTTGTTAAACATATAATGCGATGTGCACTTGTAAACAATTATTACCTGTCCCTGTACCAACTTTGAACAAAACTGGATGACACGTATCTGAGAAAAAGCTGTTAACAGCTAGAAAAAGCTTGTTTTTTTTAGATTTTTGAGGGAAAAAATGGCCTCCAAGTCGTAAAGCTTTATCCAATCAAACAGGTCATGAATGACACTGAAAGTTGCAACATATAATTTGTCCAGTTTTTGGCATGGATGTAAATTGGCAAACATGATTTCTATGGCATTCTCAGCAAGAACACCAGAGAGCAACAGGTTAAATGACATGCAAGTATGCAAATCAGATCTGCAAATATGTAGAAGAGTCAGTGTTGTGTCTGTTTGGATAAACTTCCTTGTACAACTGTATTCCTAATACAAGAACACTGTCAATCACAGAACTGTTCCAGCAAAAAACTTCTGATATTTTAGTCAGTAACAGGGCAAAGATACTGTTTGTCATACAAGTACTAGCACCAAATGAGGAACTGAGAAACTGCAATGATCCTTGGTGTACATTACCTGTGTCAACAACTTTACTTCCCATGTACTTCATGTACAGATCTACATGTAGTTTGTGGCCCTGAATTAGTTTCAATATCTCTAAATAAGGACAAGAGTACTTCTCATATGACAATGATACAAATAAAGTGCAAGAATCCAGAAAAATATTATCAAGTTTTTATTATCATACATTAATATTAACAAATCGTGTGAAATTGAACTTTTATGTACAGAGAAACACATATTTATGCTGGTTGACAGCACTTCTCAAAAAAAAAAAAAGACGACCTGCAAAACTTTATACAATTGTCAGACATGCAGCGAATAGTATGCTTTTGTAATATATGCAGTTTCAGTGGCTTTGCTTTCTGAGAAAAAAATTCTGGCTCTGCACCTGAAAAAACAAAAAAACATTTAGTCAAAAGTAAGCAGAGGTTGTAGCATATATGCTCCCATTAGCTGTTAAATTTAATTAAAAAAGATATTTGTGTACTGTCTTTTCAGTACGAAAACATATTACTTAATATATTTATACCAGCCAGAAAGAAATTGCAAGTTTTCACTGAGCAATTACGAATATACATGGACAACAATTGATGCATGTCTAGCAATATACTGTTTGAAAGGCTGCAAGATGTAATGAAGTAGCAAACCAATCACTACTCGAGTCTGACTGGCTGGGAAACTGCACAATACATACAAAAATGTATGCAGATGATATATGAGCAGCTCCACCAAATATAAAAATATTCTTTCCATAGTTATGACTCTAATGTGAATGTGATTTTCCACTCCTTAGCAATAGTAGTTAGAGTATTGTATTGTACTGTATCGTACAAGTTTATTGTGATTCTATATGTGTTTGTAATATTATTTAGCTTTATTTAGCATTCTGTTTAGTTGGTTAATTTTACTGTATCTTAATGTAGTTTATTTTATTTTTATACGACCATAGAACAACTCACTGTAGTTTGTTTTAATGTTGAATAAAAATTAAATCAGTCACTGTATAGTGGTGACGTATTGCGCGAAATTGTTGCAAGGACAATACTTTTCTCGATTTGCGTGTCGTCGTGCGTCGATAAAAAATGCATGGAATGGTCGGCAGTATCGATCAAGTTTGTCTAGTGTGACATTCGTGGCTGGCGACAAGATGCCGTATAATCGTTTAAATAGACGTCAAGGAGGAGTGAAAGGCCATAATTTGGTGCTACAATAGACGTCATGAAATGTTGGAAAATTACAGTCAATCAAAAAAACTGTTCACATGACAACAAAAAATATTCACTATATTTATTATGCATTATTTTTTTGTTGGTAGCAAATGATCACGGTACGGTAGCTTACTTGTTTTCGAAGTCTTGTAATTGTTGATTAGTACTCAGTAGTGATTATATTAACATACAAAAAATAAATTCGTTGAATTGTTATGAAATGCAAGTAAAATTCAACTTAGTTTTATCGTAAGCAAATGTTTTCGGTTACATGTTAACGCTCGATGAGACAATATCCGCCACGTTATCCATGCCCACGACGCGTGTTTATTGACCAGATAGGTCAAGTGGCTAATCAACCAATCAAAATGCTGGATGGTGCCCATGTGCTCAAATTACCATAAAGCATTTAAATATGACAGTTCAGCGACCTCATGGTGAAAGCAACACGAAAGACCAGATTTACCAATGTTTTAGTGCGATCTTTTGGCTTCGTTTCTCATGGGGAAAAAGGCGTGATTTTTTTAATCGGATTTAGAAAAATCAAAGAAAGCTTAGAAAGAACTCCCATGTGCTGAGAGTATTGGAGACACATTAAATATAATTCGAAATTACTTAGCTGAAAACTAATTATGCAAATCAGAAAATTAATATGACCAGATTTGAGTGTAAAACTAATGAGGTCTGCGCAATGTAACAGAAAATCTATGTCTCCAAGTTTAATTGAAATGTGATTAGAACCAAAAAATTATGAATTATTATGCTTATTAGGGAATTAATATGAACAGATTGTTACCCCAAACTAATTAGGTTTGTACATTGTCCTAGAGCATCTTTGTACTAAGTTTCATTGAAATGGAATAATTAGAACCGTGAAAACTCCAAAATTTCGACCCCTCTAAAAATTCGATCGCCTGTTTATTTGCCGGGTTTCGGTGTTTTATTTATCTCCAAATGTTCGACTCCACTAAAAATTGCCGACTCATTCTTATTCGAAAATTGCGACCAGTTTTAGTTTTCCCCCAAACGAAAAAAAAAACGATGTGAGCGTTCAAACGGGACCTTCCTCGAAGGCATGAATCCGGGTTTCTGATTGACTGAGAGATTTTTATTTTATTGGTAACGAAAATATATTCTAAATAAACGAAGTTTCAAATAAAAACGAACACAAAAATCTCGGCATGCTGCGTTTCTGAATTGTTGATTATTACTGTACTCAGTAGTGATTATAATAATGTACACAAAATAAATTTGTTGAATGGTTATGAAATACAAATAAAAGTCAACTTAGTTTCATCGTAAGCGAATGATTCCGGTCTCGTATAAACGTTTGATGCTGTAGGATATCCGCCATGTTCTCTTAGGTCAAATAGGTCAAATCGCTAATTAACCAATCAAAAAGCTGGATGATGCCAACGTGTTCAAATTACCATAGCTTATTTAAATATGTTAATGTTATTGAACGCAATGCGGAAGAGATTGATGTTGTAGTACGATATTTTGGCTTGGATTTTGATGCGAAAACGGCATGATTTTTTTTAAATAAAAAAATTAGTTGTTTTTAAAAAATAAACTGGTCATCTGAAGAATAATTTAACATTGTTCACAGTGATAACAGCTCATTCTCGAAAGGAAGCTTACCCGCTCACGCTAGTCACGATAAAAATCATACATGTGTACTCTTGAATAGACAGACGTCAATGACTACGGTAAAACTTACTCTATTTTAGCCGGCAGGATTGATTGAAATGTCCGAAAAATGACGCCAAAATACACCTTAAAAGTCCCATTTTATTTTCTTAAATCCCATTTTATTTTTTAATCCAAGGGCGAATTTACGGCAGAATTTGGTCCCTCAAATAAGGGACACGTGAGCTTTGATTCTAACCGGATACATTGCACTGGGTCGGGGAGATAGTTTGCTAAACTTCCATGTATCTTTTGTCCAATGGGTACCTGTACTTCGAACATTCGCAAGTTTTCCTTGGTAGTGCGAGACAGCTTTGTCTTTTGACCTATTAGTTTTGTGCTGACCTCTTCTCCGCGTCTTGATGTTTTGTTTTGCTTGTCATAATACTCACTGATTGATGACTTTGTTTAGATTTTGAGTTACAACTCGGCCACGACCTTTGCTTTTACCGTGAAACATGAGGAAGTTTACGTCAATTGACGGACATTGCATTTTTTAAAAACTAATGAAGCACACTGTCTATCATCCCCATTTTTTCATTTGCTGATTTCTATTCTGAAAAATTCGACCGTCCGAAAATGCACCTTAATTTTGACTCTAAAAACACGTCACATTTCTAACACCAATTATTTAAAACCGGTCGAAATTTTGGAGTTTTTACGGTACTTTAGATATCAGTGTGAAAGCTTAAAATTGGTTAATTATGCAAATTAGGTAATTAATATGTACAGATTTTAACCCACAATTATTCAGGTCTGTCTATTGTCCTACAGCATCCATGTACATTCATTGATATGTGATGTATAGTACCTGAGATATCAGTGTAAAAGTTGGTTAATTATGCAAATTAGGTGATTAATATGCACAAATATTTACCGGAAACTAATTGGGTCTGCATAATTCTAGATTCATTGAAATGTGATGATTAGTACTTTAGATATTAGTAGAAAAGCTGAAAATTAATTATGCAAATTAGGTAATTAATATGCACAATTATTTACCCTAAAACTAATCAGGTCTCTGCATAGTCCTAAAGGATCTATGTACCAAGTTTCATTGAAATGTGATGATTAGTACTTGAGATACCCGTGGAAAAGCTGAAAATTAACTAATTATGCAAATTAGGTGATTAATATGCACAAATATTTATCGAAAACAATCAATCTCTGCATAGTCCTTGAGTATGTAAGTACCAAGTTTCATTGAAATGTAATGCTAACTACTTATATCAAATGCTGAAAATTAATTAATTACGCAAATTAGGTAATTAATATGTACTGATATTACCATAAAAACTATCAGGTCTGTGCAGTGTCGTATGACATCTATGTACCAAGTTTCATTGAAATGTGATGATTAGTACTTGAGATATCAGTGGAAAAACCGAAAATTGACTAATCATTATGCAAATTAGGTAATTAGTATCCACGGATTATTACCAAAAACTAATCAAAACCTAGCATTAGTTCAGAGCATCTATGTACCAAGTTTCATCAAAATCCAATGAGTGGTTGTTTAGATATCAGTGGAACAGTCATGGAACCACTAAAAAATAGCTAATTATCATGCAAATTAGGTAATTAATATGCACGGATTTTTACCAAAAATTAATCAAATCTGCGCATATGTTCAGAGCATCTATGTACCAAGTTTCATCAAAATCCAATGAGTGGTTCTTTAGATATCAGTGGAACAGTCATAGAACAGCTAAAAATTAGCTAATTATCATGCAAATTAGGTAATTAACGAGCATGGATTTTTACCAAAACCTAATCAAATCTGCGCATTGGCCCAGAGCATCTATGCACCAAGTTTCATCAAAAACCGATGTATGGTTCTTGAGATAGCAGTGGAACAGTCGGACACACATACACACATACACACACACATACACACATACACACATACACACATACACACATACAGACACACTAACTGCAAAGACTCCCATTTTGTGCTTCGCACATGGGAGTCAATAAATAAACGTACCGTCCCAAATAAAAATGTGCCGGGTGGAATTTTTCTGTGGAAAAAATAAACGTACCGGTACATTTATGTTGGGACATTTAGCGTTGTGGGCAAGCTCTCCTGAGTAGCGACATATTTTTAACTTCGCCTATTGCGTGATCAGTGGATTACGTAAATAAACCAACACTTTCAATGAGTACATGCCGACCCAACTAAACTTGTTTATGAACAGCGAGGACGCATCTCATAGAACAATAGCTGTGGAAATCATAAACAAATGTAAATGTTGCGGAAATCAAGCATGGCGATAATGATTTTGAGCGAGGCAGAGTCTGGCAAGCGTCTCATTGCGCCGACACCACCACGACGTTTGAATCCCGGTGAGAGCACTGCAAACCTCTTAAGTCACGAGGTAAACTTTCAATTTACACAATACATAATCAGTTCCTACAACCATAATAAAAAGGCAGTTTTTCTGGCGAAACTCTCGCCAGGTTAGCAATAGTTTCTCACGATCACCAAACCCGAGACACAAACGATAATACAAAGTGTATAAATACCATAACAAGCACAGTTTCTTACCTTTGAAATTGACGAGACACAATTTTGTCCATAGAAGCATTGCGCAAATAAAGATACAATTCCGGGATACAATATCCTCACAAAATTGACTGATTTCCACTGAGACGAGAACTGCGTAAGCATCATCAAAACTCGAATTAAACTCGGGTAATTTCGGGAAAAGTCGGATTTTGAAGGAAAAATGTTAAAAATCAAGGAAAAACACAGTGAAACTTTGAAGAATCGAAAAAATAACTTGATGTGCACAATAGCACCATCAATTTCTGTCTCTGTACCAACTCTGAACTGAATTGGATCACACATGTGTGAGAAAAAGCTGGTAACATGAAAATGTGCACACACATTGCACAGACACGACCCAAATTAATACCCCCCGCCCGGATCCTAGATCCGGCGGGGGCTAACAAAGTGGAAGCCATTAAAAACACACCAACACCAGAAAATGTATCGGAGTTGAAATCCTTCTTGGAATTAGTGAACTACTATAGAAAATTGTGTTTGAAGTAAAGAAATGTAATTTGGATTTTTATGGTGGAGATTTCACACTTTTATACATGTATTACCGACTATCAGCCGTTGACACATATTTTTGGACCCAAAGCTGGAATACCCACTCTTGCTGCTGCCCGAATGCAGAGGTGGGCTTTGCTTTTGTCAGGTTATCAATGCAAAATAGTCTATAGATCATCAGAACAAAATGCTAATGCTGATTTATTTAGTAGATTGCCATTGTCTACAGTTACTGCAGACCCAGATGAGGAGAGTGTACATCAAGTGACAGTAGATGAGTTACCTGTCACTGCCAAACAAATCGTCGAACAAACACGGAAAGATACAATATTGTCAAAAGTATTCGATTATACATTGTCTGGATGGCCGAACCATACAGATAACGAGGCCACCAAACCATATTTCATGAGGCGACATGAACTCACTCTCGAAGATGAATGTATTTTATGGTGCAGGCGAGGTATTATTCCGTATGCACACACATGTTGGGTGAACTTCACGAGTGTCATCCAGGTATGTCCTGTAAGAAAGCGCTGGCAAGGTCGTTCGTGTGGTGGCCTGGTATCGACCAGGATATTGAAGATGTTGTAAGAACATGTAACGAATGTATTGAAAATCATAATATTCGTAAAAAGGTTCCCCTTACATATTGTGGCCTTGGGCTACGGAATCTTGGCAAAAAATTCATATTGATTTTGCTGAAACAAAAGGTCAATTATTTCTACTAGTGGTAGACAGTAGTATCACTTCAACTGCAACAATCAATGCACTGCGATCTCTATTTACTAGATATGGTGAACCACTCCAACTTGTGAGTGATAACGGACCACAATTTATATCAGAAGAATTCTCCACATTTCTTGAGAAAAATGACATCAAGCACACATTATGTCCACCATACTATCCATCTAGTAATGGATTGGCTGAAAAACATCCTCAAACTTTAAAATTAATAATGAAAAAATCAAAAAATTGTGCACTGCCACACCGGTTGGCAAATGCGTTATTTCATTATATACCGGTAAATACCCCTCATACCACAACTGGGAAAACTCCATCAGAATTATTTCTGAAACGCGCTCTTAAAACTCTTCTTTCACTGGTAAAACCTGGCCTACAGTTGCAGGTTGAAAATAAACAAACTGCTAGCAAAGCATAGCATGATGGTAACAAATCAAAAATGTGATCTTTTCATCACTATCAGCCTGTGAGAGTCAGAAACATGAGGGGAAGGAAAGAAAAATGTATTCCTGGGACAATTGTAAAAATCAAGGGTCCATTAGCGTATTTAGTAAGAGTACCAGGAAACAATAAACGATTTGTTAATGTTGATCACCTCATTCCGAATGACTATCAAAATGTCAGGTTTGAACAAACTCAACAGTCAGAACCGTACCCTGATCGGCACTGCCCTATGAGTAGTGAACAAATTATGCCAAATAGTCTGAACACACCAAGCAGTGTTGTTTTGCCTGCAAAAACTGAGCAGTCACCAAATAGTCATGAAGTATCTATTTCGCATCTTACTTCAAGTATTCCAAAGGTAAATTTAGACCAGATTCTAAAAACCAGAACACCTGTTCAGGCAGAATAATTCGACCTCCAGTTCGATTTGAGCCATGATTTTTCATGGAATGATTGTATTTGACGGAATTGATTGCAAATATTGTATATTAGAAAAAGGTTTTCTTCCTCAAGTTTTAATGTCATTATCTAGAGGGGAGGAATGTTGTATCTTTGACTTTGCTATGGTTTCTTGTACTTTTATTCATTGAGTTAGGGTTACATAATCACTTGGCATGACCATGACCTTATTAGCAAATCACATTACGCCATGTATGTTGTCATGAGCTGTTCACGTGTTACGCAATAAAAAGTGGCACTACACCGCTAACTTACAACCCGTCAACTTGTGTGTGTGTCTCCCCCTCTTTATTCTGATACGTGGATTTTCACGTAATTAAGTTTACTTTGTAGCAACGAGCTACAAAACTTTTTATTTTGGCTACGTTGCGCACTGGTAAGAGATCACCGGCACCTACATTGTTACACAGTATCAACGTAATCCCAACGCAACCTTGAACTTTGAATGAACTGTACATGCTGCCTTCATTCTAGAAAATACAATCGCAAAATGGTTGGAAATAATAAATGTAACAGCAGAATACGTCCTAGTAATAAAGTAAAATGACTTCTAAAAGATTGATTGTTTTTTGCGAACTTCATATACAGGGCCCATTTAGTTATAAACCGACGTTAGCTTCACATTCATGGAAACAGCCGAAAACATGTTGCTTGTTTTTTTAGCGGAGCCGATCGCCAACCAGCCTACCGGCTTGTTACAATTTATCTTCATATGAGACTTTGTTTTAGTGTGTGCTCTTAATTGTCACTTAACAATGGTTGTCCCCTTCACTTCAATATACTTCATCTTCCAAAAGCAAAAAAAAATCAAGTGCCACACTTACTCTACCTTCCCCTCAATGCACCCTGCCTAATATTAAAACCATGGAGAACCATTGTTTAAAAAAATGATGTGTTAACATGGAAGACATGATGAAGTGAAAATTCTATCAAATACCAAGAACTGTATGTGAGAACCATAAAGTTACTTACAAGCACTGCCCAGTTATTTGTGTGACCACTCTGAAAAAAGTTATCTGGGTGCTAAAACAAAATAGACATAAGTTATTGTTAATGACATAGTCAATTATAAACAATGAAGATGTAAATGAATTATTGAAAGAGTATTCATCATGTATGAACTATGGCTTGACTTCAAATGAAATATTACATGCATACATGTATATATCCAGGTTTTGTTCAGTCAAAATGATACCTCCTATAAGATCATTCTCAGCCACCAGTCAACTAGTTTGTCAATAGATAAAATCAAACTCATGTGTAACAGTAACCATCATGTGTGATGTTCATGCCAAATATCCTTGAGTATGGTTACTGTTGCTTCTATGTAAAAAACTTTTTGAAATGGATGCGGTAAAGCAAAAACATTCTCACACACAAACTCAATTAAGACTCAGTAACCACACCCTTAAGATAGAAACAGATCGTCATAACAGAATATACAAGGTCTGCAACAGACATAAAATAGAGGATGAGAAACATTTTGAGTTAACATGTCCTCTGTACTGCACCCAAAGAGGTAAAACATCCATTGAGGCAGAAAAAATGGCAGGGTTCCAGAAGACGATACTGTAACTTTATGCAATTTTGTTTTAAATTATGCTAATTTATTCATGACATAGCAGTTTCTGTGCTCATGAATATTCATTAATTTATGGGAGGAAGAGTTAGAAAGGGGGAATTAGCAATCCTGAGGGTCAATACAAAAGAAGGGACCCATTTGGAGGGCAGCAATGATCCTCGTGTCTGTTGTTGTTGCATGTGACTTGCAGCTGTCAACTGTGTTCGTACTTCGACGATTCATCCGCTTTGACTTGCTTCCATGTGAGGTATTCTTGTGTTCTGTTTTTCTGACTTGAGTTCTTGATACACTGAAACTGCTGTTTATGCTTTTAGTGTCTTTCATGTCCAGTCCGTGATTCAAACTTGTACATGTAATCTTTGAGTTCCTAGCGCACTGTCCTGTCCACTGTACCACGAGTGTCTTCACACAATTTAAGTCCTATTTATAGGAGCACTGTTTTTACTAGCATTCAAAAATCATACTAGTGTTTGGGACCCACAAGTCCACGATGGATTGATATATATAAATACAACATATTTCTATTATTGAGTTACAATTGTCCAAAAAATTTTCAATTTGGTGTTTTTATACCTGTGTAAACTATATACATGCCATAACCCATTAGTGTACATCTTGCCAATTTAGGCAGAGGGTTCTCCGAACCCGCCTATTCACATAGTTCATACAATGTACATGTACCCACCATAGACTCCAGTCAGTCAAAATGACTACTTTGAACTACATTGTATAGGCATTAATCAGCAATTCTGCCGGTGACAGAGAGATAGAATCTAGATCAGGGGAAGCCCCATGACCCCAAGATTCTCTTCCCTTACGTCATGAACCACGTGACCGAGGCCATATGGCAGCGCCATTAACGGCTGGACAATCACTCAGGTTCCTTTCTCTCCGCCTCGAGGACTTAGACCAATGCTACGGAAAGAGTGGGGTGGTTGAGGGACCTGGAGTCTATGGTGAGTATGAACTATGTGAATAGGCGGGTTCGGAGAACCCTCTACCTAAATTCACTACGTTCAATTACCCACCATAGACTCCGGTCAGTCAAAATGACTATTTTGAACTGTAGGCAAAGTCAGACGCCGATAGGTAGCAGGTTTTCTAAGCAAACAGAAAATGATGAAAGACTTTTCCCAATCCGAGATGAAACAAACAATAAACTCAACACCTTAGTTAAGACCCAAAAAGAGTGGTGTCTTACCTTGCCTGTAAGCTTTCGAAGTAAAGACCGAAACAGTTCTGCATGAGGGCATAGGCCAAAAAGCCAGCACTGGGAGCCTCCAGGGAGTGCTGATGGTAGAGAAATCTGTCCGCATAAAATGCTGAGACTGACTTATTGCCTATGCGCAGGGACCCTTGTGGTCGTTCGGGCTGGGTCAGCAAACCAAGACTGACCCGCTACGACGGGACCCAACCTAAAGAGTCCTCCCACAATGGATTCGGCGTCTGTTAGGTGGTAGTTGATAAAGACGTTCTGCGTTCTCCAGAAGCCTGCCCTCTGTGTATGCTGAAGGGAGGGGACACCTGACGCTAGCACTAGTGAGTTGGCAATCGCAGTAAGTTGCAGTAAACAACCTGGTTATGGAAGTTGGGGAGGCCGGCCTATCCTGCCTGTCTGGGCCGTAACACAAACACATGTGCCTGGAACCCTGTCCTGAATCCTTAGTACGGTTGGTAGCAACTCCGTGATCGAACCGGGCAGAGAAGCAATTCCTCCAGACCCTCTGGGCAGACAAAATTTAACAGCCAGGGGATGACGATCGGGTGAGGATCATGTCCTGGGATTTGGTTCTAGGCTAGAAACCCGATTCGTGTCTTTAGCACAACTTGATTGTCCATAACGGCAGTACATCATCCCAGAAGGACAATGCCCCCAGCTCTGGCCGATGCCTACCTGAGGCAAGGGCCAGTAGGATGACTATTTTCCATGTCAAAAATTTGAGTGGTGCTCATCGGAGAGGCTCAAAAGGCGGTCTGCTTAGAGCGGACAACACAGCCAACAAGTCCCAGCTGGGTGGTTCCCTTGTATGGGGTCTTGGCGTCTGGTAAATAGTCTCCTAATAAATAATAGGACAATCAGCTAGTCTTGTTCCCGAACGTTCTCAATGGTAGGGGACAAGGCCGACCTGTAGCCAACGATCGCTGCGTAGGACAAACCCACTTCGTCAAACAGGTGGACGAAGGAACTTGCTACCTGGCCAATAGAGGGATGGTATGGATCAATCTCCCTTCCGCTACACCAATCAGTGTATGCTCGCAGCCTAGAAATGTAGGCCGCGTTGGTGGAATCCCTGTTCGCCCTGGCCATGACGTGGGCAGCGCGCTCAGATAAAGCTTTTGTATGTGCGGGTCTACTGAGAGCGAGTGATCCCCCCCCCCCCGGGTTGCAGAGGTAAGGGTAAAACACGCTTCCCCCGCTGCCGGGGTAGACGTCCGCCCGATGAGGGTGAGGAGCCACCACCTGGCTCTTTCGTCCTTGGGGGCACACCACTACTCTGGCTAGCAGACGACGCCCTAGGGCGTTGTGTTATCTGTGCTTGTGGTGCCCTTCGCTTACCCTTGGCAGGGCCAACTGGTTAGCGGATTCGATCTGAACCCTCTAGTTCATTGCACTCCGAAGCTACGAGACTGTACACACCATTCCCTGAACAAGTCATTGAAAATGACACAGTCCCCGTTAAATTTTTGAATGTTGTCTTTGTGCTCATCATATTAAAGTGGAGGGGTTGTCGTGAGCGTGTCCTTGAAACTTGAGTTCCAATACAACAGATTGTTTATTTACATCAAAACATGTGTTCCGTGTAGTAGTAATATGGCCAAAAATAAAAACAGCCGTTATTCGGCCATCTTTGATCTGATTATAAAACAAACTGATATGTATGATGTATGTGCCAAATACGAATGAAAATGGTACATAAATTGTGGAAATATAGAAGTAAGGCCAAAAAGTCAGATGGCTGTCAATCGGCCATCCGTGACCAGATTTTAAAACAAATTGTCATGGACATGCATCCTAACATGTATATAGTACATGTATGTGCCAAATTTGAATGAAAACTGACAGAGCACGTCCAAGATACCGCATAAAAAACAAAAACAAGATGCCTGCCAGTCGACCATCTTTGATCCAATTGCGAAATAAATCGTCATGGATATGTATAATCTATGTACCAAGTTTGAATGACAACTGACAAAGCATGTCCAAAATACAACATTTTCAAAAAACAAGATGTCTGCCAGTCGGCCATTTTGAATCAAATCACTAAACCACTGCGTGTGCATATGTCCCACATAAGGTACTAGGCACATGCAAAGAATGAACGGGATCGGTCCGCAGGATTCTGAAATATGACTCTGGACAGACTGACGCATGGACGGACGGACACACAGACAGACGGACAGACAGACTCAGGAACTCACGGACGGTCGGGGACATGTATCCTTACATGTATGATCTTATGTACTAAATTTGAATGAAAACTGACAAAGCATGTCCAAAATACAACATTTTCAAAAAACAAGATAGCTGCCAGTCGGCCATCTTTGATCCAATTGTGAAATAAATCGTCATGGACATGTATCCTAACATGTATAATCTATGTACCAAGTTTGAATGAAAACTGACAAAGGATGTCTAAAATACAACATTTTCAAAAAACAAGATGGCTGCCAGTCGGCCATTTTGAATCGAATTGCTAAACCACTGCATGTGCATATGTCCCACATAAAGTACTAGGCACATGCAAAGAATGAACGGAATCGTTTCAAGGGATTCTGAGATATGACTCCGGACGGATGCACGGAGACCGAATTATAAGTCCCCGTTTTCGGACTTCAAACGGGGACTAACAACTGAAAGTGGTCGCCTTAGGATCAGGGGTGGGGGCATTTACATCGTGTCACTAAGATCGATAGAACTCCGTATCATGCCCAAAAGCGTGGCTCACCGAGTCGTTACGGATGGAAGACTCTGAGGGACCGCCCGAGGTACCGGCTGTATCAGACGCGAGTGAACTGTGTCTCCTTTTCACTTTAAATATGTGAGAGAGCATGTCCGACTGTGCGTCTCATAACAGGGTCGGTTCGCTCTGGGGACGCCCGTGGGTCGGTAAGAAGAGAGTCAAAACCCACAGCGGAGACCGGACACAAGGGTAAATTCGTTACCGTTGTACCATTACCGCGTGACGAACCCTCACTGGCTGAAAGTAGGGGGGTCAATGTGTGCCCTGCCCTGAAAGCGCTGCCCTGAGATCGGAGGCTTGGCTGCAAGCACCCCGTTGGCATTCAGTGCCCGAGGCTTCAGAGAAGGCCCAGTGCAATTAGCCTGAGCCTCGGCCTGACCCAAATTAGTGGGAGAGCCGCAGCTGGGAATGGGGGTTCCCCGGAAGAGACATGTTTGAATGTAAACAAGCTTTCGTGTTTCTTCCTGCTTGCCCACCGGGGGTGCAGTGGAGACAGCTCGCTCTGACTGTGTCTGATCTACCTGGCCTGACAGGGACGCAATTTGCCCTGACAGTCCTTCGACCAAAGCCCTCAACTCGGAGACAAACCCGGCACCGTGTGAGAAAGGATCCACAAAGCTCCGCAAAGCACGCTTGTGTACCACGGCATGGCGTTGGTCGTTGAGTGGTGTTTATTTTGCTAACTACTTCAATGTTCCGATGAGTTGAACGGGAAAGCCAAAACAATTGCTAGTTTCCGATTGCTTTGGTTCCGGTGAGTGTGTATCTAGTGGAATTCAAACCCATGGTGTTTGTATTGTGCGTTTTTTCATTTCCCATGTAATATGCAATCACTTCCCCATTTTACTGTGATTTTTTGAGTGTTTAATGATGTCTTCCTCACCCGTCACACGATGACCCAGTTTCAACCACAAGGCCATTTTGCAACGAAATGCATGACCCTTGGTGTGACCCCACTGACTATAAGATCGTTCTGTTCAACTGTTAAGCTAGGATTTATTACCATTATTATCATTATATTGGCACGTGATTTGTTCCACCTTATGTGTAATGTCTCAAGTATCTTTATTGTAATTTGTATATACCAATTCGTATATACCAAGGAAACCACCTGATTGAATGTCATGTATTTTGTGACGTCACCAATTCGTGTGTAGGTACACGTATGGCTTCTAGAACTGTGCCAAAAAAACTAATAAAGAGTTTAAAAATAACAATAATGAATACAAATTCATTTTTGTGATGAGTAACAAACACATGTCCATTCCTCTTTCGCAACTTCTAAAAAATGCATTTGAAATGAGACAACAATGCCTCCTGAATAACTAAATATTAATTTTTTTTCTCATTGACAACTGTACAATGCACTCATTGCTATTGCTATGTACTTATTTGAGATTTTATTATTACCACAAGGACACTTCGCGATGGGCTTCTTTCACAGTCAGTTATATTTACAAAAATTTGTGTTCACTATTTTATAAACTGGTTTGGCACTTCGCATCACCAATTAGACTTTTAGATTTAGACTTTAGATTTGTTCAACAAATCCAAAATCACTCTCGATAATTGTGTTTACCTCACATTTTAACTATGATTACATTTGAAGTTTTGATAATTTTAATGGGTATACATATTTTAATGCATACATGTATGCACAAAAATACCCCCAAAATAAGAGAATTTAGTATATACATGTATAGCCTTGACAAAAAAGCATTATTTTTCCTTGTCTAATAATGCATTTTTTTCTATCTGTGTAACTTTATATGGAAATCCTAATGAGATTTGCAATATTGGAGCTTGTCAACTTCAAGTTGTCCATGGAGGCTGCAAGATTATTTTTATAAATACATGTATTGTATTCACTACATTTATTTTGTATTTTATTACATTGACCATGAAGTCCACAGTACATTTTTCTTACTGACATGACTGTGTGGTGTACTCGGCAGTTTTTGTTTTGTTTTGTCGATTGTTCATATGAAAATTTGTGCTTACAACTGGTTTTCAATCCGTGTCGAAAACGTGCACAGAATGGTAGTTTTGTGCACGTTTTCGACACGGCTTATCAGCCACCTCAAGTGCCAAATCCATGACAACATGGTTTATTGAAACACTTAAAATTCCTCAGAAGGAATTAAAATGGTTACACTAACTGCTAAAACACATATATAAAACATACAAATTTTACAAGAATTACTGTCTAAAGCACAACAATGGTTTAAAAAAAAATCAATAGACTACAATTACAAAAAACTATTAATAAATGTTGGTAATAATATTGGGAAAAAAATAGATGAAATAATAATAATAAAAAAAGCAATAAACAGTAAATCAATGAAAGATGGAAATGAGAAAAAAAAAAACCTATTAAAGGAGAAAAGTATTTATGTTAATTTGCCAGAAGATGTTGCTGTCTAAGGTTCGTGTTATTTTTGATAAATTGAGCAACTGGTATTTGTACATTCAGATTTGTATCACCCATTAATTTTAAAAATTTGTTGTAGTCACTCATATTCGTGAAATTTATAATGTGCTTAGTAGTCTCTTCAAATAATGCTTTTCGCGATTTTTCGTAAAAGGGGCATTCAATCATGAAATGGTACTCATCTTCTACTTTGTTATTTGAACACAGTTTGCAGATTCTTTTTCCTATTTCGGTTTTTGGTTTGGTGTACCTCCCTACATTCACATAGTTCGGCATTCTTTATTTTGATCACATAATTTTCTAAAGTAAATTCATTTTTGAAATTTTTGTACGTTCTCAGTTTATTTCTTCTGTTATTGTTATTTTGGTTAACATCAGTCCCTATGTTAATTTCCCTTTTCCAGTATAATTTATATATTTTTTCAACTTCCAAACTTAATTTCTTGGTTTTTCTCTCGTTCAGTATAGTTGTTGTTTCGATAATTTGTGGTTGGTTTATTTCAGTTAACAGTGTAGTTATGGCACTGTACCATTTGCTGTTTAATTGTTTGTTCATAATTGCTGCCTCCCTTACCAATTCATTTGATGTATTCATTACTCTGTTGAAGTATTTAATTAATTGTTTTTTGATGAATATGTCAAGTGGGTATTTCCCCAGTGGCCCATAAATACCCAAGATAGATGTGTTCTTCCTGACTCCTAAAACAAAACGACAAAAGTTTAGGTGAATTTCTTCCACACTTGATGGATCTAATTAGTTTATCGAAAAGGGATAGTATTGTAAGTGGAATTAAATTTGCCTTATGTCCAAGTTTTACTTTTAAACTAAATAAAGCTTTTTGGCCTTTTAGTTTTAATGTTTTCATTGCCTCCTTAAATTTTCCGTTCGAACTTAATACAACCTCTAAATAGTTGTAGTGTCTAACCACATTAATTTCTTTACTTTCATAGAAGAAGATATTGTTGTCTATAATAATGAAAGAGTATAATTTTACCATCTATTAGCTATGGATGTGGTGTATGGTTTTTAGAAAATAACGATGATAGGAAAAAGTTAAAAAGTCTGCAATATCAGTTTGGCAAATTCCTTTTTAAAGTCAACAGAAATGTTGCTTGCTCTGCTGTATTAGGGGATTTAGGATGGGCTGATTTGAGCTACACCCTTGATACTTTTCGAATTAAATATTTGAACAGATTACAAGAAATGAATAACACCAGATGGACCAAAATTGTTTTCACAGAATTGCACAAGTCGTATGTAAACAACCGTAAGCTTACTTGGAATTGGCCAACATATGTGCACAAAGTACTTGAAACTAACGGATTAGACCATGTCTATGGGTTAAACATACCTAACAATATAAACTGGCTCAAAAGCTTTTATAAAATAAGTGAACAAAATGAAGTAAAAACGTTTGCAGATCAAATATCTAATATGAAATCACTGGAACATTACAGTTGGGTTAAAAGAAATAAGGAAAAAGAAATCTATATAAATGATCCCCTTGATCATCATGGCATATCACTGTATTTTAAAGTCAGATCTAACTCACTGGATTTAGAGGGTAATAAAATAACATGGGACAAATATAAAGGGAATGGAATGTGCAAGCTATGTAATGACGACAAAGAAGATATTTATCATTTTCTATTTTTATGCAAAGCAACTTATCATTTAAGACACAAATTTTATGGAGATTTCATGTACAAAGTTCAAAACCTTGAAGTAGACCCAACACTTATTAATAACTTTCTTTCTGGAGGAATTAATTAATTTTAAGTTTAATGTACTTTTTAGCGACATATTGTGGAAAGTCAACAATAATTTGGGGAATATTGTATCCAAGGAAGTTAGAGTATTTATTACTCAATTGTATAAGTATAGAAAAGAAAGTTTGAATTTAATGTGATTTTTCTTCTTTCCTTTTTCAAATATGTATGATTTGGTTGTTTTCTTCTCTTTGTTTGCCGCTCCAAAGGCTAATAAAATATTATTATTATTATTATTATTATAGACGATTATTTTATAATTGAAAACCATTATTTTTGTTTTCTCTGTATTAACAGTCAGCTTCCAGTGTTTTGTGTAAGTGGAGAGATTATCTAAGCTCTTTTGTAATCCATGTTTTGTTTCTGAAAGGATGACAATGTCGTCCGCAAAGAGGAGGCACCAAACTTTACTGTTTCTCAGTGTGGGTGGATTACATGTTGCAGTATCAAAAATTCCTGGTAGGTCATTAAGTTATGTATTTAAGTTTAATACAGTTTTAAATGTGTCATCTTTTGTTACGTAACCTTTAGTGGCAGATTAAGCAATGTAATCTTTCCCCTCACTACCAGCTGTATAGCAACCAGCTTGTTTATTGGTATAGACAATTTCAAGCCAATGCCAAGACAGGAAAAGATCACCGGCGCCAATGCTTGATTGTTTTTAAGCTAAAACGTGTGATTATCTTAGCTAGCATGGCTAAGACCATGGCACTATATATTGCAGCATTACAGATTGAGGGTATTGGCTAGCTGGCTCGACACGCACGGCAGGCATTGTTTCCCCAACCCACCCTCCCTTTTTGTTTATTTTATGCTTGTAGTGTTTATAGATTTAGTTTGTAGTTACAGATTTTGAGCTTTGTAGTTTATACTTTTTGAGGTACTTTATTACCTCACAGGGATGTATCCTTCCATATGGGGTTTTTCATATGGTGGCTTCTGCGCATGCGCCAACCAAGCGCCGGTTTATGAAATAAATTATCGTCAGCAGTCCCTGACTGCCCAACCTTATTCTCTGTCTATCGCTTCTTTGACTTAGCCTAGTTTTGACAGTTCATTTAATAAACAAATTGAAAAGAGTTGGACTTAAGTTACACCCTTGTTTAACCCCAGTATGTGATGTGAATTCAGTTGTTAATCCATCATTAACCTTGACTTTATAGTTTACTTTACTGTACATGTCTTTTATAATGTTATAAATATTGCCTGTTATGCCAGATTTTAATAATTTTAAAAACATTCCTTCATGCCACACACTGTCAAATGCCTTCTTAAGGTCTACCAAACAAGCATATAGTCTTTTGGGGTTTTGTTTGTTCTTATTTCCTGTAAGATCTTTTAGATTTTTGTTATGATGTAGGTACTTATTAATTATTGTTTTTAAAATGAAGAGGTTGTCTGATGTGCGACAATCTCTCCTAAATCCAAATTGCTTTTTAGAAATATTATTTTTTTCTAGGTATGATGTTATTCTTTGGTTAATTATACTTGTAAATAATTTCCCCAGACAGCTTGATAAGGCTATGCCTCTATAGTTTGAAGGATTTGATTTTTTTCCTGATTTAAAAATTGGTACTATCAAACCCGAGCTCCATGATTTGGGGAATTTATTGCTATTATAAATGATATTAAAAAGTTTTTGCAGGGCATTGATGAGGTGTGATTGGCCGTATTTTAGAAATTCATTTGAAATCTTATCTTCGGCAGTTGCTTTGTTATATTTTAATAACTTTATTGCTTTTAAGATTTCACTTTGCAGGATTGGTCCATTAATATCTGGATTATCATCCATGTCTCTCTCCAAGGCATTTAGTTCAGAATTAATGTTATTGTTTAGAGTAGTATTGTCTTCCGTTGGTGGATTTAGCAATTTATTAAAGTAATTTAACTACTCATTTGGTGTTATTGCATTATGTATTTCATTACTGTTTCTATCATCATCTAAATCTCGTAATAATTTCCAGAATTTAGAGGAATCTCCTTTTAAACTCTCAAGTTCATTTAGTTACGAAACTTTAAATTCATTTCTCTTTTTAGCTCCGCTGTCGACTTTGTCGAGCGGAGCTTATCATATGAGTGATTGTCCGTCGTCGTCCGTCGTCGTCGTCCGTCGTCCGTGTCAATGTTTTACTTTTTCGACTTCTTCTTGAAAACTACAAGCCTGAATGCTTTGATACTTGGTGTATATGTACCTTGGGTAGACCTCTCTCAGATTTGTTCATTTCATGATGATATCTTCCATTCTCTAATTTTGGTGAATATTTTTGTCATTTTTAGTAAAAAGTGATATTTTCGACTTCTTGTTGAAAACCGCAAGTGCAATTGCTTTGATATTACATATATAGGTACTACATTTGGACCTCTCTCAGATTTGTTCATTTCATGATGATATCTTCCATTCTCTAATTTTGGTGAATATTTTTGTCATTTTTAGTAAAAAGTGATATTTTCGACTTCTTGTTGAAAACCGCAAGTGCAATTGCTTTGATATTACATATATAGGTACTACATTTGGACCTCTCTCAGATTTGTTCATTTTGTAATGATATCTTTAATTCTCTAATTTTGGTGAATATTTTTGTAATTTTTGGTAAAAAGTGATATTTTCGACTTCTTGTTGAAAACCGCAAGTCCAATTGCTTTGATATTACATATATAGGTACTACATGTGGACCTCTCTCAGATTTGTTCATTTTGTAATGATATCTTTAATTCTCTAATTTCGGTGAATATTTTTGTAATTTTTGGTAAAAAGTGATATTTTCGACTTCTTGTTGAAAACCGCAAGTCCAATTGCTTTGATATTACATATATAGGTACTACATGTGGACCTCTCTCAGATTTGTTCATTTCATGATGATATCTTTAATTCTCTAATTTTGATGAATATTTTTGTAATTTTTGGTAAAAAGTGATATTTTCGACTTCCTGTTGAAAACCGCAAGTCCAATTGCTTTGATATATTATACATATAGGTACTACATGTGGACCTCTCTCAAATTTGTTCATTTTCTAATGATATCTTCTGTTCTTTAATTGCCATGTGCATTGCTAACAGCGGAGCTATCTCAGCCGACAGGCTGCTTGTTTTATATTCCTTTTTAATACAGAAAAATCTGCCTCTAATATATGGATCTCTTGGATATTTCTTTAGAAGAGATGAAATATTTCTAAACTCTTTTCTAAGTGACCAACAGTCTTGGTCAAATCATAATTGCTTTTTTCTTTTTGGGTTTAGTATTCTTTTTCCTTTTTGGTGTTATTTTTTTCAGGCTTTTGTCAGCTATGCATGAGACTAATGAAATAAAATCAGAGACAGGCTTGGTCGATCCAAACGAAAAAATTCATAATAAGCTATAAAGGTGGTTGGCATATGTACCTGATTAGTGCTATGAAGCCATGTCTCTTGTAGACATACAAAATCATGCACTGTTACAAATTTAGTAAATTCATTCTCATTCAGTTTGTCTCTACTAAGCCCATTAATATTCCAACTACCTATTTTTAATGCTTTAAATTTTATGCTTGTATTCATATTAAAAGTAGCCGAAACAATAAGAGGGAATAATAAAATCTACGCTAAAATTGAATAAGAAAATGTACGATAAAGATAGAAAGAATAAAAAAAATCCGCAAAAACAAACAAATCAGAACAAAAACTAATAGTAATAATAGCGATAAAAAGGGAGGGGTTAACAATAACTACATGTATAATTAAAATCTGCGTAGAATCACAGATGTTAAGACTATGTGGGATCCGTTATGTAGTTAAATACTATCTGGAATTTAGCAGGGAAAAATAGAAAAATATACTACAATAGGTCATACATTATTATTGGAGGGTAACTTGATAGTAATGATGAGAGAAAAAAAACATTGGTAATACCTTGATTTGGCACGGAAATGGTGTAGATTAACATTATCATCGGTTAAAAGGAGTTCATGAAATCCATGAATTTAACAAATTTGGAGAACATGTTTTCTGCCAGAGTATTTTGTTCGGTTTTACCGGTTGTAGAATGTGAACTTCGTTGTCTCTGTGCTGGTAAAAACAGTTTATCTTTATCACCATAGCTCTGCTTGTCTGGGTCACGGTGTTGAGTCTTCCCACTTTTCCCGAGGTATTTTGTTGTTTGCTGCGTGGTGGCGCTGCTGTGATCCGCGTTCGCTGTTTAATTTACGATATGGAATCGGGAATCTCTTCGCATTTCTGGTGTTGTTATAAACTTGATCTTTCCTATCTAAAATTCCGTTCCCGTTTTTTCGTGGGTAATCTATCGTGTCTAATTTTCTTATCTCCTCTTTGATGGCATAAACCAATTTAGCAGTACCTCTGGGGTTGATATGAATTCCATCACGAGCATAGAATTCTTGTGTTGTCGATAGGTGGTTGTATTTGATAACATATCCGTCGTGACGAGTTGCTTCTTTCGATAGTAGCTCATTAAATTTGTCTATCCTGTTATTTATCATTTTGTTGTCATGTCGTTTGATTACTTCAGACTCCATTACCAGTGCGTTTGATAACTGCTTTCGTGTTATGTTGACAAGTTCGATAGCTCTGTCCAGGCATTCTGTTGGGGTCAAATCTTTCAAATCGTTAGTTCCGAGATGGTATATCACAGTATCTACAGTAGTAGAAGTGATTTCCGAAATGGTTTTGCAGGCTTGTTTGAATGTCGGTATTCTAATGTGGTTTGTCGAATTTCTAGGAAACATGCGCGACACGTCCACGTGTTTTGTTATAGAGTCGCCTACCAAAAGCTTTTCGACTTTCGAAATGTTGTTTTTAATTGGCATACTAGTATCTGTGGTATCTCTACAGACTCCCTCCCAGCGTATACTAGTACTGGTACTACCAACTCTAACCATGTCCTCATTTAGTGACGCATGTCACGCTGAAAATGGGCATCAATACTCATTTCGCCCAATATTTTGCTTTTATAGCATTTTAATCAACAGCATATCAAACAACCAATGTCAATAGAGTAGCTTAGCTGTTAAAAATGGATTAAGTACTGGCAAACCAACTTCTGCATAGGTATGTCTCTAAACGCATGCTTTTTGGTTGATATAGTCATCTTTTTTGAACTCAGAAGCCCACAAAACCTAATATTACATGTAAGAACGAAACAAATCCGTCGAGATTTTACATTTTCCCTGTAAAGGGGATGCTGGCTGTTCCCTATCTGGACTCCCTCCCCGCGTATACTAGTACTGGTACTACCAACTCTAACCATCACCTCATTTAGTGACGCATGTCACGCTGTAAATGGGCATCAATACTCATTTCGCCCAATATTTCGCTTTTATAGCATTTTAATAAACAGCATATCACTTAATTTCCGACCGGAAAAACAACCATGTTTTATCCCTTGTTTTTCTCACTCGCTTATTAAAAACACTGACCGCTTGTTCAAACACTGAACACTGGCACATGAGTTGTCGAAATGGTTGTTTTAGTACTAAAGTTTGAGGATTCAACGAGTAATAACCATTATTCAATTTCAAACGACACTTCCAAACCATCATACTTTGTTTTGTTTGTGAACGCAACTTGAACTATGACCTCTTGTTATGTGAACGTTCCACAACAAGCTGATAGAGCGAGACTGTATTTCGTTTGAATCCAGGGCTGCTACCTCGTTTCAACAATATGATTATCGAGACAATTACGTGATACAGGCAATGCTAACTTCTTAGGGCAGAGAGCAGAGACACCAGGAACATATTGATGCCACCGCCATGTATTTAAGGTGCGACCTTGCAGACGAGCAATATTTCTGGGTTCGCGCGCTTGAAAAAATAAGCGAAAATTATTCAACAGGCGGTTGCAAAAGCGAGTAAAAATAATGATCGAAAAGCAGAAGCGAGCAGGAGGTTGGGTGAAATTAGTGCTGTACATTCAGGTCCTTTGTAAAAATACAATCGGCCAAGATCTATATCATTCTGAGGCACGCTAGAGACAGACAAAATGCAGTTTTAAATATTGACACCGTTCGTATTTTTTAAATGAGTCAAAAAATAAATAAATTGTATGCTGCTTAAGTGATGATGGATCGAAACAGACTCGTTTTGCAAGTTTTAACGGCTACGTTCTGCTGAAGATATAAGACTTCACTTTCGGAGTTATTACCGAAGATAATGTACAACAGCAAAAAACAACAACATTTGGTTATGTGAAATAGAGTAGCATTCATGTAGGTCCAATCAGTACTGTTGTATCGTCTATTTCGTCAACCGAACGTTACTACCCGAACCTGCTCGTCGATTATTATTGCAAATGTCATTTTTTTCCAGAATCAATTGGGTATACTGTAAGTACGTTATTTTAGAATGATTTTCATTTGGTTTCACCAAACACAATTGTCTTTGGTTTCACGTGATAGTTAATCTGATTTATCATATAGCATTACAAACAGGAAGTCCTCGGCATGGGTCAGAGTACTAGTATACCCCAGACCACTCATTTTGATGAATGGTCTGGGTGTGGCTTGTGGGTAAGAATAGAAAATGAATTTCGGTGAAGTTGTGATTATTTGGATTTTTGAGAACGGATTTTTACTATTGAAATGAAATTATCACGTCTAGGGGTGAATTGTTAATAGGTGAAGTGATGTTAAAAACATAAGTAGTTCATCTTCTTGCATACACCGCAACAACAAAGGTTTATTTTCTAACACATATCTCCAGTCAAGAGGGTGGCGTTTGGACGTAATCCTGGAGTTAAATCATAGACAATATAGTAGGAAGGACAAGCAACTCCAGCGATTCTATTGTAGCAGGGTAGGCTGGAAAAAAGTTAAGCTGATTTAAACTAACCGTTAACATAAACTAAATATTTATTTCGATTTCTCGTTAAGGTAGAGATGCCTGACAGGTATTTTAATTAGTTAATTAGGCAACCAAGATGACCTCCCTTGTCCACAAAACTATATACAGCCAAAACAAAGTCAGCTTGGACATTCAGTTGTGAGACATGACAAAATAAACGGTGCCAGTGATAGATTTCGCGAATGAAAGAACAAAATAAACGCAATCAAAGGCGCCCACCACGCACGTTCGAAATAAATAGAACTGACGAGAAATTTCGCCAGCATCTTTCACTCACGCAAACGCACACACATGCTATTTCCGTATATTGAATACGTTGGTAACGGAAGGGACAAGTTTAAATCATCTTTGTATTAACACAACTTGAAAGCAACAGTCTCACACTGAATATATGTTTATAAATTATCAAACTAAACAATCAATGAAGTGGACTGCGTAATTTCGTTGATGAGAGTCGCCTATGGTATTCCATGGGTATTCTAAATGGCCAATGCTGATCACGAGTTCCCGTGTGTAGATAGATGATTTGCTCGATGTTTTTTTTTTTCGGATTTTGATGACGGTGGAAATGATAGTGAAGAAGATCCAAACGCAGTAGACACAGCAATTCATGTTAACAACTCTGTGTGTGTGATTCAGAGCCCGGGCATCAACATCGAAAATAGCGAAGATTTGCGTTTTCTTGATTGTCACGTAAAAGAAACCCTTTGAAACGCTATCAAAAACCCGAAAATAGTGAAAATAGAATAATAAAGACAATCGTGCCTCATTTATACACAAGTATTCGAGTTATTTTGTTGAAATTATTAATAAAAACAGGGTATAACGTAGGTAGACGTGCATTCAGGCTGAAAGACTGGACGTGTAGTCAAGATGGCGACAGACGTGAAAACGGAAAACGGAATGAAAGTCTATTAAAAAAATGCGAGACAGACAACAACAAAAAACAAGTGTAGTCAGTGAAAATAACAAAATTTGACGATTCATGCATCATGAAAACAATAATATTCGTGTATTTTGTCGAATACGGGGTACACACTTACACATGCATTCCGTTTGAAAGAGTGTGAATAAGTAGTCAAGATGACGACAGACATGAAAACGAACGGATTGAAAGTTAATTTCAAAATAAGTGCAAGACAGAGAACAAAAAACGAGCACAGTCGGTGGAAAATAACATAATAAGAAGATTCATGCATCATGAAAACTATAATATTCGAGTATTTTGTCGAAAACGGGGTACAACCTTAGACATGAATTCCGGTTGAAAGAGTGTGAGCTATTGTCAAGATGGTGACAGATGAGAGAACATGCGGATTCAAAGTCTGTTTGAAAAAAAAATTCGTGGCAGAGAAAAATAAAAAACGAGCATAGTCGGTAAACAATAACATAATAAGATTCATGCACCATGAAAACAAAAATATTCAAATATTTTGTCGAAAACGGGGTACAGACTGAATATAACATGTACGGAAACATTACTGCCGTCTGAAACTAACTTTTAATTTTATTCAATTAATTAGTGACATCGCATGGAAGTAAATATGACGTCATTGTTTACTTGCTCATCATAATATTCCAGCCCTGCTTACGTTGGGCATACGGCGTTTGACATTGGTGTTACTATACTACTATACTGTCTATGGTTAAACAGGGCCCAAATTGATAGGGAGTAAAACACGGAAGTGGAAGAGCTGTCCACGCATTGACCAATCACACAAGAGCTCACAAACACCAATGAAATATTTGTTGTTGTACTTAACAAAGGGGTTTGGCACTAAAAACAATGGAACATTTATAGGCTTAACGTTGGATTTAGATCGTGTTATAATCCAAATCCCCGAGAAAGAGTTGTTTGTTTTATTTCCACTTTGCAGTATATCGTGGACAGTATTTGTATACTTTGTTCTCCACAGTCACCAGCATAAATGTCGGATTGTTCGGAAGCATGAGACTGTAATGTATATTTCATTCATTAATGTTGTACGATGACGATCTCCGAGTCCCGCGTTGACTATGTCCCGGTCTGTTTTCTTACTTACTGTCAGTGTCTGACTGATATATACAAAATTGATCAAGTGAACGTCAGAATAGTAAAACAAAAAAGTAACATAGTTGCCCATGCCAAGAGAGCAGCAGAGCCAAAACAATCGCAAATGTAGACCTTTGCATAGAAATGAACACTAAATACATCTATCCCGGCCACCAATCGAATCATCAATCTTCATGAGTGACGTAACTGGCATTTCCATCTATTTGCTTCTATTCCCACTATCCTACAACGCTCAGGTGAATGTTGTCAAATTCGCGAGTGTGTGTATTTTTGTACAGTGGTGTAAACATTGCTACAATCAAAGACGCGCTGAACAGGAAGTCTATTCTTGACTAGTACCCTTGTCATTTTTTGGAGAGTAGAGGACCATTTATACAGGGGACGCTCCAGTAAGAAATTGTTAAAATTGCCTGATTGCCCATATCAAAATCCTGTATTGAAACAAAACATATTCTGTATTCACTAAAAAACAACGTTGTTATGTTTCTAGATTTACAAGGAACTCAAAACAAAAGAAACAGTTCGATCCAAACAACCTGCGTCCTTGAAAATCAAGTCTTATCACCCTTGCGTTTCTGAGCGAAAATACGTTGATGCCAAAAACGACAAAATCTTCTATGATTTTTTGATAATATCATTAATTCAGTCCAGCGGTTAGATAGGTTATTTATTAGAGACGCTCTGGGAACCAAAATTGACAATGTAAATCACTCCGGCGACGAAAAATCAGCAATAATAGCCAAGGAGGTGAGGAACTGAATTTCAAAAACATATTTTATATATATAGGTCAGAGGTACATTACTTGGGGTCTGCAACTACGGTGACATGATACCAAGATCCCGTTACAATCTCGCTCTTGCATGAGCATTCCAACTCAGAAAAATGCGAATGTGCATGCCCGAGGTAACTAGGATACTGGGATGTCCAGGTGGATCAAAATAGCTGCTCACGATATGACGGATTACGATAACTATATTTTCTGTACATTTTCGATGTATTATATTTTTTCACTATGAATGTGGTAACACATGTTTTATTGTTTTATTACAAATCGCCTATGTCATGTCAGAAGGTTGTAGCATCAATCTCGCTATCTACGAGATGAGACTTGAATGGGATCTTGACAATACAGTACTATGCGCGTTGCAAACCCCAAGTAATGTACCTTTGATAGGGTATATAATTAGGTTGTTTTTGTTATCTATACTTTTGTGTACTTGTAGTTTGTTTATTTTTTTAATGTGTATTATATTTTTTTTTCTTTAGTTTTGTAATTTTGTAAGTTTAGTTTCATAATTGTAGTTTTAAGTGACCTTACTTCTGTACTTTCTGGTGTCAGTGTTGTGTAATACTTAAACGTACAGAGTTAGATACAGTAATATGTGGTGCAATAAGAACTGGGTACTACTGCAGGGGATACAGTTATAAGTGGTGCAATAAGAACTAGTACAGTAGCTATTGGCCTGACATGTAGGCGTGAGTGGCGCCTTTGCCGGCCGAACGACATCAGTGTTTGGTGTGCCGCGGAGGATGCAACTCACGCGACCTTGTTAAGCTCAGTAGCCATTAGCTGCAGTTCTGTAGCTCGCTACAGCAAAACCAAGTGAGCTACAGAACTGCAGCTAAGTAGCCATGTGTGCAGACCGATATCCCGGAAGCATTGAGTGGTGTGTGATGTATAAATATAGTGACATAAAACCAAATAAAACAAATATAAGTAATGAAATGCGTCACAATATGCGGTGATATTCCTCTTACCGGTTCCGCTTGTACGCAATAAAACACGAACAATAATAATCCAGTTACCGAATATTTTAACAAGTAAGCCGCCATTTTGCCTCTAAATGTTATCCTCGTTCAAACGCAATCTAGTAATAACGAAATATCCATGACATAGTTTTGTAATATCTGGAAATTAGTATAAAATACTTATTTCGTATTACATATTATATACATTATTAATACAAAACAAGTACATATATAATCAGTTTTCATTGTTTAACATTGTGTTGTGAAATAATAATTTCAACGAGGTTGAAATTTCACGCGTCTTGTATAGTAATTATACATGTATTTTAAAATCAATGAAGCGAATTTCATTAAAATTAAAAAAAGGAAAAATATAACAACAAGATTTAGGAATATAAGAACAATATTGCGGCAAAATAAGATGAATTTAAATCTGGACTCAACAGTAACACTTCCAGTCTGTTGTATTGTACATAAGACATGTCTTAGTAACTGAATGTCATTTGTCAAGTCGTTCATGATTGGCCAACTGAAACAATGGCGAACCTCGCGTCCTGAATATACTATTAAAATGCAGGCTCGTCCTTTTAATTATTACGTGACAAGAAAAACAAATTAGCCGTTTCATGAAAAAAATATGTTTCCTACTATTTATGAAAATAGCATTCACCCAGTCTCTTGGGAAAGCTGTAGTCAGAAAGTATGTTAATTAAACCACGCCCACTTCTGCTGTCAGTATTTGCGTTTGTATTCATAATCAATCGTCTAATTGTTTGCCCTGGATACGGCCGTCTAGTAACGTGCGGCTGGATCGTACTACAATATAAATACTGAGCCATAGCGGATCGTTTAGGGTGAAAATATCAGCGGAACGGGAGCCCTGATCGTTAAACATGACAACCGAGGATACAAAAAATTATCTCTCAACGCGGGAAATCCCGCAGTTGTTTGAGGTGAGTATGCAATGCAATACAATTCAGTGTTGAAATATATCAAAGTTTAACGCTTTAAATACGAGTGTTGTCATACGATACATGTATAGGAACATTTAATAACAGTTGAAGATTCTGGTCGTCTAATGTAATATTACCAAATCACACCGTGTGAAGATTATGAGTTATATATATATATATATATATATACACACACACTGTTGCTAACATGTGACATTTAAACACGACATGGGGTTGTCCTCTGAGTTGATTGTGTTATCAACCATAAAACAGCACCAACAGTGTTGCTACAGATTCACGATTTTCTGGTGTGTATGTCGAGCTAATCATGTCATCCATTTTTGTGTTTCAATAATTTCGAAACGTTATGTTATTTTTATATGTGTCTATTTCCTTCAGTTTTACCTTCACGTCCGTTGGCAACAGTGTATGTAATTCACTACTACTTGTCATTCAAGTTTACGCTGATTAACACTCACAGATTCACTGACATTTGCTCATATTGACTGGGTTTTCAATTATCTGGTTGTATTGTAAAAAAATGATGTCACGTGTATTAGTGAAAACCATTTAATTTTCATTTGTGTGAAAATTTCACTGCTACGTTATCAAAACAATACGGTATACATCAATGTCGTGAAGACCATGAAATAAGGATTAAATCGAAAATCAAAAAAAATTGTAACATCATTAATATCTATGAGATGATGAAGTGTAAATTCCAATATATGGTACAGTGAATGTCTTCAGTTATAGATAACAAGGTCAATTCAGGAAATGTTACCATTTATGCTTACATCCTGTGGTCAACTGTAAAAACATCGCAGTCTAGATTACTATCCCATTTAGTATCTCAGTTGATCTCTTGTGGCAAGTTTGTTACTAAGTATAAGAATAAGAATTGTTAATAAGACCATAGACCTTTAAGGTCTAAGATAAGACTAAATACTTCAAAATCCATGAAGGTGTAAAACAAGGATGTGTTTTAAGCCCCCTACCCTACTCAATTTATATTGATTAAATACTTCAACAGAGTAATGAATACATCAAATAAATTATGAACAAACAATTAAACAGCAAATGGTACAGTGCCATAACTACACTGTTAACTGAAATAAACCAACCACAAATTTTCGAAACAACAACTATACTGAACGACAGAGAAACCAAGAAATTAGGTTTGGAAGTTGAAAAAATATATAAATTATACTGGAAAAGGGAAATAAACATAGGGACTGATGTTAACCAAAATAACAATAACAGAAGAAATAAACTGAGAACGTACAAAAATTTCAAAAATGAATTTACTTTAGAAAATTATGTGATCAAAATAAAGAATGCCGAACTATGTGAATGTAGGTAGTAGGTTCCGATTGAGCAATCATAAACTAAAAATTGAAACAGGGAGGTACACCAAACCAAAAACCGAAATAGGAAAAAGAATCTGCAAACTGTTTTCAAATAACAAAGTAGAAGATGAGTACCATTTCATGATTGAATGCCCCTTTTACGAAAAATCGCGGAAAGCATTATTTGAAGAGACTACTAAGCACATTATAAATTTCACGAATATGAGTGACTACAACAAATTTTTCAAATTAATGGGTGATACAAATCTGAATGTACAAATACCAGTTGCCCAATTTATCAAAAATAACACGAACCTTAGACAGCAACATCTTCTGGCAAATTAACATAAATACTTTTCTCCTTTAATAGGTTTTTTTTTCTCATTTCCATCTTTCATTGATTTACTGTTTATTGCTTTTATTATTATTATTATTTCATCTATTTTTTTTCAATATTATTACCTACATATATCAATAGTTTTTTTTTGTAATTGTAGTCTGCTGATTTTTTTAAACCATTGTCGTGCTTTAGACAGTAATTCTTGTAAAATTTGTATGTTTTATATATGTGTTTTAGCAGTTAGTGTAACCATTTTAATTCCTTCTGAGGAATTTTAAGTGTTTCAATAAACCTATATAAATGAATTTGCAAAAATGTTATTCGAATCAAAACTTAGGGTGAGGTGGAACACAAATAATTCCAGGGCTTTTTTTGGGCAGATTATGTAGCTTTAATAGCTAATAATGCAAGTGAACTTCAATGTATGCTTTATTTAGCAGCTCATTTTGCTAGTAAGTAGAAACTTAGTAATAACCAATCCAAGCCACAAAAAGAACACAATTTGGAAACTAGGAAACTTGACATTAAAAGAAGGTAAAACATACAAATATTTAGGCATGGTTATCCATATCATAAACACTGAATGATCATACACAATTTACTGAAGTTTATAAAAAAAGGAATGACAATCTTAGCATATGGCAAATCAATAATTAACCAACACAAGAGTTTTAATAGATTTGAGTACGGTGATGTGTTATGGCATAGTATAATCATGCCATCAATGAATTATGGGTGTGGAATATGGTTTCAAGATAGCAGAGAGGTTAAACAGAAATTACTAAGTTTACAATACCAATTTGGGAAATTTTTATTCAAAGTAAATAGAAATGTGGGAGGACCTGCAGTATGGGGACTTAGGATGGGAAGACTTGAATTACATCCAAGATAAAGAGCAGATTCAATACCTGGATATCCTTCAGAAAATGAAAAACAATAGATGGACTAAAATAATTTTTAAAGAAATGAATATTCAGTATAAAAACTGGCTTGGAATTGGCCTAAATATGTAGAAAACATTCCAGAGACTTAGGGCATGAATCATATCTATGGAAATGAAATACCCCAAAATCCAAAATGGATAAGAAGTTTTAACAAAATCACTAAAGAAAATGAAATAAACATGCTTACACAAACAAAATTTGGAGAAGATGAAATCTTTAAAACACTACTGTTCCACGCTGGCGCTCTCTTATTAGGATTGGTTCACATTAGCGTTGGATATAGTGGTCAAGGAACTGATCAGCGGCGGTGATATAAGTGAGGAAGCCCATATGCCCTGATCGTGGACAATATTAGAAAGCTCACAGTAGCTAGGGATGTAGCTGACAATGATTTGTTGCAAGCAAATTTAGCATGCATTTAACTTTTCGCTTTGGAAATGCCAGGGTGTTTGGAAAACAACGGACTTTGCTAGTATCGATTTATCAACTACTAAAGCCGAGCTAAGCAGAGCAGATTTCAGAGCCGACACTCTGTTTGACGGGAAGATGTCAGGGACTGTCGCCGATTTGAATTTCGAAACATCAAACCAACTTACCAAGAAGACCCTGTTTTCGGCGCACTGAGCAAGAGCAGAGCTTTACAGAACAGTAACTCTTTCAAATATGATTCTGTTGAGAAAGCAGAAAAGTGCATATTATCACCAAAGGGGTGATTCTAGGGGTAATCCAAGTAATTACCTGCCTACAGGTCGAGGTAAGGGTGCCGATGGCAATTCTGAGAAAAGATATACCGGTTCGAAAGTGCCACCGACTAATAAAGAATTATCCTGAATCATCTTACGATTTATTAAGAATAAATTCAGGAAACGATCATATTGTTTATTGTGTAAATCATTTATGTGTAACAGGGTTAAATGTACCTCAAAAGCCCTTTTCATGGCTATTTCCAGGCATAAAATCTGCCAGAGCGGAAGATTATTTCCAAGGTGATCTTATGTCAATGTCCCACAATCGTTAAAAAAAAATCGAGGGGGTGGGACGTTCGGAAATTCACCGGGAATCGGCGCACTCTCCCAGGCGGGATGGACACGTTCCCACAGAATCCTCAGTGTAGACCCTATTGCAGTCGCCTCAATTGAGCAAACAAAATGGCTGACTTGCAAAAAAGAAATTGACTTTGTTAGGGGGCGGGCAATGAAACAGGTAACAGCGTATTCGATGCTGCATGGCCAATCGTCAGGTATGCTAAAGAGCCCAAGATTGCCGATGGGGGCGCCATTAGCAAAACAGTCAATATTTCAGAAACCAATTGCTTTCCGCTTAAGGGAAAGATTCTTAGTGTGGAAAAAATTAATAAAGGACGAGTGGGTTTTAAACACAGTCCATTTCGGTTACAAAATACCATTGACCAGGCAACCCAATCCCAGTCATGGCTTGTGTACCCGTCTCCCAAGGGACAAGGTCAAATGAGAAGCTCTGTTACAGTTGGTAAAAAGCTTGTGTTAACATGTGCGGTGTTTCTGGTAAAGAACCTATCGGAGCCCGGTTTCCACTCCAGAGTATTTCTAGTCGAGAAATCTTCAGGTGGTTAAATCCACTCAACAGGTTTGTAATAGCAGACAAGTTCAGAATGATAACATGAGCTGCCATATGAGTGAGTCTATGCATGGGCGAATGGCTAACTTTGTTGGACCTGAGAAATACATCCCCAGAGTCAGAACTTGTTAAAGTTCACAATAGAAGGGACAACTTATCAGTGCAGATTTCTCCCATCCGGTCTCAAATCGGCTCCATATGTATCACAAAAATCCTAGAAACAGTAGTGTCAGTATTACACTGGAGGACCTTACACCTTCCTTCACGAGACAGGTTGAACTTAATATTACACTAGAGAAGGCTTTGTGTTCGGTAAGAGCCATTTTGCACTACGAGTGCATGACAGAGTCCTTACGTTTTAATCAAAGGGCTATGTTTGTGTGTCATTATACGGGCAAAACTAGCACGGCAGCCACTCCTAACACCTTATCTCGTTGGTTTAAGGAAACCGTATACAGAGCCTACAACAAAGATAAAACTGACTCCATCAACTGAGGGGTCTACTTTGGCCAATGTATTGGAGTCAGGATATTGGTAAAGTCCCAATACATTTGTTAATCACTACCTGAAAGACCTCTCTTACCAGTCTGAAGGAGTATTTAGACTGGGTAGGTTTGTGGCTGGACAACGTTTAATTGATGATCCATAGTGACAATTTAGTTAAGTGATTAATTGTTCTGAGTTAGTTTATATACTAACTTTCAGCCTATACGTTATTAGGCCAGTATTGTATTTCTTGCTGTTTAAATACTCTTGGCAGTCACATGGAGCTGCTAGGATGTTCGTTTTGGCATTAAAAGTGTTCACGATTTCATGTTACGGATGATACATTTTCTTTCATTTCTTTTGCCTTATTTAGCTCGGGACGCTAACCAGTTGTTAACAGTACGTAAGTATCATCCTATATGACATAGTTTGTTAGAACTGGCGGTGAAGCTGCCTATTAGTTCTTCTAACTATGGAATATAGGATGATACTTACATATACGTCCGTAACTGCCTCTCCAAAATGATCAATATCAACGATGGTCGTATTTATAAAGGGAGTAATTTTTTTCTGATTTTTTGAACCATAAATAATAAAATGAAAGCATTCATTCAATTCAGTAGATTGAAGGGTTTGATAAATCATTTGTACAAGACTAGATGTAAAATATATTTGGTATTAAGGCTTATTATTTTGGCTTAAGGCAAACAAAATAATTTCTCTTTCCATTGAAAAAATTAAGATTATTGAATACAAACAAACACAACAAAAAACATTTCCTCCAGTATATAAAAATATATTTTGCCGTAATCCACCAAGTTATTTACTAATACCATAATTGTCTGACATAAATTAAGCGCCCAGGGTACTTAGTTCCAAAAATGTTTTTAATGACAATTTTAGTTCACCATATGACAGTTTCATCAATGTAAATGACTTACATGTAAATCCTTTGCAATCAACTTTGTGTCATCATATGTGTGTACAGTGTCTCTTTGTTAGATCAGTTAATAATAGGTTTGCAAATGGTGCACTAATTGTAGAGAGAAACTGATAATCGATCTTGGATTTAGTGGTCGAAATGAACCACTGACTTTTGAATTTGGTGGTGACCCCATTGAAAAACTGGTGGTCTGAAAAACCACTGACTTTTGAATTTGGTGACCCATGTTGAAAAACTGGTGGTCTGAAGAACCACTGACTTTTGAATTTGGTGACTGTCATTGAAAAACTGGTGGTCTGAAGAACCACTGACTTTTGAAATTGGTGATCGACCCACGTTGAAAAACTGATGGTAATTTAATACCTGAAGCTTAGTTGTCTTCTTTCAAGACAATTATTTAAATTGCAAAAATGCAAAAAAAAAATTCACAAAAACATGCAACTATGTATAGCTGAATGATATTTGCAGACACTCAAAAACAGTTGTGTGGTATAAGTATAATTTAAAACCAATAAAAAGGTGTAGATATGGGTTCTGCACTAATGTGTATTCTTTATTGCAGAGTTTGATGACTGGATTGATGTACTATAGACCAGAAGATCATTTAGAATACATGCAGGAATGTCTCAATAAGGCAAAAGAAAAAGGACCTGACAATATTAAATGGAATTCCTTTGTAGAAGATATCAAACGTTCTAGTCCATTGCCGCCCATCACTCCGTCCCTATCCAGAGAACCTACATTTCAAACAGGTAAATTATGTAATCCATTCACTCTATTTGCTCTCTTAGAGATGCATCTCAATAAAAGCAGACATGTATTTATATTTTTAGTACAGAATTTTCTCTTTTTTTCTTACTCAATATTTTATTTGCTATTTGACCATGTAAAATTTCTTTGGAAATTTCTAAAATTTCTTAAAATTTCTAAAATTTAAAATTTAGACCTAAAATTTCTTTGGAAAACAGGATTTGTAAACAATGTACTTTAGCAGACATAGAAGATGAAATGCATCTCCTCATCAAATGCCCAAAATATAACACACTGCGAATGGATATATTCTCAAATATACAGTTTCCTGATGAAACAAAAACTGACCAACAGAAATTTACATACTTAATGAAAAATTCTAACACAAATGTAATCAAACTTGTTGGAGAATTTATACACAGCTCGTTCTTAATGAGAAACGAGAAAGATACTTAACAAAACACTAAAATCTATCATTTATTATTTGCTATAGTTATTTTGTTATTTTTTTTTTTTTTTAATATCTTACTTTTGTTGCTATAAACTGATGGAAACACTGTATTTCTAAGGATGCAATAAATTATCTTTATCTGTAGGAAGCACACGATTGCATATTAATGACCTAATTTTCATAATAATTACTGTAAAATACTTTATTTTTGCTTGGCACTAATTTTCACAGAAGGAATAATAAAAAATAAAATCTAGCGAATAAAACCTTTTTCCGTATATTTTACATTCAACTTGTAAAAAATCAATGAAAATAAATTCCATACAGAACACCCAAAAAATCTTTTCAGTGAAAATTATTTCCAGCTAATATAAATTATTTTACAGTAGGCATTTTTAAGCCTTTTCACTTTTTTTCTCAGCTATTTACAGAATTAATCATTTTATAGGTATTCTACAAATATGTTGAGTACTACTCATCAAATTTCAGTGAAACTTGTTTTTTGATAATTCACAGATTTGATTACTTTACGGTTGGAATCTATGCATATAATGTATTAATTACCCACCTTATAGAAAAGGTTTCATGTGACCTCATTAATATGCATAACTTCAATGAATTTCCATGCAATAAATACAGTTTTTGCTCTATCCCTAATAAAGTAAATATTCCTTATTCATACTTCATGCCTCCAATACCCTGAGCACACACAGGTTTTTGCTCTATCTCTAATATAGTAAATATTCCTTATTCATATTTCATGCCTCCAATACCCTTAGCACACACAGGTTTTTGCTCTATCTCTAATATAGTAAATATTCCTTATTCATACATGTACTTCATGCCTCCAATACCCTGAGCACACACAGGTTTTTGCTCTATCTCTAATATAGTAAATATTCCTTATTCATACTTCATGCCTCCAATACCCTTAGCACACACAAGTTTTGGCTCTATCCCTAATATAGTAAATATTCCTTATTCATACTTCATGCCTCCAATACCCTTAGCACACACAAGTTTTTGCTCTATCTCTAATACAGTAAATATTCCTTATTCATACTTCATGCCTCCAATACCCTTAGCACACACAAGTTTTTGCTCTATCTCTAATACAGTAAATATTCCTTATTCATACTTCATGCCTCCAATACCCTGAGCACACACAGGTTTTTGCTCTATCTCTAATATAGTAAATATTCCTTATTCATACTTCATGCCTCCAATACCCTTAGCACACACAAGTTTTTGCTCTATCTCTAATATAGTAAATATTCCTTATTCATATTTCATGCCTCCAATACCCTTAGCACACACAAGTTTTTGCTCTATCTCTAATATAGTAAATATTCCTTATTCATACTTCATGCCTACAATACCCTGAGCACACACAGGTTTTTGCTCTATCTCTAATATAGTAAATATTCCTTATTCATACTTCATGCCTCCAATACCCTGAGCACACACAAGTTTTTGCTCTATCTCTAATATAGTAAATATTCCTTATTCATATTTCATGCCTCCAATACCCTTAGCACACACAGGTTTTTGCTCTATCTCTAATATAGTAAATATTCCTTATTCATACTTCATGCCTTCAATACCCTTAGCACACACAGGTTTTTGCTCTATCTCTAATATAGTAAATATTCCTTATTCATACTTCATGCCTCCAATACCCTGAGCACACACAAGTTTTTGCTCTATCTCTAATATAGTAAATATTCCTTATTCATATTTCATGCCTCCAATACCCTTAGCACACACAGGTTTTTGCTCTATCTCTAATATAGTAAATATTCCTTATTCATACTTCATGCCTCCAATACCCTGAGCACACACAAGTTTTTGCTCTATCTCTAATATAGTAAATATTCCTTATTCATATTTCATGCCTCCAATACCCTTAGCACACACAGGTTTTTGCTCTATCTCTAATATAGTAAATATTCCTTATTCATACTTCATGCCTTCAATACCCTTAGCACACACAGGTTTTTGCTCTATCTCTAATATAGTAAATATTCCTTATTCATACTTCATGCCTCCAATACCCTTAGCACACACAGGTTTTTGCTCTATCTCTAATATAGTAAATATTCCTTATTCATATTTCATGCCTTCAATACCCTTAGCACACACAGGTTTTTGCTCTATCTCTAATATAGTAAATATTCCTTATTCATACTTCATGCCTCCAATACCCTGAGCACACACAAGTTTTTGCTCTATCTCTAATATAGTAAATATTCCTTATTCATATTTCATGCCTCCAATACCCTTAGCACACACAGGTTTTTGCTCTATCTCTAATATAGTAAATATTCCTTATTCATACTTCATGCCTCCAATACCCTGAGCACACACAAGTTTTTGCTCTATCTCTAATATAGTAAATATTCCTTATTCATATTTCATGCCTACAATACCCTTAGCACACACAAGTTTTTGCTCTATCTCTAATATAGTAAATATTCCTTATTCATACTTCATGCCTTCAATACCCTTAGCACACATAAGTTTTTGCTCTATCCCTAATAAAGTAAATATTCCTTATTCATATTTCATGCCTTCAATACCCTGAGCACACACAGGTTTTTGCTCTATCTCTAATATAGTAAATATTCCTTATTCATACTTCATGCCTCCAATACCCTTAGCACACACAGGTTTTTGCTCTATCTCTAATATAGTAAATATTCCTTATTCATACTTCATGCCTCCAATACCCTTAGCACACACAGGTTTTTGCTCTATCTCTAATATAGTAAATATTCCTTATTCATACTTCATGCCTCCAATACCCTGAGCACACACAGGTTTTTGCTCAATCCCTAATATAGTAAATATTCCTTATTCATACTTCATGCCTCCAATACTCTTAGCACACATAAGTTTTGGCTCTATCTCTAATATAGTAAATATTCCTTATTCATACTTCATGCCTTCAATACCCTTAGCACACACAGGTTTTTGCTCTATCTCTAATATAGTAAATATTCCTTATTCATACTTCATGCCTCCAATACCCTTAGCACACACAGGTTTTTGCTCTATCTCTAATATAGTAAATATTCCTTATTCATACTTCATGCCTTCAATACCCTTAGCACACACAGGTTTTTGCTCTATCTCTAATATAGTAAATATTCCTTATTCATACTTCATGCCTCCAATACCCTTAGCACACACAGGTTTTTGCTCTATCTCTAATATAGTAAATATTCCTTATTCATACTTCATGCCTCCAATACCCTGAGCACACACAGGTTTTTGCTCTATCTCTAATATAGTAAATATTCCTTATTCATACTTCATGCCTCCAATACCCTGAGCACACACAGGTTTTTGCTCTATCTCTAATATAGTAAATATTCCTTATTCATACTTCATGCCTCCAATACTCTTAGCACACATAAGTTTTGGCTCTATCTCTAATATAGTAAATATTCCTTATTCATACTTCATGCCTTCAATACCCTTAGCACATATAAGTTTTTGCTCTATCCCTAATAAAGTAAATATTCCTTATTCATATTTCATGCCTTCAATACCCTGAGCACACACAGGTTTTTGCTCTATCTCTAATATAGTAAATATTCCTTATTCATACTTCATGTCTCCAATACCCTTAGCACACACAGGTTTTGACTCTATCTCTAATATAGTAAATATTCCTCATTCATACTTCATGCCTCCAATACCCTTAGCACACACAGGTTTTTGCTCTATCTCTAATATAGTCAATATTCCTTATTCATACTTCATGCCTCCAATACCCTGAGCACACACAGGTTTTTGCTCAATCCCAAATATAGTAAATATTCCTTATTCATACTTCATGCCTCCAATACTCTTAGCACACATAAGTTTTGGCTCTATCTCTAATATAGTAAATATTCCTTATTCATACTTCATGCCTTCAATACCCTTAGCACATATAAGTTTTTGCTCTATCCCTAATAAAGTAAATATTCCTTATTCATATTTCATGCCTTCAATACCCTGAGCACACACAGGTTTTTGCTCTATCTCTAATATAGTAAATATTCCTTATTCATACTTCATGCCTCCAATACCCTGAGCACACACAGGTTTTTGCTCTATCTCTAATATAGTAAATATTCCTTATTCATACTTCATGCCTCCAATACCCTGAGCACACACAGGTTTTTGCTCTATCTCTAATATAGTAAATATTCCTTATTCATATTTCATGCCTCCAATACCCTTAGCACACACAGGTTTTGACTCTATCTCTAATATAGTAAATATTCCTTATTCATATTTCATGCCTTCAATACCCTTAGCACACACAGGTTTTTGCTCTATCTCTAATATAGTAAATATTCCTTATTCATACTTCATGCCTCCAATACCCTGAGCACACACAGGTTTTTGCTCTATCTCTAATATAGTAAATATTCCTTATTCATATTTCATGCCTCCAATACCCTTAGCACACACAGGTTTTGACTCTATCTCTAATATAGTAAATATTCCTCATTCATACTTCATGCCTCCAATACCCTTAGCACACACAGGTTTTTGCTCTATCTCTAATATAGTCAATATTCCTTATTCATACTTCATGCCTCCAATACCCTGAGCACACACAGGTTTTTGCTCAATCCCAAATATAGTAAATATTCCTTATTCATACTTCATGCCTCCAATACTCTTAGCACACATAAGTTTTGGCTCTATCTCTAATATAGTAAATATTCCTTATTCATACTTCATGCCTTCAATACCCTTAGCACATATAAGTTTTTGCTCTATCCCTAATAAAGTAAATATTCCTTATTCATATTTCATGCCTTCAATACCCTGAGCACACACAGGTTTTTGCTCTATCTCTAATATAGTAAATATTCCTTATTCATACTTCATGCCTCCAATACCCTTAGCACACACAGGTTTTTGCTCTATCTCTAATATAGTAAATATTCCTTATTCATACTTCATGCCTCCAATACCCTGAGCACACACAGGTTTTTGCTCTATCTCTAATATAGTAAATATTCCTTATTCATACTTCATGCCTCCAATACCCTTAGCACACACAGGTTTTTGCTCTATCTCTAATATAGTAAATATTCCTTATTCATACTTCATGCCTCCAATACCCTTAGCACACACAGGTTTTTGCTCTATCTCTAATATAGTAAATATTCCTTATTCATACTTCATGCCTCCAATACCCTTAGCACACACAAGTTTTGGCTCTATCTCTAATACAGTCAATATTCCTTATTCATACTTCATGCCTCCAATACCCTTAGCACACACAGATTTTTGCTCTATCTCTAATATAGTAAATATTCCTTATTCATACTTCATGCCTCCAATACCCTGAGCACACACAGGTTTTTGCTCTATCTCTAATATAGTAAATATTCCTTATTCATATTTCATGCCTCCAATACCCTTAGCACACACAGGTTTTTGCTCTATCTCTAATATAGTAAATATTCCTTATTCATATTTCATGCCTCCAATACCCTTAGCACACACAGGTTTTTGCTCTATCTCTAATATAGTAAATATTCCTTATTCATACTTCATGCCTCCAATACCCTTAGCACACACAAGTTTTGGCTCTATCTCTAATATAGTAAATATTCCTTATTCATATTTCATGCCTCCAATACCCTTAGCACACACAGGTTTTTGCTCTATCTCTAATATAGTAAATATTCCTTATTCATACTTCATGCCTTCAATACCCTTAGCACACACAGGTTTTTGCTCTATCTCTAATATAGTAAATATTCCTTATTCATATTTCATGCCTCCAATACCCTTAGCACACACAGGTTTTGCTCTATCTCTAATATAGTAAATATTCCTTATTCATACTTCATGCCTCCAATACCCTTAGCACACACAGGTTTTTGCTCTATCTCTAATATAGTAAATATTCCTTATTCATACTTCATGCCTCCAATACCCTGAGCACACACAGGTTTTTGCTCTATCTCTAATATAGTAAATATTCCTTATTCATACTTCATGCCTCCAATACTCTTAGCACACATAAGTTTTGGTTCTATCTCTAATATAGTAAATATTCCTTATTCATACTTCATGCCTTCAATACCCTGAGCACACACAGGTTTTTGCTCTATCTCTAATATAGTAAATATTCCTTATTCATATTTCATGCCTCCAATACCCTTAGCACACACAGGTTTTTGCTCTATCTCTAATATAGTAAATATTCCTTATTCATACCTCATGCCTCCAATACCCTTAGCACACACAGGTTTTTGCTCTATCTCTAATATAGTAAATATTCCTTATTCATACTTCATGCCTCCAATACCCTTAGCACACACAGGTTTTTGCTCTATCTCTAATATAGTAAATATTCCTTATTCATACTTCATGCCTCCAATACTCTTAGCACACATAAGTTTTGGTTCTATCTCTAATATAGTAAATATTCCTTATTCATACTTCATGCCTTCAATACCCTGAGCACACACAGGTTTTTGCTCTATCCCTAATATAGTAAATATTCCTTATTCATATTTCATGCCTCCAATACCCTGAGCACACACAAGTTTTGGCTCTATCTCTAATATAGTAAATATTCCTTATTCATATTTCATGCCTCCAATACCCTGAGCACACACAAGTTTTGGCTCTATCTCTAATACAGTAAATATTCCTTATTCATACTTCATGCCTTCAATACCCTTAGCACACACAGGTTTTTGCTCTATCTCTAATATAGTAAATATTCCTTATTCATACTTCATGCCTCCAATACTCTTAGCACACACAGGTTTTTGCTCTATCTCTAATATAGTAAATATTCCTTATTCATACTTCATGCCTTCAATACCCTTAGCACACACAGGTTTTTGCTCTATCTCTAATATAGTAAATATTCCTTATTCATACTTCATGCCTTCAATACCCTTAGCACACACAAGTTTTTGCTCTATCTCTAATATAGTAAATATTCCTTATTCATACTTCATGCCTTCAATACCCTGAGCACACACAGGTTTTGACTCTATCTCTAATATAGTAAATATTCCTTATTCATACTTCATGCCTCCAATACTCTTAGCACACACAGGTTTTTGCTCTATCTCTAATATAGTAAATATTCCTTATTCATATTTCATGCCTCCAATACCCTGAGCACACACAGGTTTTTGCTCTATCTCTAATATAGTAAATATTCCTTATTCATACTTCATGCCTCCAATACCCTTAGCACACACAGGTTTTTGCTCTATCTCTAATATACATGTAGTAAATATTCCTCATTCATACTTCATGCCTCCAATACCCTTAGCACACACAGGTTTTTGCTCTATCTCTAATATAGTAAATATTCCTTATTCATATTTCATGCCTCCAATACTCTTAGCACACACAAGTTTTTGCTCTATCTCTAATATAGTAAATATTCCTTATTCATACTTCATGCCTCCAATACCCTGAGCACACACAGGTTTTTGCTCTATCTTTAATATAGTAAATATTCCTTATTCATACTTCATGCCTCCAATACCCTTAGCACACACAAGTTTTGGCTCTATCTCTAATACAGTAAATATTCCTTATTCATATTTCATGCCTCCAATACCCTGAGCACACACAAGTTTTGGCTCTATCTCTAATATAGTAAATATTCCTTATTCATACTTCATGCCTCCAATACCCTTAGCACACACAAGTTTTGGCTCTATCTCTAATACAGTAAATATTCCTTATTCATATTTCATGCCTCCAATACCCTGAGCACACACAAGTTTTGGCTCTATCTCTAATATAGTAAATATTCCTTATTCATATTTCATGCCTTCAATACCCTTAGCACACACAAGTTTTGGCTCTATCTCTAATATAGTAAATATTCCTTATTCATATTTCATGCCTCCAATACCCTGAGCACACACAAGTTTTGGCTCTATCTCTAATATAGTAAATATTCCTTATTCATACTTCATGCCTCCAATACCCTGAGCACACACAAGTTTTGGCTCTATCTCTAATATAGTAAATATTCCTTATTCATATTTCATGTCTCCAATACCCTTAGCACACACAAGTTTTGGCTCTATCTCTAATACAGTAAATATTCCTTATTCATACTTCATGCCTCCAATACCCTGAGCACACACAGGTTTTTGCTCTATCTCTAATATAGTAAATATTCCTTATTCATACTTCATGCCTCCAATACCCTGAGCACACACAGGTTTTGGCTCTATCTCTAATATAGTAAATATTCCTTATTCATACTTCATGTCTCCAATACCCTGAGCACACACAAGTTTTGGCTCTATCTCTAATATAGTAAATATTCCTTATTCATACTTCATGCCTCCAATACCCTTAGCACACACAAGTTTTGGCTCTATCTCTAATATAGTAAATATTCCTTATTCATACTTCATGCCTCCAATACCCTGAGCACACAAGTTTTGGTTCTATCTCTAATATAGTAAATATTCCTTATTCATATTTCATGTCTCCAATACCCTTAGCACACATAAGTTTTGGTTCTATCTCTAATATAGTAAATATTCCTTATTCATACTTCATGCCTACAATACCCTTAGCACACACAGGTTTTGGCTCTATCTCTAATATAGTAAATATTCCTTATTCATATTTCATGCCTCCAATACCCTGAGCACACACAAGTTTTGGCTCTATCTCTAATATAGTAAATATTCCTTATTCATATTTCATGTCTCCAATACCCTGAGCACACACAAGTTTTGGCTCTATCTCTAATATAGTAAATATTCCTTATTCATACTTCATGCCTCCAATACCCTTAGCACACACAAGTTTTGGCTCTATCTCTAATATAGTAAATATTCCTTATTCATACTTCATGCCTCCAATACCCTGAGCACACACAGGTTTTGGCTCTATCTCTAATACAGTAAATATTCCTTATTCATATTTCATGCCTTCAATACCCTGAGCACACACAGGTTTTTGCTCTATCTCTAATATAGTAAATATTCCTTATTCATACTTCATGCCTCCAATACCCTGAGCACACACAAGTTTTGGCTCTATCTCTAATACAGTAAATATTCCTTATTCATACTTCATGCCTCCAATACCCTTAGCACACACAGGTTTTTGCTCTATCTCTAATATAGTAAATATTCCTTATTCATATTTCATGCCTCCAATACCCTTAGCACACACAGGTTTTGGCTCTATCTCTAATACAGTAAATATTCCTTATTCATATTTCATGCCTCCAATACCCTGAGCACACACAGGTTTTTGCTCTATCTCTAATATAGTAAATATTCCTTATTCATATTTCATGCCTCCAATACCCTTAGCACACACAAGTTTTGGCTCTATCTCTAATACAGTAAATATTCCTTATTCATATTTCATGCCTCCAATACCCTGAGCACACACAGGTTTTTGCTCTATCTCTAATATAGTAAATATTCCTTATTCATACTTCATGCCTCCAATACCCTGAGCACACACAGGTTTTTGCTCTATCTCTAATATAGTAAATATTCCTTATTCATATTTCATGCCTCCAATACCCTTAGCACACACAGGTTTTGGCTCTATCTCTAATACAGTAAATATTCCTTATTCATACTTCATGCCTACAATACCCTGAGCACACACAGGTTTTTGCTCTATCTTTAATATAGTAAATATTCCTTATTTATACTTCATGCCTCCAATACCCTTAGCACACACAGGTTTTTGCTCTATCTCTAATACAGTAAATATTCCTTATTTATACTTCATGCCTTCAATACCCTTAGCACACACAAGTTTTTGCTCTATCTCTAATAAAGTAAATATTCCTTATTCATATTTCATGCCTCCAATACCCTGAGCACACACAGGTTTTTGCTCTATCTCTAATACAGTAAATATTCCTTATTCATACTTCATGCCTCCAATACCCTGAGCACACACAATTTTTTTCTAAGCTTTCTTTGATTTTCTTTTTGTAGACAGCATTTGCTTTTTGTTTTATTCAGAATTAATAATGTCAATAATGATATAATATTGTTATCATTATAAGCCAAAATGTGTTGAATGTACAGTATGTGTACATCATTAAAATATTACTCATTTTGTCCTGCATAGAAACAGTGTTGTAACTACTAATAAGTAAATAGTAATTACAAAGAGAATTTTACTGTATTAAATCTTTACATGTATATTCATTGCTATTTTTTAGAACCCACACTTCCACAACTCAGCAAATCATCACCACTCCCTCCAATTTCAAGACAAGGTCCATCCACACAAGCAAGACTTATTTTAGTTATTGGTAAGTTCAATAGCTGAGAATATAAACTGACATATTTATTAATTCTATTACTGGAAATAAATCTTTCAATGATGAACTGATTGTGCTTGTAACTTTACCATTCATAGATCTCTTTGTCTCATGGGCAATCTATGCAACAAATTTCACAAAAATTGGTTCTTAACTTTTCAGTTATAAGGCAAAGAAGAATTCTTCCAAAAAATCCTGTTTGTATGACAACCCGATCCAGATCTCTCCCAAAATCTAATTGATTGATATTTGTCTCAAGGATAACCCCTCCTAGCAAATTCATGAAAATTTGTTCATAACTTTTTAAGTTATCTACTAATAAATAAATATTCAAAAATGTTCATGTTTCTATGGCAATCAGATTCGGATTACTCCCAAAATCTAATTGATTTGTCTTTGCCTATGGGCAATCCATCCTTAAAAATGTCACAAAAACATTCATATTTTGTATGGCAACCAGATTCAGATCTCTCCTAGAGACCATTTTTCGTTTACTTCAAGATGAACATGAAGTAAGGATATCTCAATGCCATATTCTTATCATTCAAAACCATAACATTGGATTTTTTGTTGCAAACATTTGATCCACGTTTTTAGCATAATGTGACATCTTTCAGTGAACAGAAAATCATCTATTCTGATTGATTTGTCATTGTCTCAAGGACAACCCCTTCTATAAATTTCATGAAAATTCTTCATGCAAATATGCAGATAAAAAAGCAACACCAGCAAAAAATACTAAAAAACTTATTTGGTGTCTATGATGTTTTCATAGGTGCCCCTGGTAGTGGAAAAGGTACACAATGTCAAAAACTACAAGAAAGATATGGATATGTACACATTTCTGCCGGGGAACTGTTGAGGTGCAAGATATCTGAGGAAGGTGCTCCAAGTGAAAAATGGGGAATGTTAGCACAATTACTGTCACAAGGAGAAATGGCACCACAAGTAAGTCTGTAGCCTTTTGCTAATAAATATGGTTTATACTCAACCTTGGCTTTTATTGTGATTATTAGCAGCAATGTAGCAATGTAGTCTGTCCTGACATTAAATTGGTGATACATTTATGGTGTGTTTTGCTGCTTACTGCTTATGATGCATTCCATCTTGGTAATAACATTATTATCTGTTCTTATTCTTTTGTTATTATTTTAGGAAGAAACATTTGAACTATTAAAGAATAAGATAAATGAGTGTAAAAGCAGCCTTGGCATTGCTATTGAAGGATTCCCTCGTAATATGGAACAAAAGGAACTATTAGAGAGAGAGGTACAGTACACAAATATATGCATGTAGTGTATGGCATTTATAATAGATGTATACATATAGTGTATGGAATTTATAATAGATGTATACATGTAGTGTATGGCATTTATAATAGATGTATACATGTAGTGTATGGCATTTATAATAGATGTATACATGTAGTGTATGGCATTTATAATAGATGTATACATGTAGTGTATGGCATTTATAATAGATGTATACATGTAGTGTATGGCATTTATAATAGATGTATACATGTAGTGTATGGCATTTATAATAGATGTATACATGTAGTGTATGGCATTCATAATAGATGTATACATATAGTGTATGGCATTTATAATAGATGTATACATGTAGTGTATGGCATTTATAATAGATGTATACATGTAGTGTATGGCATTTATAACAGATGTATACATATAGTGTATGGAATTTATAATAGATGTATACATGTAGTGTATGGCATTTATAATAGATGTATACATGTAGTGTATGGCATTTATAATAGATGTATACATGTAGTGTATGGCATTTATAATAGATGTATACATGTAGTGTATGGCATTTATAATAGATGTATACATGTAGTGTATGGCATTCATAATAGATGTATACATATAGTGTATGGAATTTATAATAGATGTATACATATAGTGTATGGAATTTATAATAGATGTATACATGTAGTGTATGGCATTCATAATAGATGTATACGTGTAGTGTATGGCATTTATAATAGATGTATACATATAGTGTATGGAATTTATAATAGATGTATACATGTAGTGTATGGCATTCATAATAGATGTATACATGTAGTGTATGGCATTCATAATAGATGTATACGTGTAGTGTATGGCATTCATAATAGATGTATACATATAGTGTATGGAATTTATAATAGATGTATACATGTAGTGTATGGCATTCATAATAGATGTATACATGTAGTGTATGGCATTCATAATAGATGTATACATGTAGTGTATGGAATTTATAATAGATGTATACATGTAGTGTATGGCATTTATAATAGATGTATACATGTAGTGTATGGAATTTATAATAGATGTATACATGTAGTGTATGGCATTTATAATAGATGTATACATATAGTGTATGGAATTTATAATAGATGTATACATGTAGTGTATGGTATTTGTAATAGATGTACACATGTAGTATATGAGGCCACATACAGAGCGTGTATGTCATCGTTTTTTGTATATACAATTGTAAAGCGTATATTCTAATATATATTTTTAGTCTTGCGCACATGCTTAGCTACCGATAGTTGACAATGCATGACGTATTTTAAATATATTGATCAAAACTATATACATATATTTTTGTTGTAAATGTCTATATTTATTAATCGTATCACTATTTTGACCTTTATCGTAAATTTGCAATGTATTCTTTAACATAGATGAACTGTATACTTTATAACTGAGTAATAAAAAGAGTATACATGTAGTATATGGCATTTATAATAGATGTATACATGTAGTGTATGGCATTTATAATAGATGTATACATGTAGTGTATGGCATTTATAATAGATGTATACATGTAGTGTATGGCATTTAATAGATGTATACATGTAGTGTATGGCACTTATAACAGATGTATACATGTAGTGTATGGCATTTATAATACATGTATACATGTAGTGTATGGCATTTATAATAGATGTATACATATAGTGTATGGCATTTATAATAGATGTATACATGTAGTGTATGGCATTTATAACAGATGTATACATGTAGTGTATGGCATTTAATAGATGTATACATGTAGTGTATGACATTTATAATAGATGTATACATGTAGTGTATGGCATTTATAATAGATGTATACATGCAGTGTATGGCATTTATAATAGATGTATACATGTAGTGTATGGCATTTGTAATAGATGTATACATGTAGTGTATGGCATTTATAATAGATGTATACATGTAGTGTATGGCATTTATAATAGATGTATACATGTAGTGTATGGCATTTATAACAGATGTATACATGTAGTGTATGGCATTTAATAGATGTATACGTGTAGTGTATGGCATTTATAATAGATGTATACATGTAGTGTATGGCATTTATAATAGATGTATACATGTAGTGTATGGCATTTATAATAGATGTATACATGTAGTGTATGGCATTTATAACAGATGTATACATGTAGTGTATGGCATTTAATAGATGTATACATGTAGTGTATGACATTTATAATAGATGTATACATGTAGTGTATGGCATTTATAATAGATGTATACATGCAGTGTATGGCATTTATAATAGATGTATACATGTAGTGTATGGTATTTGTAATAGATGTATACATGTAGTGTATGGCATTTATAATAGATGTATACATGTAGTGTATGGCATTTATAATAGATGTATACATGTAGTGTATGGCATTTATAATACATGTATACATGTAGTGTATGGCATTTATAATAGATGTATACATATAGTGTATGGCATTTATAATAGATGTATACATGTAGTGTATGGCATTTATAACAGATGTATACATGTAGTGTATGGCATTTAATAGATGTATACATGTAGTGTATGACATGTATAATAGATGTATACATGTAGTGTATGGCATTTATAATAGATGTATACATGCAGTGTATGGCATTTATAATAGATGTATACATGTAGTGTATGGCATTCATAATAGATGTATACATGTAGTGTATGGCATTTATAACAGATGTATACATGTAGTGTATGGCATTTATAATAGATGTATACATGTAGTGTATGGCATTCATAATAGATGTATACATGTAGTGTATGGCATTCATAATAGATGTATACATGTAGTGTATGGCATTCATAATAGATGTATACATGTAGTGTATGGCATTTATAATAGATGTATACATGTAGTGTATGGCATTTATAATAGATGTATACATGTAGTGTATGGCATTTATAATAGATGTATACATGTAGTGTATGGCATTCATAATAGATGTATACATGTAGTGTATGGCATTTATAATAGATGTATACATGTAGTGTATGGCATTTATAATAGATGTATACATGTAGTGTATGGCATTTATAATAGATGTATACATGTAGTGTATGGCATTCATAATAGATGTATACGTGTAGTGTATGGCATTTATAATAGATGTATACATGTAGTGTATGGCATTCATAATAGATGTATACATGTAGTGTATGGCATTTATAGTAGATGTATACATGTAGTGTATGGCATTTATAATAGATGTATACATGTAGTGTATGGCATTCATAATAGATGTATACATGTAGTGTATGGCATTCAAAATAGATGTATACATGTAGTGTATGGCATTTATAATAGATGTATACATGTAGTGTATGGCATTTATAATAGATGTATACATGTAGTGTATGGCATTTATAATAGATGTATACATGTAGTGTATGGCATTTATAATAGATGTATACATGTAGTGTATGGCATTTATAATAGATGTATACATGTAGTGTATGGCATTTATAATAGATGTATACATGTAGTGTATGGCATTCATAATAGATGTATACATGTAGTGTATGGCATTTATAATAGATGTATACATGTAGTGTATGGCATTTATAATAGATGTATACATGTAGTGTATGGCATTTATAATAGATGTATACATGTAGTGTATGGCATTTATAATAGATGTATACATGTAGTGTATGGCATTTATAATAGATGTATACATGTAGTGTATGGCATTCATAATAGATGTATACATGTAGTGTATGGCATTCAAAATAGATGTATACATGTAGTGTATGGCATTTATAATAGATGTATACATGTAGTGTATGGCATTTATAATAGATGTATACATGTAGTGTATGGCATTTATAATAGATGTATACATGTAGTGTATGGCATTTATAATAGATGTATACATGTAGTGTATGGCATTTATAACAGATGTATACATGTAGTGTATGGCATTTAATAGATGTATACATGTAGTGTATGGCATTTATAATAGATGTATACATGTAGTGTATGGCATTTATAATAGATGTATACATGTAGTGTGGCATTTATAATAGATGTATACATGTAGTGTATGGCATTTATAATAGATGTATACATATAGTGTATGGCATTTATAATACACTAGAGAATAGAATAATGATGAAAACAACAACTGTCAACAGTATTAGGCAGACTAATCTTAATGTAGGTAGTTGGAACATTCACGGCCTTGGTGCTAAGTGTGTAGAATCTGATTTTACTTCTATTTTAAAGAAATTTGATATTTTGTGCTTACAAGAGACGTGGTTAGGTAGTCTAGGTAGTAATAGTAGTTCATTAGATGTATTAGATAGTTATAGTTATTTTAAAACAGACAGAAAATGCAAATCAGCTAGAAGTAGGAGGAACTCTGGGGGAGTGGCAATTTTGTTTAAATCAGGGTTGAGGGGAGGGCTGAGGGAAATAAAGTCTGAAATTAACGACTTCCTTTGGTGTAAATTGGACAAGGAATTTTTCTCATTAGAAAATGATATTTATTTGGGTTGTATATACATTCCACCCGAAAATTCGGTTTATCACTTAGATGTTGACTACTTTGGCATTTTAGAAAAAGAAATAACAGTTTTCTCCAATCAGGGCCAGGTAATTATAACAGGTGATTTCAATAGTCGCACTGGAAATCTAATTGATTACATTGCTTTTGGAGATAACATTCATGTACCCACTCCAAATAATTACACTTTAGAAAATTTTGAAAAAAGGCACACCCAAGATAAAACTAACAATAAGTTTGGCAAACAATTAGTCGATCTTTGTACTATAAATAATCTTTTAATAGCCAATGGTAGGAAGATAGGTGATTTAAATGGAAACTTTACCTGTCATAATCCGGTCGGTTCAAGTACAGTTGATTACTGCATTAGCACAAAGGATTTACACAGACATATTGATTATCTTAAAATTCATGATATTAATTACTTGTCAGATCATTGTCCTATTGGTTTCTCACTAACTGTAAATTACAATCACACCAAGAACACAAAGCTTGTGAATAAATTGAAACCGCACTGTAAAAAATTCATTTGGGACGTTGAGGCAAAGCAAAAGTACAAAATCATGTTACAAAATTCAAATTTTGAAACAATGTTCAAAAACTACCTTGCCAATGATTTCAAAGACAGTGATGTCAATGAACCAACAGATCAATTCAACAAAATATTAATTAATGCAGCAGATAATTGCCTTAAAAAAGTAACCAATAAAAGAACAATAAATAATAAAAACTATAAACAACCAAAACAACAACAATGGTTTGATAAGTCGTGTTCTACACTAAAAAGGGAATTAATTAGTACCTCTAAGTTGCTAACAAAACAACCAACCAACCCGTATATCAAACACCAATATTATACTCTTAAAAAGCATTATACAAAACTTATAAAATATAAAAAAAGAGAATATAAAAACATGTTGGTGTCCAAACTTGAACATATGGACAGTGCCAACCAAAATGAGTACTGGTCTGTGCTGAAAAGCCTACGTAATCAAAAGACCAAAAATCAAGACACAACAATATCCGGAAAAAATTGGATTGATCATTTTTCAAAACTCTATAATAAAACAAACATTAAAAATCATGAGTTACAAAATAATCTTATAGAAAAAGAAATGCGACAAATTCCCAACCAATATCTAAACTCAAATATCACATACAAAGAAATTCTTAGCGCTGTTAGCAAACTAAAAAACAATAAATCAGCTGCTGATGACAGCATTGCCAATGAAATGTTGAAAACCAAAAATAAGTTAATGATAAGATGTTTACAGAAACTTTTCAACTGTATTCTAGATAGTGGAAAATTTCCTGCAACCTGGAAATCTACGATTCTTGTTCCACTACACAAATCAGGCGACAAATTAAATCTTGGTAATTATAGAGCTATTGCATTAACAAGTTGTCTCTCAAAACTATTTACTGGCATAATGAATCAAAGATTGACCACATACTTGGAAGAAAATAATTTATTTACCGACATGCAGTTTGGCTTTAGGAAAGACAGGAGAACGACAGACGCAATTTTCCTGTTAAAAACAGCAGTTGAAAAAACAATTTATAATAAAAATAAAAGCAGCAGTTCTGGAAGACGGTTATACACATGTTTTGTTGACTTTAGAAAGGCTTTCGACAGCATCTGGAGGGATGCACTCTTTCTGAAGTTACAAAACAGTGGTATCACGGGGAACTTTTATGAAATAATAAAATCTATGTATAAGGATATTAAATATAAAATTAAATTGTCAGAGGGTATAACTGATGGATTTCAGTCTACCTGTGGAGTTAAGCAAGGCTGCAATTTATCACCAACTTTATTTAACATTTTTCTGAACGATCTGCCAGAATTATTTGGGGATCAAATTGATAAACCAGTTCTAATGGGCGAGAAACCAATAAATTGCATCCAATATGCAGATGACCTTGCACTTATTTCAGAAACGGAAGACGGCCTACAAAGCTGTCTGAACAAATTAAATGACTATTGTATAAATTGGAATTTAGAAGTAAACGTAAAGAAAACTAAAGTCATGGTATTTAATTGCAGCAACAGACTGATTAAAAACATGAATTTTAAAATCAACAACCAAGACATAACAGCTGTTAGCGAGTTTTGCTATTTAGGGGCAATATTTACTCCAAATGGGAAATTTAAAACAAACTTATCTATGTTAAAAAATAAATCAATGAAGGCTCTTTTCAGCATCAGACAAACAGTCTTAAACCACAAAATAATTTCACCAGCACTTAGTTTGAAAATTTTCGACCAATTAATTTCACCTATACTCATGTATGGTGCAGAAATCTGGGCCAATGAAATCACAACTGACAGTAACAGTTTAGAGCAAGTTTGCAGTCATTTTTACAGGTTTATCCTAGGAGTGAGTAAAATGACGCCAATTAGTGGTTTGAAAGCAGAACTTGGTAGGTTACCAGTAAAATTAAAAATTAATTTGGCTCAAATTAAATACTGCCATAGACTATATAGTCTGCCAGATAATCACATTTTAAAATTAGCCCTGGATGAAATGATAAAAATTAATTCAAACTGGGTAAGGACTATTAATGCTACACTGGGACATGATCTAATTAAAATAAAAAATGATCACAATATGGAAAATTGGAATCAAATACTAAAAAAAGTAAAACTCAGACTATCTGAGTTTTATATTCAAAGATGGAGAGAAAAACTAAATTTCAGTGAAACCAATGAAAATAGGGGAACAAAACTGAGAACATACAAACTATTCAAAGTAAGCTATAATATGGAAAATTATTTGCAAAACATTTCAAATTTCAGTCTCAGGAAAATGCTTTCAAAATTCCGTCTGAGTGACCACAACTTAGAAATAGAATTAGGTAGAAGAACAAAGCCCAAAATAGAATTAGAAAATAGACACTGTAATAAATGTAACACTAAAGCATTAGGAGATGAAAAACATTTCCTGCTATTTTGTACTGGCTATATAGAACAAAGAAAAAAACTGTTTGATGAGTGTTCAATAAATATTTACACAATGGATGTGAATTCCATATTTAAAAAGATTATGGAGAATAAAATAGCTTTAGCAAAATACTTAAAGAGCACAATTTTTAAAACCACAGAAAGTAATTAATTTATTTTATTTTACTAACATTTTATTTTTTTATCTCTTATGTATTGTATGTATTTATGTTCCTTACCATACAAAAACCCTCTGAAGGTTTTTTAGTAGTGTAATAAAGTTATTATTATTATTATTATTATAATAGATGTTGTTACGGCCGAGTTTGAATCGAAAGTGAATGACGGTCAGACACCAATCTTTCCGTTGACTCCAACTCAAACAAGGGAATCGCAACAAGAAATGACACAAAAAACAAGTTATCAGAAATAAATATTGTATTTGTATAAATATATATATATATATATATAGTGTGCTCACGAGGTATCACTGGGTTGTACAGTATATGAAAAGTTACATACAATAAAGTACAATAATTTCAATATTCGTCAAATACAATATACATAATATCACCGGCATTCATGTTGTATTCAGTTCGTTACAAAGTTAGGCCAAGCGTTCTGAACATCCTAGGAATATATTATCTTAACACCAGACTACAGCTGGGTTTCACAACAACGAACTCCAATTCAACTAATTAAACAGTGGCTTCAGAAACACCACAGTAATCGCTGCAACAAATAATACTATATTTAAACAGTGGTTTCAGAAACACCACAATATCTCAGCTCAATAGAAATATACAATTATTCAGAATGCTTGCCCCTTAAAGCAGTTGATCAATTACAATATACTGTCGTACAAATACAAATCATAAGGATTCAATATAATTACAAATATTATGTACGCAAACAATTTAGTTCAGTTCGTCAACACAGTCAGCCCCATTAGAAATATACCTATGGCTACGGTAATGCGGAAGTACACAAACACCGGAACAGCGACATGGAAATACCTACTTGAGACAGTGACGTCCACATCCACGAGTTGAGATAGTCAGTCCGCGATGTTCATGCACCTTATGGTTCTTTCAGCTGTAGTAGTCAGTCAGTGAATAGGCCCTTGAAGTAATTGCTGAACTCAGCGAAGAACTGCATAGCAGTACTGCAGCATTGATAACGTACGACCAAACGTGACGGTGTTGAAGTATGTGCGGTGAATGGGCACACAATTGTCTCGCACATCACATGGCAACACCAGAACCTTGACACACCTGCTGACCACGCGAGGTATTGTAATGAATGACCACGAATTCAAGTCTGACGACCCTTTTATAGACAATCCATGGGCGTCTCCTATAGCTCAATGCTAAATTTGTTCGCATTCACAAAAACAAAACAAAATAACACTAAACACAACACAGAAATACGTAACAGATGTATACATGTAGTGTAATGTTTCAGCAGAATACATGTACAGTAATGGTTGTTTTATGAAGTGAAAATACACATTTGAAAGAATATTTACAATTTCACTAGTCTAAGATAATAATGTCAATTAATGTAATTTGATATAGCTAAACAAGTGTTTTAACAATTTATTTAATATTTAATTTCAGTTTGGTGAAATTGATATGGTGATATACTTAGACTGTGACGAATTTCGTCTTCAATCTCGCCTTCTCAAGCGTGGACAAACAAGCGGTCGTATTGATGACAACATGCAAGCAATCCATAGAAGACTGGGCTTTTTTAAAGAGTACACAAAACCAATTGTTGACTATTTTGAGCAGAAAGGTCTTGTTAGAACGGTGAGCATATTTGGCAACCAGCAAGATACTGAGTATTGAACGTTTCCATTTTGCTCAATATTACATATTAATTTAAAATATTGTATAAATAAAAATATTTGAAATTCTTTTTCTAGATTGATGGTGATCGGGATGCAGATGTTGCATTTTATGATATAGCTACAATCATTGATGCTGAATTTTTCTCCCCCAAAACACCAGCTCCAGGTATTTTAATTATTATTCTAAGTAGTTCTTGTTCTGATGAAGTTCTTATAATTCATATTCTGGTTGTCTGTCCTGTAAGTCATTTTCTATTTCAGGTCAATTTTGTTTATAATTCAATCAAATATGGCCGACTGTCAGCTATTTTAATAAACCTAAATTCTTAATTAGCATTTACTATCATAAATACAGAATAACAGACTAATCATCATGTTGTGCTCCTTATGAAATAGTGAATCACACTCAGCATGCCACCAGTCAATTAGTGTGATCAAGGCTAGAACGAAGCAATCATCAAATGTTTCAAAAGATGCAAGCACTGCTGTAAAAGTTATTAAACACAGGGTTGTCACTTTGTCATTATGTACAGATTTGTAGCTAATACAATGACACATTCCTATTAGATTGAAGGCCTCAATTTCACAAATTAAATACTGGTATAGACTGAGCACTTTGTCTGGTAACAATATCCTTTTTATTACATTTGTTTATTTATGACTTGTTATTCTCTTTACCTTACTAAATGCTCTGATGATTTAGTTGTGTATAAAGTTATTATTATTAAATTATGTCCAGTTATCTTTAGCTATTACACTTTGCATATGAATACTATTGTAGTGGTTTGCAATCGGCATAAAGAAAAAGATGCAAATGTGGATTTATGGGAATTACCTTAAAATGGCCATCAGTCAGCCAATGGTCAGAACAATGTATTACATAACCTTGAGTTTCAGTAGTATAAATGAAACATGTGACTCTATGACACCTATGATAGTGGCTTCATACAATGTCTCTGTGAACAGTTCATTCATGAACTTAATGTAGAAGTTTACCATTTTTTTTTCTTTTATTGACATGGTTGATTGCAGTGTCTACTAGTCCACCTATGAGTAAAAGAGATCCACTGCCTCCAATCAGACCTGGATCTAGAGGAGCTAGTGGAATACAGGTATGTATTGTTTACAGTAAGATAATATGAAGTTATTACCATTATACTGCAAAGTATGCACAAGACACTTAAGCAGGAGACTGCAGGGTTGATGCGACTACATACAGTCCGAGTGCATACTTTGTGGTATTCTCGTAATAACCTTATTATTATACATCTTTTCCTCCCAATGATACGTCACGGGAATGCCAAAATCCACCAAAGTTTAGAACAGATTTAGCAAACTTCTTTGTGTGGAGGCCAATCAAACCCTGGAGGCTGTCATGTTTGTTTTTATTATTAGAGAACGCTTACACGCATTATCTTTCTATATTTGGAATTTGCATTTCCTAATATGGTAGGATGCCCAATGCAATACCACAAATTTATGGCACGCTGTAACTTATGATGTTACAGTGACTGATGTATAGTAATAATAATATAAGGTTATTACAAGAATACCACAAAGTGTGCATGAAGGTAATACAGTGATTGACTGACATATCACTATATACCAGTAATATGTAAATGAAATTCTGTACTGCCTGAGTGTATAGTTTGCGGTATTCATGTGACCTAATTATTATACATCTTTTTCTACTTGTAATTAGAATGCTGTGATATACCTAATATATATTAATGTTCGTATACAGTAAAGTCACACAGATGTCAATGATAAAGTAGAACACAACGCAAATAGAACAGAAGCGTTCTGTGCGCAGTCGGACGAACAGCTAATCTTTTTTTTTTTTCTGGTGCTCGTCTTAAAGGCACATAACAAAAATTATACGGAAACAGTTCTGACAGGATACATACTAGTTTATTGCCAGACACAAACATCAATTGTGATTGTAACTTGCCAAGAAGGAGAATATTGAGATCAAGGACATTGAATTTGAGGGGGAAAAAATATGAAAAATTTGTTCATCACCAAAAAATATAGCAGTGTTTATGTAGATCAATTCATCACTTGGCCGTCCAAAGATTTCTTACTTGAACCTAATTAAGCTTTGGGTTTCATGTCTGGTTTCATATATATATAACAATATTTCTCTATAAAAATGAACTAAACAAATCAAATCATGTAATAATCAACTAAAATGTTTACAACTTTCACTAACTTGAAGTTTTTATTTGTCAGGCCTTAGAAGAGGCTGTATGGGAAGGAAATGTGGCGGCTGTTGAGGCATTACTCAATGAAGGTATATCCATCAACACTAAAGTAGATTCCAATGAATACAAGAGTGATAAGGTAGGTGAGAAGGTGAGAAAGTATAATTTATATCATACCGGTAATTATTTTTAGACTAATGATTACTAATGAGGGACGTATTTCTCAAAATAAAATTAGTAATTGTCTGTCAAAACCTGTAATGAAGTTTACTACATTCAGATGACAGTTGGGTCTGGACCATCCCCAGCTCATGCTGAGTTATGTTGGTCTGAATGTTGACTAGGATCGAATCAGTTGTTAGAAAAAAGAATTCATAAATAATATTAGCAGATTGCATATATTTATAAACTTGACAAAAATTGAAAATCCTAATTGTATTTAAAAAGTTTTGATCACTATTAATGCTGTAACAGGGTAATGTATTCTAGGTATATAATGTGGTAATGATCGTAAAACATGGCCACCAGAATAGTTTTTCATCACAGTATTTTGACATTCATTGCTGAGACGGCAGGTTATTTGTTTTTTTCAAAATACTATATATTGTAATGTAAGCTTTGAGATAATTATTGGAGTTTGGCTTGGGTCAACATTTATCGCATTTGTCTGAATGCAACAATGTTAATCTTTTTGTCAGCTTAGGGATTAACATTATTTTGGCCATGTGCTGAAAATCTGCATGAATATGGTAATTATGATTCTCTTCTATACCTAAACCATTATTGCAGGGCCAGTGGACATTGCTGATGTTAGCAATTGTGAACCAACATGAAGATCTGGCAGAGATGCTGATTAATAAAGGCATTGACTTAGTGCATAAATATCAGGTAATTATCATAGTCATGTGATTAGAATGCACCAAAGGAAGTAGTTTTGTCATATCTACAATGATTATTAATGTTTGCCACAGGTCTTTGACTGGGTCTTACCAGACGTAGATGGTGACCCTGTCAGGACACCTATATCTACCATGACTGCTAAAGACTATGCCTTAAAGAATAACATGGAGAGAATAGCCAAGTTGATTGATGAGAAAATCTGCAAAACTGAGGCATTAGGTGAAGCTAGCGATATGATGAACATTGCAGAACCAGGTAAGGATTAATCACAGTGCATTGTCTGTATATAAGCCCTCTCTCAGTGACCTCCTGATGACCTTTGTAACTAACATTGGTTATTGTAAAATTGTACTGAATTCGACAACAATCAAAGCACTGAAAGCAGACAACTTTTTGGATCTAGGTTGTGGCATGGGGCAGCTTCATGTTACTGACTAGCGCATGTGTGGATTTGTTTCTCTCCAAACATTGTTTATTTAAGGATGTAGTAGACTTTCGTTGGGCAAAACGGAAAAAGCTTGATAAAAATAATAATAATGATTAATGACTAACAATTTTTACATGTTGTTGTAGCCCTAGCCACTCTATCCAAAAGTTATGATAACACTAATGTCACGTGACTGCTAAATAAACAAAATCGATTGTTCTCCTATTTTTACTGCTACTAGAAAAATGAAAACAGTTAGCCAACAAATTTTTATGAGAAAAGGAAGACTACAATGTTCTCAACAATAATGTAAAAGAGATAGTTTCTGAATTGTTTAGTTCTTTTACAAAGTGGTTGAGAAGAATTCTGTAATAAATTAGAGTGCTCTGTTTTCACAGGTCAATTAGTCATGAAATAATACTTTGATTTTTGTGGTTTTAGACACGTTACGTTTCAAATGGCTGAAAAGACTCAAAAAACAAAAGTAGTACAGTCGAGAGGATATTTTCTGTTCAGCACATCGTATTCAGTTATTTTTTGATGTTTAAGATAGCTATTGTCTGGTTTTATAAAAATCAAAACAACCCGTTTGGTACATGGTCGAAAAAATCGATAATTTGTAAAAAGCAATGTGAGAACGAAGTATGGCCGCCCTTGAATAAACAGTGTAATCCCGTTATCAATTTAGGTTTATTTGCTTGACAAGCTTAGTTTCGAGTGTTATACCATATCACAACAAACAATTGCTTATGTACAAAACGTGATATGTGGCCGTTGAACTTTCTCATAAGCCACGGCACCTGAACCAAGCGAAATGTCATCAGAGCAGAACTACATAATAAGATGCGAATACTCAGTAAAGCTACGCTTTTTTTATTTTTACTAAATACGGTCAATGAAACTTTTGTTGTTGAATATCAATTAAAAATCGTAATTGAAGTAAAAAAAGGCCTACTATTTGCTGACTGAATCTGCTTGGAAGCAAGTCAGTCAAGCTTGCTGACAGCACTGTCGTGAATTACAGGTCGTCGGTTTTGCTCTATAACTCGTTACAATCGGAGTTTCGTTTAGTTTAGTTTTGTCAACTTGCAGTACGATTGTTATACAATTCACTACGTTCAATTACCCACCATAAACTCCGGTCAGTCAAAATGACTATTTTGAACTGTAGGCATTAATCAGCGATTCTGCCGGTGACCAAGGCCACCTGGCAGCGCCACAGGTAGCCGTCCATCACTCTGATTTTTTCTCCGCCTCAGGTGGAGATGAAATCTAGTGAGCTCTGCTGGATCGCCTGCTTCTTTCCCGTCCGGGTTTATAGCTTGGGTTGTTGCCGCTGCACGGCATCTGACATTGTAGCTGGTAGGGTAAGTTTTCCATTTTTACCCTCATGTCATTTTCCCCTTTGTGTGTAGTATTTTTCACAACAAAGAAATTAAAACCCGGCGCCACTACGTAACCAGTTGGTTTTCATGGCGGCACCTTTTACAACCGTAAAACGTTTCCCTCATGCATGTCGTCTTTCATTTACAATGTATTTAGCAATATATAGATGTAATGACAGCACCAGGGCTCGCTGCCGTTTTCTTTCCGGTCTCCTCGTGTTTCGAGTCGACCATGCAGTGGTTATATTCAGAATTTACCAGCATAGAACCCGCATCCGAGATACTTTGTCGTAGCTACATGTGGGGTTTGGGTTTTTTTGCGTGAAAGCGTGTTTTTTTTTCACTGGAGTCCTGAGGCCTGAGATTTTCTTTCAGAGCCATCAAAATCGCTGAGACTGATCGCATCACAGCAAGGTCGCGCGTCCAGTAAACAAATCGGTTAAAGTGAGTTGCGTGTTTTGCATGAGTGGAAAGTCCTCACACTCGGCTACTGGTACTTTATGTACCGGGATGTCGAGTAAGAGGCCCGACGGTGGAGGTACCGATATTTTTCTCGGTCCCCCCTGCTGATCGGAGGGCATCCTCACAGTCTGTTTTTTCAGGCGGTGTTTTACCCGATTTTACCGGCTGCAGCGAGGCTGTGCCCCTGGAGGCTTTCCTCCTATGGGGCCTGTTGCGGGTCTCTTTGTGGACCCTTCCTCGCACGGTGCCGGGTTTGCCTCCGAGTTGAGGGCTTTGGTCGAAGGACTGTCGGGGCAATTGCGTCCCTGGCAGGCTGGATAGATCAGACGCAGTTGGAGCGAGCTGTCTCCACTGTCTCCCCTCGGTGGGCAAGCAGGAAGAGACACGAAAGCATGTTTGCATTCAAACACGTCTCTTCCAGGGAACCCCCGTTCCCAGTCACGGCTCTCCCACTATTTTGGGGGGAGGCCGAGGCTCAGGCTAATTGCACCAGGCCTTCTCTGGAGCCTCGGGCACTGAATGCCAACGGGATGCTGGCAGCCAAGTTTCAGGGCCAAGGCCAGGGCTTTCAGGGCAGGGCACACGTTGACCCCCCCTCACTTTCAGCCAGCTAGGGTTCGTCACGCGATAACCGTACAACGGTAACGAATTTATCCTTGTGTCCGGTCCCCGCTGTGGGTTTTGACTCCTTTCTTACCGACCCACGGGCGTCCCCAGAGAGAACCGACCCTGTCATGAGACGCACAGTCGAACATGCTCCCTCTCACATATTTAAAGTGAAAGGAGACGCAGTTCGCTCACGTCGGATACAGCCGGTACTCCGGGCGGCCCCTCAGAGTCTTCCATCTGTATGACTCGGTGAGCCACGCTTTTGGGGTGAGGCGGAGTATCATCGATCCCAGTGATACAATGAATATACCCCCACCCTTGATCCTAAAGCGACCACCTAAGGTTGCTTCAATGCTTATGGGATCACAGGCGTCGGGATCCAAAGCAACCCCGTCGGCACGTCTCTCCCTGTCCGTCTGAGTGCGGAGTGGGGCGCAGAGCACGCAAACGGTGTTGATGGGCGGCGTTGGTCAGCCACGGAGGATGTAATGCTTAAGGCCCCGGGTGGGGATAACATTAGGCAACACTTCCCACTGGACCAAACGTTCTATGTGGTGGTATCTTACTCGATGGTTCAAGTACCGATTGTTTGTGACAGATGAATCTTGGTTGAATTATCTAGCACTACCCCGTCGGTGTGGTTTCGGGATCAGACCCCATAGCGTGGGATGAGACCAAAACGCCCCCAACCGGATTCCAAGGCTCCTTCCCCAGACCCCGGTACCACGAATTTGGCAAACCGGGCAAAGGGGGATAGCCGCGTTCCATGGGTGTCTTTGCCAATTGAAGACGACCCATCCAGCCCTGGGGCAGAGTTGCTTGAGCGCATTATTATGTGTGCCCAGCACTCTGGAGACCTTGGAGGCAGAACGCACCAGCCTCCTAGACCAGGCGACATTTTTACTGGTGGGCCACCGCACATCTACATGCGACACCCCCTAGTGTCGCCTGGCTCTCTTGGCTAGGGCCACTACTGTGCTATGAGACGCGGCCTTAGACGCACATGTTTTCGCCGACAAGCTGAGCTGGGGTACGTCCCCACCTCAGTGACACAGACTGGACATCCTCCACCCTCTTTGTTCAGGGAATGGTGAGTACAGTCTCGGAGCTTCGGAGTGCAATGAACCAGAGGGTTCAGATCGAATCCGCTAGCCAGTTGGTCCTGCTATGGGCAAGCGGAGGGCACCCCAAGCACAGAAAACACAACGCCTTAGGGCGTCGTCCGCTCGCCAGAGTCAGCCAGGAGGCAAGTGCTTATACCCTTCCATGGGAGGGAAGGGTAGTGGCGCGCCCCCAGGGAGGTAAGAGCCGGGTGGTGGCTCCTCACTCTCTCTGGGCAGACGTCTACCCGGCAGCAGGGGAGGCATGTTTGACGCTCACCTCTGCAACCGGGGGGAGGGGGACAGGCACGTGTTCGGTGAGTGGCCAGGTCACAACTTAGTGACTACTTCAGGCCTTGGGGAACTCACCTCATGGGGGAAGGGAGCGCCCCCTCCTCCCCCCCCCCCCCAACTGCCGGACACATGGCCACATATCCCTGTCTTTAACACAGATTGTGCTGGTGTAGTCCGGTTTGAAGACGGCGGGTGACCGATCCCTGGACCTTTCCAGGTGGTGATATCCGTTTACGGGATACCGCTGAAATCTCCATTTCCCCCATCAGTGTCTCCCCTGTTGGGCACTGCCAGGGGACTCCCGCAAGGAGGAAACAATCAGACAGGATGTAGCAGTTTGCTTAGGGAAGGCGCCACACACAGGGTACATCAGCCGAAACTAAGTCCAGGCTTCTACCCAAGTAGTACCAAATCTACAAGTGGCAGGCGTCCAGTTTTGGACCTAGGCAGACTGAATCAGTACGTGCTCCTCGATCGGTTCTACATGGAGACACCATTCAGGGTTGTTCTCTCCATCCACCGTTTTGACTTAAGCAGGGCCTACCTGCACGTACCTATGCACGTACACCTCAATCCGTACCCAGACTTCCGGTTACCAACAACCCGGGCAAGGGGTAATAGCCAAACGTGTCAGGCTAACACAGGATTTACTTCACCAGTTGGGCTCATTAGTAAATCGACAAGTCCCACCTCGACCCAACGCGCAGTTGGTGTCCCTGGGCATGGAGTTTTGACACAGAGGTAAGCTTGGCTTAGCTATTTCAAGCGTATTGCTTAGCGCTAAGCAGCCTAGCCGAATGCCTAGTCAGCGTTCCCTCGGTGTCCCTCCGTGAACTAAATGGATCATCGATATGATGACCAAGCCGCACTACGCAGCCGCCCGGTATAACACTTGTTATAACGCCGAGCTCTCCTATGGGAACTAGATCAGCGGGTTTCGATCTTGGACCAAGTGAAGGAAGCCCTGCCCTGGTGGTTGTCACTGGCCAACCTCGGGCAGAGGGGCCTCCTTGGACCCGCTCACCGCAGGTATGACTCTGGTGACAGATGCCTCCCCCAGGGTTGGGGAGCGCATCTATTGGACGAACAAGCCCAAGGATATGACTCCCGCATAAGTTTCGGGACCACCATATCAACCGACTCGAACTGAGAGCAGTGTACTTAGCACTACCACGCTTTCTACTCATAGTTCGAGACCACAGAGTCCTGCTCCGCACAGACAACGCAGCAGTGGTCTCCTTCAAGAAGGAGGGGGGATGCATCCCCCATCGTTGTCAGTCCTAGCGGAGCAAAATCCTTCTTTGGTGCCTGTAATACAATGTGGAGTTAACTGCACACCACCTTCCAGGGGTGAGGAACAGTCTGGCGACGCCCTTTCAAGGCGACTCTGTCCCCAGAACACGGAGTGGCTGATACCCCAGTGGGTAGCCTCCAGGCTGTTTCGACTGTGGACGGTTCAGGGTTAGACCGTTTGCCGCACCCCGGAACACCAAGCTCCCGACATACGTAACACTCCTGCTGACTCCAGGAGCCTGGGCCAGGGTCGCTTTGCTACCCCGCGGACCCACTTAGTTGTGTACGTCTTTCCTCCCTTCCCGCTAGTCCACCGGGCATCGGAGAAGACTTCGACAGGTGCACACCTGCATATTATCATTGGTTGCACCCAATTGGCCAAGCAGGGCCTAGTTTCCACTTCTGTCGGAAACGATAGTCGAAACACCAGCAGTGCTTCCGGACTTACCGGACTTACCAGACCTGCCATACCAACCAGACGGCGCACAACCACGAGTCCAGCGGGTATCACTTACACGTATAGAGGCTCTCATCAGACCCGCACATACAAAAGCCTTATCTGAGCGGGCTGCCAACGTCCTAGCCAGGGCGAGCAGGGATTCCACCAATGCGGCCTACATTTCCAGGCTGCGAGCATACACTGGTTAGTGTAGCGGAAGGGAGATTGGTCGATACCATCCCTCTATTGGCCAGGTAGTAGGCTCCTTCGTCCACCGGTTTGACGAAGTGGGTTTGTCCTATGCAGCAATCGTTGGCTACAGGTCGGCATTGTCCCCCACCATTCAAACGTACGGGAACAAGACCGATTATCCTATTATTAGGAGACTATTTACTGCTTTCCAGACGCTGAGACCCCATACAAGGGAACCGTCCAACTGGGACTTGTCGGCTGTGTTGTCCGCTCTAAGCAGACCGCCCTTTGAGCTTCTCCGATCAAGCACCACTCAAATTTTTGACGTGGAAAATAGTCTTTCTACTGGTCCTTGCCTCAGGTAGGCGTCGGCCAGAGCTGGGGGGGCATTGTCCTTCTCGGATGATGTACCGCCATTATGGACAATCAAGTTGTGCTAAAGACACGAACCGGGTTTCTCGCCTAGAACCAAATCCCAGGACACGATCCTCACCCGATCGTCATCCCCCAGCTGTCAAATTTTGTCTGCCCAAAGGGTTATGAGGAATTGCTTCTCTACCAGGTTCGAGCACGGAGTTGCCACCAAACCGTACTAGGATTTGGAACGGGGTGCCAGGCACACATCTTTGTGTTATGGCCCAGGCAGGCAGGATTGGCTGGCCTCCCCAACTACCATAACCAGGTGGTTTACTGCGACTGTATTAGAGGTCTAATACTTTATATTCCTCGACACGGAGCTCGCAGAGACACCAAGTACGAGCGCATGAGGTCTGTGCGATAGCTAACTCGCTAGTGCTAGCGTCAGCCCCCCCTCAAACACACATGGAGGGCAGGCTTCTGGAGAGCGCAGAACGTCTTTATCAACTACCATCTAGGAGATACCGAATCCATTGATAAGGGTCTCTCTAGGTTGGGCCCCGTCGTAGCGGGTCAGTCTTGGTTTGCTGACCCATCTCGAACGACCGCTAGGATCCTTGCGCATAGGCAATGAGTCAGTCCGGCATTTTATGCGGACAGATTTCTCTACCATCAGCACTCCCCTGGGAGCTCCCAGGCCTATGTCCTCATGCAGAACTGTTTCGGTCTTTACTTCGAAAGTTTACTACCCCCCAGAATTTGGTTGGGGTCTAGCTTTCTCGGGCACACTGAACCCTGTCACCGTAGCAGCATTTTGGCTCCTTGCTCCGGGGACAGCACAGGCAAGGACAGCACCCTTTTTTGGTCTTAACTAGGGTGTTGAGTTTGTTTTCATCCCGAACTGGGAAAAGACTTTCATCCTTTTTTTCTGTTTGCTCGGAAAAACCCGCCACCTATTGGTGTCTGACTCTGCCTACAGTTCAAAATATGGTAGTCATTTTGACTGACCGGAGTCTATGGTGGGTAATTGAACGTAGTGAATTTAGGCAAGGGTTCTTCGAACCCGCCTATTCACATAGTTCATACCCACCATAGACTCCGGGTCCCCCCAACCCTCTCTTTCCGTCGCGTTGGTCTAAGTCCTCGAGGCGGAAAGAAAGGAATCAGAGTGATGGACCTGTGGCGCTGCCAGGTGGCCTCGATCACGTGGGTTCCTGATGTAAGGGGTAAAAGAATCTTGAGGTCATGGGGCTTCCCCTGACCTGGATTCTATCTCTCCGTCACCGGCAGAATCGCTGAATAATGCCTACAGTTCAAAATAGTCATTTAGACTGAGTGTAGTCTATGGTGGGTATGAACTATGTGAATTGGCGGGTTCGAAGAACTCTTGCCTAAATTATTACCAGCACAAAACAGTTTTCATTTCCAGGAACTAAGAATGTATGTGTAACTGCTTTGTCTACGAACCACCGATGCCATGACCATGACACAATGGACCTGATTAGTCTATTTTTGACTACCTTGTATTCTTAGCCAACCCGCGTGCATGTGTTATGTTCGAAAGACCGCATGCACCGGAGACTAAAGTGAGATTCCCAGCCATAACGAGATTCTTCATGGATATATATTTTTCCCTTTTTACATCGAGAACATTTACAATGGTCAGCCAGATTCTCAATCAATGTACTTGTTCACTGCAAGCGTTGCCAGACACTGCAGACTTTGCTGAAGATATTTTTCGTTTCGACGTTCTCATCCTGTGTATTGATGTCGTGTTGTCAGCCTCCAGTGACAGTATAGTGGTGTCCTCATCGTCAGCATTCGAGGTGCTTACGGCAGTGTCTTCATTATCCAGTGTGGTGGAGCAGATGTCACTTGGGTTTTCACTCGACTTGTCTGTTGTCGACTCATCCAACTTTGTTTCGTAGATCGAGGGACTGTGTTTCGTAGTAAAAATAGGCTTTCTGCTATTCAGAAACTTGCAGGTTTCGCTTTCGCTTGATTTTTTTTTCCGTTCTATTTTTCAAAATAAACTTGGTCAATACAAAATAAATGAATAGTAATATATAGTAGAGAAAAGCGATGCGATGAACTATCAGTAATGAGTGACTGCATCCGGTCATTTGACCAGACGCGTACATGCAATGTTTATTTTCTGGATTAAGCTAATTACAAATATTATTGTTTCGACTCAGAGTGGCTAAGCCGAAGTGCACATTCTTGGGATTTCCGTTACTTGTAAATTATTTTTTATTTTTTAAAAAGCCATTTTTCTTGAAATAAAAACATGATTCAATAACAAAAACAAGGTCGTATGGCTGCCTATAGGTGTAAGTCACCGTTTAATAAAAGAAAAAAAGTCACCACAAAAGTCTACAACAATCTACATTCAATTTATATTTATAAGTCAGCAAGCATATAATCAACATTAGCTCTCTAAGAAATGAATCAGCAAACAGTTAAAGGAGTGTACATAAAGTGTTACACACAACTATCTATCTATCTAGTCTGGAGTACACAATTATCATGAACCTGTGCAACAATGAGTTTAGCTGACATGGCCGAAATGTAAAACAAAAACATATCTTGCTATAGTGTATGATGGAAAAATTATATTTTAGCTAGTCACATAGTCACTGAAAATGTCAATAAACACAATAAACATTATGTAGTCACGGTTATCAAAAAAAACTATTTGAAGAAGAGCAGTGAATGATTCATTGAATCCGGAACCCCAATGTGTTTTACAGCTACAGATACTCTACTAGGCTGGTTAATTGAAAATACTGTAAAATACACTGATTTAACACAACTGTATCACAACAAAAATAAGTCTACACTCCAATAAAAACAACTTATTCAAACTGTTCTGAATAATTACTAAGGCACCTTAGATTATAGAACTGGTCAAATGAAGTGTTGTTTTTTTGACATATATAGTGTAGTATACTCATGTTGTGTGTAATCATTATATTTAAAATTCACATTTCCTAATATGATAGGATGCAAATATCCAGTGCAATACCGCAAAATTACGGCATGCTGTAACTTATGGCATTACGGTGACAAATGTATAATAATACATCTTATGGAGCAAAAAAACAACATTCTGACATGTTATAAGATCAGTAGCGATGCACAGTATAACTGGCTATGCAAACTTCACAGAAGGTATCAGTATTAAACTAAACTGCACTCACATATTTCCTGTCAAACTAGCATGTGAACGAACACATGAAATTCTATGACAGAACCCCACACCCTGCCTGTGGCTTTCGTTGCGTATGGAAGTTATTTTCATGAGTGAGGCGGTGTATCCTGCAGCCGTACTTTCACGAGCGGAGCATCACTGCATCTCAGAGGAAAAGAACTTCCATACGCAACGAAAGCCACGGGCAGGGCGTGGGGTTCTGTTATTATTACATATGTTCCATATTTGATTATTTCTTATTAAAGAAAAAACATACAACAAACCGGGATGGATTTGGGGTTGGGGAACCCCATTGCCCATTAATTTGGCATGTATTTTAGAATTGAATAGACACTCTATTTTACTGACTAATATAAAACAAATGATAAAATATTGGCTAAAAATAAAAATAAAGAATGAAAACAGACTTGGCATAGAAATGGATGGTAAAGGCATACTTAATTGGGTATCTGGTATCAAAAATATCTGGAAATGAATAAATCACGAGAAAATAATGATCCAAATTATAACACCAATCTAATCAACACAATTTGCGTTAACTCAAAACAGTATTCGAAAACAAGAGTAAAAAACAAATGCATGATGATAATAAAATAAAAAAACAAACGAATAAACTGCGAACATTTAGACTGCTAAAGAAAAATTGCCAGTATGAAAATTATCTAACAACAGTAACATATGCAAAACATAGAGCAGCATTAACAAAATTGAGAATTAGCACCTACAATTTAGAAATTGAGAAAGGACGATACAAAAAATTCTTTGCAGTGGAAGAAAGTTCACTGCTTGCGACCAAAATGAGATTGAAGACGAAATGCATTTCTTACTTGAGTGCAAGCTGTATGAAAATGAGAGAACTGAAATGTTGAAGGAAATAAATTTAATACATTGCAACAACACAAATACTAATAAATTGATTACAATGCTAACAAGCAATAACAGCCAAAAAATAACAAAACTAGCAAGCTACATCTATAACTGTTTCAGTGCCAGAGAAAATCATTTCAAAAATCAACCAGCTGCCCCTAGATTAAAAAAAAAAAAATTAGCGCTTCCAGTTTGTTACTTCATCAGTTTTTTATCTTTATTGTAATTTCCTTTTTCTGAGTCAATATCCAAATAAGGATACGATTATGCAATAAAAATTACTATTCGATGTGACTGACAAAATTACTGCTCTCTAATTAAAAGGTGATGTAGTTTTGGAGGAGAAAGTTGTTGCTGAGAAAGAAAAAACAACAGGTGATGATGAAGAAGAGAAAGCTGAATCTGAGCAAACAAAAGAGGATGCAGTATCCACTGAAAATAATGAAGAGAAGATGGTGGCAGATGGTGAGAAGAGTGAGGAAAAGATTGAAGAAAAACCTACACCACCAGAACTAACTGAAGAGGACTTGGCAAAGTTGAAAACTGCTAAAGTAATTTTTGTGATTGGTAAGATTTTTTCCTTTGATCTGATTGGCTCAGTTTTACATGGTTTTGATATGCATTTATTCTTGATATTGAAATGAGCTCACAAAGATACAAAAAGGGAGTTTTTGCAGTTAGTGTGTATGTCTGTGTGTGTGTCTGTGTGTCTGTTCCACTGATATCTCAAGAACCATACATTGATTTTTGATAAAACTCTGGGCCAATGCACAGATTTGATTAGATTTTGGTAAAAATCCATGCATATTAATTACCTAATTTGCATGATAATTAGCTGATTTTTAGCTGTTCTATGACTGTTCTACTGATATCTAAAGAACGACTCATTTGATTTTGATGAAACTTGGCACAAAGATACTCCAAACTAATGCGCAGATTTGATTAGTTTTGGGTAAAAATCTGTGCAATATTAATTACCTATTACTTTACATTGTAAGTGTATACATGTAGCATGGACAAAACTAGCATGGAGAAAAAAAAAAATTTTATTAGTCACATGGTTTGTGGAATTTGTTTCTCATGAGTGCTTTAACAATCGACTTTGTATTTTACATATAACATGTATGACCAAAACTTCTTATGAGAAAACTAAAATAATGTGGATCAGTCACATGAGTAGGCTGCCATCATGGATTCCTGGCAAAAATGGCCATGTTTGGTGTTTGTTTAAATGCAATAACTTTACAATGGCTTATGCATGGCACTGTACAACAGATAACAACTAATGTCACTTGACTTTAAATGTACACTATCTACATGGACATTATCAAGTCAATTCAAACTTGGTATTATATGAACACATGCTGGGTTTGCAAGCTATTACCGGTATACACCAACTACTAAATATATTTCTACAACATTAATGAGTGATGTTGGGTGGATTTGTCCCTGGCAACCATGATACACCCATATCAACCAGTTCAAAACATGATTAGTCCCCGTAGTCCGAAAACAGGGACTTATGTTTTGACTTCCGTGTGTCTGTACGTGCACGCGTGTGTGCGTGTGTGTGTGCGTGCGTGCGTGCGTTCGAACCTGTATCTTAGAAATGCCTGGACCAATCACAATCAAACTTCACACATACATCATACATGATATTATACATATGCACGTCAATTTGTTTTATGATCTGATTCAAGATGGCCGAATGGCGGCCATTTTTGTGCTAAAAAATCCTATAAATCAACCATTTCTTGGCTGTTTACAGATGGATTTTGTTCAAACTTGGTATATACGTTGGACATTATGGGACCTTGATGCAAATAATTTTGTTTTTCAGATAAGATTCAAAATGGCCGACTGGCATAGATAGACAGATAGACAGATATATTGGTTTGACGATCCTATTCAAAATGGCCAAATGGTGGCCTTTTTTGTGCTAAACAATCATCAAATATCAAGCATTTCTGGCATTTATGGATGGATTTTCTTTATACTTCATGTCATAGATAAACAGATATATTGGTTTGACGATCCTATTCAAAATGGCCAAATGGTGGCCTTTTTTGTGCTAAACAATCATCAAATATCAAGCATTTCTGGCATTTATGGATGGATTTCGTTCAAACTTGGTACATATATTAGACATTACAGGTTCCTGATGCACATCATTTATTTTTCAGATCGGATTCAAAATGGCTGTCCGGCGTCCATTTTGTTTTAATGAATGGGCTTCTAGACCCATAAATCCGACTTGTTTTGACTGATAATATTTTCAAATTTTAAATATTCATTATACATCATGTCATAGATAAACAGATATATTGGTTTGACTATCCTATTCAAATTGGCCGAATGGTGGTCATTTTTGTGCTAAAAAATCATCAAATATTAAGCATTTATCAGTGGATTTCGTTCAAACTTGGTACATAGATTAGACATTACGGGTTCCTGATGCTCATCATTTTATTTTTCAGACTGGATTCAAAATGGCTGACTGGTGACCAGTTTGTTTTAATGATTGGGCTTCTAGACCCATAAATCCGACTTGTTTTGACTGATAATATTTTCAAATTTTAAATATTCATTATACATCATGTCATAGATAAACAGATATATTGGTTTGACTATCCTATTCAAATTGGCCGAATGGTGGTCATTTTTGTGCTAAAAAATCATCAAATATTAAGCATTTATCAGTGGATTTCGTTCAAACTTGGTACATAGATTAGACATTACGGGTTCCTGATGCTCATCATTTTATTTTTCAGACTGGATTCAAAATGGCTGACTGGCGACCAGTTTGTTTTAATGATTGGGCTTCTAGAGCCATATCTCTTAAATGCTTTGACTTATTATATTTAAATTTTATATATTCGTTATACATCATGTTATATATATACATGTATTCAAAATTACATACATGTATTTCAAGATTTTGAATGCTGTTCCAGAGCAATATCTCTCAATATGGACAAGTACTTGTTTGACGATCAGATACAAATGTCAATCATTTTAATGTTAAAAAATCATATTCCTGACATGGTTATATTCCAGCTATATTACTATAAACAAAACTATATTTCTTAAATGGCTTTTTTTTTTTTTTTGGACATTACGGTACTACTAACAAAACTTCCACCTTTCTGATTCACTTGACAATATACAAATAGCTCATATGTAGAATGCTTTATTGTGTACATATTCATGGTTTGTTTAGGGACAGTACACTCAGCAAACCAAAAATATAATTCATGGGTTTTAGCAGAAATATATATATATTTTTTTTAATTTTTGCACATTGTTTATTTGTCAAGTACAATGTACTTACATACATAGACTGGTTTTCTATGAAATCTGTTTATTTTATTATAAATAACAATCATAATTACAGGCCTAAATATATTGGTGGCCCTATAAAAAGTAACTTACTTTTATCTGCTCGGTGGCCCTGTAAAAAGTAACTTACTTTGATCTGCTAGGTGGCCCTATAAAAGTAGCTTACTTTGCTCTGCTAGGTGGTTCTATGAAAGGTAACTCACTTTGATCTGCTAGGTGGCCCTATAAAAAGTAACTTACTTTGATCTGCTAGGTGGTGCTATAAAAAAATTACTTACTTTGATCTGCTAGGTAGCTTTATGGAAAAAAACTTATATTTTGATCTGCTAGGTTCACTAAGAGGACCTATGTCTCAGTTACATGTTACAATTGGAGCCCCTGACATAAATGCTATTATTCATTAACTAGGGGGTCCTGGAAGTGGTAAAGGTACTCAATGTGAGAAGATGATTGCCAAGTATGGATTCACACATATATCAGTTGGTGATCTACTTAGAGCTGAGGTCTTGTCTGGAACTGATAGGGGAGCTCAGCTAACTGAAATAATGGAGAAAGGTGTACTTGTACCAACAGTGAGTAATCTCTATGTCTACATTGACAATTAGACATCAAATGATTGTAGAATGGATTAACTCCCTAACTCATTGGGTTTTTATTCTGTAGTCTGTAGTATTTGAACTATTAAAAGAAGCTATGTCAGCCAAGATTGACACTGCAAATGGATTCATTATTGATGGATATCCAAGAGAAGTCTGCCAAGGAGAAGAATTTGAGAAAGAGGTAAGACATTTTAATCCAAATAAAATGCTTTTTTGTACTTCAAATATTCTTTAGGTTTAAATTCATTGATTTTTCTGAAAAACATTTGGTCATGTGACCCATTTTGTAATCTATTACATCTTTGAACGACTTCAAACATCGCCACATTTCCACCTCTTTTCTGCCTACTTTACAGCTTGATTCATTTGTGCTGACCTGACGTGACAGCTATTTTGGAATTGTTGAACACTGATGGCGCTATTCATTTTGTGTTTCACAGTGTGAAATTTTCTCAGATATTATTAGGCCAATGAAAAAAAAATGCAAGTTAGGGTTAGGGTTTCGTTTAATTTCATTTTGTGGAAAAGACTAAGCCGGGTAGAACCTCTAATGACTGAGCTATTGTGGACTAGGAAAATAAATGTATTAGAATGACTTGAAAGTATGGGCTTAGATACTCAAGTTTTGGTCTTAGTCTTGTAAATTTCATTCAGACTCTAATAAATATTGCAGAGTGTACAGTCTTGATTATCACTATTATTCAGTTAATTATTCTTGATGAATTATAAATTCATTATAAAATTATTCTTTTATTTTTCAAGTCATTTACAATAAGTTGTGTCAATAGGGAATGCAACAAATGTTATCTCTCTGTCTCTCTCTATCTACAGATTACAGAATGCCAATTTGCATTATACTTTGATGTCACAGATGAAACCATGACAGAGAGACTATTGAAACGAGCAGACACTAGTGGACGTTCTGATGACAATCCTGAAATAATTAAAAAACGATTAGAAACGTACCATAAACTATCCGAACCTGTATTGGCATACTATGAAGAGAAGGGTAAAGCCAAAAAGGTATTCATTTTTTCAGTCAACAATAAATTACATACATTCTTGATGAGCTAGGTGGTCAAATATTGAGTTACTTCTATTTTGCTAGGTGGTCCTACAGTGTATTGCTTTCCTTGATCAACCACAGGGGGCAGCAGGCATTATAAAACATCTCTGTACATGCATTGGTTTATTTGCTTTGTCAATGTTTATTTCTCTGATGAGCAACTCCAGTTATCAGTTAGGTCTGATTGGGATAAACAGCATGTGTTTGATTTTGCAAATTAAAAACATCAGCTTGAATGTACAGAAAAAAGAAAGGGTGGAAACTCTCAGGGCAGTGGCATGAGGTGGTTAGTAGAATGGCTAGCCCATTTAAATTGCCCCCTATAGATCAACTATTAAATTGACAAGCAAACATAAAACTTCTTGACATTAACTCTGGCATACCTCAATCTCATGGAATCACCAGGCTTTTTAGAGTATCTCACTTTTTTCAGCAGTCTAGGTAATTTGACACTGATGACAATTCATATGAAAATTTGTGCTTACAACTGGTTTTTAATCCGTGTCGAAAACGTGCACAGAATGGTCGTTTTGTGCACGTTTTCGACACAGCTTATCAGCTACCTCAAGTGCCAAATCCATGAAATAAACAACCAATGTCAATAGAGTAGCCTAGGTGTTAAAAATGGATTAAGTACTGGCAAACCAACTTCTGCACAGGTACGTTTCTAAACGCTTGCTTTTTAGCTGATTTAGTCATCATTTTTGAACTCAGAAGCCCGCAAAACCTAATATTACATGTGAGTACAAAACAAATCCGTCGAGATTTCACATTTTCCCGTAAAAGGGATGCTGGCTGTTCCCTCTCTGGACTCCCTCCCCACGTATACTAGTACTGGTACTACCATGGATTAGTACCTTCCATGGTACTACCAACTCTAACCATGTCCCCATTTGGTGACACATGTAAAGCTATAAATGGGCATCAATACTCATTTCGCCCAATATTTCGCTTTTATTACATTTTATAACATATCACTTAATTTCCGACCGGAAACACGACCATGTTTTTATCCCTTTTTTTTTCTCACTCGCTTATTAAAAACACTGACCGCTTGTTCAAACACTGAACACTGGCACATGAGTTGTCGAAATGGTTGTTTTAGTGCTAAAGTTTGAGGATTCAATGAGTATTAACCATTATTTAATTTCGAACGACACTTCCAAACCATCATACTTTGTTTCGTTCGCGAACGTACAGCGGGACTGTGTTCCGTTTGAATCCAGGGCTGCTATATCGTTTCAACAACATGATTATCGAGACAATTACGTGATACAGGCAATGCTAACTCCTTAGGGCAGAGAGCAGATACACCAGGAACATATTGATGCCACGGCCATGTATTTAAAATGCGAGCATGCAGACGGGCAATATTTCTGGGTTCGCGCGCTTGAAAAAATAAGCGAAAATTATTCAACAGGCGGTTGCAAAAGCGATTAAATATGATAATCGAAAAGCAGAAGCGAGCAGGAGGTTGGGTAAAATTAGTGCTGTACATTCAGGTCCTTTGTAAAAATACGATCGGCCAAGATCTATATCATTCTGAGGCACGCTAGAGACAGACAAAATGCAGTTTTAAATATTGACACCGTTCGTATTTTTTAAATAATGAGTCAAAAAATAAATAAATTGTATGCTGCTTAAGCGATGATGGATCGAAACAGACTCGTTTTGCAAGTTTTAACGGCTACGTTCTGCTGAAGATATAAGACTTCACTTTCGGAGTTATTACCGAAGATAATGTACAACAGCAAAAAACAACATTTGGTTATGTGAAATAGAGTAGCATTCATGTAGGTCCAATCAGTACTGTTGTATCGTCTATTTCGTCAACCGAATGTTACTACCTGAACCTGCTTGTCGATTATTATTGCAAATGTCATTTTTTTCCAGAATCAATTGGGTATAAGTACGTTATTTTAGAATGATTTTCATTTGGTTTCACCAAACACAATTGTCTTTGGTTTCACGTGATAGTTAATCTGATTTATCATATAGCATTACAAACAGGAAGTCCTCGGCATGGGTCAGAGTACTAGTATACCCCAGACCACTCGTTTTGATGAATGGTCTGGGTGTGGCTTGTGGGTAAGAATAGAAAATGAATTTCGGTGAAGTTGTGATTATTTGGATTTTTGAGAACGGATTTTTACTATTGAAATGAAATTATCACGTCTAGGGGTGAATTGTTAATAGGTGAAGTGATGTTAAAAACATAAGTAGTTCATCTTCTTGCGTACACCGCAACAACAAAGGTTTATTTTCTAACACAGATCTCCAGTCAAGAGGGTGGCGTTTGGACGTAACCCCGGAGTTAAACCATAGACAATATAGTAGGAAGGACAAGCAACTCCAGCGATTCTATTGTAGCAGGGTAGGCTGGAAAAAAGTTAAGCTGATTTAAACTAACCGTTAACATAAACTAAATATTTATTTCGATTTCTCGTTAAGGTAGAGATGCCTGACAGGTATTTTAATTAGTTAATTAGGCAACCAAGATGACCTCCTTTGTCCACAAAACTATATACAGCCAAAACAAAGTCAGCTTGGACATTCAGTTGTGAGACATGACAAAATAAACGGTGCCAGTGATAGATTTCGCGAATGAAAGAACAAAATAAACGCAATCAAAGGCGCCGACCACGCACGTTCGAAATAAATAGAACTGACGAGAAATTTCGCCAGCATTTTTCACTCACGCAAACGCACACACATGCTATTTCCGTATATTGAATACGTTGGTAACGGAAGGGACAAGTTTAAATCATCTTTGTATTAACACAACTTGAAAGCAACAGTCTCACACTGAATATATGTTGATAAATTATCAAACTAAACAATCAATGAAGCGGACTGCGTAATTTCGTTGATGAGAGTCGCCTACGGTATTCCATGGGTATTCTAAATGGCCGTTGCTGATCACGAGTTCCCGTGTGTAGATGATTTGCTCGATGTTTTTTTTTTCGGATTTTGATGATGGTGGAAATGATAGTGAAGAAGATCCAAACGCAGTAGACACAGCAATTCATGTTAACAACTCTGTGTGTGTGATTCAGAGCCCGGGCATCAACATCGAAAATAGCGAAGATTTGCATTTTCTTGATTGTTAGGTAAAAGAAACCCTTTGAAACGCTATCAAAAAACCGAAAATAGTGAAAATAGAATAATAAAGACAATCGTGCCTCATTTATACACAAGTATTCAAGTTATTTTGTTGAAATTATTAATAAAAACAGGGTATAACGTAGGTAGACGTGCATTCAGGCTGAAAGACTGGACGTGTAGTCAAGATGGCGACAGACGTGAAAACGGAAAACGGAATGAAAGTCTATTAAAAAAATGCGAGACAGACAACAACAAAAAACAAGTGTAGTCAGTGAAAATAACAAAATTTGACGATTCATGCATCATGAAAACAATAATATTCGTGTATTTTGTCGAATACGGGGTACACACTTACACATGCATTCCGTTTGAAAGAGTGTGAATAAGTAGTCAAGATGACGACAGACATGAAAACGGACGGATTGAAAGTTAATTTCAAAATAAGTGTAAGACAGAGAACAAAAAACGAGCACAGTCGGTGGAAAATAACATAATAAGAAGATTCATGCATCATGAAAACTAAAATATTTGAGTATTTTGTCGAAAACGGGGTACAACCTTAGACATGAATTCCGGTTGAAAGAGTGTGAGCTATTGTCAAGATGGTGACAGACGAGAGAACATACGGATTCAAAGTCTGTTTGAAAAAAAAATGCGTGGCAGAGAAAAATAAAAAACAAGCATAGTTGGTAAACAATAACATAATAAGATTCATGCACCATGAAAACAAAAATATTCAAATATTTTGTCGAAAACGGGGTATAGACTGAATATAACATGTACGGAAACATTACTGCCGTCTGAAACTAACTTTTAATTTTATTCAATTAAACAGGAGCATATATATTAAAAGTCATATTTTTTACTAGTGAACCACGTTCATGAGAACATCTGATAACTATTGTGTGTTCGGAAGATGCGCATTGCGGAAAGATACTTGTAGTTTGATACGAAAGTAGTGACATCGCATGGAAGTAAATATGACGTTATTGTTTACTTGCTCATCATAATATTCCAGCCCTGCTTACGTTGGGCATACGGCGTTTGACATTGGTGTTACTATACTACTATACTGTCTATGGTTAAACAGGGCCCAAATTGATAGGGAGTAAAACACGGAAGTGGAAGAGCTGTCCATGCATTGACCAATCACACAAGAGCTCACAAACACCAACGAAATATTTGTTGTTGTACTTAACAAAGGGGTTTGGCACTAAAAACAATGGAACGTTTATAGGCTTAACGTTGGATTTAGATCGTGTTATAATCCAAATCCCCCACTAAGACTTGTAAGCACCAATTTTCATATGTTTACAGGAATAACAGATGAAAAACATATTTTCTAAAATTATAAGCAAAAATCTAATTCATTCACAGATTATTTCACCTTCTTTCAAAGTTTCATATGTATTGGGACACACTGAATTATAGATAAGTTATAGCACATAACTGATTCCATGTTATGCAACAACTCCAAATTTATTTGATAAAGGGGGCATATTAATGCAACTGCATAACATTTCTTGATAACTAAATTTTTTACAATGTAGATTTAACTTTTAGATTTGTGTCATCCTAACTGTCTCTCTTAGTTGTATTTACTAGTTCAGGTTTCAAATTCAAATATTAGTTTTTGTTATGCGTGTACTAGTATGCTAATTCAACTTGTATGTCTTGACAGATCCCGGCAAATGGAAATGCTGATGACATTTTTGCAGAAGTTGAAAAAGTACTTAAAGAGGCTGGGTACACTGCTGTAGAAGCAGCTAAAGAGGAACCATCAGAAGAGAAACAAGATGAAACAAAACCAGAGGAGGAAGTGAAGATTGATGAAGAAACAAAAATAGAAGATGAAACAATGCCAGAGGAAGAGGCAAAAATCAGTGATGGAGAAAAGACAGAAAAGGAAATGAAGGAAGATGATGAAGCAAAAGCAGAAGTAGAGGGCAAGATAGAAGAAAAAGAAATAGAGGAAGAAACAAAACCTGAGGAGAAAACAGATGAGGCAGTTGCTGAGGAAAGCAATGATGTAAAAGAGGAGAATGAAGAGAAAAGTCCAGCAGTAGTAGCAGAAGAAAGCAAAAATGCAACAGAGGAGAATAAGAAGGAGACAGAAAAGACAGAAGAAGAAGAAGAAGAAAAAAAAGATGAGGAAAAAGCAGAAGAGGTTAATGAGGAAGGAGCCAGTGAAGAGAAGAAAGCTGTAGATGAAGGAGAAGAGAAAATAGAAGAAACTAAATCTGAAGAGCCAAAAGATGAAAAAACAGACGATGTTCCAAAACCTAAGATCCTCTTTGTCACAGGTTAGTATTTGCATTATTGTTGAAGTGGCATCCTCAGATAGTAGCACGTTCACAGATTAAGTGCTGACTATGCAATTTGAAGTGTCTGTGAAACACTACTCAAATGTCTTGAATCAATAATTTTGTATATGAATAGTATTCTTAGGCTAGTTTACCTGTCTGAGTACAAAATAAATATTTTTAAATTAGTGAAGAAAACAGATTTCAAAGTCTGCATTCACTGTCAGTTATGTAATGGATTTTATATAAAGGCTCCTAATTTGCATACAAGAAAAACACCTGGAAATATAGGCATGGATTTCTGATTCTCAACTTTCTCAAAAAAATTTTATAAAAAGATTGCCCAAAAATATTACTGTAACACTGTTTTTCAAGTACTGTAAAAATTGATTCATTCCCAGTCTTTATCAATTGTCAGACCCAGTCAGCAGTATTCATGTACCAATGAACACAAATAGTCAGTGACCACATTGTTCTGTGTTGCATAAAAACTGGCATTATGTTTTGGTGAAAATTCATTCAATTATGTTATATAGTAGAACACACAAAGTGTGGGAGAAATTTGTAGTACAATTCTGTATTTTACATTAATTATAATAATCATGAAAAAGTCCTACATAGAACACTTTAATTTGGAATTACAGAGCCATTCAAAAACATTATTCTCTATCAGCAACACCCCCCCCCCCTCCAAATGTCATTGCTCTGTCATACATCATCTACTGTTAAACAAACAAAACTTTATACTGACCACTTGAGGGTGCTATAAAAAGATGTTTTTGTGATTTTCCCTTCAAGTTAAAACATGATTATGATTATTTGTAAGGTGGATCTGGTGCTGGTAAGGCTGATCTAGCCAGTAAAATTGCAGAAGAGTTCAGCGGTGTTCATGTATCAATTGGTAAACTACTAAAGGATGCAACAGAGGAAGAATCAGATGAATCTAAAGAAATTGAGACATCAATGAAGGAGGGAAATCTTGTATCTCTCAGTATCATCATGAATATCATCACCAAATTTGTTGACAAGAATTCAACTGCAAGTAGTATAATTATTGATGGATTTCCCAGGACAGTGGAACAAGCAGTTGAATATTCAAATAAGGTAGGTATACTAAATAATGATATTATTATTTATTGTAAAAGCAAATAAACTTAATGTGACAGACAAATATATGCAGCTATATATACCAGTACAAGATACAAGACAAGCTTTAACTATGTTTTCTATGGCTTCAGTATTACGTATTACATTACTGAATACAATTTGGTGGGCGATTTCTATAGTGAAGGAAACAAGTGAAAGTTATCGGTTACTGTAAAATTTAAAGTCTGGTGTCTGAAACATTGAGTAAATTTTGCTGTTGCTGTGAATATTAATTGATTTCATTATCTTATAACCAAAATAATAAGTTTTTATGACAGCAAGCATATATGGTTTTATTGGAGATGGGTTTTTTTAATTTGTGTCATTATTATGTTGATAAATGTACATAACTGCTGCTATATAGATCTTTCCTTCAAATATTTACTGTATTTGCTAGTAATTACACATTTATGTCTTTGTCAAAATTATTTGAATACAATTTTTGGTTCATGTAATTTCTTCATTATTTTCCTCTAGTACTTAAATCAAAGTTTTTTTCTGAGCTTTCTTTGATCTCTATTTTCACAAATATATATTATTTTTCAAGATTGGTTTTCCAGAGTTAGTTTTAATGATCGATGGTGATGTGGAGGAACTGGAGAAGAATGTGACAGAAAGAGCAGAGACAAGTGAAAGAGAAGACGACAAAGGGGATGCTCTAAAAAATAAACTCAATGTGTACAAAGACAATGCACCATCATTGATAGAACATTTAGAAAATCAAGAGAAAGCCAAAAAGGTCAGTCTGTAGTATTAACAGGTATTCATAATACATATAGCTTCTTTTTTATTTCTTCTATATTTTCAGTTATCAGATGATAATAAAAAACATTTGTTTTACTTTAGGTTTCTTTGAAGGAAAAGTCTGAAGATGTTGTGACTATGTTGAAGACATTGAATATTTTCTCACAGTGATCAAGCCCCATTGCAGAGGCTCACATTGCCATTCTTGTATATATCAATGTATTTTAGGGAGAGTAAATCATGATGTTGAACACACCAATTGATTCTTATTCATACTTGGGGGCTTCAGGCTAAATGTGTAATAAGGCCATGATCAAAGGGTCAACTCACTTCAGTTGAACTTAGACATGAATCATCTTGTACATAATTCAGGGTATATGCAACTCTTATTTTAATCTGGGATTTGTAAAAAGTTTTATAAAATAAGTCAACAGTTGTATTAGTGCAACCATTGATAAATCATAAATGTATTCTGTAGTTGTGCCAAAAACTTTTTATAATTATTGAGCAATTCTTTTCTAATTCAAAAATGTCCAGTAATGCAAAAAGAGGAACTATGGAGGGGAGTTTTGCAATTTATAGCAATGCAAACCATAGCTGGATTTATACAAGATTAGTCATGTTATTATGATATCTGTTTTTTTTATCAGTTCAATGTTTTCCATTTTTAAAAGAAATTTACATAGTGCATTGTAAATAATATACTGCATTTCAATTAATCATGTGAGGCATCACCATGGTTACATGTATTTAGTTGAGCCCACAATGACAGATTTTGTTATTAAATGATCTAAACTGGCAATACTGCAAAAGTATTTATCCTATCCAGCTATTTATCTAACCTGTTTCTCATACAGAAATTGTCTTTTTCTGTCATAATTGCAATAATGGGTCTTGTAATTTGAAAGTGGTGGTGGTCAAATTATGTTTAAGACCAATTTTATTTCAAATTGACTACAACTGTTTATTTACATGACAATTAGCAGTTCTCCCCTAAATATTATTGGTAACGTGCCAACTTGAAATATATCGTCATTGATTGAAGGTGAAGAAACTTTTAATTAATTTTTAACTTTTTAGAAATAAAAAAGCGTACATAAATGGTATTACAATTTGTACATAGTATAGATATTTTTGTACATGCTGAGTACCTGTAATTGTGTGATGTAAAAATTATTATATACTATACAGCAAATAAAGGCATGATAACATTTTAAAGTCTTGCTGAATACCAATTTTTCAAACATAGGAGTGGAGAGATTGCCCGGGACTGAATGTCAGGTAGGCAGCCAGTATTCAGATATCTTACATACTCCACAAGAAACTTCCCTCATTCATCATGTTGTGTGCATTATATTCTATCACCATTTGTATTTACCAGAGAAAACATTGTTTAAATACAAAAGTGTCAGAGATATCCAAATTATAAGCCCCCTTTCAAACTCTGATATGACACCGTGCAATAATAACTAGAATTACAAAAGAAAAATTTATCTAGTCATGGTTTATTAACAAAGTACAAATTAATGACATCTAAATTTATGCATTAATAACAAATTTTAAAGGCGATTTTAATATACACCAGTCCCAGGAAGTACTTTTCATAGTGATCTGACCACCAGACATACATGACTGAAATCCAGTTCCATGATGACATAAATGCTTGATTTTGATAAATTGTTAGCACTAAAATGGCTACCATTCAGCCATCTAGAATTGGATCATGAAACAAATGCATACACATATGTATGCTATGATGTGTGTGTGAATTTTGAATGTAATCAGCCCAGGCATGTCTGAATGCAAACAGATGGACACACACATGTGAAAATACAAGTCCCAGTATTCTGACTACGTCTGAAGGGCAACTTACAAAGTGAAAATATTTGAATGGCAAATATCATTCTAGATTTATTCTGTATGGAATGAAAAACATTTTTATTTTGGTGCTAAGTCAGTCAAAATAATAAGGCAGTATATTTAAAAGAAACAAGTCATTGTCAATGACACGTCCCCGTTCCGTTCATATTTGAGTGACATATACATTCAAAGCAGATCATGACCGAAATGCACCTGTATATGTACAACACATTGTACTAAATCTGAACAAAATCCATCCATGCATGACTGAGATCCGGTTACGGAATTGTGAAAATGTGCGATTTCAATGCATTTTCGGCCTTAAAATGGCCATCATTCAGCTATTGTTAAGCGGATCATGAAACAAATGCACATACATACTTGTGACATGATGTACCTTGTGTGTGTGAAGTTTGAACTCAATCAATCCAAGCATGTCTCCGATACGGATCCAGAACTGAATTCTTTAAAACAAAATGGCCGCCAGTCGGCCATTTCAAACCCTATTATGTTTAAATGTATGTACCAAATTTGAACAAAATCCGTCCATGCATAACTGAGATCCGGGTCCGGAATGGTGAAAATGTGCGATTTTGATGCATTTTCGGCCTTAAAATGGCAGCTATTCGGCTATCGTTAATCGGATCATGAAAAAAATGCATGTGCACATGTCCCATATAATGTGTGATGTATGAGTGAAGTTTGAACTTAATCAGTCCATGCATGTTCGAGATACAGGTGATCACGGACGCATGCACGGACGCACATAGGGCAAAACATAAGTCCCTGTTTTCAGACTATGTCCGAACGGGGACTAATGAAAAAAAATATACCGTACTTCCATGAGTATAAGACCAGGGGCCTGAACATGTAAAATCAGGAAAATTAGGGGGTGGGCTTATACTCAAGGACCACCTCAGAAAAGATAATTTTTTGGGGGGTTTAAAATTGTAACCCTCTTCCCAACCTTGAAAAATCATCAAAATTACATTTTTCGTTCACAGCGCCGTTCTCAGAGAAATACTACTAAATATTATTAAATGGGTAGAGTCTGTGGGAAAACTGTTGAAGGCAAGATCTTTATCATTATCTTCGTTGTGGAATGTTTTTGATCGCTCGCACACTCTCGATACAAAGCAATTTCCGCCATGGTGTTTTTCAACAGGAAAATATGTGGTATGTTAGTCATATGTCAAATGCCTCCATTATAGCACTTAGTTGCATGTCCTTGGCTGAAACAGTGTTTGATACATTACACACATCGTATTAATGAGGTTACATGTTCCAATTTATACAAGGTGGGTAATTAAGGTGGATTTCTACCCTTAAGTTATCAGAGCTGTGGATTATCCAAAAGCACTTATGTATCAAGTTTCAGTGGAATTTGATGAGTGGTACTCAAGATATCTGTATAACACCAGAGGTACATTACTTGGGGTTTGCAACTACGGTGACATGATACCAAGATCCCGTTACAATCTCGCTCTCGCACAAGTGTTCCCAACTCAGAAAAATGCGAATGCGCATTCCCGAGGTAACTAAGATACTGGGATGTCCAGGTGGATCAAAATAGCTGCCCACGATATGACGGATTACGAGAACTATATTTTCTGTACATTTTCGATGTATTACATTTTTCACTATGATAGCGACAAGAAAAGTTTTATTTTTTCATTACAAACCTTGAACGTTGATATATGTCATGTCAGAAGGTCGTAGCCTCAGTCTCGCTATCTACGAGAAGAGACTTGAATGGGATCTTGACATGATGTTACCATACAGTACTATGCGAGTTGCAAACCCCAAGTAATGTACCTCTGATAACACCTATAAATTGATTAATTTATGCAAATTTGAGCACATAATTTACATGGCTTAACCCAGAGCGCTCATATACCAAGTTGCATTGAAATCTGATGAGTAGTTGACTTATTTGTGGAAAAGCTAAAAATTGACTAATTAATATGCAAATTAGGTCAATAATATGTATGGATTTCAATTAAAAATCAAAGAAAGCATAGAAAGAACTCCCGTGTGCTGAGAGTATTGGAGACACATCTGCGATGAATTCAATTTAAATCTAATTTTTTTAGATATCAGAAATGAGCGAATAATAGATAATGAATATTCATGTTTATCAACATTAAACTAATCATGTCTATGGATTACCTCAATGAACCAAATGAATTATTATACAAACTAAGCAATTATTATGCATAGATTTAGGTCTGTATATTGTTTCAGGGCATGCATGTACAATGTTTCATTATAACATGATGATTAATCCTAACTAAATCAGTGGAAAGCTGTAAAGTAAATTATTATGTAAATTAGGTAATTATTATAGATGCATAACAAGCAGCCAGTCGGCCAAGATAGCTCCGCTGTTAGCAATGCATATTTCAATAAAAGAACAGAAGATATCATTAGAAAATGAACAATATGTATAGTATTAAAGCAATGAGACTTGCTGTTTTCAACAAGAATTCAAGAATATCACCTTTCACCAAAAATAATCATCAAAATTAGATAATTGAAGATATCGCCACGACATTAACAAATCTGAAAGAGGTCCACATATAGTACCTATATATGTAATATAAAAACAATCAGACTTGCGGTTTTCAACAAGAAGTCGAAAGTATCACTTTTTACCAAAAATGACAAAAATATTAAGCAAAATTAGAGAATTGAAGATATCATCATGAAATGAACAAATCTGAGAGAGGTCCACATGTAGTACCTATATATGTAATATCAAAGCAATCGGACTTGCAGTTTTTAACGAGAAGTCGAAAATATCACTTTTTACCAAAAATGACGAAAATAAATATTCACTAAAATTAGAGAATAAAAGATATTATCACAAAATGAACAAATCTGAGAGAGGACCACATGTAGTACCTATATATGTAATATCAAAGCAATTTGACTTGCGGTTTTTAACAAGAAGTCAAAAATATCACTTTTTACCAAAAATATTGATCAAAACTAGTGAATTGAAGATATCATCACGAAATGAACAAATCTGAGAGAGATCCACATATAGTACCTATATATGTATTATCAAAGTAATCGGACTTGCGGTTTTTTACAAGAAGTCAAAAATATCACTTTTTACCAAAAATGACAAAAATATTCACCAAAATTAGAGAATTGAAGATATCATCATGAAATGAACAAATCTGAGAGAGGTCTACCCAAGGTACATATATACCAAGTATCAAAGCATTCAGGCTTGTAGTTTTCAAGAAGAAGTCGAAAAGGTAAAAAATACGGACGACGATGGACAATCACTCATATGATAAGCTCCGCTCGACAAAGTCGACAGCGGAGCTAAAAACCTAAAACTAATTTGATCATCACATTGTGTTAAAGTACATATGTACCAAGATTCATTGATTTAAGATAAGTATTGTCACAGACCATGTATGTACGAAGTTTCATTGAAATGTGATTAGAACCAAAAAATATGATTTATTATGCAAATTAGGTAATTATTATGATTTTAACCCAAAACTGAATGAGTCTGTGCATTGTTCTGGAGCATCAATGTACCAAGTTTCATTGAAATGGGATAAATAATACTTGCGATATCAGTGTAAAGGCCAAAAATTAACTAATTATGCAAATTAGTTGATTAATATGCTCACATTTTTACTTTGGATTGTTGTAGAGCATCTATGTACCAAGTTTCATTGAAAAGTAATGTAGTGATAGTACTTGAAACATCAAAAGCTGAAAATTGATTAATTATGCAAATTAGGTAATTAAAATTTCACATATCTGTCTGTACACCGTCATATGTATCTATGTAAGTTTCATTGAAATGTGATGATTAGTACCTGAGATATTAGTGGAAAAGCTGAAAATTGACTAATCATTATGCAAATTAGGTTAATTTTATGCATGGATTTTTACCCAAAACTAATCACATCTGTGCATTAGTCCAGAGCATCTATGTACCAAGTTTCATCAAAATCTAATGAATGGCTCTTTAGATATCAGTGGAACAGTCAAGGAACAGCTGAAAATAGCTAATTATCATGCAAATCAGGTAATTAATATGTATGGATTTCAACCAAAAACCTAATCAAATCTGCGCATTAGCCTAGAGCATCTATACACCAAGTTTCATTAATAACCAACATACAGTTCTTGAGATATCAGTGGAACAAACAGACACACACACACACACACACACACACATACAGACAGGGTAACCATAAAGACTCCCATTGTGTGCTTTGCATACGGGAGTCAAAAACAGCTATCATGTAAGACCTTGCCAAACATTCCATCAACCAATTCACATAACAATACATCTGTCATTATTTTTTCCAATAATTTTTTTGTATTCTTCCACTTCATTGAGATAATCTATTGGTGGCCAGCGATTCTTTGTTATAAAATCAAGATTATCGCCATCAAGTTCTGCAAACTCAGTTCGCTGAGTAAATGCCATATAGTTTGTAGAAATGAAGTGACAACACCAATCAGACAACTGATCAGCATTATGAATCTGTAAAAAATAAACAAAGGTATTAACAAACAATTTACTGCTGCATGTTCAACCAGGATTGCCAATAAATGTGTTTAAAATTTCGAAGGCCATAATATACATGTACACCTTAAACATTTTAGCATGTGTATATTTGTTAGTGTGTTTAGTCTGGCTGTATGTGGCATTCAACACCCAAATTATACAGTGTAAATTTGAAACATGCAAACAGACAAAAATTCAGATTTTCATCAAACAAAATATCACAGAACAAATAATACAATGCCTCAGTAACTAATTTGAATAAACTTAATGATTGCATTATAAAGTTATAGATAACAAGCCATGCATGGCACAGTCCAAGTTAGTTATCAAATTTAAGATATATAGTTTTGTTTATAGTAATATAGCTGAAATATAAACATGTCAGGAATATGATTATGATGATTGTTTAACATTTAAATGATTGACATTTGTATCCGATTGTCAAACGAGTATTGAGAGATATTGCTCTGGAACAGTATTAATTGAAACAAAATCAGCCATTTTGAATACATGTATAATGAATATATAAAATTTGAACATAGTCAGTCAAAGCATGTCAAAGATATGGCTCTAGAAGTCCACTAGTCAGCCATTCTGAATCTGATCCAAAAAATAAAATAATGTGCATCAGGAACCCGTAATGTCTAATGTATGTACCAAATTTGAACAAAATCCAACCATAAATGCTGGATATTTGATGATTTTTTAGCACAAAAATGGCCACAATTCGGCCATTTTTAATAGGATCATCAAACCAATATATTATATTGATATATGTATATCTATGACATGATGTATAATGAATATTTAAAATTTGAACATAATCAGTCACAGCAAGTCAGAGATATGGCACTAAAACCACATTTATTAAAACAAAATGGCCGACAGTCGGCCATTTTTAATCTAATCTGAAAAACAAAATGATGAGCGTCAAGGTCCTATAATGTCCAACGTATATACCAAGTTTGAACAAAATCTATGTAACGGCCGAGAAATGCTTGATTTTGATGATTTTTAGAACAAAATTGACGCAATTCAGATCGTGAAACAAATTGATGTGCATATGCATAACATCATGTATGATGTATGATGTATGTGTGAAGTTTGATTGTGATTGGTCCAGGCATTTTTAAGATACAGGTCCAGACGCACGCACGCATGGACGGAAGCACAGATGCACAGAGGTCAAAACTGCGTCCGAACGAGGACTAAAAATGACCAAGTATTTTGCTGAACAAAATGATGGCAAATTTCTAATAAATCCAATAAAGTTGGACCTTTTTCAGATTTGTTCATTTCATGATGATATATATTCAAATATTCAAATTTTGATGAATATTTTTTCTCATTTTTGGTATAAAGTGATATTTTGTTAAAAAATGCAAGTCTGTTTGATTTAGACCTCTCTCAGATTTGTGCATTAAATTGCTAACTCAGTCAAGAGGCTGCTTGTTTAAACATATAGAGCATTGTCTTCAAGTTGCAGAGACTGATTCTTCTCAAACTATTCAAAAAATGATGAGATAGCTCTGCTGTTAGCAATGCACATTTCAATTAAAATATCAAAGTAATCAGACTTGCAGTTTCAAGAAGAAGTTGAAAAAGTATAAAGTTCATGCAGATGCTGATGGACAATCACTCATAAAATAAGCTCCACTCTACACAGTCAACAGCGGAGCCAAATATAGATTTTTAAGCTTATTTTAGGTCATATATATGAGGGGCATATGTGTACCATCATATATCAACTATCTACCAAGTTTGGAAAAATGTGATAAATGGACAATTACATGGAACCCAATTTACTGTGTCTGTCTAAAAACAAAAATGGGGAAAAATTGTGGTTATTATTATGTACCTGTGCACTATGAAGCAGTCCAATCACGTCAATATCAGCCTCTGCGATGTTAGCAGCTGTTGACCTTTCAATCTCTTTAGTGATGTACAGTTCACATAAATTGATGAGTCTCAATTGACTAAACTGATTGGCTAGTACCACAATACCAACTGAGTCATTATCCTCAATCGGTGAATGGTCACTGTAGAGATACTCCATCAATGCAAGGAAACATTCTGGTCTGCTATTCAGTATTTCAATCTATTACACCAATACAAAGAAGCAATTGAAAGTAAAACAGTTCATTTGGTAAAAATTCTAATATTACTTTGCTGCGTCAATAAACTCTCAGCATACTTTTCCACTTTTCAGTTGCATTATGTTTAGGCTGTTGCTCTCATAGCAGTTTTCACACAATTATGGCTTTAAGCCAGTTTGAATTCACTCTGAAAAACAAAATTAACAAGAACCATAATGTCTGATGTATGTACCAAGTTTGAACAAAATACATCCTTACACAAAATTCTGGTTCTGGGATGGCAGAAATTAAATTTTTTTTTTAAATGGCCGCCATGCAGCCTACTTGAATCAAATCATGGATGTGGATAAGTCGCTTAAGATACTTCATGTATTTATGAAGTTTCAATGTGCTCACACCTGCAGAGGTTTCCAAACACAAGGACTAATAAACAACAAAATTTAAGAATCTCAAAACAAACAAGATCAATATGAGCATCATTATTATAACTTACCTTGTTACTTGAACTCTCTGCAAATCGTCCACTAAACATGGCTGACATTACATCACATCTTGCAATCAATATTGCTTTATGTGAATACACTGTGGTACCTATAAAGAAGACAAGCCATGCATGGCACAGTCCCCGTTAGTTATCAAATTTAAGATATAAAGTTTTGTTTATAGTAATATAGCTGGAATATAAACATGTCAGGAATATGATGATTGTTTAACATTTAAATGATTGACATTTGTATCTGATCGTCAAATGAGTATTGAGAGATATTGCTCTAGAACAGCATTAATTAAAACAAAATCTGCCATTATGAATATATGTATAACGAATATATGAAATTTGAACATAGTCAGTCAAAGCATGTCAGAGATATGGCTCTAGAAGCCCATTCATTAAAACAAAATGGCCACTAGTCAGCCATTCAGAATCCGATCTAAAAAATAAAACAATTTTTTTAGCACAAAAATAGCCACCATTAGGCCATTTTGAAAAGGATCGTCAAACCAATATATCCGTATATTTGTGACATGATGTATAAAGAATATTTAAAATTTGAACATAATCAGTCAAAACAAGTTGGAAATATGAGTCTAGAAGTCCATTCATTAAAACAAAATGGCCGCCAGTCAGCCATTTTGAATGTTATCTGAAAAACAAAATTATTTGCATCAAGGTCCCATAATGTCTAATGTATATATCAAGTTTGAACAAAATCCATCTGTAAACAGCCGAGAAATGCTTGATTTTTATGATTTTTTAGCACAAAAATGGCCGCCATTCGGCCATCTTGAATCAGATCGTAAAACAAAATGATGTTTATCAAGGTCCTATAATGTCCAACGTATATACAAGGTTTGAACAAAATCCATATGTAAACAGCCGGGAAATGCTTGATTTTGATGATTTTTAGCACAAAAATGGCCGCCATTCGGCCATCTTGAATCAGAACGTGAAACAAATTGACGTGCATATGTATGATATCATGTATGATGTATGTGTGAAATTTGATTGTGATTGGTCAGGGCATTTCTAAGATACAGGTCCGGACGCACGCACGCACGCACGCACAGACGCACGGAGGTCAAAACATAAGTCCCCGTTTTCGGACTTCGTCCGAAAGGGGACTAATAAAATGCATTAGTGGTGTTTATGGGTTCAAAGTATAAATTTGGATTAGGATTATAGCAGGTTAGAGGTAGATGGTTTAGTTTAGTTTTAGCTCTGTTTTGTGGTTTGAAAATGGTTCTGTATATCAAACTCCACACATTTAAATACACAAAGGCATTGGCTGCTGATCTTGTCATAAACCATGCAGTTATCTATAGAGCCCTTCAGCAAGTCGACAGAGAAGTAAAAATGACATTTCCTAATCAAGCTCTGTTTATATTACAATTGAGAATTCAACTTCATATTGTTTTACATCTGACATTACTTCATTACTATATACCAAGTAGACATAATTGAAATCTGGTGACAATGTCATTATAACTGCATGTCACTAACATTGAAATAGCAACCATGTTTTAGAAAGCAAGATAGTAAATATATATGTTGGGTGGGGTTATAGTTCAAGCAACATCAAGTATGACTGCATGCTGTATGTCAAATTGTTTATAACTTTAGCTGTATAAAAGCATATCAGGACCAACCAGAGAACAGAAGATATTGCGATATGGATTTTTTTTAAAGCATATATGCTATATAAATTTACCTTTATCTAATCAAGTCAATGTAAAAGTTGCCCATGCAATTGTGTCTTAAACAATATTCTGGTAAGTTTCGTTATATTTAAACAAAAAAATATTCAGAATCATAGCTTTAATAAACCCTGACCCCTGGAATAGGCTTGGGAAACATTTATTTCTGATACTAAAATGTTCCAAAATATGATTCAATGACATTTTTTTCTTTTATTTCAAGTTGTGAATGTCTACTTTTGAACTGATGCACACTGACAAGAAACAAATTTAAATGCATATTTTTTGGACATTTTGAGTCGTCACTGACCTCAAGAAGCAATCAACTTACCTTCCACATTAAACTGTATATCTGATAAGACCTTCTTATTGAAGAATAACTCTTTAAATTGCTGACCCATACAATCATTAAGATAGGTGCCAATACTAGGATTTAAAAACTCCTCATCATTTTCAATGTTTTTACAGATTTCTGATAGTCTGGGCAAGTGGAATATTTCAGCTGCCTTCTTTAATGCTTGCAATGTGTCCCTGGATAGGTTCTCAGCAAAATGTGGTAAGCCTGACTAGGTAGAAATATCATTTCACATATGGTGTACGTATTACCATGCACACAATATCTTGACTTTACCCATCTCTTAGTGACTCACCTGTATACACTCAATGTCTCACCTGTATACACTCAATGACTCACCTGCATACACTCAATGGCTCACCTGTATACACTCAATGACTCACATGCATGCACACAATGGCTCACCTGTATACACTCAATGACTCGCCTGCATATACTAATGACTCACCTGCACATACTCAATGACCCATGTACACACACTCAATGATTCACCTGCATACACTCAATAAATCACCTGCACACATTCAATGAACCACCTGCATACACATGACGACTCACCTGTATACACTAATGACTCACCCACACACGCTCAACAATTTACCCGCATAGATTCGATGACTCACCTGCACACACTAAAACAACTCTACTGCATACACACAATGACTCACCTACATACACCAATGACTCACCTGTACACACCCAATGACTCACCTGCATACACTCAATGACATAACTGAACATAACCAATGACTCACCTACATTCACTAATGACTCACCCACACACTCAATGACTCACCTCCACACACTAATGGCTCACCTGCATATACTCAATGACTCACCTGCGTACACTAAAACAACTCTACTGCATACACACAATGACTCACCTACATACACACAATGACTCACTTGCATACACTAATGACACACACGTGCACACTCAATTCATCTGAACACACTAAAATGACTCAAATGCACACACTAAATGACTCACATGCATGCACACGATGACTCACCTGTATACACTCAATGACTCACATGCATGCACACAATGACTCACCTGTATACACTCAATGACTCACATGCATATGCTAATGACTCACCTGCATACACTCAATGACATACCTGAACATACCCAATAACTCACCAACATGTATTAATGACTTGCACACACACTCAATGACTCACCTGTGTGTACTCAATGATTCACCTTCACATACTAATGGCTCACCTGCATATACTCAATGACTCACCCACACACTCAATGACTGACCTGCATACACACAATGACTCACATGCATACACTAATGACACACCCGTGCACACTCAATGACTCATCCGAACGCACCAAAATGACTCAAATGCACACACTAAATGACTCGCATGCATGCACACAATGGCTCACCTGTATACACTCAATGACTCACCTGCATACAGAAACTCCAATACATGTTTGAATATTTTGATAGAAATATTTCCACTGATAGATACAATAGATTTACTAACATCTCCCTCTATTTGGTCTATAATAGAAGATATTCCTAACACTTTGCCATCATTCAGGTCAACACGACTGTACGGTTTCTCAACTTTCAATTGATTGTTCTGCAAGAAAAGAATAATTCTGAAGTGATTCAAGTATGTTTAGAATTCTAGCAGTTAGTTGGAATGTTTGAATGTATAGAAGTAAGACCTTCAAAGCAAAAAGTTAACTTCATGATGATATATATTCAATAATTTGAAAACACGATATAACATTAATGGAAATATTATGATACAATGTAATTGTTAATTTCAATCAGAATTAGTATTAAATCATTCTATCGTGAAGACATGACATTTTTACTTTTATTTAGCATCCTAACTTAAACATTTATCATCTTAGTAAAAAATTAAATTCAATTATGTTGCTTTCCATCATTGCAAATTACCAATTTTTCAGGTAGTATTCCAAAAACTTGGCGGAAATAGGATGATGCTCCACAAAGTATACACTTATGAGCTTGGAACTGTCGTTCGTCTTCCACAATAAATGTCACATCTGAATAGATCGGGTTCTCCAATAACTTATACATGTGCTCAGCAAACATGGATGTTTCTATTTCAATCCAGGGAGCTTTTCCTGCAAGCAAAACATGTATATAAGATAATTGATATATTGGCTAGATATTAGAAACACATTTCCAAGTGCAAAAAATAAAATTGCATGTAACTGTATGCTGGATTTTTGTGACCATGGGTACATCTTTGTCATGCATATCAGCACACGGTAATGTTATAATAAGGTATGGACATTTCTGATAACTTTTCAGACATATCAATGCTGACCTGTCAAATCTGACATAACCTTATAAGTCTGACATAATGCTGACTTATGACATGTCTTACAGCTGAAGTCTGACATTATGCTGACGTATGACATGTCTTACAGCTGAAGTCTGACATAATGCTGACGTATGACATGTCTTACAGCTCAAGTCTGACATAATGCTGACATATGACATGTCATACAGCTCAAATCTGACCTAATACTGTCGTATGACATGTCTTACAGCTTAAGTCTGACATAATGCTGACATATGACATGTCTTACAGCTCAAGTCTGACATAATGCTGATGTATGACATGTCTTACAGCTCAAGTCTGACATAATGCTGACATATGACATGTCATACAGCTCAAATCTGACCTAATACTGTCGTATGACATGTCTTACAGCTTAAGTCTGACATAATGCTGATATATGACATGTCTTACAGCTCAAGTCTGACATAATGCTGATATATGACATGTCTTACAGCTCAAGTCTGACATAATGCTGACATATGACATGTCTTACAGCTCAAGTCTGACCTAATACTGTCGTATGACATGTCTTACAGCTTAAGTCTGACATAATGCTGATATATGACATGTCTTACAGCTCAAGTCTGACATAATGCTGACATATGACATGTCTTACAGCTCAAGTCTGACATAATGCTGACATCTCTTGAAGTCTGACATATTGCTGACATCTCTTGAAACATTAACTCACCAGCAGGTGGCATATAAGGTGGCTGGGGAATATCATTTTTACTGTTTTTTCTATTGAATCCAAACAATCCAAATCCTTTCTTGAATGGTTTCTTGCTACTCAATGACAAATTCACATGTTGGACCTTGACAAACAAAGCAGACAAACAGATAGATAAATCTTACCTTATTCATAAAATTAACATCTTTACTGGGTTAGTATGGAAACAACAATGACATTACTAATATATCAGTGACACAGTGTCAGCAAACATTTTTTTAACTATTCTTTAAACCTAACATATTATCAACCAGTTTTGAATCTTGACCAAGCTCAATTTTTGCATCATTATGTCAATATCTGAAAATAATTCTTATCTGATTATCTTCAAACTTGAGCAACTTAAACTTCAACCAGGATAAATTTTGGTGTGACTAGCATATATTTTTCAAGATATAGGTGAAAGTTTGGTTACAAAACCATTACATTGATAAAATAAATGCAAGTACACATACTATGTACTTAAGGCCCAGGCTTGACTAAGCACCTACACCCACTTGAGATATCTGAGGCATTTCCACTGGTCCCATTGAAGTGCCCATCCCTTCAAAATGCCCCAGTTTGAACATAAACATTTTCCAAATAACGATGATTACAAAAATGAGACAAAGATGAGCCGAGAAATTATGGTGGAGTTGCAGTATCAAGTTATATTGGTAAGGTGCTATGTAACAAAGTAAATAATATATTAGGTTATATCGATTCACAGAAAACAATAACATAATAAATAATAATCAAACAGGATTTAGAAAAGGCTAAAGTGATCAAACTTTTAGCTCAAAAACACTTTAAAAACACCAGTAATCTGGTCTATGTATGACTTCCATTGTGTCCTTTGCACATTTGAGTAAAAAATGGTGTTTTCAAAAGTCAGAATAATCACAAAAGCAGAATAGCAAAATTGGCCATCAAGTACTCCCCGAACAAAGGTCATGTTCACTGATAGGAAGTATAACAGATATTTTCATGAACAAGGTATCGTTTTGGATAATAAAAATGCCATAACTTCAGTAACAGAAGTAGAATTCAGCTCAGTCTATATAATTTCATGAATGGCAACATCTGTGGTCATATCACACAGTTTTCTGTCAGTTCATACAGTTCTGGATATGTACATATCACACACCAGTAATTACAATCAACACAATAATTGGTGTTGGTTATAGTATAACTAAATCAAAGAAAGCTTAGAAAGAACTCCCATGTGCTGAGAGTATTGGAGACACATTAAATATAATTTGAAAATTATGAATTATTATGCTAATTGGGGAAATAATATGAACAGAGTTTTACCCCAAACTAATTAGGTTTGTACATTGTCCTAGAGCATCTTTGTACTAAGTTTCATTAAAATGGAAATTAGTACTTTAGATATCAGTGTGAAAGCTTAAAATTGGTTAATTATGCAAATTGGGTAATTAATATGTACAGATTTTAACCCACAATTATCCAGGTCTGTCTATTGTCCTACAGCATCCATGTATAAACATTCATTGATATGTGATGATTACCGTAAAAACCCGCAAATAAGCGCCACCCTCAATTAAGAGCCACTCAGTGAAAATTTGTTACATTTGACCCTCCATTAAGAGCCACCAAGAGTTGAGTGGTTTTGTCAATAAGAACCCAGAACTAAGTGCCAGCCACCCGGTTGTTTACAATCAGGCAGACACCGAGCTTATCGTGCCTCACTTCCACCTGCATTGTTTATTGCCGCACAGAAGGTGTGAGACAAATAAAGATTATCCCCATAACTTGCCTGATGTCCTGTGTAATTGAGAACGGAAGAATGATAGACGAAAGAAATGCACTGAGAGCGTGAATGTGACTGTCAACTTGTCCATTTTATATTTCTGACACACAATCGACCAATTCACAAACTATTCATAGTAACTACTAGTATGTTTTTTGCCGAAACACCGAAGGACACGTTGAGATATTCATTGTCAATGTTGTCTTTATAACCAAGTAAAGAACGTCACGATTTTAGAACGCCTTTATCTGAAAATCGGAGGTATCGAAAATACATTCTCACAGATGGACCGGAACAGGAAGTCAGCAGAAAACAAAAGATTTTTTCCTTGCCGTGGGGGGAATTTGGTTAGCGTGGGGGAAAACAGAGGTGTTAATCCGGTCATGGCAACATTTGAGGGATCGTGACGTAGCTCCGACTGTGAGAATGTAATGATTACGCAGCCCACTCTCGCTGATCGTGATTTTGGGTTATTTTTTGCATTTTATGTGAGACGTTCGTTTTTGGATGATTCAAGACAAAATGTTCAGGGAAGTAACAAAATAACTAGCATTAGTTTGGAGAGGACTCTCTTGCCGAAAATAATCAAAATTGAAGTCGAATGGATTAGTTCCACAAACTTGTGCGATCAACTTGTCTTACAGCAAAGTGAAGTCTACGTGACCCGCCTGACCCAAATATTTAAATTAGCTATTTGTGAGAATTGAAAATAATCTGAACTTGTACCAATCAGAAAATGCCTTGTAACAGGCCTGGGCTTTCGTGAATGATTTCGTCTCTCCGATTGGTCACAGGAAATTATTTTTAATACATGTAATTGTTACTTTCTCAGTATCGTTTCGTATTTGGTTATATAGGGGTGGGGCTATAGTTTGACCCTGTTTGCGTGGACTGTGAAGTACGTGAATATCATTATAAGCTGGCTTGATTATGAAACAGGAAATATAAACCAAAGCTGTACTGTCAGACGTCTAGCGCAATTAAAACAATGCCCAAGTACCCAAGCTGTACAAATCTATAGAAAAACGTGTTTTTATTTATTGTTTTTGCCATAAAAACAAGTGATTGGGCATCATTTTTATCATTCGTTCCATGCTTCCTTTGCAAGTATGTCCTCTCCTGTCGCTGCTGGTCAGATCAATTCTATCCGAAACTATTTTATATTGTCACCAAATCAACCACCACGCCAGCCACAGCCACGCAAGTTATTCCCAGTTTTCAAGAAAAAAGTTTGCCGTACCAAACTTGGTAAACAATTGTACAAGTGATTCGAGTGTTGGGTCAGACACTGAGAGTGCTACCAAATCAGACTTCAGGCATCGCTACACATTGTCAGTGAAACGTGACTTCAGGCATTGCTACACATTGTCCATGAAACGTCGAATCGTCGTATTTATTTGACATTTGTTATTCCCATAACAGTATTTTTACAGAATAAATTAATTGCAATGATACATCATTAATAATTACTTGTCTGTTTTGGTTGTGTGTGTGTTTGCCTATCCCCTTCCCTATTTCACAATGAAAAAGTTTGATGACCCTGGTTTAAGAGCCACTGGCTACAGGGTTGTCAACATGTTACCTCAAATAAGCACCACCCAGAAATGAAAGTGTTACAAAGTGGCTCTTATTTGAGGGTTTTTACGGGAGTACCTGAGATATCAGTGTGAAAGTTGGAAATTGGTTAATTATGCAAATTAGGTGATTAATATGCACAAATATTTACCCTGAAACTAATCAGGTCTCTGCATAGTCTTAAAGAATCTATGTACCAAGTTTCATTGAAATGCGATGATTAGTACTTGAGATACCCGTGGAAAAGCTGAAAATTAACTAATTATGCAAATTAGGTGATTAATATGCACAAATATTTAACCGAAACAATCAATCTCTGCATAGTCCTTGAGTATGTAAGTACCAAGTTTCATTGAAATGTAATGCTCACTACTTATATCAAAAGCTGAAAATTAATTAATTATGCAAATTAGGTAATTACATGTACTGATATTACCATAAAAACTATCAGGTCTGTGCAGTGTCATATGACATTTATGTACCAAGTTTCATTGAAATGTGATGATTAGTACTTGAGATATCAGTGGAAAAACCGAAAATTGACTAATCATTATGCAAATTAGGTAATTAGTATCCACGGATTATTACCAAAAACTAATCAAAACCTAGCATTAGTTCAGAAAATCTATGTACCAAGTTTCATCAAAATCCAATGAGTGGTTGTTTAGATATCAGTGGAACAGTCATGGAACCACTAAAAAATAGCTAATTATCATGCAAATTAGGTAATTAATATGCACGAATTTTTACCAAAAACTAATCAAATCTGCGGATATGTTCAGAGCATCTATGTACCAAGTTTCATCAAAATCCAATGAGTGGTTCTTTAGATATCAGTGGAACAGTCATAGAACAGCTAAAAATTAGCTAATTATCATCCAAATTAGGTAATTAACGAGCATGGATTTTAACCAAAACCTAATCAAAACCTAGCATTAGTTCATAGCATCTATGTACCAAGTTTCATCAAAATCCAATGAGTGGTTCTTTAGATATCAGTGGAACAGTCATAGAACAGCTAAAAATTAGCTAATTATCATGCAAATTAGGTAATTAACGAGCATGGATTTTTACCAAAACCTAATCAAATCTGTGCATTGGCCCAGAGCATCTATGCACCAAGTTTCATCAAAAACCGATGTATGGTTCTTGAGATAGCAGTGGAACAGTCGGACACACATACACACACACACACACACACACACACACACACACACACACACACACACACACACACATACATACAGACACACTAACTGCAAAGACTCCCATTTTGTGCTTCGCACATGGGAGTCAAAAACTGAGCATGTGCATACTCTGGTCGGATTGCATGTTTGAATCCATCTTGATTCAAATAGAGTACGTTAGTGAGAACAGGGTTATTAGATTTTAACATTAGTTGTTGTTTAGATTTTGAGTAAGCCACATACAAAGTTTGTCATGCAAAGTTTTCAAATTGTCATACCTTACCTGGCTAGTTCACAGGTGAACCAGTCTTACATGTTCATTCTGGCCATGCTGTATGGAGCGTATCACGTGGACGGGTTTCATGTTCTCTGCACGTAATAAGCTCGGTTATTAAGCATCCTTTTTGGGGGATGCCCAGTGGCTGAGGGGAAGACGTGTAGTGGCGTGAAGCTAGGTGATTAGGTGCCGTACGCGAGCGCCGGTTCGAGTCACGCACGCAGTACGTATTTACTATAATTAGACATAGTCTTTACCTTGCCGTTTATTCGGTGTTATTTGCTTAGTTCACAGGTGGACTTCTTAACTTTGCAACTCTACTTACTCACCGATTTATTACACCAAGTATAGATGTTGTGTCAGTGCAAACAAATATATGCCATAAATACATGCAAGACTCATTACACTTACTGCTTTGTTGAAAAGTTCGTTGACCCCAAACTGGGTAAGTGCACTGGTTTCAACGTAAGGTATTCTAAGAGATTTTGCCAATATCCTCCCTTCATCATAGGTTATAACAGATGTTGAACTACTAGATCTTAAATCTACAAGCAAAATATTGGAGTACATTAATCTTATGTGTAATATGAAGTCATTGGATACAATAAAATAATTATTAGAAATATTTTTATGTAGTCAAATCCACCATATGCAATTATAGTGTTCCAGGCAGTGTGATGTATTTACCAACTTTATTTCCAACCAATACTACCGGTGTCTTCGGCATATGGTGCTGAATTTCTGGCCACCATTTCTCTGTGACATTCTCCAATGAGGCTCGACTTGCCAGTGAAAAACAAAGTAAAAACACATCTGTACCAGGATAACTTAGAGGGCGCAATCTGTCGTAGTCTTCCTGCAAAAAAGTTATTCATTCACAATCAAGTGAAAATGGCTTATAGGCCCAATTCACCTGCCTAGGGCAAGTGTGAATTGGAGGTGTGGCTATGCTAATGATTGGTGTTAATCACTTGCATAGTCTATGACGCATCCTGTTTCAGTGGTCCAACATCACATGACTTTGATTGATAGTAGTAATTATTCAAGATTAGTCGCGCGTGCCTTTCCTCGGTTCATGTTCAGTTTTATTCGAGCAACGTGTTTTGAAAAGTAGTGCCCTGAATTTTAATTTTTGTTTTAGTCTCATTGCCTCCAACTCAAACCATAACACATTGGTAAATAATCCATGAAATAGTTTTAGACAGAGGGTTCTCTGAACCCGCCTATTCACATAGTTCATACCCACCATAGACTCCAGTCAGTCAAAATGACTATTTTGAACTGTAGGCATTAATCAGCAATTCTGCCGGTGATGGAGAGGTAGAATCTAGGTCAGGGGAAGCCCCATGACCCCAAGATTCTTTTTCCCTTACGTCACAAACCATGTGAACGAGGCCATATGGCAGCGCTATTAACGGCTGTACAATCACTCTGGTTCCTTTCTCTCTGCCTTGAGGACTTAGACCAACGCTACGGAAAGAGTGGGGTGGTTGGGGAGGGGGGCGGAGTCTATGGTGGGTATGAACTATGTGAATAGGCGGGTTCAGAGAACCCTCTGCCTAAATTCAATACATTCAATTACCCACCATAGACTCCGGTCAGTCAAAATGACTATTTTGAACTGTAGGCAGAGTCAGACGCCGATAGGTGGCGGGTTTTCCGAGCAAACAGAAAATGATGATAGTCTTTTCCCAGTCCGGGATGAAACAAACTACAATAAACTCAACACCTTAGTTAAGACCCAAAAAAGTTGGTGTCTTATTTTGCCTGTGCTGTCCCCGGAGCAAGAATGCTGCTACGGTGACAAGGTTCGGTGTGCTTGAGAAAGCTAGACCCCAACCCAATTCTGGGGGTAGTATGCTTTCGAAGTAAAGACCGAAACAGTTCTGCATGAGGGCATAGGCTGAAAAGCAGGCCCTGGGAGCTTCCAGGGATTGACTTATTCCTATGCACAGGGACCCTTGTGGTCGTTCGGGCTGGGTCAGCAAACCAAGACTGACCCGCTACGACAGGACTCAACCTAAAGACCCCTTCCTCATGGGATTCGGTGTCTGTTAGGTGGTAGTCGATAAAGACGTTCTGCGTTCTCCAGAAGCCTGCCCTCCGTGTATGTTCGAGGGGGGGGCACCTGACGCTAGCACTAGTGAGTTGGCAATCGCACAGAGCTCATACAAGCTCTGTGTAGAGGAAGTTAAAGTACTATAGACCTCTAATACAGTCGCAGTAAACCACCTGGTTATGGAAGTTGGGGAAGCCGGCCTATCCTGCCTGCCTGGGCCGTAACACAAAGACATGTGCCTGGCACCCCGTTCTGAATCCTTAGTACGGTTTAGTAGCAACTCTATGCTCGAACCGGCCAGCAATTCTTCCTGACCCTCCGGGCAGGCAAAATTTAACAGCCGGGGGATGATGATTGGGTGAGAATCGTGTCCTAGGATTTGGTTCTAGGCAAGAAACCCGATTCCTGTCTTTAGCACAACATGATTGTCCATAACGACAGTACATCATCCAAGAAGGACAATGCCCCCAGCTCTGGCCGACGCCTACCTGAGGCAAGGGCCAGTAGGAAGACTAATTTCCACGTCAAAAATTTGAGTGATGCTGATCGAAGAGGCTCAAACGGAGGTCTGCTTAGAGCGGACAACACAGCCAACAAGTCCCAGTTGGACAGTTCCTTTGTATGGGGTCTCTGCGTCTGAAAAGCAGTAAATAGTCTCCTAATAATAGGACAATCGGCTAGTCTTGTTCCCGTAAGTTCTCAATGATGGGGGACAAGGCCAACCTATAGCCAACAATCACTGCATGTGGACGAAGAAGCCTGCTACCTGGCAAATAGAGGGATGGTATGGTCGTTGGCAGCCCGCTCAGATAAAACTTTCGTATGTGCGGGTCTACTGAGAGTCTCTATGCGTGTAAGTGATACCCGTGGGCAATGAGCCCGTAGTGCGCCGTCTGGTTGAAACGACAGGTCCGGTAAGTCCGAAAGCACTACTGGTGTTTCGACTAGCATTTCCAACAGAAGTGGAAACAAGGCCTTGCTTGACCAATTGGGTGTGACCAATGATAATATGCAGGTGTGCACCTTTCCAAGTTTTCTCCGGTGCCCGGTGAACTAGCGGGAAAGAAGGAAAGACGTACACAACTAAGAGGGTCCATGGGGTTAGCAAAGCTTATATCAGCCACTTTGGAGACGGAGCCGCCTTGAAAGGGTGTCTGCCAGACTATTCCTCACCCCTGGAAGGTGGTGTGCAGTTAGCTCCACATTATATTTCAGGCACCAAAAGAGGATTTGCTCCGCTAGTACTGACAATGGGGAGCGCGTTCCTCCTCCTTCTTGAAGGAGACCACCACTGCGTTGCCTGTGCGAAGCAAGACTCTGTGGTCTCGAACTACAGGTAGAAAGCGTGGTAGTGCTAAGTATACTGCTTTTAGTTCAAGCCGGTTGATATGGTAGTCCCGAAACTAATGCGAGGGCCATATCCTTGGGCTTGTTCGTCCAATAGATGCACTCCACAACCTTGGGAGGAGGCATCTGTTGCCAGAGTCATACCTGCGGCAAGTGGGTCCAAGGGGGCCCCCTGTCCGAGGTTGGCCAGTGACGACCTCCAGGGCAAAGCTTCCTTTACTTGGTCTGAGATCAAAACCCGCCTATCTAGTTCCCATAGGAGAGCTCAGCGTTATAACGAGCGTTATAGTGGGGAAAAACCCTTTGAACCAAGGTCATCATTCTGATGATCCGCATTAGTTCTCGGAGGGACGCTGAGGGAACGCTGACTAGGCGTTCGACTAGGCTGCTCAGCACTAAGCAACACGCTTGAAATAGCTAAACCAAGCTTACCTCTGTGTCAAAACTCCATGCCCAGGGACACCAACTGCGCGTTGGTTCGAGATGAGACTTGTCGATTTACTAACGAGCCCACCGAGGTGCACCGACATTTGGTGAAGCAGCAGCAGCACTACCTGTTTCATCACTCTGGTGAACACGTAGGACGCTGCGCATAACCAAACGGGGGGCACCTGAAATTTGAATACTTGGCCTAGCTGGGCGATTCGAAGGAGTTGGCAACTCGCTGGGTGCATCAGTATGTGCAGGTATGCCCCGCTTAAGTCTAGTGGGGCTAGCCAGTCGAAACGGCGGATGGAGAGGAGAACCCTGAATGGCGTCTTCATGTGGAACCGATCGAGGAGCACATACTGATTCAGTCTGCCTAGGTCCAGAACTGGACGCCCGCCACTTGTAGATTTGGTACTACGAACACATTTGGGTAGAAGCCTGGACTAAGTTTCAACTGCTGCTACTTCCTGCCTGATTGCTTCTGCCTTGCGAGAGTCCCCTGGCAGCGCCCAACAGGGGAGACACTGGCGAGGGAGATGGAGATTTCAGTGGTATCTCGTAACAGAATGTCACCACCTGGAAAGGTCCAGGGATCGGTCAGCCGCTGTCTCCAAACCGGACTACACCGGCGCAATCTGTGTACGACAGGAATATGTGGCCATGGGTTCGGCAGTTGCGACGGGGGTGCTCTCTTCCCCATGAGGCGAGTTCCCCAAGGCCTGAAGTAGTCACTAAGTTGTGACCTGGCCACTCGCCAAACACATGCCTGTCCCTCTGGTTGCAGAGGTAAGCGTCAAACACGCTTCCTCCGCTGTCGGGGTAGACGTCCGCCCAAGGAGGGTGAGGAGCCACCACCTGGCTCTTTCCTCCCTGGGGGTGCGCCACTACTCTTCCCTCCCATGGAAGGGTATGAGCGCTTGCCTCCTGGCTGACTCTGGCTAGCGGACGACGCCCTAGGGCATTGTGTTTTCTGTGCTTGGGGTGCCCTCCGCTTGCCCTTGGCAGGGTCAACTGGCTAGCGGATTCGATCTGAACCCGCTAGTTCATTGCACTCCGAAGCTCCAAGACTGTACTCACCATTCCCCGAACAAAGAGGGTGGAAGATGTCCAGTCTGCGTCACATACCCCCTGACTCAGCTTGCTGGCGAAAACACATGTGTCTAAGGCCACGTCTCATTGCGCAGTAGTGGCCCCAGCCAAGAGAGACAGGTGACACTAGGGGATGTCGCACGTAGATGTGCGGTGGACCACCCATAAATGTGTCGCCTGGTCTAGGAGGCTGGTGTGTTCTGCCTCCAAGGTCTCAGAGTCCAGGGCGTGCACGATAATGCGCTCAAGCAACTCTGCCCTCAGGGCGTAATGGATCGTCTCAGATTAAGCTGGCGAGAACGCCCATGGAACACGGCTGTCCCCCTTTACCCGGTCTGCCCAACGGAAATTCGTGGTACCTGGGTCTGGGGAAGGAGCCTTGGGATCAGGTTGGGGGTATTTTGGTCTCATCCCACACTTTGGGAACTGATCCCGAAACCACACCGACCGGGTAGCGTTTGGTCCAGCGGAAAGTGTCACACAAGATTTTACCCCACCTGGGGGCCTTGAGCGTTACCTCCTCTGCGGCTGACCAATGTCCGCCCATCAACACCGTTTGCGCGCCCTGTGTCCCACTCCGCACTCGGACGGACAGGGAGAGACATGCCGACGGGGTTGCTTCGGATCCCGACGCCCGTGATCCCATAAGTGTTGAAGCAACTGAAAGTGGTCGCCTTAGGATCAGGGGTGGGGGGTATTTACATTGTATCACTAACATCGATAGAACTCTGTATCACCCAAAAGCGTGGCTCACCGAGTCGTTACGGATGGAAGACTCTGATGGACCACCCGAAGTACCGGCTGTATCCGGCGTGAGCGAACTGTGTCTTCTTTTCACTTTAAATATGTGAGAGTCGTAAACATTTTTTTACATTGCTATTTGCTATTTTACATTGCTATATGCAAAAGGTATATAATAATGCAGTACTTCAAAGACCTAATAGATGGAGTCAGCCGTCTTGAGAGACCTAATAGATGGAGTCAACCATTCTGGTGACCTAATAGATGGAGTCAGCCTGTCTGAGAGACCTAATAGATGAAGTCAGCCATTCTGAGAGACCTAATAGATGGAGTCATCCATTCTGAGAGACCTGATAGATGAAGTCAGTCATTTTGAGAGACCTAATAGATGAAGTCAGCCATCTTGAGAGACCTAATAGATGGAGTCAGCCATTCTGAGAGACCTAATAGATGGAGTCAGCCATTCTGAGAGACCTAATAGATGAAGTCAGCCATCTTGAGAGACCTAATAGATGAAGTCAGCCATCTTGAGAGACCTAATAGATGGAGTCAGCAATTCTGAGAGACCTAATAGATGGAGTCAGCCATTCTGAGAGACCTAATAGATGAAGTCAGCCATCTTGAGAGACCTAATAGATGAAGTCAGCCATTCTGAGAGACCTAATAGATGGAGTCAGCCATCTTGAGAGACCTAATAGATAGAGTCAGCCATCTTGAGAGACCTAATAGATGAAGTCAGTCATTCTGAGAGACCTAATAGATGAAGTCAGCCATCTTGAGAGACCTAATAGATGGAGTCAGCCATTCTGAGAGACCTAATAGATGGAGTCAGCCATTCTGAGAGACCTAATAGATGGAGTTAGCCATCTTGAGAGACCTAATAGATGAAGTCAGCCATTCTGAGAGACGTAATAGATGGAGCCAGTCATCTTGAGAGACCAAATAGTCATCTTGAGTAGAGTTTACAAATCAAAGTGACATACATCAACTACTTATAATGGTTATTAAGTTTAAAGTAAATTGACCAACACATGCCTAAGACCCGGTTTCAAAAATGTCAAACCATCTTTGACCCAATCACAAAATCATCACATGTGCATATGTATCAGACTAGGTTTTAAATACATATAAATTTTGAAGAAAATTGATCAAGGTATGTCTGAGATATGTATGTATGTACACACACATTCATGTCGTCCCATCGTTGTAACAACACACATTGGATTAACTTTTAATATAGTTGCGATTTGAACTCGATTAAAATACCTTCCTATTTAAGGTTGAGTTAAATTAATCGTAGAAATGCGTTTTAATTATGTTTAAATAAACAAGCCATGCATGGCAGTCCCCGTTAGTTATCAAATTTAAGATATATAGTTTTGTTTATAGTAATATAGCTGGAATATAACCATGTCAGGAATATTATTTTTTAACATTAAAATGATTGACATTTATATCTGATTGTCAAACAAGTACTTGTCCATATTGAGAGATATTGCTCTGGAACAACATTCAGCCATTTTGAATACATGCATATATATAACATGATGTATAACGAATATATAAAATTTGAATATAATCAGTCAAAGCATTTAAGAGATATAGCTCTAGAAGCCAAATCATTAAAACAAACTGGCCGCCAGAAATGCTTGATATCCGACTGCGTCCGAATGGGGACTAATAAAAGTTGAATATTCCAGGACTGAACATAGAAATGTTTGCAAAGCTTAGGTTTAGTAAAGGAGGTAGGTATGGTTCCAGGGAGGGTTCTTTGAATATAATATGATGTGCAAGCTGAAGTAAAAAAAATGCGTAAAATGGGTACTATTTAGTTATTTGACGTGTATATGCGTGTACTGTGTTTAAATAAAGTGTGAAAAAGAAATTTCATGAATTCATGTTACCTCAATTTGGAAACAGTATGATTCTAGTATATATATAGGGTATAATTTTAAGTTTCTGCCAAAGTGTTTAGGGAATTTTTTGAAAAGCTATATTATGAAAATTATGAAAATAGTGAAGGTCATCACAATGTAGGTCCTGTCGTCACAAGTCAGTGTAAAGTTAAATTGAAGTCGTCACAATGTTGGTACCACACACACACACACGAAGACTATAAGTCCTTGTTTCAGAATAAATTAAATACAGTAAAAATAAAGTAAACCGTAATGTAAACAAGTCATTGAAAATGACACAGTCCCCATAAAATTTTTGAAAGTTCGCTTTGTGCTTGTCATATTCAAGCGGGGGGGTTGTCGCGAGCGTGTCCTTGAAACTTGAGTTCCAAGTGGCGTATACAACAGATTGTTTATTTACATCAAAACACATGTAGTAGTAATATGGCCAAAAATAAAAACAGTCGTTATTCGGCCATCTTGATCAGATTTTGAAACAAATTGTTATGGACATGCATCCTAACATGTACAAAGTACATGTATGTGCCAAATTTGAATGAAAACTGACAGAGCATGTCCAAGATACCGCATAAAAGAAAAAAAAAGATGCCTGCCAGTCGACCATTTTTGATCAAATTGCGAAATAAATCGTCATGAACATGAATTCTAACATGTATAATCTATGTACCAAGTTTGAATGAAAACTAACAAAGCATGTACAAAATACAACATTTTCAAAAAACAAGATGGCTGCCAGTCGGCCATTTTGAATCAAATCGCTAAACCACTGCATGTGCATATGTCCCACATAAGGTACTAGGCACATGCAAAGAATGAACGGAATCGGTTCACAGAATTCTGAAATATGACTCTGGACAGACTGACGCACGAACGGACAGACGGACGAACAGACGGACGAACAGACGGACAGACTCAGGAACTCACGGACGGTCGGGGACACGTATACTAACTATACTAAATTTGAATGAAAACTGACAAAGCATGTCCAAAATGCAACATTTTCAAAAAACAAGATGGCTGCCAGTCGGCCATCTTTGATTCAATTGTGAAATAAATCGTCATGGACATGAATTCTAACGTGTATAATCTATGTACCAAGTTTGAATGAAAACTAACAAAGCATGTACAAAATACAACATTTTCAAAAAACAAGATGGCTGCCAGTCGACCATTTTGAATCAAATCGCTAAACCACTGCATATGCATATGTCCCACATAAAGTACTAGGCACATGCAAAGAATGAACGGAATCGGTCTAAGGGATTCTGAGATATGATTCCGGACGGACGCACGGGTGCACAGTCGCACGGACGGATGGAGACAGACGCACGGACGGACAGAGACTGAATTATAAGTCCTTGTTTTTGGACTTCGTCCGAACAGGGACTAATAAAATTGCATCTGATAGCCATTTACATCTGGTATTCCTTACCTGTCCTGCAGTATCAAAGAATGCAATATTATATGGTTTACCATCTACTGTGACATTGGCACAGTAATTATCAAACACTGTTGGCACATACTCTGCTGGAAATGATCCTGTAGTGTAAGATATGAGTAAACAGCTTTTACCGACTGCCCCATCACCAACTACCGTCACTTTGAGATTATATGCCATTTTAATCCTGAAAATACAAACAAACATAAACATCACAGTCCTGAACATTGGAAAACTAATGTATGATATCTAAGATACCATATACCAGGTGTATAGAATAACTAAATGAACTAAAGTGGACTGTGGATATTTGACTGTAGTGTGTATCACTAGAAATAACTGATATGAGCCAGTAATATGGTAAGTACAGATAAGACAAAACAAATGTGCCTGTATTTTGAACAAAAACATTAAAAGTATGTCCAGGAGATGGCAAGTCAGCCATTTTGAAATAAAAATCATACAAAAAAATATGTGCACATCATAACACATCATATGTAAAAAGAATTAAACATAGGGTAAATGCTTTTTGGTTCACGGGTAAAATAAAATAACAGACGATCACGTAACAGTACAAAACACCTTGGAACCCCGTAGGCAGGCCGGTGACACTGGTTCGCACTTAAGGGGGTACCAACCCCCCTGCCAAATTCCAAGGGAAAATCAAAACATTTAAAACACAGAACAAGTAACATAAAACATATATGCACTGCTGCAATTGTGTGCAATGGTAGCCCACCAAGAGGCCAAAACTCTTGGCTCCTGTGCGTGTGCTAAGTTTGCTAATACAATGATGTTTGTTTGTATCGATTTTTAACAACAAGACAAGGCAACTTCCTGTTTTAAATAGATCATACAAATGTACCTGCCACAATTACAGTAGAATGCGAAGTGTGTTATCCTGGATTTTACATAGTGCATCCTCTGCCGTCCACATAATTTCAAATTCAGGCAGTTGGTTCGTGATCCGGAAACATTCATATTCTGTTTCAAGCCTCGACTTAATGCTTTGAATAACAATTTCCAGAGGCTCACTCGAGCCTTTGTTTTGCCTTTTATTACGACGGCTGACATGAATTGCAACCTTAGCTATGCACGCTAAGAAACAAAATATACCTTGTGCTTTGCTAGACATAAAAGGCTTTGAACAATGGGGTGGTAAAATAGTGAACCACCAAATCGGAATGCGAAAATCTGGTTGAAGCAGTCGCGACGTGATGTTATAAAAATAATGGAGTAAGGCGCTATTCGATGGACAATCATAAAAAATGTGTTGAAGTGTGTCAACTTCATCACAAAAAGGACATTTATCAGAATTGTTCAAACAAGCTTTGAACAGAAATCTCCCCGTTGGAAAGGCACCATGGGCAATACGCCACTGCAGATCCCCATATTTGTTAATTATTATTATTATTATTATTTATTTCAGACAGAGTCCATATAAAGTAAATTACAGAACAAAAATTGAAAATGAAATAGAGTTACTGTTTATAATAAAAAAAACAGACATTAGGTTTTTGCTACAAAATCAAAAAATCAAATTATTCCAGTACCACACCAACTGCGAGTTCCAACGTTTGTCACTACTATATATTACAGAGACAATGCCATTTGTAGATGTATAAACGCATTCAGTAAATAAAGATACTAGCTTTCTATTAAGACAAGGGAATGTTTGTACTCTATTAACAACACACATTGTACTGACACTACAATCATGTGGATATCCAAAAAATTTCCTGAAAGCATTGTTATACAATGTAGGAAACCCTCATGGCATTAAGCGTAGACTTTCAAAAACAACACCATAATTGACAGCAATAAAAACTAGAACAATAAGTTTTGAAAACCAATTGCTTAACCTCCGTGCTACAGTTCACAAATTTTCGCAACAAGAGATTAGCACGAACACAAAACAAACGTCTCTGGTGATCAATGTCAATATTGTCTTTAAGATCGTAAGTAATTTTGTGACATAGCAATCCTTGAATTTGAGTTTAGCACTTTAGCAGACTAAGGATGTCTTGCCAAACAGTGTCAAGTTTTTGTGGGTGTTGTGTTATTGACTGGACACGTATCAGATATTTATAGATTGCGCCTTTTTCAAACTTATATAGTGGCAAATTTAGTTCATCAGAAAAGTGCAGTTCAAAGTTGTGATGTGAAAGAGGTTGATTACACATCGAGCAAATAATACAACCTCATCCATTGAGAATCTAGATTAAATAACAAACAATACAACATCTCTTCTTTACATGGTAAAAGTCCTGAAACAATGCAATATTATATCTAACAAGTCATTGTCAATGACACGTCCCCGTTCCGTTCATATTTGAGTGACATATACATTCAAAGCAGATCATGACCGAAATGCACCTGCATATGTACAACACATTGTTCTAAATCTGAACAAAATCCATCCATGCATGACTGAGATCAGGTTCCGGAATTGTGAAAATACGTGATTTTGATGCATTTTCGGCCTTAAGCTATTGTTAAGCAGATCATGAAACAAATGCACATATCTATTTGTGACATGATGTACCATGTGTGTGTGAAGTTTGAACTTGATCAATCCAGACATGTCTTGGATACGGATCCAGAACTGAATTTATTAAAACAAAATGGCCGCCAGTTGGCCATTTCGAACTTGATCCGAAAAAAAATGACGTGCATCAAGGTCCTATTATGTTTAATTTATGTACCAAATTTGAACAAAATCCGTCCATGCATAACTGAGATCCGGGTCCGGAATGGTGAAAATGTGCGATTTCAATGCATTTTCGGCCTTAAAGCGGCCGCCATTTGGCTATCGTTAATGAGATCATGAAACAAATGCACATACATACTTGTGACATGATGTACCTTGTGTGTGTGTGAAGTTTGAACTCGATCAATCCAAGCATGTCTCAGTTACGGATCCAGAACTGAATTCTTTAAAACAAAATGGCCGCCAGTCGGCCATTTCAAACCCGATCAAAAAAAAAGAAATGACGTGCATCAAGGTCCTATTATGTTTATTGTATGTACCAAATTTGAACGAAATCCGTCCATGCATAACTGAGATCCGGGTCCGGAATGGTGAAAATGTGTGATTTTGATGCATTTTCGGCCTTAAAATGGCCGCTATTCGGCTATCGTTAATCGGATCATGAAAAAAATGCATGTGCATATGTCCCATATAATGTGTGATGTATGAGTGAAGTTTGAACTTAATCGGTCCATGCATGTTTGAGATATCATACAGGTGATCACGGACGCACGCACGCACAGACGCACGCACGCACACAGGGCAAAACATAAGTCCCCGTTTTCGGACGGGGACTAAAAATTGTGCACAGAAAATACTGACCAACCTTTAATGACATATGGTGAAAAAATCCTATGTAGTTAGAAAATGTATACCCATGGTTATGACAAATTATTATAAAATGCTGTACTCGCGCCTACGCTGATCTAGGGAGTTTGTTCACCATGCATAAATTATCATAATTAGACAGATAAACATGTCAAATAATGCTAACTTAATGACAAAATATTATATAAATGTGAACAAAATGATGAAATAATGTAAAAATGCTAACAAAACGAAAACATAATGATACAATAAGGATAAAATAACATGAAAATGCTAACATAATGATGAAATAATGCTAACCATATTAATAAAAAATAATGTGAACATAATAATGAAATAATGTGAACATAATGATAAAATAATATAAAAATGTGAACATAATGATGAAATAATGTGAACATAATAGTAAAATGCCCCCCTATTTCTTCCCAAACGAAAACACCGACCCAATTCATCTCTGATGTCTTGATAACTCCTTTGCGTTTTTAGCGTGTTGTTATCATCGTCCCACGTGTGCGCAGGCGGCAACCCTCTCGCTTTAACATATCCGGTTAGTTGGTGCCTTTTGATTTTCAAGTCAAAATACAATGTACATTTTTTATTAAATTTTAAATATACACTGGCATGTATCAGCAACAGCAGCATTTTCATAATTTAATCTGCGTAATAGAAAGTTTTAGTTTGTTTTAAATCAATTTCCCAATGTTCAATTGTCCAACCGGCTCTTCAAAATTTAATGTAGTTTTCTGTACCAGTCAATTATTGCCCAACACCAGGACCACTGTACCAATTTAATGCCCAACACCAGGACCACTGTACCAATTTAATACCCACACATTAGTCCCAGGGGGTTGGGGTAATGTGGGGCTACCCTAATATTTGGACCCAAAACACCGCGGATTCATGGCAGCAGACACATTGACTGGGGGTACAAGCGACCCGGTGGTCGCACACATGTTTTAGTGCGACGTGTTAAAAGTCAGAAAGCTTTCCAACATTGACTTACCTTCGTATAAAATATTACGTGTGGAACACCACGCTTCTGAAATATGTGCTGTTGATCTGCGGACGGTAGACATCTTCCTTCATATACAGTAAAACCTGTCAAAACCGACCCCTGGATAAACCGACCTACTGTCAGAACCGACCGATTTATGTAGCCCCGAAATTTCTCCATAGACGCCTATGTTAAAACAACCTGTGAAATCCGACCACTGTTTACTCCGAACACCGACCGCATTGATCGGTCCCAAGTCCAATATTCACACTGAATACATCGACCATCCGACCATTTGCACCACATCCGCTGTCTAGTAATTCGGTCTGCCCGACCTAAAAAGTGTGCATTGTGTCCAAATTCCGCGAACGTCACAGAAACAATACCAAATCTCACACTACAAGTAACGTCCCGTGTAAAACAATGGCAACTGATTACATTTTTCACACCACACGCCCACGCATCGCGTGGTGTCTGGACAGTATAATGACCCCGGATATAAACAAATGATCGGGGTCATCACCTTCAATTGCGGTGAAGCACACTGCATTATCACTTCTTCAACGCTCAAAAGACATTGAGTTTTCTTCTTTCCATAACGATTCTGATCGACAATTTTGTGCTTTCGAATGTTTCCGTAAAGGGGGCTTCAAGATTGAAATTTATGATGACGAAGAAGCAGACGACAACAAAGAATTCGGAAACCTTATTTAGCAAGTTGCAGACCCGCAAACACAGTGTAGCGTTGTAGAATACCTCCTCTTTGATGAACGTATACCGACTGAAGCAATGTATGACGGCGAGTGGGAGCAACAGATTGTTGAGAATTTTATTGCAGACAAAGAAAACCATGAATCTATAGACAACAATGACATAAATTGCAATGACAGTCAAATTATTGACCCCCACAACGACAGTGACTTGACGCATGGCGATGTGCTAGACATGTTGACAAGATTACAGAACAAAGACTCCAGTTACTTGACAGATATCCAAAATTTCATAATTCGAACGGAAAACAAAATCGTTGAAAAAAAAAGGTGTTCTTTAAAGTAGTCAAAACTTGATGATTTTTTACATCGTAATTTGATTCATTGACTCACATTCCCTGTTGAGGGACTGTGATTGACTTAACAGCAAAATCGACTGTCTGCATAAATTATGATAATTACATGTAGCTCACGTGAACATACGTTGTGATGTCATCCAAAATGGACGCCTTCAGTTACGATACGCAATACTTACCCGGTCTGTTCGAATAGTTATTTTAATGTTAATTGATGTCATGTACATACCATAATATTTTTGTATTGTTTGGTAAATTATTTTATTGAAACAATACAATAAATGCACATTGTAAATACATGTAGAATCACCGGAGGCAAACTCCGATGTCTTTCATTTGTCCCGTGTTTACAGCACATGTAATTGTTGTTTCGATCAAAGTCACGCCCACCCTGAATAAACCGACTCCCTCTGAAAACCGACCATAGATCCCAGTCCCAGTCATGGTCGGTTTTGACAGGTTTTACTGTATATACAAACAACGTATGTGTCTTAAAATAACCACCAATCATGTTCGACCTACTTTGCATAACGAAAATAGACATGAGTTACCGAAGTAGTCGTTATAATTCTAGCAACATATTCGAGATCATTCATATTCAGAAGAAATGAAAAATATTTAATATTTTTAAAATAATAAACAGTAATATAATATTTAGACATTAGTGTATTCAACATGACGGTTATTATCTATTTGTTTAGCAATAACAACAATATTCTTATGTGACATAATGGCTCTGTAAAAACTTGTTCATTATTCAAGTGACGTTCGGGTAGTATTCGTTACAAAATGCATTAAACTCACTTGAGATTTATTGCAAAAAATGGCAACTAGAGATAAACATCTCAAAATTAAAAACAATCATTTTCAATAAATCAGGGAAAGGTCTGAACAAGGTTAAATTTTATGTAAATAAGAAAGAACTTGAAAAAGTTTCTTCTTATACATATCTGGGTATTAAAATTAATTCCACATGAAAACTTCACAAAGCCTAAATTGACTTAATAAACAGAGCAATGAAAGCTCTATTCAGTCTAAAACAGCATTTATATTCTGAAACAAATATTCCAGTAAAAATATATCTAAAGATGTTTGATGCAGTGGTCAAACCAATTTTGCTTTATTGCTCTGAGGTTTGGTCATGTGATAACATCAAACAATCGTCAAACCTATCAAACTGCACAACACCAGCAGAAAAATTCTTCTAAAAGTTGGCTGTAAAGCCACAAACATTGGTTGTCTAATGGAACTGGGTCGCTACCCACTGCTCTTAGCAAGTCTGCCCCAAATGTTTAAATATTGGCTTAAAATTGCTAATAAGCCGTCGAAAATACACTGGTTAATGAATGTTATAGACTATGCGTAAAAAATGATGAAACAGGCACTTACAACTGGGTATCAAGTATTAAATGTCTACTTAAATTATTAAACATGAGTTAGGTATGCAATAGAAGCAGTGAATAATCATAGCAATCTAATCTCTAGATTTAAAGAAAATTGCAACTGCTATATCAACAAGATAACAAGGAAACATTACACGTGACGATGACAACAAAGGCGGAATCCACTTTTATAAACTACGAACAAGAAAACAAGATTTCACCTTTGAAAATTATCTGGAAACTATTAACCCATAACACAGGTCGGCGATGACCAAGCTAAGAATCAGTACACATACACTGCAAATAGAAATAGGAAGATGTAAAAATATTGATCTGATCGAAAGAAAATGCTTATTATTATGCAACAGTGGTCAGATCGAAGATGAGACACACTTTCTTCTACAAAAAAAGAGAGATGACCTCTTTAACAAACACAACATACTCCAGGACAATTACTCTGACTATGAAAATTTGATAAACATCATACTAAAACTAAAAGATAGACAAATACTAAAAGTATTTACCAGTGTTTTACTATGAGTTTTAAAAAAGGATTTCCAACAAAGAAACACTATTTTCTTTTCTTTTTATAAATTATCTTCTTTTTTCTCCGTCTCTTTCTAACTGTTATGTCGATAATTTAATGTTTATATCTACTCTTAACAGCAAATAAATATCAATCTATTCACACCTTCTTTATTAACCACCGCTGAGCATTTAGGGGATAAACCAACATTTTTGAAATGTCGAAGATCGGATCAGTAGTTTTTGGAACCTCAATAAAGTTTATTAAAAGTGTCTAAAATACCCCAATGTCGGATATTTCTTACTGCGCCATGATTGATAAAATACAGAAACAGTTTATATCCTGCCACATGACAGTGTGCCATTATTACTATCTGTACAAAATATATTCTCTCTAGTAATACCTATAGAATTTAGGGAAAATTCCGTCAATTTGTTGTTAAACGGTTAGTTGAATTTTCTTTTGAAACAGATTAGCTTGGCCATTTGAAATGGACTGGGATTTTTTCACGTGCATATGTACGCAGAACTTGTTTCTTTTTCAATATAGTAATATAGTTATTTAATACTAAATTTAAAAAATATATTGATTTTTAAATAAAAATGTTAAAAGCAGCTGGTTCTAATCTGTTTCGAGAGTAAATGTTGCTCTCCATTCTGGACAAACATTCCTTATCTGATTTGGTGAACACCATTTTGCTTACTTGCAACATTTGGCTCACCACTCTTGGACCTTTTTACTTTTGCCAGAATCTGTGGTTCGGTATTTGTAAGACAAACAGCTGCAGGTGATCGCAAAAATATGGGGCAAAGAATACCAACATTTCTATAGCACATGTATGCATGGATTCTGGAGATAGTGGTTTTGTTTAGCAGTCACAAAATGTAAAGGCGGCAATTACATGACGGGGAAATCTGATATCAGATTCCTAAAGCACTTCACCAACGGAGGCTTGGAGAATGGTGGGCAGTGGTAGTTTGGAATTTGCTGAAAACGCACAACTGAAAAGAAGCAACTTCTTACTTCGCGTTAAACAAGGCTTTATAAAAATGCTTAAAGGCACTATATTAGAGGTAAAATTGGACACATTGGTCAAGAGTTGGCATGCCAAAAATGTATAGAAAGTTACCAGATGCATATATACGCCGTTGATTATCAGCCACTGAACATTTAACATTCACTTTGCCAGCCAGCTTCTAGTTTAGCCAGCTTCTAGTTTAGCCAGCTTCTAGTTTAGTGGATGGCGCTGTGTAACAGGATTTAACATTCGATTTCCCATGGTCGAAAAAGGGTTAACCATTTCCATACCGTGTCTTGTCTTTCAGAGTGTCGGTAATTTTTTCAGTATTTGAATAATATATGTGAATGACGCCACCTTCTCTATTTTATATAAGAAAATGTTCAGATCATCAGATACACGTATCTCAAAAACTACAATGATCTAGCGGTGATTGGTTCACCTGGTCACCGTTTTAATAGGTGTTTATGCCATCTTTTTATTTTTGAGGAATAGCATAGTGCACCGCTTTAAAGCGGCCAATTTTTTTGGGAAAGAGCATTTAATTTGTCATACATGTCAGAACTGGTTTCCAAGAACATCCGGTATGGTCGATTAGGTGTCCAACCTTCGTTACACCATAAATGGCTTTTGAACTAATGGGTGAATACTTTAGTCGTTACGAAAGATAGGTTTTTCAAAAATGGCTACTGGCTCGATCATGTTACGAGTATTTTCCAAAGACCCCCAAAATTTTAAAAATTTGATGTAGAACGAAGCAAGTTTAAAAGTCTACAGGCGCAGTGCATTAATTCTAGAAGTCAAATACATTTCGTTCTGACCACCTCTATCCACCGGAAGGTGCAATATTTTCGACGGAATCCAGTGCCGACCTTGCCATAACAATTTCTGTATGTAGGTATGTCAACTTTGCATGCGGAGGGCAGAAACTGGTGCAACGATAACAGGCTAGGATGCAATAAGTTGAATAATAACATTAGTACGCCTTCCCCAGTATATGACTTTTTCACTCAGGTCAAAGTGACCTCAAAAGTCAATTTCACTATATCAGTCAAATTTTTATTTTCGTATTTTTTTACGAAGCCTAAGCGCGTATTTACGATGAAGCCACCGTTCAAACCATAGTCCTTCAGATGAAGCCACCGTTCAAACCTTCAGTCCTTCAGATGAAGCCACCGTTCAAACCATAGTCCTTCAGATGAAGCCACCGTTCAAACCTTCAGTCCTTCAGATGAAGCCACCGTTCAAATCATAGTCCTTCAGATGAAGCCACCGTTCAAACCCTCAGTCCTTCAGATTTAGCAAGTTTGATCGAATAACATAAGAACATTTTCGAATGACGTTAACACTAGTTAATTTTGCATGTTCAAGAACTTGGACATCAAAATGTGGAAAAAGAAATAAGCGGCGTGTTTTTGTTTAGTATGCCTTTTATTAGTAATACACGTTTTGAATACAAACATATTATAATAGTTGAATCTCAAATTATAACAGATATACCAGATATACGTTTTTCCTAATATGCATGACCGCCCTCTACTATCGTTACAATTTGTATTTTCTATTAAATATGAAAAATGGAACTAAAAATCAAAATTACAGTTGTTACTCAGGCTCGGGACGAACTTATAACTCTTTTTTTTTTCTATTTTTTACTTTATCTTACTATGCTATTATTTTAATAATCACTTATATATTTATTGTTGTAAACCAATAGAAAATTTTTGTAATTTTCTAAGGATGCAGTAAAATTATTATTATTATTATAGTAATTAAATACACTTGAATGTCATTGGTCACCTCAAGTTGGCAAATAAATTAATTAAACGTCGGACTTTCGCATAATTTATTTTAAAATTCAATAGTAAAACATAATTTAAATACTCAAGATGAAAAGTGTTCAAGAATACGAACGTATTTGAACGTGAAATCACAAATAACGCTACACTTCATTAATCACGGAATATATGCTCAATCAATGGTCCGGTTGCGGAAATGTGTTTACCCACAATCCTTTGTGATTTCGTCTGCGCATGTGCAGACGACTGAAAACATGGTAGACTTTAAATTTTCACTTCCTGAGCAATGAAATGCCTATCTCGATCTCTTCAAAAAGATTGTTCAATTAGTGAAGTAAGTTTTATATTTATTAATGTATCTTTGTTTTCTTTCTTTACTGGGAGACCAAAACCAGCGATTTTTTGTTGCGGAACTAATAGTGTCGTCGACCGCCTATCTCGATTGACGTGTTTATATCAGCTGTGGCCCCGTTCTTGTCGATGTGGGGGCATTCGGGAGGTATTCCTCTCCGACAATGTAGTACCATCTTGCCGTTACAAAAATCAAATAAAAATTAGAAAATCAAAAAGTTGTGGGGGGTTACCGTCTGGGATTTCTATTTGACCAGTTATGAAAATGTCTCCACATCGTTGCAGAAACGGGTGGAGAAAAATGTGGAAAAATAAAATATTGCAATCCGATGATTCCATTTATTACTTTTTGTATAGACTCCTTACGTCATATTTAATTTAACAAAATAAATTTGTAATGTCTTCTTCTTCTTCAGAACTATGATACCACTTTTAAATTTGTTAAATATATATCGCGTCTGACCATTATTGGAATCGTATGATGTAGACACCATGAATGTTTACTAATTATATTAATTTGTACACACCCACTAATCCAATTCAACTTCTACATGTCTGTTCATCTACTTTACATCATATTCTTGAATTATATGTTTGTATCTTGTTCATCAATACAACATATTTAATATAACATGCCACTGTGATCTTGTGGTCTTTTTTACTTATCTACATTCATATATATTCATTTTGATACACAAAATATTAACATACTAGGCACAAAGAATACTGTCATGCTAAAATGTCTAGCAAAATATATATACGAATGTTTCAACATAAGAGAAAGCAAATTAAAAAAAAACAGCTGCCTCACAGATATCTAAATTAGTAATCCTAACATTTACTTTATTAATTTGCATTTCTAACCCACTTTCGGGCAAGTTTGTTGTTTTAGTTGTGTTTACTTTAGTTTTTTTATACTAGTGTATCTTTTTTTTTTTTTTTATTCTGAATGTTTCTGACATGGAATGACAACCATGCTTTATTGTACTTAGATCTATGTCCATTTTTAGGATACGACTTCAATAAAGACTATTACATTACAACTAGTAGCTTTGCGATGAGTACTTTCACAGTAACTGGACCTTTTACCAGAGTTGAGAATTAATGTTTTATGTGTTTTTAACAACTGATGCAAATCTGGGAATGCCATCTTAGGAGCTGTTAATTTGCCTTATGATTTGTGAAGTTGCTCTGGCAGGAGTTCCTAAATAGGACCCCTTAGTTTCTAGCTTCGACCAAGAAACATTTGACCATTTAGAGTATGGGCTTTGCATTATGCATTCTTGTTATACTGCTTAATGAAATACTGTAAGTAATGATCTTATTGGTGTTGCAGAAGGATAGTTGATTACCGTTTATTAAAATTAATAATTCCAAGAAAATCTTTATAATATAGATGAGAAATCATATGAAACAAATGTACAACTCATTCGCAGTAATGAAATAAAGGAATGTATATATATTTTAATTATTAATAATGTATTGCAATACAACTGATCAAAATTGAAGAAAATTATAATAAAAAATATTCTATCAGTGCCACTTCTCGATGGGCGTATTTCACAGTCAGTGTTATTAAAGAAAATATTTGCTCACAATCTTATAAACTGGATTGGCAATTCCCACTACCAATAAGATATAATGTGTACATATTTAGAAACATACAAAATACATACACTCACAAAAATACACACAAAATATTAATTAGAGAATTCATTATATAACCTTGACAAAGAAAATCATTATTTGTCAAACTTCATGTGGAAATCCTAATAAATTAGATGTAAACTTCACAACTGGCGGTTTAGCAATATTTTCTTGTCCATGGTGGCTGCCATCAGACATCGGATTGTTCGGGAGCATAAGATTGTAATGTGAATTTCGTACATCAATACTGTATGATGACGCTATCTTCTTGGCCTGCCTGTTATTCAGAGTCCCATATTGAGGGGGGCAAGGGGGTAAATAAAATGGAAATTTAATTTACTGTTAAAAAATAGGTTTTTGACTCCCATGTGCGAAGCACACAATGAAACTTGGTACATAAATGCTCTGAACTAATACTAGGTTTTGATTAGTTTTTGGTGAAAATCTGTCCATATTAATTACCTAATTTGCATAATGATTAGTCAATTTTCGGTTTTTCCACTGATATCTCAAGTACTAATCATCACATTTCAATGAAACTTGGTACATAGATATCATAGGACACTGCACAGACCTGCTAGTTTTTAGTACATATTAATAACCTAATTTACATACTTAATTATTTTTCTGTTTTTCCACGGATATCTTGAGTATTAATCATCACATTTCAATGAATCTAGAACTATGCAGAGACCAAATTAGTTTTCGGTAAAACTTAAGTGTGGGTTAAAATCTGTACATATTAATTATCTAATTTGCATGATTAATTAGTTTCAAGCTATCACACTGATATCTAAATTATTCCATTTCAATGAACAATGTACAAACCTGATTTGTTTGGGGTTAAAATCTGTTCATATTAATTCCCTAATTAGGATAATAATTCATAATTTTTTGGTAAATAGATGGTGATTGCACAGACCTCGTTAGTTTTACACTCAAATCTGTTCATATTAATTTTCTGATTTGCGTAATTAGTTTTCAACTTTTCCATCAATATCTCAAATACAAGTAATTTCAAATTATTTTTAATGTGTCTCCAGTACTTTCAGCACACGGGAGTTCTTTCTAAGCTTTCTTTGATTACACTTTACACTTTAATTCAAAATTTGGGACAAATAAAATAGCTGATTACATTTTACACCTTGTCCATGTCTACGAACTTATGGTTTTTAGCTCTGTTGTCGACTTTGTTGAGCGGAGCTTATCTTATGAGTGATTGTCCGCCGTTGTCGTCGTCAACTTTTTGGACTTATTCAATGAAAACTACAAGCCTGAATGCTTTGATACTTGGTGTATATGTAGCTTGTGTAGACCTCTTTTAGATTTGTTCATTTCATGATGATATCTTCAATTCTCTAATTAATTTTAGTGAATATTTTTGGTAAAAAGTGATATTTTCGACTTCTTGTTAAAAACCGCAATTCCGACTGCTTTGGTATTACATATATAGGTACTACATGTGAACCTCTCTCAGATTTGTTCATTTCATGATGATATCTTCAATTCTCTAATTTTAGTGAATATTTTGTCATTTTTGGTGAAAAAGTGGTATTTTTAGTCCCCGTTCAGGCGCAGCCTGAAAAGAGGACTTTATAATTCAGGTTTTGTCCTTTTTCCGTCTCCAACATTTTCTCAGAAATTCTACAGCAGGTATCAGTGAAACTTGGCAGGTTGATGAACAAGTGTCTTCCGAGTATGCACGTAATTTTTTTTCCAGATCTGAAAATCCCAAGTGGGTTTTTTTCACGATTTTTATCAAAAATTACCTCTCCCGGCAACATTGACAGAACGTCTGCGCATGCTCAGAATAAATTAATTACTGTAAAATACTTTATTTTTGCTTGCAACATTTTTTTGCTATTTTCGCTGAAGGAATGTTTCAGTTAAAATAAAATCCAGCAAATAATCCCTTTTTCCTTTATTTTACAGTCAAACTTGTCAAAAATCAATGAAAATAAATTCAATACAAAAAACAGCCAGAAAAAGTCTTTTCAGCGAATGATAATTCCAGCTGAAATAAAATATTTTACAGTATATTAGATCTGTGAGTAACGCTACAGCACGTGATTTCTCCATTGCGTGCAATTTATTATAGTACTGTTTATACATGTATTCTGTTTGGCTCTGTGGTCTCATTCACTAGTTACTAGAAGAACTAGTAACCTTATTTGATTTCAAGAACTTCAAGAAGGCGGCATAAGAGACGTGTTTGCAAAGGTAAGTTCTCCAGTTTCTACAAAATTGAATGTATTTTGGGGTACGATTGGTGTACATTCCGTGACGTACGTACGGACGTGAATATTATGATGATTGCCAGCTTTATACTCTTGTGAAAAGCCAAAAAAGCAAACAATTGTCTCCAATCTACGAAACTAGTTTGTAAATTGTATACCCTGTCAAATTATTGTACACGGACGATTAATTCATGGGGACATAGTTTCAAGTTAGTAAATCGTTATCCGGTCTTTTGCTTGTGTCGCGATTTCTGAAATATCCACAACTCGGGGGGGGGGGGGTGTATGTCCCTGTGTCGATCAACTTATTCATTATTATAATAGTAGGTTGCATATGATTATATTCGTATTTTTATGTTGTGAGCATTAAACTGTTGTAATGAAGATTTTGCCGATCTCGTACGATTCAACATGGCCGATGTGCAGTGACAACAAGTGTATGGACGTTCGGTCGAGTAGTCTGCAACGGACCATGAAATCGAAATTTAAAAATATTTTAGATATTTCATTCACTCCTGGCTCCTAAAAGAGTCTACTTTATATTTTACCGTAGTCATTGACACCTATTGTGAATAGCCCGAATGGGTAAGCTTCGTTTCGACAATGAGCTGTTATTTCTGCGAACAATGTTAAATTATTCTTTGAATGCTCAGTTTATATTTTGAAAACAACTAATTTTTTGGTTAAAAAAAAAATCATGTCGTTTTCCCTGTCAAAATCAAAGCATAAAGATCTTGCCAGAACATCGGTAAATCTACTACCGCGTTGCGTTCACCACGAGGTAACTGAACCGTCATTAACATATTTAAATGAGCCACGTGTAAATGCATGAGAACATGGCGGATGTCGTAACGCTTCGCGCATTTACATTCGACCGAAATCATTCGTTTACGATGAAACTAAGTTGAATATTACTTCCAATTTATAAAAATTCAACGAATTAAATTTTTGTGTGTTATTATAATCATTACTGAATAATAATCAACAATTGCAATACTTCGAAAACAAGTAAGTTATTCACTTGCGAAACACAGAATGACCAGATTGTGCTACCGTGATCATTCGCTACCGGTACTAACCACTAAGCAATGTATTCGTGTTTGTATTTATTCGAAACTTCTTTTAGAACATACTTTACTTTTCGTTATCAACAAGATTATAAAAAAAATAATGGATGTTATGTACAGTATGTACCACATCGAGGTCACGACTCGGTTAGCCTTGCTCAACTGGTTCGTAACCAGTCTTGTGATTGGTTGTTGACAAATGCTGAACAGGCCACGCCTCCAACGGTGTCATGCGTTCGGACTAACCGTTAGGAATTCCTAAATGGAGTCAATTTGTGTAGTTTTCTTGATTTATTCTGCAGATATCGGTAAAATGTAGGTAAGGCTTTGGCGAAATTCGAAGGAGCAACTAATATTCTTCAACCTGGTATTTTTTTCGTCTGTTTTTTCGAGTTTAAAAAATGTGAGCTGGCTGGAGCCTTCATCCCTTGTCTATTTCTTACACTAGATACCAGCCGACCCCCCCCCCCCCCCCTCATAGAGACTGAGTATTACAGTTGATTATAGTTCCTGGGCTCCCTGTGGTTTTATGGTGTATAAACTGGCACTAAATGAAAAGGCTGTTGAACCTTATTCAAATTTATAAGTACATGTTATTATGCATTTTCATTATGAAAACTGACTAAATTAAATGTGATTTTATTTTTAATTATGATTATGATTTATATCGGTAATGACGTTTTCATCCAATATTAATTGTGCAATTGTTAAAATGCCTACCTACACATTTATTGTTTTTGTTTCTGTTGCCCTGAAATAGACATTTGTAAAAAAAAAAAAAATTAAAAACATCTTGCTTGATTAAAATTAAAAAAAAAAAAGATGTACATGTAGTCATGTAGCCCCTTTCTGTTACCTGTTTTCAACTTCTTCCAAAGTAAAACTGGCGAAGCCTTGTAATTGCCATACAATCATCAACTGTGGAAAAACTTGTATGTTATTGAAAATCTTTATTTTGTTGTCTGTGAATTAATATAATATTTGAAATGGCGTAATGGTGCAAAATATTCTCAAACAATCAGTCTTCTGATGACACTACACTGCGCATTTATGCACAGTCAGTATCCCAATGCGCGATCACAGCTTACTAAGTGATGATTGTGGTTGAAATGGAAAACTGAATACAAAAATCCAGTAATATCTCAAACGAATTTCCGTCTGCTGTGAATGCATGTTTCGTTGCATCAAATACATTTTGTAAATAACCCAATTTTATGATAGAAGCTTGCAATCTTGTGCCATACAGGGTCAAGTGATTGAGCAATAACAAATGTGATTTTATGTATTAGGTCATTGAATGTATCCAAAAACATGGTACAATGATCTGAAATTTCAGGAGTGCTCGCTGAAGGTTTATCAATCCTGCGTATTGTCTTGTTCTTTTTCAATCCTGCATTTCAGTTACTAGAATTCATACTAAAAAAATAGTTTCTGTTTTTCTTCTAATAATTCGTCCACTTTCAAAAACAAATATTTTTCCATAGTCGAAATGCTAGAAGAATACAAAACTACTGTGATTTCACCTGTAGGGCCATTGTCAATTAGTTCGCCTGATCAACACAGCGTTATACATAGGACTGATATTGAATCACGGAGAGTAAAATCTGGTGATACTAATCTCTAGAACCACTCAGATTGGGACATATGTCTTATGAACCCACATGTGTATGTCTTTGACTATACTCATTTTAACCTATTTTTTTTCTTTCTTTTTTTTTTCTTCTTACAGTGGTGCTGTGAACTGCTTCAATTTCGCAAGGCAATTTGTTCTGGGTTCCTACAACATGGAGTGTCAGGGACTTTATTGAAATGTTGTACACAAATTTCACAAAATCCTGAATATATCTAAAAGTGAAGACTTCAAACAATTATTTGTTTCTTCTCCATTGAAGGGAATGAGCAGACCAACCTTTATCGCAACTGGCTTTCTTAATTATTACATGTACTTGCTCTGAAAACATAGCTTTTACAATTTTTTAAATTAACAGATGTTCTATGTACAATGAATACATTTTAAATAATAAACCTTACTGTGTTAATAACAAATTGTATTTGACAACATGAGAATGATTCTGATGCCCAGTGGTGATGTTGAAACAAACCCAGGTCTTGGTAATATACTAAGACCTGATTAACAAAGAAATCATGTACATCAAGGTTCACTCAGATTTATGAATGCAGTTTCTTGAGCAAGTATACATGTATGACAAATAGTTTTGTTGCACTTGTGTACTCTGAGATACTGAACATGGGTCAGTGGAAATTTTTTGTTTTCAGTACAAAACTAGATCATCGGAAATCATGATTGATGAGTTGTAACCACAAAGAGTACATATTTATTCACCTGTTTGCAGATATTCCTTGTACAACTTTATAATCAAATAACGGGGACTGTGACATTTCATGTCTTGTCAACTTCTTATTAAAAACCGCAAGTCTGATTGCTTTGATATTACATATATAGGTACTACATGTGGACCTCTCTCAGATTTGTTCATTTTGTGATGATATCTTTAATTCTCTAATTTTGGTGAATATTATATTGTAATACTTGGTAAAAAGTGATATTTTCGACTTCTTGTTAAAACCGTAATTACGGTTGCTTTGATGTTACATATATCGGTAATACATGTGGACCTCTCTCAGATTTGTTCATTTGATGATGATATCTTCAATTGTCTAATTTTAATGAATATTTTTGTCATTTTTGGTAAAAAGTGATATTTTTGAATTCTTGAAGTCCGATTGCTTTGATACTATACATATTGTTAATTTTCTAATGATATCTTCAGTTCTTTAATTGAAATGTGCATTTCTAACAGTGGAGCTATCTCAGATGACAGGCTGCTTGTTATTTATTTAAATTACATTATTATGAAAATAAAAAATTCAAAATACCCCATGTTGAATATCATGTCACTTACTTGTCAGTGTCTGACTGGTATATACAAAATGTGACCAAAAAACGTCAGAATAGTAAAAAAAAGTTGCCCGTGCCAAGACAGCCACTGAACCAAAACAATATGTCAGCCATCATTGTCTACCAGCGATATAATTTTACGCAACGAAATTGAGAAATGAGCCCTAAATACAGCTCTCCCAGTAAGAAATCAAATCATCAATCTTCATGAGTGATGGCATTTCCACCTATTTGTTTAGTGGTCCGAGAGTGAATGTTGTCAAGTTCAAAAGTGTGTTTTGACGTGCAGCGACATAAACATTATTGCTACAGTTTTGGGCTTGAACATATTCACCCAAAACAACAACGAACTTGAAACAAAAGTAACCCTTCGATCTAAACGATCTGCATCTATCAAAAACGAGTCTTAACGCCCTTGTGTTTTCGCGCTAGAGAAAAACAAGGCCAATCTACCATGATTGTTTGGTTATATCATCAATTCAACCAAGCTGTTAGATAGGTTGTTTATTTGAGGTGCCTGGGAACCAAAATTTGGGACGAGAATCCATCTGGTGTCGAAAAAACAGTGTTAATAACCAAGGGGTGGGTGACTTTTTACCTCAGCGATAGCTACGGTAATGGCAAACCAATTGATTCCGGGGAACACAGTGATCAGTGAGGCCCTAAATTACACACACCTTTCTGAATTTAGAATATGAATTCAGTTTTATGGCACACTCCTGTGGAGCAAACATCCGTGATGCAATTCACTCTGGTGAGGGAATAGTCAAGGATAAATAAACATGGCGACAATAATGCAACATTTTATTTCCGTTTTAGTTTTCGGGCTCATGAAGTATTTTACACTTATGGTAGTGATATATTTTGTATTTTTTACCTACCTACCTACCTATTGAATTCTTTCGTTGAAAACATGTTTAGGAGGAAATTTGGAAACTTTCTTAGGGAACATACATAAATGTTAAGTTACACCAAAAATAAATACAGTTTGAAAATTACATGGTGACACCATTTGTATTATTTTATTATAGATTCTCAGGGAACAAATATTAGTGTTGTAACTCACCCTGGTGTTGGATTTGAAGGACTCCAAAAACGTTTTTAAACAATTTAATGCACATGGATTTCACGACAAATGTTTCAATGTTCTGGTTATCTGTGGTTCGACTGCAGTTTTTGAAACAAACTTGGGGGACTCTGAAACGCAATTTATGGTACGTGACTTAAAAAACGCAATTTAATGAATTTCCCAACAAAGGTTTAAATGTTTTAGTTGTCTGTGGTGTGGCATTGGTGTGGAAAGCTGTGGATGAAAATGGCGACAAGGTCAAACGAATTGTTATGCTAATTTGATTTCCAGCATGTTAGTTGACAGCGATGTGAATTGAAACCAAAACGTTACCGACAAGACACCAAAACAATTGAAGACAAATAAACACGTGAAGCATAAACAACTGTTTGGAGTCATAAAATAGGGGATTATCCCATTGTTGACTTTTGAGGGGAATGGATTTGAGGGTGTCATAATAAGCATGGAAGAAAATCATTTTCATGCTATGAAAAGTGAAGACCTTGCACATACTTTAGTATAACGTCATTTTTGTTTGATTGCCTAACGCTTTCAGGTTCATGTGCTGCAAGTTACAGAGGACGTACCTAAGTGGCCGTCCCTCAGCAAATAATTTAACCCAGGCATTTTTCGTGTAAAAATTACAAAACTATTTTTACGCAATCTGAGAAGTTCAACTTACTAAACGAAGTACAGGACGACGAAGCTGAAATATCCAAGAACCAACACATACCAAAAATTATATCTCAAAAGTGAATATTCAGAGTGTATTTTAATCGGACCGGAAGTGGGAATTTGTTACTACTCTAAATATCCAAACATATTTTAGTATAAGATAGTAAATACATTTAGATTTTTTATCTACTGGCTTCAAATTGCTGTCACTTTGATTAATATAATTGTTCTTTAGAATAGAATACTTTATTATCACTGTCAAAAAAGTTTGACATTCCCTTTTTTATATATAAATGACAATAATGATTTAAATGTCAACACAAAATGTCAGTGACCATAAATTTCAGAATGAATGTACACATGTATGTATGTAGTTCATGTTATGTAATTAAAGTTAAGTTGTTTATTTCTGCCTTTGATGAGTAAAGTTTTTTTTTGTCAAATAAGGAATTAAATGTATGTAAATGTAAAAAAATAGAATGCACATGTTTTTGTTTAAATACATGTATAGTTTACATTGAGTGATAAAATTAACTTCCTTCTCAAGTAAAGTAAACAAGGGGCATTTTTAAGAATAATAGAATCTGTATTGCTATCATACCCCATATTTAAGAATTTAATGAAAAGTACAATAAAATAATAAATTCTGAAAACATGATAAATAACTAACATTAACAATGCAGGAGAGAATTAAGACGCTCATATTTCTAAACATAAAAAAAATGGTTAATTTGTATTTTCTGAAGCAGCTGGTTTAAAACTGTCAACAGTCCTCTTGCCTAAGTTGTTAGTACCGGGTATACTAAATCAGCAAATGCCAAAGGCATGTACAAGACAGTCAATTTAGTGAAGGCCTGAGAACTGTTAACATTTGTAAACACTCTTATGCGACATTACATGGTTTCCCATCGGTACTGAACAGAGAATGATTGACAGCTCATGCAACGTCACAGAGCAACCAGCCAATCACAGATTCGGTGGACACAAGATTGTGCAATTTTTTCACTGGTCAAATATGCAATACTGCAGTGATAATAAATACGCATTGATGTTTACTGATGTCTCCTGTTTAAAATATCTCTTTTTCACTAGCATGAAAGTATAGCATGGATTCGTGACCTTTATTTTGTTGACCACTTAACAGGAAGTTTAACCTAGCCATGCTCCGCATATTATTGAAATCGAGTGATATCTTTCATTTTGCATGCATAATTAATATCAAGGGAAACTATGCAGAAGTATATGTTCTCTCAGAAGTGATTTTTCCTGTAAATCTTGTTGTTCCACCTCTTCCTTCTCGCAAACAAATTAAAATTTTTCTGCCTATTGTATCATTGTTAATTTACTGTAGGATTACATACATAAACTTTTTTTTTGCCCAAATGAACAGTCTGAGTACTTATGGGTGTGGTATCTTATAGGTTAAGGACTGATTTTTTACAGATTTGGTAATGATTCAATAATAAATAATTCAAAATGTCCTTATATTGCATTTCATCTGTTCAGAGCAGGTTCTCAGAGTTGTGTAGATTTTAATTTTGTGATAAACAAGTAATGCATTTTACATACATCGCAACATGCAATACATGCAACGACTGTAGCGATATTATTGAATCCTGCAATGAATATTCTATACAATTATTTGTGGAGACTTTCTGGAACAAATTATGATTCATGTAGTAGTTCTCTAAATATCTGTATAGTAGTGCATTGTTGTTCTGTGAATCATCATGTATGTACATTGAATTGAGATTGTTTGACCTGATGTGTGGCACAATGGTCCCAGTCTACCTACAATGTAACATCGGAGAGTTTGTGGGTTTGACTCCCAAAGTTAGCAGCACACTCAGTAGTGAAAAAAAGAGAATTTTTTGCCCACTTGCCATTTGTATTTGTGATGGGGTGTACATTTTTCTTTATTGTGTGAGTGAATAATATGTGTAATACTGCATGACTAATATCCAATGAAAAAAAAGAAAAACCCCCAAAAATGAGAGTTTGAATTAACTCTATTATCCCTATTGTTTATAGTTATTGTGTCATCGGTCTACATGGAAGACACAGTAAGCCGTAGTTCATCTGATTCTATATCTACTACTGATGAGTACGTGCTAGTATCGCCATCTGAAGCAACCGATAACACACCATTGAAAGCTGTGAAAGAAGAAGAAGGGCTTAAAATTGCTGGTAATGGCAATATGGATGAGTTGAAACATACCTTGGAAGAAGTATTAAGTGACCAAGAAAAGGAAGATGCAGAGGTTGATAAAAAGACTGTGAAATCAAAGAGTGCAACGGAAACTGATGCTGTGGAACAGAGTGTTCTTTCTCACACAAAAAATATTGAGCACAATTTACCATGTAATGAAAAACGCACCAATTTTGGAACAAGTACATTCTACACAACTACTTTGAATAGGTCACGTGTTGTAAGTATGGGTGATGAATTCAGTAGTACAGCTTCCAAACATGGTATGTATATTCCTGGTTTGTTCTATTATAGCTTCCTCACTTCAAGTTCACTGTATTTTGAAATACAAGTTATTACGAGGATACCTCAAATTATGCATGAAGACAGTACAGCGCAAATATCGACCGACACGCAGCGGAGGTTGATGCGACGGCATACTGTCTGAGGGGTATACTTTGAGGTATTACTTTGAGGTATCCTCGTAATAACCTTATTATTATACAACTTTTACTTCCAAGGATACATTGTGGGAATGCCAAAATCCAAAAAGTTTAGAACAAAATCAACAAACTTCTTTGTCTGGAGTCTGGTCAAACTCTGGTGGCAGCTATGTTTTTATTATTATAAGAGGACGCTTTTGTGCATAATCTCAAATTTCCTAATATGGTAGGATGAAAATACCCTGTAAAATACCACAAAATTACGGCACGCTGTAACTCATGGCATTACGATGACATGTGTATAATAATATATAATACTCTATTATAAGTGCATGTCTAAATAAATGATGTATATGGTCATATTTTAATGATCCAGATAAATGCAGTTAAAGCAAATGTAGAAATATTAAATATTTTAGATAAAGGCCGGGAAAGATCAGCATCGTCACCAGAATCACCAACAAATTCTGCATTAATTGATGGAGAATGTACAGTGTTTAGTAGAATTGTCTATCTTGGCTCTGCCACAATGAATGCACCTAGAAGTGAACAAGAGGCCACACGCATTATGGGTATACTCAAAGAGCAGTCACATTCACCAAACGCTATTGAAGTTGTCTTGTCAGTACCAGGCACATCAGAAGGAATTGTAAGGTTAGTTTTCACTATAATAATAATTTCTAAATAATCATGGACAGGTGTTTATTAGTCCCCGTTCGGATGAAGTCCGAAAACGGGGACTTATGTTTTGACCTCCGTGCGTGCGTCCGAACTTGTATCTTAGAAATGCCTGGACCAATCACAATCAAACTTCACACATACATCATACATGATATCATACATATGCACATCAATTTGTTTCACGTTCTGATTCAAGATGGCTGAATGGTGGCCATTTTTGTGCTAAACATCATCAAAATCAAGCATTTCCCGGCTGTTTACCGGTACATATGGATTTTGTTCAAACCTATATACGTATATACGTTGGACATTATAGGACCTTGATAAACATCATTTTGTTTTACGATCTGATTCAAGATGGCCGAATGGCGGCCATTTTTGTGTTAAAAAATCATAAAAATCAAGCATTTCTCGGCTGTTTACAGATGGATTTCGTTCAAACTTGATATATACATTAGACATTATGGGACCTTGATGCAAATAATTTTGTTTTTCAGATAACATTCAAAATGGCTGACTGGCGGCCATTTTGTTTTAATGAATGGGCTTCTAGACCCATATTTCCAACTTGTTTTGACTGATTATGTTCAAATTTTAAATATTCTTTATACATCATGTCATAGATAGACAGATATATTGGTTTGACGATCCCTTTCAAAATGGCCGAATGGTTGTCATTTTTGTGCTAAAAAATCATCAAATATCAAGCATTTCTGGCACTTATGGGTGGATTTTGTTCAAACTTGGTACATACATTAGACATTACGGGTTACTGATGCACGTCATTTTTAGTCCCCGTTCAGGCGCAGCCTGAAAAAGGGACTGTATAATTCAGGTTATGTCCATTTTTCCATCTCCAACATTTTCTCAGAAATTATACAGCAGATATCAGTGAAACTTGGCAGGTTGATGAACAAGTCTCTGCTGAGTATGCACGTAATTTTTTTTCCAGATCTGAAAATCCCAAGTGGGTCTTTTTCACGATTTTCATCAAAAATTACCTCTCTCGGCAACATTGACAGAACGTTAACGCATGCTCAGAATAAATTAATTACTGTAAAATACTTTATTTTTGCTTGCAACATTTTTTTGCTATTTTTGCTGAAGGAATGTTACAGTTAAAATAAAATCCAGCGAATATACCCTTTTCTTATATTTTACAGTCAACTTGTCAAAAATCAATGAAAATAAATTCAATACAAAACATCCAGAAAAAGTCTTTTCAGCGAATGGTAATTCCAGCTGAAATAAAATATTTTACAGTAGATTAGATCTGTGAGTAACGCTGCTGTTATTACGGCACGTGATTTCTCCATTGCGTGCAATTTATTATGGTACTGTTTATACATGTATACTGTTCGGCTCGGTGGTCTCATTCACTAGTTGCTAGAAGAACTAGTAACTTTATTTGATTTCAAGAACTTCAAGAAGGCGGCATAAGAAACGTGTTTGCAAAGGTAAGTTCTTCAGCTTCAGCAAAATTGAATGTTTATTGGGGTACGATTGGTGTACATTCCGTGACGTACGGACGTCAATATTATGATGATTGCCAGCTTTATATTCTTGTGAAAAGCCAAAAAAGCAAACATTTGTCTCCAATCTACGAAACTAGTTCGTAAACTGTCAAATTATTGTACATGAGGACATAGCTTTCAACTAAATCGATATCCGGTCTTTTGCTTGTTTTCCGAAATATCCACAACTCGGGGGGGGGGGGGGGGTCCCTGTATCGATCAATTTATTCATTATATAATAGTAGGTTGCCTATGATTATATTCGTATTTTTTATGTTGTGAGCATTAAACTGTTAGTTGTAATGAAGATTTTGCCGATCTCCTGCGATTCAACATGGCGGATGTACAGTGACAACACGTGTATGGACGGTCGGCCGAGTAGTCTGCAACGGACCATGAAATCGCCCGGCGTTTTTTCGGCAGTTTTCTTTTTAATATTTTGGATATTTCATTCACTCCTGACGTATAAAAGAGTCTAATTTATATTTTACCGTAGTCATCGACATCTATTCAAGAGTATGATGTTTATTGTGAATAGCCTGAATGCGTAAGCTTCGTTTCGACAATGAGCTGTGTTATTTCTGTGAACAATGTTTAATTATTCTTTGAATGCTCAGTTTTTTTTTAAACAACTAATTTTTGGATAAAAAAAAAATATGACGTTAAAACGGTTTTCCCAGTCAAAATAGCATAAAGATCTTGCTACAACATCGGTGAATCTCTACAGTACCGCGTTGCGTTCACCACGAGGTCACTGAACCGTATTAACATATTTAAATGAGCCCACGTGTAAATGGAAACATGGCGGATATTGAATCTTATCGAGCATTTACATTCGACCGAAATCATTCGTTTACGATGAAACTAAGTTGAATATTACTTCAAATTCATAAAAATTCAACGAATTAATTTTTTACACGTTATTATAATCATTACTGAATAATAATCAACAATTGCAATACTTCGGAAACAAGTATTAAGTTCAAGTACTAGTAAGTTATTCACTTGCGAAACACAGAATGACCAGATTGTGCTACCGTGATCATTTGCTACCGGTACTAACCACTAAGCAATGTATTCGTGTTTGTATTATTCGAAACTTCTTTTAAAACATACTTTACTTTTCGTTATCAACAAAATTATAAAAAAATAATGCATATTACATTATGTGATTTGGGTGGGGGGGATTTAATTCCAACATTTCACGGTGCCTATGAACCAAAGGTCTTTCACTCTTCTCTGAGTGTGACACCTAAACCAGAGGTTTTATGGTGTATAAACTGGCACTAAATGAAAAGGCCGTTGAACCTTATTCAAATTTATAAATACATGTTATTATGTATTTCATTATGAAAACTGACTAAATTAAATGTGATCTTATTTTTAATTGTTTGAACAGAATGATTTATATCGGTAATGACGTTTTCATCCGATATTAATTGTGCAATTGTTAAAATGCCTACCTACACATTTATTGTTTTTGTTTCTGAAATAGACATTTGTAAAAAAAAAATTAAAAATCATGCTTGATTAAAATTCAAAAAAAAAAGATGTAGCCATGTAGCCCCTTTCTGTTATCTGTTTCCAACTTCTTCCAAAGTAAAACTGGTAAAGGCATGTAATTGCCATACAATCATCATTTGTGGGAAAACTTGTATGTTATTGAAAATCTTTATTTTGTTGTCTGTGATCAAAATATTCTCAAACAATCTGTCTTCTGGTGTCACTACACTGCGCATTTATGCACAGTCAGTATGCGCGATCTCAGCTTACTAAGTGATGATGGTGGTTGAAATGGAAAACTGAATACAAAAATCCAGGAACATCTCAAACGAATTTCCGTCTGCTGTGAATGCATGTTTCGTTGCATCAAATAAATAACCCAATTTTATGACAGAAGCTTGCGATCTTGTGCCAAACAGGGTCAAGTGATTGAGCAATAAAAAATGTGGTTTTATGTATGAGGTTATTGAATGTATCCAAAAACATGGTACCAATGATCTGAAATTTCAGGAGTGCTCGCTGAAGGTTTATCAATCTTGCGTATTGTCTTGTTCATTTTCAATCCTGCATTTCAGTTACTAGAATTTATACTAAAAAAAATAGTTTCTGTTTTTCTTCTAATAACTCGGCCACTCTCAAAAACAAATATTTTTCCATGGTCGAAATGCAAGAAGAATACAAAACTACTGTGATTGCATAGCGATACCTGTAGGGCGATTGTCAATTAGTTCGCCTGATCAACACAGCGTTATACATAGGGCTGATATTGAATCACGGAGAGTAAAATCTTGTGATACTAATCTCTAGAACCACTCAGATTGGTTCATATGTCTTATGAACCCATATGTGTATATCTTGGACAATACTCATTTTAAACTTTTTTTTTTTTTTTTTTTTACAGTGGTGCTGTGAACTGCTTCAATTTCGCAAGGCAATTTTTTCTGGGTTCCTACAACATGGAGTGTCAGGGACTTTATTGAAATGTTGTACACAAATTTCATAAAATCCTGAATATATCTAGAAGTGAAAATTAAATGGTTTACAGTATTTTATACCCATTAATAATGATTCATTGATTGAAATGCAATAATATCACTGCACTAAAAAGACTTCGAACAATTATTGTTACTTCTCCATTGAAGGTTATGAGCAGACCAACCTTTATCACTACTGGCTTTCTTAATTATTACATGTACTTGCTCTGAAAACATAGCTTTTACAATTGTTTAAATTAACAGATGTTGTTCTATGTACAATGAATACATTTTAAATAATAAACCTTACTGTGTTAACAAATTGTATTTGACAACATGAGAATGAATCTGATGCCCAGTGGTGATGTTGAAACAAACCCAGGTCCTGGTAATATACTAAGACCTGATTAACAAACAAGTCATGTACATCAAGGTTCACTCAGATTTATGAATGCAGTTTCTTGAGCAAGTATACCGGTACATGTATGACAAATACAGTGTAGTTTTGTTGCACTTGTGTACTCTGAGATACCGAACATGGGTCAGTGGAAGTTTTTAGTTGTCAGTACAAAACTAGATTATGGGAAATCACTTGATGATGAGTTGTACCCACAAAGAGTACATATTTATTCACCTGTTTGCAGATGTTCCTTGTACTACCTGTATTTTATAATCAAATAACGGGGACTGTGACATTTCATGTCTTGTATTTTTCAGATCAGACTCAAAATGGCTGTCCGGTGGCCATTTTGGTTTAATGAATGGGTTTCCAGACCCATATGTCTGACTTGTTTTGACTGATTATGTTCAAATTTTAAATATTCATTATACATCATGTCACAGATATACGGATATATTGGTTTGACGATCCTTTTCAAAGTGGCCTAATGGTGGCTATTTTTGTGCTAAAAAAATTGTTTTATTTTTTAGATCGGATTCTGAATGGCTGACTAGTGGCCATTTTGTTTTAATGAATGGGCTTCTAGAGCCATATCTCTGACATGCTTTAACTGACTATGTTCAAATTTCATATATTCATTATACATATATTCGTAATGGCAGATTTTGTTTTAATTAATGCTGTTCTAGAGCAATATCTCTCAATACTCATTTGACGATCAGATACAAATGTCAATCATTTAAATGTTAAACAATCATCATATTCCTGACATGTTTATATTCCAGCTATATTACTATAAACAAAAATTTATATCTTAAATTTGATAACTAACATGGACTGTGCCATGCATGGCTTGTTATTTTCAATTTAGCATCCATGTGTCCTTTTGAATGGTGTGTTACACAAGGCCGAGTTGACAAACATTCATGACTATGAGTACTTCAGAATTATTTGCTTCATGTGGTATGCACAGTTTAAATTGTATGTTGATCAAAATTGTAAAGCGTATTTTGTAGGTGCAGTCAAATCCATGATATAAGACAGGTTATGTTATGTCACTTTCACATCATGTTATTCCAATAAAAACATCATTACCTTCATTTCATTAGACTATTAGAACCAGATGGCAAATCTCAGATTTCAGAGTATCCAATCACCAATATACTGTTTTGCTGTCGGGGTGCAGAGAGTACACATGAATTTGATTGTTTTGCTTTTAACACTGGACATGGGAGGCGAGATAATGAGATATTCCAGTGTCATGTGTTCAGATGTGAGGTACCAGAGGCTGTAAGTATATCAATTATACATATTTAAGTACAATGGCTACATACCATACCACAAAACATCATCCTCTATGACAATTTTAGAAATTGGTCACATGAAGAGAAATGATCTTGTACTTTAGTGGGCAATCTTTGTCAGCCAGTGCAATATTATTTCCACATGCATCACGAGAAGAATGACCACAAATTGTGAAGACAACTCAGACAAAAAAATTAGCAAAACACATCCATGATTGTACATAAAACTGTATACATGTAACTGCACTTCAAAAATGGATAGTATAAAAATGGGAATGTCCTCAAAAAGTATACAAAATGTACAAGTTATATGGGTTTTTACTTTACAGCAGTTTACAGTTAAATAATCAATGGTTTCTAGCACAAGAAATTACCAATCAATTACATGTCCATTGTCTACATTGTTTGTGTAGCTGATACCAGTTTATTCATGTTAATTACATGTCCATTGTCTACATTGTTTGTGTAGCTGATACCAGTTTATTCATGTTAATTAGCTAATTTCCATACTTTGCAGTTTGTTCAAATGGGTTGAAGCTTTATACATGCATGTATATCTGTCACTAGTTTGAAATTCATCTGTGAATAATTTGCATATTATTTAACTTCTCAGTTTGAGCAAAGCTAAGGCTGAAATTATTTTATGTTACTTGTTCATAAACATCAAAGAATATTAAATTCATTTCCCACAGGAAGGAGCACTTTCTAGCATTTCAAATTTATGATTAGAATATATTTTCTCAGGCAAAAACAAAAGGAAAAAACTGTTAAAAATTTAAATGACATGTGCATTATGATATGTGTATTTCATTATTCATAATTACATCTAATTACAATCTATTAAATATCTAAACAACTGTTAAATTGTGTAGCTTCTTAAGCTGTGTGCATGTGTTGTGTGATATTGAAATCGTTGTAGAGTGGATGCTTTGAAGGCAGAAAATCAAATCAGAATTTCTACAATAATGCAATTCTATATAATAGTACCATTTTTAAAATTGTCATTATGGCAGATGTAGTTCTTTGATGTGCGAGTTTTTGCAGTTACCCTGTGTGTGTGTGTGTGTGTGTGTGTGTGTGTGTGTGTGTGTGTGTGTGTGTGTGTGTGTGTGTGTGTGTGTGTGTGTGTGTGTGTGTGTGTGTGTGTGTGTGTGTGTGTGTGTGTGTGTGTGTGTGTGTGTGTGTGTGTGTGTGTGTGTGTGTGTGTGTGTGTGTGTGTGTGTGTGTGTGTGTGTGTGTGTGTGTGTGTGTGTGTGTGTGTGTGTGTGTGTGTGTGTGTGTGTGTGTGTGTGTGTGTGTGTGTGTGTGTGTGTGTGTGTGTGTGTGTGTGTGTGTGTGTGTGTGTGTGTGTGTGTGTGTGTGTGTGTGTGTGTGTGTGTGTGTGTGTGTGTGTGTGTGTGTGTGTGTGTGTGTGTGTGTGTGTGTGTGTGTGTGTGTGTGTGTGTGTGTGTGTGTGTGTGTGTGTGTGTGTGTGTGTGTGTGTGTGTGTGTGTGTGTGTGTGTGTGTGTGTGTGTGTGTGTGTGTGTGTGTGTGTGTGTGTGTGTGTGTGTGTGTGTGTGTGTGTGTGTGTGTGTGTGTGTGTGTGTGTGTGTGTGTGTGTGTGTGTGTGTGTGTGTGTGTGTGTGTGTGTGTGTGTGTGTGTGTGTGTGTGTGTGTGTGTGTGTGTGTGTGTGTGTGTGTGTGTGTGTGTGTGTGTGTGTGTGTGTGTGTGTGTGTGTGTGTGTGTGTGTGTGTGTGTGTGTGTGTGTGTGTGTGTGTGTGTGTGTGTGTGTGTGTGTGTGTGTGTGTGTGTGTGTGTGTGTGTGTGTGTGTGTGTGTGTGTGTGTGTGTGTGTGTGTGTGTGTGTGTGTGTGTGTGTGTGTGTGTGTGTGTGTGTGTGTGTGTGTGTGTGTGTGTGTGTGTGTGTGTGTGTGTGTGTGTGTGTGTGTGTGTGTGTGTGTGTGTGTGTGCGCGTGCGCGCGCGTGCGCGCGCGTGCGTGCGTGCGTGCGTGCGTGCGTGTGCGCGTGCGTGCGTGTGTGCGCGTGCGTGCGTGCGTGCACGCGCGCGCGGATTGCTATATGTTGCAAGGACAAAAATACAGATATATAGCTACTTCCGAGGACATACACACCTTCCGAGGACCTTTTTCATAGTCCTCGGAAAACATATTTTATATTAATAGTTAATTCGATTATTAATACGTTTTGCGTAGCTTAGGTTTAGTATCGGGGGAAGGTATGGTTCACGTTATATTAATATTAATATAATTATACCATACCTTACCCCGATACTAAACCTAAGCTTCGCAAACATTTCTATGTTCAGTCACGGGATATTCAACTCTTGTTTAATTAAACTTAATTAAAATGCAATTCTCCATTGTATTGCATTGTAATTGAGTTTAATTAAACTCCAATTAAAACGCAACCCTATATAGGAACGCGTTTTAATCGAGTTCATATCGCAACTATATTAAAAGTTAATTCAACTATATTAAAAGTTAATCCAATGGAGTCCTCGGAACATATTGCAATACAAGTATGTGTGTGTGTGTGTGTGTGTGTGTGTGTGTGTGTGGGTGGGTGTGTGTGTGTGTGTCCGTCCATTCGACTGATGTCTCAAGAGCCGTATGTTGGTTTTTAATGAAACTTGGTATAAAAATGCTCTGGGCCAATGTGCAGATTTGGTTAGATTAGGTTTTGGTTGAAATTCGTACATATTAATTACCTGATTTGCATGATAATTAGCTAATTTTTAGCTGTTCCTTGACTGTTCCACTTATATCTAAAGAGCCATTCATTAGATTTTGATGAAACTTGGTACATAGATGCTCTGGACTATTGTACATATGTGATTAGTTTTGGGTAAAAATCCATGAATATAATTAACCTAATTTGCATAGTTAGCCAATTTTCAGTTTTTATGCTGATATCACATGTACTAATTATTGCATTTCAATGAAATTTGGTACATTGATGTTCCAGAACAATGCACAGACCCGCTCAGTTTTGGGTTGAAATCAGGTCATATTAATTACCTAATTTTCATAATAAATCATAAATTTTGGTTCCAATCACATTACAATGAAACTTCGTACATAGATGGTGTGTAACAGTAGTTAACTTAATTCAATGAATCTTGGTACATATGTACTTTAACATAATGTACTGATCAAATTAGTTTTAGGTTTATTTAAATCTATAATAATTACCTAATTTGCATAATAATTTACTTTTCAGCTTTCCACTAATTTAGTTAGAATTAATTATCACATTATAATGAAACTTTGTACATGTGCACCCTGAAACAATATACAGACCTAAATCTATGCATAATAATTGCTTAATTTGTATAATAATTCATTTGGTTCATTGAAGTAATTCACAGACATGAATAGATTAATGTTGATAAACATGCATATTGATTATCTATTAGCCCATTTTTGATTTCTAAAAAAAGCAGAATTGAATTCATCACAGAGGTGCTCTGGAACTAATTAGACTAAAAACCATGGATGAAAAATCAAATGTATTTTCTGTATGTATTATAAATTTTGATAATGTGAATCACATTTTTTTCATGTTATGCATCTCAAATAGCAGACAAAAATTAGTTGCCAAGCTTCTTGTTGAAAAGCAAATCTTAAATTTTGAATTAATTTTAATGTGTCTCCAATATTCTCAGCACACGAGAGTTCTTTCTAAGCTTTCTTTGATTTAAAGTTTATGCGTCCATTTGATATGCTCATAACTACCTCAGGAGGGTGTTGTTGTAAAGTTCATTGACCCTGCTGACAATCCCTATCATGAGAGCATATACATGTGTTTTTACTTTAGTTATCAGTAAACTATGAATTATTATCATATATATTCATTCAGTTTTTGATCTGCCATTTTGTTTTTAACACAACAGAATGGAGGTTGTGTTCCCGGTATGTTGGTTTGCAACTTGTAAATTATCGTACAGGTGAAAAATAGGAATTAATATTTTGTACATTTAGATCTGTTTGTTTGATGAGCTTGTCAACTCTTTTACATGTAATAAACTGAAAATGTGAATTTATTTATTTTTGACATTTTCTAGGTTGAGAAGATTTTGTTGTGTTTTGCTCAAGCATTTCGTCGCGTTCCTAGAAGTCCATCTTCTATTTACACACCGCCTCCGACTCCAACTAAAGACCTGAGTAATCTGTTCACATTTGATGTGGGCTTGGATATCAAGGAAGATGTGGACGGCAAAGGCGGCTATAATCATGTACCCAAAGAAAAGAACTGTTTTAAACTGCGGCAAGACTATGTAAAGAAAGTTATTGTTACTGTTCAACAAACATCAAATATGGAACTAGTCATAGAAAGGTTGGTAACACATCCTTCTATGCTTCTGTTTACTCGAATTGTGTGTGGTTGGCTGGATACTCAGTGGATTACAATATTTACATTACCGTATTGAGGGACACCAAAATAGATTACAATATTTACATTACCGTATTGAGGGACACCAAGATAGATTACAATACTTTATTACAGTATTCAAGAATACCAAGACAGATTACAATACTTTATTACAGTTTTCAGGAATACCGAAACAGATTACAATACTTCATCACAGTATTCAGGAATACCAAGATAGATGACAATACTTCATTACAGTATTCAGGAATACCAAGACCGATTACAACACTTACATCAAAGTATTCAGGAATACAAAGATAGATTACAATACTTACATCACAGTATTCAGGAATACCAAGACAGATTACAATACTTACATCACAGTATTCAGGAATACCAAGACAGATTACAATACTTACATCACAGTATTCAGGAATACCAAGACAGATTACAATACTTACATCACAGTATTCAGGAGTACAAAGATAGATTACAATACTTACATCACAGTATTCATGAATACCAAGACAGATTACAATACTTCATTACAGTATTCAGGAATATCAAGGCAGATTACAATACTTACATCACAGTATTCAGGAATACCAAGACAGAATACAATACTTACATCACAGTATTCAGGAATACCAAGACAGATTACAATACTTACATCACAGTATTCAGGAATACCAAGACAGATTACAATACTTACATCACAGTATTCAGGAGTACAAAGATAGATTACAATACTTACATCACAGTATTCATGAATACCAAGACAGATTACAATACTTCATTACAGTATTCAGGAATATCAAGATAGATGACAATACTTCATTACAGTATTCAGGAATACCAAGACAGATTACAATACTTCATTACAGTATTCAGGAACACCAAGACAGAATACAATACTTACATCACAGTATTCAGGAATGTGAATACAGATTACAATACTTCATTACAGTATTCAGGAATATGAAGACAGATTACAGTACTCACATTACAGTATTCATGAATACAAAGACAGATTACAATACTTACATCACATTATTCAGGAATACCAAGATAGATTACAATAGTTACATCACAGTATTCAGGAATACCAAGACAGATTACAATACTTACATCACAGTATTCAGGAATACCAAGATAGATTACAATACTTACATCACAGTATTCAGGAATACCAAGACAGATTACAATATTTACACCACAGTATTCAGGAATACCAAGACAGATTACAATACTTACATCACAGTATTCAGGAATACCAAGATAGATTACAATAGTTACACAACAGTATTCAGGAATACCAAGACAGATTACAATACTTACATCACAGTATTCAGGAATACCAAGATAGATTACAATACTTACAGCACATTATTCAGGAATACCAAGAAAGATTTCAATACTTACATCACAGTATTCAGGAATACCAAGACAGATTTCAATACTTACATTACAGTATTCATGAATACAAAAACAGATTTCAATACTGACATTACAGTATTCATGAATACAAAGACAGATTTCAATACTGACATTACAGTATTCAGAAGTCTTACCAAGCAAATTGATAAACATGTACATTTCCTATTTGGGCAATGTATTACTAAGCTAATTGTGACAAACTATATGTGTTTCAGATGTTTTGGTTTGCTCTTAGCACCTGGACGTAATGTGAAGCATGCTGACATGCACCTACTTGATATGGTAACTATGATTTCACCATACTATTCAACCCTCTCCACGTTCTTTCAAAAGAGGTCTTAAATCAAATCTGAGCAAATTATACAATATTCATATATGCAACAGACTCTGTGAGTCATTAGAAGCATGTCCATGACATTTCTCACAAAAAAAACAACACAATTATAATTTTAAAATCTCAGACGAGTGACTTCCCATTTAGTTGCCATATAGTCACAAGTCTATAGAGTCTATTTGAACATAATAAGTATGCCCAGAAAGTTGGTATTAAAATCAGTTTAGGATCTAAAAAATAAAAACATTTGTAATATACGTTATGAGCTAGAATATCGAATGCAGTTAACAGATTAGCATAAAATTACATATTTGTTAGCTCCGCTGTCAACTTAGTCAAGCAGAGCTTATCATATGAGTGATTGTCAAGCGTGTCAACTTTTTACTTTTTTGAAAACTACAAGCCTGAATGCCTTGATACTTAGTATGTATGTACCTTGGGTAGACCTCTTTTAGATTTGTTAATTTAGTGATGATATTCTTAATTCTCTAATACTGGTGAATATTTTTGTCATTTTTGGTAAAAAGTGATATTTTCGACTTCTTGTTAAAAACTGCAAGCCGATTGTTTTGATATTACATATATAGGTACTAATGTGGACCTCTATCAGATTTGTTCATTTTGTAATGATATCTTTGATTCTCTAATTTTGATGAATATTTTTGTCAATTTTGGTAAAGTGATACTTTTCGAATTTTTGTTGAAAACAGCAAGTCCCATTGCATTGATACTATGCATATTGTTCATTTTCTAATGATATCTTCAGTTCTTTAATTGAAATGTGCATTGCTATCAGTGAAGCTATTTCAGCCGACAGGCTGCTTGTTATTGTTCATAAAACAGAATACAATAAAAACAGCTATATCTATTTCATATTGGAATGTACAGGGTTTAAACAAAGACAAAATACAGGATAAACACTTTATCAATCATCTTACAGACAATGATATCATTAGTTTAGGGAAAACATGGTTAACCAATGAAAATAAAAACGTTAACATTGACAAATACTGGGACCATTCAATAGTACGTAAAAAGCAAAAACGGGGCGGGCTGACAATTCTAATTCGTAATTCAATAAGGAGTGGTATACAAATAATTGATACTGAGCACGAAGATATGATTTGGTGTAAATTACAAAAACGTTTTTTCAATATGCCCACAGATGTATACATATGTTTTGTATACAATCCACCAGAAAATTCCAACACCAACTCAGACACATTTTTTGAACGGTCAGAAAAAATAATTAGTGAGATGGGTTCAAAAGATTCTATTTTAATAATGGGAGATATAAATGCAAGAACTGCTTTACTCCATGATTTCATTCAAAGTGACAGTTCAAGACATGTACCACTACCTCAAAATTATATGATAGATACTAATTTGAACCGCTGTAACATAGATAAAAACAAAAACAGCTATGGAAAACTATTATTAAAACCAATCCCAATAAAAATATTCACAAAAACAAACAAAAAAAGAATCCCTGATGGTTTGATAAACAATGCAACCAGAGTAAACGTGATTTAATGGCTTGTGCAAAGTTGATAAATAAATTTCCATTTGATATGAAACTAAGACAAACTTTTTATTCTAAAAAGAAAAGATTTAAGAAACTTATAAAACAAAAGAAAAACAAAATCCAAGAAAATTATCTTAATAAACTCAGAACTCTTCAACAAGGAAATTCAAAAGAATTTTGTAAAATTATTAAACATATGAAAAATACAGATCAAAATAGTGATAATCCAATTTCAGCAACTAAATGGATGGAATATTATGCAACACTAAACAATAAAAAAGATGATAATAGTTTCCAGGAAAATATAATGAAAGAATTATCAGAGCATGAAGAGAAAATGAGAGTAAATGATCACTTAGATAAGGTTAGTGGAGCACTGAAAATGCTAAAATCCAAAAAAGTGCCAGGCTTGGATGGTTTCTGTTTAGAACTATTAAAATACAGCTCAAACTATTTAATTAATTCACTTACCAAATTGTTTAACTTAGTTTTGAGTAGCTCAGTTTTCCCAGATATTTGGAATTTAAGTTGCATTACTCATCTTTATAAAAAAGGAAACAAATTAGACCCTCAAAATTACAGGGGAATATCAGTTCAAGTTGTATTGGCAACGTCTTCTGTTCCATTATAAATAAATGCATAAACTGTTTCATTGAAGAAAATAAAATACTCAAAAACAACCAGGCCGGCTTCAGAAAAAAACACAGAACAACTGATCAAATGTTTGTATTAAAAACTCTAATTCAAAAACACATTAAAAATAAACAAAAACTGTTTGTTTTGTAGATTTTGCCAAAGCATTCGACACGGTATGGAGAGTAGGGCTATTTTATAAACTATTAAAAAATAACATTAATGGCAAGATTTACAAAATAATAAAAAACATGTATTCAAAAACAAAAGCTTGCATTAATATAAATAATTATATAACCAAAGAATTCACTATTAATAGAGGAGTAAAACAGGGATGTATAATTAGCCCAACTCTTTTCAACATTTTTAGTCCCCATTCGGACGCAGTCCGAAAACGGGGACTTATGTTTTGACCTCCGTGTGTCCGTGTGTGCGTCTGTGCGTGCGTCCGGACCTGTATCTTAGAAATGCCTGGACCAATCACAATCAAACTTCACACATACATCATACATGATATTATACATATGCACGTCAATTTGTTTCACGATCTGATTCAAGATGGCTGAATGGCGGCCATTTTTGTGCTCAAAATCATCAAAATCAAGCATTTCTCGGCTGTTTACAGATGGATTTTGTTCAAACTTGGTATATACATTAGATATTATAGGACCTTGATGCACATCATATTGTTTTACGATCTGATTCCAGATGGCCGAATGGCGGCCATTTTTGTGCTAAAAAATCTTAAAAATCAAGTAAAAAATCTTAAAAATCAAGCACTTCTCAGCTGTTTACAGATGGATTTTGTTCAAACTTGGTATTTACACTAGACATTATGGGACCTTGATGCAAATAATTTTGTTTTTCAGATAAGTTTCAAAATGGCCAACTGGCGGCCATTTTGTATTATTGAATGGTTCTCGTGCCATATGTCTGACTTGCTTTCCCTGATCAGTGTTCTCCCCAGGAATTTAAACCACTGTGGCGGACAAATTTGCATATGATTTGCATATCATTTACATAATAATAGAGATTGACCAAAGCACATTTACACCGACATAACAAACAACATATATTTTCAAAAACAATGTTTCACATATTTATTTGCTTCATACAGTGTTATAAACACTATTCTTTTGGATTATTAATGAGCTCAGTCACAGTGCAAATATTTTTTCTATTGGAGTCAAAATATTACGTTTCACAATTTAGAAGAGTTTGAATTTAAAAATGAAAAATTGTCAAATCGAAATGGAAATGCTGCAGACTATTAAAAACAAACAAACAAATAAATTGTAAAAGGCTAAATGAAACGCATTTGAAACGTTTCAGCCAGGAATATGTTCTCGAATTCCATGATCATCAAAGTTACGACGTGACTTCGCGATGTTATACACCGGTTATACCAATAATTCCTCTTACTCAGTCATGCCATGAAAAAATGTTACTTATTTTTTTTATATGAAATAAACGTAAAATTTGAGCGATTATTTGTTATCACTCGATCGTTTTGGTGAAAAACAAAGACCGCCATGATAATTGTGACGTATTAGTTGACCGGCATGTGTCCTCTAACCCGATGGGTCAAAAATGCCATTAACCAATCAGAATACCGCATGGTAATGCCGGCAGAACCTGAAGTTTTCCGAATGGTAGTGATCCTAAAAATTACATTGCGGAAGTAAAGCGATGTCGTAGCATGATGTGTTGGTATGGATTTCAGATGAAAACTGCATGATGGTTTTCGAAATAGGTGATACGCAATTTTTAAAAGGTAAAAGAAGTCTTGAAAGAAGAGTTTTTACATGATTCGCGATGATAAAAGTTCAAATGTATTTTACCCAGTCACGCAATAAACACATTGTTTTTTTCTTGAGTAGCGTAAACAGATCGTGAACTCCGCTTTGCCCATGTAATATATCGGGGTGGAATTGATTTTGAAAAAATGTTAGCTTTAAATCTAAAGACTGCGTCGATTGTTAAAGTATTTACTTACGAACAAAGAGGTGCTAATTTTACAAAATTAACTTGTATTGTTTATAAGCCACTACCACATCGTGCGACTACGTCTATTGTTTACAAATTATAATCCACGACTGGCAGGATGCGTGTCGGTCGGTACGTCGGACAATAGTCCTGGTCGGAAGCGTGGCAAGATCCCTGATAGCAACGTATTTCTTTCTATATTTCGTAATACAGTTCACAGGATGAACAATCAATAGCACTGTGGCGGTCTTACTAATCACCGTGGCGGCTCGAGACCACAGTGGCGGGCAGGAAAAGCAGCGTGGCGGCCCCGCACACAAATTGAATGCCGGGGAGAACACTGCTGATTATGTTCAAATTTTAAATATTCATTATATATCATGTCATAGATAGACAGATATATTCAAAATGGCCAAATGGTGGCCTTTTTTGTGCAAAACAATCATCAAATATCAAGCATTTCTGGCATTTATGGATGGATTTCGTTCAAACTTGGTACATATATTAGACATTACAGGTTCCTGATGCACATTATTTATTTTTCAGATCGGATTCAAAATGGCTGTCTGGCTGCCCTTTTTATTTTAATGAGTGGGCTTCTAGACCCATATCTCCGACTTGTTTTGACTGATAATATTTTCAAATTTTAAATATTCATTATACATCATGCCATAGATAAACGGATATATTGGTTTGACTATCCTATTCAAAATGGCCGAATGGTGGTCATTTTTGTACTAAAAAATCATCAAATATCAAGCATTTATGTGGATTTCGTTCAAACTTTTTATTTTTCAGATTGGATTCAAAATGGCTGACTGGTGGCCATTTTGTTTTAATGATTGGGCTTCTAGAGCCATATCTCTTAAATGCTTTGACTTATATTTAAGTTTTATGTATTCATTATACATCATGTTATATATATACATGTATTCAAAATGGCTGATTTTGAATGCTGTTCCAGAGCAATACAAATGCAAATGTCAATCATTTTAATGTTAAAAAATCCTATTTCTGACATGGTTATATTCCAGCTATATTACTATAAACAAAACTATATATCTTAAATTTGATAATTAGTCCCCGTTCGGACGCAGTCCGAAAACGGGGACTTATGTTTTGCCCTGTGTGCGTCCGTCCGTGCGTCCGTGATCACCTGTATCTCGAACATGCATGGACCGATTAAGTTCAAACTTCACTCATACATCACACATTATATGGGACATATGCACATGCATTTTTTTCATGATCCGATTAACGATAGCCGAATAGCGGCCATTTTAAGGCCGAAAATGCATCAAAATCGCACATTTTCACCATTCCGGACCCGGATCTCAGTTATGCATGGACGGATTTTGTTCAAATTTGGTACATACATTAAACATAATAGGACCTTGATGCACGTCATTTTTTTTTTTTGGATCGGGTTCGAAATGGCCGACTGGCGGCCATTTTGTTTTAAAGAATTCAGTTCTGGATCTGTATCTGAGACATGCTTGGATTGATCGAGTTCAAACTTCACACACACAAGGTACATCATGTCACAAATATGTATGTGCATTTGTTTCATGATCTCATTAACGATAGCCAAATGGCGGCCACTTTAAGGCCGAAAATGCATTGAAATCGCACATTTTCACCATTCCGGACCCGGATCTCAGTTATGCATGGACGGATTTCATTCAAATTTGGTACATACATTAAACATAATAGGACCTTGATGCACGTCATTTTTTTTTTCGGATCAAGTTCGAAATAGCCGACTAGCGGCCATTTTGTTTTAAAGAATTCAGTTCTGGATCCGTATCTGAGACATGTCTGGATTGATCAAGTTCAAACTTCACACACACAAGGTACATCATGTCACAAATATGTATGTGCATTTGTTTCATGATCTCATTAACGATAGCCAAATGGGGGCCGCTTTAAGGCCGAAAATGCATTGAAATCGCACATTTTCACCATTCCGGACCCAGATCTCAGTTATGCATGGACGGATTTCATTCAAATTTGGTACATACATTAAACATAATAGGACCTTGATGCACGTCATTTTTTTTTCCGGATCAAGTTCGAAATAGCCGACTGGCGGCCATTTTGTTTTAAAGAATTCAGTTCTGGATCCGTATCCGAGACATGTCTGGATTGATCAAGTTCAAACTTCACACACACAAGGTACATCATGTCACAAATATGTATGTGCATTTGTTTCATGATCTCATTAACGATAGCCAAATGGGGGCCGCTTTAAGGCCGAAAATGCATTGAAATCGCACATTTTCACCATTCCGGACCCGTATCTCAGTTATGCATGGATGGATTTTGTTCAAATTTGGTACATACATTAAACATAATAGGACCTTGATGCACGTCTTTTTTTTTCGGATCAAGTTCGAAATGGCCGACTGGCGGCCATTTTGTTAAAGAATTCAGTTCTGGATCCGTATCCAAGACATGTCTGGATTGATCAAGTTCAAACTTCACACACACATGGTACATCATGTCACAAATAGATATGTGCATTTGTTTCATGATCTGCTTAACAATAGCGGAATGATGGCCATTTTAAGGCCGAAAATGCATCAAAATCACGTATTTTCACAATTCCAGAACCGGATCTCAGTCATGCATGGATGGATTTTGTTCAAATTTGGTACATACATTAAACATAATAGGACCTTGATGCACGTCTTTTTTTTCCGGATCAAGTTCGAAATGGCCGACTGGCGGCCATTTTGTTAAAGAATTCAGTTCTGGATCCGTATCCAAGACATGTCTGGATTGATCAAGTTCAAACTTCACACACACATGGTACATCATGTCACAAATAGATATGTGCATTTGTTTCATGATCTGCTTAACAATAGCGGAATGATGGCCATTTTAAGGCCGAAAATGCATCAAAATCACGTATTCTCACAATTCCAGAACCGGATCTCAGTCATGCATGGATGGATTTTGTTCAGATTTAGCACAATGTGTTGTACATATGCAGGTGCATTTCGGTCATGATCTGCTTTGAATGTATATGTCACTCAAATATGAACGGAACGGGGACGTGTCATTGACAATGACTTGTTAACGGGGACTGTGCCATGCATGGCTTGTTATTAATGATTTAAAGGATAGTTTGGATAATGCTAATACTGAATCACCACTTCTGAATAATAACACTGTTAACTCTATTTTATATGCAGATGATTTAGCCCTTATTTCCACTACCCAGGCTGGTCTACAGACATCATTAAATACACTAAATGAATATTGCAATAAGTGGAAATTGAGTGTGAACCTTTCAAAAACACAAGTTGTTATCTTCAGTTCATCTACATTGAGAAAAAAATACCAATTCAATTTTGGAAATGATAACATTAAAATAACAAACAGTTATACATATCTAGGAATCACAATAAAATCAAATGGGAGTTTTGCTGATGTCATGTCAAATTTAGCAGGTAAAGCTGGAAAATCAATTTACATCATGAACAAAGTACTTTTAGGGAATCTGGACATAACACTAAAAATGAAACTATTTAACATTTACATAAAACCAATTTTGCTTTATGGCTCAGAATTATGGACCCTAGACTTGCAGGACATTCAGGACAATGCTAAATGTGACAAAATATCAATTGAAAAAATCAATATTAAATTCTGCAAAGAAATCTTACAAGTAAATAAAAAATCCTGTAACTTAGCATCAAGAGCAGAGGTGGGTCATTATCCACTACTGCTCAGTGCAAAAGTTCAAGCTATTAATTACTGGTTGCATATAAAGGAACTCCCAGATGATAATCTTAACAAAACAGGCAAACCTAGAACAAACACAACACAATACTATACAATACAAATGGCTAAATGCAATACATACAATATTGAAAGACAATTCACTAAACTTCATAAAAGAAAAAACATTCACTATCAAACAAAAAAATCAAATTAATCAAATTTTAAAAACTTCCCTTGAAAATAAATATACCAGTTTCTGGAAAGAAATGATTTCCAAAGAAAATGGCAAACTGAGAACATATGCTAAATTTAAAACAGAATACATCTTCAAGCCATATTTGAATGAACTTGACACTCATAAAAGGAAAATGTTGACAAAATTTAGAATTAGTAACCATAACTTGGCAATAGAGGAAGGCAGATATTCATTTCCTAAGAAACCTATAAATAAAAGAATATGCAATAACTGTGACACAAATTCAATCGAAGATGAAGAACATTTTCTATTGAATTGCCCAAAATATAATACACACAGGGAAAATTTCATTCAAAAAATTATGACACTACTTTCAAGCAAAGATCCTGACATAATTATGGAACTTGCCAATTATATTTACATAACAAAAAGATTTATTTAACATTTAAATACTAGTTAAGTCCTTTTGTATTGTTTTTTTTGTACAAATCTTATATATATCTTGTTATTATTTTAAAACTCTTTTTTGCTGTACTTATCCTATATAAATCTTTTTACATGGAGGCAATAAAGTTATTATTATTATTATTATTATTATTATAATTCTGTGATTTGCGCCATATTCTGGTTGCAATTTTTGCAAATAGGTGGTTACGCAATAGGTTCTTCCAAGAGTCTTTGATACAAATGGTAAGTTTGATTGGATGATAGTTCTTGAGTGCATTTTAGTCTAGATAGCTTTTTCATCAATGGTCTGATAACAAGACTGGAAATTTATTCTCTTTGTGCCCAGAAGTTTCCTGCCCTCAACTAGGTGGAAGGTGATGCCTTCAAGTGCCACCATAGACCCTAGCACAATTTCTCTGTTGTGAATAAACCCTGTTTTTCTGTCAGAGCATTTTAGGGAATTGATAACTAATATGACTTGAGTAATTTGTGTGATTTGATAGGTATCGATGGGTTGTAGTGGTGATAGTAGATCTAACGTAATCTCTGGTGAATGGGATCCTGCTGGATTTGAAGTACTCAATACAGAAACACCTAAAGGTATGTTGAACTGATTATTGACACATTTGTTATATTGATTCTACTGTATGCCATCTTAAGGCTGTTTATCTAAATTACTAAATTATTGCTAAACACATTTATAAAATCACTGTTTATTAACACAAATGTGCATGACCCAACAACCACACCCCTTTAATGGGCTCGTCTTAAATTTACAATTAATTTGAAATATTTTATGATTTTATCAATCAACAAGACACTTCGCGATGAGCGTCTTTTGCGGTCAGTAATATTTACGAACATTTTTGTTCACTATTGGCGATCCGTTCTGCTAGGATTGCCCTTAAAATCAATTTTGTGTTTCTGAGTGTGTGGTTTCCGGTGTTTTCACGTATTAATTCTTCTGTGATTGTTTTGGCTTGGCCTATTTCCCTCTAACTTGACAGGCAGGTCACACCATCACCCTAGTTATTAGGTAAAATCTGAAGAAAAAAATTGGCCTATCGTTGCCATAGTAACACCCAAAAAACTGGATAGCTTCGTGCTAAATGAATCTCCTCCTACAAATTTAGGATAAAACTCTTCAGACATAGCTTATTCTACTCAGCTTGAGTGTGGGCACTAAGTTACTATTTGAATTTTTGATATCTGTTTTCATTACCGACAAATTTGACGCTTCTGTGATTTTTTTGGCTGGGATGTTTGGTTCAAACTTGGCGGGCAAGTCACACCTTCACTCTAGTTAGGTTGTAAAATCTGAAAACAAATTCTCGCTTACCGCTGCCATAGCAACAGCCAAAAACTAATTTTTGAATACTTTCGCCCCAAATTTATTACCTCCTACCAGTCTTTATATTATTATAAATAGCAGTGTTTATATGATCATGTTTTTGTTTTTTTATTTTGGCTACGTTGCGCACTGGTATGAGATCACCGGCGCCAACATTATTACACTCTATCAACGTAATCCCAACGCAACTTTGAACTAAAAATGAACCACAGGGAGCCCAGGAACTGTGATCAACTGTACGCACTCCCTATGAGCGCGGGGGGGGGGGGGGGGGGGGGGGGGTATCGGCTGGTATCTAGTGTAAGAAATAGTCAAGGGATGAAGGCTCCAGCCAGCTCACATTTTTTAAACTAGAAAAAACAGTCAAAAAGAATGAATCTAAAAAAAATACCAGGTTGAAGAAAATTAGTTGCTCCTTCAAATTTCGCCAAAGCCTTACCTACATTTTACCGATATCTGCAGAATATTTTATAAACTGGCTTGGTAATTCCCACCACCAATAGTAGACCATGTCACAGCATTTCAAGTACTTTTCCAACAAATCCAAAATCACTCGATAATTTTGTTTACTTTACATTTGTACTGTGATTATATTTTAAGTTTTGATAATTTTATGGATACATGTACACTCACAAAAATACACCAAAAATAAGGGAATTTAGTATATAGCCTTGACAAAAAAAGCATAATTTTCTTGTCTTAATAATGCATTTTTTTTCTATCTGTGTAACTTCATGTGGATATCCTGATGAGATTTAAAGTTCAATTCACAACTAACGGTTTTGCAATATTAGAGGCTGTGAACTTGTCCATGGAGGCTGCAAATTATTAAATATTGTATTCACTGACATTTATTTTGTATTTACATTTGCAATGAGTTCCACAGTATCTTTTTCTTACTGGTGTGGCTGCAGTGACTGTGTAGTGTTTTTGTTTTGTCGATTGTTGTCAGTTGTTTGTTTTGTGTTCTTGGAATTTTGTACAAAAATCAACAGCGGTTAGATAGGTATGTTATTTCCATTATGCAGTACCGATATATTGTAGACAGTACTTGTATACTTTGTTATCCAGCATAAATATCAGATTGTTCAGAGGCATGAAATTGTAATGTAAATTTCGTTCATTAATGTTGTAAGATGGCGCTTTCTCCGGGGCCTTCAGAGTCCCACTGGCATGTTGACTATGTTCCGGCCCGTTTACTTACTTGTTGTCAGTGTCTGAGTGGTATATACAAAATACAACCAAGTGAACGTCAGAATATCAAAAAAACAGAAACCTAAAAATCAGTTGCCCATGCCAAGAGAGCCGCAGAACCAAAACAATCTGTCAGCCGTCGCCGTCCACAGCAGCGATATGATTTTACACATCGAAATTGAGAATCGCAGGTGTAGACAATATGCATAGAAATGAACACTAAATACATCTATCCCGGCCAGCAAGCGAATCATCAATCTTCATGAGTGACGTAACTGGCATTTCCATCATTTCCTTCTATTCCCACTACTAGTATCCTAAAACGCTCAAGTGAATGTTGTCAAATTCGCGAGTGTGCGTATTTTCGTACAGTGGCGTAAACATTGCTACAATCAAAGACGCGCTGAACAGAAAGTCAATTCTGGGCTAGTACCATTGTCAAATTCTGGGGAGTACAGGACTATTTATATGAGAGACGTTACAATAAGGAACTAATACAATTGTTTGATTTGCATATCAAAATCCTTTATTGGAACAGAGCATGTTCTATATTTACCAAAAAACAAAGTTATTATGTTTCTAGACACACAACAGACTCGAAACAATAGAAACCCTCCGATCCGAGCGTCCTGCGTTCTTGAAAATCGAGTCTTATCGCCCTTGCATTTCCGAGCAAAAAAACATTGAGGCCAAAAACGACCGATTTTCGCCTAATCTTCTATGAATTTTTCATAATTCAGCTAATTCAGTCCAGCGGTTAGATAGAGTATTTATTAGAGACGCCCAGAGAACCAAAATTTGGAACGTGAATCGCTCCGGCGACGAAAAATCTGCGAAAATAGCCAAGGGGGTGAGGGACTGCATTTCAAAAACATATTTTATATATAGAGTATATAATAAAAATCAAACTTTGTATTTACATTGAGTATCAAATTTCAGTTACAGTGTTTATGGTTGTATGATTATTTAATTAATAAATCACTTACTTTATTAATCTTCATTAAAATTGGATATATAATTTACCAGTCTTTGTGGTAACAATAATTTTTATACAAGCATCTTCAAATATATTATATTCCTGAAAAACTGAAACACCACAAGTAAGTGTAGGTTTACTAAGAGTTTTAACAGTTAGGAAGTCACTAACCATACATAAGAAATTCGCTCAGTCTGTTCTAAACTTTTTAGCTCTGCTGTCGACTTTGTCGAGCGGAGCTTATCATATGAGTGATTGTCTGTCGTCGTCCGCCGTCCATGTCAATGTCAGTGTTTTACTTTTTCGACTTCTTCTTGAAAACTACAAGCCTGAATGCTTTGATACTTGGTGTATATGTACCTTGGGTAGACCTCTCTCAGATTTGTTCATTTCATGATCATATCTTCAATTCTCTAATTTTGGTGAATATTTTTGTCATTTTTGGTAAAAAGTGATATTTTCGAATTCTTGTTAAAAACAGCAAGTCCAATTGCTTTGATATTACTTATATAGGTACTACATGTGGACCACTCTCAAATTTGTTCATTTCATGATGATATCTTCAATTCTCTAATTTTGATGAATATTTTTGTCATTTTTGGTGAAAAATGATATTTTTGAATTCTTGTTGAAAAAAGCAAGTCCCATTACATTGATACTATGCATATTGTTCATTTTCTAATGATATCTTCTGTTTTTTAATTGAAATGTGCATTGCTAACAGCGGAGCTATCTCAGCCGACAGGCTGCTTGTTGAATTTCAGAATTCCCATGATGTATCCTTGGGAGGAATAGTTGTATTCTGCTGCACATCGGTCAATACTCCAGTTATACTGTCTTCATGCATACCTTTCGGTTTTCTCGTAATAACCTCATATTATACATCACATCAATTCACTACATTCGATTACCTACCATAGACTCCGGTCAGTCAAAATGACTGTTTTGAACTGTAGGCATTAATCAGTGATTCTGCCAATGACGGAGAGATAAAATCTAGGTTTACGTCACGACCACGTGGCCGAGGTAATGTGGCGACGCCATCATACACTGGTATTCACTCTTTCTTTATCTCTGCACCGACGGGATAAAGTCTAGCCTGCCTTTTCCTGTCTGGGCTTCTGGCTGTCACTGTGGCTGGTAGGATAATTTTTTCTTATTATTTTTACCCCTGTGTCGATTTCTCCCTTTGTGTGTATAATTTTTCACAACAAAGAAAATAAAACCTTGTGATGTGATTTAACCCTGTTGTTGGTTTCTTTGCGTCACCTTTTCCAACTGTATTTTGCTTCCCTCATGCATGTCGTGTTCATTTTTATGTTTTACCAATGTATTTAGAAATACCGCTGTTTTTTGTCTCAATTTTTTTGAGGCGACTGTCACTCGTATTTCAAAGCAAGGTCGCAGTAAAAATCAGTTAAAGTGAGTTGTTTGTTGGCATGAGTGGAAAGTCCTCACGCTCGGCTACCGGTGCTTCGTGTACTGAGACGTCGAGTAGGAGGCCCAACGGTGGAGGTACCGATATTTTTCGGTCTCCCACGCTGATCGGAGGGCATCCTCACAGTTTGTTGTTACTTTATTTTATCAGCAACGCCCCTGGAAGTCTTTCCTCCTATGGGGTCTGTTGTGGGTCCCTTTGTGGATCCATCCTCGAACGGCGTCGGGTTTGCAAATTGCGTCCCTGCCAGGCCGGGTAGATCAGATGCAGTCGGAGAGAGCTGTCTCCACTGTGGCCCCTCGGTCAGCAAGCAGGAAGAAACACAAAAAGCATCGCTCGCATTCATTCTTTGGGGGAACCCCCTATTCCCAGCCGCTGATTTGGGTGAGATCGAGGCTCAGACCAGTTGCGCTGGGTCTTCTCTGGGACCTCGCGCACTGAATACCAACGGGGATGCTGGCAGCCAAGCCTCTAATTTCGGGGTAGGGCTTTCGGGTCAGGGCACACGTTGCGCCTCTTTCCTACTTTCAGCTAGCCAGGGTTCGTTGCGCGGTAACAGCCTCTGGAATTCACCCTTGAATCCGGGCTCCGCTGTGGATTTTGACTCCCTTCTTGCCGACCCACGGGGCAGTCCCTCAGTGTCTTTAATTCATAATGACTCTGTGAGCCACCCCGTTGGGGTGATGCGGAGTATCATCGATCCTAGTGATACTATGTGAATATCCCCACCCTCGATCCTAAGGCAACGACTTATTGTTGCTTCAACGCTTATGGGATCACAGGCGCTGGGATTCAAAGAAATCCCATCAGCACGTCTCCCCTGGTCCGGCCAAGTGCTGAGTGGAACGCAGGGCACGCAGACGGTTTTGATGGGCGGGCGTTGGTCAGCTGCAGAGGAGGTAACGCCTATGGACCAAATGCTACCCGGTCGGTGTGGTTTCGGGATCAGACCCCAAAGTGTGGGATGAGACCAAATGCCCCAAACCGGATCCCAAGGCCCCTATCCCAGACCCCGGTACCATGAATTTCTGTTTTGCAAACCGGATAAAGGGGGATGGCCGCGTTTCATGGGCGTTCTCGCTTTAGATGATCCATCACGCCCTGAGGGCAGAGTTGCTGGAAGCACATTATTGTGCGGTCCCAGGACTCTGAGACCTTGGAGGCAGAATGCACCAGCCTCTTAGACCAGGCGACACATTTACTGGTGGGCCACCGCACAGCTACATGTACATTCGACATCCTCAAGTTTCACCTGGCTCTCCTGGCCTGGGCTACTTCTGTGCAACGAGACGCATGTATTTTCGCCGACTGGATATCTTGCAGTCTTGGAACTTCGGAGTGCAATGAACCAGATGGTTCAGGTCGAATCCGCTAGGCAGTTGGCCACTGCCAAAGGTAAACGGAGGGCGCCCAAAGCACAGAAAACACAACTCCCTAAGGCGACGTCAGAAGGCAAGAGCTCATACCCTTCCGCGGGAGGGAAGAGTAGCCATGCCCCCAGGGAAGAAAGAACCAGGTGGTGGCTCCTCATCCTCCTCGGGCAGTCGTCATGTTTGACGCTTACCTCTGCAACCAGGAGGGTAGGCATGTGTTTGATGAATGGCCAGGTCACAACTTAGTGACTACTTCAGCCCTTGTGGAAACTCACCACATGGGGGAAGAGGGCACCCACACCTTGCAACTTCCGAATCCATGGCCACATATCCCTGTTGCACACAGATTGGGCCGGTGTAGTCCGGTTTGGAGGCCGTGGGTGACTGATCCCTGGACTTTCCAGGTAGTGACACACGGTTACAGGATACCGCTGAAATCTCCATCTTCTCTGTCAGTGTCTCCCCCAGCAATCAGACAGGAAGTAGACAGTTTGCTGGAAAAGGTCGCCATACACAAGGTAGACTAGCCGGCATTAAGTCCAGGCTTCTACTCAAACGTTTTTGTAGTACCAAATCTACAGGTTGTGGGCGTCCAGTTATGACTGAATCAGTACGTGCTCTTCAATCTGTTCCGCATGGAGACGCCATGCAGCGTTCTTCTCTCCATCCATCATTTTGACTGGCTAGCCTCACTAGACTTAAACGGGGCCTACCTGCACATACTGATGCACCCGGTGAGTTGCCATCTCCTTTGAGTCGCCCAGCTGGGCCAAGTATTCGAATCTCGGGGGGCCCCCGCTCGGGTTATGCACAGCCCCCTGCTGCTGCTTCACCAAACTTCGGTACACATCAATCCGTACCTAGACGACTGTTTATTACATAACCCAACAAGGGATTATTAGCCGAGCAAGTAAGGCTAACACAGGATTTACTTAACCAGTTGGGCTCTTCAGTAAATCAGACATAGTCCCATCCCTATACCCAATGCAACAGTTTTACTGGCATGAAGTTTGACACAGAGGTAGGCTTGGTATATCTATTCCAAGCACGCTGCTTGGCGCTAAGCAGCCTAGCTAGCCGAATGCCTAGTCAGCATTCCCTCAGTGTCCCTCAGAGAACCAATGCAGATCATCGGAATGATGACCTGGGTTCGAAGGGTAGTTCCCCAGGCCGCATTACGCTGCTGCCCGGTACAATGCTTGTTGCTACAACACTAGAAGAACTCGACAGGCGGGTATTGATCACGGACCAAGCGAAAGAAGCCCTGCCCTCGGACAGGGGGCCCTCTTGACCCACTCGCTACAGCTATGACTCTGGGAGCAGATGCCTCCCTCAAAGGTTGGGGAGCGCATCCATTGGATGAACAAGTCCAATGTATATTGCCCCCGCATTAGTTTCGGGACCGCCATATCAACCGGCTCTAGCTGAAAGCATAGCACTTAGTGCTACCACACTTTCTACCCGTAGTTCAAGACCACAGAGTCCTGCTCTGCACAAGCAACACAGCGGTGGTCTCCTTCAACAAGAGGGGGACCACACACCACCTTCCAGGGGTGAGGAACAGTCTGGCAGACGCCCTTTCTAGGGGGCTTGGTCTCCAGAAAACTGATACCCTGGCAGATACCCTAGTGGGTAGCCTCTTGGCTGTTTTGGCTGTGGGAAGATCCAAAGATAGATTGGTTTGCTACACCAAGCTCCTGATGTACGTAACACTCCTGCCGACTCCAGAAGCCTGGGCCAGGAACGCCTTGCCGATCCCGATGCCGACTCACATAGATGTGTAAGCCTTTCCTTCCTTCCCGCTAGCTCACCAGGTAACGGAAAAAACAGGTGCACACCTGCATATTGACACTGGTCGCACCCAATTGGCCAACCAAGGCCTCGTTTCCACTTCTGTTGGAAATGCTAGTCGAAACACCAGTAGTGCTTCTGGCTTACCGGACCTGCTGTCCCGACCGGACTGCGCACTACCATCGAGCCCAGCGGTGTATCACTTACACGCATAGAGGCTCTCAGTAGACTCGCACAGGTGAAGGTCTTGTCTGAGCGGCTGCCAACATCTTGGCCAGGGCGAACATAGATTCCACCAACGCTGCCTACAATTCAAAGTGGCGAGCATACACTGAATGGTGTAGCGGAAGGGAGATTGATCCAAGCCATCCCCCTATTGGCCAGGTATCAGACTCCTTCGTCCACCTGTTTAACGAAGTGGGTTTGTCCTGCGCAGCGGCCGTTGGCTACAGGCCGGCCTTGTCTCCCACCATTGAGAATGCTTTGGGTACAAGACTAGTCAATTGTCCTATTATTAGGAGACTATTTACTGCTTTTCATAATCAGAGGCCAAGACCCCGAACACAGGAACTACCCAATTGGGATTTGTCGGTTATGTTGTCCAGCCTCTAAGCAGACCGCCCTTCGAGCCTCTCTTGATCAGCACCACTCAAATTTTTGGCGTGGAAAACAGTCTTCCTACTGGCCCTCGCCTCAGGTAGGCGTCGGTCAGAACTGTGGGCATTGTTCTTCTCGGAAGAGTGTGCTGCCCTTATGGACAATCAAGTTGTGCTAAAGACACAAATAGGATTTCTCAACAAGAACCAAATCCCAGAACACGATCCTCAGCCGATCGTCATCCCCCGGCTGTCAAATATTGTCGGCCCGTAAGATCAGGAAGAATTGCTTCTCTGCTCGGTTCGAGTTCTACGAAAACCGTACTAGGGATTCAAGACGGGATGCCAAGCACATATTTTTGTGTTACGGCCCAGGCAGGCAGGATAGGCCAGCCTCCCGGACTTCCATTCCCAGGTGGATTACTGCAACTGTATTAGAGGTCTATAATACTTTAACATCCTCTACACAGAGCTTGCAGAGACACCAAGTAAGAACGCATGAGGTCCGCGCGATTGCTATCTCACTATCGCTAGCGTCAGGCGCCTCCCTCAAACATATACTAAGGACAGGCTTCTGGAAAACGCAAAACGTCTTTACCAACCACTAGAGACACCCAATCCATTGAGGAGGGCCTCTTTAGGTTGGGTTTCTTCATAGCGGGTCAGACTCTGGTTGCTGACCCAGCCCAAACGACCACAATAAATTGGCAATAAATCGGTCTCAGCATCCTTGCGAACAGATTTCTCTACCTTCAGCACTCCTTGGAAGTTTCCAGGTCTCACTTTTCGGCCTACGTCCTCATGCAGAACTGTTCGGTCTTTACTTCAAAAGCACACTACCCCCTGAATTGGGTTTGGGTCTAGCTTTCTCGGGCACACTAAACCCTGTCATTGTAGCAGAATTTTTTACTTTTTGCTCCAGGGACAGCACAGGTAAGGTAAGACACCACCCTCTTTTGGGGTCTTAGCTAGGTGATGAGTAGTAGTAGTAGAGTGTATTGTCCCGCCTTAGAAAAAAGACGTTCATCATTTTCTGTTTGCTCGAAAAACCCGCCACCTATTGGAGTCTGACTCTGCCTACAGTTCCAAAATAGTCATTTTGACTGACTGGAGTCTATGGTGGGTAATTGAACCTAGTGAATTTAGGCAGAGGGTTCTCTGAACCGGCCTATTCACATAATTCATACCAACCATGGACTCCGGTCCTCCCTAAAACCCCAATCTTTCCATAGCGTTGGTTTAGTCTTCAGTGCAGAGAGAAATGAACCAGAGTGAATATCAGGGTATGATGGTGCTGCCACATTACCTCGGTCACATGGTTTGTGACGCAAAGGAACAAAAATATTTTGACCTAGATTTTATCTCATTGGCAGAATCGCTGATTAATGCCTACAATTCAAAATAGTCATTTTGACTGACCGGACTCTATGGTGGGTATGAACTATGTGAATAGGTGGGTTCGAGAACCCTCTGTCTAAATGTGTTTCTCGATCTGATTCAAAATGGCCAAATGGCAACCACTTTTGTACTGAAAAATCATCAAAATCAAGCATTTCTCAACTGTTTACAGATGGATTTTGTTCAAACTTGGTACATACATGTACATTGGACATTATAGGACCTTGATGCACGTCATTTTATATTTCAGATCAGATTTAAAATGGTCGACTGGTGTCCATTTTGTTTTAATAAATGCAGTTCTTGTGCCATATCTTTGACATGCTTTAACAGATTATGTTCAAATTTTATATATTCTCATTATACAGTACTCATTTCGCCCAACCTCCCGTTCGCTTCAGGATTTTGATCGCCTTTTTTTTGCTCGCTTTGTTCAATTCGACCGCACAAGTTCCCCTTTTTTTTGACCGCGCAAATCATGAAGTATCCTCTCGTGCAATCGCTCGCTCGCTCGCTCGCCTGTCAGCGCAACCGCCCGCATTTACAGTTCATTACCTACTGTTTCATGTACAAGTGTATCATTTTTGTTTTTATGATGTTAAAATAAGAATAAATACAATCAGAAATTTATAGAACGACCGTTGAAAAAATACGGTGGATCTCACTGCAATATAAAAGTGGTAATAATACATACGCGTAGTAATAATGTCCACCATAAACAAGATCGAACCAAACATGTGAAATCAAATACATGTACGACACTGACACAGACACAACTAATATGAAATAAAACCATTCTATTTCTGGTGGAGAGCGAAAAATGTCTACTGTAGAGTACGGTATTCATTGAGTAACCGTGTGTAGGGTGACGGTTGTCATGCACGCATGGTTTGGGTTTAACACAGGTCAAGTTGTAGTTATGTTAAAATCCGTGGCACCTATAACAATTGAAGAATATCTGCAGGAATAGTAAGACTGTGAAAAAAACGACCAATCGATTGTTATAGAATGACCGTAGTGTACAATTTGTCAAACAAATACAATTCTTGCAAATGTAATGTCGGCCAGCGCTCATCTTACTCGTCCGAAGTTGTCGAAGCCGACATCTTTGGAGACCACGTTTTTTAACTAGGTGGCTGGCAAGTGGAGTAACACGTTACATAAAGTTGTTGAATTACAATTATGGTTTTTATTTTTGCGCCCAATGTCTCGTTATAAAATAAAGGATTCAAATTTTGCAGGGTATTCCGTTTTTTGCAAACTCTGGGCGAAGTACTTTGATGAGCTGTACGTAGTTCACTTACAGCCAAAACAAAGTCAGCTTGGACATTAAGTTGTGAGACGCAACAAAACAAACGCTGCCAGTGATAGATTACGTGAATAAAAGAACATAATAAACGCAATCAAAGGCGCCGACCCCACGCTTTGGAAATAAATAGAACGCATTGCTAAGAGGAATCGCACCTGCATCTCGACGACGTCTCCGGTCATGAGCAGGGTTTGCCGCGTCTTAGAAAAATTGAAAGTTAAAAAGGAATCAGTGTCGGGGAACCATTCACAATGTTTGCATGAAAAATCCCACGCGAAAGCGTTTTTTTTTATCTTTTACAAACACTATGGTACCTGAATCCCGATTAATTCATAAATATGAATCGGTAAGGGTCAATTTCCTGCAATCCTTCAGGATTAAATTTCTAACGTTGACCTGGAAGATTGCCATGATTGAGTGTCACCATTTCTGTTCTAAGATTTATTCAGTATAATAATACAAATGTTCACCCCAACAGAGGTGGACATACAGTTTTAGCAACCCGAAGAACTCATTGTCAACCGAGGCGAAGCACTACGATAAAAACTTTCCGTTCCCAATAAATAATAAAAAAAAAAAAACTTCTCGTTCTGGAAAAAAAACTGATTTTGACAAGATAATTTAGAAATTGATATTAAGATTAATTCATAACGAAATGTATTCCATATGTACCCATAATTTTTGTTCATAATTACTGATTACACACGAATATTACAGAGAAAAATAATTTGCTATATTATCTTTGTGCCTTTTATTTGTCTTGAATCGTGACTGAATAGAGCTGGATGAAATTACAAACTATGTAGTGTGTTCGACAACTCATTTATGAACAACAATTTTAATAAATATGATTTTACTTCGTAAAATTACTGTATTTGCTACATAAAAACAAAAGAATTTCACAATGTCTTTATTATCATAGCGTTGTTGGTAATAGTTGAAAATGATACATCCACGTGAACCTGCTTATATGAGATCGAAGGAGTCTCTGTTTTCAACAGCCGTATACATCTAACTGCGTCATCGGTAAGTTTCCTTGGTGGACCACGAGCTCTCTTCCTTGTTTGCACGTTATCATGTTCACACAATCGCAGACATTATTTGTAAGGGTGCCCTTTAAAATGGCACATTTTCTCGATGTTTTAGCGAGTACTCCGTGGGTATATGGCTTGTTCTCACATCAGCATAATTTTCCTCGAGTTCACTCATCGCTTTCCCTCATGCACTTCTCGTTCTTTGCTGCTAACTTTTTTTGCACTCTAATATGTTGTTGTTTTTGTCTTTTTAAACATCGAGTTTATTTTTGACATTTAATGAGATCGCTTGAGTTTTGAATTTGATGACGGTTCGAATTTATCCACTTTTACAGTGATCAACATTGCGTTCGAGTACAGTTACTAGTAATTACAAGCCTGATTTACATTTTTCTTGCGGTGTTTTTCGTCAATGTATTAAATATAAGTGCTTTGGGAAATAACATAATTATATTGCGCGAGTGAAAGAGTTTGGTGAGACTGTCACAACACGTTTTATTTATTTCCAATGCGCGTGGTCGGCGCCTCTGATCTCTTTCATTTTTCGTCCGGCTGCTGCCAATCCAAAAATTCGTCGCCGCATGTAGACAAGCGATTAATCGTCACAGTCCTTATACTAGTAGTTTAAGTCCAATTGATTTGTAGAAATTCAGCTATGCGATAATTATATGTGCAGTTTTGTTTTGCGCACCCAGACATGAGCAAAAGTTAACCAATAGATTTTCTGAACTATAGCATCATTACTTATGCAAATTGAGTAAAGGTCATAGTGTGAGTTGCGTTCGCAAATAACAAAGTGTCAAATTATTTTGAGCGCCGTACAGAATAAATTTAGTCAAAATCACACACAGAAACACACACACACAACACACAAATACTAGTACTCAATACATATCGCAATTGAACAGTTATATAGCTGTTTGAACTACACACACAAGGACGGAAATATGTAAATACAGGTCACAGTTCAACTTGCGTAGCAAACGTTACAATGTGTCAAGTGATTTGAAGGCGTCTTTGTTCCAAAACAGAGAAGCAATAGGCGTTGTGTTTTGAATCGTCATTAAAACCTAAATTTATTACGAATAAAAACTTAAGTTTATACATACAATGTACGATCATTGTTACTCCAGTGATCGGTTGGCAAGCGGACAATGTTTCTGAAGCCAGCCATAGCAGGAGCGAGCGAGCGAACAAAAGCAAGCGAGCGAGCGAACAAAAGCGAACGCGAGCGAGCGGAAAAAAAGCAGTCGGTTTCCGTTCGGAAAGCAGCGAGTGGTCGGAAATTAAGTGATAAGCGGTCGAAAAAAAAAGCGATAAAAGCGGGAGGTTGGGCAGAATGAGTACTGTACATCATAAATATACAGATGTATTCAATATCTCTCAGTATGGACAAGTATTTGTTTGACGATCAGATACAAGATAACTGAATGTAAAACATACCCATATCTCTGACATGTTTATGTTCCAACTATATTACTATAAACAAAACTATATATCTTAAATTTGATAACTAATGGGAACTGTGCCATGTATGGCTTGTTTTCACTTGAAATTAATTTTCGCTGAAGGAATGATTCAATGAAAATAAAATCCAGCGAATATACCTTTTTTCCTATATTTTAGCTTCAACTCATCAAAAATCAGTGAAAATAAATTTCATACAGAACACCCAAAAAATCTTTTCAGCAAAAATTAATTCCAGCTAAAATAAGGTATTTTACAGTGATAAGAAGGGACGTTGTTTGTGTCTGGGTTCTTGCCACTGGAAAACAAAAAAAAAGTAAAAAATAAGTTGTACTCGCACACATGTTCATCACCAGCAAGCACAGACTATCTACTTGCAGACACGCAGACTATGTCTAAATGTAGACAATTTTCACCAAATAAACTGACCATTTCTGGAGAAAAATGTTGGATACCAGAAAAAGAAAGCGTGATTAGGACAATAGGGATGAGTTAAAGCGTGGTATAACAGATATAAACCTAATGTTTTGATCAGAGTCAAGTAAATTGCATGATTGGGTTATCGATTATAAGTAAAATATAAGTAAAATAGATTATGAGTGTAAACACACTTTTGAGTGTGTCAATCATATCAGTCACATTGCTTTATGCACATCACTAAGCATAGGTTAATTCACCTAAATGTTCAAAGATCTACCATATTTATATACTGAATCATGAAAATATCACTTATTTTTCTATAAAAATAAGAGTAAATACAGTATTGTTCTCTCTGTCATGGTATTGTACTTTGCTCATGGATAATTTAACACAACCATGTGACAATCAAAATAACTATTCTGAGGCATCTATTTCTTGATTTCTGAGGCTCTACCCTGATGTGGGTGACGTGAGTTTTCAATACTGTAGTTGAGGAAGGATCTTGTCATCAACTCGAAATGTTGCAGTTTATATTATATTCTATGATGGAACTTTAGACTAATACAGTTCATGTTATATTCCATGATGGAACTTTAGACTAATACAGTTCATGTTATATTCTATGATGGACATTGAGACTAATACAGTTCATGTTATATTCTATGATGGACATTGAGACTATTACAGTTCATGTTATATTCTATGATGGAACTTTAGACTAATACAGTTCATGTTATATTCTATGAAGGAACTTTAGACTAATACAGTTCATGTTATATTCTATGATGGAAATTTAGACTAATACAGTTCATGTTATATTCTATGATGGACATTGAGACTTCAGATTAATTTACATATTTTTCAGGTACAAGGGTTTTTATGACAGTAGCAGTAGACTTGGTGATTGCTGGCATACAAGAACCAGTTCGATTCCGAATTGAGACCAAAGTACGCATCTTCCCTCCCACTGAACGTTTCTGGTACTTCAATAAGAAACCAATTCATGAACAATTTTACTTAACCCTGAAAGAAGTAAGTATGTGTTGTTTGTTTAAGAATGTTTATGTTTATGTTTATGTTTTGACCTCCGTGTGTCTGTGCGTGCGTGCGTCTGTGCGTGCGTGCGTCTGTGCGTGCGTCCGAACCTGTATCTTAGAAATGCCTGGACCAATCACAATCAAACTTCACACATACATCATACATGATAGTATACATGTGCACATCAATTTGTTACACGATCTGATTCAAGATGGCCGAATGGCGTCCATTTTTGTGCTAAAAATCATCAAAAACAAGCATTTCTCAGCTGTTTACAGATGGATTTTGTTCAAACTTGGTATATACATTAGATATTATAGGACCTTGATGCACATCATTTTGTTTTACGATCTGATTCAAGATGGCCAAATGGCAGCCATTTTTGTGCTAAAAAAATCATCAAAATCAAGCATTTCTCGGCTGTTTACAGATGGATTTTGTTCAAACTTGATATATACAGTACATTAGACATTATGGGACCTTGATGCAAATAATTTTGTTTTTCAGATAATATTCAAAATGGCCGACTGGCAGCCATTTTGTTTTAATGAATGTGGTTCTCGTGCCATATCTCTGACTTCAAATTTTAAATATTCATTATACATCATGTCATAGATAGACAGATATATTGGTTTGATGATCCTATTCAAAATGGCCAAATGGTCACCATTTTTGTGCTAAAAAATCATCAAATATCAAGCATTTCTGGCATTTATGGATGGATTTCGTTCAAACTTGGTACATACATTAGACATTACAGGTTCCTGATGCACGTCATTTTATTTTTCAGATTGGATTCAAAGTGGCTGACTGGCGGCCATTTTGTCTTAATGATTAGGCTTTTAGAGCCATATCTCTTAAATGTTTTGACTGATTATATTCAAATTTTATATATTCGCTATACATCATGTTATATATATATACATGTATTCAAAATGGCTGATTTTGAATGCTGTTCCAGAGCAATATCTCTCAATATGGACAAGTACTTTTTTGACGATCAGATACAAATGTCAATCATTTTAATGTTAAAAAATCATATTCCTGACATGGTCATATTCCAGCTATATTACTATAAACAAAACTATATATCTTAAATTGGATAACTAACGAGGACTGTGCCATGCATGGCTTGTTTATTTAAATTATTACGTCACTGTGTGTTTTAGTGCAGCCATTTCTGTGCTAAAAATTCATCAAAATTAAGCATTTCTGCAATTCCAGAAACAGATCTTAATCGTGTATAGATGGGTTTCATTCAAACTTGGTACAAAAAACACCAATAATCAACATTTGGACATTTCATCAACCGTTTCTCTGACATGCCTTGACTGATTTCATTCAAACATCAGTCATAGTGTGTTACTGATGCATGTTACATGTTACTTCAATTACAAGTGCATGCCAAAGAGGTTTCTAGTATAACCATTTCCTAAACTTGATAACTCACAGGAAATATGTATATACCGTACTTCCCCGAAAATAAGCCCAGAGGCCTGAACATATAAAATCGGAAAAATAAGGGTTGGGCTTATACTCGAGGACCACCTCAGAAAAAAATATTTTTTGGTGCGTATAAAACTGTAACCATTTTCCCAACTCTGAAATATTATCCAAATTACATTTTTCGGTAAACTGAGGGTAAGGGAAGTATTTAAACCTTTCACGGCCACCAACAAGTCATGTCAAAGAATAGTTTGCCCGTTCATACCTGTTCACAATAGACTCAATGAACAAGATTATTTGGAAAAGTAAAACGTCAAATGACCAGGTTTCACGACTTTACGGTCACATTTTTGCCGTTTGTAAAACTACTACTCAAAAGAAATATGGATTATTTCAATATTGCAACATCAGGGTTCATCCAGAGTAAATATCAGAATAGAAAATATGCGAACTATGTTCTATCACATACGTTTGCCCGCCATGCACTCTGTTTAACACGAGTTTCGTAGAGCTGGAACCAAACTACGCTACCAATCATGATTTGTATGCAATGAAATACACCTTTTACATGCATATTTTAATAAATGTCGTCGTGAAAACACCCTGGGCCTATACTCGGGGATACCCTCAACTCATTAAATGTCCAAACACAGAGGGGTGGGTTTATACTCGGGGAGAGGCTTATGCTCAGGAAAGTATGGTATATATAAAAGCATTCACAACCTTTAAGTCATGAAATAGACATTTATGTGAATATTACTTAGAACAGTTTTTTATTTCCATGGTTAAAACAGTCTTTGTATAAAATATGTATACAATCTGAAACACTTTCTGGAATCAATATCAGAGCAGCATGCATGCAAAGCGATCATTTTAAAAGTTATGAGTGTTCAACTTGTTTCCTTGTGTAGAATTTATGTTTGCTTAATTCTTATACAAAAGTATAATATTTGCAGCCAAGCTGTAGTATTATCATTTCAAATTCAACTGCTTATGGTGTGTTATGTCGTGTTATTCTATGTTGGCAACAAGATACATAGGTTTGTCAGGGCAGGTCACTTTTTTGGTTTACGATAACCTTTGATGTGATGTACCAATAGATACCTAGTTTGTTATTTCCTATCAAACATAGTCCATGCCCTTCCGACATCATTTCTCAAACGTGCATGGTACATGCTTCTAATAGAACAAACACAGTATGTGTTTGTAAAAACTAGATGTGTCATTTATTGTGTCTAGGTGCCAAGTGAAGTTGAAAATGAACAAGCATTTGAAGTGGTGAATTTAATTAGTGAAACTGAATTAGAAAGGAGACGTGCTACTCATACATTACAACCACATGCCGTGCCATTAGAGCATTCTAACTCCACACCAACACCACAGGATGAAGATGAAGGTCAGTGATTTTCTAAATTTTACTTTGTCTTGAGTAGTACATGTAGTAATAGTTTTATGTGTATGTTTGTGTAGTGTAAATGTATTCAATGTTTACACATTGTACCTACAACTGGTTCAGAGATTGATCACCAGATGATTATGTTCTCAGATAACGATGAACCATTACTGAGTGGTTTTGGTGACGTCTCTAAGGACTGTGAAGAGGTCATCTTAGAAAACTGGGGAGATGCTTTGGCCAAATGGAGAACCAATATGAATAACAAACCCAAACAAATAACCTCACTGGCACGTAAAGGAATACCAGAAGCGCTACGAGGGGAAGTGTGGCAGTTACTGTCCGGTTGCCATGACAATGAAGATCTAATGGAGCATTACAGAGTACTAATTGCTAGAGTAAGTTTGTATTCTGTTCTATGTAAAGACAAATAATCATTGTGTAAGCGAAGTGATTGCGGCATAACTGTTCTGTAATTATCAATCAAGAAAAAGATTACTACAATTCACTATGTTCAATTAACCACCATAGACTCCGGTCAGTCAAAATGACTATTTTGAACTGTAGGCATTAATCAGCGATTCTGCCAATGACGGAGAGATAGAATCTAGGTCAGCCCCATGACCCCAGGATTTTTTTCCTTTACGTCACGAACCACGTGACCATGCCCATATGGCGGCGCCATTGCGACTGAATAACCACTCTGTTTTTTCTCCGCCTCGAGTGGAGATGAAGTCTAGCGAGCTCTGCCTGGATCGGCTTGCTTTTTCCTGTCCTGGCTTCTAGCTTGGGTTGTGCCAGCTGGCGCGACATCCAACATTGTAGCTGGTAGGATAAGTTTTCCTTGTCATTTTTACCCTTGTGTCGTTTCCCCTTTGTGTGTAGCATTTTTCACAACAAAGAAATAAAACCCGGGCGTCATAGCTTAATTTAAAATAACTTGTTGATTTTATTACGTCACCTTTTCCTACTATAATTCGCTTCCCTTATGCATGTTGTCTTCATTTTATGCTTGATCTACGTATTTAGAAATGAATAGATGTTATGACAGCACCAGGACTCGCTGCTATTTTTTGGTCTCCTTGTTTTGAGTCGACTGTGCAGTGGTTATATTCAGAAGTTACCAGCATAGAACCCACATCAGATATGCTTGGTGCCATGGGTGCATGCGGGATTCAGAGTTTTTGCCGTGTTTTCACTGGAGTTCTGAGGCCTGAGATATTTTTTCAGAGCCATCAAAATCGCTGAAACTGACAGTGTCGCTTGTATTTTCACAGCTAGGTCACGTGGCCAGTAAAAGTGAGTTGCGCGTTTGGCATGAGTGGAAAGTCCTCACGCTCGACTACCGGTACTTTGTGTACTGAGTCGTCGAGTAGGAGGCCCGATGGTAGAGGTACCGATATTTTTTCTCAGCCTCCCCTCGCTGTTTTTTCCAGGTGGTGGGTTACCCGATTGTACCGGCTACAGCAAGGCTGTGCCCCTGGAGGCTTTCCTATGGGGCCTGTTGCGGGTTCCTTTGTGGATCCTTTATTGCACTGCGCCGGGTTTGCCTCCAAGTTGAGGGCTTTGGTCGAAGGACTGTTGGGACGAATTGCGGCCCTGGCAGGCCAGGTAGATCAGACACAGTCAGAGCGAGCTGTCTCCACTGCAGCCCCATGGTCGGCAGGAAGAGACACTAAAGCATCATTTGCATTCAAACACGTTGCTTCCGGGGAACCCCTCGTTCCCAGCCGCGGCTCTCCCCCTGTTTTGGGTGAGGCCAAGGCTCAGGCTAGTTGCACCGGGTGTCCTCTGGGGCATCGGGCACTGAATGCCAACAGGGATGCTGGCAGCCAAGCCTCTGATTTCGGGGCAGGGCTTTTATGTCAGGGCACACGTTGCACCTTCCCCCTACTTTCAGCCAGCCAGGGTTTGTCGCACAGTAATGGTACAACGGTAACAAATTTACCCTTGTGTCCGGTCTCCGTCGTGGGTTTTGACTCTCTTCTTACTGACCCACGGGCGTCCCCAGAGGGAACCGACCCTGTCATGAGACGCACAGTCGAACACGCTCTCTCTCCCATATTTAAGTGGGACAGTTCGTTCGCGTCAGATACAGCTGGTACCTCGGGTGGTACCTCAGAGTCTTCCATCCATAACAACTCGGTGAGCCACGCCTTTGGGGTGATGCAGAGTATCATTGATCCTAGTGATATGATGTACATTGTGTAAATACCCCCACCCTTGATCCTAAGGCGACCACTTACGGTTGCTTCAACGCTTATGGGATCATGGGCGTCGGGATTCAAAGCAACCCCGGCGGCACGTCTCTCCCTGTCTGTCCGAGTGCGGAGTGGGCCCCAGGACATGCAAACTGTGTTGATCGGCGGACGTTGGTCAGCCACGGAGGTAACGCTTAAGGCCCCCGGGTGGGATAAAATCTTGTGCAACACTTTCCGCTGGACCAAACGCTACCAGGTCGATGTGGTTTCGGGATCAGATTCCAAAGCGCGGGATAAGACCAAAACACCTCCAACCGGATCCCAAGGCTCCTTCCCCAGACCCCTGTACCACGAATTTCCGTTGGGCAACAGTGTTCTCCACGCATTGATTTGGTAGGGCGGGCCGCCATGGTAAAATCATACTCCAGGCTAAATATCGCGCCGCCAGGGTAAAATTCTTCAGCGTCATGCTAAATTGACCAAATATAATCATGCATCAGTATAAATTCAAAGTGTTTTAATACATGCAATGCAATACAGACAAAGAATAAACATTAATGATACCTACCCTTGTCAAATCAACAAGAGGCTCAAATCAGGAAGGCTCGGCTATTTTAAACTTTATTTAAGTGTAATAAACATAAGTGAAATAAGTCATAATACTCGTAATACTTCGAAAGTTACGAAAGTTGAAAAAAATTCGAAGTACAATTTGTACAACTTTACGTTAGTCAGTATATTACCGAATCATGTGTGCACACATAGTTTGCTGGAAAAGGGCGCCATACACAGAGTAGATCAGCCGGCATTAAGTCCAGGCTTCTACTCAAACGTGTTCATAGTACCAAATTTGCAGGTGGCGGGCGTTCAGTTCTGGACCTAGGCAGACTGAATCAGTATGTGCTCCACGATCGGTTCTGCATGGGGGCGCCATTCAGCGTTCTTCTCTCCATCCACCGTTACAACTGGCGAGCCCCACTAGACTTAAGCAGGGCCTACCTGCACATACCGATTACCGATGCATCCAGCGAATTGCCATCTCCTTCAAATTGCCCAGCTGGGCCAAGTATTTGAATTTCGGGTGCCCCTTGTTCAAGTCATGCGCAGCGCCCTAAGTGTTCACCAGTGATGAAACAGGTAATATTTACTTCACCAGTTGGGCTCTTTAGTAAATCCCATCACGACCCAACGCACAGTTGGTGTTCCTGGGCATGGAGTTTGACACAGAGGTAGGCTTGGTATAGCTATTTAAAGCGTGTTGCTTAGCACTAAGCAGCCTAGTCGAACGCCTAGTCAGCGTTTCCTCAGTGTCCCTCCAAAAACTAATGCGGATCATCGGAATGATGATCTTGGTTTGAAGGGTGGTTCCCCAGGCCGAACTACGCAGCCGCTCGGTACACCAAGCTCTCCTATGGGAACTAGATAGGCGGGTTTTGATCTCAAACCAAGTGAAGGAAGCCCTGCCCTGGTGGTCGTCACTGGCCAACCTCGGACAAGGGGCCCCCTTGGACCCACTCGCTGCAGCTATGACTCTGGTAACAGATGCCTCCCTCCAAGGTTGGGGAGCGCAAAACCGACTCAAACTGAAAGCAGTGCACTTAGCACTACCACACTTTCTACCCGTAATTCGAGACTACAGAGTCCTGCTCCGCACAGGCAAAGCAGCGGTGGTCTCCTTCAAGAAGGAGGGGGGACGCATTCCTCAACGTTGTCAGTCCTAGCGGAGCAAAATTCTCCTTTGGTGCCTGGAATACAATGTGGAGCTAACCGCACACCACCTTCGAGGGGTGAGGAACAGAACACAGAGTGGCTGATAACCCAGTGGGTAGCCTCCAGGCTGTTTCGGCTGTGGGCTGGTCCAAGGATAGACCGGTTTGCCACACCCTGGAACGCCAAGCTCCCGACATACAAAACACTCCTGTCGACTCCAAGAGCATGGGCCAGGGTCGCTTGGCTAACCCCGTGGACCAACTTAGTTGTGTATGCCTTTCCTTCCTTCTCGCTAGTTCGCCGGGCACCAGAGAAAATTTTGACAGGTGCACACCTGCATATTGTCATTGGTTGCACCCAATTGGCCAACCAAGGCCTTGTTTCCACTTCTGTTGGAAATGCTAGTCAAAACACTAGTAGTGGCTAGACTTACCAGACCTGCTGTCCCAACCGGGCAGCGCACTACCAACGAGCCCAGCGGGTATTTCTTACACGCATAGAGGCTCTCAGTAGACCCGCACATACAAAAGGTTTATCTGAGCAGGCTGCCAACGTCCTGGCCAGGGCAAACAGGGATTACACTAACGCTGTCTACATTTCTAGGTTGTGAGCATACACTCATTAATGTAGCGGAAGGGAGATTGATCCATACCATCCCTCTATTGGCCAGGTAGCAGACTCCTTCATCCTCCTGTTTGACGAAGTGGGTTTGTCCTACGCAGCGATCGTTGGCTACAGATCGGCCTTGTCCCCCACCATTGAGAACGCTTTGGGAACAAGACTAGCCGATTGTCCTACTGTTAGGAGACTATTTACTGCTTTCCATTATCAGAGGCCGAGACCCTGTACAAGGGAACCGCCCAACTGGGATTTGTTGGTTGTGTTGTCCGCTCTAATCAGACCTTCTTTTGAGCCCCTCCGTTCAGCACCATTCAAATTTTTGATGTGGAAAGTAGTCTTCCTACTGGTCCTGGCCTCAGGTAGGTGTCGACCAGAGGTGGGGGCATTGTTCTTCTCAGACTATGTACTGCCGTTATGGACAATCAAGTTGTGCTAAGACACAAATCTGGTTTCTCGCCAAGAATCAAATCTCAGGACACGATCCTCACCTGATCATCATCTCCCGGCTGTCAAATTTTGTCGGCCCGGAGGGTCAGGAGGAATTGCCTCCCTGCCCGGTCCAATCAAGGAGTTGCTACCAAACTAAGGATTCAGGACGGGGTGCCAGGCACATGTCCTTATCCACCTTCCATCACCAGGTGGATTACTGCAATTGTATTAGAGGTCTATAATACTTTAACTTCCTCGACACAGAGCTTGCAGAGACACCAAGTAAGAACGCATGAGGTCTGTGTGATTGCTAACTCGCTAGTGCTAGCGTCAGGCGCCCCTTTCGAGCACACACTGAGGGTAGGCTTCTGGAGAATGCAGAACGTCTTTATCAACTACTACCTAGGAGACACCCAACCCATTGAGGAGCGGGTCAGACTTGGTTTGCTGACCCAGCCCGAACAACCACAAGGGTCCCTGCGCATAGGCGATAAGTCAGTCTTGGCATTTTTGCGGGCAGATTTCCCTACCATCAGCACCCCCTTGAAGCTTCCAGGTCTCGCTTTTCGACCTATGCCCTCATGCAGAACTGTTTCGGTCTTCACTTCGAAAGCATACTACCCCCGGAATTGGGTTTGGGGCTAGCTTTCTCGGGTACACCGAACCCTGTCACCGCAGCAGCCATATGGCTTCTTGCTCCGGGGATAGCACAGGCAAGGTAAGACACCACCCTCCTTTGGGTCTTAACTAAGGGTGAGTGGATTGTTGTAGAGTGTTTCATCCCGGATTGGGAAAGAAGATTTTCATCATTTTCTGTTTGCTTGGAAAGCATGCCATCTATCAGCGTCTGACTCTGCCTACAGTTCAAAATAGTCATTTTGACTGACCAGAGTCTATAGTGGGTAATTGAACGTATTGAATTTAGGCAGAGGGTTCTCATACCCACCGTAGACTTCGGGTTTCTCCCAACCGCTGCACTCTTTCTGTAGCATTGGTCTAAGTGTTTGATGTGGAGAGAAAGGAACCAGAGTGATTATCCAGCCATAATGGCGCCGCCATATGGCCTCGGTCTTGTGGTTCATGACGTAAGGGAAAAGAATCTTGGGGTCATGTGGCTTTTCCTGACCTAGATTCTATCTCTCCATCATTGGCAGAATCGCTGATTAATGCCTACAGTTCAAAATAGTCATTTTTACTTACCAGAGTGGTGGGTATGAACTATGTGAATAGACGGGTTTGGAGAACCCTCTGCCTAATTCAATATTGTACCTGGTTATATAACACAGAAGTGTTTTTTTGTGGGATTTTTTTAAAAATCTTTGTCACTATAATAAACACTCCTATTGAATGGTTTTATTGACGTTTACTTCAATTGTGGTGTTACAGACTTAAATGTGTTTTACATAACTGCTTGATTGAATTTACCTCAAAACCTAAACTTGTAACATTTCATGCTCTCAACCAGTACCATACGTAACCAGTTTTACTTCTACTTCCTTTGATGGCCCAGCATGCATTGCGGCAATTGATTTGTAGTTCTACTCTGCACAAACTCATTGTGGACATATGATCAGAATAGAAGAACAAATGTTACATATACAATTACTGTCTCATCATATAAAATAATAAAATACATGATTTTACATGTCTAGTTCCAATAAAAATAAAAAGGTCTGCTGCAAAATTATCAGTATTTTTCCCACATCCGATGTAGATTGTGAAACCATGTCTGATTAAAAGGTTATTAAAAAACCCTGTGATATTGCACCATTCTTGTGAATACATTACTCATTGTGAGTCTGAATCAATTTCACACCAAGTGTTCTATTATATGCACAGTATGTAACAATTAGCTTGCTAGAAATGTTGTACTTTTAGTTTATATACTGCATCTGGTTTTAAAAGAATTACAAATCTGTGTCACTATAATACTATTAATACTACACTAAAAATGCATAATACTTGTAAAGCATTTTGTCATTAACTGGATCTCAGTCTTGCATATAAGCATTTCTGTCAAACTTATACATGTACATTCAACAATTTGTTTTCAAAGCATGTAATTTTAAATCCAAATCCTTACACCAACATCACATATATCACTCGAATGAACTTTTTTAAAGACACCAACTCATTATTACGGTTTGTTGCAATGTTTTCAGGATTCTCCAGCAGAAAAGGTCATTGAAAGAGACATAAACAGAACATTTCCAGCTCATGACTTCTTTAAAGAAGCTGGCGGTTTGGGTCAAGATGCTCTCTACAAAATCAGTAAAGTATGTATGGTATTTTATTTACATAAACAAATGTTTTTTTGAAATAACAACATATTTTGTGAAGGCACTATCACGATTCATTGCCTGCCCAAAGGATGATGGTCATAACCATAATATTTATGATGCGAAGGTCGAAGGCGAGGACATCATCAATATTATGGTCATGACCAACAGCCCAAGCACATCCAACATTCACGACTATATCTACCGTACATCTCTCACACTCACTATCCCACAAAATAACAACACTTATATTTGAAGTATGCAATATTTTATTTTATGTATTATAAGTGACACATTACTCAATAGCATGCATACATTGTTTGCTGAAGAAAATGCACAATAAATGTTACTTTTAGCAATGTGAATTACTCAAATATTGAGTATAAAATTATTGTTATGTGTATATAACAATCATCTATTATATTCTAGGCATACTCTGTATATGATGAAGAAGTAGGTTACTGTCAAGGTTTGTCATTTCTTGCTGCAGTCTTACTTTTACATGTAAGTATTCATAATTCATAGAGGTTGCATGTTGATACTATTTAATTCTGTGTCACATGACCATACATATAAAAGTTATTTCTCAAGTTGCTTGTCAGATTTCAGTTGTATACCTTTATCTTTAGATATAGCTGCTATAGTCATGAATAACTATAACTATTTTGTGCCACATTCCAACATGAGATAGGACTTCAATCACTTGTTCAACATAAACTTCATTTATTGCTAATCGTAACACTTCAAAGAAGTTTACAAAATTTAATGTAAACTTTTGGTATTTACAGAGACTTATCATAAAAGCATCAATGTAGCACAACTAAATGAAAACTGAGCCACACAGTTGAACGCGGACTAAACTAGAACACAACTACTGTTAAACTTTAAAAAAGAGAAATGGAACATTAAGGCGTTTTTCACACAGACAGAATTCAACCAATCAGTGACTAGATACTAAACTAATCATGAATATCGGCCACAGAGAATAGAATGTTCCTATCAATTTCTATACAAACTGGAGCAGAATAATATAACATCTATAGACACATAACTCGGAATTACTCATTAATTGAAACAAATCACATAGATCAATAAATATATAAAAATTATCAAAACACACCTCTGGCTTATTTATGGTTTCAATGATTTATTTTGTTGTAGATGCCTGAGGAACAAGCATTTGCAGTGCTTGTTAAGATAATGTATGAATATGGATTGAGAGATTTGTTTCGTAACGACTTTGATATGCTGCATACTAAGTTCTATATTTTAGAACGACTCTTAGAAGTAAGTCTTTTGGGTTCACTTATATTCACATTTGTCAATTTCATTGGATATTTAAAGTCACATAACTAGCAATGATTTGTGTAACAGAATGTATCGCTTTCCATATGTGTATGTCATCTATTTTCTTATCATTGAAACAGGAAATACACCAAAAATGTTCAAATTCACTACGTTCAATTACCCACCATAGACTCCGGTCAGTCAAAATGACTATTTTGAACTGTAGGCATTAATCAGCGATTCTGCCGATGACGGAGAGATAGAATCCAGGTCAGGGGAAGCCCCATGACCTCAAGATTCTTTTACCCCTTACGTCACGAACCCACGTGACCGAGGCCACCTGGCAGCGCCACAGGTAGCCGTCCATCACTCTTAATTTCTCTCCGCCTCGAGTGGAGATGAAATCTAGCGAGCTCTGCTGGATCGCCTGCCTTTTTTCCTGTCTGGATTTATGGCTTGGGTTGTTGCCGCTGCTCGGCATTCGACATTGTAGCTGGTAGGATAGGTTTTCCTGGTCATTTTTACCCTCGTGTCGTTTTCCCCTTTGTGTGTAGTATTTTTCACAGCAAAAAAATCAAAATCCGGCGCCACTACGTAACCAGTTGGTTTTCAAGGCGGCACCTTTTACAACTATAATTCGTTTCCCTCATGCATGTCGTCTTTTATTTTCAATGTATTTAGCAATATATAGATGTAATGACAGCACCAGGGCTCGCTGCCGTTTTCTTTCCGGTCTCTTCGTGTTTCGAGTCGACCGTGCAGTGGTTATATTCAGAATTTACCAGCATAGAACCCGCATCCGAGATACTTTGTCGTATCGCTGAGACTGACCGCGTCCAGTAAACATATCGGTTAAAGTGAGTTGCGTGTTTGGCATGAGTGGAAAGTCCTCACGCTCGGCTACCGGTACTTCATGTACCGGGACGTCGAGTAGGAGGCCCGACGGCGGAGGTACCGATATTTTTCTCGGTCTCCCCCGCTGATCAGAAGGCATCCTCACAGTCTGTTTTTTCAGGCGGTGTTTTACCCGATTTTACCGGCTGCAGCGAGGCTGTGCCCCTGGAGGCTTTCCTCCTATGGGGCCCGTTGCGGGTCTCTTTGTGGACCCTTTCTCGCACGGCGCCGGGTTTGCCTCCGAGTTGAGGGCTTTGGTCGAAGGACTGTCGGGGCAATTGCGTCCCTGGCGGGCCGGGTAGATCAGACGCAGTCGGAGCGAGCTGTCTCCACTGTGTCCCTTCGGTGGGCAAGCAGGAAGAGACACGAAAGCATGTTTGCATTCAAACACGTCTCTTCCGGGGAACCCCCGTTCCCAGGCATGGCTCTCCCACTATTTTGGGGGGAGGCCGAGACTCAGGCTAATTGCACCGGTCCTTCTCTGGATCCTCTGGCACTGAATGCCAACGGGGTGCTGGCAGCCAAGTCTCCGATCTCTGGGCAGGGCTTTCAGGGCAGGGCACACGTTGACCCCCCTACTTTCAGCCAGCTAGGGTTCGTCGCGCGGTAACGGTACAACGGTAATGAATTTTTCCTTGTGTCCTGTCCCCGCTGTTGGTTTTGACTCCTTTTTTCCCACCCACGGGCGTCCCCAGAAGGAACCGACCCTGTCATGAGACGCACAGTCGAACATGCTCCCTCTCACATATTTAAAGTGAAAGGAGATGCAGTTCGCTCGCGTTGGATACAGCTGGTACTCCGGGCTGTCCCTCAGAGTCTTCCATCTACATTTTTGTATATGACTCGGTGAGCCACGCTTTTGGGGTGAGGCGGAGTATCATCGATCCCAGTGATACGATGTATATACCCCCACCCTTGATCCTAGAGCGACCACCTAAGGTTGCTTCAACGCTTATGGGATCACAGGCGTCGGGATCCAAAGCAACCCCGTCGGCAAATCTCTCCCTGTCCGCCTGAGTGCGGAGTGGGGCGCAGAGCACGCAAACTGTGTTGATGGGCGGCATTGGTCAGCCGCGGAGGATGTAATGCTTAAGGCCCCCCGGGTGCGGATAACATTAGGCAACACTTCCCACTGGACCAAACGCTACCCGGTCAGTGTGGTTTCGGGATCAGACCCCATAGCGTGGGATGAAACCAAAACGCCCCCAACCGGATTCCAAGGCTCCTTCTCCAGACCCCGGTACCACGAATTTGGCAAACCAGGCAAAGGGGGATATCCGCGTTCCATGGATGTCTTTGCCAATTGAAGACGACCCATCCAGCCCTGAGGGCAGAGTTGCTTGAGCACATTATTATGCGTGACCAGCACTCTGGAGACCTTGGAGGCAGAACGCACCAGCCTCCTAGACCAGGCGACATTTTTACTGGTGGGTCTCCGCACATCTATTATGCGACACCCCCTAGTGTCGCCTGGCTCTCTTGGCCAGGGCCACTACCGTGCTATGGGACGCGGCCTTAGACGCATGTGTTTTTGCCGACAAGCTGAGCCAGGGTACGTCCCCCACCTCAGTGACGTAGACTGGACATCCTCCACCCCCTTTGTTCAGGGAATGGTGGGTACAGTCTCGGAGCTTCGAACTGCAATGAACCAGAGGGTTCAGATCGAATCCGCTAGCCAGTTGGTCCTGCCATGGGGCAAACAGAGGGCACCCCAAGCACAGAAAACACAACGCCCTAGGGCGTCGTTCGCTCGCCAGAGTCAGCCTGGAGGCAAGCGCTTATACCCTTCCATGGGAGGGAAGGGTAGTGGCGCGCCCCCAGGGAGGTAAGAGCCGGGTGGTGGCTTCTCACCCTCCCTGGGCGGACGTCTACCCGGCGTGTTCGATGAATGGCCAGGTCACAACTTAGTGACTACTTCAGGCCTTGGGGAACTCACCTCATGGGTGAAGGGAGCCCCCCCTCGCAACTGCCGAACACATGGCCACATATCTTTGTCGTACACAGATTGCGCCGGTGTAGTCCGGTTAAGAGACGGTGGATGACCGATCCCATGACCTTTCCAGGTGGTGACATCCCCCTGTTGGGCACTGCCAGGGGACTCCCGCAAGGCGGAAGCAATCAGACAGGAAGTAGCAGTTTGCTGGGGAAAGACGCCATACACAGGGTACATCAGCCGGAACTAAGGCCAGGCTTCTTCCCAAATGTGTTCGTAGTACCAAATCTACAAGTGGCAGGCGTCCAGTTTTGGACCTCGGCAGACTGAATCAGTACGTGCTCCTTGATCGGTTCCACATGGAGATACCATCCAGGGTTCTTCTCTCCATCCACCGTTTTGACGGGCTAGCCCCGCTGGACTTAAGCGGGGCGTACCTGCACGTACCGATGCACCCAGTGAGTTGCCATCTTCTTTGAATCGCCCAGCTGGGCCAAGTATTCAAATTTCGGGTGCCCCCCATTCGGGTTAGGCACAGCGCCCTACATGTTCACCAGAGTGATGAAACAGGTAGTGCTGCTGCTTCACCAGATGTCAGTACACCTCAATCCGTACCCAGACTTCCGGTTACCAACAACCCGGGCAAGGGGTAATAGCCAAACACGTCAGGCTGACATGGGATTTACTCCACCAGTTGGGCTCATTAGTAAATCGACAAGTCCCACCTCGACCCAACGTACAGTTGGTGTCCCTGGGCATGGAATTTTGACACAGAGGTAAGCTTGGCTTAGCTATTTCAATCGTATTGCTTAGCGCTAAGCAGCCTAGCCGAATGCCTAGTCAGCGTTCCCTTGGTGTCCCTCCGTGAACTAATACGGATCATCGAAATGATGACCTCGGTTCGAAGGGTCGTTCCCCAGGCCGCACTACGCAGCCACCCGGTATTACGCTTGTTATAATACCGAGCTCTCCTATGGGAACTAGATAGGCGGGTTTCGATCTCGGACCAAGTGAAGGAAGCCCTGCCCTGGTGGTCGTCACTGGCCAACCTTGAACAGGGGAGCCCCTTGGGCCCACTTGCCGCAGGTATGACTCTGGTAACAGATACTTCCCCCTAGGGTTGGGGAGCGCATCTATTGGGCCAACAAGCCCAAGGATATGGCCCCCGCATTAGTTTCGGGACTACCATATCAACCGGCTCAAACTGAGAGCAGTGTACTTAGCACTACCACGCTTTCGACCCGTAGTTTGAGACCACAGAGTCCTGCTCCGTACAGGCAACTCAGCGGTGGTCTCCTTCAAGAAGGAGGGGGGACGCATTCCCCATCGTTGTCAGTCCTAGCGGAGCAAATACTTCCTTTGGTGCCTGGAATACAATGTGGAGCTAGCCACACACCACCTTCCAGGGGTGAGGAACAGTCTGGCGACGCCCTTTCAGGGCGGCTCCGTCTCCAGAACACGGAGTAGCTGATACCCCAATGGGTAGCCTGTAGGCTGTTTCGGCCATGGGACGGTCCATGGTTGGACCGTTTTGCTGCGCCCCGGAACGCAAAGCTCCGGACGTACGTAACACTCCTGCTGACTACAGGAGCCTGAGCCAGGGTCGCTTTGCTAGCCCCGTGGACCCACTTAGTTGTGTACGCCTTTCCTCCCTTCCTGCTAGTTCACCGGGCACCGGAGAAAACTTTGAAAGGTGCACACCCGCATATTATCATGGGTTGCACCCAATTGGCCAAGCAAGACCTAGTTTCCACTTCTGTTGGAAATGCTAGTCGAAGCTTCAGCAGTGCTTCCGGACTTACCGGACCTGCCGTCCCAACCAGACGGCGCACTACCAACGAGCCCAGCAGGTGTCACTTACACGCATAGAGGCTCTCAGTAGACCCGCACATACGAAAGCCTTATCTGAGCGGGCTGCCAACGTCCTGGCCAGGGCGAACAGGGATTCCACCTACGCGGCCTACATTTCTAGGCCGCAAGCATACACTGACTGGTGTAGCGGAAGGGAGATTGATCCATACCATCCCTCTATTGGCCAGGTAGCAGGCTCCTTCGTCCACCTGTTTGACGAAGTGGGTTTGTCCTACGCAGCGAGCATTGGCTACAGGTCAGTCTTGTCCCCCACCACTCAGAACGTACGGGAACAAGACTAACCGATTGTCCTATTATTAGGAGACTATTTACTGCTTTCCAGACGCCAAGACCCCATACAAGGGAGCCGCCCAACTGGGACTCGTCGGCTGTGTTGTCTGCTCTAAGTAGACCGCCCTTTGAGGCTCTCCAATCAGTACCACTCAAATTTTTGATGTGGAAAATAGTCTTCCTACTGGCCCTTGCCTCAGGTAGGCGCCGGTCAGAGCTAGGCGCGCACTGTCCTTCGCGGACAGTTGTGCCACTTTTATGGACGCTCAAGTTGTACTAAAGACACGAATCTGGTTTCTTTCCAAGAACCAAATCCCAGGACACGATCCTCAACCAATCGTCATCCCCCGGCTGGCAAATATTGTCAGTCCGGAGGATCAGGAGGAATTGCTTCTCTGCCCGGTCCGAGCGCTGAGTTGCCACGAGAACCGTACCAGGTTTTCTAGACGGGGAACCAAACACATGTTTTTGTGTTACGGCCCTGGCAAACAGGATAAGCGGGCTTCCCCGACTTCCATCTCTAGGTGGATTACTGCGACTGTACTGGAGGTCTATAATACACTATCCTCCTCAACACAGACCTTGCAGAGACACCAAGTACGAGAACGTGAGGTCCGTGCGATTGCTAACTCACTAGCGCTAGCGTCAGGTGCCCCCTCAAACACATTCTGAGGGCAGGCTTCTGGAGAACGCGGAACGTCTTCATCAACTACTACCTAAGAGACACCCAATCTATTGAGCAGGGTCTCTTCAGGTTAGGCCCCGTCGTAGCGGGTCAGGCCTTGTTTGCTGACCCAGCCTGAACGACCACAGGGGCCTCTGCGAATAGGCGATAAGTCAGTCTCGGCATTTTTGCGGGCAGATTGTCTGTTCCACTGGCACTTCCTGGAAGCTCCCAGGTTTCGCTTCGGTCGACCTACGCCCTCATGCGAACTGTTTCGGTCCTACTTCAAGCTTATCACCCCCGAATTCAGCTGGGGTCTAGCTTTCTCAGGCACACCGAACCCTGTCACCACAGCAGCATTGGCTTCTTGCTTCGGGGACAGCACAGGCAAGGTAAGACATCACCCTTCTTGGGTCTTAACTTAGGTTTTTGGGTGTGTTTTCATCCTGGACTGGGGAAAAGTTTTTCATTATTCTCCTTTTTTCTCTGTTTGCTCGGAAAAACCCGCCACCTATCTGTGTCTGACTCTGCCTACAGTTCAAAATAGTCATTTTGACTGACCGGAGTCTATGGTGGGTAATTGAACGTAGTGAATTTAGGCGAGGGTTCTCCGAACCCCCCTATTCACATAGTTCATTCCCACCATAGACTCCGGGTCCCCCCAAACCTCCCCACTCTTTCCGTCGCGTTGGTCTAAGTCCTCAAGGCGGAGAGAAAGGAACCAGAGTGATGGACGGCTACCTGTGGCGCTGCCAGGTGGCCTCGGTCACGTGGGTTTGTGACGTAAGGGGTAAAAGAATCTTGAGGTCATGGGGCTTCCCCTGACCTGGATTCTATCTCTCCGTCACCGGCAGAACTGCTGATTAATGCCTACAGTTCAAAATAGTCATTTTGACTGACCGGAGTCTATGGTGGGTATGAACTATGTGAATAGGCGGGTTCGGAGAACCCTCGCCTAAGTTTACTTTGTGAAATGATACAGATATTTGGTTATTTCAATTTGTAGAATCTGATTAATAGTGTTATTTATTTTCAGGATATTATGCCAGATCTTTATTACCACTTCACTGATCACAGTATAGAAGCCCATATGTATGCATCCCAGTGGTTCCTCACTTTATTTACTGCTAAATTTCCACTCTTTATGGTTTTTCATATCATGGATCTGTTTCTAAGTGAGGTATGTATTATAATATAATAAATATAATATCCACATGCTAAGGCAGAAAAAACGTTTTTCCCAACGTTGTTGTGTATGTGAGTTGCAAACCTACACCTTTCACATTTGTTTTACAATTTGTTTCTATGATTTACACCAAACGGGAAATGCATATTCTGTGAATGTATTTCTATTTCTGAGGATGATTTTGTTACGCTAAGTCAATTGAGATAGATTTGTTTGCATAGCATGTAATGCTAAAATTTATGTTCACAAGTGAAGTATCTTTTCCAATCATTTGAAAATTTCACAAAAGTTACAAGGTTATGTGACTAATTACTATTGGCTTTAGGCCACAACAAATTGCTAAGAATTTCAAACCTACCATTAATCTGGGGGAAAAAGCTATTATTTATTATTTAAGAAATGTGTCTTCAGCTTGAGAAAAGATTGATTAAACTTCACAAAAAGTTATTCAACATCACATTTCACATAGTTATCTAATGCCACATTTCACACATAGTTATCTAATACTACATTTCACACATAGTTATCTAATACCACATTTCACACATAGTTTTCTAATACCACATTTCACATACAGTTATCTAATACCACATTTTACACACAGTTATCTAATACCACATTTCACACATAGTTTTCTCATACCACATTTTACACAGTTATCTAATACCACATTTCACACATAGTTATCTAATACCACATTTCACACACAGTTATCTAATACCACATTTCACACACAGTTATCTAATACCACATTTCACACATAGGTTTCTAATACTACATTTTACGCAGTTATCTAATACCACATTTCACACACAGTTATCTTATACCACATTTCACATACAGTTATCTAATACCACATTTCACATACAGTTATCTAATACCACATTTCACATACAGTTATCTAATACCACATTTCACATAGTTATCTAATACCACATTTCACATACAGTTACCTAATACCACATTTCACATACAGTTATCTAATATCACATTTCACATACAGTTATCTAATACCACATTTCACATACAGTTATCTAATACCACATTTCAAATACAGTTATCAAATGCCATATTTCACACATAGTTATCTAATGCCACATTTCACGCATAGTTATCTAATACCACTTTTCACATATAGTTATCTAATACCACATTTCACATACAGTTATCCAATGCCACATTTCACATACAGTTATCTAATGCTACAGTTCACATACAGTTATCCAATGCCACATTTCACATACAGTTATCTAATGCCACAGTTCACATACAGTTATCCAATGCCACATTTCACATAGTTATCTAATGCCCCATTTCACATACAGTTATCTAATACCACATTTCAAATACAGTTATCAAATGCCATATTTCACACATAGTTATCTAATGCCACATTTCACGCATAGTTATCTAATACCACTTTTCACATATAGTTATCTAATACCACATTTCACATACAGTTATCCAATGCCACATTTCACATACAGTTATCTAATGCTACAGTTCACATACAGTTATCCAATGCCACATTTCACATACAGTTATCTAATGCCACAGTTCACATACAGTTATCCAATGCCACATTTCACATAGTTATCTAATGCCCCATTTCACATACAGTTATCTAATACCACATTTCACATACAGTTATCTAATGCCCCATTTCACATACAGTTATCTAATGCCACAGTTCACATACAGTTATCTAATGGCCCATTTCACATACAGTTATCCAATGCCACATTTCACATACAGTTATCTAATGCCACAGTTCACATACAGTTATCTAATGCCCCATTTCACATACAGTTATCTAATGCCCCATTTCACATACAGTTATCCAATGCCACATTTCACATACAGTTATCTAATGCCACAGTTCACATACAGTTATCTAATGCCACAGTTCACATACAGTTATCTAATGCCACATTTCACATACAGTTATCTAATGCCACATTTCACATACAGTTATCTAATACCACATTTCACATACAGTTATCTAATACCACATTTCACACATAGTTATCTAATACCACATTTCATACAGTTATCTAATACCACATTTCACATACAGTTATCTAATACCACATTTCACACACAGTTATCTAATACCACATTTCACACATAGTTATCTAATACCACATTTCACATACAGTTATCTAATACCACATTTCACATAGTTATCTAATACCACATTTCACATACAGTTATCTAATACCACATTTCACATACAGTTATCTAATACCACATTTCACACACAGTTATCTAATACCACATTTCACACACAGTTATCTAATACCACATTTCACATACAGTTATCTAATACCACATTTCACATACAGTTATCTAATACCACATTTCACACATAGTTATCTAATACCACATTTCATACACAGTTATCTAATACCACATTTCACATACAGTTATCTAATACCACATTTCACATACAGTTATCTAATACCACATTTCACATACAGTTATCTAATACCACATTTCACACACAGTTATCTAATACCACATTTCACATACAGTTATCTAATACCACATTTCACATACAGTTATCTAATACCACATTTCACACATAGTTATCTAATACCACATTTCATACAGTTATCTAATACCACATTTCACATACAGTTATCTAATACCACATTTCACACAGTTATCTAATACCACATTTCACACATAGTTATCTAATACCACATTTCACATACAGTTATCTAATACCACATTTCACATAGTTATCTAATACCACATTTCACATACAGTTATCTAATACCACATTTCACATACAGTTATCTAATACCACATTTCACATACAGTTATCTAATGCCACATTTCGCATACAGTTATCTAATGCCACATTTCACATACAGTTATATAATGCCACATTTCACATACAGTTATCTAATACCACATTTCACATACAGTTATCTAATACCACATTTTACATACAGTTATCTAATACCACATTTCACATACAGTTATCTAATGCCACATTTCGCATACAGTTATCTAATGCCACATTTCACATACAGTTATATAATGCCACATTTCACATACAGTTATCTAATGCCACATTTCACATACAGTTATCTAATGCCACATTTCACACATAGTTATCTGATGCCACATTTCACATAGTTATCTAATACCACGTTTCACATACAGTTATCTAATGCCACATTTCACAGTTATCTTATACCACATTTCACACACAGTTATCTAATACCACATTTCACACACAGTTATCTAATACCACATTTCACACACAGTTATCTAATACCACATTTCACATAGTTATCTAATACCACATTTCACATACAGTTATCTAATACCACATTTCACACATAGTTATCTAATACCACATTTCATACACAGTTATCTAATACCACATTTCACATACAGTTATCTAATACCACATTTCACATACAGTTATCTAATACCACATTTTACATACAGTTATCTAATGCCACATTTCGCATACAGTTATCTAATGCCACATTTCACATACAGTTATATAATGCCACATTTCACATACAGTTATCTAATGCCACATTTCACATACAGTTATCTAATGCCACATTTCACACATAGTTATCTAATGCCACATTTCACATAGTTATCTAATACCACGTTTCACATACAGTTATCTAATGCCACATTTCACAGTTATCTTATACCACATTTCACATACAGTTATCTAATACCACATTTCACATACAGTTATCTAATACCACATTTCAAATACAGTTATCAAATGCCACATTTCACACATAGTTATCTAATGCCACATTTCACGCATAGTTATCTAATACCACATTTCACATATAGTTATCTAATACCACATTTCACATACAGTTATCCAATGCCACATTTCACATACAGTTATCTAATGCTACAGTTCACATAGTTATCCAATGCCACATTTCACATACAGTTATCTAATGCCACAGTTCACATACAGTTATCCAATGCCACATTTCACATAGTTATCTAATGCCACAGTTCACATACAGTTATCCAATGCCACATTTCACATAATTATCTAATACCACATTTCACATACAGTTATCTAATACCACATTTCACACACAGTTATCTAATACCACATTTCACACACAGTTATCTAATACCACATTTCACATACAGTTATCTAATGCCACATTTCACACATAGTTATCTAATGCCACATTTCACGCATAGTTATCTAATACCACTTTTCACATATAGTTATCTAATACCACATTTCACATACAGTTATCCAATGCCACATTTCACATACAGTTATCTAATGCTACAGTTCACATACAGTTATCCAATGCCACATTTCACATACAGTTATCTAATGCCACAGTTCACATACAGTTATCCAATGCCACATTTCACATAGTTATCTAATGCCCCATTTCACATACAGTTATCTAATACCACATTTCAAATACAGTTATCAAATGCCATATTTCACACATAGTTATCTAATGCCACATTTCACGCATAGTTATCTAATACCACTTTTCACATATAGTTATCTAATACCACATTTCACATACAGTTATCCAATGCCACATTTCACATACAGTTATCTAATGCTACAGTTCACATACAGTTATCCAATGCCACATTTCACATACAGTTATCTAATGCCACAGTTCACATACAGTTATCCAATGCCACATTTCACATAGTTATCTAATGCCCCATTTCACATACAGTTATCTAATACCACATTTCACATACAGTTATCTAATGCCCCATTTCACATACAGTTATCTAATGCCACAGTTCACATACAGTTATCTAATGGCCCATTTCACATACAGTTATCCAATGCCACATTTCACATACAGTTATCTAATGCCACAGTTCACATACAGTTATCTAATGCCCCATTTCACATACAGTTATCTAATGCCCCATTTCACATACAGTTATCCAATGCCACATTTCACATACAGTTATCTAATGCCACAGTTCACATACAGTTATCTAATGCCACAGTTCACATACAGTTATCTAATGCCACATTTCACATACAGTTATCTAATGCCACATTTCACATACAGTTATCTAATACCACATTTCACATACAGTTATCTAATACCACATTTCACACATAGTTATCTAATACCACATTTCATACAGTTATCTAATACCACATTTCACATACAGTTATCTAATACCACATTTCACACACAGTTATCTAATACCACATTTCACACATAGTTATCTAATACCACATTTCACATACAGTTATCTAATACCACATTTCACATAGTTATCTAATACCACATTTCACATACAGTTATCTAATACCACATTTCACATACAGTTATCTAATACCACATTTCACACACAGTTATCTAATACCACATTTCACACATAGTTATCTAATGCCACATTTCACGCATAGTTATCTAATACCACATTTCACATATAGTTATCTAATACCACATTTCACATACAGTTATCCAATGCCACATTTCACATACAGTTATCTAATGCTACAGTTCACATAGTTATCCAATGCCACATTTCACATACAGTTATCTAATGCCACAGTTCACATACAGTTATCCAATGCCACATTTCACATAGTTATCTAATGCCACAGTTCACATACAGTTATCCAATGCCACATTTCACATAATTATCTAATACCACATTTCACATACAGTTATCTAATACCACATTTCACACACAGTTATCTAATACCACATTTCACACACAGTTATCTAATACCACATTTCACATACAGTTATCTAATGCCACATTTCACACATAGTTATCTAATGCCACATTTCACGCATAGTTATCTAATACCACTTTTCACATATAGTTATCTAATACCACATTTCACATACAGTTATCCAATGCCACATTTCACATACAGTTATCTAATGCTACAGTTCACATACAGTTATCCAATGCCACATTTCACATACAGTTATCTAATGCCACAGTTCACATACAGTTATCCAATGCCACATTTCACATAGTTATCTAATGCCCCATTTCACATACAGTTATCTAATACCACATTTCAAATACAGTTATCAAATGCCATATTTCACACATAGTTATCTAATGCCACATTTCACGCATAGTTATCTAATACCACTTTTCACATATAGTTATCTAATACCACATTTCACATACAGTTATCCAATGCCACATTTCACATACAGTTATCTAATGCTACAGTTCACATACAGTTATCCAATGCCACATTTCACATACAGTTATCTAATGCCACAGTTCACATACAGTTATCCAATGCCACATTTCACATAGTTATCTAATGCCCCATTTCACATACAGTTATCTAATACCACATTTCACATACAGTTATCTAATGCCCCATTTCACATACAGTTATCTAATGCCACAGTTCACATACAGTTATCTAATGGCCCATTTCACATACAGTTATCCAATGCCACATTTCACATACAGTTATCTAATGCCACAGTTCACATACAGTTATCTAATGCCCCATTTCACATACAGTTATCTAATGCCCCATTTCACATACAGTTATCCAATGCCACATTTCACATACAGTTATCTAATGCCACAGTTCACATACAGTTATCTAATGCCACAGTTCACATACAGTTATCTAATGCCACATTTCACATACAGTTATCTAATGCCACATTTCACATACAGTTATCTAATACCACATTTCACATACAGTTATCTAATACCACATTTCACACATAGTTATCTAATACCACATTTCATACAGTTATCTAATACCACATTTCACATACAGTTATCTAATACCACATTTCACACACAGTTATCTAATACCACATTTCACACATAGTTATCTAATACCACATTTCACATACAGTTATCTAATACCACATTTCACATAGTTATCTAATACCACATTTCACATACAGTTATCTAATACCACATTTCACATACAGTTATCTAATACCACATTTCACACACAGTTATCTAATACCACATTTCACACACAGTTATCTAATACCACATTTCACATACAGTTATCTAATACCACATTTCACATACAGTTATCTAATACCACATTTCACACATAGTTATCTAATACCACATTTCATACACAGTTATCTAATACCACATTTCACATACAGTTATCTAATACCACATTTCACATACAGTTATCTAATACCACATTTCACATACAGTTATCTAATACCACATTTCACACACAGTTATCTAATACCACATTTCACATACAGTTATCTAATACCACATTTCACATACAGTTATCTAATACCACATTTCACACATAGTTATCTAATACCACATTTCATACAGTTATCTAATACCACATTTCACATACAGTTATCTAATACCACATTTCACACAGTTATCTAATACCACATTTCACACATAGTTATCTATTACCACATTTCACATACAGTTATCTAATACCACATTTCACATAGTTATCTAATACCACATTTCACATACAGTTATCTAATACCACATTTCACATACAGTTATCTAATACCACATTTCACATACAGTTATCTAATGCCACATTTCGCATACAGTTATCTAATGCCACATTTCACATACAGTTATATAATGCCACATTTCACATACAGTTATCTAATACCACATTTCACATACAGTTATCTAATACCACATTTTACATACAGTTATCTAATACCACATTTCACATACAGTTATCTAATGCCACATTTCGCATACAGTTATCTAATGCCACATTTCACATACAGTTATATAATGCCACATTTCACATACAGTTATCTAATGCCACATTTCACATACAGTTATCTAATGCCACATTTCACACATAGTTATCTAATGCCACATTTCACATAGTTATCTAATACCACGTTTCACATACAGTTATCTAATGCCACATTTCACAGTTATCTTATACCACATTTCACACACAGTTATCTAATACCACATTTCACACACAGTTATCTAATACCACATTTCACACACAGTTATCTAATACCACATTTCACATAGTTATCTAATACCACATTTCACATACAGTTATCTAATACCACATTTCACATACAGTTATCTAATACCACATTTCAAATACAGTTATCAAATGCCACATTTCACACATAGTTATCTAATGCCACATTTCACGCATAGTTATCTAATACCACATTTCACATATAGTTATCTAATACCACATTTCACATACAGTTATCCAATGCCACATTTCACATACAGTTATCTAATGCTACAGTTCACATAGTTATCCAATGCCACATTTCACATACAGTTATCTAATGCCACAGTTCACATACAGTTATCCAATGCCACATTTCACATAGTTATCTAATGCCACAGTTCACATACAGTTATCCAATGCCACATTTCACATAATTATCTAATACCACATTTCACATACAGTTATCTAATACCACATTTCACATACAGTTATCTAATACCACATTTCACACACAGTTATCTAATACCACATTTCACATACAGTTATCTAATACCACATTTCACATACAGTTATCTAATACCACATTTCACACATAGTTATCTAATACCACATTTCATACAGTTATCTAATACCACATTTCACATACAGTTATCTAATACCACATTTCACACACAGTTATCTAATACCACATTTCACACATAGTTATCTAATACCACATTTCACATACAGTTATCTAATACCACATTTCACATAGTTATCTAATACCACATTTCACATACAGTTATCTAATACCACATTTCACATACAGTTATCTAATACCACATTTCACATAGTTATCTAATACCACATTTCACACACAGTTATCTAATACCACATTTCACACACAGTTATCTAATACCACATTTCACACACAGTTATCTAATACCACATTTCACATACAGTTATCTAATACCACATTTCACATACAGTTATCTAATACCACATTTCACACATAGTTATCTAATACCACATTTCATACACAGTTATCTAATACCACATTTCACATACAGTTATCTAATACCACATTTCACATACAGTTATCTAATACCACATTTTACATACAGTTATCTAATACCACATTTCACATACAGTTATCTAATGCCACATTTCGCATACAGTTATCTAATGCCACATTTCACATAGAGTTATATAATGCCACATTTCACATACAGTTATCTAATGCCACATTTCACACATAGTTATCTAATGCCACATTTCACACATAGTTATCTAATGCCACATTTCACATAGTTATCTAATGCCACGTTTCACATACAGTTATCTAATGCCACATTTCACAGTTATCTTATACCACATTTCACATACAGTTATCTAATACCACATTTCACATACAGTTATCTAATACCACATTTCAAATACAGTTATCAAATGCCACATTTCACACATAGTTATCTAATGCCACATTTCACGCATAGTTATCTAATACCACATTTCACATATAGTTATCTAATACCACATTTCACATACAGTTATCCAATGCCACATTTCACATACAGTTATCTAATGCTACAGTTCACATAGTTATCCAATGCCACATTTCACATACAGTTATCTAATGCCACAGTTCACATACAGTTATCCAATGCCACAGTTCACATACAGTTATCCAATGCCACATTTCACATAGTTATCTAATGCCACAGTTCACATACAGTTATCCAATGCCACATTTCACATAATTATCTAATACCACATTTCACATACAGTTATCTAATGCCCCATTTCACATACAGTTATCTAATGCCACAGTTCACATACAGTTATCTAATACCACATTTCACATACAGTTATCTAATACCACATTTCACATACAGTTATCTAATGCCACAGTTCACATACAGTTATCTAATACCCCATTTCACATACAGTTATCTAATGCCCCATTTCACATACAGTTATCCAATGCCACATTTCACATACAGTTATCTAATGCCACATTTCACATACAGTTATCTAATGCCACAGTTCACATACAGTTATCTAATGCCACAGTTCACATACAGTTATCTAATGCCACAGTTCACATACAGTTATCTAATGCCACAGTTCACATACAGTTATCTAATGCCACAGTTCCCATACAGTTATCTAATGCCACAGTTCACATACAGTTATCTAATACCACAGTTCACATACAATTATCTAATGCCACAGTTCACATACAGTTATCTAATACCACAGTTCACATACAGTTATCTAATGCCACAGTTCACATACAGTTATCTAATACCACAGTTCACATACAGTTATCTAACGCCACACCTCATGTATACATAATGTACTCATCCAATGTGTACAAGGTCATATGATGAGTACAAAGGCGCATACACTTCAGACAGTTATCCAAATCTTTTTAAAATAATTGTGACTGCTCTAATTTGTTTATAGGGCATGACAATGCTATACAATGTTGCGCTTGCATTATTGAAGGTAAGTACAATACTGTTACATCTGTTTTAGTATGTGATATGTGATCAAATACAGACTGATGTGATCGAGTAAAAGGTCATGTTATGGAATACAAGGTGATATTATCAATTTCAAGTTGTGATCAAGCACAAGGTCATGTAATCGAATACAAGGTCATGTGACTGAATACAAGGTCATGTGATCAAACACAGGGTCATGTGATCGAATAAAAAGTTATTTGATCCAATACAAGGTCATGTGATCCAATACAAGTTCATGTGATCCAATACAAGGTTATGTGATCAAAAACAAGGCCATGTGATCGAATACAAGGTCATGGGACTGATTTCCAGGTCATGTGATCAAATATAAGGTTATGTGATGGAATACAAGGTCATGTGATTAAATACATGGTCATGTGATCCAGTACAAGGTTATGTGATTGATTACAAGATGACGTGATCAAGGTTACGTAACCGAATACAAGGTCATGTGGTTAAATACAAGGTCATGTGCTCAAAGACAAGGTCATGTGATCGAATAAAAAGTTTATTTGATCAAATACAAGGTTATGTGATCGAATACAAGGTCATGGGCCCAAATACAAGGTCGTGCGATCAAATACAAGGTCATGTGATCAAATAAAGTTATTAGATCAAATACAAGGTCATGGGAATGATTACAAAGGCATGTGATCAAATACAAGGTCATGTGATTAAATACAAGGTCATGTGATCCAATACAAAATCATGTGATCCAATACAAGGTCATGTGATCCAATATAAGGTCATGTGATCAAACACAAGGCCATGTGATCGAATATAATAGCTCCAACATAGCTTCCTAACACTTTATTTTCTTCCTTGAATTATTTTTTACGATGCACAAATCATTACTCAACATCACTTTAACAACAATGTTTTTCAGATACCAAACCTACTTAAATTAAAATATTATAACTGTAGAATGTGCCAGTAAGAAATATAAATTGGTAAATAAATAATTATCAAATATATGTCATTATATAAGCACGACTATATTAAAGTCATGATAACTGAACTGTAATGATAAATAGTTCAGTTTATTGACTATGCTATGACAGTGTGTATGTGCATGCATACATCCATTCTTGTGTGTGATCACACCTGTATCTCAGACACGCCTAGACTGATCACATTTAAACTTCACACATACATCTTTTTCGTAGAGACATTACATGATTCCTTCTTCCTTACTCCTGATTGGCTCTGTGAGCACTTAGAAACCTTTGTTATATGAGCTATATAAGAATATTTTTAGCATGATGTCATATTATGCATTTGCGCATATATTATGATGTATGAATGTATACATCTCAGTGCATTCATGTTCTGCTATAACTATGTATTAGTATTCATGTCATGCTTATGTCATGCGATCTGTATATTAACAGACATCAAGAAAAGATCTAACAGCATTGGATTTTGAAGGTACTCTCAAGTACTTCCGTGTAACCCTTCCAAAAAAATATCGCACAGAAGAAAATGCCAGGGAATTATTGCATCTAGCAGTCACAACTAAGGTATGAAATTTTAATAATATGTATATAATATTGAATATGACATGGAATAATTAATTAATCTTGAGACAGATAGGTGTGTCATATTAGCATGACTTCACATGTGTTTGCAGTGTGTCAGAGACATTGTAAAATTGATGTCGTCTAACCTTGTCTTGACCTTTATATAGTAGCTAATCATCATACAATATAATATGAATCATTTTGTTGTCTGCATAGCTTGTGTGTATTGAAGGTACTATGATGTGTGAGTGAATGAATGCTTGCTGTCTACATTTGGCTGGAGGGGTGTTCATATTAATTGTAATAATTATTACATCGGTATTGTATTACCTATTACTACCTAATAAAATATTATTGTCTGAAGATGTTAGGTAATAAGAACTAGCCCTAGATGAATACATTTGTCTTTTTGCTGAAAAGGGATATTTTTTTGAAACTGTATATCTGATTACTTTGATATTTTATTAGCTCCGCTGTCGACTTTGTCGAGCGAAGCTTGTATATGAGTGATTGTCCGTCGTCGTCCGTGTCAATGTTTTAATTTTTCGACTTCTTCTTGAAAACTACAAACCTTAATGCTTTGATACTTGGTGTATATGTACCTTGGGTAGACTTCTCTTAGATTTGTTCATTTCAGGATGATATCTTCAATTCTCTAATTTTGGTGAATATTTTTGTCATTTTTGGTAAAAAGTGATATTTTCAACTTCTTGTTAAAAACCGCATGTCCATTTGCTTTGATATTACATATATAGATAATACATGTTGACCTCTCTCAGATTTGTTCATTTTGTAAGGATATCTTTAATTTTCTAATTTTGGTGAATATTTTTGTCATTTTTGGTAAAAAGTGATATTTTCGACTTCTTGTTGAAAACCGCAAGTCCAATTGCTTTGATATTACATATATAGGTACTACATGTGGACCTCTCTCAGATTTGTTCATTTTGTAATGATATCTTTAATTTTTTAATTTTGATGAATATTTTTGTCATTTTTGGTAAAAAGTGATATTTTCGACTTCTTCTTAAAAACCTCAAGTCCAATTGCTTTGATATTACATATATAGATACTACATGTGGTTCTAACTCAGATTTGTTCATTTCATGATGATACCTTCAATTCTCTAATTTTGATGAATATTTTTGTAACTTTTGGTATAAAGTGATATTTTTCACTTTTTGTTGAAAACCGCAAGTCTGATTGTTTTGATACTATACATATTGTTCATTTTCTAATGATATCTTCTGTTCTTTAATTGAAATGTGCATTGCTAACAGCGGAGCTATCTCAGCTGAGAGGCTGCTTGTATATAGGTACCTCAGTCATGTGATATAGCATAATTATTCATTTTTTAGCTCCGCTATCGACTTTGTCAAGCGGAGCTTATCATATGACTGATTGTCGTCGTCCGTCGTCGTCCGTGTCAATGTTTTACTTTTTCGACTTCTTCTTGAAAACTACAAGCCTGAATGCTTTGATACTTGGTGTATATATACCTTGGGTAGACCTCTCTTAGGTTTGTTCATTTCATGTTGATATCTTCAGTTCTCTAATTTTGATGAATATTTTTGTCATTTTTGGTAAAAAGTGATATTTTCGACTTCTTGTTAAAAACCGCAAGTGCAATTGCTTTGATATTACATATATAGGTACTACATGTGGACCTCTCTCAGATTTGTTCATTTTGTAATGATATCTTTAATTCTCTAATTTTGGTGAATATTTTTATCATTTTTGGTAAAAAGTGATATTTTCGACTTCTTGTTAAAAACCGCAAGTCCAATTGCTTTGATACTACATATATAGGTACTACATGTGAACCTCTCTCAGATTTGTTCATTTCGTGATGATATCTTCAATTCTCTAATTTTGGTGAATATTTTTGTAATTTTTGGTAAAAAGTGATATTTTCGACTTCTTGTTAAAAACCAATAGTTCAATTGCTTTGATATTACATATTTAGATACTACATGTAGACCTTTCTCAGATTTGTTCATTTTGTGATGATATCTTTGGTGAATATTTTTGTCATTTTTGGCAAAAAGTGATATTTTCGACTTCTTCTTAAAAACCAAAAGTTCAATTGCTTTGATATTACATATATAGATACTAATTACTACATGTAACCCTTTCTCAGATTTGTTCATTTCGTGATGATATCTTCAATTCTCTAATTTTGGTGAATATTTTTGTCATTTTTGGTAGAAAGTGATATTTTCGACTTCTTGTTAAAAACTGTAAGTCCGATTGCTTTGATATTACATATATAGGTACTACATGTGGACCTCTCTCAGATTTGTTCATTTTGTGGTGATATTTTCAATTCTCTAATTTTGGTGAATATTTTTGTCATTTTTGGTAGAAAGTGATATTTTCGACTTCTTGTTAAAAACTGTAAGTCCGATTGCTTTGATACTATACATATTGTTCATTTTCTAATGGTATCTTCAGTTCTTTAATTGAAATGTGCATTGCTAACAGCGGAGCTATCTCAGCCGACAGGCTGATTGTTAGATGTGTTTTTGGTACATGTGTGTCATCTGCTACTTTATTTTGTAATTCAGTTGTGCAGTCAGTCAGTCTGTCAATCGTGCAGTCAGTTGTGCAGTCAGTCAGTCTGTCAATCGTGCAGTCAGTTGTGCAGTCAGTCAGTCTGTCAATCGTGCAGTCAGTTGTGCAGTCAGTCAGTCTGTCAATCGTGCAGTCAGTTGTGCAGTCAGTCAGTCTGTCAATCGTGCAGTCAGTTGTGCAGTCAGTCAGTCTGTCAATCGTGCAGTCAGTTGTGCAGTCAGTCAGTCTGTCAATCGTGCAGTCAGTTGTGCAGTCAGTCAGTCTGTCAATCGTGCAGTCAGTTGTGCAGTCAGTCAGTCAGTCAGTCAGTCAGTCAGTCAGTCAGTTGTGCAGTCAGTCAGTCTGTCAATCGTGCAGTCAGTTGTGCAGTCAGTCAGTCTGTCAATCGTGCAGTCAGTCTGTCAATCGTGCAGTCAGTTGTGCAGTCAGTCAGTCAGTCAGTTGTGCAGTCAGTCTGTCAATCGTGCAGTCAGTTGTGCAGTCAGTCAGTTGTGCAGTCAGTCAGTTGTACAGTCAGTCAGTCGTGCAGTCAGTCAGTCAGTCAGTCGTGCAGTCAGTTGTGCAGTCAGTCAGTCAGTCAGTTGTGCAGTCAGTCAGTCTGTCAATCGTGCAGTCAGTTGTGCAGTCAGTCAGTCTGTCAATCGTGCAGTCAGTTGTGCAGTCAGTCAGTCTGTCAATCGTGCAGTCAGTTGTGCAGTCAGTCAGTCTGTCAATCGTGCAGTCAGTTGTGCAGTCAGTCAGTCAGTCAGTCAGTCAGTCAGTTGTGCAGTCAGTCAGTCTGTCAATCGTGCAGTCAGTTGTGCAGTCAGTCAGTCTGTCAATCGTGCAGTCAGTCTGTCAATCGTGCAGTCAGTTGTGCAGTCAGTCAGTCAGTCAGTTGTGCAGTCAGTCTGTCAATCGTGCAGTCAGTTGTGCAGTCAGTCAGTTGTGCAGTCAGTCAGTTGTACAGTCAGTCAGTCGTGCAGTCAGTCAGTCAGTCAGTCGTGCAGTCAGTTGTGCAGTCAGTCAGTCAGTCAGTTGTGCAGTCAGTCAGTCTGTCAATCGTGCAGTCAGTTGTGCAGTCAGTCAGTCAGTCAGTCAGTCAGTTGTGCAGTCAGTCAGTCTGTCAATCATGCAGTCAGTTGTGCAGTCAGTCAGTCAGTCAGTCAGTCAGTCAGTCAGTCAGTTGTGCAGTCAGTCAGTCTGTCAGTCGTGCAGTCAGTTGTGCAGTCAGTCGTGCAGTCAGTTGTGCAGTCAGTCTGTCAATCGTGCAGTCAGTTGTGCAGTCAGTCAGTCTGTCAATCGTGCAGTCAGTTGTGCAGTCAGTCAGTCTGTCAATCGTGCAGTCAGTTGTGCAGTCAGTCAGTCAGTCAGTTGTGCAGTCAGTCAGTCAGTCAGTCGTGCAGTCAGTTGTGCAGTCAGTCAGTCAGTCAGTTGTGCAGTCAGTCAGTCTGTCAATCGTGCAGTCAGTTGTGCAGTCAGTCAGTCTGTCAATCGTGCAGTCAGTTGTGCAGTCAGTCAGTCAGTCAGTCAGTCAGTCAGTTGTGCAGTCAGTCAGTCTGTCAATCGTGCAGTCAGTTGTGCAGTCAGTCAGTCTGTCAATCGTGCAGTCAGTCTGTCAATCGTGCAGTCAGTTGTGCAGTCAGTCAGTCAGTCAGTTGTGCAGTCAGTCTGTCAATCGTGCAGTCAGTTGTGCAGTCAGTCAGTTGTGCAGTCAGTCAGTTGTACAGTCAGTCAGTCGTGCAGTCAGTCAGTCAGTCAGTCGTGCAGTCAGTTGTGCAGTCAGTCAGTCAGTCAGTTGTGCAGTCAGTCAGTCTGTCAATCGTGCAGTCAGTTGTGCAGTCAGTCAGTCAGTCAGTCAGTCAGTTGTGCAGTCAGTCAGTTGTGCAGTCAGTCAGTTGTGCAGTGCAGTCAGTCAGTTGTGCAGTCAGTCAGTTGTGCAGTCAGTCAGACGTGCAGTCAGTCAGACGTGCAGTCAGTCATGCAGTCAGTCAGTCGGAAATTCTAATGTCACAAGTGTGCTAACTGCATTTGTCCCCATAGGGGAACCACTGTCTTTATACATTACGCCTTCACATAATAGGTTTCTTCTATCACACAATAACTTTACTTTACATCACACTATTATAACCTCTGCTTAGCATAATTTTTACCTAAGTCTTGTATCCCTCAATAGTTTCAAGGTCACATCAAAAGTTGTTTGCATCACATCCTGCCAAAATAAGCATCATTCTAAAATTAATTATGTGATATTAACTTTAATAAGTACACAAAAATGCAAACCAGAAGTGATATTGTGGTCGTTTAAGATCTTTCTTTTTCTTTATTCAAAGTTGAGCTCAAAGAAATTAAAGAAATTTGAGAAGGAATACCAGAGTATGAAACAAAAGTTAATTGAACAAGAGGATCCGGTAATGAGGCTTGAGGTAAGACTTCTGCGTGCAAGTCACACAATGGGACTTTGCAGTCTGTGTGTCTGTATGTATATCTGCTCCACTAATATGCTCCACTCAATGTGCAGACTTGGTTGCTTTGGATATTTGCATATCAATTACCTAATTTGCATAATAAATATATATCACAAGAACCGTTAAAAAAAATATTATTTTCAACTACTTTTTTGAAAACTACCTGCTTAATTGCTTTGGTATGTTATGTATAAGTATGTTGGGTGGACTTCTATCTGATTTGTTCATTTTGTGCTGTTATCATTTATTCTCTAATTTTGGCAAACATTTTTGTAACTTTTTTGTTAAAAGATTATATTTTCACATCTTTCTTGTACACTGCCAATTATTTTTGTGAACAACTTGTTTGATAAAGTTAAGTTGACATCTTCTCAACAGCCAAAACCAAACTACTATTTTGTCGGTGTGCGTTGCTCGACTTGACTATCACAATGTGCTTGTAGGACAGCGGGGCTATTTTGATTGTTAGGTCGCTTGTCAAAATATCTCATTAACTATTAAAATTTAACTGTGGGCTACAGCCCATTGTATCATTTGGATTGTGTAGTTTTCGTTGGCTGTGGTCTATTAATTATGTTATTGAGATGGAGCTGTGCAATTTCCATCATTAATTATGTGCATATTTAATTCCTAAACATCTATCATTGGTACACATTTACTACTAATCAGGTATTGTGAACATGGATGACAAAATTATTATAAACTATTATTTGATTATGTTACATAATTAATTAAATTATAATTATAGATGTACATTTGATACTAATTGTTTATTGTCCACTGACTGTTTACTGATAAGTTACCTGTCATATCAGCAGATCACTGTTTGTTGATAAGTCACCTGTCATATCAGCAGATGACTGTTTACTGATAAGTTACCTGTCATATCAGCAGATCACTGTTTGTTGATAAGTTTCTTGTCATATCAGCAGATGACTGTTTGTTGATAAGTTACCTGTCATATCAGCAGATGACTGTTTGTTGATAAGTTACCTGTCATATCAGCAGATGACTGTTTGTTGATAAGTTACCTGTCATATCAGCAGATCACTGTTTGTTGATAAGTTACCTGTCATATCAGCAGATGACTGTTTGTTGATAAGTTACCTGTCATATCAGCAGATGACTGTTTGTTGATAAGTTACCTGTCATATCAGCAGATGACTGTTTGTTGATAAGTTACCTGTCATATCAGCAGATGACTGTTTGTTGATAAGTTACCTGTCATATCAGCAGATCACTGTTTGTTGATAAGTTACCTGTCATATCAGCAGATGACTGTTTATTGATAGGTTACCTGTCATATCAGCAGAGCACTGTTTGTTGATAAGTTACCTGTCATATCAGCAGATCACTGTTTGTTGATAAGTTACCTGTCATATCAGCAGATGACTGTTTATTGATAGGTTACCTGTCATATCAGCAGAGCACTGTTTGTTGATAAGTTACCTGTCATATCAGCAGATCACTGTTTGTTGATAAGTTACCTGTCATATCAGCAGATGACTGTTTATTGATAGGTTACCTGTCATATCAGCAGAGCACTGTTTGTTGATAAGATACCTGTCATATCAGCAGATCACTGTTTGTTGATAAGTTACCTGTCATATCAGCAGATGACTGTTTGTTGATAAGTTACTTGTCATTACAGCAGATGACTGTTTGTTGATAAGTTACCTGTCATATCAGCAGATGACTGTTTGTTGATAAGTTACCTGTCATATCAGCAGATCACTGTTTGTTGATAAGTTACCTGTCATATCAGCAGATGACTGTTTGTTGATAAGTTACTTGTCATTACAGCAGATGACTGTTTGTTGATAAGTTACCTGTCATATCAGCAGATCACTGTTTGTTGATAAGTTACCTGTCATATCAGCAGATCACTGTTTGTTGATAAGTTACCTGTCATATCAGCAGATGACTGTTTGTTGATAAGTTACCTGTCATATCAGCAGATCACTGTTTGTTGATAAGTTACCTGTCATATCAGCAGATCACTGTTTGTTGATAAGTTACCTGTCATATCAGCAGATGACTGTTTGTTGATAAGTTACCTGTCATATCAGCAGATCACTGTTTGTTGATAAGTTACCTGTCATATCAGCAGATCACTGTTTGTTGATAAGTTACCTGTCATATCAGCAGATGACTGTTTATTGATAGGTTACCTGTCATATCAGCAGAGCACTGTTTGTTGATAAGTTACCTGTCATATCAGCAGATCACTGTTTGTTGATAAGTTACCTGTCATATCAGCAGATGACTGTTTATTGATAGGTTACCTGTCATATCAGCAGAGCACTGTTTGTTGATAAGTTACCTGTCATATCAGCAGATCACTGTTTGTTGATAAGTTACCTGTCATATCAGCAGATGACTGTTTATTGATAGGTTACCTGTCATATCAGCAGAGCACTGTTTGTTGATAAGATACCTGTCATATCAGCAGATCACTGTTTGTTGATAAGTTACCTGTCATATCAGCAGATGACTGTTTGTTGATAAGTTACTTGTCATTACAGCAGATCACTGTTTGTTGATAAGTTACCTGTCATATCAGCAGATCACTGTTTGTTGATAAGTTACCTGTCATATCAGCAGATGACTGTTTACTGATAAGTTACCTGTCATATCAGCAGATGACTGTTTGTTGATAAGTTACTTGTCATTACAGCAGATGACTGTTTGTTGATAAGTTACCTGTCATATCAGCAGATCACTGTTTATTGATAGGTTACCTGTCATATCAGCAGAGCACTGTTTGTTGATAAGTTACCTGTCATATCAGCAGATGACTGTTTGTTGATAAGTTACCTGTCATATCAGCAGAGCACTGTTTGTTGATAAGATACCTGTCATATCAGCAGATCACTGTTTGTTGATAAGTTACCTGTCATATCAGCAGATGACTGTTTGTTGATAAGTTACTTGTCATTACAGCAGATGACTGTTTGTTGATAAGTTACCTGTCATATCAGCAGATCACTGTTTGTTGATAAGTTACTTGTCATATCAGCAGATGACTGTTTGTTGATAAGTTACCTGTCATATCAGCAGATCACTGTTTGTTGATAAGTTAGCTGTAATGTCTCACCAAGCTCAATTGCATTTATGTTCTATTTTCAGCGTGAAAACAAAAGATTATTGGAAGCCAATATGAGATTGGAACAAGAGAATGATGACTTAGCTCATGAGCTGGTAACCAGTAAAATAGCATTACGTCATGATTTAGATAATGTAAGCATGTATATATCTGTAATATCCACGAGGTTGTATATGTTGTAATATCCATGAGGTTGTATATGTTGTAATGTCCATAGGGTTGTATATGTTGTAATGTCCATAGGGTTGTATATGTTGTAACGTCCATAGGGTTGTATATGTTGTAATGTCCATAGGGTTGTATATGTTGTAATGTCCATAAGGTTGTATATGTTGTAATATCCATGAGGTTGTATATGTTGTAATGTCCATAGGGTTGTATATGTTGTAATGTCCATAGGGTTGTATATGTTGTAATGTCCATAGGGTTGTATATGTTGTAATGTCCATAGGGTTGTATATGTTGTAATGTCCATAAGGTTGTATATGTTGTAATATCCATGAGGTTGTATATGTTGTAATGTCCATAGGGTTGTATATGTTGTAATGTCCATAGGGTTGTATATGTTGTAATGTCCATAGGGTTGTATAATGTTGTAATGTCCATAGGGTTGTATAATGTTGTAATGTCCATAGGGTTGTATATGTTGTAATGTCCATAGGGTTGTATAATGTTGTAATGTCCATAGGGTTGTATATGTTGTAATGTTCATAAGGTTGTACAATGTTGTGATGTCCATAGGGTTGTATATGTTGTAATGTCCATAGGGTTGTATATGTTGTAATGTCCATGGGGTGGTATGTTGTAATGTCTGTGGGATTCTTCCAAGACTCGTCCATTTTCACCCGTTCATTTGCAGGGGTTCTAAAACAAGTACTCGGATGTTGACAAAGATAGTTTCAAAAACAGTATATAGTCTTTTAGTCTATTTGTACTAAGCACTTTTGAGTGGGGTGTACAGTGATAATTATAGTGGTGTGATCCTTTGATATGAACTTTATTATCCTAGGCTGAAGACAAGGCAGATAGCTACAGTAAAGAGTTGGCAACAACAAAAGAACAGTTATTGGAAACTGAAGAAGAACGAAACAGACTAGTGTCAGAATTAGAACAGGTAATCAATTTTGTAGTCTCCTGACCGAGTGGAATGATTATTCGTGCGTGTGTGTACGCGTGTGTGTACGCGTGTGTGTTTGTGTGTATGTGTATGTGTGTGTGTGTGTTGGTATGTCCATCTATCTGCGTGTTGGTATGGCTGTCCGTCTATCTGCGTGTTGGTATGGCTGTATATCTATCGCTGTGTGTTGGTATGGCTATCTATCTGTCTGTCTGTCTGTCTGTCTGTCTGTCTGTCTGTCTGTCTGTCTGTCTGTCTGTCTGTCTGTCTATCTGTCTAACTGTCTATCTATCTAACTGTCTGTCTATCTATCTATCTATCTATCTATCTATCTATCTATCTATCTATCTATCTCTATCTATCTATCTATCTATCTATCTATCTATCTATCTATCTATCTATCTATCTATCTATCTATCTATCTATCGCTGAGTGTTGGTATGGCTATCTATCGCTGTGTGTTGGTATGGCTATCTATCGCTATGTGTTGGTATGGCTATCTCTGTGTGTTGGCATGGCTATCTATCTGTGTGTTGGTATGGCTATCCATCTATCTGTGTGTTGGTATGGCTATCCATCTATCTGTGTGTTGGTATGGCTATCTATCTATCTGTGTGTTGGTATGGCTATCTATCGCTGAGTGTTGGTATGGCTATATATCTGTGTGTTGGTATGGCTGTCCATCTATCTGTGTGTTGGTATGGCCGTCCATCTATCTGTGTGTTGGTATGGCCGTCCATCTATCTGTGTGTTGGTATGGCCGTCCATCTATCTGTGTGTTGGTATGGCTGTCCATCTATCTGTGTGTTGGTATGGCTATCTATCTGCTGTTGGTTTGGCTGTCCATCTATCTGCGTGTTGGTATGGTTATCTATCTATCTATCTGTGTGTTGGTATGGCTATCTGTCTATCTGTGTGTTGGTATGGCTATATATCTCTGTGTGTTGGTATGGCTATCTATCTATGTGTGTTGGTATGGCTATATATCTCTGTGTGTTGGTATGGCTATCTATCTATGTGTGTTGGTATGGCTATATATCTATCTGTGTGTTGGTATGGCTATATATCTATCTATCTGTGTTGGTATGGCTATCTATCGCTGTGTGTTGGTATGGCTATATATCTATCTCTGTGTTGGTATGGCTATCTATCTCTGTGTGTTGGTATGGCTATCTATCTCTGTGTGTTGGTATGGCTATCTATCTATCTATCTATCTATCTGTGTGTTGGTATGGCTATCTATCTATCTGTGTGTTGGTATGGCTATATATCTATCTGTGTGTTGGTATGGCTATCCATCTATCTGTGTGTTGGTATGGCTATCTATCTGTGTGTTGGTATGGCTATCTATCTATCTGTGTGTTGGTATGGCTATCTATCTGTGTGTTGGTATGGCTATCTATCGCTGAGTGTTGGTATGGCTATATATCTCTGTGTTGGTATGACTATCTATCTCTGTGTGTTGGTATGGCTGTCCATCTATCTGTGTGTTGGTATGGCCGCCCATCTATCTGTGTGTTGGTATGGCCGTCCATCTATCTGTGTGTTGGTATGGCTGTCCATCTATCTGTGTGTTGGTATGGCTATCTATCTGCTGTTGGTTTGGCTGTCCATCTATCTGCGTGTTGGTATGGTTATCTATCTATCTGTGTGTTGGTATGGCTATCTGTCTATCTGTGTGTTGGTATGGCTATATATCTCTGTTTGTTGGTATGGCTATCTATCGCTGTGTGTTGGTATGGCTATATATCTATCTGTGTGTTGGTATGGCTATCTATTTATCTGTGTGTTGGTATGGCTATCTATCTGTGTGTTGGTATGGCTGTCCATCTATCTGTGTGTTGGTATGGCTATCTATCTGTGTGTTGGTATGGCTACAGTACAGTTCTCGCGGAAGCTTTGGCTTTTGTGGCATCATTGTCGCCTACGCATGGCTTCATTGTCGCCTCAGCATCGCATCATTGTGGCATCAGCTTCGCGTCATTGAAAATTGAAGCTGTGTTCGCCTCGCTATTTTGTGGCATCATCGTGGCCTCAGCTTCGCAGTCTCATGGCATCAACATGGCATCAGCTTCAACTTATTGTGGCATGAGTATGACCTCATTATTTGCACGCAGAAGGGCAGTAGACAAAAACATGTACGGAAGTTCGATATGTAATTGAATCGATTTGAAATTCAAGGCGAATAAAATAATATGATCAAGAGTAAAATGACATTTTAAAAAGATATCTTGTTTAATTATTTTAGTGTTGCGAGTATTGGGCACCAAAAACTTTGCGAAGTACATTACAATCGGCAAGGTGACGAGTTTCATATTGACTGGAAGGAAAATCGTGATAAATTCAAATCACACGATGCAATCGTCGTTCTGATACAATACAATTTGCTGTATACGAAGTGAAACTGTTCTTGTTATAAAATTTACCTTTTTTCGCTCATTTTATTTGCTGCTAGAAGAGCAGATTCAGATTCCTCATTTTGGTGGTATTTTTCTGTGTTTCGTTTAGTTTTAGCCGAGTCCGACCCCATGCCCGGACTACTAAAACATGCAACACACACGTACGCCGCCTGGTGCGTCGGCGTCGTCGCTAGTCATCTTGATACAAAGTTCCAAAACAAGTGCGTACATTTCCAACATATGTTTGGATGGTTGTGGTGGCGTCGGTCTGGTAAAATTTGACAACCAATTCTCAAAATTAAGTCACGATCAGTGATCTGAGCTCGATCTATACGTACTTTAAAAGTATTCTCACAAACATATTTTCAAATGAAAACGAGCCACATGCCTGTAAAAAATCGAATAGCACTTGACATGCAGAAATAATTTATTGGGCTTCAGAAAAAAAACGTGTCCATTTAGTTGTAGTCGTAAATATTTGGTGACCAGCCGATAAACAATTTGAAAATCATGATTCACACGGAAGTCCTTCGATACTGAAAATCATCGACCCCAGTCTGGTTTACCTTATTTCCCAACTTGCAAAACTGATTTGTATCTCAGCCCTGTTTTTTTTTTTGTGAATCGACGATGGAGATTGGATGGTACGACGACCCTTCAATTTGCGTTAAATATGTTTTGTTACAACATCATTGATTGGCTGAGAGTCACCTAATCGAAGCACGACCTGGGTCACAGAACCATATTAGTCCGTATTATCAACAGGAGAAAACCACACCCACATTTTCAACCATTTTAGCGCGGAAGTTGCAAACAAATGTCGAAAACTCGTGAATTTTATAAATTCAAATAAAATAAAGCTAGCGATTCGTAAGACTGGTTAATAATATATCCCTCGATGCTCTTCGATTTTTTTCTTTCAAGGTGAGAAATGGATACTAGTAGTTGAAGTTCCATCGATTTCAAGGCGACTATTTAACCGCGACAACTCTACTCAACTACGCTCTGTTGTAGTTTCGCGAGGTAAAACAAAAATACAATAAATAGTACTTGTTTAATTATTTGGTTGTACAGCCCGCAAATTACGGGACATGATCCCCATGAATTGCGATAAATAAATGCTGATTGTGTTGAATGACGGACGTCGGGACCGTTTGGAGAAACAAATTACGGTCGGTAGACATTTCAAACAAATGAAATTATTAACGAAAAACGAGATTTTTCTAGGTATTTACGATCATACGGTCATACCAAATATATACAAAATTGACAAATACACAAAGAGGTGTAATAGTAGGTCATTTTTATTTTAGCCTTACAAATATTTTCTTTCACTCAGTCCACGTCCATGCGTGGGAATTCTATTTAGCTTCATGGTCCTTCGGCTTGTCTTCTGCTTGGGGAGAAACAACAATAATTATACAAATCGTAAACTCAACACAATCAGGAAAAGAAACCCAGACAACCATGTTGTACTTCAGTTGAATACATTTTGTAGCAGTGCGTCACGTCGGAATATTGTCTAAAATAAAATATTCAATCCCAGCCAAATCTAGGTCAAAGGGTCAGATTGCGTGCATATAATTATAGATAGTTAAAACAAAAAGTATTTGAACTTTTGACGGTTGTTCAACATCTATGCACGGTTACTAAACTAGTAACCGTGATCTATGAAAACCAGAAAATTTTTAGTAGTCCGAATTGTTGCACGGTCGAAAATAAAACGGAAATTGACCGGTCAAAAGCGGAAGCGGTCAAGAGGTTTGGGGGAAATGAGTACAGTACTTCTTTGTTTGATGAAGCGATGCTGATGCCACATTGTCGCCATAATGAGGCCACGATGAAGCGAAGCGATAATCGCCTAACTTTTTAATGTCGCGACATTGAAGCGATGCTGAAGCCATAACAATGCCATAACGATGCGATGCTGAAGCGAAGCTGACGCTGAAGTGAAGCCAAAGCTTCCGCGAGAACTGTATCTATCTATCTATCTATCTATCTATCTGTGTTTGTATGGCTATATATCTCTGTGTGTTGGTATGGCTATCTATCTCTGTGTGTTGGTATGGCTATCTATCTATCTATGTGTTGGTATGGCTATCTATCGCTGTGTGTTGGTATGGCTATCTATCGCTGTGTGTTGGTATGGCTATCTATCTCTGTGTGTTGGTATGGCTATATATTTATCTGTGTGTTGGTATGGCTATCTATCTCTGTGTGTATCATTACAACAGGGATATTGTAATGTTTTACTCACAAGAGACTTGATGCCATATTCCCAATCCTGAGATGCCACCTGGCCAGTGGGCAGTATGTACTGTACTCTTGATTGAGTAGACAGCTGTCAGCTGGAGTTGAACCCACAATTTTCCTGACAATGAATTCTGCAAAACATCTGTTACATAATGTTTTCAATTTTTAGGTAAAGGAAATGTGTAGAAGAGAGATGGATCGTCAAGAAAAAGAAATCCAAAGGAATTCAACTATTGTGGGAGAATACAAACAAATATGTTCACAGTTGAGTAAACGATTGGAGAAACAACAAACATCCTATAAAGCTGAAATAAATGATATTAAAGTAAGTATTTTGCACTTCTTATTGAATACATGAACTTGTAGTCATCAAAAAATATGAATACACAATGCTATATTTTTAGTCCCCGTTTGGACGAAGTCCGAAAAGGGGGACTTACAATTCGGTCTCCGTCCATGCGTCCGTCCAAAGTCACATCTCAGAATCCCTTGGACCGATTCTTTGCATTTGCCTAGTACTTTATGTGGGACATATGCACATGCAGTGGTTTAGCGATTTGATTCAAAATGGCCGACTGGCAGCCATCTTGTTTTTTGAAAATGTCATTTCCATTCAAATTTAGTACATAGATCATACATGTTAGGATACATGTCCCGACTGTCCGTGAGTTCCTGAGTCTGTCCGTCCGTCCGTCCGTGTGTCAGTCTGTCCAGATTCATATTTCAGAATCCTGTGGACCGATTCCGTTCATTCTTTGCATGTGCCTAGTACCTTATGTGGGACAAATGCACATGCAGTGGTTTAGCGATTCAATTCAAAATGGCCGACTGGCAGCCATCTTGTTTTTTGAAAATGTTGTATTTTGGACATGCTTTGTCAGTTGTCATTCAAACTTGGGACAATTTATTTCGCAATTGGATCAAATATGGTCGACTGGCAGGCATCTTGTTTTTGTTTTTTTATGCGGTATCTTGGATGTGCTCTGTCAGTTTTCATTCAAATTTGACACATACATGTACTTTATACATGTTAGGATGCATGTCCATGACAATTTGTTTCAAAATCTGGTCAAGGATGGCCGATTGACAGCCATCTGACTTGACACGAAACACGTGTTTTGATGTAAGGGGTGATCTCATATTCAAACACCTGGGTCAAACCTGGGTTAACCCAGTCTGCCCTTGCTAGCCCTAATCAGACCTACTAGACCTACAATATGCAAATTAGTAGTAGGTTTGAACCTAACCTCCAGATTAACTGCCCATCAACGCTCCCACTGAAAACAAACAACCGAGAACAAAGAAGACAGACCTAGGGAAACCTAGGTTTTTCTTACAATACTGTTTCAGCCTGGTTTCAGTAGGAAAAAAAATAAGATGTATACTATGGAGCTCCATGTTCATACTGAGTGTTATATTTTGAAGTGTTAAGAATTACAGCAGCGATTTTTTTTCTTTGCAAGTCTTGTACATGTAAATGCTAATAAAAAACAAACTTGCATTTGTTTCACAAATCTATTTACATCATGTCATTTATAAGTGTGATGAAAATTATATTTATTTATTTCTGTGATTGGTAATAATAATCAGTTTCCCACAACTTACATTTTGGTTTGTACCAAATAAGATTGTTATTCAATTTATCTGGAATTAATTACAGACGTGATGGTTTGTTATATTTTGTCATTGAATGTGAATCAAGTGATACCATAGACCCTCTCTATTGTGATATATATGGTAAATTAACGTTTGAAACAGAACAGGGAAAAATGCACTAAAATGTTAATGAGCAGCTTCTTAGGATAAATTACTTACGTTATATATATTTGGCATAGTCAGTAAATATGTTTATCCATTAAGTGAACTGGTACAATTTGTTCGCAACAAGTACGGTCAGTTTTGTGCCCATGTCAGTTCATAAATTCATAGAACACATTTTTTGGTTAAGTTTGTAAAGTCTGTGAGACTGCGAGTTATCAAAATATGATGATATGATATTAAATCGATAATGGCAACATTGTTTTTTATGAAGGCATCTGAAAACCACAGTCCCTCTATCACTGTGTGAAAACTAAAGTCGGGGCTAACGCTACGACTCCGGCGCTACGACCACTGTAACATTGTCAGCTGACGGCATTGCTGGGAAATTATGGGTATTTACCGCTGCCGATATCTTACTTTTCTGTGACAAAATGCACACACTTCGAACCCCCGGTTAATTAAAAATAAACGATTATTTTAGAAAATACATCGAAGTACAGTGCTTTGAGGGACTGTGGGCGAAGTAGGCAGCGAGGTGTTGTTTTTAAATTCACCGCAGAAAATCATGCACTCAACGCAGCCATCTTGGTTACCTCAATCAGAATTTCTCCTTGTCACCCAGCATGCATCGATTGCGATATCGCAACGTGCACTGTGTCGCCTTGGGCGATGGTCTTAAGTACAAGGCACTCTATGAATAAGGTATTTTCAGAGGTCAGGGTTCGTTTTTTATAAGCATTCTCGTCTGCAGATGAATAGCTTTAAATAATCAGCGAGAGTCCATTTAAATTAATTTTCTGTTTTGATACTTCGTGTCACTGGCAATTGAATAAGAAAAACTGCAAATAACCGATGTGCAGCAAATCGAAATAAATTTTCATGGCGTACGCTGCATTTGTTTTTCCGGATTTTGCGATGACGCACTCCTGAAAGAACTGTTTGAAAATTGAACGCGCAACAGTAGTAAAGGCTTGAACACAGTAGCATAAGTCTCAAGTGCAACTTTGTATCAACAAATGTTCGTCTTTTGATACTTATTAGCTGTCAGAGACACATATCAATTGTCTAGCCCAATGAAAAGTCTGATTCACGTTCTCTGCTCAATTTGCGACTCGAGCATAACAGTTTATCAAAACAAAACAATTTATTCAGCACGCTGTTCACCAATGTATGAAAGAGTGTTTTTTTAGGCAAGACACACCGTAAAATGACTACTGTACACCAATAAATCGACACATTTTAGAGACAACTATCTAGTCTTCAAAAAGCAATGTAAACTCTGTCAATCCTAAAAATAAACAACAGCTTGAATGAGGTGTGAATGAGATCGGTTCGAACCACAGTTTTATGCAAATTCGTACGGTCGTCCTGAACCGCTCTGTCTATTGTTTAAACTTCCAAACCGCAAAACTGGGTTTTGTTTGGGCGGTTTAGGTTTTCGTAGGTTTGACCCGCATGTTTGAATATGAGATCACCCCTAAATAAACAATCTGTTGTATACGCCACTTGGAACTCAAGTTTCAAGGACACGCTCGTGACAACCCCTCCGCTTTAATATGACGAGCACAAAGAGAACTTAACGGGGACTGTGTCATTTTTAATGACTTGTTATTTTTGGCCATATTACTACTACACACGGAACACGTGTTTTGATGTAAATAAACAATCTGTTGTATAAGCCACTTGGAACTCAAGTTTCAAGGACACGCTCGCGACAACCCCTCCGCTTTAATATGACGAGCACAAAGAGAACTTTCAAAAATTTAACTGGGACTGTGTCCTTTTCAATGACTTGTTAGTTCTTGTTTGGACACAAGTCAAAAATGTTGACTTATGGCTTATGTGTGTGCCTGGAGCTGTATCTCAGACACTGCTTGATTTATTTACTGCAAACCTCACACATGTTTTTGTGATTCAGTCAAAGATGGCTGTATTTTGACATAATCACTGGCATGTGGGAAGGATTAACTATTTTAGATAGTTGATGTACGTCATGACTCTATTATGCCACTCTGCCATACCATAAATCGTACCATATCCTATCACTAGAAATAATCATATTCTTTCCTGAAGTAGAACAATTCCATACAAGTATTTTTTTTCCACAAAGCCCTCTAAGATAGTTATTTTGAAGTCTCTCTAATCTAATTTGTGGGATAATAGTCATAATTAGCATTGGGCAAAGCATTTTTTTTTCTTTACATGTTGTTATTTATTAATTGCAACAACCTCTCATTTTTATCCATATTTTTAGGAAAAGGTGACATCCTGTGAGTCATGTTCTTCCATGTTTACTGTCAGTGGTGATCTGCAGTTAGACAACTCAAAAAAAGTGACCAAAGATGGTGATCCAAGCCTGGCTGATGCCGAACAGAAGCTACGTGAACTAGAATTGGAACTGGCACAGACTAAATTGCAACTTGTTGAATCTGAATGCAGGACTCAAGACTTGGAACATGATTTAGCCGCTGTAATGAATGAGTTACAAGCATCAAAAAATAATTGGTTTGCCAAAACATTTACACAGTTGAAAGAAGTCACTTCCAAAAAAGAAAGTTAATTTCTCAGTTATTGCATGTTATGCATTGACTCCAAAGATGATGTTTGTACAATGTAACAAACTGACAGGATTTAGCGTTGCCATTATCATCTTTTTGTTCAATATTAAAGAACAAATTTATGATTGATGCTGATCAATACATTTTTATTTTTGCTTTTTTTGTATGTGCACAAGTAATCATTTTCAGAAATCCTTGATCCAATTTCAAAAATTAACTATAAATATCCCTAAATCAAGCATTTGTGCCATTCTAGAACCACATCTCATGTATGCATGCCTCTTTGCTTTCCAGACTAGATTCTAAACTGCAGACTTTTGGCTTCATCCTGTTCCTACCCTATGTTTTTGACATGCATCAAGTCTTTTCATATTTGATATAGCCTGTGACCCTGATTGTTTTGTGTGCATGTATAACAAGATGTATCAGCAATTTTCATTGCTTTCATGAGACTGTATTGATCCACATGTCTCTGAACATCTTACATTGACACAATCTCTCCATTAGCTTTATTAGCTCTGCTGTTGACGAAGTCGAACGGTGCTTATAGTATTACTGATTGTCCGTCGCCGTCGTCAACTTTACATTTTCGACTTCTTCTTAAAAACCACAAACTGTATAGCTGTGAAACTTTCTAGGAAGGTACCTTGGGTGGTTCTCTCTCAGATTTGTTCATTTTGTGTAGATATGTTCAATTGTCTTATTTATAGCACATATTTTCAACATTTTTGGTCAAAAATGCTATTTTCGACTTCTTCTTGAAAACCGCTGGCCCAAATGCTTGGTATGTAAGGTACCTTGAGGTATGTAAGGGTGCATAAATACGTCAGTTGCGAGTGGTGAGTTGCGAGTCGCAAGTAGCAAAATGTGTCAGTTGCGAGCGCTCGAAAGTGGCAGTTGCTAGCGCTAAAAGTAGCAGTTGCTAGTGGCGATTTGTATGTAGTTGCGAGTGCTAGCTACATCGGCATTGTGTGAAATAAAATTAAGTCCGATGTCCTAGCCACTTGTTATCAAGTTACATGTACATGTGTTGAAATGAATTTCTGAATGTCTACGATGCTATTTGTGCGTGTGTGGTACGTACACTAAACCACCGTCCCTCATGTGTTGAGGGACGGTGACTAAACGTAGCAGTTGCGAGCGAGTTGGGCCGCTAGAACTGTGTGAATAATAAAAATAAGTCCTCGCCTCCAATGTCTTAGCGGCATATTTTCTTGTTGAGAGGATTTAAAGCAGACTTGTACTCTCGTTCCCGTAATCGCCGTTTTTTAACCGAGAAAAATACAAAATCACTGTAAACAGCGTCATATCGTCGGTTCATTCGAAATATCAAATTGACCTTTGTTTGAGTTTTATGTACAGCGGACGGTACAATGCTCTGATTTTAAGTAACAGTGATATTTGTTAGTACATCCATGTTCTCACTAACAGTCTTATTTTGCGTTAAAGTGACAGTTATTGAATGTCATTTTTATGTCAGAAACGAATCATTGGAATGCAATTTTAGGGCGGCCCTGTTACACATTCAGAACGTAGGTAGGTGTCATGTTCGGGAAAATATAACAGATAAAACTGATCCCATGTTAGTCCCTTGGTGTGGTAATAATCGCATTGTGGTCTGAGGTCGCGAAACGACGAGACCGACGGCATTTTATCTTGGACCAGCATGCACATTATTGATGAAGCCGCTATGACTATGAGTCTTTATTGTTTGTCAACAGTTGACGCCTTCACAAAAGATTAAAGTGGCAATCGGTTAAATGCTGAAAAAAGCTAATTCTAAACAGCACAACAACAACAAACGCGATGTTTCTTTCTGTAAGACCCTTTTTATCCTTTCCTAAGGATTTTATGCGTCTAATAAAAAAATAAATAAAATTATCAATCTCCGCCCGCGCTTCGCCTGCAAAATTTTGCATGAAGTGACTGACGACTCATCAAACTTTAGGAATAAACATTAAACTCCAATTGTTGCAGTAAAAATAACGCGAGGTGTTTTTGAATACAATTTATATACATACATATTTATCACACATAATTTGCTTTCGGGAGTGAACCTACCACAACGGGAAACAATCGTTCCACATTGCGTTTTTTTATGTATGCCCTTTTTGTAATGAAATGCTTTGTTTTGCCAGAGCCCGATTAGTACAGTGTATATAAACAAAGAATATTATTTTGACACACTTGAAGTAAAACGTCAAGAAGCGACATACTCTAAACAACGACAGTGGCTGACTTGATTACGCTTCATTGCGTTCAATATATATTTTTCGCCGGTCATTGTATTCAATCAAGGTCCTACATATTTTTGTGACAACATTATTGTATCCAGTCGATAATTATTCTCTTTCAACAACTGAAGCCGCCCACGCCCCATTGTATTTATTCTACAAGTGCTTTCTGTCAACAAGTGTGTATTCTCACACACTTATTAAATGCTTTAAAGTTTCCATTAAACCACGGAAAAAAACATGCATTATTTCATTGATATTACTGACATCCTACCGACGACCCACTTGGACTTGGCACATCGACGCAAATCGCACGGACTAAACGCATTTATTTATTATTCATTGTCTGTTTCTGTCCTATAGACACTGGCGCCACGACTTGGCGATCAGGTCATGGGACTGCTATCTCTATTCTGTGAAGACATTCACATTGACCGCGCGTGGACACACATTCACGATGTGTTTTATACACCTTCGTGAGACTCCATCCGTTTGCTGACTTCGCTATAGTTATTTTTTTTCTTGTCGTCTCAAGATTGTTGCGAGTTTACAATTACCAAAACGCTTACATTGTTGGTTTAACCTCAGACTTGTATTACTAGTCTGAGGTTTAACCATTTAGCTCCATGGTTCAACCGGATGCGTGTCACACAAGTCTCGAAGAATGGAGACACCGGGATTTCACACCTAGAGTCGGCTTCACCACCATCCCAACCGACCTCGTGATTTAGACGAAACATATTGACTCAGTTCAAGTAGGAATTACATACAATTCCCTCACTTTAATACTTGAAGACGCAATTCAGAATTTCCATGTAATCGCCTGACCGTGAATAAAGGCAATCGATTTATAGCATGTCGGGGCTATTGGCGATTTCGGGTACTGGACATCTCAACCCCCAAAAATCTCGACCCATTTTTCGTTGGACATCTCGACCCACCTACACCTATAGCCAAAACAAAGTCAGCTTGAACATTCACTTGTGATACATGTCAAAACAATCGCTGCCAGTGATATATTTCGCGAATAAAAAACCCAAAATAAATGCAATCAAAGGCGCCGACCACGGGCGTTGTGACACAGTCTCACCAGCGTCTTTCGCTCATTCAAACGGACAGACACACGTGCTATTTTCGTATATTGAATATGATGGCAAGAGAAAAGAAACACCGGAAAAGACAAGTTGTGTATGTGTATTTATTAATCATCAAACTAAACATTCAATGTTATATAGTATAGTAAATTTTATTTGACTCAAATTAATGAATTGGAAATACATTAACCATGGTCAATAATCATACAAAAAAAAAAACAATAACAAGAAACACAGATAGGGTCGCGTCGATGCGAAGGGTCGAGATGTCCCGGGTGTCTGTGTCGAGATGACCAATTTGGGACGAAGTGTCTTGGGTCGAGATGTCTAGAAATCGGCGATTTCAATGAATAGAGATTTAGAATACCAATACATGTCAACACTCGCAACAAGAAAATGTGCCGCTAAGACATCGGGGGCGAGGACTTATTTTTATTATTTCACAATCGCCCTCAAAATAATTGATGAAATAGTTTCGGGACCCATCGACAGTAGAAAAGTAGAAACTTGAGGCGAAAATAATAAAAAAAAAACGGCTGTTACGTCCCGACCTGATTTCAGGTCGGTAAAATATGGTAACTCGCATAGGATGGAACTGTAGCTCCCTGGTTTCGCGTTAACACCGCGACGAACAAAATAACCGACAGCGAAACCAAGCGAGCTACAGAACTGCAGCTATCGCAACAGACACATTTTGCTACTTGCTACTCGCAACCCACCACTCGCAACTGGCGTATTTATGCACCCTTACATACCTCGTACCTTGGGTGGACCTCTCTCAGATTTCTCTAATTTTGGTGAAAAGTGATATTTTCGACTTCTTGTTAAAAACCGCAAGTTTGATTGCTTAGATATTACAGATTCGTTCCTTTCGTGATGATATCTTCAATTCTTTAGTTTTGGTGAATATTTTTGTCATTTTCGACTTCTTGTTAAAAACCACAAGTCTAATTGCTTTGATATTATATATACTACATAGGTACTACAGGTAGACCTCTCTCAGATTTGTTCATTTTGTTCTTCAATTATCTAATTTTAATTAATATTTTTGAATTTTTGTTGAAAACAGCAAGTCCGATTGCTTTACTATACATATTGTTCATTTTCTGATATCTTCAGTTCTTTAATTGAAATTTGCATTGCTAACAGCGGAGCTATCTCAGCCGACAGACTGCTAGTAATTAATCCAGTGTTCATCAAAAAAGTGAAAAATAAAAATTTGAAAAGATGAATGATGTATATTTCTTCCTGAAATGATTTTATTGCTTGTATTGCATAGTTTTATTAGTATATTATAACTACTCTGCTCAATCTAATATTTATGAATTCTATCACTAGAGGGCACTATGCTGTCACCTTTGAGCACAATAGATGCATGATAAGCAGTTTAAGACAGTGTTTAAATATAATCCAGATGTGCTAGGCAATTTGTTGCTTATATCAAGTTAGTTATTGCTTTTTGGTATATATTGGGATGGTGCAGGAATTATAGTGGAAATTTGTTAAAATTGATGTGTATATACTTTTGTGCAATAAACTGTACATGCATGCACAGAATACATAGATTCTGAGGATAAACTATAGATGTCATATCGTTGTACTATTAATAAACCTTGCACATATTGCATTGTCAGTATACCATTGCAAATTAAGTGAATGTACTTCTCTTAAAATCAACCATTCTTAGAATAGTAAATAGACAGACATATATTATATTGCATAAACAGAACTTAGTTTTAAATAAAGATGGTCTCCCAACATCTCATTGACAGCGAGAGAGCCACAAGACTGTTTTTTCCATTCAAATCATGTTCCATTTTCTCATGATATCACATCCACCGTTTCAAATAATGTTACTAGATAATTACACTACTGACTGCTACATCTTGTTACTAGATAATTACACTATTGACTGCTACATTTTGTTACTAGATGATTACACTACTGACTACTACATCCTGTTACTAAATGATTACACTACTGACTACTACATCTTGTTACATGATAATTACATCACTGACTACTACATCTTGTTACTAAATGATTACACTACTGACTACTACATCTTGTTACTAGATAATTACATCACTGACTACTACATCTTGTTACTAGATAATTACATCACTGACTACTACATCTTGTTACTAAATGATTACACTACTGACTACTACATCCTGTTACTAGATAATTACACTACTGACTACTACATCCTGTTACTAGATAATTACACTACTGACTACTACATCCTGTTACTAGATAATTACACTACTGACTGCTACATCTTGTTACTAAATGATTACACTACTGACTACTACATCTTGTTACTAAATGATTACACTACTGACTACTACATCCTGTTACTAAATGATTACACTACTGACTACTACATCCTGTTACTAGATAATTACACTACTGACTACTACATCTTGTTACTAGATAATTACACTACTGACTACTACATCTTGTTACTAGATAATTACACTACTGACTACTACATCTTGTTACTAGATAATTACACTACTGACTACTACATCTTGTTACTAGATAATTACACTACTGACTACTACATCCTGTTACTAGATAATTACACTACTGACTACTACATCTTGTTACTAGATAATTACACTACTGACTACTACATCTTGTTACTAGATAATTACATCACTGACTACTACATCTTGTTACTAGATAATTACACTACTGACGTACAACTACACCTTGTAGTAACAACTACAGTTTAACAATAAACCATCTCTGCTAAGATGTACTATTTAAAGGGACTGTGGTAAAATACTGAAATATACACAACAGTTCCTACATGGTTTTTGTGCAATCTCTAGGAAAAGACTAAATAATTTGCATATGGGGAACTCTCAGTGCATTTGTCGTTGCAGCAACCTTGGGGTAGAAATATCCATACCTGGTGGTCAAGATTTTGTTGTAACAAAAAACAAATTTATCTAGATAAATTAGTGCAAGTAATTGGCAGTAACTACCCAACAATATACAAGAGTTTCCATTACTTTCAAACTAGGCATATCCACATTAAATTCTGGGAGAGAACTTAAATTAAATGTCAATATTGAGTTTCATATCAATTGTATATCTGACTTTTTCATCTTCACCAAACAAAATTGGGAGATATTATAAATTTTGTTTCGGATTCTTTGGGGGGGAATTTTACTTTTTTGGTATCCATAATAATAAAAAGACAGAGTTGTCAATTTTTGTCCCAATGTTTCCCATGTCTATAAATGATGACCTGTGATGTATTGTAGTTGAAACTGAAATCAGATTAGTACAAGATGGCTGTATATTTGTACTGGCTGATCTCTATTTGCAGATCCCCCCCCCCAGTGTTCTGTCAAAGATATATACATGTATATATTAAAACTCAATGTTATTTTATCTCTAACTATGTATATATGTGCTATGGCGTGTAATAAAATACTGTAGACATTGTACTGCATCACTGTGTTTACTTCATAGTGTTCTAAGTAAACACCACCAATACTTTGTCAGGTTTTATTAGCTTCCCTGTTGACAGTCGACACAGCGGAGCTGTTCATATTGTCTGTCATGTTGTCTGATTGTCTACTTTACAATTTCAACTTCTTTGAAACCGCAAGTCAGAATGTTTTCAAATTTGATATGCAAGTACCTTGGATGTTTTTTTCTCAGATTTGTTCTTTTCATAATATCTTTAATTCTCTAATTTTGGTGAATATTTTTGTCATTTTTGGTAAAAAGTGATATTTTCGACTTCTTGTTAAAAACCACAAGTCCAATTGCTTTGATATTACATATATATAGGTACTACATGTGGACCTCTCTCAGATTTGTTCATTTTGTAATGATATCTTCAATTCTCTAATTTTGGTGAATATTTCTGTCATTTTTGGTAAAAAGTGATATTTTTGACTTCTTGTGAAAAACCGCAAGTCCAATTGCTTTGATATTACATATATAGGTACTACATGTGGACCTTTCTCAGATTTGTTCATTTTGTGATGATATCTTTAATTCTCTAATTTTGAATATATGCTTTGGATGTGATCTTAATGTGACAGGTAGACTGTTCCATAATTTAGTTCCTAAATACGAGATTGAAAATTTGTCTATAGTTGTATTAGTTTTTAGAACAAGTCAGTCACACCAGTGCCTTTGTCTGGTATTGTGACAGTGCTGAATGTACTTAAAGTTGTATGTTTGCATAGAGTGTGGAAGATTACCATGGATAATATCATATACAAAATTACAAATTGAATATGTAAACAATTTAGGGACATCAAGTATTCTACGTTGTTTGAAAATAGGTGCAGAATGGACAGTAAAATAAGAGAAAGTTATCATTCTTGCAATATGTTTTTGTGCTGTTATAATGCTTTTCAAATTTGTAGGATACGTGTTCCCCCAGACTTCTAATCCACAAGTGATATGGGGTTCAATTAGTGTTTGGTATAACAACAGTAAAATATATTGGTTAACATGTCGTACCTTCAGTAGGATGCCTATCTTTTTTCGGATAAGATTAGTAATTTTTATTATGTTTTTCCCCATGTAAAAAAGTCGACATTTCAATCGTTCCTCATTTTTGACTTCTTGTTGAAAACAGCATTATTTGCATAATAAGCCAAAATATAACAACTACCATATCTTGGAGGTACGTAATGGAGGTAAGCAGCTATTGCTCAGGGCAGCTATTGCTCTGTGGGAAATCGTATTTTTGGACGTAATATTCTTTATAATACCAGCAGTCCAGCAATCAGACAAGACAAGTACTTTCAAGAGTAGAACACAAGTTGTTTATTCGTGAACATAACATAGAAGAGCCCTGAAACAATTACAATAAATGCTTAAATACCCTCGTGGGGATTCTGAATTCGAGCGGGAAAACTAGATACAAATATACAATACTGTGATTGGTCAATACAAATATTGTGGTGTTGCCTCTCACGTTCGCTCATAGCACAGTGTTCAAGGTCGTATCCCGTTTTGTTACATTCAAGCTTTAGGCGGTACAAACGATGTATATAACAGTATAATAATATAACACGATACACAATATCAGTAAAAATAGTAAACAATAATTCTATCCATATCTATTTCCGACATGCTCAGGGCAGCTATTGCTCAGGGCAGCTATTGCTCAGGGAAGCTATTGCTCAGGGCAGCTATTGCTCAGGGCAGCTATTGATCAGGGCAGCTATTGCTCAGGGCTAATTTGACTTGTGTATGGTGCAAGCAATTTGCAAACCATTCTACTTTAATCTTAGGATAAGGTGATTTGTTAGGCTGTTTATTTCATATAAACTTATTTTCATGTTATTTAAGGATTCAGATTAGATATAATTAGATATAATTATCTTATTTATAAGTTTTTCACAACATATTTATGAATATTAGAAAACACATTCACATTTCATTCGAAAGTGTCCTTGATATATACAGTGTGGTTGCTGTATTTCTTTCTGTAATTAATAATTAAGTAACATTGTCAGGGAAGGCTCCCCATATAAGCTGAACACCGTTGCACCATTCTAATCCACAATCAGGTCTTCTATTGTTGGCATGGGATGTCTCTCCCTTTCTATAGCTTGATTGGCAGCTCTCATGTCAACACATACTCTGATTCCTGTCTTTTTATGTACTATTACTATGGGAGATACCCACAGAGTGGCTCCATCTGCCTTCTCTCTTATGTCTAACTGTTCTAGCTTATTTATCTCTGCTTCAACTTGCTCACGTACATGGAATGGCACTCAACTGTTTTGACTGATGTATTGATATGCAAAGTTGCTTTTGTAACTGGCATCTTGCCAATACCTTCAAATCTGTCTGCATACTTCTCAATCAAACTATCACTGGTACATGTAGAAAGTGAATTTACTATGTGTAGTAGACCAAGTTGTGTTGCTGTATAATAACCCAGTAAATTTCCTGCTGATCCTTTTACAACATGGAACTTAGTGAATGTAGACTGTTGGGTTATAGGAGACTTTACATTCATCTTAACTTCACCAAGTATTGGAAGTGGTTTCTTGGATCCATATGCATACACATTATTTACACATTGTGTAATTTCTGCATTATTCAACAGCTTGCATGTTTTCTCGTCTAACACATTTGTCCCTGCACCAGAATCAATGATACATTTAACTGTTTGACCATCTATGTTAGTATCAGGCTGTTGATTGGTTGATGGAGGACACTGTGATGTGATATGCATAATCATCATCTGACGAAGAAAAATCTTTAGTTGTAGCAGAATGTCCTGTTTTATCACACTTTCTGCATCTCCTGCTGGACATTGACCTGTATGTGGACATTTACCTCCACACCTGAAACAAGACTTGTGTTTTCTGTCAGGCTGTCAGCCACTCGTTTTGATTTTAATACAGGTATACTGCTGGGATTTCTTATATTTATTTATTTTCCATTGGCTCTTTTTTACAGACTGGACTGAATTTACTTCTGTTTCTGTTCCAAACTGGTTTTCAATACCTCTGGCTTGATGTTCAGAAACTTCAAAATAACAACCAGAATCTAACAGTGCCTCTAATGTTAAATCATCTCTCAGAGCTTTACGACGTAACACACACATGATAATACTATCTGGGATTTTATCTCTTCATTGACATCATGAAAACCACAATTTCTTGCTAGTTGTTTCAAATGGGTAAAATACTGATCCAACGATTCATCAGTCTTCTGAGTAGACCTGATAGGTTTTATTCACCTTTGGCATCTACAGCAGCTTTGTATACATTGTCACTGCCCTCAACGTGTTTCAAAAACATCAGGACCTTATCTCCCGCAGAAAACAACGGTAGTACTCGTTTTCTTGCATTGTTTTTGATATCGTAGGCAACTATAAATGTCTCAAATTTCTTCAACCATTTCTCCCATTGAGGACCAATAGAAGTAGAGTCCCCATACACAGAAAAAGCTGGGAATACTGGTAATGCAGTAGCCATGTCCACAATGTGTCACTTTCCACTCCAGAATAGATTTTTATTATATACTGTACCTCCTTGGTGCTGTGCACTAAAGTATTGCTGCTCAGATTTCTACAACTTTCTGTCTTGAAGGTCAAATTTCTCCTTCAGATTACTTCAAAATTGCATCTGGATGATCCTGGGTGTACCATTAAACAGATTTATCACTCATCGCCAAAATGTAATGTTCTTAAAGAATAATTATGAGACAGTTTATCTGAGGGAAAGGACTGGTTTGTTCATTTAAGGTAGCAGAATAGTTTTTTGGGCACTTTTCACATTTTTTTTTGAAAATCACACGACTAGCTCCCTAAGGCATGCTACATACATTAGTGTTTTTATTTTATTGAAAAAAAAATATCTTGTACAAGTAAACTGATTTGTTTCTTGTGTGCAAACAAATGGCCAAGTTTTTGTTTATCCAGTGTACACCAAACTAGTGCATCTCATTAATATGCATGGTTTACAAACATAACTGAACTGAGGGTAAATAGTTTTAAGTTGGGCCACTTTCTTTATTTGCTATTTACAAACAACTGATAAGATATCTGTTTGTAGTTTACACACAGCTGATAAGACATGTGCACTGCTGCCTTTCTAGACAGGAAGTACAGCAAAGACAAAACAATCGCTTTTGAAACAACAAATTTTGAATAAACAAAAAAGTACATGAATGTACCACTTCAATGTAATTATATGTTAACAGAATAAAAACTAACAATAAATTTCTGTAATATTTTTTCTTGGCTTTGTCATTGAAAGGTGTCTGACCATAGGGTTAGTTTCTTAGCAAAAGAATGATCACTCTTGTCAAAAAAGATGTTGAAAGAGACGATGCTGGGTTCGTACAGAACGGATTTCCCCGTTGAAACCAGTGTCAGCCATGAAGTGAGCGAAGAAATTGTTACCGTGACACTGAGAGTCCGATGAATCAGACTTCGATATTGTGGGTGATACTCCTGTTCAAAACATTCGAGAGATGTCTGTATCTCGCAGGAAAATATTGTTACCTTCCGACGTAGAAGAAGAAAGTGAGAGTGAATGTCACGGCCGATCGTTTGAAAACGGCGAGATTCGACTCGTTGACATGTCACTGTTGAATGGCGCCCTAGAAAAAGATATTTGTCAATTTTGCAAAGTAGGCAATATCTCAATAGTGGAGCGCAGGCGTCACGGTCTAGGCAGTCAGTTTGAATTTCTTTGCACGCAAGGAGATTGATTGTATTCGATCAAAACTGAGCCAGCCTAGCTTCCCGTCATCCCGAAAAAAGGGAACAGTTTTCGAAATAAATAGAAAAGCTGCCATTGGAATGCGAGCGATTGGAAAGGGGCGGCGCGCTCTGGTGAAACTGTCAAGCTATTAGGGGTTACCTCGGGGGTTACCTCAACCAGTAACGGGTCCACCCTATCGCCAGTATGTACGAGCTGCCTCCAGGAGACTCCGAAACTCGTGGCATGCTTGAACTAATAAGTTTACAAACACAACGGCCCAAAAATAAATACACTGCATTTGCAAACACTTCAACTGCCAAGTGTAGTGTCTGTATTGTTTGTTACTCGCAAACAGAACCGCCCACTTTGCATAATCCAAGCTTTAATGAATGACGTCACCGTTCGTTATCAGCACAGACCGTCACAAAACTCCATAGCGTGAAAGAAAACGGCCAAAAAACAACGTTTTTCACAGATATAAATGTCGGTTCATGATTTTTCTCGAAAACAACTTTCAAAGCATTTCATTTACAATTAGCCCATGTAAATTTTGCTGCTAAAACGGGAGTTAACGTTGATTGAAGTTTGAAATCATAAAAGTGCCGATTTCTCGGTGTTCGGTTTTTGCCAATTACCGTTGACCTAATTTTAAATGGCGTTTCAGTGAATAGCGCTACGATGTCCCCGTTTAGCTTTTCTTACTCTTGGATATGTTGGCTTCATATCCGTATTTACATATTTGCAAAATTCTATTGCGTTTTTTCACAAACCTCGCGCAAACCACCGGTATACTCTAACTTTAACACCAAAAAACGTGCTTGAAATTTGTGATTTTCGGAAAGAAAAAAAAAACTTAATGCAAAAAATAGAAATACGGATTTAAACTTCATGACCTTTGCTTCAAAACAGTGTAAAGTTTTTGATCGCATGAATGACTGTAGAGATGACAATTAAAATTTAATTCACGTTAGTTAAATTATCAGCCCCGCTGATTTCCAGAATCACGTGACGCTAAAACAAACACAATGTTCACAAAATATTAATAATAAGAAAATACAAGTCAAGAGCTTTCCAAACATATATAGATTGTATGGTTTCTTGTAAAAATTATTCGGATTATAGGTGTTTACATTTTTCATGCAAAAAAACTATCCTGCTACCTTAAGGTAGAAGCCTACTCATAAATTTAAAAACCCAGAATTTATTCATTTTGCAATAAAATGTACTCCAAGGTAATATAAGGATATTGACCTAAAAAAAGTTGGGGGTCACCAGCCTTTTTGATGATGAAATTGATGGTTGTATTTTAGTGGAAAGTTGCCATTTTGACACTATATATTATAACACTTTTACCACATGTTCCTATGGCAGAGATATTATGCAATATCTCAAAATCTAGCCTGGTGACATAGGCTGAAAAAATCATATATTGTTAATGATGGAGTACCTTTTGTTGTTCTGAATTATTTAAAAAATCTGGGTTTTAAAAAGTGTCAAAAAATGCAATTTTTCTTTAACTTTCTTTGTGTTCTATGGAATTGTTCTAAAAATAGTAATTTTCAAGAAATATTAGGACACGTTTCTCAAAAAGCATCACTGTAACACACAAAATAATGCTATTTCATTATACCATGGGACATTCATTCATGACATTCAGCTTCATGATTGTACATAACAAACTAATGAACATTGTCATGCGATTTATGACCAATTTTGTCAAAAATTGTGAGTAGGCTTGACTGAACCTGGTTGTTAGGTGCTACTGAGCATGCCCGCATAATTAATTACAAGACAAGACTAGGTCAAAGATCCAGCAATATTTTACACATAGAAATTGAGAATCACAATTGCATAGAAATGAAGAATACAGCTATTTTGGCCATCAGGCCATCAATCGAATCATCAGTCTTCATGATTGATTTAACTGATATTTCCATTCATATGGATAGTTGTCAGAGACTGAATGTTGTCAAGTTCGAGAGTGTGTTTTTACGCACGACGACGTCATATTATCGATTACATCACAGTCCCTCAACACTGTGATTACATTAAAGACGCAATGAGAAGGAAGTGGCATTGTAAAATTTCAGAGAGTAGAGAACTTTTTATACAGGAGATGTTCCAGTACGGATTCAGGGTTGTTCGATTGGTATATCAAAATTCTTTATTTGAATAGGGCATGTTCTATACACATGTATTCACCAATTTAACTGATATTTCCATTCATATGGATAGTTGTCAGAGACTGAATGTTGCCAAGTTCGAGAGTGTATTTTTACGCACGACGTCATATTATCGATTACATCACAGTCCCTCACAACAGTGTGATTACATTAAAGACACAATGAGAAGGAAGTGGCATTGTAAAATTTCAGAGAGTAGAGAACTTTTTATACAGGAGATGTTCCAGTACGGATTCAGGGTTGTTCGATTGGTATATCAAAATTCTTTATTTGAATAGGGCATGTTCTATACACATGTATGCACCAAAATAACAATGTTGCCATGTTTCTAGGCATACAACGAACTTGAAACAAAAGAAATCGTTCGATTGAAACGATCTGTGACCTTTGAAATCAACTCTTATGGCCCTAGTGTTTCCGAGTGAAAATACCAGCGAAGATTCCCGGGGAACAAATATTAATGCTGTATTTCACTTTGATGTGGGAATAGGTGACAAAGGTCAAAACAAATATTTGGGGGAATCCGAAAATGTAACTTACTGCACATGAATTTCACGACGAAGTTTTAAACATTCTGGTTATCTCCGTGAGACAGTAGCCTTTGAAACAAAATTGAGGGACTTTAAAAACGTAATGTATTGCACGACAAAAACGGAATGTAATGCTAGTAATGCAATATCACGATGAATGTTTTGAATGTTCGCTCATTCTTCCATGTTTATTTAGAGATATGAATGATGTCGGGAGTAAAAAATAAAAATAAAAACTATTTTCGCCCATTCATCCATTTTTGGGGAGATATGTAATTGATTCAGCCCAGCGGTAGTGTAGTTTATGATTACGAGAGAAGTCAGCCAATCGCCAAGTCCGACTACCCCACTGGCCGACTTCTCTGATGTTCACTGACCGACTTCTCCCACTGGCCGCCTTCTCCGTTATTTTGTTGGCCGGCTTCTCCTGAACCAAAATGTTACCGGCAAGACTCAGAGTACGACAGCAACAGCTACTGAAACGTTATTGTAGGCAAATGAACACGTCAGGCAAAAAAGACTGTTTCGAGTCTTGGCGTAAAATGGAGGCACATACTATTTTGACGCTTGAGGGGAATGGAAATAAGTTGATTTAAGGTTGTCACAATAAGCGAGGGAGCAAATGATAAGTTCGAATTACTAAACAAAGTACAGGACGACGAAGCTTAGATATCCAAGAACCAACACATACAAACAAATTATCTCAAAAGTGAATATTCTTGGTGTATTTCACCTCTAACCGGACCGGAAGTGAAATTTTGTTAGTAATCTAAATATCCTAAACATATTTTAGAATAAGGTAGTAATAAAAATGCTGATATTTGATATGGACAGTGAATGGGACTTTATGCACTTAATGCTTCACTGCAGTTTATCTATGTTGGAATTGTTTCAGCATGATAATGGCAATTGGTTCTCCACACATTTTGTTTGAAAGTTTTGGTAATTATGGGCATAGTTAAAGTAATACAAAATAAAAACAATAACAAAATAGTAAAAATACACAGTATAAAATATACAGAATGAAATTAAATTCACGCTGTACAATATATCCGATTTTAATCAGATTGTCTCAACCTATGACACGGCAAGGAAAATGCCAGTAGAAATAAAATTCAATGTAATATTTATTTGTATATAATATCAAAATAGAGTTAAAATTAGCACACAACATTGTAACACTAACTAATTGTAGAAATGCTGAAAAAAGTCACGAGTCCCTGTTATAAACAAAACTGACAGAAGTCAGCTAATCTGAATAAAAACTTGAAATGAATTATGTAAATATGTGACATGTTTGATTGTGATCAGTCAAGGTAAGTCAGGAATGTGCCTAAAAAAAACACATTCATTTAATACCCACTATAATGGCCACCAATCAGCCATTTTGAATCGGAGCTGAAAAAAACAAAATGAGGTGCATCAAAGTCCCATAATGTCTAACATACGGTACTTCACTCACAGTGACTATGCCACTCCAGGAGATACATATTGACTAATAAGCAGACACAAGACTTTAATTATTTCAATAATGACACAAAATCTATTTGGCAGGAAAAATACTGGCTACAATTTAGGTGGGAACAATTTTGATAAAAATAAATTGTACATGTACTATATATATATATATATATTAGTCTAGATGTGGGAGTCGATTATTCCAAAACAAACGTGCCCAATACAAAGTATATGTAGAGCGAATAAATGCGGTAATAGAGGAATTAATACACAACTACATGAATATTGAAACTCGACAGCACTGTTTAGTAAGGTACAAGTACCTCACTCATCAGGAGCTTTATGTTTAATTCACTGCAGTTTTCATGGTAGAACATGAACATGAAGCTAACATCGGTTTATAACTAAAACCGGGCCCCGTACACGAAGTTTGCAAAAATATTCAGTCTTTAGAAGTCACTTTACTTTATTACTAGCACGTATTTTGCTGTTATAATTTTTATTTCTGACCATTTTGCGATTGTATTTTCTAGATTCCTTGATTGAACTCACCATTTACAGTTCATTCAAAGTTGCGTTGGGATTACGTTGATACAGTGTAACAATGTTGGCACCGATGATCTCTTGTCGTGCACGACTTAGCCCAAATCAAAAGCATGATCATATGAACACTGCTATATTACAAAAATGGTAGGAGGTAATTCATTTGGGGTGAAAGTATTTAAAAATCAGTTTTTTGGCTGTTGCCATGGCAGTAACAGGCCAGGATTTTTTTGGGGGTAAGTGACATAATAACCTGCCTGCCAAATATGAACAAAATCAGCCAAGCCAAACAAACCACGGAAAAGTTAAAAAGCCCAACTTTGAGGTCAAATTCTTGGTAATGAAAAAATATATAAAAAAAAAACAAGCAGCCTGTCGGCTGAGATAGCTCCGCTGTTAGCAATGCACATGGCAATTAAAGAACAGAAGATATCATTAGAAAATGAACAAATCTGAGAGAGGTCCACATGTAGTACCTATATGTATAATATATCAAAGCAATTGGACTTGCGGTTTTCAACAAGAAGTCGAAAATATCACTTTTTACCAAAAATTACAAAAATATTCATCAAAATTAGAGAATTAAAGATATCATTATGAAATGAACAAATCTGAGAGAGGTCCACATGTAGTACCTATATAGTAATATCAAAGCAATTGAACTTTTGGTTTTTAACAAGTCGAAAATATCACTTTTTACCAAAAATTACAAAAATATTCACCAAAATTAGAGAATTGAAGATACCATCACAAAATGAACAAATCTGAGAGAGGTCCACATGTAGTACCTATATATGTAATATCAAAGCAATCAGACTATTTGGTTTTTTACAAGAAGTCGAAAATATCACTTTTTACCAAAAATGACAAAAATATTCACCAAAATTATAGAATCGAAGATACCATCACGAAATGAACAAATCTGAGAAAGGTCTACATGTAGTATCTAAATATGTAATATCAAAGCAATTGAACTATTGGTTTTTAACAAGAAGTCGAAAATATCACTTTTTACCAAAAATTACAAAAATATTCACCAAAATTAGAGAATTGAAGACATCATCACAAAATGAACAAATCTGAGAGAGGTCCACATGTAGTACCTATATATGTAATATCAAAGCAATCGGACTTGTTGTTTTTAACAAGAAATCGAAAATATCACTTTTTACCAAAAATTACAAAAATATTCACTAAAATTAGAGAATTGAAGATATCATCACGAAATGAACAAATCTGAGAGAGGTCCACATGTAGTACCTATATATGTAATATCAAAGCAATTGGACTTGCGGTTTTCAACAAGAAGTCGAAAATATCACTTTTTACCAAAAATGACAAAAATATTCACCAAAATTAGAGAATTAAAGATATCATTACAAAATGAACAAATCTGAGAGAGGTCCACATGTAGTACCTATATATGTAATATCAAAGCAATTGCACTTGCGGTTTTTAACAAGAAGTCGAAAATATCACTTTTTACCAAAAATTACAAAAATATTCACCAAAACTAGAGAATTGAAGATATCAACATGAAATGAACAAACCTAAGAGAGGTCTACCCAAGGTACATATACACCAAGTATCAAAGCATTCAGGCTTGTAGTTTTCATGAAGAAGTCGAAAAAGTAAAACATTGACACAGACGACGACGACGACGGACAATCACTCATATGATAAGCTCCGCTCGACAAAGTTGACAGCGGAGCTAAAAAGTTGAAAATATCCCGAGACTGAACATAGGAATGTTTGCAAAGCTTAGGTTTAGTATCGGGGTAAGGTATGGTGCAATTATATTAATATAAACTGAACCATACCTTCCCCCTAAATAAATGACAGCCGCGTGGAAATAAATTGAAATTTTGTTGAAATAGGTGAGCGCGTTTAATTGGATAACAAAAATAATCGAAATCGACACACATACAGATAAATTCAGAGTGGATTTGCGTTAGCGTGATCCATGGCGTGATTGTCATAATTATAACATCATATTAAAACTTTATTTGGTGGAAACACATTGACCAAGCCCGGATTCTTATTTCATAATTTATTACGGAGATCAAGCTGCAAGCATGGAGGTAAAAATAGAACAGAGGTGTGAATTCGACATTCAACACCAATCACCAAACAATTCAGAAACTTTTAGCCTTCGAAAATGAAAACAATTAGCAGTGTGTAAGGGCTGTGTAATTTCCTGTTTGTCCGACGCTTCGTTTTCGTGTCACTGTCAAAATTATTGCTACCTTTTACTTAACAGGGACTAAATGGTCTCTATAAAACGATAATCAGGATCGCAAAAAAGTCGACTCATTTGAAACACTTGCCGGACGTCTCTCTCTTCTGAAATCCGCCTCGGTGATCATGGTTCGAAATCTATTTCTTTCAAAAGTGTTGCGCCAGGTTTATGTTGTCGGCGTTTCTCTTTAAAGCTAGTTGTTTTTTTCATGGACGAGGACAGATTTTCCAAAAAATGAATCTTAGGTTAAGTGGCTTTCATCCACTGATGTCGCACCTTCAGATCGATTAGAAACATGTGAATACTTACACTATGACTGTACGTTTCACTGCAACTGCCCACAACACAACATCTAAAAACTCTCTCTCTGTCTCTCTCAAAAAAAAAAGAAAATAGACAAAAAAAAAGAAAGAAAGAAAAAAAAAACGCCGACTGAAAAATGTATATCGTTTAAAAGTATACTGAATCACCAGTGTTATTACGGCTCAGGGGTATGACCTCCTATCACATTTTGGCATTTGGTGGCGCACTTTCGGCGAGAGTCAGAAATCCGAAAACAGTCGACCGTTTCAGGATAGGTGGGCGTGGCTACAACACGAGAAATATCAGAAATTTACTTGGATACGAGTAATCATTTTCAGCAAAAAAATCAATAACTGCCCATTTCAGTGGGATACAGATCTAAAATGGGAAACGTGAGGGTGGGCATTGCACAGGCACTTTAACCATTGAAATAGCTTCGCTGTATTTCTGGAGTTGATAATGATCTGAATAATAACACATTAGCTACACAATTTCCATGGTTATTAGTGCTCCAAAATTGTCCTTATCATATCACAACAATGAGTTGTTGCCATGGCAATTACAGTTGTTATCATCTTGTTACAAATCTACATACTAAGTATCAAAGCAATTGAGCTGGCAGTTTCAAGATAAAGTTGAATATAGCATTTTTTAATAAAAAATGACAAAATAATGTCCTGAAAATAGACAATTTGAAAATCATCAGATAAAAAAATCTGATAAAAAGTTTCAAAGTAATTGGCATGGTAGTTTTCAAGAAGATGTCAAAAATAGAATTGTTGACAGACAGCGACAACGGATATTCACCTATATGAACAGCTCTACTATGTCATCTTTGATGACGATGGAGCTAAAAATGTTACAAAACAAACTTTTTAAAGCTTATCTGAGACATTTTACCCAGGTCATTTCTTCAGTTCTCTATATCCTTGTAAATAAAATGAACAAGCAGCCTGTCGGCTGAGATAGCTCCGCTGTTAGCAATGCACATGGCAATTAAAGAACAGAAGATATCATTAGAAAATGAACAAATTTGAGAGAGATCCACATGTAGTACCTATATGTATAATATATCAAAGCAATTGGACTTGCGGTTTTCAACAAGAAGTCGAAAATATCACTTTTTACCAAAAATTACAAAAATATTCACCGAAATTAGAGAATTAAAGATATCATTACAAAATGAACAAATCTGAGAGAGGTCCACATGTAGTACCTATATATGTATTATCAAAGCAATTGGACTTGCGGTTTTCAACAAGAAGTCGAAAATATCACTTTTTACCAAAAATTACAAAAATATTCACCAAAATTAGAGAATTAAAGATATCATTACAAAATGAACAAATCTGAGAGAGGTCCACATGTAGTACCTATATATGTAATATCAAAGCAATTGCACTTGCGGTTTTTAACAAGAAGTCGAAAATATCACTTTTTACCAAAAATTACAAAAATATTCACCAAAATTAGAGAATTGAAGATATCATTACAAAATGAACAAATCTGAGAGAGGTCCACATGTAGTACCTATATATGTATTATCAAAGCAATTGGACTTGCGGTTTTCAACAAGAAGTCGAAAATATCACTTTTTACCAAAAATGACAAAAATATTCATCAAAATTAGAGAATTAGAGAATTAAAGATATCATTACAAAATGAAACATTGACACGGACGACGGAGACGGACGACGACGACGGACAATCACTCATATGATAAGCTCCGCTCGACAAAGTCGACAGCGGAGCTAAAAAAGTAGGTACAGTAAATTATCTGAAATATCAGAATTTTTTGGACATAAAATCATGAATAATTTGTTCCTGAGTGATATCAGGGTTGGTCCATTCTGGGTGATAGAAAGATATATTGTACAGTCCTGACCATCGGGCAAAAATAGCCTTCTCCAATGAAAACCTGTGTCTATTCTTCTTTGCTGCTTCCATAATGTTGTATAATGAACACTCCTTCGTACCTTTAGGATCACCATAATGGTATGGTATACTACTTTTAGGATACTTTCTGCAAAAAATGAACAATAATTAAAATTCTTGGAAAAACTATGCTTCCAACCTTTGCTAGTTTTCCTGCTGACAAGTATGTTTGTAATAAATAAAATACCTTCACAGGGTACATGCTAACAAATTCGATACATCGGACACGATAACAAATTATGAGATAACCTAGATAGGTGAATTCCACTTCCAGAGCTTGATCAAATTGTGGTGAATATAAAGTTTCCTCATAATCATGAAAATTAGCGACACATCACAATTTGTCTAGTCTGTAAATTATACATGTATACATGACAATGAATGAAATATGAGAAAACAAAATATAAATAATTACCTTGCTTTCAAAGAAGCAAAGGCATTAAAGCGACAATCTTTTTCTTTTAAAACATTTCTGTGTCATTAGTGCCAATTTATAACGATCATCGCCAAAAGCATAGCATATACGCTATATATTTTAAAACAAGTCTTTAGCAGATGTTAGTAACATCTTTTTTTTTGTTTTTATTATAGCATTGGTTGCACATATGTATCTGCAATATTCACTATGTATTACAGTTTATGCCGATTAGTGAGATCACATGACTGTATATTGTTGATTTGACATGCCTTCACTGTAACACTTGTTGTATGTGCCCATTCTTTACAGTGCCTGACATTTTACAGTTATGCATGTTAAAAATACTACTTGATTAAATGTGCAGTACAGATAACATAGGTTTTGTTTCTTTTTGCTACAGCATCACTCCAGCTTTGCATAAACAACAAGACATGACATGTCATAGCCCGCGCTCAGAAAAAAATTTAAAAACTTATATTGAACTTAGTTTGTGTCAGAGTGAATTAATTCATTATGAGCTGTATTAAAATTCTGTTCAGAATTGATGTGTTACAATTTTAGGGGGTGGGGTAAAAATTTATTCATTTGGCTTTTCTGAGACAATTTATAACTTGTTAAACATATAATGCGATGTGCACTTGTAAACAATTATTACCTGTCCCTGTACCAACTTTGAACAAAACTGGATGACACATATCTGAGAACAAGCTGTTAACAGCTAGAAAAAGCTTGTTTTTTTTTAGATTTTTGAGGGAAAAAATGGCCTCCAAGTCGTAAAACTTTATCCAATCAAACAGGTCATGAATGACACTGAAAGTTGCAACATATAATTTGTCCAGTTTTTGGCATGGATGTAAATTGGCAAACATGATTTCTATGGCATTCTCAGCAAGAACACCAGAGAGCAACAGGTAAAATGACATGCAAGTATGCAAATCAGATCTGCAAATATGTTGAAGAGTCAGTGTTGTGTCTGTTTGGATAAACTTCCTTGTACAACTGTATTCCCAATACAAGAACACTGTCAATCACAGAACTGTTCCAGCAAAAAACTTCTGATATTTTAGTCAGTAACAGGGCAAAGTTACTGTTTGTCATACAAGTACTAGCACCGAATGAGGAACTGAGAAACTGCAATGATCCTTGGTGTACATTACCTGTGTCAACAACTTTACTTCCCATGTACTTCATGTACAGATCTACATGTAGTTTGTGGCCCTGAATTAGTTTCAATATCTCTAAATAAGGACAAGAGTACTTCTCATATGACAATGATACAAATAAAGTGCAAGAATCCAGAAAAATATTATCAAGTTTTTATTATCATACATTAATATTAACAAATCGTGTGAAATTGAACTTTTATGTACAGAGAAACACATATTTATGCTTTGGTTGACAGCACTTCTCAAAAAAAAAAAAAAGACGACCTGCAAAACTTTATACAATTGTCAGACATGCAGCGAATAGTATGCTTTTGTAATATATGCAGTTTCAGTGGCTTTGCTTTCCGAGAAAAAAATTCTGGCTCTGCACCTGAAAAAAACAAAAAAACATTTAGTCAAAATTAAGCAGAGGCTGTAGTATATATGCTCCCATTAGCTGTTAAATTTAATTAAAAAAGATATTTGTGTACCATCTTTTCAGTACGAAAACATATTACTTAATATATTTATACCAGCCAGAAAGAAATTGCAAGTTTTCACTGAGCAATTAGGAATATACATGGACAACAATTGATGCATGTGTAGCAATATACTGTTTGAAAGGCTGCAAGATGTAATGAAGTAGCAAACCAATCACTACTCGAGTCTGACTGGCTGGGAAACTGCACAATACATACAAAAATGTATGCAGATGATATATGAGCAGCTCCACCAAATATAAAAATATTCTTTCCATAGTTATGACTCTAATGTGATCGTACAAGTTTATTGTGATTCTATATGTGTTTGTAATATTATTTAGCTTTATTTAGCATTCTGTTTAGTTGGTTAACTTTACTGTATCTTAATGTAGTTTATTTTATTTTTATACGACCATAGAACAACTCACTGTAGTTTGTTTTAATGTTGAATAAAAATTAAATCAGTCACTGTATAGTGGTGACGTATTGCGCGAAATTGTTGCAAGGACAATACTTTTCTCGATTTGCGTGTCGTCGTGCGTCGATAAAAAATGCATGGAATGGTCGGCAGTATCGATCAAGTTCGTCTAGTGTGACATTCGTGGCTGGCGACAAGATGCCGTATAATCGTTTAAATAGACGTCACGGAGGAGTGAAAGGCCATAATTTGGTGCTACAATAGACGTCATGAAATGTTGGAAAATTACAGTCAATCAAAAAAACTGTTCACATGACAACAAAAAATATTCACTATATTTATTATGCATTATTTTTTTGTTGGTAGCAAATGATCACGGTACAGTAGCTTACTTGTTTTCGAAGTGTTGTAATTGTTGATTAGTACTCAGTAGTGATTATATTAACATACAAAAAATAAATTCGTTGAATTGTTATGAAATGCAAGTAAAATTCAACTTAGTTTTATCGTAAGCAAATGTTTTCGGTTACATGTTAACGCTCGATGAGACGATATCCGCCATGTTATCCATGCCCACGACGCGTGTTTATTGACCAGATAGGTCAAGTCGCTAATCAAACAATCAAAATGCTGGATGGTGCCCATGTGCTCAAATTACCATAAAGCATTTAAATATGACAGTTCAGCGACCTCATGGTGAAAGCAACACGAAAGACCAGATTTACCGATGTTTTAGTGCGATCTTTTGGCTTCGTTTCTCATGGGGAAAAAGGCATGACTTTTTTAATCGGATTTAGAAAAATAAATAAACGTACCGTCCCAAATAAAAATGTGCTGGGTGGAATTTTTCTGTGGAAAAAATAAACGTACCGGTACGTTTATATTGGGACAGTTTAGCGTTGTGGGCAAGCTCTCCTGAGTAGCGACATATTTTTAACTTCGCCTATTGCGTGATCAGTGGATTACATAAATAAACCAACACTTTCAATGAGTACATGCCGACCCAACTAAACTTGTTTATGGCTGTTTATGAACAGTGAGGACTCATCTCATTGAACAATAGCTGTGGAAATCATAAACAAATGTAAATGTTGCGGAAATCAAGCATGGCGATAATGATTTTGAGCGAGGCAGAGTCTGGCAAGCATCTCAGAGCAGCATTGCACTGACACCACCACGACGTTTGAATCCCGGTGAGAGCACTGCAAACCTCTTAAGTCACGAGGTAAACTTTCAATTTACACAGTACATAATCAGTTCCTACAACCATAATAAAAAGGCAGTTTTTCTGGCGAAACTCTCGACAGGTTAGCAATAGTTTCTCACCATCACCAAACCCGAGACACAAACGATAATACAAAGTGCATAAATACCATAACAAGCACAGTTTCTTACCTTTGAAATTGACGAGACACAATTTTGTCCATAGAAGCGTTGCAAATAAAGATACAATTCCGGGATACAATATCCTCACAAAATTGACTGATTTCCACCGAGACGAGAACTGCGTAAGCGTCATCAAAACTTGGATTAAACTCGGGTAATTTCGGGAACAGTCGGATTTTGAAGGAAAAATGCTAAAAATCAAGGAAAAACACAGTGAAACTTTGAAGAATCGAAAAAATAACTTGATGTGCACCATAGCACCATCAATTTCTGTCTCTGTACCAACTCTGAACTGAATTGGATCACACATGTGTGAGAAAAAGCTGGTAACATGAAAATGTGCACACACATTGCACAGACACGACCCAAATTAATACCCCCCCCCCCCCCGGATCGCAGATCCGGCGGGGGCTAAAAAGTAGCTTTGCAGCACAAGGGCATCGCCTTCATTCCACATTCCTTCATATCAGCTTCAAATTATTTAATGATCTGCTTACAAAAACTGAGATTAATTGTGTATCATAGTAGTAGTAGGCATCCTACTGTCTCGGGAGATGATGGGTTTGCGCCCAGTGAGTTGCTCGCTCAGTCTTCATGGTCTTTCCAGGGCGCAGGTCTGGGCATGTGTGTATGGAAACCTAGTGCTGCCCAGTTAACAAGGTTTCCCTCTCCTTCGCATTGACCTACGAGCTGATTGAAATTGACTGGAGTGTTTCCAGTTTATTTCTGACTATGCAAGCCTGCATTGCATTGCTCATGTGGGATTTTCAGCAATATGACTTGAATGAATCAAAGAAAGCTTGGAAAGAATTCCCATATGCTGAAGGTATTAAAAGACATGAAGGAATACTGTATTTACTACATTAGAAGCACATCTTCATTACACATGAAAAGCATTGTATTTATTGAATGCAAAATAATTAAAATATGTTTTATTTTGACCATAGACTTGCCTGTGTCTTTTACATTTAAGCATATGTGCTTTTACTACTCTAAGAGCAAATTAAACAAGTCATTGAAAATTACACAGTCCCCGTTAAATTTTTGAAAGTTCTCTTTGTGCTCGTCACATTAAAGTGGAGGATTGTCGTGAGCATGTCCTTGAAACTTGAGTTCCAAGTGGCGTATACAACAGATTGTTTATTTACATCAAAACACGTGTTCCATGTAGTAGTAATATGGCCCAAAAAAATCAAAGAAAGCTTAGAAAGAACTCCTGTGTGCTGAGAGTATTGAAGACACAGTAAAAATTAATTCAAAATTACTTGTACTTGAGATATTGATGGAATAGCTGAAAACTAATTATGTAAATCAGGTAACTGATATGAACAGATTTAAGTGTAAAACTAATAAGGTCTGCACAATGTACCTAGTTTCATTGAAATGTGATTAGAACCCCAAAAATATTAATTATTATGCTAATTAGAGAGTTAATATGAACAGATTTTAACCCAAAATTAATCAGGCTTTCTATTGTCCTAGAGCATTTATGTACCAAGTTTTATTCAAATGTGATGATCAATACTTGAGATATCAGTATTAATTAATTATGTTAATTAAGTGATTAAGAAGCATACATATTTACCAAAAACTAATATGGTGTATAGTCCTAGGTTCATTGAAATGTGATGGGTACTCTTTAATAGTTTCATTGAAATTCAATGAGTGGTTTGTAGACATCAGTGCAACAGCCATAGAACAGCAAAAAATTAACTAATTATGCAAATTAGGTAATTAATAGGCACAATTATTTATTCCAAAATTAATCAGGTCTCTGCATAGTCCTAGAAAATGTCGCAAGTCTCATTGAAATGTGATGATTAGTACTTGAGATATCAGGTGAAAAGCTGAAAATTAACTAATTATGCTAATAAGGTGATTAATATGCACAAATATTTACCCAAAAACTAATTAGGTCTCTGCACAGTCCTCAAGTAACTATGTACCAAGTTTCATTGAAATGTGCTCATTACTACTCGAAATATCAAAAGCTGAAAATTAATTAATTATGCAAATTAGGTAATTAATATGTACTGATATTACCCTAAACACTACCAGGTCTGTGCAGTGTCATATGACATCTATGTACCAAGTTTTATTGAAATGTTATGATTAGTACTTGAGATATCAGTGGAAAAGCCGAAAATTGATTAATCATTATGTAAATTAGATAATTAATAATATTAACAGATTTTTACCCAAAACTAATCAAATCTGCGCATTAGTTCAGAGCATCCATGTGCCAAGTTTCATTGAAATCCAGTGAGTGGTTCTTCAAATATCAGTGGAACAGTCATGGAACAGCTTGAAATCAGTTAATTATCATTCAAATTAGATAATTAATATTCATAGATTTTTACCCAAAACTAATCAAATCTGCGCACTAGTTCAGAGCATCCATGTGCCAAGTTTCATCAAAATCCAATGAGTGGTTCTTCAGATATCAGTGGAACAGTCTTGGAAGAGCTAAAAATCAGCTAATTATCATGCAAATTAGTTAATTAATATTCATAGATTTTTACCAAAACCTAATCAACTCTGCGCATTATCCCAGAGCATCTCTGTACCAAGTTTCACAAAAATTTGATTAGTGGTTCTTGAGATAACGGTGGAACAAAAAAAGTGACATACATACATACATACATACATACATACACACACACATACAGACATACAGACATACAGACAGGGTAACGGCAAAGACTCCCTTTTGTGCTTCGCACACGGGAGTCAAAAACAGCCGTTATTCGGCCATCTTTGATCTGATTATGAAACACACTGATATGTATGATGTATGTGCCAAATACAAATGGAAATGGTACATAAATTGTGGAAATATAGAAGTAAGGCCAACAAGTCAGATGGCTGTCAATCTGCCATCCTTGACCAGATTTTGAAACAAATTGTCATGGACATGCATCCTAACATGTATAAAGTACATGTATGCACCAAATTTGAATGAAAACTGACAGAGCACGTCCAATATACCACATAAAAAAACAAAAAACAAGATGCCTGCCAGTTGACCATCTTTGATCCAATTGCAAAATAAATCGTCATGGACATGGATCCTAACATGTATAATCTATGTACCAAGTTTGAATGACAACTGACAAAGCATGTCCAAAATACAAACAAGATGGCTGACAGTCGGCCATTTTGAATCGAATCGCTAAACCACTGCATGTGCATATGTCCACACATAAGGTATTAGGCACATGCAAAGAATGAACGAAATCGGTCCACAGGATTCTGAAATATATGACTCTGGACAGACTGACGCACGGATGGACGGACACACGAATGGACGGACACACGAACTGACGGACACACGGACTGACAGACTGACGAACACACGGACTGACGGACGGACAGACGGATTCTGGAACTCATGGACGGTCGAGGATATGTATCCTAACATGTATGATCTATTTACTAAATTTGAATGAAAACTGACAAAGCATGTCCAAAATAAGATATTTTCAAGAAACAAGATGACTGCCAGTCAGCCATCTTTGATCCAATTGTGAAATAAATCGTCACTGACATGTATCCTAACATGTATAATCTATGTACCAAGTTTGATTGAAAACTGACAAAGCATGTCCAAAATACAACATTTTCAAAAAACAAGATGGCTGCCAGTCGGCCATTTTGAATCGAATCGCTAAACCACTGCATGTGCATATGTCCCACATAAGGTACTAGGCACATGCAAAGAATGAACGGAATCAGTCCAAGGGATTCTGAGATACGACTCCGGACGGACGCACAGATGCACGGACGGAGACCGAATTATAAGTCCCCGTTTTCGGACTTCATCTGAACGGGGACTAAAAATATTACAGTCTATTTGGAACACAGTTGTGTTAACTTGATGTACGATAAACTCCCAGCATGCGTTGGGGTAAACAAGCCAACCAGAGACTGTTACAAGAGAAAGTATCAGTAACCATGACAGATCTCAGCAGTCAGAAAGTGTTAGTGAAGAACCTACAGAAATTCAGCATGATACATCTATAGAATTAGAGACTGAAAACAGAGAGACAGGAGAGATTCAATAAGATATGTCTGGAGACCAAGAAAATGATAACGGAGAGACTGGGTTAGGTATTAGAAATTTGGCAGATATTTCAAAAATAAAACCAGGAAATACAGTTAAGTATACTAATAGACAAAATGGTGATACACTTACAGCCAGAATTATTAGTAGAGCTGGCAAAGTACATGGCAATATAATGAGCCTGATAAGTTAGATGGCATAAGCCAGTCAGTAGATTTAAGTAGAGTTGATAATCTTGAGATTCTAGAAACTTCTCCGGTTGATGTAAACATTCCTGATGAAAGTGTCATGCTGTTAGAGGACATTTCAATGACTGAGGCAAAATTGACAGAGCTAGACAGTTGGAAACAAAACAAAGTGTACAAAGAGATACCAGATGAAGGACAGAAATGTATATCTACAAGATGGGTATGCACATTAAAAGCTACGGGTGATAGGATAAAACCCAAGGCAAGATTAGTAGCTAGGGGGTTTGAGGAGATAGATAATGATCAAATTCAGAAAGATTCACCCACATGTAGCAAAGAGTCAATGAGACTTATTTTGGCTATCATGGCTCAGAATAGATGGAAACCTCGATCCATGGACATTAAAGTGCCTGTGAAATGGCTGCTATTTTCACGCCTAAAATTATCTATTGATACATAAATATTATTAATTTATATGTTTCTAAGCATGAATTATTTTTTTAAGTGAAAAAATGTGTTTTAAACTCAATCTATGGCAACTTATTTTTGTGTATTTTAAAACGAGGCTCCTCATTAGCTTCTTATTTGCATACAGAAATTCCCCTTGTGACGTCAGAAGGGGAAGTCGCATGGCAGCTTGCACTGCCGATACGTGTAAATAAGGCAAATTTCTTGTGCAGTTTTCTCGTCTTTGACTAAATTTTCACTTATGTACTTGTTCGTCAAGAAGGAATGGACCATAATGAACACATAGTATCAATTTTTGTTGCATGGGGTTGAGTTAGATGCGAAATATGTCCGTTCTGGTGTAGCTGGTCACCGTGATCGTCACCGGCGCACGTTTGTACACTGTCGCTGGACAAAATAGGTTACTAGGCACGTCACTACACTGTTTTATTTCATCGATTGTCTGAGTAAAACTTTCAAAATTAAAATAAACATATTTTGACATTCTAAACATTAGACTATAGTGATCACTATAAAATAATTAAAAAAATGACAAATCACAGTTACTAAATAAATGACAGTCGTGTGGAAATAAATTGAAATTTTGTTGAAATAGGTGAACGCATCGGGTCACGACGAGGGCAAGTGCGTTAAAAGTGGTGTTTAATTGGATAACAAAAATAATCGAGATCGACACACATACAGATAAATTCAGAGTGGATTCGAGTTAGCTTGATCCATGGCGTGATTGTCATAATTATAACATCATATTAAAACTTTATTTGGTGGAAACACATTGACCAAGCCCGGATTCTTATTTCATAAATTATTACGCAGATAAAGCTGCAAGCATGGAGGTAAAAAAAGAACAGAGGTGTGAATTCGACATTCAACACCAATCACCAAACAATTCAGAAACATTTAGCCTTCCAAAATGAAAACAATTAGCAGTGTGTAAGGGCTGTGTAATTTCCTGTTCGTCCGACGCTTCGTTTTCGTGTCACTGTCAAAATTATTCCTACTCTTTACTTAACAGGGACTAAATGGTCTCTATAAAACGATAATCAGGATCGCAAAAAAAGTCAACTCATTTGAAACACTTGCCGTCTCTCTCTCTCTCTTCTGAAATCTGCCTTGGTGATTATGGTCCGGATTCTATTTCTTTCAAAAGTGTTGCGCCAGGTTTCTGTTGTCGGCGTTTCTTTTTAAAGCTAGTTGTTTTTTTCATGGACGAGGACAGTTTTTCCAAAAAAAAGAAACGTGTGAATACTTACACTATGACTATACGTTTCACTGCAACTGCTCATAACACAACATCTAAAAACTCTCTTGAAAAAAAAAAAAAAAATAGACAAAAAAAAAAGAAGAAAAAAACGCTGACCGAAAAATGTATATCGTTTAAAAGTTTACTGAATGACCAGTGTTATTACAGCTCAGTGGTATGACTTTTTGGCATTTGGTGGCGCACTTTCGGCGAGAGTCGGAAATCCGGAAACAGTCGACCGTTTCAGGATATGTGGGCGAGAAATATCCCAAATTAACTTGGATACGAGTAATCATTTTCAGCAAAAAAATCAATAACTGCCCATTTCAGTGGGACACAGATCTAAAATGGGAAACGTGAGGGTGGGCATTGCACAGGCACTTTAAAACTGCTTTCTTACAGGGTAAAGAAATAGAAAGGGATGTTTTCATACGTCCACCTAGGGAGGCAGATTGTCCAAACAAATTATGGCATCTGCAAAAGTGTGTATATGGGTTGGGGGATGCTTCTCTCCACTGGTATTATCAAGTGAAAGCTGTTATGATTGAGACTGGAGCACAGATGTCCAAAGTAGACCCTGCTGTATTTTATTGGGTAGATGAGAGAGTGAATTTAATTGGTGTATTTGTCATTGTAGATGATTTTATGTGGGCAGGTGATTCTAAGTTTGAGGAATCAGTGATGAGTCAAATTCGTTTACGTTTCTGTATTGGAAAGGAAGAGCTTTTAAATATGTCGGGATTGTGTTGGTGAGTGAAAAGAGCCAGATTTATCTTGAACAAAGTGATTATGCCAACAACCTGATTCCTATTCAGATAGCAAGAGCCAGAGTGTTAGAAACAGAATCACCACTGACTGAAAATGAGAAGGACTTACTGAGATCTAAAGTAGGACAGATACTGTGGATAGCATGTCAAAGTCGCCCAGATGTACTGTTCGATGCATGTATGTCAGGTTAGAGATTTGTTATGTGCTAACAAGGTAATCATTATGCACATATTATTATTGTGTTTAAAGTGAATATGTTTTGTTTATATTTTACTCCAGTTAGAAAACTTAAATCGGATAGTGTACCCGTTAAGTTTCAGCATTTGGGTGATGGTGAATTGTCCTTAGTAGTCTTCAGTGACGCCTCACTGGGTAATCTTCCTGATGGCAGTAGTCAAGGAGGATATTTAATTTTTCTCATGGGGGAAACTGGAAAATTCTCACCGATTTGTTGGAATTCAAAGAAGATTCGCCGGGTAGTGCGTAGCACTTTAGCTGGGGAAACACTTGCCATGGCCGATGGCATCGATTCTGCAATGTTCATTTCAACTTTGTATGTAGAACTGACAGGTAGTGATAGTAGATATACCAAGTTGCCACTTGTTTGTGTAACTGATTGTAAGTCTTTGTATGAAGCTGTTAAATCCACTAAACTAGTCAGTGAAAAACGACTACGTATAGAGGTTAGTGGTATTAGGGAACTGATTGAAAGCAATCAGATTAAAGAGTTCCTATGGTCTGAAAGTAAAAATCAACTTGCAGACTGCCTCACTCAGAGAGGTGCTTCTCCGCTAGTGTTATTGAAGGTACTTCAAGAGGGGATTTTGGAAATTTACTACATTCTGTGATTTTGATCTTGTCAGATAATATTTAGTTTGTAAACCTGCTTCTTTAACAACAAAAAATATAGAGGAGATTGTTAACTTGATGTACGATAAACTCCCACCATGCATTGGGATAAACATCCGGTTGACCTTTCATGCAGTGAATTGCGCATGTGCAGTACTTTGAGTCACATGCTCCTTGTGTTTTCTGGAGCTGTGCAGACTGTATTTCTGTGAACAGGATTCTAATAAAGATGAAACCGTTTACCGATATTGCCGAGTTCGTACTTTATTAGTTGAAGTCAAAATCTTCATCATTATCTCCACTGACAAATGTGTTAGATCGTACACAAACTCTTGATGAAAAGCACTTTCCGCCATGATGTATTTGCATGATTTGACCTGCAACAACGTCCTTTGACCCAATGGGTCATGTCTGTTATTAACCAATCAGAATGCTGTGTTGTACCGACGCAATTCTTGAAAATTTTCTGATAACACAATGCAGAAGTGAATTATCAATGTCGAAGTATGATCTGTTGGAATTGATTTCATCAAATAAACGGCATGTTTTTTTAAAAAAAACAAGCAATTAATATTTATAGGTAAACTGAATATGGCATGAAATATTTACCGCATTTAAATTTTATTAACAAGTCATTGTTGAAGCGTAGTTTACGCACGGATAACATGGTCTACGCATTCACAACATATTCACAACAGTCGATATCCACACTGTATCATATAAAAAAGATTACCTGTATTTATTAAGCAATGATCAAAGCAATGATCAAAGACCAAGTTTGCCGAATGTGACCCCAAATATAAATATTGCCCAAAAGTGGGGAGTTGGCGCTAACGTGGTCCAGTACAGTATATGTTAGTCATATCTCTTGTGCAATGCCTCAATTATAGCACTATAGTTGCACGTTCTTATCTGCAACAGTGCTTGAGATATTACAGCTATGCATATTAATGAGGTCACATGACCTTTAATTATGCAAAACAGTAATTAATTTGCATTTTCATCCCTGAAGTAAGCCTATCTGCGAATTATCCAAAAGCACCTATGTTTCAATGAAATTTGATGAGTGGTACTCAAGTTATCTGTAGAACACTAATAAATTGGTTAATTTATTGAATCTGATGTGTTTTCGAGACATTGGTGGAAAAGCTAAATTGGGTTATTATTATGACATCGAAAACAATAGAATTTACTCCGTAAAACGTTCAGTACTCTTCAGACAGTCTCCTGCACACGGTACGGGTAATCTCAGAACAACCACAATTGCAAAGAAGAAAAGTTCATAATGGTCATCATTCATAAGAATTTTGGAATCACAGCAAGGTATACAGAGCCAATAATGACTGGCTGGCTGGCTGGCTGAATGTTGAAATTAAACCTGTTCATTGCCACTCTTTGTGACAAGTACAACTGGATTTTTTACATGCACTGAGGATAGGAGCAGCACAAAGGACAAACAGATTTTATGTTCATCAAAAAGAAACCATTCTCTCTCCATTACAAATACCACAAACTGCTAACCGAGGGAGTCTAACTCACAAACTCTCTATTATGGATGGACATGAAAACCATTGTGCCACACACCATCATCATCATTTTAAGGTAGAAGCCTAACTCATAATTTTTGAGATAGTTGGTCATAAATCGCATGACAATGTTTAATGGTTTATTATGTAAAATCATGAAGCTAAAGTCCCATGGCACCATGAAATAGCATTCTTCTGCGTGTTACAGTGATGTATTCTGGGTAATTTGTCCTAATATTTTTTCAAATGCTATGCTGAACACAATGTTGCAATTTTTGACACTTTGACACTAAAATAATAAATTCTTATTCCCAAAAAGAGTAACCATTTGAAGGTGATTCAAAATTGAAATTATAGATCACAGTGAATTAGACTATTTATTGTTTTGATGATGACAATCACATAATACATACCTTCAGTGATCAGCTTCCACCATTCCATATACTTTGATAGAATCACCCACTACATACCTGCAGTGATCAGCTTCCACCATTCCATATACTTTGATAGAATCACCTAATACATACCTGCAGTGATCAGCTTCCACCATTCCATATACTTTGATAGAATCACCTAATACATACACGCAGTGATCAGCTTCCACCATTCCATATACTTTGATAGAATCACCTAATACATACACGCAGTGATCAGCTTCCACCATTCCATATACTTTGATAGAATCACCTAATACATACACGCAGTGATCAGCTTCCACCATTCCATATACTTTGATAGAATCACCTAATACATACACGCAGTGATCAGCTTCCACCATTCCATATACTTTGATAGAATCACCCACTACATACCTGCAGTGATCAGCTTCAACCATTCCATATACTTTGATAGAATCACCTAATACATACCTGCAGTGATCAGCTTCCACCATTCCATATACTTTGATAGAATCACCTAATACATACCTGCAGTGATCAGCTTCAACCATTCCATATACTTTGATAGAATCACATATATTAATAGCCAGTAACATTGTGAACCACCCAGTACTCAGCCAAGACCCAGTCGCCCCTCTAAAATCAAATATATTAATAATATTTTTATAATAATAATATTATTTTTTATATAGTGCATTACATAAATAATCTCAATGCATTTGATACAAAAAGAACAAGCCATGCATGGCACAGTCCCCGTTAATTATCGAATTTAAGATATATAGTTTTGTTTATAGTAATATAGCTGGAATATAACCATGTCAGGAATATGATTTTTTAACATTAAAATGATCGTCAAACAAGTACTTGTCCATATTGAGAGATATTGTTCTGGAACAGCATTCAAAATCAGCCATTTTGAATACATGTATATATATGTATATATATATATATAACATGATGTATAACGCATATTTCAAATTTGAATATAATCAGTCAAAGCATTTAAGAGATATGGCTCTAGAAGCCCAATCATTAAAACAAAATTGCCGCCAGACAGCCATTTTGAATCCAATCTGAAAAATAAATGCTGTGCATCAGAAACCTGCTATGACTAATATATGTACCAAGTTTGAACGAAATCCATCCATAAATGCCAGAAATGTTTGATATTTGATGATTATTTAATACAAAAATGACCACCATTCGACCATTTTGAATAGGATCGTCAAACAAATATATTTATCTATCTACGACATGATGTATAATGAATATTTAAAATTTGAACATAATCAGTGAAAGCAAGTCAGACATATGGCATGAGAACCACATACATTAAAACAAAATGGCCACCAGTCGGCCATTTTTAATCTAATCTGAAAAACAAAATTTATTTGCATCAAGGTCCCATAATGTCTAATGTATATACCAAGTTTGAACAAAATCCAAGAAATGCTTGATTTTTATGGTTTTTTAGCCCAAAAAAATGGCTGCCATTCGGCCATCGTGAATTAGATCGTGAAACAAATTGACGTGCATATGTATAATATCATGTATGATGTATGTGTGAAGTTTGAATGTGATTGGTCCAAGCATTACTAAGATACAGGTCCGGACGGACGGACGGACGGACGGACGGACGGACGGACGGACGGACGGACGGACGGACGGACGGACGGACGGACACACAGAGGTCAAAACACAAGTCTAATAACAAATCAACTCCCGTGTGCCGACAGTATTGGAGACACATTAACATAATAATAGATAATCAATATGCTTGTTTATCACATTAAATTAATCATGTCAGTGGATTATCTCAATGAGCCAAATGAATTATTATACAAATTAAGCAATTGTTATGCATAGATTTAGGTCTGTTTATTGTTTCAGGGTGCACTTGTACAAAGTTTCATTATAATGTGGTGATTAATCCTAACTAAATTAGTGGAAAGCTGAAAAGTAAATTATTATGCAAATTAGGTAATTATTACAGATGCAATTAAACCTAAAACTAATTTGATCATCACATTGTGTTAGAGTACATACGTACCAAGATTCATTGATTTAAGATAAGTACTGTCACAGACCATCTATGTATCAAGTTTCATTTAAATGCGATTAGAACCAAAAATTATGATTTAGTATGCAAATTAGGTAATTAATATGATTTAATTCAAAACTGAGCGGGTTTGTGCATTGTCTGGGGCATCAATGTACCAAGTTTAATTGAAATGGAATAATTAGTACATGTGATATCAGTGTAAAAGATGAAAATTAGCTAATTATGCAAATTATGTGATTAATATGGACTGATTTTAACCAAAAACTAATCAGATCTGCACTGTCCTAGAAAATCTACAATGTATGTACCAAGATTCATTGAAATGGGATAATTAGTACTTGCGATATCAGTGTAAAGCCAAAAATTAAGTAAACTAATTATGCAAATAAGTTGATTAATATGTACACATTTTTACTTTAAATTAATCAGGTCTTTGGATTGTTCTAGAGCATCTATGTGCAAAAAAGTAATGAAATAATAATACTAATAGTATCAAAAGTTGAAAATTTATTAATTATGCAAATTAGGTAATTAATATTTCACATATCTGTCTGTGCATCGTCCTATGTATCTATGTAAGTTTCATTGAAATGTGATGATTAGTACCTGAGATATCGGTGGAAAAGCCGAAAATTGACTAATCATTATGTAAATTAGGTCAATTATATGCATGGATTTTTACCCAAAACTAATCACATCTGTACATTAGTCCAGAACATCTATGTACCAAGTTTCATCAAAATCTAATGAATGGCTCTTTAGATATCAGTGGAACAATCGAGGAACAGCTAAAAATTAGCTAATTATCATGCAAATTAGGTAATTAATATGCATGGATTTCAACTAAAACCTGATCAAATCTGCACATTAGCCCAGAGAATCTATACACCAAGTTTCATTAAAAACCAACATGTGGTTCTTGAGATATCAGTGGAACACACGGACACACACGGACACACACACACACACACACATACATACATACATACATACATACATGCAGACAGGGTAATAGTCCAGTCAATTTATGGTTTGACCCATCACAAATTGCAATAGAAATAATTTCTTCACAATGCATTCCAGGGAGGTGCCTAGATTAACATACTAAAAGTCTAGGAAAAACTATATATTAAATATAACTGCAAAGACTCCCATTGTGTGCTTCGCACACGGGTGTCAAAAATACACGTTCTACTATTTAAAGTTAAAAATCCATTAGGTAGACTAAATTTAGATAAGAATTTGGCTAAAAAGTACAAATATTTTGAATAAAAGTACTAAAATAGTATAATCAATAAAATTGAACCTAAAATGTAGACTGGCCCAGTCGGGCGATTAATTTGTGTTTTGTAGTTTAAATTAAATAAAATAAAAAAATCGCGAAATGGAGGTGTTAGCGCGAAATCACCCCGACTGGTTTATTCTGCAGGAAATTCATTGCGATTAAATATTCATGAATACCCACAGGTGGGCGCGGAAACACTTGCAAAATGAGGTGAACATGGTAAAGGTCACACAGCAGACATAACATGGTGGCAAGTTAAAATTCAAGTTTGTCGTAGTCGTCGTTTCTAATTCATCACAATTTGTAAAAAAAGTAACTCGTACTAGTCGTAGAATTGAAAAAAAAATCGGCTGCTACAACCAGCTGACGTCTTCTCGGTCAGAGATCAGTTGAAGAGACGTTGTGATTGGCTTAGATGATTGTCAATTAGAACATCATTAACATAATTACCAGTTGAAAAATTGATGGGTTCCTGCAGTGTCGATAGAGGGCCATGCAGAATAAACCAGTCGGGGTGATTTCACAGTTACAGGGGATTTCGCGCTAACACCTCCATTTCCCGATTTTTTGTATTTTATTTGAACTACAAAAACAAACTAATCGCCCCGACTGCGCCAGTCTACCTAAAATGTTTAAACGAAGACTGTGCAATGCATAGTATTTGAATAGTCCTCCCAGTTGTTTACTTGGTGCTTGAGTATATTAATGTGGTTATTACTATCCTTTCAGTCATTCTTTGAACGATTATGTTTAACTAAATATTGCTACACTACAGCAAGTTATTATCAACATTTTCGGTAAATGTACAGCGATTGCTTCCAATGTTGTTGAAGTTGTTTTGCTACAATAAAGTTTGTTTTGATACATTTGCGATGCACCCGTCATTGAACCCACAATGCATTTCAACTCAGATCTGATCGAACTGACAGTCATGGCAGAATACTTATTCAAAGTAGAGTTTGCTTATTATCGGGATACAAGAATTTTTTAAAACTAGCGCCGAAGGCGCATATTAGTTTTTATGTTTATATAAGAGATTGCATACTTACCTTTGGTTAATGAAATTTTAATTTCATAAACAAATGGGATAATTGCCAATTATCATATAATACTGGTTAAATAAAATCGAAATAACAGTGGATAGCTCCCGTAGGGGGCGTCCTTCCCCTGTCATCTGATTTGCATACTTCCAGATCTTTTTGACCACGATATTGATTCGTAGCTATTTATCTGGGGTGGTTTTGGGTGGGAAGGTAAGTATGCAATCTCTTATATAAACATAAAAACTAATATGCGCCTTCGGCGCTAGTTTTAAAAGTTTATTACAGAGTATTGCATACTAACCCCTTTGGTTAATGAAATTTTAATTTCATAAACAAATGGGACAGATTACCAGAGAATATCTCTTGGCAGATAAATACTACCCCACCTGATTATGGAATTGAAAAAATTCCATCCCCCCAACTGTATAACTCCCGCTAACTGAATAATTCTTGCAGTTGCGGAAAGTTACATGCCCTATTGTTTCGTTACAACTTGGCCTGTCACTAGGTAGCCTAACGAGTGTAGGCCCTGTGACTCGGCCGCTAGGTCTTTCAGGTAATAAGAGAGAAAAGTGTTGCTAGTTTTCCAGGACCCGGCTGCTAGCACCTGGGCTAAAGAAGCTCCGCTAGCAAATGCCAGTGTATTACCTATGCCTCTTAAGTCATGCATCTTGGCAGTGACTTTGCCTGCCTCTGTGCTCAAATACTTATCACTATAAGCGTGGTAAACTGTCTCTTTTACCCATCTCGCTAACGTGAATTTCGACGCCGCTGAGCTTTGTTTACCTTTTTGGTAACAAACGAACATCGACCTTTGACCCCTTCTGACCCCGGAAGTACGTTTCTTATAATAAGCTAGCGCACGTACCGGACAAAGAATTCTGTCTTGTTTTTCATTGGAAATATTGCTCAGTGCCGGGATAACGATCGGAGTCGCCGTCTCGTGCAGTTTCTGATTTTTTCCTCTGAATTTTACTGATGTCATTAAAATCGCTTTATCGGGATAAAACACCGTAAAATTGTCTTCAAATGACAGACCGTGTATTTCGCTAACTCGCCTCCCTGAAGCGAGTGCTAGTAGAAAAACAGTCTTTTTCGTCCAGTCCTGTAGTGACGCCAATTCCTTCGGTTCGTATGGGAATTGTCGTAGCGCTTCAAGGACTACTGACAAGCTCCATGCAGGTGCTTTGTACCTCTCAATGGGGCCCGCCTGTGTAATAAAGCCCTTGAACAGATCGGAGATTGTCGGGTCATCCGAAATGTTTTTGTCTAGGCTTAGTTTGAGTACAGAGTTGATCGCCGATTTATAGTTTTCTACTGTCCCCGGTTTCAACTTTTTTTCGTTGATCAAATAAGAAAAAAACTCCGCTACTTGGGGCAAAGAGGGATAGAGTGGATGTATATCCCCTGCAAGACACCAATTACGAAATTTTTCCCAGTGGTATTGATACAATCCATTTGAGGAATCCCTAAGCCCGGCCGTCGTTGTTTGCGACACTTGGCTTGAAAACCTTTGCGCAATTCTAAATTGCTGGATAGTTTCCACACGTGAAGTTGGTACAGCTCCTGGTTGGTTGGTGTATAACCGCCGGGTTGTGTCAACGTGATTTCTTGTGGCAGGCTTCTCGGATGGTCCGTTAGCAGAGACAGCAGTAACGGAAACCAAGTCTGAGACGGCCAGTTCGGTGCCACTAGAATCATGTGCGAGTTCTCCGATTGTTCCAGTTTTTGTAACGTTCGGTGGATCAATGGAAATGGTGGGAATGCGTAACTGAACATTCCGCCCCACTCCATCTGAAGTGCGTCCCACGTCAGTGACTGTTTGTCCGGATAACGCGTCACAAAAACGGGACGTTTTTTTGTTTTCCGGTGTTGCAAACAGATCTACCTGGGGTTCCCCCAACATGTCGAACACTAGGCTTACTGCCGTCTGTGACAGCTCCCATTCTGTGTCGTCGTAGGGTTTCCCCCGGGATAGCGAGTCCGCTACACCGTTTTGGACTCCCGGTATATGTTTGCACATCAGCTCGACTTTGTTTTGTGCACACCACTTTAGCACTGCTACAGCATGGTCGTTTAACGACTGTGATTTCGTTCCCCCTTCCTTGTTGAGGTAAGCTACTACAGTCTGATTGTCGGATCTTATTAACACGGCCCGGTTTTTTACCGCTTTTTTGAAGGATTGCAGGGAGAACTGCTCCGCTAGCATTTCCAGTCGGTTTATGTGAAATTTCCTTTGTTTTTCGTTCCACTGACCGTGTGCAATCCCGTCTATGCAGTGCCCTCCCCAGCCCGTCATGGATGCGTCCGTCACCAACGTTACTGTCGGTTTCGCCTTGTCCATGGGAATCCCCGCCGTGAGGTTCTTGAGGTTGCCCCACCACGGAAGTGATTCCAGAAAGGCCGGTGTGAACAGTACCGGTTTTTCGTATTTTATCCCGTCCTTTGATAGTCGCATTTTTAACTGTGCGTCTAACACTAGGCGTTGGATCGGTCTGGACTGTAGCGCCGCTCTCGGTACTAAGCCCCTCATCGAAGTTAACATCCCCACTAGTCGCATTACCTGGCGTAGTGTGGCTTGTTTTTGTTTTAGAAATGATTGTATCATTTTTTGTACATTGTCGATTCTGTGCTGGGCTGGTCGGATCATGCCTTTCTCCGCATCCAGTTCCATGCCCAGAAAGACTATTTTCTGCGTCGGTATTAATTCTGATTTTTCCATATTTATCAGAAAACCTAGCTTTAACAGTAGACTGACAGTCCGCTCGGTTGATTGACAAATCAGGTTCCGATTTTGACTTTTTATCAGCCAGTCGTCTAAGTAGGGGTTGACGTCTGCTGCGTTCTTGTGCAGTAACGCCACCACTGTGCGTAGAACTTTTGTAAACAGAAGTGGGGCTGACGTCAGGCCGAAAGGTAGGACGGTGTACTGATACGTTACACCGTTCACCACGAATCGTAACAAGCGCCTGCTTTCTGTGTGTATTGGTATGTGCAGGTAAGCGTCGGTCAAGTCGAGGGACGTCATCCAGTCCCCTTTTTGAATTGACGCTCACACTAGTGCCGGAGTTAACATTTTGAACGTTTCTTTCTTCACAAATTTGTTCAACTCCTTTAAATCCAGCACCAGCCTGTACCCACCGTTGGATTTCTTGACGGGAAATAACCTTGAGATGAAAGAATTTTTCGGGTTTTGTACCCGCTGAATTACCTTTTTTTCGAGTAGTATTTCCACGCTTTCTTTCAGTATTGTTGACTGAGTAGAGCCCGGTTTCCCCGAAATACATGTTCTTTTTTTGCATTTCGGTTCTTTTATCAACGGTATTCGATACCCGTGTGTTATTATCGATATCACATACGGATCGTTTATAGTTTCTTTCTACCGGGGAATACATTTCTGCAGACGCAGTGCCACCGGCGTCGAGGGACTCACCAACCCTCGGTCGCTTGTGGCGGTATACATTGACATCGCCGATTTCTCCATTTCCCCCTGGAGTGAATGCGGCGTTATATCCCCGTTTAACGTCCCCCCCCTTTTTTTCCAACCTGGAGGGGAGTAGGGACTCTGCCTTACGGGTTTCTGTTTTTTTCACCGGTCGATGCGTCATACTCCCTAGGTCCACGCATTCGGCCGGTTGTTTGTTTATACGATCGCCCACCGACCTGAGGTGCGGCCGACCGTGTTTTTGTTGTGCACGATTGAGTTCCCGCCATCCTGGGCACTGAACAAAATCGCTTAATGCACGATGTTTTGCACGACTTGGTTCCCGCCGACCTGGGCACTGAACCGAATCGTTTAATGCAAGTGGTATATGTGTAAGGGGATCTGTGGTTTGATTTGTTTGACAAAAATACTCGGAGACTTGAGTAATATTTGACATGTTTAATCGCACCTTGTTTTGATACATTACCATATTTGCTGACGTATAGTCAGGAAGACTTTTTAGTGTTACCAGTCTGTTTCGAGAATTGTTTATTCTGTGGCTGCTGGTTTTCACTTTTTCCTTTTGCCTGATTCGGGTTTGCCTTTGCGTTTCCCTTGGGCTGACCCGTAGTAGCTTGGTTAACTGGCTTTGCCTTGGTCGCGATGCTCTGTTTGTTATTAGCGGCTTGCTTGGCTTTAAAGGCGCCTTCGATCATCACACGGTTAACTTTTGCCGCTGCTTTCTCATTCAACTTAGAATTCACAGCGCTGAGTTTTCCGTCGAATAATTTGGTCCCTCTGAAATCGATCGTCGCCAATTCGTTCTTGATTTCAGCGTTGGCGGCTGTCTTTAGCATAGCGGACCAAACTGCTGCACGGCGAGAGTGTTGAATAGTCGCTCGTAACTGGAGGTGACTCTGTATTATGTCAGCGTCGACGACGTTAGTCGCGACCAACAGCGGCTCTAATGTGCTAAACAGTTCATCCTTGGTGATGTTGCCTGTTTTGAATTTCGCTAACTGAATTTGTGTAGTAGTAGTGAAAAATCTCTTCTTAATGCAAGAGAAGTGTCCCAAACGTTGTTTTCCAATCTACATAGCGTTGACTGGGACAGGCAATACGGGATGTAAACTTGTGGTTTGCCGAGTGGATGTTTCGTTATACTTCCTTCGGCGACCATTTCCCGGACGCATGGCTCCAGTTCTGGTGGTTGTACGCCGAGAGGTCGTTCGTGCAGGCTGGCGTCGGTACCGACCGGTGTTTTCCACTCATCAGCGGGCGGTATGACTTTTTGGTAGCGTCTGCTCCAATCGTCCCGGTTAGTCCCCAAGAAGTCGTCCTTGGTGGCTGTAGCGGTTTTCTCGGTAACTTCACGATCCCATTTGCCTCCTCCGATCACGCGTTGTGTTATAGCAGCGCCCTGTGTCAGTCGGGGAGACCATGGTAGCATTGCTGAAGTCGTAAAAGTGTCCTTTTTCGGCAGTGTAGACAAACCGATCGAGAAACGTGGGGCGTCCGCCATCGGTGGAATCGGTAGAGGTAAGATTTTCTTGACCATAACCGCACCTTTCGTGATAGCATCGGAGCGGATTTTGAATTCGGGGTCCTCCTTGTCGGTACCACTCGCTGTTGTGGTTTTCGACGAGCCGGCCTCCCCCGCGTTGCTTGTAGCATCTTCAGTAGAAAAAATCACGCCTGCCTCAGCCAGTGCGTCTTCAACATTTTCTCGCACCACTGTTGTGTAGGATTTTTTCTTTTCCGCCTGGAGAGCGCTGACACTCCATGCTTTTGGTGGTACCTCTTCGTCTACTGGGTTTTCCAAAACTTTAATTTTTCTGGTCAGTAGATCCACCTTGTTCTGTAAATGCGCTATAACACTTTGCTCATTGTCAGTCTCCTTTGGACGTTTTTGGCTGGGTTCGTCTGCCAATAGTTCGTCCTCAGCGTTGGTAGGTACCGATGAAACCGAAGACTCCTCCAAATGACGTTTTTTTGGATTTCTTCTTTCCTGATTTTCCCGTTGACTTGCGTAGGCGGGAATCCCAGTTCCAAGTTTCTATCGGCCAGGCGAGGCAAACACCGCAGTTGATGTGCCCATTACATTTTCTGCCACATGGAATGCAAATACGGTGATCATCGTAAGTGAGCATCGATATATGGCACTCTTCACACTTTCGTCCGAAAGTGTTTGAATCCGAAGTGCTGGGATGAACGGTGTTCAACTCTCCGGTATCCATATTTTCCGCCATCTTGAAACTGAAGGCGGGCTTTTGAGTTTCGTTACTAAAACTACAATTTTTTACTCAAGGTGACTAAGTACGAAGTTCTTGATGTCCACAAGAGCTTCCTGACACACTAATAGTTCGGTGGCTGTGTTGATGGGTGGTAACAATGTATTTCCACCGCAAAAACAATGATATTTTGGCAAGCCCAAATTTCAACCGTGAATCAATCTCGTGGTTAAAAATGGAAGTATGCAAATCAGATGACAGGGGAAGGACGCCCCCTACGGGAGCTATCCACTGTTATTTCGATTTTATTTAACCAGTATTATATGATAATTGGCAATTATCCCATTTGTTTATGAAATTAAAATTTCATTAACCAAAGGGGTTAGTATGCAATACTCTGTAATAAACATACCAAAATATATATATCACAAGCTGAGTTTCATAGTGATGACTTTGATTACAACAGTTTTATTGACCGCCTTCACTAGCGAGACACCATTTTTAAGGCGAATGAACGCACTTCGCGTTCAAATTATGGACGAAGAAAATCAGAAATTGGATTTACCAACAAACCATCGATTCAAACAGTTGGTCATCGACAATCTTCGTTCAACTACACCAGGAGTCATAATAAAGGCAAAACTATTCATTCTGGATGGGTCACCTACATGTATGATGAAACAGAATGAAAACCAACTGTGTGACCGACTGCCGGCTTATCTACTGAAGCAGATAAAATATCAAAGCGGATAAAACTAGACTTTCACTTGGACACACACGCGGTTGCTAGATCCGCTATGGACTCAGACAATATGTTGTCTGCATATATTATATGCAGTAGATTTCGTCACACCAACCCTTTTCGCTATGTCAGCAAAAGATATTCCTTCTAAATACAGCTCAACTATCTTTTCGCGAATCGCAGGTGGAGTCGGGAATCCCTGTTTACTTCGCTGTGAATGTGATAGTCACAGTCAACGAGTGCATGATTGGACAGTGGAGCGGCGACTTGAAGTCTGGGTGCATCGCGAATGTATCAAAACAAACTTGATTGTAGCAAAACAACATTGGAAGCAATTGCTGTACATTTACCGACAATGTTGATAATAACTTGCTGTAGTGTAGCAATATTTAGTTAAACATAATCGTTCAAAGAATGACTGAAACGACAGTAAAATTGAAATGTATTTGAAAAAAATCTATGACCATTCAATCATTTTTAAAAAATGTATTATTCCAATATCTTAAATTTCAAAAGAAATTTAACTTTTGATGTAACTGAAAAGGTTTTATTTTGTTGTTATTTCTTCCTCACAGTGTACATCCTGTGTATGAACTTGGGTCAAATTAACATGTTTTTCTTGAAACGATAGTAACTCACTATTTACTTCTCAAACAACACACACTTTAATATGGTTCTAACTGTATTACATCATTTTGAAGCATAGCTCTGTATTTAAGATCTTGTTGTGCCAAGTCAAATTTACTATTTCTTTTCAATATAATTCCAAGATAAGGGTAGATTGACACTCTTTCTAATTCTAACACTATCTATTTTTAATGACTTGATTTATTTATATTAATGCTTAATTTCCATTAGTTTTTAGTAAATTTCAAGATTGCAAAATTGCTTTCTGATAGTAAAATTAGGTCATCTGTATACAGTAAACATTGCAGTTTAAAGATTGCAGCCATTTTGTAAATGCATTTCATTATTCGCTGGTTTTTAATTTCACTATTTTAATTGGTAAGTGAAATTTGCTAAATCCACATGAACTTGTAAAATAACAATAGAACTCATTGTTTTCCTGCCAAGTTTGTCAACTTACAATCCAGTGAAATTGTTCAAAACATCAAAATAGTGAAATTAAATGGCAGTGAAAATAAACAAGTTATGGTTTTCGTCAATAGTGGCCATCATAATTTCTGTTTTATATCTTTTAGAAAGTCTTATTATACTAATCATATGTAAAATTTATTTCATATTATCTTTTTAACTTTTTACCTGCATATACATTTAACCTGTAAATTCCTAATGTAGACAACTAAAAAAGTATTTATTATTTCCTCATTGCAGATACATTTTTGGTTACAGACTGCATATTTAGAGTCAACAATCTTTAAATTTTGTCTGTCTTATCAGATTTGACATAAATTATCCGTAAGAAATGCAATTATAGTCACTGCTCTCTCAGTAGAGTTAATGTTATCTGCACAATTTATTCACAATGTATTTGTTGTATTTAAATAATGAAATTAATTTTCATTTTCGACAGGTTGCTATGACAATTTCATACTTTTACGTCAGTTATCAATCTTTCTAAGTAGTTCAAAGTCGCGACCAATTTGAGTTGTTTTGGTAATGCAATTACTGTACTTCCCCCGAGTACAAGTCCAGGGGCCTGAACATGTAAAAATCGGGAAAATTAGGGGGTGGGTTTGTACTCGAGGACCACCTCAGAAAAGAAAATTTTTTGCGGGTTTAAAATTGTAACCATCTTCCCAACCACGAAAAATCATCAAAATTACATTTTTCGTTTACAGCGCCGGTCTCGGAGAAATATAACATCTTTAGCTCTGCTGTCGACTTTGTCGAACAGAGCTTATCATATGAGTGATTGTCCATATGAGTGATTGTCCGTCTTCGTCCGTCGTCCTCCACGTTTTACTTTTTCGACTTCTTCTTGAAAACTACAAGCCCAAATGCTATGATACTTGGTGTACTACAGTACATGTACCTTGGGTAGACCTCTCTCAGATTTGTTCATATGATGCTTGTTGCTTGTTTTGATTTCCAGAACAATTTTTACAATGAAGAAACAAACATATTCATAAAAATACACACATTTTATCACAATACGGTTTACATACCGTCTGAATTTACAATGCAAAAATGAGTAGGGTCTGTGGGGAAACAGTCAATAGCAAGATCTTTATTATTATCTTCGTTGTGGAATGTTTTCAATCATATGCAAACTCTCGATATAAAGCAATTTCCGCCATGGTGTTTTTCACCATGATTTGACAGGTCACCTCTTTCGTTAACCACTCAAAATGCTGACGAAGTCATTTTTTCAACGCAATGTGGAAGTGAATTACCGCGATTTAAAAACGCGATCTGATTTCGACAAAAAACAGTGATTTTTTTTCCCTAAGGCTGTTGATTCACAATTTTCAAAAGGTAAACAGAGGGTGGAGGAAGTATTTGAACTTTTCACAGTCGCCAATAAGTCATGTCAAAGAATAGTTTGCTCATTCTCATCCCATTCACAAATTCTCAATGGACATGATTATTCAGAAAAGTAAAACGATTTTCAATGACCAGGTTTCACGACTTGACGATCACATTTTTGGGGTTTCTAAAACTACATTGTACTACTCAAAACAAATATGGATTACTTCAGTATTGCAACATCGGGGTTCATTCTGAGTAAATAACAGAATAGAAAAGGTGTGAACCAAGTTCCGTATGTTCGCCGGCCATGCACTCTGAAATTAATGAGTTTTATCGTAAAAGCAGGAACCAAACTACCGTACCAATCACCATTTTTATGCAATAAAAACACTTTTTACATGCATATTTTAATAAATGTCATCGACGCCTGGTAAAACACCCTGGGCCTATACTCGGGGATGCCCTCAACCTGTTAAATGTCTAAAAGGTGGGGCTTATACTCGAGGAGAGGCTTATGCTCGGCGAAGTACGGTATAATTGAAAGCTGTGTACTTGAATTATTTATCACCTGTGTTGTTGGCTTACTACTAGTACCTTGGATTAGTAAAGCATCTGAACATCAGTTTTGTGTTTTTTAATAATTTAGTTGTCAAAATTAGCGAGTCAATCAACATAAAAATACCTCCAAAGATTGGGAACATTCAGACCAACATCTATTATAACTTAGCAGTACACAGAAATTGTTTTCCCAATATGCTGTTTGCCAAACTAACATGAAATATGAAGTGTCACTCAACATTATAATGATAAGAATTTCCCCCAAATCATTTAGCACTGGCTACAAATTGCCAGGAAACTGTTTCAATATGCAAATGAAGAAAGAATTTGCTAGGAATCCTTTGAAACACTCACAGAATTTAATTTAATTTAATTCAATTCTGATGACAAAAAGCTACAAAACAAGTTGTGACTGTGTCATATCTTATTTATTAAACTTGTAGTATTTTTACACACTCATCACCAAAAGCTGTGAACATATGAAAACTACTCATTTAGTGAATTAGATATCAAACAGTCACTATTAAAGATCCTCTATTTATTATTAATACAATTTATAAGCAAACTGAAAAGCTTTTCAGTGTTCACTTACCTTGTTTTTCCTGTTTCTATTTCATAAGTTTTATCACATTTGTTCATTTGTTCTTGTGTTAGATAATAAAAATCAATAGAATTCTTGTATTTTATTGCCAATTTTTTACCAATGTTGTATGAACCTCCTTTACCATCACTTCTCATTGTTTTCTCTGGTCCCCACATTACAACATAGTTTGCTGCATCAACAGTGTTTAAAAGATCATTTTCTTTTTTTTGTACAAAACCAATGGATGAGTGCGCCACCATTCTTAGTGTAGTTTTTCTACCAACATCTTTCTCATATCCCTTAACTGGGGCGTCATTCATTCTTAATACACATTCTGAACTGTCAATATCTTTTCCAGCGTTGGAGTCCAGAAGATGTCCTGAACTTGAAATCAATGCACATTCTTGGCAGTGAAGTTGGAGAAACTGTGAATTAAATTAAATCAAAAATTAAGTTGTAGTAAAAACAAGTCAAGCATGGCACAGTCCCAGTTAGTTATCAAAATTATAATAAATAGTTTTATTTATAGTAATATAGCTGGAATATGTCAGGAATATGATTTTTTAACATTAAAATGATTGACATTTGTATCTGATTGTCAAACAAGTACTTGTCCATATTGAGAGATATTGCTCTGGAACAGCATTCAAAATCAGCCATTTTGAATACATGTATAACGAATATATAAAATTTTAATATAATCAGTCAAAACAAGTCGAAGATATGGGTCTTCATTAAAACAAAATGGCCACCAGACGGCCATTTTGAATCCGATCTGAAAAATAAATGATGTGCATCAGGAACCTGTAATGTCTAATATATGTACCAAGTTTGAAAGAAATCCATCCATAAATGCTTGATATTTGATGATTTTTTAGCACAAAAATGGCCACCATTTGGCCATTTTGAAAAGGATCGTCAAACCAATATATCTGTTTATCTATGACATGATGTATAATGAATATTTAAAATTTGAATATAATCAGTCAAAACAAGTCGGAGATATGGGTATAGAAGTCCATTCATTAAAACAAAATGGCCGCCAGACAGCCATTTTGAATCCGTTCTAAAAAATAAATGATGTGCATCAGGAACATGTAATGTCTAATATGTGTACCAAGTATGAATGAAATCCATCCATAAATGCCAGAAACGCTTGATATTTGATGATTTTTTAGCACAAAAATGGCCACCATTTGGCCATTTTGAAAAGGATCGTCAAACCAATATATCTGTTTATCTATGACATGATGTATAATGAATATTTAAAATTTGAATATAATCAGTCAAAACAAGTCGGAGATATGGGTATAGAAGTCCATTCATTAAAACAAAATGGCCGCCAGACAGCCATTTTGAATCCGTTCTAAAAAATAAATGATGTGCATCAGGAACATGTAATGTCTAATATGTGTACCAAGTATGAATGAAATCCATCCATAAATGCCAGAAACGCTTGATATTTGATGATTTTTTAGCACAAAAATGACCACCATTCGGTCATTTTGAATAGGATCGTCAAACCAATATATCTGTTTATCTATGACATGATGTATAATGAATATTTAAAATTTCAATATAATCATTCAAAACAAGTCGGAGATATGGGTATAGAAGTCCATTCATTAAAACAAAATGGCCGCCAGACAGCCATTTTGAATCCGTTCTGAAAAATAAATGATGTGCATCAGGAACCTGTAATGTCTAATATATGTACCAAGTTTGAAAGAAATCCATCCATAAATGCTTGATATTTGATGATTTTTTTAGCACAAAAATGGCCAACATTTGGCCATTTTGAAAAGGATCGTCAAACCAATATATCTGTCTATCTATGACATGATGTATAATGAATATTTAAAATTTGAACATAATCAGTGAAAGCAAGTCAGACATATGGCACGAGAAGCCCATTCATTAAAACAAAATGGTCGCCAGTCGGCCATTTTTAATCTTATCTGAAAAACTAAATTATTTGCATCAAGGTCCCATAATGTCTAATGTATATAACAAGTTTGAACAAAATCCATCTGTAAACAGCCGAGAAATGCTCGATGTTAATGATATTTGACACAAAAATGGCCGCCATTCAGCCATCTTGAATCAGATTGTGAAACAAATTGACGTGCATATGTATAATATCATGTTTGATGTATGTGTGAAGTTTGATTGTGATTGGTCCAGGCATTTCTAAAATACAGATACAGATACAGATACAGATACACACGCACGCACGCACGCACGCACGCACGCACGCACGCACGCACGCACACAAGGACGCACGCATGGACACACAGAGGTCAAAACATAAGTCCCCGTTTTCGGACTGTGTCAATGGCTTTCAAAATATATATCACAAAACACAAGAAACCTCTCGCTGGAAAATATAGTTTAGGTAGTGAAAGAGAAAAAACAAGAGAAAAAAAGACATCAACAAATTTCAAAATATTAAACATATTGTATACATGTACTTTCTAAATCGTTGGTCAAAATTTACTGTAATTGAGACATTTGGTGCATAATTTATATAAAAGCACAAACATTTTCACTATTATAGAATTTAGATTTCAAGCTTTTCAAGTGTCTTTATAAATAAGAGTGTCTTCAGTTCATTCACCACAGACTACAGAGAACCGTAGTTGATCAAATCGTTACATGCAGACACTGCGCCTTTCCCAGGACCTCACACTTGCCGATGAAGTCACTCAATTTTTTAGTTACTACTTCATCTCTTCTCGATTCGCACGGTCAAAGTAACCTTCTTGTCAAGCAATGCCCAATGAAATTTTTTCCCAATGTCTTTATCGATCTCTCGCACAGCTGACCTGTTGTCTTTTGTAAAAAATTTCACCAATATCGCTGCATGAAACTTGTAAACAACAACCCAACGTAGCTAACAATTGAAACAATATAATGTTAATTGTTACATATTACTTCGAACAATACCCTAAAAACCCCAAATGGTCAATGCCAAGTAAAAACCCTAAATGACCAATGCCAAGTAAAAACCCTAAATGGTCAATGCCAAGTAAAAACCCTAAATGGCCAATGCCAAGTAAAAACCCTAAATGGCCAATGCCAAGTAAAAACCCTAAATGACCAATGCCAAGTAAAAACCCTAAATGACCAATGCCAAGTAAAAACCCTAAATGACCAATGCCAAGTAAAAACCCTAAATGACCAATGCCAAGTAAAAACCCTAAATGGTCAATACCAAGTAAAAACCCTAAGTGGCCAATGCCAAGTAAAAACCCTAAATGACCAATGCCAAGTAAAAACTCTCAATGGCCAATGCCAAGTAAAAACCCTAAGTGGCCAATGCCAAGTAAAAACCCTAAATGACCAATGCCAAGTAAAAACTCTCAATGGCCAATGCCAAGTAAAAACCCTAAGTGGCCAATGCCAAGTAAAAACCCTCAATGGCCAATGCCAAGTAAAAACCCTAAGTGGCCAATGCCAAGTAAAAACCCTAAATGGTCAATGCCAAGTAAAAACCCTAAATGGCCAATGCCAAGTAAAAACCCTCAATGGCCAATGCCAAGTAAAAACCCTCAATGGCCAATGCCAAGTAAAAACCCTAAGTGGCCAATGCCAAGTAAAAACTCTCAATGGCCAATGCCAAGTAAAAACCCTAAGTGGCCAATGCCAAGTAAAAACCCTCAATGACCAATGCCAAGTAAAAACCCTAAGTGGCCAATGCCAAGTAAAAACCCTCAATGGCCAATGCCAAGTAAAAACCCTCAATGGCCAATGCCAAGTAAAAACCCTAAGTGGCCAATGCCAAGTAAAAACCCTCAATGGCCAATGCCAAGTAAAAACCCTAAGTGGCCAATGCCAAGTAAAAACCCTCAATGGCCAATGCCAAGTAAAAACCCTAAGTGGCCAATGCCAAGTAAAAACCCTAAGTGGCCAATGCCAAGTAAAAACCTAAATGGTCAATGCCAAGTAAAAACCCTAAATGGCCAATGCCAAGTAAAAACCCTAAATGGCCAATGCCAAGTAAAAACTCTCAATGGCCAATGCCAAGTAAAAACCCTAAGTGGCCAATGCCAAGTAAAAACCCTAAATGGTCACTGCCAAGTAAAAACCCTAAATGGCCAATGCCAAGTAAAAACCCTAAGTGGCCAATGCCAAGTAAAAACCCTCAATGGCCAATGCCAAGTAAAAACCCTAAGTGGCCAATGCCAAGTAAAAACCCTAAGTGGCCAATGCCAAGTAAAAACCCTAAATGGTCAATGCCAAGTAAAAACCCTAAATGGTCAATGCCAAGTAAAAACCCTAAATGGCCAATGCCAAGTAAAAACCCTAAATGGCCAATGCCAAGTAAAAACCCGAAATGGCCAATGTCAAGTAAAAACCCTAAGTGGCCAATGTCAAGTAAAAACCCTAAGTGGCCAATGCCAAGTAAAAACCCTAAATGGTCACTGCCAAGTAAAAACCCTAAATGGCCAATGCCAAGTAAAAACCCGAAATGGCCAATGTCAAGTAAAAACCCTAAGTGGCCAATGCCAAGTAAAAACCTAAATGGTCAATGCCAAGTAAAAACCCTAAATGGCCAATGCCAAGTAAAAACCCTAAATGGCCAATGCCAAGTAAAAACCCTAAATGGTCAATGCCAAGTAAAAACCCTAAGTGGCCAATGCCAAGTAAAAACCCTAAGTGGCCAATGCCAAGTAAAAACCCTAAATGGCCAATGCCAAGTAAAAACCCTAAATGGCCAATGCCAAGTAAAAACCCTAAATGGCCAATGCCAAGTAAAAACCCTAAATGGTCAATGCCAAGTAAAAACCCTAAATGGTCAATGCCAAGTAAAAACCCTAAATGGTCAATGCCAAGTAAAAACCCTAAGTGGCCAATGCCAAGTAAAAACCCTAAATGACCAATGCCAAGTAAAAACCCTAAATGGCCAATGCCAAGTAAAAACCCTAAATGGCCAATGCCAAGTAAAAACCCTAAATGGCCAATGCCAAGTAAAAACCCTAAATGGCCAATGCCAAGTAAAAACCCTAAATGGTCAATGCCAAGTTAAAACCCTAAATGGCCAATGCCAAGTAAAAACCCTAAATGGCCAATCCAAAGTAAAAACCCTATTTTGAAGAGGTTTACAGGAAACATATAATCAAAAGCAAAAAGAAATTCAAAAAGAAATTTGGCAGAGAACCAAAATACAATGCATAGTTGAACTCTGGTGACCTTGCCCTTTGTTATATAATATTATTCCCTTTATCATAGTTTGTTTCAATATAAATATGCATTGTCATAATTAATTTTGAATACAAACAAGTTTTGAGGTTGAACTAACAGTGGGGAATCAGTTTAGCAAATATCCTTGATAGATGTAAATATCTTACAAAAACATTGGTGCCTAATTTGTTTAAATATTTTAAGGGACATAATTTCCAGCTTTATTCAAAGTAATTCAGATATTTTAGAATAAAAAGAAATGCCTCGTCGCAGAAAAAAAGTGCTGCATTTAGACATGAATAGATTCATAAAACATGCAAGATAACAGAAAATCTTAGTTGGCTTTTGTCCAAGTATTTTGTACAGGTGTCTGTCAAAAATTAACGATTCACTGAGACAAATATGAACTGCCTTATTATATTCATTGTGTGACTACTGTATTATATGAAAAGTAAAAAAAAAAACACCCTCTATGAATAGCTATCATGTTGCAAGCTCTGCTTTCTATGCAAATCAACTTTAAAATATATAAATAGTTAGTTGGTTGGTGTCCAGTGGAGAGAGAAGTCAACAGTACTGTTGCATCCTGAGAATCAACATCTTCAAACACTGCAATCTTTGTTTTTTAAATTAGTATTATAACAAGCAGCTTGTCGGCTGAGATAGCTCCACTGTTATTAATGCACATTGCAATTAAAGAACGGAAGATATCATTAGAAAATGAACAATATGTATAGTATCAAAGCAACAGGACTTGTTGTTTTCAACAAGAATTCAAAAATATCACTTTTCACCAAAAAATATCATCAAAATTAGATAATTGAAGATATCACCACGAAATTAACAAATCTGAAAGAGGTTTACATGTAGTACCTATATATGTAATATAAAAGCAATCTGACAAGAAGTCAAAAATATCACTTTTTACCAAAAATTAAAAAAATATTCACTAAAATTAGAGAATTAAAGATATCATCATGAAATGAACAAATCTGAGAGTAGACCACATGTAGTACCTGTATATGCAATATCAAAGCAATTGGACTTGCGGTTTTTAGCAAGAAGTCGAAAATATCACTTTTTACCAAAAATGACAAAATATTCACCAAAATTAGAGAATTAAAGATATCATTACAAAATGAACAAATCTGAAGGAGGTCCACATGTAGTACCCATTATATGTGATATCAAAGCAAATAGACTTGCGGTTTTCAACAAGAAGTCGAAAATATCACTTTTTACAAAAAATGACAAAAATATTCACCAAAATTAGAGAATTGAAAACATCACTAGAAAATGAACAAATCTGAAGGAGGTCCACATGTTGTACCTCTATATGTAATATCAAAGCAATTGGACTTGCGGTTTTTAACAAGAAGTCGAAGATATCACTTTTTACCAAAAATTACAAAAATATTCACCAAAATTAGAGAATTGAAAATATCATCATGAAATGAACAAATCTGAGAGAGGTCTACCAAAGGTACATATACACCAAATATCAAAGCATTCAGGCTTGTAGTTTTCAAGAAGAAGTCAAAAAAGTAAAACATTGACACGATCGACGACGAACAATCACTCATATGATAAGCTCCGCTCGACAAAGTCGACAGCGAAGCTAAAAACTCTATCATTCTGTTCTAATAGCTGAAACAAATTCCTGTGAATTTTCATTTGTCGAATGAACTGTTTGTCAAATACGGAATACATATTTTAGTACAATTTTCTTTTCAAAATATGGATGCAACATTTTGCTTTTTATGTATTTTTTATGTAATGTTTTTGATTTGATAATTTTGAACTAAACCTACTCACATAGTTCATACCCACCATAGACTCCAGTCAGTCAAAATGACTATTTTGAACTATAGGCATTAATCAGCGATTCTGCCGGTGACGGAGAGATAGAATCTAGGTCAGGAGCTGTACGGCTGTACAATCACTCTGGTTCCTTTCTTCACATCGAGGACTTAGACCAACGCCACGGAAAGAGTGGGGTGGTTGGGGGGGGACCCGGAGTCTATGGTGGGTATGAACTATGTGAATAGGCGGGTTCGAAGAACTCTCTGCCTAAATTCACTACGTTCAATTACCCACCATAGACTCTGGTCAGTCAAAATGACTATTTTGAACTGAGTCACGACGCCAATCGATGGCGGGTTTTCCGAGCAAACAGAAAAATGATGAAAGTCTCTTCCCAGTCCGGGATGAAATACAATAATCACTTAACACCCTGGTTAAGGCCCCAAATGGGTGGTGTCTTACCTTGCCTGTGCTGTCCCCTGAGCAAGAAGCCAAAATGCAGCTACGGTGACAGGGTTTGATGTGCCCGAGAAAGCCAGACCCCAACCCTGGGGGGTAGTAAGCTTTTGAAGTAAAGACCGAAACAGTTCTGCATGAGGGCATAAGCCTCAAAGCGGGATCTGGGAGCTTCCAGGGGAGTGCTGACGGTAGAGAAATCTGTCCGCTTAAAATGCCGAGACTGACTCATTGCCTATGCGCAGGTACCTATGTGGTCGTTCGGGCTGGGTCAGCAAACAAAGACTGACCTGCTACGAGGGGACCCAACCTAAAGAGACCTTCGACAATGGATACGGTGTCTGTTAGGTGGTAGTTGATAAAGAGGTACTGCGTTCTCCAGAAGCCTGCCCTCCATATATGCTTGAGGGGGACACCTGACGCTAGCACCAGTGAGTTGGCAATCGCACAGACCTCACGCGCTCGTACTTGGTGTCTCTGCAAGCTTTGTGTCGAGGAAGTTAAAGTACTATAGACCTCTAATACAGTTGCAGTAAACCACCTGGTTATGGAAGTGGGGAAGCCGGCCTATCCTGCCTGCCTGGGCCGAACACAAAGACATGTGCCTGGCACTCCGTCCTGAATCCTTAGTACGGTTTGGTAGCAACTTCGTGCTCGAACCGGGCAGAGAAGCAATTCCTCCTGACCCCCCGGGCAGACAAAATTTGACAGCCAGGGGATGACGACCGGGTGAGAATCGTGTCCTGGGATTTGGTTCTAGGCGAGAAACCTGATTTGTGTCTTTCACACAACTTGATTGTCCATAACGGCGGTACATCATCAGAGAAGGACAATGGCCCCCAGCTCTGGTCGATGCCTACCTGAGGCGAGGACCAGTAGGAAGACTGTTTTCCACATCAAAAATTTGAGTGGTGCTTGATCGGAGAGGCTCAAAGGGCGGTCTGCTTAGAGCGGACAACACAGCCGACAAGTCCCAGTTGGGCGGTTCCCTTGTATAGGGCCTCGGCATCTGGAAAGCAGTAAATAGTCTCCTAATAATAGGACAATCGACTAGTCTTGTTCCCTTACGTTCTCAATGGTGGGGGGGACAAGGCCGCCCTGCGTCCCAACGATGGGACGGCAGGTCTGGTAAGTCCCAAAGCACTACTGGTGTTTCGACTCGCATTTCCGACAGAAGTGGAAACTAGGCCATGCTTGGCCAGTTGTGTGCAACCAATGATAATCTGCAGGCGTGCACCTGTCAAAGTTTTCTCTGGTGAACTAGAGGGAAGGGAGGAAAGGTGTACACAACTAAGTGGGTCAACAGGATTAGCAAAGCGACCCTGGCCCAGGCTCCTGGAGTCGGCAGGAGTGTTACGTACGTCGGGACCATCCCACGGGGAGATTTTAGCGATATCCCGTAAGTGGATGTCACCACCTGGAAAGGTCCAGGGATCGGTCACCCGCTGTCTCCAAACCGGACTACACCGGCGCAATCTGTGTACAACAGGGATATGTGGGCATGGGTTCGGCAGTTGCGAGGAAGTTGCTCTCTTCTCCCATGATGCGAGTTCCCCAAGGCCTGAGGTAGTCACTAAGTTGTGACCTGGCCACTCGCCGAACACATGCCTGTCCCCCCAGTTGCAGAGGTGAGCTTCAAACATGCTTCTCCCGCTGCCGGGGTAGACGTCCGCCCAGGGAGGGCGAGGAGCCACCACCTGGCTCTTTTCTCCCTGGGGGCGTGCCACTACTTTTCCCTCCCATGGAAGGGTATAGGCGCTTGCCTCCTGGCTGACTCTGGCTGGTGGACGAAGCCCTAGGGCGTTGTGTTTTCTGTGCTTGGGGTGCCCTCCGCTTGCCCTTGGCAGGGCCAACTGGCTAGTGGATTCGATCTGACCCCTCTGGTTCATTGCACTCCGACGCTCCGAGACTGTACCCACCATTCCCTGAACAAAGAGGGTGGAAGATGTCCAGTCTGCGTCAGTGAGTTGGGGGACGTACCCCCTGACTCAGCTTGTTGGCGAAAAAACGTGCGTCTAAGGCCGCGTCTCGTAGCACAGTAGTGGCCAAGAGAGCCAGGTGACACTAAGGGATGTCACACATAGATGTGCGGTGGCCCGCCAGTAAATTTGTTGCCTGGTCTAGGAGGCAGGTGCGTTCTGCCTCCAAGGTCTCCAGAGTCCTGGGCGTGCACTATAATGCACTCAAGCAACTCTGCCCTCAGGGCTGGATGGGTAGTCTCCGATTGAGCTGGCGAGAACGCCCATGGAACGCGGCTGTCCCCCCATTGCCCGGTTTGCCAAACAGAAATTCATGGTACCGGGGTCTGGGGAAGGAGCCTTGGGATCCGGTTGGGGGTGTTTAGGTCTCATCCCATGGGGTCTGATCCCAAGACCACACCGACCGGGTAGCGTTTGGTCCAGCGGGAAGTGTTGCCTAAGGTTTACCCCAAACGGAGGCCTTAAGCATTACGTCCTCCGTGGCTGACCAATGTCCGACCATCAACACCGTTTACGCATCCTCCGCCCCCACTCCACACTCAGACGAACAGGGAGAGACATGCCGACAGGGTTGCTTTGGATCCCGACGCCCGTGATCCCCTAAGCGTTGAAGCAACCTTAGGTGGTCGCCTTAGGATCAAGGGTGGGGGTATTTACATCGTATCACTGGGATCGATGATACTCCGCATCACCCCAAAAACGTGGCTCACCGAGTCATTACGGATGGAAGACTGAGGGACCACCCGGAGTACCAGCTGTATCCGACGCGAGCAAACTGTGTCTTCTTTCACTTTAAATATGCGAGAGGGAACGTGTTCGACTGTGCGTCTCATGGCAGGTCAGTTCTCTCTGCGGACGCTCGTGGGTCGGTAAGAAGGGAGTCCAAAACCCACAGCGGAGACTGAACACAAGGATAAATTCGTTGCCGTTGTACTGTTACCGCGTGACGAACCCTGGCTGGCTGAAAGTAGGGGGGTCAACGTGTGCCCTGCCCTGAAAGCCCTGCCCCGAGATCGGGGTCTTGGCTGCCAGCACCCTGTTGGCATTTAGTGCCCGAGGCTCCAAAGGAGGCCCGGTGCAATTAGCCTGAGCCTCGGCCTCACCCAAATTAGAGTGCCGCGGCTGGGAACGGGGGTTCCCCGGAAGAGAGGTGTCTGAATGCAAACATGCTTTTGTGTTTCTTCCTGCTTGCCCACCGAGGGGCCGCAGTAGAGAAAGCTTGCTCCGACTGCGTTTGATCTACCTGGCCTGCCAGGGACGCAATTGCCCCGACAGTCCTTCAACCGAAGCCCTCAACTCGGAGGCAAACCCGGCGCCGTGCGAGGAAGCAACAGGCCCCATAGGAGGAAAGCCTCCAGGGTCACAGCCTCGCTGCAGCCAGTAAAATTGGGTAAACCACCACCTGAAAAAACAGACTGTGAGGATGCCCTTCAATCAGCGGGGGGATACCAAGAAAAAGTATCGGTACCTCCACCATTGGGCCTCCTACTTGATGTCCCAGTACACGAAGCACCGGTAGCCGAGCGGGGGACTTTCCACTTTGATGGCTCTGAAAGAAAAATCTCAGGCCTCAGAACTCCAGTGAAAAAACACACGACTTCACGGCAAAAACCCCGAACCCCACACGCAGCTACGACAAAAGTATTTCGGATGCGGGTTCTATGCTGGTAAATTCTGAATATAACCACTGCACAGTCGACTCAAAACCGAGGAGTCCCAAAATAAAATAAAAAACGACAGCGAGCCCTGGTGCTGTCATTACAACTATTCATCTCTAAATACCTAGATCAAGCATACCATGAAGACGACATGCATTAGGGAAGCGAATTACAGTAGAAAAGGAGACGTATAAAACCAACAAGTGATTAAGCTACGTCGCCCGGGTTTTATTTCTTTGTTGTAAAAAAAATACTACACAACAAAGTGGAAAACGACACGAGGGTAAAAATGACAAGGAAAACTTATCCTACCAGCTACAATGTCGGATGCCGGCAGCGGCAACAACCCCAGCTAGAAACCCGGACAGGAAAAAAAAGGCAGGCGATCGAGACAGAGCTCGCTAGACTTGATCTCCATTCGATGCGGAGAAAAATCAGAGTGATTGTACAGCCGTCTCTGGCGTCGCCATATGGGCTCGGTCACGTGTTTTGTGACATAAGGGAAAAAGAATCTTGGGGTCATGGGGCTTCCCCTGACCTAGATTCTATCTCTCCGTCACCGGCAGAATCGCTGATTAATGCCGACAGTTCAAAATAGTCATTTTGACTGACCGGAGTCCATGGTGGGTAATTGAACATAGTGAATTTTCTATTAGCTTCAGATTTTATTGGTAGGTTTGCAAATGTGTATCAGACTGTGCAAAAAATCTCTCCATGAGTTGGTTTTGAAACCCAGTATTGTATTCCCATGGGATTTTGGAGATACATTACCAATGATATTATTACAAGATAAATGATTTGCTTCATTGAACACATACAACAATGCACATTTCCACTGAGATCAGTAACCTTTGATGACCAGTGATCAATGAAGTAGAAACAGTCAAAATATTTTATCAGATTTTCTCAATTTTTTTGCATATTTTCATACAAGAGATCTGTTGTTCATACTCGGGGAAGATTTTATACTTATGAATAAGGTGACCAAGTTTGATAAAGTTTGGAAAAGAATTAGTAAAGTTATTGTGCACACAATAACAATTATTAACAACTACAACAACGACGACGGACACATTTTTTCCCTTAATATACCTTTCCCTTCCATCTTTGATGATACAGGCAAGGTAAAAAGCAAACGGCAAGTTGTTTTCAAGGTTAAGTTAAAAACATTTTTTATTTCAAAAAATGACAGAATACATATTCACTACAATTATTTATTTAGTGTTAGTATCACAAACTTAACAATGTGACAGAAGTCCCCCCCCCAATGTAAGACATACCAAAGCAGAAGAAAGTGAAAATAATATTTACAAAAATACTTGTTAAAATAGAGTGTCTATCTAAGATATCTACATACAATATCTGATGTCTTGCTAATTCGTAACATTTATGGCAGACTAATGTCTCATGCAAACATCAAAACTCTCAGTGTCAGAAAGATGGACAGCTGACCACCAAAACTCTCAGTGTCAGAAAGATGGACAGCTGACCACCAAAACTCTCAGTGTCAGAAAGATGGACAGCTGACCACCAAAACTCTCAGTGTCAGAAAGATGGACAGCTGACCACCAAAACACATTACCATCTCAATTGAATTACCAACTTTCCTTCAAAGGATAAGTCACCAACTTTTCACCTGAGAGTATTAAGTTATCCACTTTTCTTTAGAAAATAATAAGTTATGTTTCCTCCTCAGTTTCGTACTGAGAGTGTTAGGTTAGTGACCGACGCATGGTACCCACCTTATTGTGCTGTGTATATGACACAAATCCATGTAAATCAGGTCTTTCTACAACATGTGTAACTACAGGTGGTTCAGTGGAATTACTACTTGCATTTGTAATTACATCAAGCTGGGGCTACAGTGAACAATAAAAGAAGATATAGTTGAGTAACTACATCAAACAGGAGCTATAGTAATATTTATTTATATTATATATATTGCCATTCATTTTCTTCCAAATGGAGTTCTATGATATTTACTTGAGTTCTGTACTTTTATGGTAAGTTCTACTCCTCCCTGGGCAGTAGATGCATGTACTCTTATTTAACAGCTGAATGGGCAGCCCACCATGTGAATCAAACCCATCATCTCCCTGATGGATGGACACTCTAAGTCTCACATCATATTGTTGAGCAATAAAACTGAATATGGTTGAATAACTTCACCAAGGGATAGACAAACCATAGTTAAGTAACTACAAAAGTTAGGGTAAACGATAAAAGTAGTTATGGCTAGGTAACTACATCAAACAAAGGATAAGGTAAATCATGGTTAAGTAATTACATCTGACAGGAGATAGGGTTAACCATAAAAGTTGATATGGTTAAGTAACTACATCTGACAGGGGATAGGGTAAACCATAAAAGTGAATATGGTTAAGTAACTACATCTGAAAGGGGATAGGGTAAACCATAAAAGTGAATATGGTTAAGTAACTACATATGACAGGAGATAAGGTAAACCATAAAAGTGAATATGGTTAAGTAATTACATCTGACAGGAGATAGGGTAAACCATAAAAGTGAATATGGTTAAGTAACTGCATCCGACAGGGGATAGGGTAAACCATAAAAGTGAATATGGTTAAGTAACTACATCTGAAAGGGGATAGGGTAAACCATAAAAGTGAATATGGTTAAGTAACTACATATGACAGGAGATAAGGTAAACCATAAAAGTGAATATGGTTAAGTAATTACATCTGACAGGAGATAGGATAAACCATAAAAGTGAATATGTTTAAGTAACTGCATCCGACAGGGGATAGGGTAAACCATAAAAGTGAATATGGTTAAGTAACTACATCTGACAGGAGATAGGGTAAACCATAAAAGTGAATATAGTTAAGTAACTACATCTGACAGGGGATAGGGTAAACCATAAAAGTGAATATGGTTAAGTAACTACATCTGACAGGAGATAGGGTAAACCATAAAAGTGAATATAGTTAAGTAACTACATCTGACAGGAGATAGGGTAAACCATAAAAGTGAATATGGTTAAGTAATTACATCTGACAGGAGATAGGGTAAACCATAAAAGTGAATATAGTTAAGTAACTACATCTGACAGGAGATAGGGTAAACCATAAAAGTGAATATGGTTAAGTAAGTACATCTGACAGGAGATAGGGTAAACGATAAAAGTGAATATGATTAAGTAACTACATCTGACAGAGGATAGGGTAAACCATAAAAGTGAATAATAAGTAATTACATCTGACAGGAGATAGGGTAAACCATAAAAGTGAATATAGTTAAGTAACTACATCTGACAGGGAATAGAGTAAACGATAAAAGTGAATATGGTTAAGTAACTACATCTGACAGAGGATAGGGTAAACCATAAAAGTGAATATGGTTAAGTAAGTACATCTGACAGGGAATAGGGTAAACGATAAAAGTGAATATGATTAAGTAACTACATCCGACAGGGGATAGGGTAAACCATAAAAGTGAATATGGTTAAGTAACTACATCTGACGGAGATAGGGTAAACCATAAAAGTGAATATGTTTAAGTAACTGCATCTGACAGGGAATAGGGTAAACCATAAAAGTGAATATGGTTAAGTAATTACATCTGACAGGAGATAGGGTATACCATAAAAGTGAATATGGTTAAGTAATTACATCTGACAAAGGATAGGGTATACCATAAAAGTGAATATGGTTAAGTAACTACATATGACAGGGGATAGGGTAAACGATAAAAGTGAATATGGTTAAGTAACTACATCTGACAGGGGATAGGGTAAACCATAAAAGTGAATATAGTTAAGTAACTACATCTGACAGGGGATAGGGTAAACCATAAAAGTGAATATGGTTAAGTAAGTACATCTGACAGGAGATAGGGTAAACGATAAAAGTGAATATGATTAAGTAACTACATCTGACAGAGGATAGGGTAAACCATAAAAGTGAATAATAAGTAATTACATCTGACAGGAGATAGGGTAAACCATAAAAGTGAATATAGTTAAGTAACTACATCTGACAGGGAATAGAGTAAACGATAAAAGTGAATATGGTTAAGTAACTACATCTGACAGAGGATAGGGTAAACCATAAAAGTGAATATGGTTAAGTAAGTACATCTGACAGGGAATAGGGTAAACGATAAAAGTGAATATGATTAAGTAACTACATCCGACAGGGGATAGGGTAAACCATAAAAGTGAATATGGTTAAGTAACTACATCTGACGGGAGATAGGGTAAACCATAAAAGTGAATATGTTTAAGTAACTGCATCTGACAGGGAATAGGGTAAACCATAAAAGTGAATATGGTTAAGTAATTACATCTGACAGGAGATAGGGTATACCATAAAAGTGAATATGGTTAAGTAATTACATCTGACAGAGGATAGGGTATACCATAAAAGTGAATATGGTTAAGTAACTACATATGACAGGGGATAGGGTAAACGATAAAAGTGAATATGGTTAAGTAACTACATCTGACAGGGGATAGGGTAAACCATAAAAGTGAATACGGTTAAGTAACTGCATCCGACAGGGGATAGGGTAAACCATAAAAGTGAATATGGTTAAGTAACTACATCTGACAGGAGATAGGGTAAACCATAAAAGTGAATATGGTTAAGTAACTACATCTGACAGGGAATAGAGTAAACGATAAAAGTGAATATGGTTAAGTAACTACATCTGACAGGAGATAGGGTAAACCATAAAAGTGAATATGGTTAAGTAACTACATCTGACAGGGAATAGAGTAAACCATAAAAGTGAATATGGTTAAGTAACTACATCCGACAGGGGATAGGGTAAACCATAAAAGTGAATATGGTTAAGTAATTACATCTGACAGAGGATAGGGTATACCATAAAAGTGAATATGGTTAAGTAACTACATATGACAGGGGATAGGGTAAACGATAAAAGTGAATATGGTTAAGTAACTACATCCGACAGGGGATAGGGTAAACCATAAAAGTGAATACATTTGTATGGTTAAGTAACTACATGTACATCTGACAGAGGATAGGGTAAACCATAAAAGTGAATATGGTTAAGTAACTACATCTGACAGGGGATAGGGTAAACCATAAAAGTGAATACGGTTAAGTAACTGCATCCGACAGGGGATAGGGTAAACCATAAAAGTGAATATGGTTAAGTAACTACATCTGACAGGAGATAGGGTAAACCATAAAAGTGAATATGGTTAAGTAACTACATCTGACAGGGAATAGAGTAAACGATAAAAGTGAATATGGTTAAGTAACTACATCTGACAGGAGATAGGGTAAACCATAAAAGTGAATATGGTTAAGTAACTACATCTGACAGGGAATAGAGTAAACGATAAAAGTGAATATGGTTAAGTAACTACATCTGACAGGAGATAGGGTAAACCATAAAAGTGAATATGGTTAAGTAACTACATCTGACAGGGAATAGAGTAAACCATAAAAGTGAATATGGTTAAGTAACTACATCCGACAGGGGATAGGGTAAACCATAAAAGTGAATATGGTTAAGTAATTACATCTGACAGAGGATAGGGTATACCATAAAAGTGAATATGGTTAAGTAACTACATATGACAGGGGATAGGGTAAACGATAAAAGTGAATATGGTTAAGTAACTACATCCGACAGGGGATAGGGTAAACCATAAAAGTGAATACATTTGTATGGTTAAGTAACTACATGTACATCTGACAGAGGATAGGGTAAACCATAAAAGTGAATATGGTTAAGTAACTACATCTGACAGGGGATAGGGTAAACCATAAAAGTGAATACGGTTAAGTAACTGCATCCGACAGGGGATAGGGTAAACCATAAAAGTGAATATGGTTAAGTAATTACATCTGACAGGAGATAGGGTATACCATAAAAGTGAATATGGTTAAGTAATTACATCTGACAGAGGATAGGGTATACCATAAAAGTGAATATGGTTAAGTAACTACATATGACAGGGGATAGGGTAAACGATAAAAGTGAATATGGTTAAGTAACTACATCCGACAGGGGATAGGGTAAACCATAAAAGTGAATACATTTGTATGGTTAAGTAACTACATCTGACAGAGGATAGGGTAAACCATAAAAGTGAATATGGTTAAGTAACTACATCTGACAGGAGATAGGGTAAACCATAAAAGTGAATATAGTTAAGTAACTACATCTGACAGGGGATAGGGTAAACCATAAAAGTGAATATGGTTAAGTAACTACATCTGACAGGGGATAGGGTAAACCATAAAAGTGAATACGGTTAAGTAACTGCATCCGACAGGGGATAGGGTAAACCATAAAAGTGAATATGGTTAAGTAACTACATCTGACAGAAGATAGGGTAAACCATAAAAGTGAATATGGTTAAGTAACTACATCCGACAGGGGATAGGGTAAACCATAAAAGTGAATATGGTTAAGTAATTACATCTGACAGGAGATAGGGTATACCATAAAAGTGAATATGGTTAAGTAATTACATCTGACAGAGGATAGGGTATACCATAAAAGTGAATATGGTTAAGTAACTACATATGACAGGGGATAGGGTAAACGATAAAAGTTAATATGGTTAAGTAACTACATCCGACAGGGGATAGGGTAAACCATAAAAGTGAATACATTTGTATGGTTAAGTAACTACATGTACATCTGACAGAGGATAGGGTAAACCATAAAAGTGAATATGGTTAAGTAACTACATCTGACAGGGGATAGGGTAAACCATAAAAGTGAATACGGTTAAGTAACTGCATCCGACAGGGGATAGGGTAAACCATAAAAGTGAATATGGTTAAGTAACTACATCTGACAGAGGATAGGGTAAACCATAAAAGTGAATATAGTTAAGTAACTACATATGACAGAGGATAAGGTAAACCATAAAAGTGAATATAGTTAAGTAACTGCATCCGACAGGGGATAGGGTAAACCATAAAAGTGAATATGGTTAAGTAACTACATCTGACAGGAGATAGGGTAAACCATAAAAGTGAATATGGTTAAGTAAGTACATCTGACAGAGGATAGGATAAACCATACAAGCAGCCTGTCGGCTGAGATAGCTCCGCTGTTAGCAATGGACATTGCAATTAAAGAACAGAAGATATCATTAGAAAATGAACAATATGTATCGAAAGAACAGGTTTTCAACAAGAAGTCAAAAATATAACTTTTTACCAAAAATTAAAAAATATTCACTAAAATTAGAGAATTGAAAATATTATTACAAAATGAACAAATCTGAGAGAGGTCCACATGTAGTACCTATATATGTAATATCAAAGCAATTGGACTTGCGGTTTTTAACAAGAAGTCTAAAATATCACTTTTTACCAAAAATGACAAAAATATTCACCAAAATTAGAGAATTGAAAATATCATTACAAAATGAACAAATCTGAGAGAGGTCTACCCAAGGTACATATACACCAAGTATCAAAGCATTCAGGCTTATAGTTTTCAAGAAGAAATCAAAAAAGTAAAACATTGACAATCACTCATATGATAAGCTCCGTTCGACAAAGTCGACAGCGGAGCTAAAGATGACTATATCAACCAAAAAGCATGCGTTTAGAGACATACCTATGTAGAAGTTGGTTTGCCAGTACTAGATCCATTTTTAACACCTAGGCTACTCTATTGACATTGGTTGTTTATTTCATGGATATGGCACGTGAGGTGGCTGATAAGCCATGTCGCAAACGTGCACAAAACGACCATTCTGTGCATGTTTTCGATATGGATTAAAAACCAGTTGTAAGCACAAATTTTTATATGACATGCAGATAGATTATAATTAAATGTTGTATTCAGAATGTTAAAAATATGGTGTTATTTAAAATAGCACCATACCAGGTTTGGTTCAGAAGAAGTTACACCTCAGAAAAATCATTTTCATATAGTAAAAACTGTAATCCATACATAAAGATGCTGTAAATTTTGAATCAAATAACAAAAAAACATCATGCGTGTTGTTCATACCAATTTGAATAACATGTTAGGGAAAAAACGCAAAATATCATTTGCCTGTGAAAGTACTGAATTAATATATTTAGTCTGATTCTTAGGAATCTGGGAAACATGTTTCAAATCTTGTCTATTTGTTTATATTTGGGATGAATTCTTATTACACTTGTGGGCCATCTGACTGTAAAAACATGTCCTCAGAACAGCATTAATTAAAAGAAAATGGCTGCCATCATTTTGAATCTGATCTGCAAAACAAAGCCCCATAACATTACAACAAATTTGTAGCTCTAAAATGGTGGGTTATGGTTGAAACTACTAGTACGTACCTTAGATGTTGGATGCAAATATGACACATATCCTTGTGTATTTGTTCTTTTTGTACCATTCACAATAGGAGACAGTGCACTATTATTACTATTCAACATCATAATGTTCACTTCATCATACGAGTACATGTACCATGCAGATGCTGCTACTGTCAATAGCGTAAAACAAATACCCAGCAAAAAACATTTTTTATACCCCTGAAAACAGAAGAATAACACTCTTGTCAAAATTATGAGTTTTTTATTTTAAAATTACCAGCTGCATGCCAACATTACTTTCTAGTGAAAATAAACGATTAAAAAAAAAGATCCAGATTGGAAATTGCAGAAATACTTTCATTTGATTATTTTTTTAACATTAAAATGTTCACTATTCAGCCATATTTACATTTAATTGTATCATCAAATAAATATATTTGCATATGTATGATATTATGTACACTTAAACTTTTAATATGAATATTCATGGTACATGTATGTCTGAGATATTACTCTGGAACAACATTCATTAAAACAAAAGCAAAATTGAAATGAATGACCTGAATCAGAACTTGAAACAAATGCATGTCAATGTATGCGACATGATGTTGGTGTTAAGATTCATTCCAATCAGTCAAGGCTTTGACTAATAAAGCTCAAAAACAGCATTTGTTAATCAAAATGTCTGACGGCCATTCCAATTAGCAAAAATGCTTGATTCTGATGCATTGTTAGCCTTCAAATGAACACCATTTACCGAGTTGAATAGTAAAACAAATTAGCTTAAAGGGGGATCTCTCAATCCCATGGATTGTACCAAGTGGTCATGGGTAATTACTCCACCTCTGTCCACTAAGTAAATGAATGCTCATCTTTTCCCCTGTCCCTCTAATCCCACAAAACAACTGATATAAACATCCTTTGAATGGATTACAATTTTCATGTTTAAATATAACATAACAACTGAATTTCAAACTAAATAAACGTTAGTCAGTTTGGTCATTTGTGTCAAACAAAGAGCTAGCTCCATATGCCATGATCTGAAACGCGTTTCGTAATATATACATTGTCGGGCAAAAAATGACGTCCACTAGTAAATGCAGCAGTCCACCGGATACTGAACACAAAATGGTCGCGAAGACAATTTGCAGACTTTTCTGTGTCCGTTGTGTCGGTCTATTGACAGTACTGATCTCGTATACAGTAAAACTGACAACAAACTTTCCTATGCACATTCCGTATACACACTACTCCTCCGAACTGCTAATATAACAAGTGGGAAAATACCTTCTGTCAAGGACTTTGATTGTATGTGCAAGGTTGGTATTGGATTGTATCTCGTGTATAATTTGAGTTCTTATGGTCTAGCAGGTGAACGTGAGGTTTACTTTACAGTCAAAATTAATTGAGCGGCGAGAAAAATAAGAGCGTTCTGTCAAAACAATTTTACCATAGACTAAATTTTAATATCCCATCTACAGCATTGTAATTATTACAAAATCAAAGTTGTTATTAAGAATATATGGCATCATGGAACATGACTACTGGTTATGCTAGTCAAAACAAAAAAAAACATCTTGTTGAATTGTTTGCAAACTTGTTTTGATAGAACGCTTTTATTGATTGTACACATAAATTAAAAAACCATTGCTAACTTTTTTTACAGGCCGCTTGATTGTACTACTGCTCAGTACTGTCTTACATCATGATGCCCCAATGTTACCGATGGTTAGACAAACTACGTAACGATAATGCTGTTGTAGATTGAATAAATATCTAGGGGATTTATATTTTCATTTACTCAAACTATGATTGACAGGCATTTTGCATACATTAGCCGCCATTTTAAACTGATGATTTTTACTTGTCGGCACGTTTCGACCAAAAACCACAACATTTATATATCAAAAGCCCAACCCCTAGCATACATATTCATGCCCACGTAAAAATGTATTTGGAATCACAGCTTGATCTCCAAACATCGTAAATGGCACATTTCCCGTAGTCCCCGCCAAGATGTGAGCGGCTTGGTTCGGATTAGCATACTAATTGTGGTGGCCATCTTGCCCCTATTTATAGCATCGGTTCTCCTTTAAGTATGACATGATATAACAAGCAGCCTATCGGCTGAGATAGCTCCGCTGTTAGCAATGCACATTTCAATTAAAGAACTGAAGATATCATTAGAAAATGAACAATATGAATAGTATCAAAGCAATCAGACTTACAGTTTTTAACAAGAAGTCGAAAATATCACTTTTTACCAAAAATGACAAAAATATTCACCAAAATTAGAGAATTGAAGATATCATCACAAAACGAACAAATCTGAGAGAGGTCCACATGTAGTACCTATATATGTAATATCAAAGCAATTGGACTTACAGTTTTTAACAAGAAGTCGAAAATATCACTTTTTACCAAAAATGACAAAAATATTCACCAAAATTAGAGAATTGAAGATATCACAAAATGAACAAATCTGAGAGAGGTCCACATGTAGTACCTATATATGTAATATCAAAGCATTTGCACTTGCGGTTTTTAACAAGAAGTCGAAAATATCAGTTTTTACCAAAAATGACAAAAATATTCACCAAAATTAGAGAATTAAAGATATCATTACAAAATGAACAAATCTGAGAGAGGTACACATGTAGTACCTATATATGTAATATCAAAGCAATTGCACTTGCGGTTTTTAACAAGAAGTCGAAAATATCAGTTTTTACCAAAAATGACAAAAATATTCACCAAAATTAGAGAATTGAAGATATCATCACGAAATGAACAAATCTGAGAGAGGTCCACATGTAGTACCTATAGATGTAATATCAAAGCAATTGCACTTGCGGTTTTTAACAAGAAGTCGAAAATATCAGTTTTTACCAAAAATGACAAAAATATTCACCAAAATTAGAGAATTAAAGATATCAACATGAAATGAACAAACCTAAGAGAGGTCTACCCAAGGTACATATATACCAAGTATCAAAGCATTTAGACTTGTAGTTTTCAAGAAGAAGTCGAAAAAGTAAAACATTGACACGAACGACGACGACGACGGACAATCACTCATATGATAAGCTCCGCTCGACAAAGTCGACAGCGGAGCTAAAAATTGAACAGGTTAGAGATATAGCTATGAAACAGCATTCACTGAAATAAATGTGAGTAGTCAAGGCAAGTGAAGAAATATGGCTACGAAACCGTGTTTGTTAAAACAAAATGGTAATCAAAGAAAGCTTAGAAAGAACTCCCGTGTGCTGAGAGAGTATTGGAGACACATTAAAAATTAATTCAAAATTACTTGAACTTGAGATGTTGATGGAAACGCAGAAAACTAATTAATTATGCAAATAAGGTAACTAATATGAACAGATTTAAGTGTAAGGTCTGCACAATGTACCAAGTTTCATTGAAATGTGATTAGAACCAAAAAAATATTAATTATTATGCTAATTAGAGAATTAATATGAACAGATTTTAACCCAAAATTAATCAGGCTTTCTATTGTCCTAGAGCATTTATGTACCAAGTTTTATTCAAATGTGATGATCAATACTTGAGATATCAGTATTAATTAATTATGTTAATTAGGTGATTAAGAAGCATAAATATTTACCAAAAACTAATATGATGTATAGTCCTAATTTCATTGAAATGTGATGGGTACTCTATAAAAGTTTCATTGAAATCCAATGAGTGGTTTTTAGACATCAGTGCAACAGCCATAGAACAGCAAAAAATTAATTAATTATGCAAATTAGGTAATTAATAGGCACAATTATTTATCCCAAAATTAATCAGGTCTCTGCATAGTCCTAGAATATCTATGTCGCAAGTCTCATTGACATGTGATGATTAGTACTTGAGATATCAGTGGAAAAGCCGAAAATTGATTAATCATTATGTAAATTAGGTTTAATAATATTAACAGATTTTTACCTAAAACTAATCAAATCTGCGCATTAGTTCAGAGCATCTATGTGCCAAGTTTCATTGAAATCCAATGAGTGGTTCTTCAAATATCAGCGGAACAGTCATGGAACAACTTGAAATCAGTTAATTATCATGCAAAGTAGGTAATTAATATTCATAGATTTTTACCCAAAACTAATCAAATCTGAATATTGATTCAGAGCATCCATGTGCCAAGTTTCATCAAAATCCAATGAGTAGTTCTTCAAATATCAATGGAACAGTCATGGAACAGCTTGAAATCAGCTAATTATCATGCAAATTAGGTAATTAATTTTAATAGAATTTTACCCAAAACTAATCAAATCTGCGCACTAGTTCAGAGCATCCATGTGCCAAGTTTCATCAAAATCCAATGAGTGGTTCTTCAGATATCAGTGGAACAGTCTTGGAACAGCTAAAAATCAGCTAATTATCATGCAAATTAGGTAATTAATGAAAATATCATTAGAAAATGAACAATATGTATAGTATGTATCTGAGACAGGTCCACATGTAGTACCTATATATGTAATATCAAAGCAATCAGACTTTTAAAACAAGAAGTCAAAAATATCACTTTTTACCAAAAATGACAAAAATAATCATCAAAATTAGAGAATTGAAGATATCATCATCAAATGAACAAATCTGAGAGAGGTCTACCTGTAGTATCTATATATATATATTTATAATATCAAAGCGATTAGACTTGCGGTTTTTAACAAGGAGTCGAAAATATCACTTTTTACCAAACATGACAAAAATATTCACTAAAAATAGAGAATTTGAGATTTTGACATGAAATGAACAAATCTGAGAAAGAACCATCGAAGGTACTTGTATATCAAATTTCAAAACATTCTGACTTGCGGTTTCGAAGAAGAAGTTGAAATTGTAAAGTTGACGACGACGGACATTCAGTGATATGAACAGCTCCGCTGTGTCAACTTTGTTGACAGCAGAGCTAAAAAATATTAGCGTTAACACTGCAGTTTTCAGGATTATGATGTACTGATATCACATTAAGGTGCGGAATTGTGTTTTAGCTACTTTATAAACTATTAGCTGGCCTTCTAGCCAGCTAGGTTAGAAATGTCTATATCCATTTCATTTATAAAACATTTTTAGTTTATGAAACATTTCTAGCCAGCTAGATGCATCTGTTGTATAGCCAATTTTAACTATCAGCTAGACCTAAATTAAGTGAGATATAATGCCATTTATAACTATCAGCTAGACCTAAATTAAGTGAGATATAATGCCATTTATAACTATCAGCTAGACCTAAATTAAGTGAGATATAATGCCATTTATAACTATCAGCTAGACCTAAATTAAGTGAGATATAATACCATTTATAACTATCAGCTAGACCTAAATTAAGTGAGATATAATGCCAATTTTAACTATCAGCTAGACCTAAATTAAGTGAGATATAATGCCATTTATAACTATCAGCTAGACCTAAATTAAGTGAGATATAATGCCATTTATAACTATCAGCTAGACCTAAATTAAGTGAGATATAATGCCATTTATAACTATCAGCTAGACCTAAATTAAGTGAGATATAATGCCATTTATAACTATCAGCTAGACCTAAATTAAGTGAGATATAATACCATTTATAACTATCAGCTAGACCTAAATTAAGTGAGATATAATGCCATTTATAACTATCAGCTAGACCTAAATTAAGTGAGATATAATGCCATTTATAACTATCAGCTAGACCTAAATTAAGTGAGATATAATGCCATTTATAACTATCAGCTAGACCTAAATTAAGTGAGATATAATGCCATTTATAACTATCAGCTAGACCTAAATTAAGTGAGATATAATGCCATTTATAACTATCAGCTAGACCTAAATTAAGTGAGATATAATGCCATTTATAACTATCAGCTAGACCTAAATTAAGTGAGATATAATGCCAATTTTAACTATCAGCTAGACCTAAATTAAGTGAGATAATGCCATTTATAACTATCAGCTAGACCTAAATTAAGTGAGATATAATGCCATTTATAACTATCAGCTAGACCTAAATTAAGTGAGATATAATGCCATTTATAACTATCAGCTAGACCTAAATTAAGTGAGATATAATGCCATTTATAACTATCAGCTAGACCTAAATTAAGTGAGATATAATGCCATTTATAACTATCAGCTAGACCTAAATTAAGTGAGATATAATACCAATTTTAACTATCAGCTAGACCTAAATTAAGTGAGATAATGCCATTTATAACTATCAGCTAGACCTAAATTAAGTGAGATATAATGCCATTTATAACTATCAGCTAGACCTAAATTAAGTGAGATATAATGCCATTTATAACTATCAGCTAGACCTAAATTAAGTGAGATATAATGCCATTTATAACTATCAGCTAGACCTAAATTAAGTGAGATATAATGCCATTTATAACTATCAGCTAGACCTAAATTAAGTGAGATATAATACCATTTATAACTATCAGCTAGACCTAAATTAAGTGAGATATAATGCCATTTATAACTATCAGCTAGACCTAAATTAAGTGAGATATAATGCCATTTATAACTATCAGCTAGACCTAAATTAAGTGAGATATAATGCCATTTATAACTATCAGCTAGACCTAAATTAAGTGAGATATAATGCCATTTATAACTATCAGCTAGACCTAAATTAAGTGAGATATAATGCCATTTATAACTATCAGCTAGACCTAAATTAAGTGAGATATAATGCCATTTATAACTATCAGTTAGACCTAAATTAAGTGAGATATAATGCCATTTATAACTATCAGCTAGACCTAAATTAAGTGAGATATAATACCATTTATAACTATCAGCTAGACCTAAATTAAGTGAGATATAATGCCATTTATAACTATCAGCTAGACCTAAATTAAGTGAGATATATAACCATTTATAACTATCAGCTAGACCTAAATTAAGTGAGATATAATGCCATTTATAACTATCAGCTAGACCTAAATTAAGTGAGATATAATGCCATTTATAACTATCAGCTAGACCTAAATTAAGTGAGATATAATGCCAATTTTAACTATCAGCTAGACCTAAATTAAGTGAGATATAATGCCATTTATAACTATCAGCTAGACCTAAATTAAGTGAGATATAATGCCATTTATAACTATCAGTTAGACCTAAATTAAGTGAGATATAATGCCATTTATAACTATCAGCTAGACCTAAATTAAGTGAGATATAATGCCATTTATAACTATCAGTTAGACCTAAATTAAGTGAGATATAATGCCATTTATAACTATCAGCTGGACCTAAATTAAGTGAGATATAATGCCATTTATAACTATCAGCTAGACCTAAATTAAATGAGATATAATGCCATTTATAACTATCAGCTGGACCTAAATTAAGTGAGATATAATGCCATTTATAACTATTAGCTAGACCTAAATTAAGTGAGATATAATGCCATTTATAACTATCAGCTAGACCTAAATTAAGTGAGATATAATGCCATTTATAACTATCAGCTAGACCTAAATTAAGTGAGATATAATACCATTTATAACTATCAGCTAGACCTAAATTAAGTGAGATATAATGCCATTTATAACTATCAGCTAGACCTAAATTAAGTGAGATATATAACCATTTATAACTATCAGCTAGACCTAAATTAAGTGAGATATAATGCCATTTATAACTATCAGCTAGACCTAAATTAAGTGAGATATAATGCCATTTATAACTATCAGCTAGACCTAAATTAAGAGAGATATAATGCCATTTATAACTATCAGTTAGACCTAAATTAAGTGAGATATAATGCCATTTATAAATATCAGCTAGACCTAAATTAAGTGAGATATAATGCCATTTATAACTATCAGCTAGACCTAAATTAAGTGAGATAATGCCATTTATGACTATCCGCTAGACCTAAATTAAGTGAGATATAATGCCATTTATAACTATCAGCTAGACCTAAATTAAGTGAGATATAATGCCATTTATAACTATCAGCTAGACCTAAATTAAGTGAGATATAATGCCATTTATAACTATCAGCTAGACCTAAAATAAGTGAGATATAATGCCATTTATAACTATCAGCTAGACCTAAATTAAGTGAGATATAATGCCATTTATAACTATCAGCTAGACCTAAATTAAGTGAGATGTAATGCCATTTATAACTATCAGCTAGACCTAAATTAAGTGAGATATAATGCCATTTATAACTATCAGCTAGACCTAAATTAAGTGAGATATAATGCCATTTATAACTATCAGCTAGACCTAAATTAAGTGAGATATAATGCCATGTATAACTATCAGCTAGACCTAAATTAAGTGAGATATAATGCCATTTATAACTATCAGCTAGACCTAAATTAAGTGAGATATAATGCCATTTATAACTATCAGCTAGACCTAAATTAAGTGAGATATAATGCCAATTTTAACTATCAGCTAGACCTAAATTAAGTGAGATATAATGCCATTTATAACTATCAGCTAGACCTAAATTAAGTGAGATATAATGCCATTTATAACTATCAGTTAGACCTAAATTAAGTGAGATATAATGCCATTTATAACTATCAGCTAGACCTAAATTAAGTGAGATATAATGCCATTTATAACTATCAGTTAGACCTAAATTAAGTGAGATATAATGCCATTTATAACTATCAGCTGGACCTAAATTAAGTGAGATATAATGCCATTTATAACTATCAGCTAGACCTAAATTAAATGAGATATAATGCCATTTATAACTATCAGCTGGACCTAAATTAAGTGAGATATAATGCCATTTATAACTATTAGCTAGACCTAAATTAAGTGAGATATAATGCCATTTATAACTATCAGCTAGACCTAAAATAAGTGAGATATAATGCCATTTATAACTATCAGCTAGACCTAAATTAAGTGAGATATAATGCCATTTATAACTATCAGCTAGACCTAAATTAAGTGAGATGTAATGCCATTTATAACTATCAGCTAGACCTAAATTAAGTGAGATATAATGCCATTTATAACTATCAGCTAGACATAAATTAAGTGAGATATATACCATTTATAACTATCAGCTAGACCTAAATTAAGTGAGATATAATGCCATTTATAACTATCAGCTAGACCTAAATTAAGTGAGATATAATGCCATTTATAACTATCAGCTAGACCTAAATTAAGTGAGATATAATGCCATTTATAACTATCAGCTAGACCTAAATTAAGTGAGATATAATGCCATTTATAACTATCAGCTAGACCTAAATTAAGTGAGATATAATGCCAATTTTAACTATCAGCTAGACCTAAATTAAGTGAGATATAATGCCATTTATAACTATCAGCTAGACCTAAATTAAGTGAGATATAATGCCATTTATAACTACTAGCTAGATCTAAATCCAGTGTATAGTTAGGAAACCAGTTGTCTATAGGGTCAGACCTGCGATGTTTTTTGTAAAAAACATAATAGTCATTGTGGTGGTCTTTTTTTTTACCAAATTCATAAAAAATATTATTTTCATGGTAATGACTAAAACATACCAGTACTATCCATTGCTGTTTTTTATGGTCATTTCAGTAACATGACTACACACTTCGATCTAGCTGGTAGTTATAAATGGATATATATCAAACTAATGTTAGATCTAGCTGATAGTTATAAATGGCTATATTCATCGGTGTTTATCCATCTTGAATTTTCAAGATGAATGTTCCGGCGAAGCACTTCACTATCACCTTGAAGTATTTCATTAGGACTATGTGTATGTGACAATGCCCTCACAGTTTTGAATCAGTTTACCAACAGCGAATCATACTGCTTCTTTCTTCAACACGCTTGGCCAAGCTATCAAAATCTTCTCAAAGTTACAAGACGCTCCACGTTGCTATTTAAGACGCGCACCACTCTATCGTGTATTTCTATGGGCTCTGCGCGAGCTGCTGTGAAACACCAACTGAGAAGCCGGTGAATATAGCTAAAATCGAGAAAACAGCACAAACTTAACTTTGAAGAAATCCTAAACAACCAAATTTAAATATGTTGCATATGTAGGGGTAATCTCGTTACACTGTTGTTTGGGGGGGGGGGGGGTCAACAATCACAATCAACAATCAATCAATTTTCTGAGAGTTTTTACACTTTGTTTTCACCATGATGGTTGCCAGACGCAGACGATGAAAATCCCTGCCCCGAGAATAAATGTCGCTGCGCACAGTGGAAGCTGTGTTGGCTTGGGTGTCGAGGCGATACAGCGACGATATCCATACATCATAATACTCGCTGATATTCAGACCAAAGCTATTCAAACTATACTTAGTGCACAGTCACTTGGGGGCTGAAAATTAATAAATACTAATTAAAAAAAAAAAATCTTTCGCTATACGCATATAAATAAGACTGTGACTTAGTGCTGAGTCTGATGTGTTTTTAGTCGCACTGAAAATAGTAAATCCTTATGTTATTATGCTTTACTGGCCTTGCGACCATAGAGCGTGGTAATAGTGGTGTCACCACTGTTGAGTATTATAGACGTGTAGGTGTTATACCTCAAAGGTCATGATGTCACTGCAACATATATCGACAGAAATGAAGCCGAAGACATAAGAAATGCAAAGCCTCAAGCGCTTTCTGGAAGTAATTGTAACAAAGATTTCTATTTGTCGGTAAACTTTCTATCGCGCAACCATGTGACATACATGTACACGGCTATGAATAGAATTACCACACGGTGTTGTAGAGGGAGGAATGTCCGAACGGAACAACACCGTGCGGACGGACGAGGTGTTTATCTGAAATATTTAATTTAGCTCCCATTGGTAATACAGTACTCATTCCGCCCAACCTCCCGCTTTTATCGCTTATCGCTTAATTTCCGACCGCTCGCTGCTTTCCGACCGGAAACCGACCGCTTTTTTTCCGCTCGCTTGTGTAGTTTTCTTGATTTATTCTGCAGATATCGGTAAAATGTAGGTAAGGCTTTGGCGAAATTTGAAGAAGCAACTAATATTCTTCAACCTGGTATTTTTTTTAGATTTTATTTTTTATTTTTTCCGTCTGTTTTTTCGAGTTTAAAAAATGTGAGCTGGCTGGAGCCTTCATCCCTTGTCTATTTCTTACACTAGATACCAGCCGATACCCCCCCCCCCCCCCCCCATAAAGACTGCGTATTACAGTTGATTATAGTTCCTGGGCTCCCTGTGGGTCATCGTTAGAAAGATTTTCGGAGGCAAATTTAATCTTGAAGGATTGCAGGAAATTGACCCTTACCGATTCATATTTATGAATTAATCGGGATTCAGATACCATAGTGTTTGTAACAGAAAAAAAAAAACGCTTTCGCGTGGGATTTTTAACTTTCAATTTTTCTAAGACGCGGCAAACCCAGCTCATGACCGGAGACGTCGTCGAGATGCAGGTGCGATTCCTCTTAGCAACGCGTTCTATTTATTTCCAAAGCGTGTGGTCGGCGCCTTTGATTGCGTTTATTTTGTTCTTTTATTCACGTAATCTATCACTGGCAGCGTTTGTTTTGTCGCGTCTCACAACTTAATGTCCAAGCTGACTTTGTTTTGGCTGTAAGTGAACTACATACAGCTCATAAAAATATTTCGCCCAGCGTTCGCAAAAAACGGAATACCCTGCAAAATTTGAATCCTTTATTTTATAACGAGACATTGGGCGCAAAAATAAAAACCATAATTGTAATTCAACAAGTTTATATAACGTGTTAGTCTGCTTGCCAGCCGTCTAGTTAAAAAACGCGATCTCCATTGATGTCGGCTTCGACAACTTCGGACAAGTAAGACGGGCGCTGGCCGACATTACATTTGCAAGAATTGTATTTGTTTGACAAATTGGGGGCTGAAAATCAATAAATACTAATTTTCAACAACAAAAATCATCCGCTATACGTATATAAATAAACAAGTTGTGAAACACGGCACCTAGTAAATCGACACCCTGTCGGTTTCAAATGTTGATTTCTTACCTTAAATTGCGAAACAAAAATTTTAGAGGAGATCAGGTGTTACGTTTATCAAAAATATCAAAAATTCAAATAGTAACTTTGTGCCCACACTCAAGCCGAGTACAGTGAGCTATGTCTGAGGTGTTGTTTCACAGGGAATTGGACAAACTTATGTATTTTAATAAATTATTGAATAATAAAATGTTATATAACTTTTCTTTTACCCCCTCCCCTTCCTGGTATCTATTTCAAGTAATCACTATTTTTATTTTGTAAACACATTTCTGTCTGCTATTTTTGTCAGGTTCAAATCGTTCACCATCATTTTTGGCATGTTAGATGTGCATCACATAGAATACTAGGATTGGGAGAACTTAATGTATGTTGACCACCTGGAAACTGAGTTTTATAAATCTTGAAGGGCTCTCGGAAGATTAACCCGCAGCCTTGACCCGCAGTAAAATCAGCGATCACTATGGAGACGCAACCATCAACATAGAGATACCAGGATGTTTCTGCTGGCGACGTTGTGGCGTTACTCAGTTACAAATAAAGATTACCAATACCAAATTAGCAACATTTAACCGGTAACCAAGACTCAGTCTATTCACGACCAGCAAGCAACATCACAAACGAAGTTGTAGTGTGCAGCTCACAAGTCAGCCACGGCCGATGTCAACGAAAGTCATTCCGTCAGTGGAGTACCACAGTTGCACGGCATGTTTGCCAATGCACAGATATGTGGAGAAACTTTTAACTTCAACATAAACCGTGTATCGTTTTCGCCCAGTTTAAGTTCTGGTTCTGTCGTGGTCCCAACTAAAGGGCGACAGTCGTCGTGCCGCGTCTTGTTCGATATGGGACTCACAGCGACGTATACAACGCGTGTAAAATACATTGTTTATTTACATGAAATTCGAACACGCGCTGCGCGACGACCACCATGCTTAAACATCCACGAGATATTTATTCGGACAATGACTCAAATTAGACGTCTGATTATTTTTTTTTCACACGTACAGTGACACGCGTTCTACACTGACACGCGTTGCTAGATCGCAGCACTGTCTTGGAGCATATTAATAATAATAACAGAACCCCACACCCTCCCCGTGGCTTCGCTCGTGAAAGTACGGCAGCAGGATACACCTCATTATTCGTGAAAATAACTTCCATACGCAATGAAAGCCACGGGGAGGGTATGGGGTTCTGTCATAATACTTCATTATCACTGAAAACATTTTTCCCCTGAAATAAATTCCAGTAAAAATGCAATTGCCCTCATACTCTATTGAGACACAGCACAGTGAAAATTGGATTCACATGTAATGCTTGAAAACATGTCAGCAAAAATAAATTAAGTGAAATTCTACGTGACTTCATAAGAGTTGGAAATGAACAAATTACACCCGACCCTACCACTCCATACACAATGTAAACTACACCCCAAAACATCCTTTCACCCACGGTTACTACCGTGTTTCACCAGTGTATTCTATTTGACTTCAGGAGAAATTGAAATGAACAAATTAGTTATAATTTCAGCCTCTAGTTGAGCACTGATTGAATAAACTACCTTTATGTCAACTTGAAGTTATTCATTGCCCACATCAGTGACTTCAAAATATACGTTTCAATCCCAGGAATTTCACTCGCTGTTAATTGCATGGGAGTGCCAGTCTTTCATGATTTTCTATTGTAATGTCAATGCGATTACTTGGAACATGAAGCTGTAACCACAGACCGTCTAGGTGCTGTAACTAAATCTTGGTGTAAGCACCGGTTAGGTAGTCTTGAACTATGCATGTGGAGCCAGCTGAGAGGTATATCCAATCCTATAGATTTCTCATTGTTTGGTAACTATTTGCTGCAAATGCAACAAAAATCAATATAAAAATTTTACCCACACAGCATTCTACAGGTTACTTGTTTTCTGTAAAGATTTTATTGGTAGGTTTGCAAATGTGTATCAGACTGTGCAATCTCTCCATGAGTTGGTTTTGAAACCCAGTATGGGATTCTGGTATACATTACCAAGGATATTATTACAAGATAAATCATTTGCTTCATTGAACACATACAACAATGCATATTTCAACTGAGATCAGTGACCTTTGATGTGTATCACTAGTGATCAGTCAAGTAGAAACAGTCAAAATATTTTATCAGATTTTCTCAATTTTTGCATGATATTTTCATACAGGACATCTGTTGTTCATACTCAGGGAAGACATTATACTGATGAATAAGTGACCAAGTTTGATGAAGTTTGGAATAGAATTAGTAAAGTTATTATGCACACAATAACAATTATTAATGACGACGACGACGACGACGACAACAACAACGCCGGACAAAATCTTTCCCTTAATATACCTTTCCCTTCCATCTTTGATGGTACGGGTAAGGTAAAAAACGCGATCTCCATTGATGTCGGCTTCGACAACTTCGGACAAGTAAGACAGGCACTGGCTGACATTACATTTGCAAGTATTGTATTTGTTTGACAAATTGTACACTATGGTCATTCTATAACAATCGATTGGTCGTTTTTTTCACAGTCTTACTATTCCTGCAGATATTCTTCAATTGTTATAGGTGCAACTTGACCCGTGTTAAACCCAAACCATGCGTGCATGACAACCGTCACCCGACACACGGTTACTCAACGAATACCGTACTCTACAGTAGACATTTTTCGCTCTCCACCAAAAATAGAATGGTTTTATTTCATATTAGTTGTGTCTGTGTCATATTTGATTTCACATGTTTGGTTCGATCTTGTTTATGGTGGACATTATTACTACGCATATGTATTATTACCAGTTTTATATGGCTGTGTGATCCACCGCATTTATTCAACGGTCATTTATAAATTTCTGATTGTATTTATCCTTATTTTAACATCATAAAAACAAAAATGATACACTTGTACATGAAACAGTAGGTAATGAACTGTAAATGCGGGCAGTTGCGCTGGCAGGCGAGCGAGCGATTGCGCGATCAAAAATAAAGCGGAAATTGCACGGTCGAATTGAACAAAGCGTGCGAAAAAAAAGCGGTCTAAATCCGGAAGCGGGCGAGAGGTTGGGCGAAATGAGTACTGTAGATAGACATTAGCTGGTATACAAGTGAAAAAGCACAATTTCACACCTAACTCTGATATCATTACACTGAACATTGTAAGGCTGAATTACGGTTGGTATAATGTAACAGCTGGTCTCATTTATTATTCTGCATGCTTATATTGCTAACAATATGATTACCTATTAACAGTAAATGCATAACAAAAAAGCAATAAATAATAAAAGTATAATTTATTTATTCCATCTTTTTTAAATACCTTTGTGTTGTTGCATTATATCTATAGAGCATAACAATTGAAAAAATAGAATATTATTTATGGACTAGTGTTTAATATATTAAACAGAAATCATAAACTCTTTATTCCAGTTAGTTAAATTTGTATTTATATAATTCCATGTTGAAATCTACCACACCTGGGGTGACAATGTTCAAATCTCATCTGAATGTTGCTGATCGTTTGGGCTTTCATGCGCCTGAATACTACAAATCATTTTATCTTTCTATGCATCTATATGCTGTTTTAAAGCAATATCTTTGACATGCTTTTGTCAATCCATGAATTCTCTGAATGGCTCCAAGTCAACTTGAAACAGATTTCCATATTTAGGTACAATTCTAAAAAACTGTTAGTATTGTCAAACATTGATGTTGTAATCATCATCTAAGACAATGATTTACATTGTAATTTTATATACATTTACAATTTGTTCATTTATTCATGTACTGGTTTGTAAAAACTCCCTGGTATATAAATAAAGACATTTGAATCATCTGCTGCAGAATACAAAGCATTATTAATACTGTGGAATACTTTATTTTCGCTGGAATTAATTTTTGCTGAAAAGGCTTTTTGGGCAATTTGTATGGAATTTATTTTAATGTGAAATATAGGAAAAAAAGTATATTCGCTGGATTTTATTTTCACGGAATCACCCCTTCAGCGAAAATAGCGAAAGTGAATTCCAAGTGAAAATAAAGTATTCTACAGTATATGAAACTACTTTACATAACTTGACAACAGATGGTACATGTTGGTCATTTACAATCATTATGAAGATAGCTCCGCTGTCATCAATGCACATTTCAATTAAAGAACTGAAGATATCATCAGAAAATGAACAATATGTATAGTATTAAAGCAATCAGACTTTTTTTAACAAGAAGTCGAAAATATCAGTTTTTACCAAAAATGACAAAAATATTCATGAAAATATCAAAGCAATTGACCATTGGAACCGAATGATCAGCGGAAGAAGGCCAACCCCTCACAGGACTGTCCTCCGTGCTATAAATTACTGTGACTGCTGACATGCGTTCAAGGTGGTTGCATGATTAGTTCGTACGGTTGTTATTTTATTGTTCGCCCAACGCTGAAGCGGTGAAACGACGACTATTCCAAAAATTGATTAAAAAATAGATTATTCAAATATAAACCGACTCACCCAACCCTGTGACTTCTCAGACATGTCCGACTTGCTCAACCAATCTATTCTAGTTGCACATTACTATGGATGGAATTTATAGTCGCGAAAGTTTCTTCCTGGTTTGTTTTCTTCTCAAAACAAGAAATGTTGCACTATTTTGTTTTACCCACAAAACACAACACAAACAGAAAGGAATTACTTCGTCCTGAATAAAGCTGGGGTTACAGCATCTCGTTACTGTATATGATAATGAATTTTACTCCACGAGCTTGAAGGTGGCCCCAGATTCAGATTGAATCTTAGATTCAACATTCAGCCTCAAATTCAGATCCAAGTCCAGGGCACAGCCTCCATGTCATTCAATATTCCGTAAAAAGGCACATAGCCCAGGCTGATTAATATAACATCTTAATTTAAGCTTGTCTATTTTCCTTTTCTGCATTTTTTTCAGATATGTATATAACAAGTATTTATTTTAATTAATTATATCAGAGGTGCATTACTTAAGTAATATACCTCTGTTATTATTTAATAAATTATTTCATTTGATTTAATTTATTATTTATAAGCTGTGGTAACCGTGAAACTCACAAGTGGTAAACAAAATATGATGCTGAGAATTAATAATACGACAATAAGATGCTGGGTTCTGAATCTGAAGCTGAATATGAGGCCTGTTATTCTTCAAGCGATGACTTTTTAACTACCTAACTTACTGTGAATAGTGTAACAAGTTAATTTATTTTGCTGACTTAGAGTGTCTAATGATGTATTCTTCCGCGAAGTAAAGACTCAACAATACATTGTTTTCGCATATGCATCGTGAGAAAATTGAGGAAATAAAGCGGTCTAAAATTATTTTTATATAAAATGTGTGTATGAAAAAACAGTGTCATCTTGTAGTTTGTGGACTATGGTTGTTTGGTCGGCGTAACAATACAACTTCCGGTTTGTATGTTGTTAGGTGTACAGGTGTCATGGCGGAAGTACATGAGTGGTATAAGATATGAAAATGTATATCGTGATAGTGAACTCTGTTTATGAACTGGTTTCTGTCGAAGACTGTAATCATGTATAACTCTCCTTATCAGAAACAGGGCTTTATTTCTTTTACTGTGGCGAGTGATGGAGAATATAACAATGGAAAAGGGAAAAGAAGCCAGTCATGTCGGCGGGTATGTACACTTGGCATGGATCAACGATCTAATATTTATACTTATAGGACATGTTGTTTCCAAGTATTGAACGTTTTTGACACAATATTGACTGTAAGCGACCATTTGTGTGTTGTTGCAGTACACCTTACTTTCTGTGACTTTTTTCTAAACACCCTCAAAACTACATCTGAAATGGGTAGGTTAGGTACACTACTCACAGCATGGAGCTCCGTGTTCTCTGTAACTAAGTTGTACTGGATTGATGTGAGAATTTTGTCATGTTCGATACACTGGGCGATTATTATTTTATAACCTCTTGGCAATATAAAAAATGGAGTTGCTGACCTTGTTTTTGAGAAAAAATGTAAGTAGGTAAAATAAATTTAATTTGTTATCATCGTGAAATCTGTTAAAACTGTCTCAGTACTAGCACTAGTAGTAAAAGTGCCAACTGGTCAGACTTCAACATTGATAATAACAAAATTTATTTTTTTGATGGGTCAACTTGTGGTCTAAAAAAACTTGGCAGGTTTCAGCATTTATATGGAATTGATCAAGTGTTTTGAAACATGCTTTCACGATGAAACAAATTTGGAGTTTACACATATTTATAGCTTGTACCTCAGAAAAGATATTTTGTGTGTACGCCTATCTAACTACACACAGACATTATATCGGATACTATATATACACATGCCTTTGAAAATCACACATTTTCACCTTTCCGAAACCGAATCGCAGTCGTGCATGGATTCTGTTCAAACTTGGTATATGCATGTGTGTTTAACGTTAAGGGACCTTGATGTACATGAATTTATTTTTTGAATGGGGTTCAAAATAGCCGACTGAGGGCCATTTTGTTATAAAGACTGCAGTTTTGAATCTCTGTATCTGATATGCCCTGACGGATCAAGTTGAAACTTCACACATACATCAGCACACATCAGATCAGACATACATTTGTACACACATTTTTGTCTTTGTCAAATCTAAAATAACTGACTGGTTATCAACAGTTCCACAGAGCCATATCTCATGCTTGAACCAATCAGGTTTAAACTTCACACATACATCAGCACACATCATGGATCTATATTACAAACAGGGATGATATTAGACATGCTTGGACTGATTACATTCAAACTTCACACATACATTGTACATAATATTATACATATGCATATAAAATTGTTTCACCATCTGATTCAAGTTGGCCAAATGGCGGCCATTTTTGTGCTGAAAAATCATCAAAATCAAGGATTTATTCAAACTCAGTACATACAGTGAACATTATGGGACCTTGATGCATGTCGTTCTGTTCTTCAAATCTGATTTAAAATGGCTGACTGGCGTCAATTTTGTTTTAATAAATGTCGTTCTAGAGCTGTATCTCTGACATGATTTGATTAATTATGTTCAATTTTTTTATATTCATTATACAATGTACATCATGTTATAGATATACAGATATATTCAAAATATTTTGTTTTAATTAATGCTGATCCAGAGCAATATCTCCTAATATAAGACAAGTACTCGTTTGACAATCAGATACAAGATGACTGAATGTCAATCATTTCAATGTTAAAAAATCATCAAGCAGCAGTTTTTGGATTCATATCTCTGACATGTTTATGTTCCAACTATATTACTATAAACAAAACTATATATCTTAAGTTTGATAACTAACAGGGACTGTGCCATGCATGGCTTGTTTATTACTAATTAAAGTCTAACCATGGGTTCAAGAAAAAAATGTGGATGAAATTTTAGAGAACTAAAAAACAGCACAATTCTGTGATTGTAAAATTTGGGCAGAAATTTTAGAGTTTCCATGGTAATGTATTAAGAAATCATGGTCTTATATTAAAATTTGTTTTTTCCAGATGTGGAATCAACTTTCCCGCTTGCAGAGGAGCATTATTTTTATTATTCTCTTTCTGGGACTAGTCTGTGCTGTGTATATTTTTCCTGGACTCTATTCCAACTACATGAACTCCAATGATGAGACAACATTTTTCTCTCGTAATAAAATTTCAGCCAAGGATGGAGGAGAAGGTGTGATTGATGCCCCACCAAATATGCAGGATTTGAGGGATAGAGCCGCACAACAAGTTCAAGAAATCATGGTACATCTTAACCCTTTTCATTCTTATTTCTTGTGACATGCATAGTTTTGATTATCAAGTTTTTGTATTTGGTCTAAAATCAGTATAAATAATGTATACCAAACAACTTTGATAAATTGGTGAAAGGGTTTACTATGCAGGGCCTTGTAAGTGTCAAGCTTCATATCTAATTTGCATACATTTATGTTACAGTCATTACAACAGAAATTCAAACGAAAATGTTGTCTCAAATCTTCAGATAATTCTACAATTATCACCTGGCAAGTTATGTTGTCATGACAGTAATTTATTTTGTCTAGTTAACTTGATTTTACTTTGGTTCTTTACAAATCAAAGTTTTATAATATTTATTTATTTGTCTATTTATTCAAAACTAACTCAGTTTTACAGCCAGTGTAGCTACAAATATTGTAGGTCATTAATTTTTGCAACTACATATTACATGCACTAACCATAAAATAAATATTTGAAATAAATCAAATTTTAATTTTTACATTTGAAGTATACATATCATATTTTCTCTATTAGTAGCACAAATTACAATAGTGTTTCTATGGTCAAAATTAGTCGTATTTTAATTATTTAGAATACAACAAATGCCATTTTTGGGTTAATGTGCTTTCATTGAGATGTGCTTCTTATACATTTAAAGCAAATATGGAGAGGTTTAAATTTTCTGAAATAATTAATTTAGAGTACATGTACATGTTTATTTATTACAATATTACAATAATTTATCTGCCCCGCTGTTGAGTGAATCAAGAAAACTGTTCAATATTATAGATGTCAATTTTGTTGTAGAATGACATCATTCATTGACGAGTAAGGTCTGCTCCCTTACTCATTCATTGATGAGTATGGTCGGTTCCCTTACTCATTCATTGATGAGTATGGTCGGTTCCCTTACTCATTCATTGATGAGTATAGTCAGTTACCTTACTCATTCATTGATGAGTATGGTCGGTTCCCTTACTCGTTCATTGATGAGTATGGTCGGTTCCCTTACTCGTTCATTGATGAGTATGGTCGGTTCCCTTACTCATTCATTGATGAGTACATGTATGGTCGGTTCTCTTACTCATTCATTGATGAGTATGGTCGGTTCCCTTACTCATTCATTCATGAGTATGGTCGGTTCCCTTACTCATTCATTGATGAGTACATGTATGGTCGGTTCCCTTACTCATTCATTGATGAGTATGGTCGGTTCCCTTACTCATTCATTGATGAGTATGGTCGGTTCCCTTACTCATTCATTGATGAGTACATGTATAGTCGGTTCCCTTACTCATTCATTGATGAGTATGGTCGGTTCCCTAACCCATTCATTGATGAGTATGGTCGGTTCCCTTACTCATTCATTGATGAGTATAGTCAGTTCCCTTACTCATTCATTGATGAGTATAGTCGGTTCCCTTACTCATTCATTGATGAGTATAGTCGGTTCTCTTACTCATTCATTGATGAGTATAGTCAGTTCCCTTACTCATTCATTGATGAGGACAGTCGGTTCCCTTACTCATTGATTGATGAGTATAGTCGGTTCCCTTACTCATTCATTGATGAGTATAGTCGGTTCCCTTACTCATTCATTGTTGAGTATAGTCGGTTCCCTTACTCATTCATTGATGAGTATAGTCGGTTCCTTTACTCATTCATTGATGAGTATGGTCGGTTCCCTTACTCATTCATTGATGAGTATGGTCGGTTCCCTTACTCATTCATTGATGAGTATGGTCGGTTCCCTTACTCATTCATTGATGAGTATGGTCGGTTCCCTTACTCATTCATTGATGAGTATGGTTGGTTCCCTTACTCGTTCATTGATGAGTATAGTCGGTTCCTTTACTCATTCATTGATGAGTATGGTCGGTTCCCTTACTCATTCATTGATGAGTATGGTCGGTTCCCTTACTCATTCATTGATGAGTATAGTCTGTTCCCTTACTCATTCATTGATGAGTATGGTCGGTTCCTTTACTAATTCATTGATGAGTATGGTCGGTTCCTTTACTCATTCATTGATGAGTATGGTCGGTTCCCTTACTTATTCATTGATGAGTATGGTTGGTTCCCTTACTTATTCATTGATGAGTATGGTCGGTTCCCTTACTAATTCATTGATGAGTATGGTCGGTTCCCTTACTAATTCATTGATGAGTATAGTCGGTTCCCTTACTCATTCATTGATGAGTATGGTCTGTTTCCTTACTCATTCATTGATGAGTATAGTCGGTTCCCTTGCTCATTCATTGATGAGTATGGTCGGTTCCCTTACTCATTCATTGATGAGTATAGTCGGTTCCCTTACTCATTCATTGATGAGTATGGTCGGTTCCCTTACTCATTCATTGATGAGTATAGTCGGTTCCCTTACTCATTCATTGATGAGTATAGTCGGTTCCCTTACTCGTTCATTGATAAGTATAGTCGGTTCCCTTACTCATTCATTGATGAGTATGGTCGGTTCCCTTACTCATTCATTGATGAGTATGGTCGGTTCCCTTACTCATTCATTGATGAGTATGGTCGGTTCCCTTACTCATTCATTGATGAGTATAGTCGGTTCCCTTACTCATTCATTGATGAGTATAGTCGGTTCCCTTACTCATTTATTGATGAGTATGATCGGTTCCCTTACTCATTCATTGATGAGTATAGTCGGTTCCCTTACTCATTCATTGATGAGTATAGTCGGTTCCCTTACTCATTCATTGATGAGTATAGTCGGTTCCCTTACTCATTGATTGATGAGTATAGTCGGTTCCCTTACTCATTGATTGATGAGTATAGTCGGTTCCCTTACTCATTGATTGATGAGTATAGTCGGTTCCCTTACTCATTCATTGATGAGTATAGTCGGTTCCCTTACTCATTCATTGATGAGTATGGTCGGTTCCCTTACTCATTCATTGATGAGTATGGTTGGTTCCCTTACTCATTCATTGATGAGTATGGTCGGTTCCCTTACTCATTCATTGATGAGTATAGTCGGTTCCCTTACTCATTCATTGATGAGTATAGTCGGTTCCCTTACTTATTTATTGATGAGTATGGTCGGTTCCCTTACTCATTCAATGATGAGTATGGTCGGTTCCCTTACTCATTCATTGATGAGTATAGTCGGTTCCCTTACTCATTCATTGATGAGTGTAGTCGGTTCTTTTACTCATTCATTGATGAGTATGGTCGGTTCCCTTACTCATTCATTGATGAGTATAGTCGGTTCCCTTACTCATTCATTGATGAGTATAGTCGGTTCCCTTACTCATTCATTGATGAGTATAGTCGGTTCCTTTACTCATTCATTGATGAGTATGGTCGGTTCCCTTACTCATTCATTGATGAGTATAGTCGGTTCCCTTACTCGTTCATTGATAAGTATAGTCGGTTCCCTTACTCATTCATTGATGAGTATAGTCGGTTCCTTTACTCATTCATTGATGAGTATAGTCGGTTCCTTTACTCATTCATTGATGAGTATGGTCGGTTCCCTTACTCATTCATTGATGAGTATGGTCGGTTCCCTTACTCATTCATTGATGAGTATGGTCGGTTCCCTTACTCATTCATTGATGAGTATGGTCGGTTCCCTTACTCATTCATTGATGAGTATAGTCGGTTCCCTTACTCATTCATTGATCAGTATAGTCGGTTCCCTTACTTATTTATTGATGAGTATGGTCGGTTCCCTTACTCATTCAATGATGAGTATGGTCGGTTCCCTTACTCATTCATTGATGAATATAGTCGGTTCCCTTACTCATTCATTGATGAGTGTAGTCGGTTCTTTTACTCATTCATTGATGAGTATGGTCGGTTCCCTTACTCATTCATTGATGAGTATAGTCGGTTCCCTTACTCATTCATTGATGAGTATAGTCGGTTCCCTTACTCATTCATTGATGAGTATAGTCGGTTCCTTTACTCATTCATTGATGAGTATGGTCGGTTCCCTTACTCATTCATTGATAAGTGTGGTCTGCTCCCTTACTCATTCATTGATGAGTATGGTCGGTTCCCTTACTCATTCATTGATAAGTATAGTCGGTTCCCTTACTCATTCATTGATAAGTATGGTCGGTTCGCTTACTCATTCATGAAAAATTAGGCTTGTTTCAGACACATTGAATGAGACAAGCAGAAAATTCAACAACAAAAAAGTAGAAAAAGAATGATCCCATTGGGGCAGCACCTCTCTCAGTTTGACGAGCTTCAATGTAAATAGCAATTTTGATTACAATAATATCATGTGGAAAAGGAAGGTGCAACAAGTGAGACACCATTTATTTCTAGTACAACATTGAGATACCAGTAAATGCAAGTGTTACTGACGAGAAGTTCTCATTGTCATCTAACAATTATGCAATTAAAATTATTCATATTTAACATCTTGCTGCTGAAAGCCTTCATTAATATCACTCTCCTAATTAACCATTTGCATTGGGTGCAATGTAACTGTTAAATATTAAAAGAAGCTCTGAAAACAAAGAATAGCTGGAAAAAAACTTCCTGGTACATTATGTGTTACAAGTACTGATAGAGGGCACTGTTTTTGCTAGCACTGTCCTGGCATTTTCTATACCAGGATATAAGGTAATGTAAGCTAGCTGTAGTGAATCAGTGCTTGAACAAAATATCAAAATATCATTTTTTGAAAACTCACATTTTATTTATTTCAAGAGTGACACAAAAGAAAACATGTTTTTATTTGCAGATTTCATGGGTATTTCAGTAATTCTTAGTTAATAGAGAATAGAACAAGGGTTCTGTGGTGATTAGTGTATCTATGTATAAGCATTACAAGCATTTAATTGCATGGGATTATAGTGCCAATATTGTATCCATGTACTTATAATTGCATTTGACCACATTTTAATCTTGCATTTCAAATTTGGGACAGTGTAAGTCTTCAATTGATTTTTATAATTTATTTCTCTGCATGGCTATGTATTAAATTACTTAATTATTTACTTTAATGAATATTCACAAATTATATTGGGTTTTAGTTAAGTTTTCTCTGTAGCGTATATTACAAGCATCAGTAATTCCCGAAATCCAAAATGAGTTGCATGTATTACATCATTTCTGGTTAGTGTGTAGTGTTCATAGCAAATTTTCTTATTTCTGACTATTGTTTGGTAATTTCTTGGCGTTGTAGGATAGAAGAAAACCAGTTAAGAAAGGTCCCCCTCGAATCAAAGGGAATATTCATGATATTGAACAACAATTGCCTGTACCTAATGATGGCATTAATGAAGAGGTAAATATCACAAGATATAATCATACTTCCACTACTATTAGTTGCCACTTGGCGCATTGAACATGTCTCATACTTCAGAGTGGAATGGACTACCAACAGTATTGAGAGATGTGAGCCATGGAGTGTAAACATCAGCGAGTAGGGGTGGACAACCACCAACAGTATTGAGATATGTGAGCCATGGAGTGTAAACATCAGTGAGTAGGGGTGGACAACCACCAACAGTATTGAGATATGTGAGCCATGGAGTGTAAACATCAGTGAGTAGAGGTGGACAACCACCAACAGTATTGAGAGATGTGAGCCATGGAGTCTGAACATCAGTGAATAGAGGTGGACAACCACCAACAGTATTGAGAGATGTGAGCCATGGAGTCTGAACATCAGTGAATAGAGGTGGACAACCACCAACAGTATTGAGAGATGTGAGCCATGGAGTGTAAACAACAGTGAGTAGGGGTGGACAACCACCAACAGTATTGAGATATGTGAGCCATGGAGTGTAAACATCAGTGAGTAGAGGTGGACAACCACCAACAGTATTGAGAGATGTGAGCCATGGAGTCTGAACATCAGTGAATAGAGGTGGACAACCACCAACAGTATTGAGAGATGTGAGCCATGGAGTGTAAACATCAGTGAGTAGGGGTGGACAACCACCAACAGTACTAAGAGATGTGAGCCATGGAGTGTAAACATCAGTGAGTAGGGGTGGACAACCACCAACAATATTGAGAGATGTGAGCCATGGAGTCTGAACATCAGTGAATAGAGGTGGACAACCACCAACAGTATTGAGAGATGTTAGCCATGGAGTCTGAACATCAGTGAATAGAGGTGGACAACCACCAACAGTATTGAGAGATGTGAGCAATGGAGTGTAAACATCAGTGAGTAGAGGTGGACAACCACCAATAGTATTGAGAGATGTGAGCCATGAAGTCTGAACATCAGTGAATAGGGGTGGACAACCACCAACAGTATTGAGAGATGTGAGCCATGGAGTGTAAACATCAGTGAGTAGAGGTGGACAACCACTAATAGTATTGAGAGATGTGAGCCATGGAGTGTAAACATCAGTGAATAGGGGTGGACAACCACCAACAGTATTGAGAGATGTGAGCCATGGAGTGTAAACATCAGTGAATAGGGATGGACAACCACCAATAGTACTGAGAGATGTGAGCCATGGAGTGTAAACATCAGTGAGTAGCGGTGGACAACCACCAACAGTACTGAGAGATGTGAGCCATGGAGTGTAAACATCAGTGAATAGGGTGCACAACTATCAACAGTACTGAGAGATGTGAGCCATGGAGTGTGAACATCAGTGAGTAGCGGTGGACAACCACCAACAGTATTGAGAGATGTGAGCCATGGAGTGTAAACATCAGTGAACAGGGGAGGACAACCACCAACAGTATTGAGAGATGTGAGCCATGGAGTGTAAACATCAGTGAATAGGGATGGACAACCACCAACAGTATTGAGAGATGTGAGCCATGGAGTGTAAACATCAGTGAGTAGAGGTGGACAACCACCAACAGTATTGAGAGATGTGAGCCATGGAGTCTGAACATCAGTGAATAGAGGTGGACAACCACCAACAGTATTGAGAGATGTGAGCCATGGAGTGTAAACATCAGTGAGTAGGGGTGGACAACCACCAACAGTACTAAGAGATGTGAGCCATGGAGTGTAAACATCAGTGAGTAGGGGTGGACAACCACCAACAATATTGAGAGATGTGAGCCATGGAGTCTGAACATCAGTGAATAGAGGTGGACAACCACCAACAGTATTGAGAGATGTTAGCCATGGAGTCTGAACATCAGTGAATAGAGGTGGACAACCACCAACAGTATTGAGAGATGTGAGCAATGGAGTGTAAACATCAGTGAGTAGAGGTGGACAACCACCAATAGTATTGAGAGATGTGAGCCATGAAGTCTGAACATCAGTGAATAGGGGTGGAAAACCACCAACAGTATTGAGAGATGTGAGCAATGGAGTGTAAACATCAGTGAGTAGAGGTGGAAAACCACCAATAGTACTGAGAGATGTGAGCAATGGAGTGTAAACATCAGTGAGTAGAGGTGGACAACCACCAATAGTATTGAGAGATGTGAGCCATGAAGTCTGAACATCAGTGAATAGGGGTGGACAACCACCAATAATATTGAGAGATGTGAGCCATGGAGTGTAAACACCAATGAGTAGGGGTGGACAACCACCAATAGTACTGAGAGATGTGAGCCGTGGAGTCTGAACATCAGTGAGTAGGGGTGGACAACCACCAACAGTATTGAGAGATGTGAGCCATGGAGTCTGAACATCAGTGAGTAGGGGTGGACAACCACCAACAGTATTGAGAGATGTGAGCCATGGAGTGTAAACATCAGTGAATAGGGTGCACAACTATCAACAGTACTGAGAGATGTGAGCCATGGAGTGTGAACATCAGTGAGTAGCGGTGGACAACCACCAACAGTATTGAGAGATGTGAGCCATGGAGTGTAAACATCAGTGAACAGGGGAGGACAACCACCAACAGTATTGAGAGATGTGAGCCATGGAGTGTAAACATCAGTGAATAGAGGTGGACAACCACCAACAGTATTGAGAGATGTGAGCCATGGAGTCTGAACATCAGTGAATAGGGGTGGACAACCACCAACAGTATTGAGAGATGTGAGCCATGGAGTGTAAACATCAGTGAATAGGGGTGGACAACCACCAATAATATTGAGAGATGTGAGTCATGGAGTCTGAACATCAGTGAATAGGGTGCACAACTATCAACAGTATTGAGAGATGTGAGCCATGGAGTCTGAACATCAGTGAATAGGGGTGGACAACCACCAACAGTATTGAGAGATGTGAGCCATGGAGTGTAAACATCAGTGAATAGAGGTGGACAACCACCAACAGTATTGAGAGATGTGAGCCATGGAGTCTGAACATCAGTGAATAGGGGTGGACAACCACCAACAGTATTGAGAGATGTGAGCCATGGAGTGTAAACATCAGTGAATAGGGGTGGACAACCACCAATAATATTGAGAGATGTGAGTCATGGAGTCTGAACATCAGTGAATAGGGTGCACAACTATCAACAGTATTGAGAGATGTGAGCCATGGAGTCTGAACATCAGTGAATAGGGGTGGACAACCACCAACAGTATTGAGAGATGTGAGCCATGGAGTGTAAACATCAGTGAGTAGAGGTGGACAACCACCAATAATATTGAGAGATGTGGGTCATGGAGTCTGAACATCAGTGAATAGGGGTGGACAACCACCAACAGTATTGAGAAATGTGAGCCATAGAGTGTAAACATCAGTGAGTAGGGGTGGACAACCACCAATAGTATTGAGAGATGTGAGCCGTGGAGTCTGAACATCAGTGAATAGGGGTGGACAACCACCAACAGTATTGAGAAATGTGAGCCATGGAGTGTGAACATCAGTGAGTAGAGGTGGACAACCACCAATAATATTGAGAGATGTGGGTCATGGAGTCTGAACATCAGTGAATAGGGTGCACAACTATCAACAGTACTGAGAGATGTGAGCCATGGAGTGTAAACACCAATGAGTCGGGGTGGAAAACCACCCATAGTACTGAGAGATGTGAGCCGTGGAGTCTGAACATCAGTGAATAGGGGTGGACAACCACCAACAGTATTGAGAAATGTGAGCCATGGAGTGTAAACATCAGTGAGTAGGGGTGGACAACCACCAATAGTATTGAGAGATGTGAGCCGTGGAGTCTGAACATCAGTGAATAGAGGTGGACAACCACCAACAGTATTGAGAGATGTGAGCCGTGGAGTCTGAACATCAGTGAGTAGGGGTGGACAACCACCAACAGTACTGAGAGATGTGAGCCATGGAGTGTAAACATCAGTGAATAGGGGTGGACAACCACCAACAGTACTGAGATGTGAGCCATGGAGTGTAAACATCAGTGAGTAGAGGTGGACAACCACCAACAGTATTGAGAGATGTGAGCCATGGAGTGTAAACATCAGTGAGTAGAGATGGACAACCACCAACAGTATTGAGAGATGTGAGCCATGGAGTGTAAACATCAGTGAGTAGAGGTGGACAACCACCAACAGTATTGAGAGATGTGAGCCATGGAGTCTGAACATCAGTGAATAGAGGTCGACAACCACCAACAGTATTGAGAGATGTGAGCCATGGAGTCTGAACATCAGTGAATAGAGGTGGACAACCACCAACAGTATTGAGAGATGTGAGCCATGGAGTCTGAACATCAGTGAATAGGGGTGGACAACCACCAACAGTATTGAGAGATGTGAGCCATGGAGTGTAAACATCAGTGAATAGGGTGCACAACTATCAACAGTACTGAGAGATGTGAGCCATGGAGTGTGAACATCAGTGAGTAGAGGTGGACAACCACCAACAGTATTGAGAGATGTGAGCCATGGAGTGTAAACATCAGTGAATAGAGGTGGACAACCACCAACAGTATTGAGAGATGTGAGCCATGGAGTCTGAACATCAGTGAATAGGGGTGGACAACCACCAACAGTATTGAGAAATGTGAGCCATGGAGTGTAAACATCAGTGAGTAGGGGTGGACAACCACCAATAGTATTGAGAGATGTGAGCCGTGGAGTCTGAACATCAGTGAATAGAGGTGGACAACCACCAACAGTATTGAGAGATGTGAGCCATGGAGTGTAAACATCAGTGAATAGGGGTGGACAACCACCAACAGTATTGAGAGATGTGAGCCGTGGAGTGTAAACACCAATGAGTAGGGGTGGAAAACCGCCAATAGTACTGAGAGATGTGAGCCATGGAGTGTAAACATCAGTGAATAGAGGTGGACAACCACCAACAGTATTGAGAGATGTGAGCCGTGGAGTCTGAACATCAGTGAATAGGGGTGGACAACCACCAACAGTATTGAGAAATGTGAGCCATGGAGTGTAAACATCAGTGAGTAGGGGTGGACAACCACCAATAGTATTGAGAGATGTGAGCCGTGGAGTCTGAACATCAGTGAATAGAGGTGGACAACCACCAACAGTATTGAGAGATGTGAGCCGTGGAGTCTGAACATCAGTGAATAGGGGTGGACAACCACCAACAGTCTTGAGAGATGTGAGCCATGGAGTGTAAACATCAGTGAGTAGGGGTGGACAACCACCAACAGTACTGAGAGATGTGAGCCATGGAGTGTAAACATCAGTGAGTAGGGGTGGACAACCACCAACAGTACTGAGAGATGTGAGCCATGGAGTGTAAACATCAGTGAGTAGAGGTGGACAACCACCAACAGTCTTGAGAGATGTGAGCCATGGAGTGTAAACATCAGTGAGTAGAGATGGACAACCACCAACAGTATTGAGAGATGTGAGCCATGGAGTGTAAACATCAGTGAGTAGAGGTGGACAACCACCAACAGTATTGAGAGATGTGAGCCATGGAGTCTGAACATCAGTGAATAGAGGTGGACAACCACCAACAGTATTGAGAGATGTGAGCCATGGAGTGTAAACATCAGTGAGTAGGGGTGGACAACCACCAACAATATTGAGAGATGTGAGCCATGGAGTCTGAACATCAGTGAATAGAGGTGGACAACCACCAACAGTATTGAGAGATGTGAGCCATGGAGTCTGAACATCAGTGAATAGGGGTGGACAACCACCAACAGTATTGAGAGATGTGAGCCATGGAGTCTGAACATCAGTGAATAGAGGTGGACAACCACCAACAGTACTGAGAGATGTGAGCCATGGAGTCTGAACATCAGTGAATAGGGGTGGACAACCACTAATAGTATTGAGAGATGTGAGCCATGGAGTGTAAACACCAATGAATAGGGTGCACAACTATCAACAGTACTGAGAGATGTGAGCCATGGAGTGTGAACATCAGTGAGTAGAGGTGGACAACCACCAATAGTACTGAGAGATGTGAGCCATGGAGTCTGAACATCAGTGAGTAGGGGTGGAAAACCACCAATAGTACTGAGAGATGTGAGCCATGGAGTGTGAACATCAGTGAGTAGGGGTGGACAACCACCAACAGTATTGAGAGATGTGAGCCATGGAGTGTAAACACCAATGAATAGGGTGCACAACTATCAACAGTACTGAGAGATGTGAGCCATGGAGTCTGAACATCAGTGAATAGGGGTGGACAACCACCAACAGTATTGAGAGATGTGAGCCATGGAGTGTAAACATCAGTGAATAGGGTGCACAACTATCAACAGTACTGAGAGATGTGAGCCATGGAGTGTGAACATCAGTGAGTAGCGGTGGACAACCACCAACAGTATTGAGAGATGTGAGCCATGGAGTCTGAACATCAGTGAATAGGGGTGGACAACCAGTAACAGTATTGAGAGATGTGAGCCATGGAGTCTGAACATCAGTGAATAGAGGTGGACAACCACCAACAGTATTGAGAGATGTGAGCCATGGAGTGTAAACATCAGTGAGTAGGGGTGGACAACCACCAACAATATTGAGAGATGTGAGCCATGGAGTCTGAACATCAGTGAATAGAGGTGGACAACCACCAACAGTATTGAGAGATGTTAGCCATGGAGTCTGAACATCAGTGAATAGAGGTGGACAACCACCAACAGTATTGAGAGATGTGAGCAATGGAGTGTAAACATCAGTGAGTAGAGGTGGACAACCACCAATAGTATTGAGAGATGTGAGCCATGAAGTCTGAACATCAGTGAATAGGGGTGGAAAACCACCAACAGTATTGAGAGATGTGAGCAATGGAGTGTAAACATCAGTGAGTAGAGGTGGAAAACCACCAATAGTACTGAGAGATGTGAGCAATGGAGTGTAAACATCAGTGAGTAGAGGTGGACAACCACCAATAGTATTGAGAGATGTGAGCCATGAAGTCTGAACATCAGTGAATAGGGGTGGACAACCACCAATAATATTGAGAGATGTGAGCCATGGAGTGTAAACACCAATGAGTAGGGGTGGACAACCACCAATAGTACTGAGAGATGTGAGCCGTGGAGTCTGAACATCAGTGAGTAGGGGTGGACAACCACCAACAGTATTGAGAGATGTGAGCCATGGAGTCTGAACATCAGTGAGTAGGGGTGGACAACCACCAACAGTATTGAGAGATGTGAGCCATGGAGTGTAAACATCAGTGAATAGGGTGCACAACTATCAACAGTACTGAGAGATGTGAGCCATGGAGTGTGAACATCAGTGAGTAGCGGTGGACAACCACCAACAGTATTGAGAGATGTGAGCCATGGAGTGTAAACATCAGTGAACAGGGGAGGACAACCACCAACAGTATTGAGAGATGTGAGCCATGGAGTGTAAACATCAGTGAATAGAGGTGGACAACCACCAACAGTATTGAGAGATGTGAGCCATGGAGTCTGAACATCAGTGAATAGGGGTGGACAACCACCAACAGTATTGAGAGATGTGAGCCATGGAGTGTAAACATCAGTGAATAGGGGTGGACAACCACCAATAATATTGAGAGATGTGAGTCATGGAGTCTGAACATCAGTGAATAGGGTGCACAACTATCAACAGTATTGAGAGATGTGAGCCATGGAGTCTGAACATCAGTGAATAGGGGTGGACAACCACCAACAGTATTGAGAGATGTGAGCCATGGAGTGTAAACATCAGTGAATAGAGGTGGACAACCACCAACAGTATTGAGAGATGTGAGCCATGGAGTCTGAACATCAGTGAATAGGGGTGGACAACCACCAACAGTATTGAGAGATGTGAGCCATGGAGTGTAAACATCAGTGAATAGGGGTGGACAACCACCAATAATATTGAGAGATGTGAGTCATGGAGTCTGAACATCAGTGAATAGGGTGCACAACTATCAACAGTATTGAGAGATGTGAGCCATGGAGTCTGAACATCAGTGAATAGGGGTGGACAACCACCAACAGTATTGAGAGATGTGAGCCATGGAGTGTAAACATCAGTGAGTAGAGGTGGACAACCACCAATAATATTGAGAGATGTGGGTCATGGAGTCTGAACATCAGTGAATAGGGGTGGACAACCACCAACAGTATTGAGAAATGTGAGCCATAGAGTGTAAACATCAGTGAGTAGGGGTGGACAACCACCAATAGTATTGAGAGATGTGAGCCGTGGAGTCTGAACATCAGTGAATAGGGTGCACAACTATCAACAGTACTGAGAGATGTGAGCCATGGAGTGTAAACACCAATGAGTCGGGGTGGAAAACCACCCATAGTACTGAGAGATGTGAGCCGTGGAGTCTGAACATCAGTGAATAGGGGTGGACAACCACCAACAGTATTGAGAAATGTGAGCCATGGAGTGTAAACATCAGTGAGTAGGGGTGGACAACCACCAATAGTATTGAGAGATGTGAGCCGTGGAGTCTGAACATCAGTGAATAGAGGTGGACAACCACCAACAGTATTGAGAGATGTGAGCCGTGGAGTCTGAACATCAGTGAATAGGGGTGGACAACCACCAACAGTATTGAGAGATGTGAGCCATGGAGTGTAAACATCAGTGAGTAGGGGTGGACAACCACCAACAGTACTGAGAGATGTGAGCCATGGAGTGTAAACATCAGTGAATAGGGGTGGACAACCACCAACAGTACTGAGATGTGAGCCATGGAGTGTAAACATCAGTGAGTAGAGGTGGACAACCACCAACAGTATTGAGAGATGTGAGCCATGGAGTGTAAACATCAGTGAGTAGAGATGGACAACCACCAACAGTATTGAGAGATGTGAGCCATGGAGTGTAAACATCAGTGAGTAGAGGTGGACAACCACCAACAGTATTGAGAGATGTGAGCCATGGAGTCTGAACATCAGTGAATAGAGGTCGACAACCACCAACAGTATTGAGAGATGTGAGCCATGGAGTCTGAACATCAGTGAATAGAGGTGGACAACCACCAACAGTATTGAGAGATGTGAGCCATGGAGTCTGAACATCAGTGAATAGGGGTGGACAACCACCAACAGTATTGAGAGATGTGAGCCATGGAGTGTAAACATCAGTGAATAGGGTGCACAACTATCAACAGTACTGAGAGATGTGAGCCATGGAGTGTGAACATCAGTGAGTAGAGGTGGACAACCACCAACAGTATTGAGAGATGTGAGCCATGGAGTGTAAACATCAGTGAATAGAGGTGGACAACCACCAACAGTATTGAGAGATGTGAGCCATGGAGTCTGAACATCAGTGAATAGGGGTGGACAACCACCAACAGTATTGAGAAATGTGAGCCATGGAGTGTAAACATCAGTGAGTAGGGGTGGACAACCACCAATAGTATTGAGAGATGTGAGCCGTGGAGTCTGAACATCAGTGAATAGAGGTGGACAACCACCAACAGTATTGAGAGATGTGAGCCATGGAGTGTAAACATCAGTGAATAGGGGTGGACAACCACCAACAGTATTGAGAGATGTGAGCCGTGGAGTGTAAACACCAATGAGTAGGGGTGGAAAACCGCCAATAGTACTGAGAGATGTGAGCCATGGAGTGTAAACATCAGTGAATAGAGGTGGACAACCACCAACAGTATTGAGAGATGTGAGCCGTGGAGTCTGAACATCAGTGAATAGGGGTGGACAACCACCAACAGTATTGAGAAATGTGAGCCATGGAGTGTAAACATCAGTGAGTAGGGGTGGACAACCACCAATAGTATTGAGAGATGTGAGCCGTGGAGTCTGAACATCAGTGAATAGAGGTGGACAACCACCAACAGTATTGAGAGATGTGAGCCGTGGAGTCTGAACATCAGTGAATAGGGGTGGACAACCACCAACAGTCTTGAGAGATGTGAGCCATGGAGTGTAAACATCAGTGAGTAGGGGTGGACAACCACCAACAGTACTGAGATATGTGAGCCATGGAGTGTAAACATCAGTGAGTAGGGGTGGACAACCACCAACAGTACTGAGAGATGTGAGCCATGGAGTGTAAACATCAGTGAGTAGAGGTGGACAACCACCAACAGTCTTGAGAGATGTGAGCCATGGAGTGTAAACATCAGTGAGTAGAGATGGACAACCACCAACAGTATTGAGAGATGTGAGCCATGGAGTGTAAACATCAGTGAGTAGAGGTGGACAACCACCAACAGTATTGAGAGATGTGAGCCATGGAGTCTGAACATCAGTGAATAGAGGTCGACAACCACCAACAATATTGAGAGATGTGAGCCATGGAGTCTGAACATCAGTGAATAGAGGTGGACAACCACCAACAGTATTGAGAGATGTGAGCCATGGAGTCTGAACATCAGTGAATAGGGGTGGACAACCACCAACAGTATTGAGAGATGTGAGCCATGGAGTCTGAACATCAGTGAATAGAGGTGGACAACCACCAACAGTACTGAGAGATGTGAGCCATGGAGTCTGAACATCAGTGAATAGGGGTGGACAACCACTAATAGTATTGAGAGATGTGAGCCATGGAGTGTAAACACCAATGAATAGGGTGCACAACTATCAACAGTACTGAGAGATGTGAGCCATGGAGTGTGAACATCAGTGAGTAGAGGTGGACAACCACCAATAGTACTGAGAGATGTGAGCCATGGAGTCTGAACATCAGTGAGTAGGGGTGGAAAACCACCAATAGTACTGAGAGATGTGAGCCATGGAGTGTGAACATCAGTGAGTAGGGGTGGACAACCACCAACAGTATTGAGAGATGTGAGCCATGGAGTGTAAACACCAATGAATAGGGTGCACAACTATCAACAGTACTGAGAGATGTGAGCCATGGAGTCTGAACATCAGTGAATAGGGGTGGACAACCACCAACAGTATTGAGAGATGTGAGCCATGGAGTGTAAACATCAGTGAATAGGGTGCACAACTATCAACAGTACTGAGAGATGTGAGCCATGGAGTGTGAACATCAGTGAGTAGCGGTGGACAACCACCAACAGTATTGAGAGATGTGAGCCATGGAGTCTGAACATCAGTGAATAGGGGTGGACAACCAGTAACAGTATTGAGAGATGTGAGCCATGGAGTCTGAACATCAGTGAATAGAGGTGGACAACCACCAACAGTATTGAGAGATGTGAGCCATGGAGTGTAAACATCAATGAGTAGGGGTGGAAAACCACCAATAGTACTGAGAGATGTGAGCCATGGAGTCTGAACATCAGTGAATAGAGGTGGACAACCACCAACAGTATTGAGAGATGTGAGCCATAGAGTGTAAACATCAGTGAATAGGGGTGGACAACCACCAACAGTACTGAGAGATGTGAGCCATGGAGTCTGAACATCAGTGAATAGGGGTGGACAACCACCAACAGTATTGAGAGATGTGAGCCGTGGAGTCTGAACATCAGTGAGTAGAGGTGGACAACCACCAACAGTATCGAGAGATGTGAGCCATGGAGTGTAAACATCAGTGAATAGGGATGGACAACCACCAACAGTATTGAGAGATGTGAGCCATGGAGTGTAAACATCAGTGAATAGGGGTGGACAACCACCAACAGTATTGAGAGATGTGAGCCATGGAGTGTAAACATCAGTGAATAGGGTGCACAACTATCAACAGTACTGAGAGATGTGAGCCATGGAGTGTGAACATCAGTGAGTAGCGGTGGACAACCACCAACAGTATTGAGAGATGTGAGCCATGGAGTGTAAACATCAGTGAACAGGGGAGGACAACTACCAACAGTATTGAGATATGTGAGCCATGGAGTGTAAACATCAATGAGTAGGGGTGGAAAACCACCTATAGTACTGAGAGATGTGAGCCATGGAGGCTGAACATCAGTGAATAGGGGTGGACAACCACCAACAGTATTGAGAGATGTGAGCCATAGAGTGTAAACATCAGTGAATAGGGGTGGACAACCACCAACAGTACTGAGAGATGTGAGCCATGGAGTGTGAACATCAGTGAGTAGCGGTGGACAACCACCAACAGTATTGAGAGATGTGAGCCATGGAGTCTGAACATCAGTGAATAGAGGTGGACAACCACCAACAGTATTGAGAGATGTGAGCCATGGAGTGTAAACATCAGTGAGTAGGGGTGGACAACCACCAACAATATTGAGCGATGTGAGCCATGGAGTGTGAATATCAGTGAGTAGGGGTGGACAACTATCAACAGTACTGAGAGATGTTAGCTATTGAGTGTAAACATCAGTGAGTAGAGGTGGACAACCACCAACAGTATTGAGAGATGTGAGCCATGGAGTGTAAACATCAGTGAGTAGGGGTGACAACCACCAACAGTACTGAGAGATGTGAGCCATGGAGTGTGAACATCAGTGAGTAGGGTTGACAACTATCAACAGTACTGAGAGGTGTGAATTGATGAATATATTTTATTTGTGAAGGTTTGTGTTGCAATGAACTTATCATGATTAGAACATTACTACAAAATTGTCACAATAACCTCTACTGAGTACTTGTTCAAAAAATAATGTGTGATAAATCCGACCTTTTTGAATACAAAGTGTGTATTTAGAATGGGATGGTTTGGTATTAAAACATTGGATATGAAGATTGATTACTTATACTAATCTTGGTCATGTGACACCATTGTTGGTTTATTTCTGTAAATTCACACATATCTCTTTGTCTTTATACTACACTATTTATCGGAGATGAGGGTATGACAACCGTTATTATGTCTAGTCCATTTTTGTAACTGGTACAACTGACTAAAATGAGCAAGGATTTTACATTTTTCTACAAATTTAAGCATCACCCAACTTGCATTTTTTTAAATTACTGAAAATAATTACAATATAAATATAAAAAATGAAGAATGATTGCTGTATTGCTGTATACACACACTAAATAATACTTGCAATTCACCACGCCGACAACCTCTATGAATAGTGAATTCCAAACCACATGCCCGCCAATCAAGTAGCGCCGACAAGTCTAGATTAGGCAAAGAACAAAGTGTTTTGAAAAGTTGCAAGTCATCTTGCTAACTGACTGTTCGAATAATTCTCAGAACGGCTGTAAGCATCTGTTTTCCTGATTGGCTAAGAATCACATCACTACTAGTGTTTCATCATTGAGGTCAAGTCTTCGGTGTGACATTGCAAAATTTCTGGCCCCAGTTATGGATTCGCAAGCTGCTACCATATTTTTTATAAAGCCAAAACAACATGCTTTCAACCACGCTGCCAGGTATGGGTTGCTACAATATTACAACATTGGTTTCATTGTTGATGACTCTAAAGCCGAACAAGTTCAACACTTGCTTCGAAGCTCTCGATACTGTTAAATTTGCTTGAATCGTTTCTAAGGAAACAAAAACCAAACGGCCCTTTTCAGGGCCAAAACATATTTCAAAAAACGAACTACCATTTCTGCTTGAATACACATTTGGTAGACTTGCTGACTGCTGTGATTCTGATAAAAAAATATTGAAACATGAATGTAAATTACGTAAACAGCGGTGCCCTGAAGGCAGAATTTTACTGTCACGACTATTTCGCGATCACGCTTCGTTTTACGCAATTGACATTTATTTTTTTCAGAATCACAACAGACAGTAAGGAAGTCAACTGTTAATATAACGAACAAAAAATATATTTTTTTTAATTATTTTATTAGGGTAGAAAAAGATGTATGCCCGAACATGACCTCAATTTCTTTATTGTATCAAAATTGGGGGTGGGTGTTTGCCGGGGCATGGGCGCTTACCTGGACCAACTACAGTAATTGTAAACTGTCTGCACTTGTATTCATATGCAGAGTATAATTTCTACAGTTGTAAGTGTAATTGCTGCAGATAACTATGACATATTTCATTCAGACTTTGCTAAGACTGAGCAGCTCAAGTTAAGGTGCAACATCTGAAGTTGACATGGAGATAGAATTCTTCCTCAACTATTGAAAGGATTCAAACCTACAACATTAACCTGGTAGAGCTTCCAGTGACTTGGCTATCCGGCTTTTTGTTAGAGGTTAAGGGTAAAACATTTGTATTAGAAGAGTCATTGCAATGTCAAGTGGTACAAATAACAAAGCATTCAATACATCTATGCAACACTGTGCACTGTCAATGCAACCCATTGCTATATCTTTCAATTTTATTGTGTTTTTTTCATGATACAAGTGCTGACTACTCTATCAAAAGTCAGGGTTTACCTACAGTTTTGGTCTTGTAAATTGCACTCACACTCACACTCACACTGGTGTCCTTGTGTAATTTACTCCACTCTGACCAAAACTGTTGGTATGTCTGTAAACCCTGACTTTCCTTGTGATGTTTCTAACACATGTACCACTGTGGAAATACATAATGTATATCATAACTCTTGCCATGTATATTTCAAAACGCTTTTCACACACTGGCTGAAATCATTCAGTCTCAATCTCTAATACACTCAACAGACCTTCAAATTTATTCCTTCCAAAGTACCTAGTATCTATGAACAAAAGCAAGGTTGTAATTGTTAAACTATGTTTTTTTTGGTAGAATGAATACTTTTGATAACTGTTTTAATTTTATTTTAACAGAAAATTGCAATATTGACTGAATATTACTTTTCAAGACACCTCTTCCTTTATTACCATAGAGGGTATACTTGACTGAAATTGTAAATAAAAGGGTTGATGCACATTGATGAGAAAGATATTTTGTAAATTCCGATGACTTATTAGATCACACATTTTGTTGGTGTCTGCATTTGATCAGGTACTGGGAAATTCTTGGTAAAGGGCACAGTCTGTTCTTGGAAACCCTTGAAAATGAAAATGACCTGTTCTGGTAAACCCTTGATATATTGTACGTAGCCTGTTTTGAAAAACCTTTGGTAATGTACATAGCCTGTTTTGAAAAACCTTTGGTAATGTACATAGCCTGTTTTGAAAAACCTTTGGTAATGTACTTAGCACATTATTCATTATAGTAAACTGTTTGTAGTAGAAAGGCACCACTTGTTGTCAGTATTCAATCAGAAATGTATGATATTTTGTGTCTATTTAAACCAAATTGAAAAAAGTTTCAAAATTGAGTCATAAATTTTGACCAACTTTGATGGTGTGATCAAGATTTTAATTGATGCATATGAAGAGTGACTGGACTGTCATACTTTCAATAATATATATTTACAGAATAATAACAATGAACAAGATACAAAGATGGATGGTAAAACAAAACAGGGTAAGATAACCTTCTCCAGTACTGATGTATTGATGACATTGTGTCTGTTACTACTCAGATTAGACTGATAACAGTTCTATTTTGTGTTACAAGTAATAGTTGACCATTTTACTTGCAGGACCTCAGAATGCCAGACAAGAGGCTGTAGTTGCTGCTTTCAAACATGCCTGGAAGGGATATAAGCTATATGCATGGGGACATGATGAATTGAAGCCTATCAGTAAATCCTACAGTGAATGGTTTAGATTGGGACTTACATTAATAGATGGATTAGATACAATGTATATTATGGGATTAGATGAAGGTAATTAACATTAATATATTTAGCTTGATAGATTGCTTATTTGCCATCACATGAAGACCTCATTTAATTCTGTGCTCTCTCATAGTCAAAGTGGCTTTAGACTTGTCGTTAAAATGATTAGTTTATAGTATCTTTATAAATCAATGAAGCTTGAACTGCACCAAGGCTAACTTGTTGGGCACCAAGGCTAACTTGTTGGGCACCAAGGCTAACTTGTTGGGCACCAAGGCTAACTTGTTGGGCACCAAGGCTAACTAGTTTGGCACCAAGGCAAACTTGTAGGCCACCAAGGCTAACTTGTAGGGCACCAAGGCAAACTTGTTGGGCACCAAGGCTAACTTGTAGGCCACCAAGGCTAACTTGTTGGGCACCAAGGCTAACTTGTTGGGCACCAAGGCTAACTTGTTGGGCACCAAGGCTAACTTGTTGGGCACCAAGGCTAACTTGTTGGGCACCAAGGCTAACTTGTTGGGCACCAAGGCTAACTTGTTGGGCACCAAGGCAAACTTGTTGGGCACCAAGGCTAACTTTTAGACATCATATCAATGAAACTTATCAACTAACATACCACTGTGATTCGTGTTATAGAATTTAAAGAAGCTAAAGATTGGGTTGTTCATATGGATGTCAATCCTAATGTAGATGTTAATTTATTTGAGACAACTATTCGTGTACTCGGTGGTTTGCTCAGTACATACCATCTTAGCGGCGATTCAATATTTCTGGAAAAAGCAGTAAGTATATCTGCCTAACTCAGTATTCACTACGTTCAATTACCCACCATAGACTCCGGTCAATCACAATGACTATTTTGAACTGTAAGTATTAATCAGCGATTCTGCCGGTGACGGAGAGATAGAATCTAGGTCAGGGGAAGCCCCATGACCCCAAGATTCATTTACCCCTTACGTCACGTACCCACGTGACCGAGGCCACATGGCAGCGACATAGGCAGCCGTACAATCACTCTTTCTTTCATCTCCGCCTCGTTGGGAGTGATTCTGGCTCTGCCTGGCTCTGTTGCTTTTCCCTGTCCGGGTTTCTAGCATGGGTCGACGCCGCAGCCGCGGCATCCGACATTCTAGCTGGTAGGATAAGTTTTTCTTGTCTTTTTACCCTTGTGTCGTTTTCTCCTTTGTGTGTTATGCTTTTCCACAACAAAGAAATTAAAACCCGGCGCCACTACGTAACCACATGTTGGTTTCATGGCGGCACCTTTTACAACATGCATGTCGTCTTTTATTTATAATGTATTTAGAAATGGATAGATGCACTGGCAACGCCAGAGGCTCGCCGCTGGTATTATCTCCTCAGTTTTTGAGGCGGATCTGCAATCAGTGACACAGAACTTGCAGGAATGAAACTTGCATGCTAAATGCTACTGTTGTATCACGTGTGTTCGTGGTTCGGGTGTCTGCCCAGAGAATATTTGCAATCACTGGGGTTCTGAAGCCTGGGATTCTTTCCAACAGTATGTAAAAATTGCCGAGACTGACTGCGTCGCTCGCTCGCGAAATGGTCGCGCGGCAAGTGCTACCGACATGGGTATGAGTGAGTGATAAGTCCTCGCGCTCGACTACCAGTTCTCATACCGGGATACCAAGCAAAGGGCCCGATAGTGGAGGTGTTGATGTATTTTGGTCTCCCCCCGCTGATCGGAGGGCATCTGCACAGTTTGTTTTTTCAGGCAGTGGGTTACCCAACTTTACCGGCAACAGCAAGGCTGGGCCCCTGGAGGTCCTTCCTCCTATGGGGCCCACGCTGGGTCCCGTTGTGGATCCATCCTTGCACGGCCCTGGTTTTGCCACTGAAATGAGGGCATTGGTCGAAGGACTCTCAGGGCAAATTGCGTCCCTGGCAGGCAGAGTAGATCACCTGCAGGCGGCAGCCGGCAAGTAGAAAGAAACACAGAAAGCACTGTTCGCATTCTAAACACGCACACACACACACACACCCACCCACCCACACACACACACACACACACACACACACACACACACACACACACACACACACCCGCCGATTCGGGGGAGGCTCAGGCTAGTGGCAATGGGTCTCCTCGGGGACCTCAGACATGTAACACCAACGGGGACACTGGTAGCCAAGGCTCCGTTGGTAGCCAAGGCTCCGTTTTCGGGGCAGGGCGTTCGGGTCAGGACATACATTTTACCCCCACCAACCCCCCCCACCCACCACCCCCAACCCCACCCCACCCTCCGCTTTCAACCAGCCTGGGTTCACCGCGCGGTAACAGACTGATTAATTTACCTTCAAGTCTGTGGGTTTTGACTCCCTTCTCGCCGACCCACAGGCGTTCCCAGAGGGAATCGACCCTGTCATGAGACACACTCTCGAACACGCTCTTGCTCACATATTTAGGCTAAGAGGTGGCAGTTCGTTCGCGTTGGATACAGTTGGTACCTTGGGCGGTCCCTCAGAGTCCACATTGCGTAATGACTCAGTGAGCCATGCCGTTGGGGTGATGCGGAATATTATCAGTCCAGGTGACACTATGTATATTCCCCCAACCGTCGATCCTAAAGCAGCCACTTACGGTCGCTTCTACGCTGATGGGATCGCAGACGCCGGGATCCAGATCAACCCCATCTGCACGTCTCCCCTGGTCCAGCTGAGTGCTGAGCGTGACGGAAGGTGCGCAGACGGTGTTGAGGGGCGGTCATTGGTCAGCCGCTGAGGAGGTAACTCCAAAAGTCCCGGGCTGGGGTAATCTTTTCCATAACCCCTTTCGCTGGACCAAACGCTACCCCATCGGGGCAATCTCGGATTCGGACCCCAATTCGTGTGACGAAACCAGAAGACCTGATCAGATCCCAAGGCTCCTTCCACAGACCCCAGTACCACAAACTTCTGTTTTGCTAACCGGGTGAAGGGGGACGGCCGCGTTCCATGGTCATTCTCATCGACCCATTCTGAGACTATCCAACATGCCCTGAGGGCAGAGTTGCTACCCATCAATTTCCTAGAATTCGTGGGTGCCACACTGGAGCGCATTCTTGTGCGCGCCCAGGAACCCGAGACCTCAGACACAGAACGCACTCGCCTTCTAGACCAGGCGACACAGTTAATGGTAGGCCACTGCACGGCTATGTGCGATATCCTCCAGTGTCATATGGCTCTCTTGGTCGGGGCTACTACTGTGCAGTGGAACGCGGTTTTAGACGCGTGTTTTCGCCGGCAAACTGAGTCAGGGGGTACGCCACCGCCTCAGTTACGCAGACTGGACATCGCCCACCCTCTTTGATAGGGAGATAGCGGGTACAGTTGCAGAGCTTCGGGGTGTAACAAACCAAATGGTCCAAGTCAAATCCGCTAGCCAGTTGGCCGCTGCCAAGGGTAAACGGAGGCCGCCCCAAGCACAGAAAGCACAACGCCCTAGGACTAGCTTCGCTAACCAGAGTCAGCCAGGAGGCAAATGCTCATACCCTTCCGTGGGAAAGAGAGGACCAGGTGGTGGTTCCTCTTCCTCAGGTGGTCGTCAACCCCGGCAGCGGGAGAAGCATGTCTGACGCTTACCTCTGCGACGGGGGGAATGAGCTTGCGTTCGGCAAGAGATCAGGCTACAGCTTAGTAACACTAGTGATCTCCGGGGAAGCTCACCTAACAGAAGAGGAGAATCCCCCCCCCCTCTTACAACCGCCGAACCAATGGCCACAGATCCCTGTCGCACGCAGATTGCGCCGGTGCATTCCGGCTTGGAGACAGTGGGTAACCAATCCCTGGACACTCCAGGTGGTCACACTCGGTTACAGAATACCACTGACATCTCCACCGCCCCTGTCAGTGTCCCCCCTGTTGGGGGCACTGCCATAGACTCCAGGTACCCCCCCCCCCCCCCCCCCAACCACCCTACTCTTTCCGTAGCGTTGGTCTAAGTCCTCGAGGCGGAGAGAAAGGAACCAGAGTGATTGTGGTCATGTGGGTTTGTGATGTAAGGGGTAAAAGAATCTTGGGGTCATGGGGCTTCCCCTGACCTAGATTCTATCTCTCCGTCACCGGCAGAATCGCTGATTAATGCCTACAGTTCAAAATAGTCATTTTGACTGACCGGAGTCTATGGTGGATATGAACTATGTGAATAGGCGGGTTCAGAGAACCCTCGCCTAAATCTCTGTGTGGCACTGAGTATGTAATAAGATATAGAAGCAATGTTTCATGTACAGAATCAAAGTTCTATACAGAATGTAGTTGTTGCTAACCAGCATAAGTCATTGGTAATACATATACCATTAAAATTCAATTAGTAACTGCATCTGTGTTTATGACAAAAATTAAAACTGGCAAATGTCTTGATTACTACTTGATTTTCACTGTGAAATCTATTCAACCAATCATGTGTATCACTGTCATTGTGATTAAAAGCAAGGTCTTACATTCTGAACAAGTGCTAAAATTAGGGAGGTGATCAAAATCAAACCCGCAGTTTCCGGCCCGGTATCCGGTGAGCTCCAAGGAGCTGCTTTGTCTTCTGGGGAGCCCAGCGCAATATACAAATTTATGCAAGAATATTCATGAGCTGACAATTCAGTGCAGCACCTCCATTTCACGAGCTGACTCGAACAAATTGAAAACCCATTGTTTAACACTAAAACAACATTAATTGCTGTATAAAAAACAGGACAACTTAAAAGTAAATAAAAAAAAATCATGAACACTCGTACATTTTTTAAGGACATCGTAATAAGGTTTCTGCTGACCTATTTTCTAGCATCGAGTAAATTGCGTGTTTGCTTATTCATCAAAGCGTTGATTTCACAATATACATACATATTTAAAAAAACAGACAACTAGAAATTGTTTTCATAGATAATTGTGTTTATGTGTTCAAAATGAATGCAATATGATGTGATATAATGATATCAGTAATGTTTTACTGAGAGCAAGATCAATAAGTAATATTTACTGAAATTTTGTTCATATTAAACTCACTTTTTACATACCCGCTTCAGCAGATTATCAAACATTAACCGGAATAATAAAATGTAGATTATTATCATATCATCGTGACTACGCAACTTTGATAAAACACTGGATTGGTGGTACGTAGTTTCCAAAATAAAATACCTTTACGCCCACATTCCACAAATGTTCACAGCTGTAATTATAGTAACAATGGAATTATAAAAAACCGTAATTCATAAAATCATAAACACGCAACCTAAGATAAAACCTTGATCGGCAGTACATTTTGTACAGTTTCCAGAATATAGAAAATAGCATTACGCGTTGTAATTCATAACATCGTGACTGCGCAATGATTAATATTTCTGCAGATCTCGGGGTGTGTGTGTGGGGGGGGGGGGGGTCAACTGGCCCATCAAGGACAGGTCAGGACAGGAATTTCTGCTCCCTGAACTTTGAAGAGGGCATTCCTGGTTGCCTTGCACGATAGGTCTGCTATGCACCGTAGGGTAGGTAATGAAAATTTTAGATAGTTACGAAAATTAAGTATATAATTATCAGTAATTATTTATAATCCCCAAAGGAGTCTGAAGGAGTGTGATGTCATTCCGTGATTCACGGATTCACAAGTCTAGGATGATATTGATGACTCACTTTATCATTGATTGTCACTGTTCGGAATTGTTCATTGTTTTGTTTTACAATCTGTATTTTAATCCTTAATATTTAATTGATTGTTTTATTTTAATATACATGGCACTCGTTTTTGCTAGGTAAAACTTGGGGATGCTCTGTTGCCTTGCTTCAATACTGAATCAAAAGTGCCACATTCCGATGTTAATCTGAAGACAGAAAGAGCACATGCACCTAGATGGGGTCCTGATAGTACAGTGTCAGAAGTCAGTACAATACAATTAGAATTCAGAGACCTCTCATTTACAACTGGCAATCCCAAATACAAGGTAACTTACAGAAAATAAAATTTGTTTTATTTATTAAACATTGAATGTTACTGTTGTCTCTCCATACTTTTCACTTTCATTCATGTGCCTGTACTCTATTCATCTTTCAATCATAATGCCATTACTGTAGTTTGATGTGTACTGTCAACAAAATTAACAATTGTTATAAGAGATATGCATGAAAATATTTGAAACTGATACTACCATTATCAAAGCTTTATGTCTGTGACATAGTAGCTATTAATTTTCTGAAACTCAGTACTAAGCCTGCAATTTTTAGCATGACTTATGTAATGCTACACAAAGTTCATTTGTATATTAGATTTATTAAAGTCTCTCTTCACCTTATTTTGTCAGTGAATCTCTTCATAAATTGGCAGGTATTGTGGATATACAGAATTTAAAGTGTTAATTCACTATCTTTAAAATAGGAATACTTACCGTTAGTCTCTTATTTGTATATAAAATGTTTGCTTGTATATATGATTACAGGAAGCTGTAGATATAGTTATGAATCACTTGTTCTCGTTGCCCAAAGCAAATCATCTTGTGCCAATATTTATCAATGCAAACACTGGAAAGTTTCGTACTGGAGCCACAATAACTTTAGGTGCTCGTGGTGACAGTTACTATGAATATTTATTGAAACAGTGGGTGCAGACTGGCCAGACAGAAGACAAGTAAGTTGGTATTATTGTATAATGTTTGTACCTGCCAAATCTGAGTGGCATCTTGGATGATTTAGTCTCACATGCTTCAGCCCACCCACAAAGTCTTCACATACAATATGGCATAATTTGTTTAACCTATTTTCAATGGACAAATTCTTTATACAGACTAGTCAATGGGGAAATGAAGTATAATGCCTATACTAAATTGTTCTGCATTTTAAAAATAATAGTGTCATTATGCAATGGCATGCACTGGTATAGATACATAGTGTCATTATACAATGGTATAGATACATAGTATTATTATACAATGTTATAGATACATAGTGTCATTATACAATGGTATAGATACATAGTGTTATTATACAATGTTATAGATACATAGTGTCATTATACAATGGTATAGATACATAGTGTCATTATACAATGGTATAGACACATGGTGTTATTATACAATGGTATAGACACATGGTGTTATTATACAATGTTATAGATACATAGTGTCATTATATAATGGTATAGATACATAGTGTCATTATACAATGGTATAGATACATAGTGTTATTATACAATGGTATAGATACATAGTGTCATTATACAATGTTATAGATACATAGTGTCATTATACAATGGTATAGATACATAGTGTCATTATACAATGGTATAGATACATAGTGTCATTATACAATGTTATAGATACATAGTGTCATTATACAATGGTATAGATACATAGTGTCATTATACAATGGTATAGATATGGTGTCATTATACAATGGTATAGATACATAGTGTCATTATACAATGGTATAGACACATGGTGTTATTATACAATGGTATAGATACATAGTGTCATTATACAATGGTATAGATACATAGTGTCATTATACAATGTTATAGATACATAGTGTCATTATACAATGGTATAGATACATAGTGTCATTATACAATGGTATAGATACATAGTGTCATTATACAATGGTATAGATACATAGTGTTATTATACAATGGTATAGATACATAGTGTCATTATACAATGGTATAGATACATAGTGTCATTATACAATGGTATAGATACATAGTGTTATTATACAATGGTATAGATACATAGTGTCATTATACAATGGTATAGATACATAGTGTCATTATACAATGGTATAGATACATAGTGTCATTATACAATGGTATAGATACATAGTGTTATTATACAATGTTATAGATACATAGTGTCATTATACAATGGTATAGATACATAGTGTCATTATACAATGTTATAGACACATGGTGTCATTATACAATGGTATAGATACATAGTGTCATTATACAATGGTATAGACACATGGTGTTATTATACAATGGTATAGATACATAGTGTCATTATACAATGTTATAGACACATGGTGTCATTATACAATGGTATAGATACATAGTGTCATTATACAATGGTATAGATACATAGTGTCATTATACAATGGTATAGATACATAGTGTCATTATACAATGGTATAGATACATAGTGTCATTATACAATGGTATAGATACATAGTGTCATTATACAATGGTATAGATACATAGTGTCATTATACAATGGTATAGATACATGGTGTTATTATACAATGGTATAGATACATAGTGTCATTATACAATGGTATAGATACATAGTGTCATTATACAATGGTATAGATACATAGTGTCATTATACAATGGTATAGATACATAGTGTCATTATACAATGGTATAGATACATAGTGTCATTATACAATGGTATAGATACATAGTGTCATTATACAATGTCATTATACAATGGTATAGATACATAGTGTCATTATACAATGGTATAGATACATAGTGTCATTATACAATGGTATAGATACATAGTGTCATTATTCAATGGTATAGATACATAGTGTCATTATACAATGGTATAGATACATAGTGTCATTATACAATGGTATAATTACATCACTGACTATAATGGGTTTATTTTGTTCTAGATTCAAAGTTGAATATATATCTGCTGTGGAAGGAATTAAAGATAAATTAGTGAAAGAAACAATTCCAAATGGATTAACATTTATTGGAGAACTACTTAGTGGAAATAATTTCAGCCCAAAAATGGTATGTAGCATAAAATGTTGCTCCTCAAAAACCTAGTGTGCATAATACAATATTGTAATTATGATATGGTAGTGAATCATGTCGTACATCGTTGATGCATTTAAGAAGAAATATCTTGCTATTAAAAGCTCACTGCTATGTTAAAAAAAGCATAATATATAGTTTACCAAATGCAAGGAGAAATATTTTTTCCCAGTTTTATCTTTGTTTGTGATTTCATTTCTCCTATTAAATTGACCTACTTTGTTTGTGATTTCATTTCTATTAAATTGATCTACTTTGTTGTTTGTTTGTGATTTTGTTTCTCCCATTGAATTGACCTACTTTGTTTGTGATTTCATTTCTATTAAATTGATCTACTTTGTTGTTTGTGATTTTGTTTCTCCCATTGAATTGACCTACTTTGTGTGATGATTTGTTTCTGACTTGTCTTGTTTTCTCATTAACAGGATCACTTGGTGTGTTTCTTTGTTGGTACTCTGGCATTGGGATATTTGAATGGTTTGAGTGAATCACACTTGGAACTTTCTGAGAATTTAGCCAAGACATGTTATCAAATGTATGCCCAAATGCCGACATTTCTTAGTCCTGAAATTGCATACTTTAATACTAATCCACACGGAAGGGAAGATATATCAGTCAAGGTAATGTAAATATCATTAATTGGTGGTTACTCTGATCTACTATTGGTCACTGATTCACTATTGGCCACTGATCTACTATTGGTCACTGATCTACTATTGGTCACTGATCTACTATTGGTTACTGATCTACTATTGGTTACTGTGATCTACTATTGGTCACTGTGATCTACTATTGGTCACTGTGATCTACTATTGGTCACTGTGATCTACTATTGGTCACTGTGATCTACTATTGGTTACTGTGATCTACTATTGGTTACTGTGATCTACTATTGGTTACTGTGATCTACTATTGGTTACTGTGATCTACTATTGGTCACTGTGATCTACTATTGGTTACTGTGATCTACTATTGGTTACTGTGATCTACTATTGGTCACTGTGATCTACTATTGGTTACTGTGATCTACTATTGGTTACTGTGATCTACTATTGGTCACTGTGATCTACTATTGGTTACTGTGATCTACTATTGGTCACTGTGATCTAATATTGGTCACTGTGATCTACTATTGGTCACTGATCTACTATTGGTTACTGTGATCTACTATTGGTCACTGTGATCTACTATTGGTTACTGTGATCTACTATTGGTTACTGTGATCTACTATTGGTCACTGTGATCTACTATTGGTCACTGTGATCTACTATTGGTCACTGTGATCTACTATTGGTCACTGTGATCTACTATTGGTTACTGTGATCTACTATTGGTTACTGTGATCTACTATTGGTTACTGTGATCTACTATTGGTGACTGTGATCTACTATTGGTGACTGTGATCTACTATTGGTCACTGTGATCTACTATTGGTTACTGTGATCTACTATTGGTCACTGTGATCTACTATTGGTTACTGTAATCTACTATTGGTCACTGTAATCTACTATTGGTCACTGTAATCTACTATTGGTCACTGTGATCTACTATTGGTTACTGTAATCTACTATTGGTCACTGTAATCTACTATTGGTCACTGTAATCTACTATTGGTCACTGTGATCTTCTATTGGTCACTGTGATCTACTATTGGTTACTGTGATCTACTATTGGTTACTGTGATCTACTATTGGTCACTGTGGTCTACTATTGGTCACTGTGATCTACTATTGATTACTGTGATCTACTATTGCATATTGTGTTCTACTATTGCCTATTGTGATCTACTATTGCCTATTGTGACCTGTATTCTTTGGTTAGTGTAGTGCATGCAGTGTGATAACATACATATTGTTCAAAAACAGGGACTTATAATTCGGTCTTCGTCCGTCCTTCTATCTGGAGTCGTATTTCAGAATCCTTTGGACCGATTCTGTTCATTCTTTGCATATGCCTAGAACTTTATGACTATAGGGCATATTCATGAGATGTATGGTTATGTAATTTTAGTGCATAATAGTATAGTACACAGTGCACTAATAGTATGGTACACAGTGCAATAATAGTATAGTACACAGTGCACTAATAGTATGGTACACAGTGCACTAATAGTATAGTACACAGTGCACTAATAGTATAGTACACAGTGCACTAATAGTATAGTACACAGTGCACTAATAGTATAGTACACAGTGCACTAATAGTATAGTACACAGTGCACTAATAGTATAGTACACAGTGCACTAATAGTATGGTACACAGTGCACTAATAGTATAGTACACAGTGCACTAATAGTATAGTACACAGTGCACTAATAGTATAGTACACAGTGCACTAATAGTATAGTACACAGTGCACTAATAGTATGGTACACAGTGCACTAATAGTATAGTACACAGTGCACTAATAGTATAGTACACAGTGCACTAATAGTATAGTACACAGTGCACTAATAGTATAGTACACAGTGCACTAATAGTATAGTACACAGTGCACTAATAGTATAGTACACAGTGCACTAATAGTATAGTACACAGTGCACTAATAGTATAGTACACAGTGCACTAATAGTATAGTACACAGTGCACTAATAGTATAGTATACAGTGCACTAATAGTATAGTATACAGTGCACTAATAGTATAGTACACAGTGCACTAATAGTATAGTACACAGTGCACTAATAGTATAGTATACAGTGCACTAATAGTATAGTACACAGTGCACTAATAGTATAGTACACAGTGCACTAATAGTATGGTATACAGTGCACTAATAGTATGGTACACAGTGCACTAATAGTATAGTACACAGTGCACTAATAGTATAGTACACAGTGCACTAATAGTATGGTATACAGTGCACTAATAGTATGGTACACAGTGCACTAATAGTATAGTACACAGTGCACTAATAGTATAGTATACAGTGCACTAATAGTATAGTACACAGTGCACTAATAGTATAGTACACAGTGCACTAATAGTATAGTATACAGTGCACTAATAGTATGGTACACAGTGCACTAATAGTATGGTACACAGTGCACTAATAGTATGGTACACAGTGCACTAATAGTATAGTACACAGTGCACTAATAGTATAGTACACAGTGCACTAATAGTATAGTACACAGTGCACTAATAGTAGGGTATACAGTGCACTAATAGTATAGTACACAGTGCACTAATAGTATAGTACACAGTGCACTAATAGTATAGTTCACAGTGCACTAATAGTATGGTATACAGTGCACTAATAGTATGGTACACAGTGCACAAATAGTATAGTGTACACAGTGCACAAATAGTATGGTATACAGTGCACTAATAGTATAGTACACAGTGCACTAATAGTATAGTACACAGTGCACTAATAGTATGGTATACAGTGCACTAATAGTATGGTACACAGTGCACTAATAGTATAGTACACAGTGCACTAATAGTATAGTACACAGTGCACTAATAGTATAGTACACAGTGCACTAATAGTATAGTACACAGTGCACTAATAGTAGGGTATACAGTGCACTAATAGTATAGTACACAGTGCACTAATAGTATAGTATACAGTGCACTAATAGTATAGTACACAGTGCACTAATAGTATAGTACACAGTGCACTAATAGTATGGTATACAGTGCACTAATAGTATGGTACACAGTGCACTAATAGTATAGTACACAGTGCACTAATAGTATAGTATACAGTGCACTAATAGTATAGTACACAGTGCACTAATAGTATAGTACACAGTGCACTAATAGTATAGTATACAGTGCACTAATAGTATGGTACACAGTGCACTAATAGTATGGTACACAGTGCACTAATAGTATGGTACACAGTGCACTAATAGTATAGTACACAGTGCACTAATAGTATAGTACACAGTGCACTAATAGTATAGTACACAGTGCACTAATAGTAGGGTATACAGTGCACTAATAGTATAGTACACAGTGCACTAATAGTATAGTACACAGTGCACTAATAGTATAGTTCACAGTGCACTAATAGTATGGTATACAGTGCACTAATAGTATGGTACACAGTGCACAAATAGTATAGTGTACACAGTGCACAAATAGTATGGTATACAGTGCACTAATAGTATAGTACACAGTGCACTAATAGTATAGTACACAGTGCACTAATAGTATGGTATACAGTGCACTAATAGTATGGTACACAGTGCACTAATAGTATAGTACACAGTGCACTAATAGTATAGTACACAGTGCACTAATAGTATGGTATACAGTGCACTAATAGTATAGTATACAGTGCACTAATAGTATAGTACACAGTGCACTAATAGTATAGTATACAGTGCACTAATAGTATGGTACACAGTGCACAAATAGTATGGTATACAGTGCACTAATAGTATAGTATACAGTGCACTAATAGTATGGTACACAGTGCACTAATAGTATAGTATACAGTGCACTAATAGTATGGTACACAGTGCACAAATAGTATAGTACACAGTGCACTTATAGTATAGTACACAGTGCACTTATAGTATAGTACAGTACACAGTGCAATAATAGTATCTTAGTGTTGTATTTTATACTGGAAATGAAAATACAAAAATAAGTAATTTGTGATATGTTGGTTTCAAATTAAGTGTAGTTCAGGGTCCTTCATGCATTTTTTTTATTGCAGGCTGCTGATTCTCATAATATGCTCAGGCCAGAAACAGTGGAAAGTCTCTTTTATCTGTACCGAGTAACACAAGACAAGCGTTACCAGGACTGGGGATGGAAAATTTTTGAAGCATTTGAAAAGTACACCAAGGTGAATGGAGGTGGCTACTCATCAATAGAAAATGTCAAAAATGTCAATCACCCTGGTTTTAAAAACAAAATGGAAAGCTTTTTTCTAGGAGAAACTCTTAAATATTTTTATCTTCTTTTTAATGACGATGCAAACCTACTACCCTTAGATGAGTTTGTTTTCAATACAGAGGGGCATCCACTTCCTGTCAGACATTCAGGCAATATGTAATGAGGGGCATCTGTCACCATTATTTTAATGGAATATTCCTGTTGCAAGACCTGAGGGACACATCATCTGCAGCATATCCATTGCAAAGAACTGGAGGTTATTTGATACTGAACTACATCTGAATGGAAATATTCCTGTTGCTAGAACTGCTTCACTTACCAGTCCAAATAAAAGTAGAGAGTTTTTAGTCTTAGTACTTCTAGAACTGATGGTAAAATATTTCAGAATTAAAAGACTATATTTTCAATGTTAAATTTCCTGTAATCCACTGTGTGGAGGTTTATTTCCAAGAATTCTAGTGTGCACTGACCTGCTGGCCTAGCAGTGCATACATATACATCTCTTGGTTAACTAATATTCTAAGATAAATAGCATTTGTCAACAAAACAATCACAACAAAAAATGAATAGTACAAAAAATTACTGTGGGTAATTACATTTCTGAATAGTAGCATGCAAAAATCACATACCCGGTAATACATTAGTGTTAAAAAGGCAAGTGGAACAATGACATCAGTATTTGAACTTGTACCAATTACAGCACCTATATCAATGTTTTGTAATTACTCACTATTCTTTCAAAGTCAATGTGTTACTATGATATTTGAAATAATTAGCATATCTGCATAGTATAGCTGAAAGTATAATGCAGTCATATAAAAAAAGTTGTTTACTTCATCTATGCAAACTTACACACCAAATACATGATAAAAAAATTAAATTTTTTTGTCTCTTGTATAGCAATTTTTTTATGATTTGTCTTATTGGTTCAAGATTCACAAGCAGCCTGCTGGACTCTATACTCACACATGCTGGACTCTATACTCACACATGCTAGACTCTATACTCACACATGCTAGACTCTATACTCACACATGCTAGACTCTATACTCACACATGCTAGACTTATACTCACACATGCTGGACTCTATACTCACACATGCTGGACTCTATACTCACACATGCTGGACTCTATACTCACACATGCTGGACTCTATACTCACACATGCTGGACTCTATACTCACACATGCTAGACTCTATACTCACACATGCTAGACTCTATACTCACACATGCTGGACTCTATACTCACACATGCTAGACTCTATACTCACACATGCTATACTCACACATGCTAGACTCTATACTCACACATGCTAGACTCTATACTCACACATGCTAGACTCTATACTCACACATGCTAGACTCTATACTCACACATGCTGGACACTATACTCACACATGCTGGACTCTATACTCACACATGCTAGACTCTATACTCACACATGCTAGACTCTATACTCACACATGCTGGACTCTATACTCACACATGCTAGACTCTATACTCACACATGCTAGACTCTATACTCACACATGCTAGACTCTATACTCACACATGCTAGACTCTATACTCACACATGCTAGACTCTATACTCACACATGCTAGACTCTATACTCACACATGCTGGACTCTATACTCACACATGCTGGACTCTATACTCACACATGCTGGACTCTATACTCACACATGCTGGACTCTATACTCACACATGCTGGACTCTATACTCACACATGCTAGACTCTATACTCACACATGCTAGACTCTATACTCACACATGCTAGACTCTATACTCACACATGCTAGACTCTATACTCACACATGCTAGATTCTATATTCACACATGGAGCATGTACTCAGACAAGTGTTATTTCTGGAATTCATAAACTGAACTTATTTATTCTGGTATTTATTGACAAAATGCTCACCTATATACGTGAATTGCTGAAACATTTCTTATAGTTTTGTAGGCTACTGTTTTTTTACACCAAATCAGGGGGGGGGGCAGGATTGAGTAGTGTGTGTAGGTAATACAATTTCTCAGAAATGAACAGCCCAGTTTTAACCAAACATAAAGCATGGAAAACTTAATACAAACCAATAGCAGTAGAATATAATGTTTTTGTGTATTACATGATGTGTCTTTAAGGCTTAGATAAGAATTTATATAAAAGGGTATGTTTAGTATTGCGTTCAAATTTTTGACTAGAATGTTTAATTGTTGTACTTTTATCTGGCAAAATAAATAAATAAATTGATAATAATATTAATATAAAATCTTGCTTGTTCAAATACCAACCCACTGATATAATTTTTGTACTTACTTTTACAAACATTGAAGATATTAACCGTAAAACCAAAAAAAAGTGAAGAAAATAGTAAAAAGTGGTAGTAAGCTTTGACTCTCGTGGAAACATGGAAATTAACAAAAGTAAACAAATCATGGCAGATTTTATTCAATAAAGACAGGTATGGTGTGATGTTTATAATCTGTGTGAGAAAAAGTGGTCTATGTTAAACACATTTGCTTCTAAAGGTCTGTGGAGAAAAGATCAAGTTGACACATTGGTAAATATGTAACAAGTTCTAGTCCATTCAACAAGTACGTTATTAAAATGATCAAATCGATGCACCGATTGGTGAAAGTGGTCCTTATGAGGAGTAGATCGATTAATTTATTGTGAGAAATTCATGGCAGACAAAGTTGCATCCAATGCACTTTTTGATAACTGTGGCTGTTATTTTGTTAAATGGAATAAGCTGGCTGCCTTATTGATCGCATAATACCCACTGAAAATAGATTTTGCAGACAATGTACACAGATTGAAATAGAAGATGAACAGCACTTTGTTATATTCGTACAAGATATTGTACAAGATATCAGTTTTTAAAAGAAACACAGAAAATTGAATTTAAAAAAGATGGGCAACTATATTCATAACTTATTTCAATCAAGAAATAAAAATGCCATCTTGCTTTATACCATTACTAACTTTCTTTTTGTAGTAGTAGTTATCACAACTAATATTTATTACTATTACTGGTAACTGATAGAAACTTCTATTTCTCAGGATGCAATAATGTTATTATTGATAAACGATGGCCAAGTTATTTTTATGCCTTTTTCTCCCAAGATTTGAGTAACTGCTCAAAAAATCAAGAGGCAGGTGATTTATGTCAAGAATTGCCTTTTTGACTCCTGTGTGCGAAGCACAAAAGGAGTCTTTGTCGCTACCCTGTCTGTATGTATGTATGTCACCTTTTTTGTTCCACCGTTATCTCAAGAACCACTAATCAAATTTCGATAAAACTTGGTACCTAGATGCACTGGGGCAATGCGCATATTTGATTAGGTTTTGGTAAAAATCTATGCATATTAATTTCCTAATTTGCATGATAATTGGCTAATTTTTAGCTGTTTTCTGACTGTTCCACTGATATCTAAAGAACCAGTCATTGGATTTTGATGAAACTTGGTACATAGATGCTCTGAACATATGCGCAGATTTGATTACTTTTAGGTAAAAATCTGTGCATATTAATTAACTAATGATAAGTCGATTTTCAGCTTTTCCACTGATATCTCAAGTACTAATCATATTTCAATGAAACTTGGTACATATATGTCATAGGACACTGCATAGACCTGATAGTTTTTAGGGTAATATCTGTACATATTAATTACCTAATTTGCCTAATTAATTTATTTTCAGCTTTTAAAGTGTCAAATCATCACACTCCAATGAAACTTTGAAAATAGATACTCTAGGACTATGCAGAGATCCATTGTTTTGGAGTAAATATTTGTACATATTAATTACCTAATTTGCATAATTGGTTAATTTTCAGCTTGTCCACTGATATCTCAACTACTAATCATCACATTTCAATGAAACTTGGTACATAGATGCTCTAAGACTATGCAGAGATCGATTGTTTTGGATTAAATATTTGTGCATATTAATAACCTAATTTGCATAATTAGTTGATTTTCAGTTCTTCCACTGATATATCAAGTACGAATCATCACATTTCAATGAAACTTGCTACATAGATTTTCTAGCACATGCAGTATCTAGATCAGTGTTTGGGTGAATATTTGTGCATTAATCACCTAAATTGCATAATTAGTTAATTTTCAGCTTTTACACTGATATATCAGGTATGAATCATCACATTTTAATAAAAATTGGGACATACAAACTAAATGTAGATCCTGTAGGACTATGTAGAGACCTGATTTAGTTTTGGGGTAAATAATTATCTAATTTGCATAACTAACTGATTTTCAACTTTACTGATATCTCAAATACTAATCATCACATCTCAATAACATTTGGCACGTAAATGCTCTAAGACAATAGACCTGATTAATTTGGGGTTAAAATCTGTACATATTAATTACCTAATTTGCATGATTAAATTACTTTTAAGCTTTCACACTGATATCTACATTACTAATTATTAAATTTCAATGAAACTTGGTACATAGCTGCTCTAGGTCAATGTGCAAACCTGATTAGGTTGGGGTTAAAATCTATTATTTCCATAATTAGCATAATAATTTATAATTTTTTGGTTCCAAGCACATTTCAATGAAACTTGGTACATAGCTTGTCTGTTACATTGTCTCTTGTCTCCAATACTCTCAGCACACAGGAGTTCTTTCAAAGCTTTCTTTGATTTAATTTAAGGAGTGGGTTTATCAAGATATTAAAGAAGTATTGCTCTGATTTAATTTTCTGATGTATGAAAAATGTTCACTGTGTGTGTATAACAAAAAAAGGAAACAAAAAACTTAGAACACACTATAAATTTAAAATTAATTAAAATTTTGAAGACTACTTGAATGTCTTAAATACAAATCAAAGAATTTCTGTAACTAGATTAAGAGCAAGTAACCACAATTATAGAAAAATGAAGACTAACTCATCAAAAAACACCATTAGAAAATAGGATTTGTAAAGATTGTTCATTGTATGACATAGAAGATGAAATACACTTCTTTTTGGTATGTCCAAAATATCAAACACATCGAAAAGAAACTCTCTCAAATATCATATTCCCAAAAGAAACCATCACTAATCTGCAGAAATTCATTTATTTAATGAAAAGTAGTGACAAAAATACAATTAAGCTGTTAGATGTTTTTATTCACAATTCTTTCATTGTAAGAAATAATTATTCTCTTGATTTGTAATACTTATTCTTTATTGAATGTTACATTCATTTTACATATTGCTGGTATTAAACTGATTTATTATTATTATTTTATTCTCTTCTGATTAACATTTATTTTTGTTTTTATTTAAATTTTTGCATTGCTATCTTAATGAATTGTGACAAGTTATTTCTGTCTGGGTTTGCTGCGCATGACTGTATTTCATGAATGAGCCAATCTATCCAGTGTACACCTGTGTGCAGCTCTGTTTCATTGCGTATATAAAACATAGTTGAACTCTGGTGACCTTGCCCTTTGTTATATAATATAATTTCCTTTATCATAGTTTGTTTCAATATAAATATGCATTGTCATAATTAATTTTGAATACAAACAAGTTTTGGGGTTGAACCAACAGTGGGGAATCAGTCTACCGAATGTCCTTAAAAGATGTAAATATCTTACAAAAACATTGGTGTCTTATTTGTTTAATTATTTTAAAGAACATAATTTCCAGCTTTATTGAAAGTAATTGAGATATTTTAGAATAAAAACAAATGTCTCATTGCAAAAAAAAAAGTGCTGCATTTAGATGTGAATAGATTCATAAAACATGCAAGATAACAGAAAAATTTAGCTGGCTTTAGTTCAAGTATTTTTTACAGGTGTCTGTCAAAAATGAATGATTCACTGAGACAAATATTGACTACTGTATTATATGAAAAGTAAAAAAAACACCCTTTATGAATAGCTATCATGTTGCAAGCTCTGCTTTGTATGCAAATCAACTTAAATAGTTGGTGTCAGTGGAGGGAGAAGTCAACAGTACTGTTGCCTCCTGAGAAACTACATCTTCAAACACTGCAATCTCTGAAGTGCGTTTTTAAACTAGTATTATAAAAACTCTATCATTCTGTTCTAATAGCTGAAACATATTCCTGTGAGTTTTCATTTGTCGAATGAACTGTTTGTCAAATACAGAATACATATATTTTAGAATAATTTTCTTTTTAAAATGTGGATGAAATGTTTTGCTTTTAATGTATTTTTTATGTATTGTTTTTGATTTGATAACTTTTGACTAAACAGATTTTCTATTAGCTTCAGATCTTGATCAAAGTTTGGCACCCAGTTCATAGCAGTGCTTATATTGATTTTCTGACATCTTGTTTTCTGTAAAGATTTTATTGGTAGGTTTGCAAATGTGTATCAGACTGTGCAATCTCTCCATGAGTTGGTTTTGAAACCCAGTATGGGATTCTGAGATACATTACCAAGGATATTATTACAAGATAAATCATTTGCTTCATTGAACACATACAACAATGCATATTTCAACTGAGATCAGTGACCTTTGATGTGTATCACTAGTGATCAGTCAAGTAGAAACAGTCAAAATATTTTATCAGATTTTCTCAATTTTTGCATGATATTTTCATACAGGACATCTGTTGTTCAAACTCAGGGAAGACTTTATACTGATGAATAAGGTGACCAAGTTTGATAAAGTTTGGAATAGAATTAGTAAAGTTATTATGCACACAATAACAATTATTAACGACGACGACAACGACGACGACAACGCCGGACAAAATTTTTCCCTTAATCACAGTCCCTCTATCAGGGACTGTGCCTTAATATACCTTTCCCTTCCATCTTTGATGGTACGGGCAAGGTAAACAGTGGGGTAATTACACTGAACATGCGCAGCTCGTTCCCGCCGCTGTGACGTAGCAATGTTGGTAGTGAGCACATGACCATCCTACTATACATTGACGAAACGTACACATTGACTTGAAGAGTTGTAATTATAATCTTTTAGCCGGTTCGGGTTTGTCGTTACATCGACCGAGCGCCACATATGTTATTGTGGACATGGAAGAGGACGACGACGTGTTCAGTCTCCAAGTGGAGTCAACCGGTATGTATGCATCGATATTACTGAAACATGAATACGACAATATATCCCTTTGCCTGAAATAGTAAATACACCAGTCACAGATACAAAATATAGAGGCCACGTTGAATGAAGAGATGATTGTTGATATTTTGGGAGTGTCGTTATATTAACGAGAATCTAAATATGTCTTAGGGCGTAGACTATGGCTTAAAGTGAAACGTCGACCACAACATGCCACATGTTCGCTGATTCGCACGTCTGACGTCAGAGACAATTTTGTCGTGGCGTTTTACCTTTTCATTCTCATGGGCATGGGTGACATATTTATAGTTTATGTCGCAGTGTTTTACTCTAAGACGTTCACAAAACAGAGTGGTAGATTGTTGATAAAACAGTTGTGTTAATTTCAAAATTGACCTTACAATTACATGGTACATCAAATCGACATACCATAAACTTTTATTTTCATTTAAAAATTGAGTGACTTTTGCCTGTTAGACGACGCAGATACGGTAATGGTAAAAGAAGTTATAAATAAATATAGTAATATAAAATGTGTTCAGGTTTTGAAAGGTCATTTGTGTAACTCAAATCTTGGTTTTAGGACAAAGGTCATTCTGCTTAAGGAACTATTCATAACGAAATTAAATACTGCTTGTATAGTTGCAGCTACTGGCTTGGGTGATATCAATATATTATAATAATGCTAGTTGACAATTCTCAAGTTCACTGTGACTTTGAGTTGAAAGAGTGTAGAAATTACAAGTAAGGTATTCAAATGGCATATAGCAAAAACTGGGAACTGAAATTTGGTAGGCTTCTGCATTTTTTTTTCTGTTATGATGTAATAGAAATTAATGGCATGGACATCATATCAAATTACAGTTATTCATGGTAGATATCTTTGCTGTCTACATTCGAACACTACATGTTATAGCAATAGGGTCGTCACCTGAACAAGCCGTGGGAATTGGGTCCTAGCAACAAAAACAACTTGTGCTAAAAATGCAGAGGCTCTTGGGTAGACACTTATTTATAAACAATGACACTGGCTGTATTCCTTCTATCAAATTTAAAAATGACTGTATTTTGAGTGTCAATGTCGTTAATCATGTGTTGTCATGGTAACATGATCTTTGCGTGTTGTCATGGGTAACATGAACTTTGCACTAATAACACACTATTTTCACATTGGATTGATTATACATCAATCTGAATATTTCAAAGTACCGGTATCTTGAAATAACATGTTTCATTCAGTGTTATATTCAAAATAAATTCTAATACAAGCATGGAGCATTGCTGAACAGAATATTAATGTCATATTATGTCTTCTACAGTATGAATGTAATATAAACTAAAATAAACTCAAACTAGGAAAGACAACAATCAGGTGATGTTTGGCTAGCACATAAATTACTTGTCATGAGTAGTCTCGTGTCTGATTACTTTTCTGTTTCCATTTTTAAAAATTTCGTTAAAATTGTTAATTCACAAAATTTAAAAGTTTATGAAAGGGTGTGAATTTTTATAACCTAGGACGTGTAGTAACGGAGAATGATACTTCTTACACACGTGTTACTATAGTTACCTGGACTGAATATAAGAATAGAAGTTTTAATTGAAGTAAAGGTTGCTAATAAATGTTAATGTCTTCTCACAATTCTACTGAAGTAGTGTGTAAAGTATATAATTTATTTATTATGTACATTTATACCAATTGTTTCAGAAAGCCGTAAACATTTGTTGTCAAAATTTACATTTACACCCTGTGTTGCATTCAAATTGGAAAGTTTTCAGGGGTTAGTGGAGTAATGTCCGCTCATACCCTTGAGTCTGTGTTTTATATTTATTTTTATTTACACAAAACATCGCTCCTATTTGCACATAAATTTCATCTAGTATCGTCCCTGCCGTTTTACATAAAACATTACAATTTTTAAGCCCATATAAAATAAACCATGCATTTCAACATTTCATGCTTGGAAAATTGAAAAGATTATTTTTATGCAAATGAGTTGTAATGATTTAGCCGTATGCAAATTAACTCTGGTAATTCTTTATTACATTTACTTTCCTCTGTGTTGAATGAATAACACTTCAATTGTATTTAATTGAAATAGATTTAAAATTGAATCATACGATCTAGCAATAACCGCAGAGGTACAACTTGAACAAATTTATTGTGTGTTTTTCAGATCATTACCAGAAGTAAACATTCACCTGCTGTAGCAAGTGATTGGTCAAGTTTGCTTTCAACGATCATTTGAATTTATAATTTATTCATAAATATTTCAGTATATTAAAATAATCAATGCTCATAAAACCAAATACTACTTAGTTTGTGTAATAATGGTGTACTTCACCCTGGCACCTATTGATCTTCACCCTGGCACCTTCCGATCTTCATCCTGGCACCTTCCGATCTTCACCCTGGCACCTTCCGATCTTCACCCTGGCACCTTCCAATCTTCACCCTGGCACCTTCCGATATTCACCCTGGCACCTTCCCATCTTCACCCTGGCACCTTCCGATCTTCACCCTGGCATCTTTTGATCTTCACCCTGGCACCTTTTGATCTTCACCCTGGCACCTTTTGATCTTCACCCTGGCACCTTTTGATCTTCACCCTGGCACCTTTTGATCTTCACTCTGGCACCTTTTGATCTTCACCTTGGCACCTTTTGATCTTCACCCTAGCACCTTTTGATCTTCACCCTGGCACCTTCCGATCTTCACCCTGGCACCTTCCAATCTTCACCCTGGCACCTCCCGATCTTCACCCTGGCACCTTTTGATCTTCACCTTGGCACCTTTTGATCTTCACCCTAGCACCTTCCAATCTTCACCCTGGCACCTTCCGATCTTCACCCTAGCACCTTCCAATCTTCACCCTGGCACCTTCCGATCTTCACCCTGGCACCTTCCGATCTTCACCCTGGCACCTTCCGATCTTCACCCTGGCACCTCCCGATCTTCACCCTGGCACCTCCCGATCTTCACCCTGGCACCTTCCGATCTTCACCCTGGCACCTTCCTATCTCTAGTCATGGCACCTCCAGGCCTAGCTTTCATTTATTGCATAACAACCATACAAGAACAACGAAAATATACTTTACTGGGGTAATAACAATATTACAAATTTCGACTTAATATAATCATTTCTGGCAGAATGCCAAGATAGTCTGAATGGATTGTTGCTGCTTTGTACCCTAATTCAATACAGGTAAATTCAGTGTCCTAAATACCAGGCATACCATGGGGTCATCACTCTATACTATCATGTTTTGTGGCTTGTCACCCCTCCCCCTTCCATGACCTTTCACAGATTATAATTGTTCTACCCACAATACACCTTTTAGACTGACTCAAAATTAATGGTTTGCATGAACTTTGCAACAAGCTACTTCATCAGGTACATGACCTGTCTATCTATTTTGGTTGTATTGTCCAATACGACTACCACTCTAATTATCTACCCCAATGATAGGATGTACTTTCTGGTTTGACATGCGCCTGTCATTACATGCGATGTTAACATACACATGTACCATGAAGTATACAACTTTTAGTTCCTGTTTGATATCTTTTGATTTGTATTCATAAAATTTCTCCCATTTCTGGGACATACCTGGACTCATTAAACTTACCGTACTTATCCGGGTAGGAGCCCATGCCCGAGGAAACGCCCACCCCCCACTTTTGACACAATAAAGAAGTTAAGGTCATATCCGGGCACACGCCCAGGGGGTCTTTTTCTACACAAAAATAACAAAAAAGTATTTTCTATTCGTTGACTGTGGCTGTATTAACAGTTGGCTTTCTTGCAGTCTGTCGTGATGCTTATAAAAATTCTTTAAATATAATTGTTAATTTCCAAAATCATAAGTTAGCAAGTCTATAAAAATATATATTAAAGCAGAAACGGTAATTCTCTTTTTAGTCCCCGTTCGGACGTAGATTTTGTTCAAATTTGGTACATACATTAAACATAATAGGACCTTGATGCACGTCATTTTTTTTTTCCGGATCAAGTTCGAAATGGCCGACTGGCGGCCTTTTTGTTTTACAGAATTCAGTTCTGGATCCGTATCCGAGACATGTCTGGATTGATCGTGTTCAAACTTCACACACACATGGTACATGATGTCACAAATAGATATGTGCATTTGTTTCATGATCCGCTTAACAATAGCTGAATGATAGCCATTTAAAGGTCGAAAATGCATCAAAATCACGTATTTTCACAATTCCGGAACCAGATCTCAGTCATGCATGGATGGATTTTGTTCAGATTTAGTACAATGTGTTGTACATATGTAGGTGCATTTCGGATCAGAACCACTGAAAGTGGTCTGAGATTTCAGTCATGATCTGCTTTGAATGTATACATGTATGTCACTCAAATATGAACGGAACAAGGACATTTCATTGACAATGACTTGTTTCAAATTGGTTTCAAAACGACAGAACGCAAATGTAGGCGTGAGTGGTGCCCTTGCCAGCCAAACGGCATCAAATCCCACTAACTCCTGACAGAATAGTGTAAAAATGTTTGTCTCGCCGGCAAGATCAATACTGCAAATTCGCAAAGTTCATGCCTTTTCGCAATGAGATTCAATGAATATTCATTTGGTGGTCATAGTAACACTGTCAATCAAAGCCGTGTTTGCATCGTCAGCAACAATCACACTGTTTTTAACAAGATCATAAACCTTGGGTGAAAATTTTTAGCACTTATCACACATTATGTCAACAAATAAACTCTGCTGTGAATGGTTACTCTTTGTTGGCTGTCACTATCTGACGTTCCTGCAATTTGATTGGTACAGAACAAATCATCTGGGGAAGTGAAAATCGACACCATTCTGTCAGGCGTGTGTTGGGTTTGGCACACCACGGAGACCACAACTCACACGACCTTGTCAGACTAAGCCATATTTCTTGACACAATCAAATTTTACAACTAAATTGATATATGGCAAGGTATACATGTCTGAATTTGTTATTGTCGTTGTTGGCATAAAACCTTGTTATTGTGGTTACAATAACTGTTTTTATCCAATTTCTTTCAAACTAGGATATTAACCAGTTTGAGATCTCAACCAATTATTGTACATGTTCCATGTTTATTCTTAAAGATATTCAATAAATGTCTCTTAAAATTGTCTTCTTGTGGTTAAAATATCTCAATTTTTATCTGATTATCTTCAAATTTGGGAACCTTATCAATCGCTTTACTGTGTCAACCTAGTTTTGGTGTATCTAACTAAAGCCAGACTTTTATTATCCCTTGTTTCGCGAACCCGCCGAATGAACAGAAGCCGAAAATGAAATAAAAATTAAATTTTATTCCAGCGTAATTTCTCGCGTCCACCGACTTGTAAGTGCAAAAAATTGCCAAAAAAAATTATTTTTATCTTCTCTTTTTTCCGTCCGCCACATAACAATCCAAGTTGCATTTTCGTGGGAGTACCAAGATCAAAGTACGAAAGTCTCACGCAGATCTATACTTTATGCGCGTTGGTTGACAGTGAATCTCAGGTATTGACCTCTCTGCGTCCTGCTTGAGACTACTAGGTGAACATGGCGGCAGCGGCGTGGTTTGTGCCGTGAAACTCTGTCCGAACGAGGACTAATAAACATTATGGTACCATTATTTATATGGTGTTAAGGTAGCGAGAAGGGAAATTTTCACTTTTTTCTTGATTTTTCAAAAATTGATAAAACGGTTACTTTAGACCTTGATACATCACCCCAGGTTTACAAAAGATCGAAATTACGAAATAGCGTTGCTCAAATTAGTGTTTTAAAACACTAGCAGAAAAGACTACAACTGCCGTTTCGTGGATATTTGCATAGTGTTTATCTTTGGAAGGAATTAAATGATAACATCTTATCTGTATACTCTGTTGTTGACGATTCTGATATAACGGGTGATAAGCTTCCAGTTGCAAACAATGCGTGTTTATCTAACGTCCATTGTCACCATTGTCAGTCGAGACTTCGTCGGAGAAACATGGTCATACAGTACTCATTTCGCCCAACCTTCCGCTTTTACATCGACCGCTTATCGCTTAATTTCCGACCACACGGTCTTGTCCGACCGGAAACCGACCGCATTTTAATCACGTTTTTTTTTTCGCTCGCTCGCTCATTGAAAACATTGACCGCTCGCCCAAACACTGAAAACTGGCACATGGGTGGTCGAAATGGTGGTTTTGATAGTAAAGTGTGAACATACAACTAGTATTAACTATTATTACATTCTGAACGACACTTCAAATCTAATAGCTGTATTACACTTGTATCGTGAAAGCAACTGAACTGGGACTTCTTGTTACGTGTTTTGGGTGCTTGTTCTAGATGTAATATTTTTATTTTAATGAGACAGTTACGTGAAAAAAAGCCTAGGTAACTCCTTTTGACAGAGCAGAGAAACGAGGAAATGTTAGTGATTAATTCCAAAAATAACGATATCGAATCCACATCGGTCCACGTCTGGTAAAATTTGACATTCAATTTTTAAAATTAAGTCACGATCATTGAATGAGCTCGGTCTATACCGTATACGTACCGCAAAAGTGTTCCCACACAAAATATTTTCGACTAAAAACGGCCACATGCCCTGAAAAAATCGAGCAGAGCTTGACATGTATGAATAATTTATTGGGCTTAAATGAAAAACGTGTCAAATTTAGTTATAGCCATAACTATTTGGTGGCCAGTCGATGAACAATTCAAAGTCCTTCAGGGCTGAAAATCATCGACGCTACTCTGGTTTACTTTATTTCACAACTTGCAGAGAAAACTGATTCGCGTGAGCTCTAATGTATCTTAGCCTAGTATTTTCTTTTTGAACTAAGGTCAAATTCCATCAGTTTGTCAAAATATATGTTTTTCAGCGAGTAATTTTGAAGCCTGTCACAGCACAAACAACTATGTGAATCGACGCCGGTGATTGGATTGTACGACGACCCTTCAATTAGCGTCAAATATGCTTTGTTACAACATCATTGATTGGCTGAGAGTCACCTGATCGGAGCACGAACTGGGTCACAGAACCATATTTGTCCGTATTATCAACAGGACTTTGCAAAATAACCACACCCACATTTTCAATCATTTTTAGCGCGGAAGTTGCCAACAAATGTAAAAAAAATCGTGAATTTCATGGATTCGAATAAAATAAAGCAAGCGATTGATAAGGATGATTATTAATATTTTCCCCGATGCTCTTCGAATTTTTATTTTTTTTATTTCAAGGTAAGAAATGGCTAGCTGAAGTTGCATCGTCTTCAATGCGGTTGTTTCACCGCGAACAACTCTAGCTCTGTTTTGGGCATGGTTTAGTTTTGCGATGTAAAATAAAATATATATTAAAATAATAATACTTGATTAATTATTTGGGGTTTCAGCCCACAAATTACAGACATGATCTCCATGAATTACGGTCAATGTTTGTCTTCTCTCGGCTGATTGTCACGGTGTTGATCGACGCCCTTCCTAAGAACTCAGTATGGAGAAACCAACGGGGATCGACATTCCAAACAAACAATCGAAATTATCAACGAAAGACGAGATTTTTCTAGATATTTACAAACATACTGTCATGACAAACATATGTAAAATTAACAAATACACAAAGAGGTGTAATATTAGGTTTTATTTTAGGCTTAGAAATATTTTCTTTCACTCAGCCCATGCATGTAACTGCCATTTAGCTTTACGGTCCTTCAGCATCGGGGGAAAACAACAATAATTATACAAAACACATTGCGAAGACTCAACAATCAGGAAAGAAACCCCAGACAACCCTGTCGTACTTGTGTTGAAATACATTTTGTATTTCACGTCAGAATATTGTTTAAAATAAAATATTCAGTCCAAGCCAAATCGAGGTCAAAGGGTCAGGTTGCGTGCATATAATTATATATAGTTAAAACAAAAAGTATTTGAACTTTTGTCAGCTGTTCAACATCTATAAAAACCAGAAAGACAATTATAAGACAATGTGAAGCTCGGAAATTATTCTGTTAGTCCGAATTTTAAATGCGCGCGAGCGAGCAGGTGGGCGGTGATATTTCGGGGTTTGCGCGGTCGAAAATAAAGCGGAAATTGTCCGGTCACAAAAGCGAGAGAAAAAGGTGATTGGAAAGCGAAAGCGGGCGGGAGGTTGTGCGAAAGGAGTACTGTAACTTTGCACAACTTTCTTTTAAATCGTTTTATTTTCCAAGTCAATATTCTATTTTACTAATACATTTTTTTTCTAACACAATGGCGAAGAAAAGAAAGAAAGTGTTGACAGACGAGGCAAAGAAAAATCTGCCACTCAGTGTCGCACTCTGACACAGCAATTTTTTTTCAAACATCGGCTATTTTGTTTCACCATGAAAACCATTTTATTAGATGTCTTATCTGAGACACTTAAAGGATTAGCTTGTTTGTAAACTGTCAGCGTGTACAGTGGGACAGTAATGTTTGTCAGAGGATTATCCCACGTTGTTCGTTTGCATAACAATGGAAAACCCGAACGTTCCTGGAGTACGGACTCAAATGCCAGCAGTTTTCTTCATTTTTCAAGCTCGAGCTTGAAATTATTCATTATCTGACACTCTTTATGAGTTCTATGATATCAGTGGTTAATATGTTTGGCCATTTTTAGTGTATATTTATAATAATGCAGCAAATCTACAGTGTTTTATTAACCAAAACTGTTTTTCGCGTTTTTCTCGAGTTGAAGTTTTGATCGAGAACGACTCATTGGGACCGCCGCCAAATCAAGTGCGTTCGGACTAGGACATTCAAACTCGCAGTTATCGTTCAAAAGATAATGATGGTGCGAAATATGTCTGGGTTTTTAAAGAAAATGCTTTGTCACAGAATAATAGTCTGTTAAAGGTGCCAAGTATGAAATAATTTGGGGACAAAAAAACAAACCTGCATAGAAATCGGAATAATAGGTCTTTTGATTATCGGAGACGCATTTCAATGGACTTGATTGCGGACAATGCATAACTTAAATTTCACCAGGAAATTCTGCAGTGTGCTCTCGCAATCGCGTACTTAGTCATTTTTACAAGGTTCGCCATTTTTGATGTCACGTGATAATTATGTTAACAATGTCTGTCTAGTTTGTGCGAACTTGCACCTCTATACTTAGTCTTTTGAAATATATAACCTAAATTACTGTAAGTTCTGAACGAGACAACAGACAGAATGTTTTATTTAAAAACGTCACAAAACCTTCTCGCTACCTTAACATCTAATAATTCAACAGGGTTTTTCCTACTTGAAAATATCTTTATCATTTGTGTAACATTAGTTGCTGATCACATAGTTACAAAACTACAGTGTATCACTGACTGAACTGTGAAGGAAACCTACATTGTGTGTACATGTACATGATGGCACCATGCCGAAAAGTTTTCGCCTGTGCATATGTGGGTTAGACTTTTTATTGAGTTGGTGAAAACACTCTAAACAAGCTTGTGTATGTGTCTTACTAACTGCCTGGATCAGACTTTGAGTATGCATAAATATTATACATTAAAAATGCGATTGTTTATAGTCTCATACAAGTTGACAAATCCAAAACAACGATGTTGACTTTTTTTTTACCACTGACACACTAAATGTTATGCCATGTTGTGTCAACTCCTGCAACTTTCTTGATGCAGCCACACTTTGCTGTTTCCATGGTATTTTTGTTAACAGTTTTAAATAGAGAACAAAGAAAATATGTTACGGTACTTTGTCCTTTTTTCTGTGCACTTTGTACACAAGATAATGACAGTTGAAATCTCAATCTATTTGTAAAACTGGATATTCGACTGCTAATTTGTGGGTTTCTTGCTGATTTAAGCAACCCACAAAAATTTCAGTTTTACAAGTCAGATGACCTTTGCATGGATTAATGTGAGAAACAAGGTTATATGTTGAATAACATTTTATTTCATTTCTTCTCTCCAATCAATGATCTCACTTACAATTCTTTGAGAATCACACAAATCTAATGGTAAAAAAGAATTAATTTTATTTTTTTTCCGCCCTCAAAAAAATTGCCTAAAAAAAAGTCTGGCCTAAGTGCAATTTTCACTATATGGCATAAAATTTGACAGATTTTTAGATGTAGAAATAAATATTTTGCTGATATTGAGAACCAGATATGTTCTCTAAAATCTGTAGAAAACCTCACTGATTTGTCTTATTTTTCAGACTTGCCAAGTGAACCACTAGAGGATTATGATGCTGAAAGCCCAGTGTTGGACTGGGAGCTTCAAGACACACACACTGAACATTTCTTTGTACAAACTGAAGAGGAGCATCATGTGGAGAGTGATTCCACTGAAGGAGGGATAGAAATCTCTCCTGTTGTGTCAACTACACCAGACAGTATCTGTAGCATGGCTCCTCCACTGGTTGGCAAGGAAACCAGCCATGTATTCTTTTGTTACAGTCCATCTGATAATGAGTGGGTGGCAAATGTTGTCAGAAAATTGGAATCTCCGGCGTATGGTTTTAAATGCTATAACCATGAACTGGTATGTGAACCAGAGAAATCAAAAGCTGACTTAATACTGAGTTGCACCTGTTGTTGTAAGAAAGTGGTTGTGGTGCTTTCATCAGCGTTTTTAGAGAGTGCATGGTGTCAACTTGATAATGCTTATGTTATACAGCAGCTCATCAAAGATACCAACAAGATAATTGTAGTGGCACTAAATGACTGCAATGCTCCACATTATCTTCAACATTTCGTTCCAGTTAATGCCATGTCTAAAAGTTTCTGGCCACGATTTATTGCTTCTCTCAAGCAAGGTATGTTACTATAATAAACAATAAAATTTGAATAAACAAGTGTAGCAACCAGTTTGGGCACCAATGTAGCGGCCAACATGGTTACATCAACTTGACATGCTTATTACAATGGACATAATTGTGTTGTGCATTTTTCAATATCACCAGGAACAATTTTGTAGCTTTTGTAATATTTAATGTGTGTGTAATACTGACAACAAACATCTTCTTGTTTTCTAGAAATATTTGTTGACGTGGTAAACAGCTTTAGTAATGAACACGGTAAGACAATTATAGTCATCTTTTTTTCAAACTTGTTTATGGATTTAGGTTTCATATGGTTTTAGTGTACTGGTTCATTTGGCCATCAATAGGGTCAGAATTTGTCCGTCAATAGGGTCAGAATTTGTCCGTCAATAGGGTCAGAATTTGGCCGTCAATAGGGTCAGAATTTGGCCGTCAATAGGGTCAGAATTTCGTCGTCAGTAGGGTCAGAATTTGGCCATCAATAGGGTCAGAATTTAGCCGCCAGTAGGGTCAGAATTTAGCCGTCAATAGGGTCAGAATTTCGTCGTCAATAGGATCAGAATTTGGCCATCAATAGGGTCAGAATTTGTTCGTCAATAGGGTCAGAATTTGGCCGTCAGTAGGGTCAGAATTTGGCCGTCAATAGGGTCAGAATTTGGCCGTCAATAGGGTCAGAATTTGGCCGTCAATAGGGTCAGAATTTGGCAGTCAGTAGGGTCAGAATTTGGCCGTCAACAGGGTCAGAATTTCGTCGTCAATAGGATCAGAATTTGGCCATCAATAGGGTCAGAATTTGTCCGTCAATAGGGTCAGAATTTGTCCGTCAATAGGGTCAGAATTTGGCCGTCAATAGGGTCAGAATTTGGCCGTCAGTAGGGTCAGAATTTGGCCGTCAGTAGGGTCAGAATTTGGCCGTCAACAGGGTCAGAATTTCGTCGTCAATAGGATCAGAATTTGGCCATCAATAGGGTCAGAATTTGTCCGTCAATAAGGTCAGAATTTGTCCGTCAATAGGGTCAGAATTTGGCCGTCAATAGGGTCAGAATTTGGCCGTCAATAGGGTCAGAATTTGGCCGTCAATAGGGTCAGAATTTGGCCGTCAATAGGGTCAGAATTTGGCCGTCAGTAGGGTCAGAATTTCGTCGTCAGTAGGGTCAGAATTTCGCCATCAATAGGGTCAGAATTTAGCCACCAGTAGGGTCAGAATTTGGCCGTCAGTAGGGTCAGAATTTGGCCGTCAGTAGGGTCAGAATTTGGCCGTCAACAGGGTCAGAATTTGGTCATCAATAGGGTCAGAATTTTGCCATCAGTAGGGTCAGAATTTGGCCATCAACAGGGTCAGAATTTGGCCGTCAACAGGGTCAGAATTTGGCCGTCAACAGGGTCAGAATTTGTCCGTCAATAGGGTCAGAATTTGGCCGTCAATAGGGTCAGAATTTGGCCGTCAATAGGGTCAGAATTTGGCCGTCAGTAGGGTCAGAATTTGGCCGTCAGTAGGGTCAGAATTTGGCCGTCAGTAGGGTCAGAATTTTGCCGTCAGTAGGGTCAGAATTTTGCCGTCAGTAGGGTCAGAATTTGGCCGTCAGTTGCGTCAGAACTTGGCCGTCAGTAGCGTCAGAACTTGGCCGTCAGTAGGGTCAGAATTTTGCCATCAATAGGGTCAGAATTTGGCTGTCAATAGGGTCAGAATTTGTCCGTCAATAGGGTCAGAATTTGGCCGTCAATAGGGTCAGAATTTCGTCGTCAATAGGATCAGAATTTGGCCATCAATAGGGTCAGAATTTGTTCGTCAATAGGGTCAGAATTTGTTCGTCAATAGGGTCAGAATTTGGCCGTCAGTAGCGTCAGAACTTGGCCGTCAGTAGCGTCAGAACTTGGCCGTCAGTAGGGTCAGAACTTGGCCGTCAGTAGGGTCAGAATTTTGCCGTCAGTAGGGTCAGAATTTGGCCGTCAATAGGGTCAGAATTTGGCCATCAATAGGGTCAGAATTTGGCCGTCAGTAGCGTCAGAACTTGGCCGTCAGTAGCGTCAGAACTTGGCCGTCAGTAGCGTCAGAACTTGGCCGTCAGTAGCGTCAGAACTTGGCCGTCAGTAGCGTCAGAACTTGGCCGTCAGTAGCGTCAGAATTTGGCCGTCAATAGGGTCAGAATTTGGCCATCAATAGGGTCAGAATTTCGTTGTCAATAGGGTCAGAATTTAGCTGTCAGTATGGTCAAAACATGGGATTCATTGTTGGTAGTACTGCAGTAATTTGAGATGCGCGAATATATAGGATGTATTTGCAAATAACAAAATTGCTCACGGGTAGCTTTTTTTTTTCATGATTGTGTTTTTGGCATAATAAATTATCAAGTCATTGTGTGTGTGTGTGGGGGGGGATTTTAATGGCAGTTATGCAGTATCATGCTAAGCATTTCTCGGTTCTAAAAATTACATGCACAAGTTTTAGTTCACATGGTCTTGTTTTATATAAACTTGTAGGACATTGTCATCACTACAATACTAACATAATTGTAAAACCTGGTGTTCGAATTTAAGGTTGGTTGCTATTCGGTTAATACTTGTCTTAATGGATTATAGGACACATTAAATTTGAGATGTTTGATGAGTGTTTGCGATAAAATGTGTCAGTACTGCTTACAAAAATAATCATCCATTTTTCTTTCAACTAAAACATAAAGAAATACTACAAGGAAACAGATTAGGTGAAGGTAAGGTCCATGATGTATATTTAGTAAAATTAGAAAACCTGGTTAAGGATGTAATTTCTATGAAACACAGTTCTTGAACTCTAGCACACTGGACAACAAACTTGTCATAGCAACATTGACTCACCATAGCAACCATGAATAACAAACTTAATATCCCATCTGCTGGATTCTAAGAAATGTTGTGCTTGGTTCTGTATAGAATCTGAATGAGATGTGAATCTGAACAGAATCTGTATGTGATGTGAATCTGGACAGAATATGAATGAGATGTGAATCTGGGACAAAATCTGAACGTGGTGTGAATCTGGATGTGAATCTGGGACAAAATCTGTATGTGATGTGAATCTGGACAGAATATGAATGAGATGTGAATCTGTACAGAATCTGTATGTGATGTGAATCAGGACAGAATATGAATGTGATGTGAATCTGGACAGAATATGAATGTGATGTGAATCTGGACAGAATATGAATGTGATGTATTCTGGACAGAATATGAATGAGATGTGAATCTGAACAGAATCTGTATGTGATGTGAATCTGGACAGAATATGAATGAGATGTGAATCTGTACAGAATCTGTATGTGATGTGAATCTGGACAGAATATGAATGTGATGTGAATCTGGACAGAATATGAATGTGATGTGAATCTGGACAGAATCTGTGTGTGATGTGAATCTGGACAGAATATGAATGTGATGTGAATCTGGACAGAATCTGGATGTGGTGTGAATCTGGACAGAATCTGGACATGGTGTGAATCTGGACAGAATCTGGACATGGTGTGAATCTGGACAGAATCTGGATGTGATTTGAATCGAGACGAAATCTTGATGTGTGAATCTGGGACAAAATCTGGACAGAATCTGGGCGTGGTGTGAATCTGGACAGAATCTGGATGTGATTTGAATCTGGACAGAATTTGTATGTGGTGTGAATCTGGACAGAATCTGGATGTGGTGTGAATCTGGACAAAATCTGGATGTGGTGTGAATCTGGACAGAATCTGGATGTGGTGTGAATCTGGACAGAATCTGGACGTGGTGTGAATCTGGACAGAATCTGGACAGAATCTGGACATGGTGTGAATCTGGACAGAATCTGGACATGGTGTGAATCTGGACAGAATCTGGATGTGATTTGAATCTAGACGAAATCTTGATGTGTGAATCTGGGACAAAATCTGGACATTGTGTGAATCTTGGACAGAATCTGGATGTGATGTGAATCGGGGACAAAATCTGGATGTGGTATTAATCTGGACAATCTGGATTGGGTATGAATCTGAATCTGGATGTGATGAGAATCTGGATGTGATGTGAATCTGGGACAAAATCTGGACATGGTGTGAATCTGGGACAATCTAGACGTGTTCTCTGGACATGGTGTGAATCTGGACATGGTGTTCTCTGGACATGGTGTGAATCTGGACAGAATCTGGATGTGGTGTGCATCTGGACAGAATCTGGATGTGGTGTGCATCTGGACAGAATCTGGATGTGGTGTGCATCTGGACAGAATCTGGACGTGGTGTGCATCTGGACAGAATGAGCAGTTTAAAAAATTAGGGCATGATGTTCACTTGTAGGAAATTTCATATCCAGTCTGGTGTAATGTTTCTGTCCTCTGTGCACATAAAGAAAATCAACAGCATTTTTGTCACAATGAGCAGTGAGACTGTAAATAAACTTTAGTCCTGTTGGTTATTCACAATGAGCAGTGAGACTGTAAATAAACTTTAGTCCTGTTGGTTATCTTTGACATTAAAAAACAGCTTAACTTGTCTGTTGTAAACTTATTACCACACTACTTCAGTTTCTTTTCAGATTTTTGGTATTTTGTGTGTATTTCTACCGGTATATTTGTTTTCTTTTACAATTACCAACAATGCAATCAAGGTATTAAATTCTTGTGACGTGGGTTGAATTGAAATGTCAAACACTGATTACATGACAGTTATGGCCGCCAGATGAGTACCCATTTTCAAGAAAAGGAAAATACAGATTAATTAAATAATACATGGTTGGGATTATTTTGTAGGGCTTTACAACGGTTTAGAGTTAAGTCGAATGGTATCAGAGAATCATCTATGTTCAGCTGAGTTTGATACTTTTTATTGTCCTGATGACTTGCTCCATAGTGGCGTTGCAGTAAGTATAACCCTAGCAGTTTATAGGAGGGTACTCAATAACAATATGACACAAGTTTAAAGCAGGCAGGATTGTATTCTAAATTAGCTTGTCATTTTTTCTTTCAGATACCTCAAAAAGACTATGCAACTGGCATATATAATTTACTGCAGGAGCCAAAATTACAATGGTATACATTCTGCTACTCCAAGCCATTCAGTGTTACAATGTGTTTGCTACTCTCTGCTTTACTGATTGTGGGACTAGTTGGTAAAGCTAGTTCATTTGGTGTAGATGGCACCCTCCACTGGGGATGGGCCCTGGTCTTAGCTACTGTATTGTCAGCTATTATAATATTGTTGCTGCTCACTGTAGTTTACTATGAAAAAATAAAGGTCAGTTCCCATTGCTTTCTATACAACACAGAGTGATAGCTTCCTATACAGCACACAGTGATAGCTTCCCATACAACACAGAGTGATAGCTTCCTATACAGCACACGGTGATAGCTTCCCATACAGCACACGGTGATAGCTTCCCATACAACACAGAGTGATAGCTTCCTATACAGCACACAGTGATAGCTTCCTATACAGCACACAGTGATAGCTTCCTATACAGCACACAGTGATAGCTTCCCATACAGCACACAGTGATAGCTTCCCATACAGCACACAGTGATAGCTTCCCATACAGCACACAGTGATAGCTTCCCATACAGCACACAGTGATAGCTTCCCATGCAGCACACAGTGATAGCTTCCCATGCAGCACACAGTGATAGCTTTCCATGCAGCACACAGTGATAGCTTCCCATGCAGCACACAGTGATAGCTTCCCATACAGCACACAGTGATAGCTTCCCATACAGCACACAGTGATAGCTTCCCATACAGCACACAGTGATAGCTTCCCATACAGCACACAGTGATAGCTTCCCATACAGCACACAGTGATAGCTTCCCATACAGCACACAGTGATAGCTTCCCATACAGCACACAGTGATAGCTTCCCATACAGCACACAGTGATAGCTTCCCATACAGCACACAGTGATAGCTTCCCATACAGCACACAGTGATAGCTTCCCATACAGCACACGGTGATAGCTTCCCATACAGCACACGGTGATAGCTTCCCATACAGCACACGGTGATAGCTTCCCATACAGCACACGGTGATAGCTTCCCATACAGCACACGGTGATAGCTTCCCATACAGCACACGGTGATAGCTTCCCATACAGCACACGGTGATAGCTTCCCATACAGCACACGGTGATAGCTTCCCATACAGCACACAGTGATAGCTTCCCATACAGCACACGGTGATAGCTTCCCATACAGCACACGGTGATAGCTTCCCATACAGCACACGGTGATAGCTTCCCATACAGCACACGGTGATAGCTTCCCATACAGCACACGGTGATAGCTTCCCATACAGCACACGGTGATAGCTTCCTATACAGCACACGGTGATAGCTTCCCATACAGCACACGGTGATAGCTTCCCATACAGCACACGGTGATAGCTTCCCATACAGCACACGGTGATAGCTTCCCATACAGCACACGGTGATAGCTTCCCATACAGCACACGGTGATAGCTTCCCATACAGCACACAGTGATAGCTTCCCATACAGCACACGGTGATAGCTTCCCATACAGCACACGGTGATAGCTTCCCATACAGCACACGGTGATAGCTTCCCATACAGCACACGGTGATAGCTTCCCATACAGCACACGGTGATAGCTTCCCATACAGCACACGGTGATAGCTTCCCATACAGCACACGGTGATAGCTTCCCATACAGCACACGGTGATAGCTTCCCATACAGCACACGGTGATAGCTTCCCATACAGCACACGGTGATAGCTTCCCATACAGCACACGGTGATAGCTTCCCATACAGCACACGGTGATAGCTTCCCATACAGCACACGGTGATAGCTTCCCATACAGCACACGGTGATAGCTTCCCATACAGCACACAGTGATAGCTTCCCATACAGCACACAGTGATCGCTTCCCATACAGCACACAGTGATAGCTTCCTATACAGCACACAGTGATAGCTTCCCATACAGCACACGGTGATAGCTTCCCATACAGCACACGGTGATAGCTTCCCATACAGCACACGGTGATAGCTTCCCATACAGCACACGGTGATAGCTTCCCATACAGCACACGGTGATAGCTTCCCATACAGCACACGGTGATAGCTTCCCATACAGCACACGGTGATAGCTTCCCATACAGCACACAGTGATAGCTTCCCATACAGCACACAGTGATAGCTTCCCATACAGCACACAGTGTTAGCTTCCCATACAGCACAGAGTGATAGCTTCCTATACAGCACACTGTAATAGCTTCCCATACAGCACACGGTGATAGCTTCCCATACAGCACACGGTGATAGCTTCCCATACAGCACACGGTGATAGCTTCCCATACAGCACACGGTGATAGCTTCCCATACAGCACACGGTGATAGCTTCCCATACAGCACGGTGATAGCTTCCCATACAGCACACGGTGATAGCTTCCCATACAGCACACGGTGATAGCTTCCCATACAGCACACGGTGATAGCTTCCCATACAGCACATAGTGATAGCTTTCTATACAGCACATAGTGATAGCTTCCCATACAGCATTAACTAATATTGCTAGTTTTTAGCTCCGCTGTTGACAAAGTCGACACAGCGGAGCTGTTCATATTACTGATTGTCCGGCGGTGTCTGTTGTCAACCTCACAATTTCAACTTCTTCGAAACCGCAAGTCAGAATGTTTTCAAATTTGATATGCAAGTACCTTAAATGGTTCTTTCTCAGATTTGTTCATTTCATGTTAAAATCTCAAATTCTCTATTTTTGGTGAATATTTTTGTCATTTTTGGTAAGTGATATTTTCGACATGTAAAAAAAAAAAAAAAATAAAAAAAAAACCATTACTTTGATATTACATATATAGTAAGGTACTATATGTTGACCTCTCTCAGATTTGTTCATTTTGTGATGATATCTTCAATTCTCTAATTTTGATGAATGTTTTTGTCATTTTTGGTAAAAAGTGATATTTTCGACTTCTTGTTAAAAACCAATAGTTCAATTGCTTTGATATTACATATTTAGATACTACATGTAGACCTTTCTCAGATTTGTTCATTTCGTGATGGTATCTTCGATTCTATAATTTTGGTGAATATTTTTGTAATTTTTGGTAAAAAGTGATATTTTCGACTTGTTAAAAACCAAAAGTTCAATTGCTTTGATACTATACATATTGTTCATTTTCTAATGATATCTTTAGTTCTTAATTGAAATGTGCATTACTAACAGCGGAGCTATCTCAGCCGAGAGGCTGCTTGTTTTAATTATGCTTATTTTTTATTTCTTTTCAGCTGAACAAAAATCTTGATTTCCGGTTGGCTAAGATTAATGCCTCAATTATGAAACACAACATATTACTTGGTATGTCTGACCAATGCATATGTTGTTGCTCACATGCGGTGGTATCCTTTTTATTACAAAGACCTCACTCTGTATGTAACATGGCACCACATCAGTATTGTCCATTGTGACAGCTTTGACTATTGTGGCAGTATTGCATGTTGCAGTATTGGTCATTGTGTTTGTCATTGCAGCTGTATGTGCCTGTGCAACAGATTTTCCCATTACTATAGTATAGTCTTGTTTGATAGTATCAGCCATTTTGTCAATCTTTGGCCATTGTTGGCAGCACGTGTCATTATGATAGTATTAATACAATACATTTGCAATATATAGATGAAATTCATTACTTGGATGTGGTTTATTTCCTTGACTTGAATTTTCCAGCTTCATTTCATTTACTACAATACTGACCAATGTATTGAACAAATACAGATGTTTTTATCCAACCAACATGTCCCTCTCAACACAATAACTCAGGTAAGATGTATTCCCATCTACATTTTTAGATTTGTAACATTTCATTAGAATAGTTGCACAGCAACTAGAAATCATTGTAGTAATATATAGAAATTGGTGGCAATGTGTAGACATCAGTTTATTTACAATAAAATACTATAAAATTTCAAGCAATCTACAAAAATTATGTTCATGTACAAAACAATTCAAATTTTGAATTGCTGGATGTGTGAAATGTCATTGAAAACACCAGTGCTACTGAGTACAGTTTAGTTTGTCTTTGTTGAAAATCAAAGTGTCAATATCATAGTGTCAGTATCATAATATCAAAGTGTCAATATCATAGTGTCAATATCATAATATCAAAGTGTCAGTATCATAATATCATAGTGTCAATATCATAATATCAAAGTGTCAGTATCATAATATCATCGTGTCAATATCATAATATAGTGTCAATATCATAATATAGTGTCAATATCATAATATCAAAGTGTCAGTATCATAATATCAAGTGTCAGTATCATAATATCAAGTGTCAATATCATAATATAGTGTCAATATCATAATATCAAAGTGTCAATATCATAATATCATAGTGTCAATATCATAATATCATAGTGTCAATATCATAATATCAAGTGTCAATATCATAATATCAAGTGTCAATATCATAATATCAAGTGTCAATATCATAATATCATAGTGTCAATATCATAATATAGTGTCAATATCATAATATCATAGTGTCAATATAATATCAGTGTCAATATCATAATATCAAAGTGTCAGTATCATAATATCAAAGTGTCAGTATCATAATATCAGTGTCAATATCATAATATCATAGTGTCAATATCATAATATCAAAGTGTCAATATCATAATATCAAAGTGTCAGTATCATAATATCAAAGTGTCAATATCATAATATCAAAGTGTCAGTATCATAATATCAGTGTCAATATCATAATATCAAAGTGTCAATATCATAATATCAAAGTGTCAATATCATAATATCAAAGTGTCAGTATCATAATATCAAAGTGTCAGTATCATAATATCAAAGTCAGTATCATAATATAAAGGTGTCAATATCATAATATCAAAGTGTCAATATCATAATATCAAAGTGTCAATATCATAATATCAAAGTGTCAATATCATAATATCAAAGTGTCAGTATCATAATATCAAGTGTCAATATCATAATATCAAGTGTCAATATCATAATATCATAGTGTCAATATCATAATATCAAAGTGTCAATATAATATCAAAATGTCAATATCATAATATCAAAGTGTCAGTGTCATAATATCAAAGTGTCAGTGTCATAATATCAAAGTGTCAGTGTCATAATGTCAAAGTGTCAATATAATATCAAAGTGTCAGTATCATAATATCATAGTGTCAATATCATAATATCAAAGTGTCAATATAATATCAAAGTGTCAATATAATATCAAAGTGTCAGTATCATAATATCAAAGTGTCAGTATCATAATATCAAAGTGTCAATATCATAATATCAAAGTGTCAATATCATAATATCAAAGTGTCAGTATCATAATATCAAAGTGTCAGTATCATAATATCAAAGTGTCAGTATCATAATATCAAAGTGTCAGTATCATAATATCAAAGTGTCAATATCATAATATCAAAGTGTCAATATCATAATATCAAAGTGTCAATATCATAATATCAAAGTGTCAATATCATAATATCAAAGTGTCAATATCATAATATCAAAGTGTCAATATCATAATATCAAAGTGTCAATATCATAATATCAAAGTGTCAATATCATAATATCAAAGTGTCAGTATCATAATATCAAAGTGTCAGTATCATAATATCAAAGTGTCAGTATCATAATATCAAAGTGTCAGTATCATAATATCAAAGTGTCAGTATCGTAATATCAAAGTGTCAGTATCATAATATCAAAGTGTCAGTATCATAATATCAAAGTGTCAGTATCATAATATCAAAGTGTCAGTATCGTAATATCAAAGTGTCAGTATCGTAATATCAAAGTGTCAGTATCGTAATATCAAAGTGTCAGTATCATAATATCAAAGTGTCAATATCATAATATCAAAGTGTCAATATCATAATATCAAAGTGTCAATATCATAATATCAAAGTGTCAATATCATAATATCAAAGTGTCAATATCATAATATCAAAGTGTCAATATCATAATATCAAAGTGTCAATATCATAATATCAAAGTGTCAGTATCATAATATCAAAGTGTCAGTATCATAATTTGTAGTCAACTATCAATAAGATTATGTACACAACCAGACTCAGCTATTGATTTCACAAAAGCAGCTTGTCACTAGAGAAGGTAGCTCATCAGTAATAGGGCGCCACTCTTAGGATTGCTATATTTTCTTTTACAGGATGTGATCACCTTGGACATTGATGCAGCTGATGATGATACTATTCAATTGACTCCTAGCAGTAAACAGGAAAAAAATAAAAATCATCCCATAACAACAATACTGGGCAATATAGCTCCGGAATCTTATAAGGTTAGTGAGAAAATGAAAACCCTGAATAACCTGATCTTACTTGCATGTATAAATGAAATTGTTTTCAAGAGTTCATTAAAACAGGTGCTCTGTGAACTTAATAAAACGAAATAAAAATAAGCGGTAAAAATTATCCATGGCCTCAGAACAAAATTTGCATAGACTGATATCACATCAGGTGTGGTAGGTAATACTAACACAGGGTAAAATAACACTAAGGACAAAACATTGTATTGTCACAATACAAAACTACGTCACAATTGTTCATATATTGTATGATAAAACAATATTGAGCTGTTAAAAGATGGTAATTGAAATGTGTTTATCTGTGTATTTTGCACCATTTTAGGCTTAATGCAAGCCCTTCAAAATGTCACATGACCTGGTCATAAATTTACCCAAGTAATACTTGAACTTGTGCAAAATTGGTTCATGGAAATAACCTGGCTGATTTCAATCAAAACAGGTCTTACCATAATTCCCCGAGTATAAGCCTGAACATGTAAAATCGGGAAAATTAGGGGGTGGGCTTATACTCGAGGACCACCTCAGAAAAGATAATTATTAGGGGGATTTAATATTGTAACCCTCTTCCAAACCTCAAAAAATCATCCAAATTACATTTTTCGTTCACAGCGCCATTCTCGGAGAAATGTTACGTCATTTTTGAATTCCACAACACTTTTTACAATGAAGAAACAAATATGTTTATAAAAATACACACATTTATTACAATACAATTTACATACTGTTTGAATTTACGGTGAAATAATGGGTAGGTTCTGTGAGAAAACAGTCAAAGGCAAGATCTTTATGATTATCTTCGTTGTGGAATGTTTTCGATTGCTTGCAAACTCTCGATACAAAGCAATTTCCACCATGGTGTTTTTCATCATGATTTGACCTGAACAACTTCCTTTGACATAACAGGTCATGCCTTTCGTTAACCAATCAAAATGCTGTGTCGTACAGACGAAGTTTTTCGATTATTAACGAAGTAGTTTTTTCAACGCAATGCGGAAGTGAATTACCACGATGTTAAAATGTGATTTGATTTTGACAAAAAAAACGGTGATTTTTTTTTTCCCTGAAGCTGTTGGTTCGTAATTTTTGAAAAGTAAACTGAGGGTGGAGGAAGTGTTTAAATGTTTCACGGTCGCCATCAAGTTATGTCAAAGAATATAGTTTGCTTGTTCACATCCCATTCACGAAAGTCTCAATGGACACGATTATTCGGGAAAGTAAAACGATGTTCAATGACCATTTTTGGCGTTTCTAAAACCACTACTCAAAAGGAATATGGATTACTTCAGTATTGCAACATCAGAATTCATCGTGAGTAAATAATGGAATAGAAAAGGTCTGAACCGACCATGCACTCTGAAATTAATGCGAATTTTCTTGTAGAAGCAGGAACCAAACTATCGTACCAATCACGATTATCATGCAATGAAATGCACTTTTTACTTGCATATTTTAATAAATGTTGTTGACGCCCAGTAAAATGTTTTTCTGGCCAGCAGTGATCAGTTATGCTCAAAGCTGGTTCACAAACTCTATTTCATAAGTTACCATTTTTGTTTTGTGGTGTGATCAAATTTTGCCAACTAGCAAAATGTATGTTTTTGCCTGTATCTCAGACATCCCTGGACTGATTACATTCAGACTTAGCAAACTACAGTATGTCCAACTATTTTATTATCCAATTAAACATTGCCAAATTTTTGTGCTGAAAATTCATCAAAATCAAGCAATTCTGCTATTTCCAAAATGTTCGACCTCTATTCCATTTGTATATTTTTGTTATATATATTTTGTGTGTTGTTAAGACTTAATTTTTTTTTTTTTTTTAAATATTTTTTTTGTGCCAGGCGACAGTTCCTGACATTTAGTGTCACTGTTGTCTCTCCTGACTTTTTTTTTTCTGTATGTGCAAATGCAAGTGCTAGTGCTGTTTTGCCACAGAAGTCATATTCATGTTTGGGACTACATGACAGGGCTGTGTGGCCATCTCTCTGTCAAATGGCAATTTGTAATGCGCTATCCTGGCATCAACCAGGCTCAGGCGAACACGAGCACCTGCGGACCTTAACCAAGGTTCCCCAGTGACCGGTGACTTACTTTTTTGTTTGTTTGGAATAAGCATCTATCTATATGAATGAATTTTATTTAAATTTGGCACATATATTAGACATACAAAATGGCCATATCTCTCTCTCTCTCTCTATATATATATATATACATGTATATACGTATATAAACCCACCCCTCTGTTTTAGACATTTAACAGGTTGAGGGCATCCCCGAGTATAGGCCCAGGGTGTTTTTACGGGACCTTGAATACATTTATTAAAATATGCATGTAAAAAGTGTATTTCATTGCATAAAAATCATGATTGGTACGGTAGTTTTGTTCCTGTTTTTACAAGAAAACTCGCATTTAATTTCAGAGTACATGACGGGCCAAAGTGCATGGCGGGCCAACTTATTCTGTTATTTACTCAGGATTAACCCTGATGTTGCATTACTGAAGTAATCCATATTTCTTCTGAGTCATAGTTTTCGAAACGCCAAAAATATGATTGTAAAGTTGTGAAACCTGGTCATTGTGTCGTGTCCATTGAGACTATCGTGAATGGGGTGTGAACGAGCTAACTATTTTTCGACATGACTTGTTTGAGACCGTGAAAGGTTTAAATGCTTCTTTCATCCTCAGTTTATCTTTCGAAAATTGTGAATCAACAGCTTTTAGGGAAAAAATCACTGTTTTTGTCGAAATCAGTGTTAACATATTGCATTTTAACATCCCGGTAATTCATTTCCGCATTGAGTTGAAAAAAATTACTCAATCAGAAAATCATCCAAAATCAGAAAACTTCGTCTGTACAACACAGCATTTTAATTGGTTAATAAAAGACGTGACCTGTTAGGTTACAATTTTAACCCCCCCCCTCCCCCCCCCCCAAAATTATCTTTTCTGAGGTGGTCCTAAGCCCACCCCCTAATTTTCTCGTTTTACATGTTCAGGCCCCTGGGCTTATGATCGGGGAAGTACGGTATACATAATTGATCGTGTCACACAATCAGATTCATGATGGCCAAATGGCAATCATTTCAATGGTCATCAAAATCAAGTATTTCTGCAAATGTGGAACCAGATTGTGGTCTTACTAATTTTGTTAAAACATGATTCATACATATATTCAATATTATGTGAGCAAGCTATTTGTTTATCTGTTTGGATATAAAATGGTCGACTTGGAGGCATTAAATGAATTCTGTTCCTGAACTCTATCTCTATCTATGGCATATCAATACCATTTATGTTCAAACTTAATGGAGCGTGTTTTTTTTTCAATTTTTTTGGCTCCCAAATATCAATTCAGCCAAATACAAACTAGGATTATGTAATTGACAAATGGCTTTTTAGCTCCGCTGTCGACTTTGTCGAGCGGAGCTTATCATATGAGTGATTGTCCGTCGTCCGTCGTCGTCGTCCGTGTCAATGTTTTACTTTTTCGACTTCTCCTTGAAAACTACAAGCCTGAATGCTTTGATACTTGGTGTATATGTACCTTGGGTAGACCTCTCTCAGATTTGTTCATTTCATGATGATATCTTCAATTCTCTAATTTTGGTGAATATTTTTGTCATTTTTAGTAAAAAGTGATATTTTCGACTTCTTGTTGAAAACCGCAAGTGCAATTGCTTTGATATTACATATATAGGTACTACATGTGGACCTCTCTCAGATTTGTTCATTTTGTAATGATATCTTTAATTCTCTAATTTTGGTGAATATTTTTGTCATTTTTGGTAAAAAGTGATATTTTCGACTTCTTGTTGAAAACCGCAAGTCCAATTGCTTTGATATTACATATATAGGTACTACATGTCGACCTCTCTCAGATTTGTTCATTTTGTAATGATATCTTCAATTCTCTAATTTTGGTGAATATTTTTGTAATTTTTGGTAAAAAGTGATATTTTCGACTTCTTGTTGAAAACCGCAAGTCCAATTGCTTTGATATTACATATATAGGTACTACATGTGGACCTCTCTCAGATTTGTTCATTTTGTAATGATATCTTTAATTCTCTAATTTTGGTGAATATTTTTGTAATTTTTGGTAAAAAGTGATATTTTCGACTTCTTGTTGAAAACCGCAAGTCCAATTGCTTTGATATTACGTATATAGGTACTACATGTCGACCTCTCTCAGATTTGTTCATTTTGTAATGATATCTTTAATTCTCTAATTTTGGTGAATATTTTTGTAATTTTTGGTAAAAAGTGATATTTTCGACTTCTTGTTGAAAACCGCAAGTCCAATTGCTTTGATATTACATATATAGGTACTACATGTGGACCTCTCTCAGATTTGTTCATTTTGTAATGATATCTTTAATTCTCTAATTTCGGTGAATATTTTTGTACTTTTTGGTAAAAAGTGATATTTTCGACTTCTTGTTGAAAACCGCAAGTCCAATTGCTTTGATATTACATATATAGGTACTACATGTGGACCTCTCTCAGATTTGTTCATTTCATAATGATATCTTTAATTCTCTAATTTTGATGAATATTTTTGTAATTTTTGGTAAAAAGTGATATTTTCGACTTCTTGTTGAAAACCGCAAATCCAATTGCTTTGATATATTATACATATAGGTACTACATGTGGACCTCTCTCAGATTTGTTCATTTTCTAATGATATCTTCTGTTCTTTAATTGCCATGTGCATTGCTAACAGCGGAGCTATCTCAGCCGACAGGCTGCTTGTTCTTTTTCCTCTTTCAGGAAGAAGCTGAATTACTTGTGCTTCAATACACCAGCAAATACATTAGACAACTAATTACCAGAAAGCTAGGAGCTCCTAAACATCATAGACATATGCCTAAGGGGTACTGTTTATGTCAGTATGTGGAAAAGGAAGTTTTCAAAATGGAGATTTAAATCTTTTTAGGTGAATGTGAAAAAACTATGGTTATCCAACATGGTTTAAACAATTAATTAACAAAAGTTGGTAACATCCCTAGATTGTTTATGTAAGAATCTGTTGTCATGGCATTATATCTACTTGTTATGCATTCTAGCATTGTATACAAATGTAAAATATATTAATTACATCTATGTTTCTTCTGCGTCCCAATAATGCCTACTGTCGTGTGGTACATGCCTACTGCTGCATGATGATTGTGCCTGCTGGTTCGTAGTGACTGTGCCTGCTGTTTTGTGGTGACTGTGGCGACGCTGCCGACTGGTTTGTGGCGACGCTGCCTACTGGTTTGTGGCGACGCTGCCTACTGGTTTGTGGCGACGCTGCCTACTGGTTTGTGGCGACGCTGCCTACTGGTTTGTGGCGACGCTGCCTACTGGTTTGTGGCGACGCTGCCTACTGGTTTGTGGCGACGCTGCCTACTGGTTTGTGGCGACGCTGCCTACTGGTTTGTGGCGACGCTGCCTACTGGTTTGTGGCGGCGCTGCCTACTGGTTTGTGGCGGCGCTGCCTACTGGTTTGTGGCGGCGCTGCCTACTGGTTTGTGGCGACGCTGCCTACTGGTTTGTGGCGACGCTGCCTACTGGTTTGTGACGACGCTGCCTACTGGTTTGTGGCGACGCTGCCTACTGGTTTGTGGCGACGCTGCCTACTGGTTTGTGGCGACGCTGCCTACTGGTTTGTGGCGACGCTGCCTACTGGTTTGTGGCGACGCTGCCTACTGGTTTGTGGCGACGCTGCCTACTGGTTTGTGGCGACGCTGCCTACTGGTTTGTGGCGACGCTGCCTACTGGTTTGTGGCGGCGCTGCCTACTGGTTTGTGGCGACGCTGCCTACTGGTTTGTGGCGGCGCTGCCTACTGGTTTGTGGCGGCGCTGCCTACTGGTTTGTGGCGGCGCTGCCTACTGGTTTGTGGCGGCGCTGCCTACTGGTTTGTGGCGACGCTGCCTACTGGTTTGTGGCGACGCTGCCTACTGGTTTGTGGCGACGCTGCCTACTGGTTTGTGGCGACGCTGCCTACTGGTTTGTGGCGACGCTGCCTACTGGTTTGTGGCGACGCTGCCTACTGGTTTGTGGCGACGCTGCCTACTGGTTTGTGGCGACGCTGCCTACTGGTTTGTGGCGACGCGGCCTACTGGTTTGTGGCGACGCGGCCTACTGGTTTGTGCCGGCGCTGCCTACTGCTGCATTGCATCAGTGCCTACTGCTGCATTGCATCAGTGCCTACTGCTGCATTGCATCAGTGCCTACTGCTGCATTGCATCTGTGCCTACTGCTGCATTGCATCTGTGCCTTTTGCTGCATTGCTGCATGATGATAGTGTCTACTGCTGTGTGGTATTAAGACTTGCCTGTGTATATGTCACATGTCCATTTGTGATCAGTCAACTTCTTCACATGACATGGTAATTGTTTTTATATTGATTGGTGTTTGCCATACAAAATCCTGTAATCATTATGGCTAAAATGACTATTGTAGAATTAATACAAAATTGCGTCTTTCATGTAGTGCCAAATAGAATATTTCTGATAAGCCAATCAAAACATTACAGAGATTTTGTTGGTATTTATTTTAGAATTTAGATGTGAAAGCACCATATTTAGTTATGCAACGAGTCAGATTTTGTATCATGCAATGCATGATGAATGCATGTAGACACACTTTCTAAGCCTCTACAGCAGTAGGTTGACATGAATGGATCTTCATCTCGTATTACTATTTATAATTCTTTGGTTTACCTGAAATGAATGCTATGCTTCATGTAGACTAAAAGGGCAGTATTCCCCATGATGAAACTGTGTGCTTCTGAGGTTTGACATTTGGTAACTGCCAATACAGACAAGAAAATGTATTGCAAAGCTACACTAGGTTTCCTTGACATTATTTCTTGGTTATTTATTACTTGTATTTCGCCAAAATGTATTTTATTTGTAAACAAATTTGTGTTATTTATGCCAGATTTTATTATAAAATGGTAGTCAATGAATTTGCGTATTACTGTGTATAAAGTAGATACATTTTACTGGTTTCTTCAAATTTTATTAGAATTTTAATTTTTGACTCCCATGTGCGAGGCACAAAATGGGAGTCTTTGCAGTTAGTGTGTATGTATGTGTGTATGTGTGTCCGACTGTTCCACTGCTATCTCAAGAACCATACATCGGTTTTTGATGAAACTTGTGCATAGATGCTCTGGGCCAATGCGCAGATTTGATTAGGTTTTGGTAAAAATCCATGCTCGTTAATTACCTAATTTGCATGATAATTAGCTAATTTTTAGCTGTTCTATGACTGTTCCACTGATATCTAAAGAACCACTCATTGGATTTTGATGAAACTTGGTACATAGATGCTCTGAACATATGCGCAGATTTGATTAATTTTTGGTAAAAATCCGTGCATATTAATTACCTAATTTGCATGATAATTAGCTATTTTTCAGTGGTTCCATGACTGTTCCACTGATATCTAAACAACCACTCATTGGATTTTGATGAAACTTGGTACATAGATGCTCTGAACTAATGCTAGGTTTTGATTAGTTTTTGGTAATAATCCGTGGATACTAATTACCTAATTTGCATAATGATTAGTCAATTTTCGGTTTTTCCACTGATATCTCGAGTACTGATCATCACATTTCAATGAAACTTGGTACATAGATGTCATACGACACTGCACAGACCTGATAGTTTTTATGGTAATATCAGTACATATTAATTACCTAATTTGCATAATTAATTAATTTTCAGCATTTGATATAAGTAGTTAGCATTACATTTCAATGAAACTTGGTACTTACATACTCAAGGACTATGCAGAGATTGATTGTTTTCGATAAATATTTGTGCATATTAATCACCTAATTTGCATAATTAGTTAATTTTCAGCTTTTCCACGGGTATCTCAAGTACTAATCATCGCATTTCAATGAAACTTGGTACATAGATCCTTTAGGACTATGCAGAGACCTGATTAGTTTTAGGGTAAATAATTGTGCATATTAATTACCTAATTTGCATAATTAATTTTCAGCTTTTCTACTGATATCTAAAGTACTAATCATCACATTTCAATGAATCTAGAATTATGCAGACCTAATTAGTTTCCGGTAAATATTTGTGCATATTAATCACCTAATTTGCATAATTAACCAACTTTCACACTGATATCTCAGGTACTATACATCACATATCAATGAATGTACATGGATGCTGTAGGACAATAGACAGACCTGAATAATTGTGGGTTAAAATCTGTACATATTAATTACCTAATTTGCATGATTAAATTACTTTTAAGCTTTCACACTGATATCTAAAGTACCGTAAAAACTTCAAAATTTCGACCGGTTTTAAATAATTGGTGTTAGAAATGTGACGTGTTTTTAGAGTCAAAATTAAGGTGCATTTTCGGACGGTCGAATTTTTCAGAATAGGAATCAGCAAATGAAAAAAAGGGGATGATAGACAGTGTGCTTCATTAGTTTTTAAAAAATGCAATGTCCGTCAATTGACGTAAACTTCCTCATGTTTCACGGTAAAAGCAAAGGTCGTGGCCGAGTTGTAACTCAAAATCTAAACAAAGTCATCAATCAATGAGTATTATGACAAGCAAAACAAAACATCAAGACGCGGAGAAGAGGTCAGCACAAAACTAATAGGTCAAAAGACAAAGCTGTCTCGCACTACCTAGGAAAACTTGCGAATGTTCGAAGTACAGGTACCCATTGGACAAAAGATACATGGAAGTTTAGCAAACTATCTCCCCGACCCAGTGCAATGTATCCGGTTAGAATCAAAGCTCGCGTGTCCCTTATTTGAGGGACCAAATTCTGCCGTAAATTCGCCCTTGGATTAAAAAATAAAATGGGATTTAAGAAAATAAAATGGGACTTTTAAGGTGTATTTCGGCGTTATTTTTCGGACATTTCAATCAATCCTGCCGGCTAAAATAGAGTAAGTTTTACCGTAGTCATTGACGTCTGTCTATTCAAGAGTACACGTGTATGATTTTTATCGTGACTAGCGTGAGCGGGTAAGCTTCCTTTCGAGAATGAGCTGTTATCACTGTGAACAATGTTAAATTATTCTTCAGATGACCAGTTTATTTTTTAAAAACAACTAATTTTTTTATTTAAAAAAAATCATGCCGTTTTCGCATCAAAATCCAAGCCAAAATATCGTACTACAACATCAATCTCTTCCACATTTCGTTCATTAACATATTTAAATAAGCTATGGTAATTTGAACACGTTGGCATCATCCAGCTTTTTGATTGGTTAATTAGTGATTTGACCTATTTGACCTAAGAGAACATGGCGGATATCCTACAGCATCAAACGTTTATACGAGACCGGAATCATTCGCTTACGATGAAACTAAGTTGACTTTTATTTGTATTTCATAACCATTCAACAAATTTATTTTGTGTACATTATTATAATCACTACTGAGTACAGTAATAATCAACAATTCAGAAACGCAGCATGCCGAGATTTTTGTGTTCGTTTTTATTTGAAACTTCGTTTATTTAGAATATATTTTCGTTACCAATAAAATAAAAATCTCTCAGTCAATTAGAAACTCAGATTCATGCCTTCGAGGAAGGTCCCGTTTGAATGCTCACATCGGTTTTTTTTTCGTTTGGTGGAAAACTAAAACTGGTCGCAATTTTCGAATAAGAATGAGTCGGCAATTTTTAGTGGAGTCGAAAATTTGGAGGTAAATAAAACACCGAAACCCGGCAATAAATAGGCGGCCGAATTTTTAGAGGGGTCGAAATTTTAGAGTTTTCACGGTACTAATTATTCCATTTCAATGAAACTTAGTACAAAGATGCTCTAGGACAATGTACAAACCTAATTAGTTTGGGGTAAAAATCTGTTCATATTAATTCCCTAATAAGCATAATAATTCATAATTTTTTGGTTCTAATCACATTTCAATTAAACTTGGAGACATAGATTTTCTGTTACATTGCGCAGACCTCATTAGTTTTACACTCAAATCTGGTCATATTAATTTTCTGATTTGCATAATTAGTTTTCAGCTAAGTAATTTCGAATTATATTTAATGTGTCTCCAATACTCTCAGCACATGGGAGTTCTTTCTAAGCTTTCTTTGATTTTATAACTGTGGATAGAATTTATATTTTGTCGTGATGTATTGTTTGATATTGGTCTTACATACAATTTGTTTAAGATACGCCCTCTATAGGTAATATACAACTCTGAAGCTCTACATTAATAATGAACTGTAGAGGACACTGTGTATTACATAATGTACATATACATGTATTGTGAAAATCTGGTTCACATCTTTACATCTCTGGAAGCATGGCATGGTATTACAATGAGGGTGTTTGTACTCATTGTTATATACTTGCATCATGAGGGTGTTTTGGCTTGATGTTGACAAATTAACCAGTAAATTGAAATTATTGAACTGCTTGATTAATAATTTGTTTTAATTAAGATTGATATGACATTTAGATATCACAGAACCTTATTTACAGATTTTTGTTTTCTTCAAAACTTTCATCAAAATTGTAATGCAAGAAAATTGCTGACATTATTTAGCAGAACACCACTGTAAAGATGAAAATTAAAATGTTTGCTTTGGCGGTTTATTTTAAACTACCAGGGCAGAAAATAAAATGTCTTGCTTTGGCGGTTTATTTTAAACTACCAGGGCAGAAAATAAAATGTCTTGCTAAGCCACAGATGGTTTTCCTGGCAACATAGTTTACTCATGTTTAATCAAATGTATTTTATTTTACAAAAATGGTTATTTTTTCTTAATATAGTGTCTTATGCCGTTTATATAAAATGGTAGTCAATAAAGTTGAATAATTCTATGTATAAAATAGATACATATTGGGAATTGTACTGGTTTCTTCAAATTTTATTAGAATTTTTATAAAGATAGAATTTATATTTCAATATTATGGGATATGTTTTTGCATGCTACCCTTAATGGCAAATAAATACCATATTTAGCACTTGGAGGTGAATATGTAAATTAACTGCCAAATATGTATTCCGAAAATTCCATTGGCCAAATATGGGAACCAATCACGGGCATTCATGTCGGTATTACTATTTAATATTTATACAAGTTATTATGTTATCAGTTTTGTTTTATTTAAGTTTACTTTAAAAAAAATAGTATTTTTGTTAAATACTTGTATTATGCAAGTTCATACAGTTTCCAGTATATTCTGCACTGTTGGTTGGAAAATTTTATTTTGCAGTGTTTCAAAAATTAATTATGTTAAGTACTGACTATTAGAAGCTGTTGTAAACCACAATGTAAAATACTGTTGTACATTAGATAGCATCTGAAAATGAGTTGAATTTTGCAGTGTGTGCACCTGATAATAAAATGGTGCTCATTGACTTAAAAATAGGGTTAAGGTAATTATTTATGCGTATTGCTATTCATTATTACCAAGCATACATCTACAATTTTAGTCATCTTGTACTTCCAACATAAACTGATGTTACCTTTTGTTTTTTAAGAAAAATTACATGCAAATATTTTAATAAAGTTGTAATCCTTTATTGTTTGTTTGTATTGAGTTTATTTGATATGGAGAAGCAGCGAGATAGTTGATTGACATTGACCACACATACCACACATAAGCAACTGTGTTAAAAGCAGTAAACTGTAAAAGTTTGACTTTTTTTTTTTCAGGTTTCATCCATTACATAATTTTTAGATTTTTTTTTTTGCTATCAAACTATATTTCGATAACTAATATGTGTATATTTTTAGATAATCCATTCAACATTAAATCCAGTGAATATTTCTCTTTGGTTGTGCATTGAACATTACATTGAACATCACAATATATTGATGATATGCTGCAAATGTCACAGCAAGATGACAGTCTTTCACTTTTATTGGAAAACAATTGATAAAAAAATGTAATCGTGTTAGGAAATAGTCATATTCATTATTAAAACAAGCTTTCCAGAAAATAAAGGAATTAACAGTAAATGGTACATTAATATAGACTCCCTTTTGAATAACATTATATATTAGTACGTACATGGGTATAGTGACTAAAACCCGGGAAATTTTTACCTTGTATAGAAAAAATCAAATTCAAAACAGACAGCTATTATTAGAACTCTAATCAATAGCTTGAAGCTTACCTAAACAAATATACACCTCAAGATGAATTCCAACTGATATGATATATAGGTGGTTTGTGGTTGGAAGAGATATGTAGTCTACTAGATAAGTACATGAATCTGGCACGACATTTACAGGTCATTGGCTTTTTACACGTTCGTAATAACACACAACCCGTGATTGCACTGCAGAAAAAAACACATTTAAAACGCGCCAAATTCTCAGTATTAACTAACAATTATATTTAACTGCCAGCGTTAGCTTTAGGTCTCGACGTCCTCAGATCTATCAGATATCGATACGCACTTAGCGTATGAATACAATTCAGCTAGTTAAAAATCTTCATAAAAACAAAAGGTTTACAAAAACAATGACAGAACGATGGGTCTGGTTATGAATTTTGTTACATATATTAGTAACACCTGAATATTTCTTTGTACATTAGTGAATAGTGGGGCATTTCTGAACTAAACAGCTTTGGTAATTGTCAGTGTTTGAGTTTTCCATACAATGAAATGAAATGCACTGTACTGTATAATAATAAACATGCATTATGTAATGTGAGAAATAGACATGTGTAACATGATTAATGAACTGAACACATTAAATGAGTAGCAGAGCATAATAATACTGTACAGCATAATTACTAATATTTAATGTACAGTAATTCTGACACTAGTGGCCTGTTTGGGGCCGAGATACGTCCCAGACGTACACAGTCAAACTTGCCTACACGTGATAAATAAATGCGTTTTAATAATCTGCTGATATTTGCTGTATCGGGCAGCCATCTTGAATACTATCAGGAATTATTATAAGCACTCGAGCTTAATGTAACTTTTGGATTCTTCATACGAAAGATTCAATCTATCACAACGCATATATTTTAGCCAATCAGATTCCTTCCTTATTGACCTATTACAAACATGTAATATATCCTCTTCCCGCCTAAATTCAAGAATGCACCATCATTCCCCTATAAATTGATAAATTGTCTTTGTACTTGTCAGATGCTGTTTTATGTTAGTGTAATAAACCTCGTTACTTCCTCGAGCCACTGTTATCTCGCCTCCGTTATCTCTATTCACCCGGAATCTCTTCTATACAATTCTACAATACGGCTTGAAACTAGAGAACTTGAAAGTTGAGAAACAGATTTTTTTCAGACTCCTACAAATCAGGGGGAATAACAAACTTATACAGCCAAACGATCAGATGTTAAACTAACCGCTAATATAATTATTCAATATACAAATTGCACGCGAACTCATTTTACGAAGAACCTAAAACATTTTCCCCGGGGTACTATCGTTCAACCTTAGACTAGTAATATTGTATTACTAGTCTGAGGTTTAACGTAAGGAACTAATTGAAACAACTATTTCGGCGCATACGTCGACAGTAAACCCCAAAAGGGACACTATTCTCTCTGTCTTTATCGAAACATTTGGTTGGGTGAATAATGTTATTGATTGGTTGTATGGAAGAAATGAAAATGACGAAAAATCAAAATGAAAAGTTAGACGTAGAGTTAGATACATATGAGAAATTACTCAGACATCGCTAAATTGTGGGCGGAAACTTTAGTTGAAAAATACTTCAACAAAAAGAATACTGTTCACCGGGGCAAACTTTCAAATCACCAGTGCGATAGAAGTGTTATACAACGTGGAATGTCAATTACTGCCCACTGTGCAGTGTGGAGACAAGAAGAGAAATGACACAGTGTCCAGGAAACCGAGTGTCCAGGATAAGGTTAAACATTATTTACAAGTGGGCAATAAAATTATTATTGCTCATTTTGAACTGTTTGCATAAAATATTATTGAAATTGATCTAAAATTCAGATAATTTTTCGGAGTGTCTCGTGCCACGCCCGTGGCAGGAGACAATATGGCTACTGCCACGGGCGTGGCAGGAGACAATGTGGCTATTGCCACGTCCCGGAAGTAAATGTACCGACGTTCTATGTGTAGTTTCGGCCGTCATATACAGATTTTTCACTTGTTTTACCATCGGTGTTTGAATAAAATACTTTCACAGTGGTGTCGTTGTCAGAAATAATTTCAATTCGTGCATTTTATACGAAATTGTGAAGTCCAACCATTGACGGAACCTTTGTACGCCCTCCGGTGTTGGGAACTTGGAACACTACGTTTACCTAAAGCCAACCTCGGCGTTTATCAATCTAGTAAAACAAGTGAAAAATCTGTATATGACGGCCGAAACTACACATAGAACGTCGGTACATTTACTTCCGGGACGTGGGAACTTGGAACACTACGTTTACCTAAAGCCAACCTTGGAGTTTATCAATCTAATAAAACTCGCAAATCACGGCGTCGTTATATAACGAAAATACACTATTAAAATAATTTTCTTCAGGAGATACGTTACTTGGTTTCTCTGGAAACTAGTAAATCAAATTACTTCAGAAATGACTAGGTAGTGCCTGCATGAACATGTATTGAGCAATCATTACATAGCCTTGTAATTTAACATGCACTGGTTTAATTTTCCCATTTAGGCGGGGACATTGAATTGTGTAATTGCGTCGATTAACGACTTGTGTAACAGGGAAATAGTGTGACGTACCACACAGTCAGTTGTAAAAGTAAATGTGGAAATATTGTGGAAATTTACTATGCTAAGTTGCAAGGTTTTTTCTCTAAAAAAAAACAACAGGTCGCAATGACAATGAATATACTATTGATATTAGTCGTGCTACAAGTGTGTTCATGCTCTCTGTTATAAACTCACTTTCAATTATAAAACCTGTTTTATTATTCAGATAAAATAACTTTTCATTCGTACAGTCGATGGCCTCGTCGTCATAATTCAAAGTATCACCTGTTGCATATTATTGAATATTGGTAATTCCCAGTTACATTTAACATTAACCATATCTCTGACTGTAAAAAAGAGGAAATAATATATTATTGGTACTATATTAATTTTATTTAAAACTTTAAAAATACGGTAACGACGCCATAATTTGCGAGTTTTACTAGATTGATAAACGCCGAGGTTGGCTTTAGGTAAACGTAGTGTTCCAAGTTCCCAACACCGGAGGGCGTACAAAGTTTCCGTCAATGGTTGGACTTCGCATTTTCGTATAAAATGCGCGAATTGAAATTATTTCTGACAACGACACCACTGTGAAAGTATTTTATTCAAACACCGATGGTAAAACAAGTGAAAAATCTGTATATGACGACCGAAACTACACATAGAACGTTGATACGTTTACTTCCGGGACGTGGCAATAGCCACATTGTCTCCTGCCACGCCCGTGGCAGTAGCCATATTGTCTCCTGCAACGGGCGTGGCACGAGACTCGGCCATAATTTTTATGCCGTTTTAGTAGCTTAACCGGCGTTCTCCTGACGATTTTTATTTGGTTCATCACTGGCAGAAAAACATACGCTAGATCGCCGACATGGGTGTGAAAAGCATCACAGACTACGTTCTCAGCTTCAGTTGAAGTAATGACACCTTGCAATAACATACTGTATGAAATGGAATAATTAATAATAGATTCCATTGCACCAGGGCCTTGCATTGACACGCCGTAAGTCATGAGGGGCGATGTTCTTTTGTTCGCCTGATGTCAGCGCATGCGCATTGCTGCTTGTTCATTACATTTTGAATAGGTTTATGCAACGAATGTCAAATCTAGTTTTCGTACAAAATGACAAATGTTAATAGAAATAAAAATTTTCAGGTTGCTACCCCAAACTACGCTGATGTTATAATATCGGCATTTATAGTGTAAAAATTATAGGGTTTAGTACATGGCCAGTTTCCGTAGTGTAGTGGTTATCACGTTCGCCTAACACGCGAAAGGTCCCCGGTTCGAGCCCGGGCGGAAACATCTTTTTTTTTATGCTGTGTTTGAAATAGCTCCGAATTGTATTTGTTTTCAAGTAATAATAATTATTATTATTATGTGTTTATTTCAGATCATAAAAAATCCATAGCAAAAAAATACAAGTTGAATTGAAATGTACAATGTTGTTGTTACAATGGGGTTAGATGAAAGGTGCAGTCTACTCATAAAGTTAAATGTCTTTTTCCGAAGAATTTCATCAAAAGATCTAATATAAAGATAAACAAACCCTGTCCTATTACTCTGTACAACAGAATGTGAATACCCAGATAATTTACGAAACACGTGTGAGTGTGCTCTCCTAATAGAGTTAAAACTACAAAGTGTAAAATTAGACCACAAAAATGTACAATATGGAATATCACAAAATACAGAAAATAAATGACATTTAACAGCTAAGGACGCAAATTTAAAATCGCGAATAATCGCGTTGCCTCACGCATAGAAGAGACGAGATTTGGCCTGAATGTCAACATTGTCATTAAGGTCACAAGTGATGAAGTGTCCCAGATATTTATATACAGTGACGTAATCAAGTAGTCTACCATTTGCTACGTTCACACGACAGCATTTTATCGGAGTCCAAAGGCTCGAGCCGGCTCGAGCCAGCAAAAATGGCCGTGTTAACGCGTTCGGCTCCACTAAACTCTCGGGGTTGAACTCCGTTAGGGTTGAGTCCCGGCATGGCTCCGAACGTGTAAACGCATCGGGGCCCAACTATCGGAGCCGAAATAACGCCCTCAATCGTCTTCTTCGAGTAACCTCTCATTTTAATTATGGCGGAGACAACATCTTTCATAATTTCACGCAATTTCCCGCTTGAATAAGAGGTACGCGGCCTAGTGTATAGTAACGAATCATTGCGATAGATTGATAGCTCAATGGGAAACAAAAAATGGTGTACGAAATTATGCGACAAAAACTTGAAAGAACGACTGAACGGAAACTTTTTAAAGACACTAAAGATAAAAATCGTAGAAGCGATCGCGGTACGGTGACGTGTTCCTGGTAGGGATAGATTCTTCCATAGTCCATCTATGATAGATAGAGAGAATCTGTGATTCTTCCTAGGAGTTTTAATAGATATCACCACAGTTGAATAGTTACAAAATGGTAATTTTGCATGACAATAACTTGAGCGAATAGGCTGTATTAAACGTATTTTAGCTGCCGTGTTTCCTGTTTATTCGAGATACTAGTACCAAATTTAAAATACCAGTCATTGTCTTTTCTACCTCCATGGTCAGGCTCCTTTTTCTCCTAGCTCAACAGCATCATGCCATGTAAAGAAAAAACACAAGCACGACACTAAAATCGTTTTCAGTCACTAATTATTCAAGGGCACTGTTCCGCTCGGCTCTGATCGAACTGAATCTAACTCTGGCAGATCTCGGCTCTCGTTCAGCTCCCGACCGTATGAACGCATTGTAGATAATCTCCTGTTAATCCACAGGGAGCCCAGGAACTATAATCAACTGTAATAAGCAGTTTCTATGAGCGGGGGGGGGGGTATCGGCTGGTATCTAGTGTAAGAAATAGACAAGGGATGAAGGCTCCAGCCAGCTTACATTTTTTAAACTCGAAAAAACAGACGAAAAGAATGAAAAATAAAATATAAAAAAAATACCAGGTTGTAGAATATTAGTTGCTTCTTCAAATTTCGCCAAAGCCCTACCTACATTTTACCGATATCTGCAGAATAAATCAAGAAAACTACACAAATTTACTCCATTTAGGAATTCCTAACGGTTTGCCCGAACGCATGGCACAGTTGGAGGCGAGGTCACGACTAGGTTAGCCTTGCTCAACTGGTTCGTAACCAGTCTTGTGATTGGTTGTTGACAAATGCTGAACAGGCCACGCCTCCAACGGTGTCTTGCGTTCGGACTAACCGTTAGGAATTCCTAAATGGAGTCAATTTGTGTAGTTTTCTTGATTTATTCTGCAGATATCGGTAAAATGTAGGTAAGGCTTTGGCGAAATTCGAAGGAGCAACTAATATTCTTCAACCTGGTATTTTTTTTAGATTTTATTTTTAATTTTTTTCGTTTGTTTTTTCGAATTTAAAAAAATGTGAGCTGGCTGGAGCCTTCATCCCTTGTCTATTTCTTACACTAGATACCAGCCGATACCCCCCCCCGCTTATAGAGACTGCATATTACAGTTGATTATAGTTCCTGGGCTCCCTGTGGTTAATCCGTGGGAGGAGCAGTAGTTCGGCTCCGATAGAATGCTGCCGTGTGAACATAGCTAAAACGAGTCACTGTATATACATAAAAGTTAAGTTTGCCACACCGTCCGCAAGTATCAACTAGTAATTGTTGACCATACGCTCCTGTACTGAATACTACAATATCGTCAGCGTAAAATAAATGATTAATTCTCTGACTCCCTATTAAACAACCAAATGGAAGGGAGGATAGTTCATTACCGAGGTTATCAAGATAAACTGTAAAAAAATATAGGTGAAGAGATCCCACCCTGTTTAACACCGTTTATCGAATGAAAGACATCAGAAAAAACAATTATTCCATCTAAAAACAAATGTTTGGTGCTTGTACCAAAAAATAATACTATTTTTAATTTTTAGATTATTTTCTGGCTGACACGTACCCCGCGTACCCCTGAATTGTGTTAAATAAATTCCACAGTCGCCATTATATTTGATGAGATAAAACACCTATTTTGTCATCAGATTAATTGGCTTTGGGACTGATGCCATGTCAGCCGTATACATTGGAATTATATGTACACACGACCGTTTGTGCTTTTTTGAGTTTAATTATTTATTTTTCTTATACATTTTCTTTTATTTTAATTTATTATTTATTTGCTGGCAGTTTTTAAGACCTTTTTAAAAGTTTTGGTAATCACGAACACCCACAATCTCGTTACATAGGTATGTATGTGCCGATAGTTTCAACAAGATACCGATTCACAAGTACGTAACAAACAAATATTAAAAAATAATAATAAAAAAAAAATAGTAAATGTAAAATAAATATATAAAATACAATACCGTACAATACATCGAATTTTAATCAGATTGAAAGTGTAAAAATAAAAGAAAGCTGGTATGATCGATTAATATAATATATAGAATAAGGTAATCGTAGTCACTGGTAATAATTAAATATAACCACACGACTTATACAGCGTTATAGGTGACACTGTTCATATCTTTTAAATACCTTTGCTATTCTATACTGGTATGAACTACTAACAAATCGACTAAAAGGTTGTGAATCCCCGCTGAATGAGGTTTTTGGTTATTGTCAAAGCCAACTTGAAGGCTGACGGGTATCACGGGTATCGCAAGAGATAAGACAGCCTTGAATACATTCATGCATAATATCTTAGTTTGGGTGTGTGTTTTTTTAGTATTATTTTATTATTTATATTTGCTGGTAGATTTTTCAAGTTTTGGTAATTGCGAGAGCCCACTTTTGGGAGGTGTGTTGCGGGGCTATTACTGAGTGGCACTTAGAGTAAACGACTACCTTTGTGCGCTCAAAAGCTTAACAATAACGGAATAGACTGTGTGGTGCGCCACTGCCTAGATAAGCAGAAATATGTTAAAAAGAATATATGTGTCTTACAGATTGTAGGGTTCCCTCATATTTCAGATACGGATCTCTGTGACGTATCATGTATGTATAGCGTTTACATAAGGTCAATCACCTTGGGTTTATGTTTATTCATATGCAAACGAGTTGCCCTGGAAACTAGGAAACGCTATATAGCTTAAGTCAGGACGTGGACTGATCGAAGACCTGTCATATCGACTCGATAATCGTTATTTTTTAGTGGATGGTCACATGATATTGGATTATTGGCAGACATGTCTCGATCTCAGATTACAGGAGTTGGTAAGCTTCGAATGACTGTTTGTCAAGTATACGAGTTGTGTTATTGTGCTGGCTCTAATAGCGATCGTACCTTTATATGTACACACGTCCTTTACTGAGGATTGGATATATTAGAGTAATGATTTAACCTCGAAAATTGGGTTATGAAATGCAAGTTTTGAACTGTGAAGTCACAAAATACTGCTAAAATAACATTAGCTTCCGTTATGCTTGAGCATATGTTTTCACTGACCCGTATGACCTCGTATCTCTAACCTATATGTGACGCTATAGCCCTATATGCACAATAATGAATCTGTCGATCTAAACCAAATAAAATTTTATTCTATAAAAAAAAATGATTTTATTCATGATAGAATTTAGTGTGGCTATTTTAACTTGTACCAGGATCACAGCAAGTGGTTTATTTTTGCTACATGAATGTCGCTTTGTTTGGCTCACTGGACGCCATGATTTAGAGGGTCTACAGATATGAAACATTTACGAACAATCCTGAGTTGTCAGTCTATCATGATTGTGTGCAGTGTCTACTGTAATGTACTTGACACCGTCATGTAAATTCAATCGATATCGATTGATTGATCGATCGATAGAATAATGATAACATGCATTTTTCTGTAGTGAAGTTTGGGATCAGGTCACAGTAAAATAATTCACTCATAATATGTAAAGAAAGTACTAAATAATATTAATTTGATTATACCATTCCTGGTCATGTTACCCGCCCGGGGAGGGGGGAATACATAGAACTTGCCTAACGGGGACGTGCCCCCGAAATGGGTCTCATTTTTTGGATTTAGGTATAAGTATCGGTAATAATAAATCAATATACAATGCAACTGTTAGCTTACATGTGCTTCTGTTGGAGATTCTCCAATATGGTAACTGTTTGAAATAAACAGTGATGACAGAAATGGTACTTTGGTATAAATATCGGTATAGATTTTGCCACTATCTAGGTATAAAAACGGCCTCACTTTTGAGCATTCAGAGACACCTCCCTACCCAGGTATGTGTATCAACTTCCCCCGGGGTTGCCCATTGTCCAGGCTGTGTCACGGTGTTCAGTTTCGTAACTCCACATTTTATTCCATTATTTTCTTTATTTTGCTCCGTAATATTGTGCCTCTTTTTAATTTGTAATCAGCAGTAGTTGTTTTCACATGCAGATTAGTAAACGTCGCAGTTGTTTTCACATGCAAATTAGTAAACGTCGCAGTTGTTTTCACGTGCAGATTAGTAAACGTCGCAGTTGTTTTCACATGCAGATTAGTAAACGTCGCAGTTGTTTTCACGTGCAGATTAGTAAACGTCGCAGTTGTTTTCACATGCAAATTAGTAAACGTCGCAGTTGTTTTCACGTGCAGATTAGTAAACGTCGCAGTTGTTTTCACGTGCAGATTAGTAAACGTCGCAGTTGTTTTCACATGCAGATTAGTAAACGTCGCAGTTGTTTTCACGTGCAGATTAGCAAACGTCGCAGTTGTTTTCACATGCAGATTAGTAATCGCCGCAATTGTTTTCACAAGCAGATTAGTAAACGTCGCAGTTGTTTTCACGTGCAGATTAGTAAACGTCGCAGTTGTTTTCACATGCAGATTAGTAAACGTCGCAGTTGTTTTCACGTGCAGATTAGTAAACGTCGCAGTTGTTTTCACGTGCAGATTAGTAAACGTCGCAGTTGTTTTCACGTGCAGATTAGTAAACGTCGCAGTTGTTTTCACGTGCAGATTAGTAAACGTCGCAGTTGTTTTCACGTGCAGATTAGTAAACGTCGCAGTTGTTTTCACGTGCAGATTAGTAAACGTCGCAGTTGTTTTCACATGCAGATTAGTAAACGTCGCAGTTGTTTTCACGTGCAGATTAGTAAACGTCGCAGTTGTTTTCACATGCAGATTAGTAAACGTCGCAGTTGTTTTCACGTGCAGATTAGCAAACGTCGCAGTTGTTTTCACATGCAGATTAGTAATCGCCGCAATTGTTTTCACAAGCAGATTAGTAAACGTCGCAGTTGTTTTCACGTGCAGATTAGTAAACGTCGCAGTTGTTTTCACATGCAGATTAGTAAACGTCGCAGTTGTTTTCACGTGCAGATTAGTAAACGTCGCAGTTGTTTTCACGTGCAGATTAGTAAACGTCGCAGTTGTTTTCACGTGCAGATTAGTAAACGTCGCAGTTGTTTTCACGTGCAGATTAGTAAACGTCGCAGTTGTTTTCACATGCAGATTAGTAATCGCCGCAATTGTTTTCACAAGCAGATTAGTAAACGTCGCAGTTGTTTTCACGTGCAGATTAGTAATCGCCGCAGTTGTTTTCACATGCAGATTAGTAAACGTCGCAGTTGTTTTCACATGCAGATTAGTAAACGTCGCAGTTGTTTTCACATGCAGATTAGTAAACGTCGCAGTTGTTTTCACGTGCAGATTAGTAAACGTCGCAGTTGTTTTCACGTGCAGATTAGTAAACGTCGCAGTTGTTTTCACAAGCAGATTAGTAAACGTCGCAGTTGTTTTCACATGCAGATTAGTAAACGTCGTAGTTGTTTTCACATGCAGATTAGTAAACGTCGCAGTTGTTTTCACGTGCAGATTAGTAAACGTCGCAGTTGTTTTCACGTGCAGATTAGTAAACGTCGCAGTTGTTTTCACGTGCAGATTAGTAAACGTCGCAGTTGTTTTCACATGCAGATTAGTAAACGTCGCAGTTGTTTTCACGTGCAGATTAGTAAACGTCGCAGTTGTTTTCACGTGCAGATTAGTAAACGTCGCAGTTGTTTTCACGTGCAGATTAGTAAACGTCGCAGTTGTTTTCACGTGCAGATTAGTAAACGTCGCAGTTGTTTTCACATGCAGATTAGTAATCGCCGCAATTGTTTTCACAAGCAGATTAGTAAACGTCGCAGTTGTTTTCACGTGCAGATTAGTAAACGTCGCAGTTGTTTTCACATGCAGATTAGTAAACGTCGCAGTTGTTTTCACGTGCAGATTAGTAAACGTCGCAGTTGTTTTCACATGCAGATTAGTAAACGTCGCAGTTGTTTTCACATGCAGATTAGTAAACGTCGCAGTTGTTTTCACGTGCAGATTAGTAAACGTCGCAGTTGTTTTCACGTGCAGATTAGTAAACGTCGCAGTTGTTTTCACATGCAGATTAGTAATCGCTGCAGTTGTTTTCACAAGCAGATTAGTAAACGTCGCAGTTGTTTTCACGTGCAGATTGGTAAACGTCGCAGTTGTTTTCACGTGCAGATTAGTAAACGTCGCAGTTGTTTTCACATGCAGATTAGTAATCGCCGCAGTTGTTTTCACGTGCAGATTAGTAAACGTCGCAGTTGTTTTCACGTGCAGATTAGTAAACGTCGCAGTTGTTTTCACATGCAGATTAGTAATCGCCGCAGTTGTTTTCACGTGCAGATTAGTAAACGCCGCAGTTGTTTTCACGTGCAGATTAGTAAACGTCGCAGTTGTTTTCACGTGCAGATTAGTAAACGTCGCAGTTGTTTTCACGTGCAGATTAGTAAACGTCGCAGTTGTTTTCACGTGCAGATTAGTAAACGTCGCAGTTGTTTTCACGTGCAGATTAGTAAACGTCGCAGTTGTTTTCACATGCAGATTAGTAATCGCCGCAATTGTTTTTCACAAGCAGATTAGTAAACGTCGCAGTTGTTTTCACGTGCAGATTAGTAAACGTCGCAGTTGTTTTCACATGCAGATTAGTAAACGTCGCAGTTGTTTTCACGTGCAGATTAGTAAACGTCGCAGTTGTTTTCACATGCAGATTAGTAAACGTCGCAGTTGTTTTCACATGCAGATTAGTAAACGTCGCAGTTGTTTTCACATGCAGATTAGTAAACGTCGCAGTTGTTTTCACGTCCAGATTAGTAAACGTCGCAGTTGTTTTCACATGCAGATTAGTAATCGCCGCAGTTGTTTTCACAAGCAGATTAGTAAACGTCGCAGTTGTTTTCACGTGCAGATTGGTAAACGTCGCAGTTGTTTTCACATGCAGATTAGTAAACGTCGCAGTTGTTTTCACGTGCAGATTAGTAAACGTCGCAGTTGTTTTCACGTGCAGATTAGTAAACGTCGCAGTTGTTTTCACGTGCAGATTAGTAAACGTCGCAGTTGTTTTCACGTGCAGATTAGTAAACGTCGCAGTTGTTTTCACGTGCAGATTAGTAAACGTCGCAGTTGTTTTCACGTGCAGATTAGTAATCGCCGCAGTTGTTTTCACGTGCAGATTGGTAAACGTCGCAGTTGTTTTCACGTGCAGATTAGTAAACGTCGCAGTTGTTTTCACATGCAGATTAGTAATCGCCGCAGTTGTTTTCACGTGCAGATTAGTAAACGTCGCAGTTGTTTTCACGTGCAGATTAGTAAACGTCGCAGTTGTTTTCACATGCAGATTAGTAATCGCCGCAGTTGTTTTCACGTGCAGATTAGTAAACGCCGCAGTTGTTTTCACGTGCAGATTAGTAAACGTCGCAGTTGTTTTCACATGCAGATTAGTAATCGCCGCAGTTGTTTTCACGTGCAGATTAGTAAACGTCGCAGTTGTTTTCACGTGCAGATTAGTAAACGTCGCAGTTGTTTTCACATGCAGATTAGTAAACTTCGCAGTTGTTTTCACATGCAGATAAGTAATCGCCGCAGTTGTTTTCACATGCAGATTAGTAAACGTCGCAGTTGTTTTCACGTGCAGATTAGTAAACTTCGCAGTTGTTTTCACATGCAGATTAGTAATCGCCGCAGTTGTTTTCACATGCAGATTAGTAATCGCCGCAGTTGTTTTCACGTGCAGATAAGTAAACGTCGCAGTTGTTTTCACATGCAGATTAGTAATCGCCGCAGTTGTTTTCACGTGCAGATTAGTAAACGTCGCAGTTGTTTTCACGTGCAGATTAGTAAACGTCGCAGTTGTTTTCACATGCAGATTGGTAAACGTCGCAGTTGTTTTCACATGCAGATTAGTAATCGCCGCAGTTGTTTTCACATGCAGATTGGTAAACGTCGCAGTTGTTAATTATCTTTAATTATATTTCTTTATTTTAGATTTTGGTAGCGTGCATTCTAAATACGGCTACATACCAAGACGGTTAAAATTCTACGATGAACATCGAGACAACCGTATGGCAGTGTTACGTAATCAGTCACTGGCTGACACACACAGGCATTATTCTGGATGGAGTGAGTCCGAACCTATAGTTAAAGTTTTGTGTATTTGTACATTTTAAATGTTCAGTGTAGAGTAAAGAGTTACTGTTATATTGTTGGCAGGGTAATTAAAATATACTAAAGAACATACTAAACAAACATGAACATGTTTCTATGCCAACAACTGATGTATTCGGCTCGAATATTGACATTATACTTGACTGGTGGAGTACTAAGCTCATTGATTATTTGTACATGTTTTCACTCGTTTGGAATTTCTTGTCTCTCGCTAGTCTTCATTGTGACAGAATCCGAGAACGAGGACTTATAAAAACAAGTGTGTCCGTCCGTGCATCTTCAACGGGATCTGCACCTGTTTACGTAGACTGATCATTTCGAACTACACAAACTGCATTCGCTCCAAGATCCTATTCAAGGGGGCGTGTGTCAGCCATTTTAGTTGTGCCAAAATAAAGAGTTTCTGCCATTCCGAGTCCTGGCATGTACTGATTTTATTTGAACTTGGTATATACATAGGGCTTTACGCTCTATACGCTCTATATATTTGTATAACAATCAGATTCACACATCCAATAAATTAGATGGAAAGAAACAGCGAAGGGGTCATCATTTTTGTCACTTTGGATACGCCGATTCCGAAAATGATGTAATACATGTGTTGCATCGATTAGAGTTTTAATTTTCATGCACGCCATTTTCAGTCAATGTGGCCCATTGGTTGATTTTTCTCAAGAAACTGTTCTAGAAGTGACATTCCAGGACTGATAATACATCATGTCACACATATACGCTCTATATATATTGTATAACAGATTCATGTTGGATGAATATTAATGGCGGACATTTTCGTGGCAGGTAAAACGAACCCAAATCAAAAATTTATGTGGAATTGATTACTATAATTTTTCAAATCTATATTTGTCATTTTAAGGGCGTCACGACGGTCCAGGAGACGCATTTCGACATGGTGTCTGGTCTTACCGGATGACTCGTGAATATGGAACGGACAATGCCAATAATTATGGTGACGACGAAATCGACAAGGATAAGCTACCACGAGTAAAATCAGCCATGGACAGATTCAACCAATCACAGGGAAGGAGATTAGCTCAACGTCAGTTCTTTGGTAACGAATATGCTCAGGAACGACCAGCATTTGATTACATCGACGACAGATATAGAGAATACTACTCTTATTATGTGGGACGTGATTGCATCAAAGACGAATCGTCATGGAAACTAAATGATGTGCCTCTGATGAAAAAGGTCACAGCTAGCGGACAACTACAGACCACACCGTACAAAAGACCTAAAACTAGCATGTTTTAATATTCACAAGCAATCGTGATTATTCACGAATAATAATTAATCACACAAACTAGAATCTGCTAGTATCGATCTGTTGATTGTTGTTTAGTTGCCATGCAATGACAATAGTCCACCCAAAAACTGTATATGATATGGCTTTGTCGTGAGACAATGTGTGTAGTTTTTCAATGTGTATATTTTTTAATATTTGATATTTGTTTATTGTCAAAACAAAAGTTACAATACAAATTACAGAAGAGATAATACAACAAATATATACGCATGTACGTACAATGTGAGTCTAATGTTAAGTATGTGTGAACATTAGCTCAAACATTATATCAAATAAGAGATTGAATTATCGTAAGAAATGTCAAAATAATTATATATTCACATTTTAATTTATTTTTTTGTCTACACAATAATAACAGCTCAAAATTACACATCCAATAAATTAGATGGGAAGGAAACAGCGAAGGGGTCATCATTGTTGTCACTTTGGATACGCCGATTCCGAAAATGATGTAATACATGCGGTTGAGGGTGTTTTAATTTTCATCAATTGCCTGTAAAATTGGGTTTGTTGTCCATAACGGTCATAATTCATGAAACTGAATCCAGTCAATTTAGTACCACCGTAAATGAATATTTTCATGACAATAACTTTAAGGTATTTTTGAGCGTTTTTGAATATTTTGTTATTTGACGGTGCGACGTAATGTGGAACTTACATTTGGGTTGCAGGTAACGCATTTAGTTTAGAAATACTTAGAGTAGAAATACTATGAGGTTATTAAATTAAATTAAATAAAATTACAGCACGCTGTAACTTATGGCGTTACGATGACAGATGTATAAATAATAGACTTTAATGCTTACATAGGTTCCCTGTCCATATATACTTATTCAATACTGTGTACAAGAGGACAATTATAGCAGTATGTTGTCTATTCTGTTTTAGTTGCTGTAACATCAAATAATCATCAAAGTTGGAAATATTAATTTGCACCAAATATAAATGTTTGCTATTTTGCTAACAAATATGACAGAGCTTCTACAATAAAATGTCAAATCAATACAGATAGTGGTTTACAAAAGTCGAAGAGGGCTGAAACCACACAAAACGTTAAATACATGTATATTCACAAAATATTATTATGGTAATTCATGAATTAATGTAAGTTAGTTATCGTTACACAAAAGAAATGTTCTTTCGTCGCTATGAACAGTCTTTTTTTATTTAGCAAATAAAGATCGTTTTTGTTGGAAAGCATTAATTAAAGCGAAATTAATTTGTATTAGCAAATATCACTATTAGATATAATGTTGTCACGAATTAATGTAACCAGTAGTGTAGCAACTACATAATATGTAATTTCGTAACCAAATTGACCCAACAAATTTGGTCTAATAAATGTCCCTATCGGATAACACCCTCTGTCCTCCTGGTGCAGAAAATCAAGAACCCGTATTTACGAGGTAAACAGTTGACACCATCTCATTGCATTATTTCGGTACGAAAATTGCACGTTTTTTTTTCGCTTGATTATTATGTTCAATGTTTAACTAATTGCAAAGTAAACTTAGTCTAGTGTAAATAAATGAATAAAGAATTTCAGTTGTGATTTAGACAACGAATAAGACCAGAAGTAAGTTTTAAATAAATAAATTATTTCTTGGTTTACAATGTTTCATCCCTGTGATAATAAATGTGCAAAATGTCTCAAATTGTGATGAGTACCTACAACGTCTAATGGTTCAGTGTGCATGAAGAAACTAGAGTTGGAGAGCACTAGTGAATACCGCTATTCAAATATAGACAATAGTGTGTTAATTAATGAATGTATTTTTTAATGTAACATTTTTTGCCAAGCACTTGTTATTCCTATTGCAAGTGTGAGTGTTATATGTACAGCATTTATAACAGAAACCATACAAGTAATATATATACATGGATGACTCGTACATAAATTATATATTTTATGACGGAAAAGAGTAATACAATGATGTATGTGAACAGCGACTTAAACATATTATGCTAAATGAAGTAAGATTCTGGTTAAGAATGATTTATTTATGGAAATTATCCATCATGGTTTTGTTGAAAGAAGCGTAACTGCGATCACCTATTTGATGTAATTTTCAGATATAGCAATTATATATGCATGTGGCGCATCATTGTGAGATCAATATTCATCTTTCGTGTTTCACATAAATAAACAATAATAATCATTAGCTCCAATATTTTATATATCCGATATATCGAAAGATTTCACAGGGCATATATAAAAACGCCGAGATATTCATTTGAAAAAAAGATTGGTGGAATGGTCAGAAAGTTGCGTGCAGAATTTTTCACTGAAAAGCAAAATCAGTTGGTTGGCAGGAAAATCGTCAACGTTGCCTTGAAAATACCCAAAATGTCAAAGAAAATTCAGACTACGACTAAACACCGAATATTCGATAATATAAAGAAATTAAAAGCAGGGCGCATCAGAGTTACTCAACATTGTTATTAATATTATTGATTTGTCTAGCTGTCACTACCACACTACATATATTAAAAATCTTGGGAATATTGGAAATGTTTATCGAGCTGAGTATCAGTCGACCGTTTCAAAACAAGCTGGACGTGAGTATATAGTAGCAACAACAATTGAATCAAAGTAGATTGGAAGTTTGAGAACGTTTGTCGGGAACATGTCAGTGCAGTCGTCAACAATGTCTGGAAAGTCGCAACGTTGGTTTGAAAGTCAGACAAGCTGAGTGGAATGTCGAAAAAGGTTACCTGAAATGTCTTAATAGTTGCTAGAAGACCGTAAAATTGTGATGGGGTGATGTAAAAGATGAATAAAATCATCAACATTGGTAGGAAAGTAGAAAATGCTTAGTGCAAGGTTGTAATTTTGATTCAAATTAGAAATCAATGGGTAAAAGGTTGCCGGAAAAGTTAAAAAAAAAGCTGCTTAGAAAACCGTAAAAGTGAGCTGAACTTATATACGTTGGTTTGTTAATCCACAGTCTCTCTATCCCGGTCTGGAACGACTAGCATTTCTTTGTCTCGAACCGCATTGTGGGTAAACAAATCGTTCACATCTCGGCCGAAGGATTCAGGAAGTCAGAAAGATTTCAATACCGTCAGAATATTCATTAAAATCGGCAAATTTACCGTCATGCAAAGTGATACCTCATTGTATGACTTCACTTTGACCTCAAATTCGGGCAACTACAACATAAACAAACCATGTAAACAAAACTGGCATTATGAAAACGTTGTGTTTTTGAACCCTGATACGTATCAAAACCAGCCTACCAACTCATAAACATCCAGTTCCTGCCATGTAAAGATTAATATCGGGAATTGTGTTCATTTTCTAGTTTTAATAGGTATAAAACATCGCGTACCAACATACTGACATCTTGTCAAAATAGCGTCGTTCATGTTAACATGGTCGATCGAAAAACCTGTGATATTTCTGATTCTTGGGGGTTCAAGTGAACTATACAACAACTAATGACGTTATTCGATGCAAAAATATAAAACAATGCTTCATTTTTTTTGTACATAAATGATTTTTGTAGCATGGAATAGCGTACCTTGTCATGATCGAAAAAGCATCCGTAAAAATCGCCCAATTTAAATAATAAAATGCGGTGTAAAAAATAACAAATCAGCCCACCAATTTGTAATAATATGTTTCGACCATAAAATGTCTAAATCGAAGACAAATATTGGTTGGCGCCGAGAAGTAGGGTAAATAAAATAGAGTTCATTTCAATCAGAGGGACTGTAGTTAATCGTAAACGTTGGTAGCAAAAATTGGTTGAAATGTTTTAAGAGATGCACTAAAAGATGGTGAAAAACAAACTTTAGTTTGAAAGTCATTAAAGCTTTAAGGTAGACTGACATTTTGTTACTGGAATGACGCGAAGTGTAGTGTTGAAATAGTTGGATGGAAAGTAAACAAATTGAATGAATGCAAATATTGACTGGAATAATGTGCAAAAGTTAATTAGGACTTCGAAAAGTCGAATGGAAAGTGCACAAAAAAAACTTGGAAAGCTGGAAAGATTGAGTGGGAAATTGTAGCAGTTTTTAGGCTGGCATTATAATGTAGCAATGTTGGGTTTACATTATAATATAGCAATACTGGGTTTACATTATAATGTAGCAATACTGGGTTTGCATTATAATGTAGCAATGTTGGGTTTACATTATAATGTAGCAATATTGGGTTTACATTATAATATAGCAATACTGGGTTTGCATTATGATATAGCAATATTGGGTTTACATTATAATATAGCAATACTGGGTTTGCATTATAATAAAGCAATACTGGGTTTGCATTATAATGTAGCAATGTTGGGTTTACATTATAATGTAGCAATGTTGGGTTTACATTATAATGTAGCAATGTTGGGTTTGCATTATAATATAGCAATACTGGGTTTGCATTATAATATAGCAATGTTGGGTTTGCATTATAATGTAGCAATGTTGGGTTTACATTATAATGTAGCAATATTGGGTTTGCATTATAATATAGCAATGTTGGGTTTGCATTATAATGTAGCAATGTTGGGTTTACATTATAATATAGCAATACTGGGTTTGCATTATAATAAAGCAATACAGGGTTTGCATTATAATATAGCAATACTGGGTTTACATTATAATGTAGCAATGTTGGGTTTACATTATGATATAGCAATGTTGGGTTTGCATTATAATATAGCAATACTGGGTTTGCATTATAATAAAGCAATACAGGGTTTGCATTATAATATAGCAATACTGGGTTTACATTATAATGTAGCAATGTTGGGTTTACATTATGATATAGCAATGTTGGGTTTGCATTATAATGTAGCAATGTTGGGTTTACATTATGATATAGCAATATTGGGTTTACATTATAATGTAGCAATATTGGGTTTACATTATAATATATCAATATTGGGTTTATATTATGATATAGCAATACTGGGTTTGCATTATAATGTAGCAATGTTGGGTTTACATTATAATATAGCAATACTGGGTTTGCATTATAATATAGCAATACTGGGTTTGAATTATAATGTAGCAATGTTGGGTTTACATTATGATATAGCAATACTGGGTTTACATTATAATGTAGCAATATTGGGTTTACATTATGATATATCAATATTGGGTTTATATTATGATATAGCAATACTGGGTTTGCATTATAATGTAGCAATGTTGGGTTTGCATTATAATATAGCAATACTGGGTTTGCATTATAATATAGCAATACTGGGTTTGAATTATAATGTAGCAATGTTGGGTTTGAATTATAATGTAGCAATGTTGGGTTTACATTATGATATAGCAATGTTGGGTTTGCATTATAATGTAGCAATGTTGGGTTTACATTATAATATAGCAATATTGGGTTTACATTATAATGTAGCAATATTGGGTTTACATTATAATGTAGCAATATTGGGTTTACATTATAATGTAGCAATATTGGGTTTACATTATAATGTAGCAATATTGGGTTTACATTATGATATAGCAATATTGGGTTTACATTATGATATAGTAATATTGGGTTTACATTATAATATAGCAATATTGGGTTTACATTATGATATAGCAATATTGGGGTTACATTATAATGTAGCAATATTGGGTTTACATTATGATATAGCAATATTGGGTTTACATTATAATATAGCAATATTGGGTTTACATTATAATTTGGCAATATTGGGTTTACATTATAATGTAGCAATGTTGGGTTTTCATTATAATGTAGCAATGTTGGGTTTACATTATAATATAGCAATATTGGGTTTACATTATGATATAGCAATACTGGGTTTGCATTATAATGTAGCAATGTTGGGTTTACATTATGATATAGCAATATTGGGTTTACATTATAATATAGCAATATTGGGTTTACATTATAATGTAGCAATATTGGGTTTACATTATAATGTAGCAATGTTGGGTTTACATTATAATATAGCAATACTGGGTTTGCATTATAATATAGCAATACTGGGTTTGCATTATAATGTAGCAATGTTGGGTTTACATTATGATATAGCAATATTGGGTTTACATTATAATGTAGCAATATTGGGTTTACATTATAATGTAGCAATATTGGGTTTACATTATAATGTAGCAATGTTGGGTTTACATTATAATGTAGCAATACTGGGTTTGCATTATAATGTAGCAATGTTGGGTTTACATTATGATATAGCAATATTGGGTTTACATTATAATGTAGCAATATTGGGTTTACATTATGATATAGCAATATTGGGTTTACATTATAATATAGCAATATTGGGTTTACATTATAATGTAGCAATATTGGGTTTACATTATAATGTAGCAATATTGGGTTTACATTATGATATAGTAATATTGGGTTTACATTATAATATAGCAATATTGGGTTTACATTATAATGTAGCAATATTGGGTTTACATTATAATGTAGCAATGCTGGGTTTACATTATAATGTAGCAATGTTGGGTTTACATTATAATATAGCAATATTGGTTTTACATTATGATATAGCAATACTGGGTTTGCATTATAATGCAGCAATGTTGGGTTTACATTATGATATAGCAATATTGGGTTTACATTATGATATAGCAATATTGGGTTTACATTATAATATAGCAATATTGGGTTTACATTATAATGTAGCAATATTGGGTTTACATTATAATGTAGCAATGTTGGGTTTGCATTATAATGAAGCAATGTTGGGTTTACATTATGATATAGCAATATTGGGTTTACATTATGATATAGCAATATTGGGTTTACATTATAATGTAGCAATATTGGGTTTACATTATAATGTAGCAATACTGGGTTTACATTATGATATAGCAATACTGGGTTTGCATTATAATGTAGCAATGTTGGGTTTACATTATAATGTAGCAATATTGGGTTTACATTATGATATAGCAATATTGGGTTTACATTATAATATAGCAATATTGGGTTTACATTACAATGTAGCAATGTCGGGTTTACATTATAATGTAGCAATATAGTAATATTGGGTTTACATTATAATGTAGCAATATTGGGTGTACATTATAATGTAGCAATATTGGGTTTACATTATAATGTAGCAATATTGGGTTTACATTATGATAGAGCAATATTGGGGTTACATTATGATATAGCAATACTGGGTTTACATTATAATGTAGCAATATTGGGTTTACATTATAATGTAGCAATATTGGGTTTACATTATAATGTAGCAATGTTGGGTTTACATTATAATGTAGCAATGTTGGGTTTACATTATAATATAGCAATGCTGGGTTTGCATTATAATATAGCAATGTTGGGTTTGCATTATAATGTAGCAATGTTGGGTTTACATTATAATATAGCAATGTTGGGTTTACATTATAATGTAGCAATGTTGGGTTTACATTATGATATAGCAATGTTGGGTTTGCATTATAATGTAGCAATGTTGGGTTTACATTATGATATAGCAATACTGGGTTTGCATTATAATGTAGCAATGTTGGGTTTACATTATGATATAGCAATGTTGGGTTTGCATTATAATGTAGCAATGTTGGGTTTACATTATAATATAGCAATGTTGGGTTTACATTATAATATAGCAATACTGGGTTTGCATTATAATGTAGCAATGTTGGGTTTACATTATAATATAGCAATGTTGGGTTTGCATTATAATGAAGCAATGTTGGGTTTACATTATGATATAGCAATATTGGGTTTACATTATGATATAGCAATATTGGGTTTACATTATAATGTAGCAATATTGGGTTTACATTATGATATAGTAATATTGGGTTTACATTATAATATAGCAATATTGGGTTTACATTATAATGTAGCAATATTGGGTTTACATTATAATGTAGCAATGCTGGGTTTACATTATAATGTAGCAATGTTGGGTTTACATTATAATATAGCAATATTGGTTTTACATTATGATATAGCAATACTGGGTTTGCATTATAATGCAGCAATGTTGGGTTTACATTATGATATAGCAATATTGGGTTTACATTATGATATAGCAATATTGGGTTTACATTATAATGTAGCAATATTGGGTTTACATTATAATGTAGCAATGTTGGGTTTACATTATAATATAGCAATGTTGGGTTTGCATTATAATGAAGCAATGTTGGGTTTACATTATGATATAGCAATATTGGGTTTACATTATGATATAGCAATATTGGGTTTACATTATAATGTAGCAATATTGGGTTTACATTATAATGTAGCAATACTGGGTTTACATTATGATATAGCAATACTGGGTTTGCATTATAATGTAGCAATGTTGGGTTTACATTATAATGTAGCAATATTGGGTTTACATTATGATATAGCAATATTGGGTTTACATTATAATATAGCAATATTGGGTTTACATTATAATGTAGCAATGTCGGGTTTACATTATAATGTAGCAATATAGTAATATTGGGTTTACATTATAATGTAGCAATATTGGGTGTACATTATAATGTAGCAATATTGGGTTTACATTATAATGTAGCAATATTGGGTTTACATTATGATAGAGCAATATTGGGGTTACATTATGATATAGCAATACTGGGTTTACATTATAATGTAGCAATATTGGGTTTACATTATAATGTAGCAATATTGGGTTTACATTATAATGTAGCAATGTTGGGTTTACATTATAATGTAGCAATGTTGGGTTTACATTATAATATAGCAATGCTGGGTTTGCATTATAATATAGCAATGTTGGGTTTGCATTATAATGTAGCAATGTTGGGTTTACATTATAATATAGCAATGTTGGGTTTACATTATAATGTAGCAATGTTGGGTTTACATTATGATATAGCAATGTTGGGTTTGCATTATAATGTAGCAATGTTGGGTTTACATTATGATATAGCAATACTGGGTTTGCATTATAATGTAGCAATGTTGGGTTTACATTATGATATAGCAATGTTGGGTTTGCATTATAATGTAGCAATGTTGGGTTTACATTATAATATAGCAATGTTGGGTTTACATTATAATATAGCAATACTGGGTTTGCATTATAATGTAGCAATGTTGGGTTTACATTATGATATAGCAATACTGGGTTTGCATTATAATGTAGCAATGTTGGTTTACATTATAATGTAGTAATGTTGGGTTTACATTATGATATAGCAATACTGGGTTTGCATTATAATGTAGCAATGTTGGGTTTACATTATGATATAGCAATATTGGGTTTACATTATAATGTAGCAATGTTGGGTTTACATTATGATATAGCAATGTTGGGTTTACATTATAATGTAGCAATGTTGGGTTTACATTATGATATAGCAATATTGGGTTTACATTATAATGTAGCAATGTTGGGTTTACATTATAATGTAGTAATGTTGGGTTTACATTATAATATAGCAATATTGGGTTAACATTATAATGTAGCAATATTGGGTTTACATTATAATGTAGCAATGTTGGGTTCACATTATAATATAGTAATGTTGGGGTTACATTATAATGTAGCAATGTTGAGTTTGCACCATAATGTAGCAATATTGGGTTTACATTATAATGTAGCAATGTTGGGGTTACATTATAATGTAGCAATATTGGGTTTACATTATAATGTAGCAATATTGGGTTTACATTATAATATAGTAATATTGGGGTTACATAATAATATAGCGATACTGGGTTTGCATTATAATGTAGCAATGTTGGCGGCTGATCTGCACTGGCTCGGAAGATGAATTCTGATTGGCTAAAAAAACAAAAAAACTTGTGGTGTTGAATGCACGTTCATTGTCAGTATTGTTATGCAAATTCAAACTAGCTAATCATTTACAACCTTCCGAGCCAGTGCAGATTAGCCCAATGTTGGGTTTACATTATAATATAGCAATGTTGGGGTTACATAATAATATAGCAATATTGGGTTTACATTATAATGTAGTAACATTGGGTTTACATTATAATATAGCAATATTGGGTTTACATTATAATGTAGCAATGTTGGGTTTACATTATAATATAGCAATGTTGGGGTTACATAATAATATAGCAATACTGGGTTTGCATTATAATGTAGCAATGTTGGGTTTACATTATAATATAGCAATGTTGGGGTTACATAATAATATAGCAATATTGGATTTGCATTATAATGTAGCAATATTGGGTTTACATTATAATGTGGCAATATTGGATTTACATTATAATGTAGCAATGTTCTTGTAAACAGAGAACTAACCCTTTTCTACAACTAAAACACATTTAGAAAATTTAGTTTTTTTAATTGAAAATTGTTAACAATTCAACAATTTAAAAAAATAAAATGCACATGATAAAAGCAATAACAATGTTATGAATTTGGTAGCTTAACTTGGTTTCTATGACACTGGTAGCTATAGTTGGCTACCATGACATTGGTAGTTATAGTTGGTTATTTTACATCAGTAGTTATAGTTGGTTACTTGACATTGGTTGTTTTAGTTGGTTATCATGACATTGGTAGTTATAGTTACTATGACATTGGTAGTTATAATTGGTTACTATTGCATGGAATTAGTAGCATGTGACACTGATAGCTATAGTTGGATAATATAACAATGGTAGCTGCAGTTGGTTACTATGACATTGGTAGCTGTAGTTGGTTATTATGACATTGGTAGCTGTAGTTGGTTACTATGACATTGGTAGCTGTAGTTGGTTATTATGACAATGGTAGCTGTAGCTGGTTACTATGACATTGGTAGTTGTAGTTGGTTACTATGACATTGGTAGCTGTAGTTGATTACTATGACAATGATATGTGGCATTGGTTACTATGACATTGGTAGCTGTAGTTGGTTATTATGACAATGGTAGCTGTAGTTGGTTACTATTACATTGGTAGCTGTAGTTGGTTACTATGACAATGGTAGCTGTAGTTGGTTACTATGACATTGGTAGCTGTAGTTGGTTACTGTGACATTGGTTACTATGACATTGGTACATGGTAGCTGTAGTTGGTTATTATGACAATGGTAGCTGTAGTTGGTTACTATGACATTGGTAGCTGTAGTTGGTTACTATGACATTAGTAGCTGTAGTTGGTTACTATGACATTAGTAGCTGTAGTTGGTTACTATGACATTGGTAGCTGTAGTTGGTTACTATGACATTGGTAGCTGTAGTTGGTTACTATGACATTAGTAGCTGTAGTTGGTTACTATGACATTGGTAGCTGTAGTTGGTTACTATGACATTGGTAGCTGTAGTTGGTTACTATGACACTGGTAGCTATAGTTGACTACCATGACATTGGTAGTTATAGTTGGTTATTTTACATCAGTAGTTACAATTGGTTACTTGACATTGGTCGTTTTAGTTGGTTATCATAACATTGGTAGTTATAGTTACTATGACATTGGTAGTTATAATTGGTTACTATTGCATGGAATTAGTAGCATGTGACACTGATAGCTATAGTTGGATAATATAACAATGGTAGCTGCAGTTGGTTACTATGACATTGGTAGCTGTAGTTGGTGACTATGACATTGGTAGCTGTAGTTGGTTACTATGACATTGGTAGCTGTAGTTGGTTATTATGACATTGGTAGCTGTAGTTGGTTACTATGACATTGGTAGTTGTAGTTGGTTACTATGACATTGGTAGCTGTAGTTGTTTACTATGACAATGGTATGTGGCATTGGTTACTATGACATTGGTAGCTGTAGTTGGTTACTTTGACAATGGTAGCTGTAGTTGGTTACTATGACATTGGTAGCTGTAGTTGGTTACTGTGACATTGGTTACTATGACAATGGTAGGTGACATTGGTTACTATGACATTGGTACATGGTAGCTGTAGTTGGTTATTATGACAATGGTAGCTGTAGTTGGTTACTATGACATTGGTAGTTGTAGTTGGTTACTATGACATTGGTAGCTGTTGTTGGTTACTATGACAATGGTAGGTGTCATTGGTTACTATGACATTGGTAGCTGTAGTTAGTTACTATGACATTGGTAGCTGTAGTTGGTTACTATGACAATGGTAGCTGTAGTTGGTTACTATGACAATGGTATATGTAGTTGGTTACTATGACACTGGTAGCTATAGTTGACTACCATGACATTGGTAGCTAGTTGGTTATTTTACATCAGTAGTTATAGTTGGTTACTTGACATTGGTTGTTTTAGTTGGTTATCATGACATTGGTAGTTATAGTTACTATGACATTGGTAGTTATAATTGGTTACTATTGCATGGAATTAGTAGCATGTGACACTGATAGCTATAGTTGGATAATATAACAATGGTAGCTGCAGTTGGTTACTATGACATTGGTAGCTGTAGTTGGTTACTATGACATTGGTAGCTGTAGTTGGTTACTATGACATTGGTAGCTGTAGTTGGTTATTATGACAATGGTAGCTGTAGTTGGTTACTATGACATTGGTAGTTGTAGTTGGTTACTATGACATTGGTAGCTGTAGTTGGTTACTATGACAATGGTATGTGGCATTGGTTACTATGACATTGGTAGCTGTAGTTGGTTATTATGACAATGGTAGCTGTAGTTGGTTACTATTACATTGGTAGCTGTAGTTGGTTACTTTGACAATGGTAGCTGTAGTTGATTACTATGACATTGGTAGCTGTAGTTGGTTACTGTGACATTGGTTACTATGACAATGGTAGGTGACATTGGTTACTATGACATTGGTACATGGTAGCTGTAGTTGGTTATTATGACAATGGTAGCTGTAGTTGGTTACTATGACATTGGTAGTTGTAGTTGGTTACTATGACATTGGTAGCTGTTGTTGGTTACTATGACAATGGTAGGTGTCATTGGTTACTATGACATTGGTAGCTGTAGTTAGTTACTATGACATTGGTAGCTGTAGTTGGTTACTATGACAATGGTAGCTGTAGTTGGTTACTATGACAATGGTATCTGTAGTTGGTTACTATGACATTGGTAGCTGTAGTTGGTTATTATGACATTGGTAGCTGCAGTTGGTTACTATGACATTGGTAGCTGTAGTTGATTACTATGACATTGGTAGCTGTAGTTGATTACTATGACATTGGTAGCTGTATTTGATTACTATGACATTGGTAGCTGTAGTTGGTTACTGTGACATTGGTTACTATGACAATGGTAGGTGACATTGGTTACTATGACATTGGTACATGGTAGCTGTAGTTGGTTATTATGACAATGGTAGCTGTAGTTGGTTACTATGACATTGGTAGTTGTAGTTGGTTACTATGACATTGGTAGCTGTTGTTGGTTACTATGACAATGGTAGGTGTCATTGGTTACTATGACATTGGTAGCTGTAGTTAGTTACTATGACATTGGTAGCTGTAGTTGGTTACTATGACATTGGTAGCTGTAGTTGGTTACTATGACAATGGTAGCTGTAGTTGGTTACTATGACATTGGTAGCTGTAGTTGGTTATTATGACATTGGTAGCTGCAGTTGGTTACTATGACATTGGTAGCTGTAGTTGATTACTATGACATTGGTAGCTGTAGTTGATTACTATGACATTGGTAGCTGTAGTTGGTTACTATGACATTAGTAGCTGTAGTTGGTTAGTATGACAATGGTAGCTGTAGTTGGTTACTATGACATTAATTGAATTTGTGGTACACATACACATCATATAAACTAAATAAATGAAAATATGATTTTTGAATAAAAGACAAAACAATAAAAATAGTAAAAAGCAGAAATACCATAAACTAGACATGGCATAGTATACAGATGAGTGAAATCAAATGTTTGTACAAATATTAATTTGGTACACAAGACAACTATAAACTTGCAACCTGTGGAACTTTGACCAAGTTGTTATACAATAAATGCAGATTACAAAACTATCATGGAATTTAATTATGAAAGCCAGTTGAGGCACATCATCCAGCATTGCCATATATGGAAACAGATTTGAGGTATTTTCTTTTTTAGTAGCACTTACACACATATGAGGTCTTTAGGTAATATCACGTATATTGCAAATGTTGCTTTACAAGCACTTATATTGGATGTGCTTTTAAATAGAGCAAATACAAGGATTATTAGGACATATGCATATACTGAGGATAAATAATGTTTAAAAATTAATTTTCCACTCGTGTTGGCGAACACATCTCTTCACCACTTAACCATTTTTTTGTTTGTTCCAATTTTATTTAATTATATCATGTTCGTGTGCATTGTGGTCCCCATGGTAACAAGTCTACGAATATATAGTGCTATGATGACGGTCACACCTATCAACCTCCAAGTATCAAAAAAATACTAACTGTAAATGATTTGAATTTTTAGTTTAATTAAAGCTACCTTCATTTATATTTAAAAATTATTGTGTATGGAATTCATACAAGATACAGAAATGTACATATCAAAAATAGTTTTCATCAATGTACAGTGGCTATGACTACCAGCATCCTTCTGGGGAGCCCCACTCCCTCCCAAATAATGGGTTTGTAATAATCATACTGAAAACAAAACTGGATTGTTTATGTCGTCACCTCAGAATATATGCTTTGATTTGAGGCATCAGTTATACAAGCAGCCTATCGGCTGAGATAGCTCCGCTGTTAGCAATGCACATTTCAATCAAAAAACAGAAGATATCATTAGAAAATGAACAATATGTATAGTATCAAAACAATCAGACTTGCGGTTTTCAACAAGATGTGGAAAATATCACTTTTTACCAAAAATATTCATCAAAATTAGAGATTTAAAGATATCATCATGAAATGAAATAAATCTGAGATAGGTCCACATGTAGTACCTATATATGTAATATCAAAGCAATTGGACTTGCGGTTTTCAACAAGAAGTCGAAAATATGACTTTTTACCAAAAATGACAAAAATATTCACCAAAATTAGAGAATTGAAGCTATCATCATGAAATGAACAAAGCTGAGAGAAGTCTACCCAAGGTACATATACACCAAGTATCAAAGAATTCAGGCTTGTAGTTTTCAAGAAGAAGTCGAAAAAGTAAAACATTGACACGGACGACGACGGACAATCACTCATATGATAAGCTCCGCTCGACAAAGTCGACAGCGGAACTAAAAAAATGCTACCAAATGAAGCTTATATCATAATATGCTACCAAATGAAGCATAGATCATAATATGCTACCAAATGAAGCTTATATCATAATATGCTACCAAATGAAGCATAGATCATAATATGCTACCAAATGAAGTATAGATCATAATATGCTTACCAAATGAAGCATAGATCATAATATGCTACCAAATGAAGCTTATATCATAATATGCTACCAAATGAAGCTTATATCATAATATGCTACCAAATGAAGTATAGATCATAATATGCTACCAAATGAAGCATAGATCATAATATGCTACCAAATGAAGCATAGATCATAATATGCTACCAAATGAAGTATAGATCATAATATGCTACCAAATGAAGCATAGATCATAATATGCTACCAAATGAAGTATAGATCATAATATGCTACCAAATGAAGCATAGATCATAATATGCTACCAAATGAAGCATAGATCATAATATGCTACCAAATGAAGTATAGATCATAATATGCTACCAAATGAAGCATAGATCATAATATGCTACCAAATGAAGCATAGATCATAATATGCTACCAAATGAAGCATAGATCATAATATGCTACCAAATGAAGCATAGATCATAATATGCTACCAAATGAAGCTTAGATCATAATATGCTACCAAATGAAGCATAGATCCAAATATGCTACCAAATGAAGCATAGATCAAAATATTCAACCAAATGAAGCATAGATCATAATATGCTACCAAATGAAGCATAGATCATAATATGCTACCAAATGAAGCATAGATCCAAATATGCTACCAAATGAAGCTTAGATCATAATATGCTACCAAATGAAGCATAGATCATAATATGATACCAAATGAAGCATAGATCATAATATTCTACCAAATGAAGCATAGATCATAATATGCTACCAAATGAAGCATAGATCATAATATGCTACCAAATGAAGCATAGATCATGATATGCAACCAAATGAAGCATAGATCATAATATGATACCAAATGAAGCATAGATCATGATATGCTACCAAATGAAGCTTAGATCATAATATGCTACCAAATGAAGCATAGATCATAATATGCTACCAAATGAAGCATAGATCATAATAGGCTACCAAATGAAGCATAGATCATAATAGGCTACCAAATGAAGTATAGATCATAATATGCTACCAAATGAAGCATAGATCATAATATGCTACCAAATGAAGCATAGATCATAATATGCTACTAAATGAAGCATAGATCATAATATTCTACCAAATGAAGCATAGATCATAATATGCTACCAAATGAAGCTTATATCATAATATGCTACCAAATGAAGCATAGATCATAATATTCTACCAAATGAAGCATAGATCATAATATTCTACCAAATGAAGCATAGATCATAATATGCTACCAAATGAAGCATAGATCATAATATGCTACCAAATGAAGCATAGATCATGATATGCAACCAAATGAAGCATAGATCATAATATGATACCAAATGAAGCATAGATCATGATATGCTACCAAATGAAGCTTAGATCATAATATGCTACCAAATGAAGCATAGATCATAATATTCTACCAAATGAAGCATAGATCATAATATGCTACCAAATGAAGCTTATATCATAATATGCTACCAAATGAAGCATAGATCATAATATTCTACCAAATGAAGCATAGATCATAATATTCTACCAAATGAAGCATAGATCATAATATGCTACCAAATGAAGCATAGATCATGATATGCTACCAAATGAAGCATAGATCATAATATGCTACCAAATGAAGCTTATATCATAATATGCTACCAAATGAAGCATAGATCATAATATGCTACCAAATGAAGCATAGATCATAATAGGCTACCAAATGAAGTATAGATCATAATATGCTACCAAATGAAGCATAGATCATAATATGCTACCAAATGAAGCATAGATCATAATATGCTACTAAATGAAGCATAGATCATAATATTCTACCAAATGAAGCATAGATCATAATATGCTACCAAATGAAGCTTATATCATAATATGCTACCAAATGAAGCATAGATCATAATATGCTATCAAATGAAGCATAGATCATAATATGCTACCAAATGAAGCATAGATCATAATATTCTATCAAATGAAGCATAGATCATAATATGCTACCAAATAAAGCATAGATCATAATATGCTACCAAATGAAGCTTGATGTACATTGCATATGGTTAACATAATTTGTTGGCAGTGATTCCGATTATAATTTCTCCTTTCAACATAGAGTGGGTTTATTTAATATACATTAAAGACAACAATTTACAGTTTATATGGCTATATAACAGAAGTCCACTGATTGCAAATCAAAGTGCAGGCAATTGTAATAAAAAAATACAGTACTATCATGTCCAAAAAGAGATGACTAAGAAGGGAGTGGGGGCTTCCAGATTGTTTATCATTAGTGGTATATCATTCTGCAGTACATCCCTCCCATTGAACCAGATATTGTACTTTCATATCTGGTGTGATTCGCTTTGCTAAAACTTTAAACTTCTCCCCACAGACTAGTCTGCCTTCTGCACCAAAATATGAGGTAATAGATTGTCTGAGATGTTTTAGTGACATGGCTTTATCACTGAGGATACTGCTGCTGGTAAAATCAGCATCACTTTCTATGGGATTAGTTTCTTTCACTTCAATTCGTTTTCTCTTGCGTCCGCGTTTACTATGTGGTACAAACATGGATAGCATGGAGTCTGTGTCTGTGCTTCTTTGGTCAAAGCAATCAGGTTTGATACGTGTTTTTAGTGATGGTATAGTGTCTAGAATTGATGAGGTGGTACTACAACTGTCCTCATCCCACTCCATTACCGAAGTACTTCCCTGATAACCTCTGTATTCCTGGTTTGGACTCATAGACTGACCCTCTATTGTACTCTGCCAAATAAAACAGAAGAGGCTGGAATTCAGTATAAATTTACTGATACATATCAGTGAACTGATATCAACTGATTCAGAGTAGTTGCTTCTACTCAATTTGTTAAAGAATCTTGCCTGAGTAGAGCATAAAGCGATGACAATGTAACTGAATACCTTCATTAAAGCTGCTTGTAACATTTTCCTGGCACTTTTACTTTTACCTAGTAAAGACATTTCATTTTCTAATTTTCGTTTGCCTGGCGATGACGAAGGACTGCAACAAGAAAAAGAACACCATATTGCAGTAAAATGATTCCTTCAAGGTTTTATACATTGGACACCAGTTCAGTAGCTAACACAGCTAGGAAAGACAGATGACCAGTTGACATAATAGGAAACACAGAGGACCAGTTGACACAATAGGAAACACAGATGACCAGTTGACATAATAGTAAACACAGACGACCAGTTGACATAATAGGGAAGACAGACAACCAGTAGACATAATAGGAAACACAGATGACCAGTTGACATAATGGGAAACACAGATGACCAGTTGACATAATAGGAAACACAGAGGACCAGTTGACACAATAGGAAACACAGATGACCAGTTGACATAATAGGAAAGACAGATGACCAGTTGACATAATAGGAAAGACAGATGACCAGTTGACATAATAGGAAAGACAGATGACCAGTTGACATAATAGGAAAGACAGATGACCAGTTGACATAATAAGAAACACAGATGACCAGTTGACATAATAAGATACACAGATGACCAGTTGACATAATAGGAAACACAGATGACCAGTTGACATAATAGGAAACACAGATGACCAGTTGACATAATGGGAAACACATATGACCAGTTGACATAATAGGAAACACAGATGACCAGTTGAAATAATGGAAACACAGATGACCAGTTGACATAACGGAAACACAGATGACCATTTGACATAATGGGAAACACAGATGACCAGTTGACATAATGGGAAACACAGATGACCAGTTGACATAATTGGAAACACAGATGACCAGTTGACATAATGGGAAACACAGATGACCAGTTGACATAATGGGAAACACAGACGACCAGTTGACATAATAGGGAAGACAGACGACCAGTTGACATAATAGGAAACACAGATGACCAGTTGACATAATAGGACACACAGATGACCAGTTGACATAATAGGACACACAGATGACCAGTTGACATAATAGGACACATAGATGACCAGTTGACATAATAGGACACACAGATGACCAGTTGACATAATGGAAACACAGATGACCAGTTGACATAATGGAAACACAGATGACCAGTTGACATAATGGAAACACAGATGACCAGTTGACATAATAGCACACACAGATGACCAGTTGACATAATAGGACACACAGATGACCAGTTGACATAATAGGACACACAGATGACCAGTTGACATAATAGGACACACAGATGACCAGTTGACATAATAGGACACACAGATGACCAGTTGACATAATAGGACACACAGATGACCAGTTGACATAATGGGAAACACAGATGACCAGTTGACATAATAGGAAACACAGATGACCAGTTGACATAATAGGACACACAGATGACCAGTTGACAGAATAGAAAACACAGATGACCAGTTGACATAATAGTAAACACAGATGACCAGTTGACATAATAGGAAACACAGATGACCAGTTGACAGAATAGAAAACACAGATGACCAGTTGACAGAATAGAAAACACAGATGACCAGTTGACATAATAGTAAACACAGATGACCAGTTGACAGAATAGAAAACACAGATGACCAGTTGACAGAATAGAAAACACAGATGACCAGTTGACATAATAGTAAACACAGATGACCAGTTGACATAATAGGAAACACAGATGACCAGTTGACAGAATAGAAAACACAGATGACCAGTTGACATAATAGGACACACAGATGACCAGCTGACATAATAGGACACACAGATGACCAGTTGCCATAATAGGACACACAGATGACCAGTTGACAGAATAGAAAACACAGATGACCAGTTGACATAATGGGAAACACAGATGACCAGTTGACATAATAGGAAACACAGATGACCAGTTGACATAATGGAAACACAGATGACCAGTTGACATAATAGGACACATAGATGACCAGTTGACATAATGGAAACACAGATGACCAGTTAACATAAATGGAAAACACAGATGACCAGTTGACATAATGGAAACACAGATGACCAGTTGACATAAATGGAAAACACAGATGACTAGTTGACATAAATGGAAAACACAGATGACCAGTTGACATAATGGAAACACAGATGACCAGTTGACATAATGGAAACACAGATGACCAGTTGACATAATAGGACACACAGATGACCAATTGACAGTATAGAAAACACAGATGACCAGTTGACATAAATAGAAAACACAGATGACCAGTTGACATAATGAAAACACAGATGACCAGTTGACATAATGGAAACACAGAGGACCAGTTGACATAATGGAAACACAGAGGACCAGTTGACATAATAGGAAACACAGAGGACCAGTTGACATAATAGCACACACAGATGACCAGTTGACATAATAGGACACACAGATGACCAGTTGACATAAATGGAAAACACAGATGACCAGTTGACATAAATGGAAAACACAGATGACCAGTTGACATAATAGGACACACAGATGACCAGTTGACATAATAGGACACACAGATGACCAGTTGACATAATAGCACACACAGATGACCAGTTGACATAATAGGACACACAGATGACCAGTTGACATAATAGGACACACAGATGACCAGTTGACATAAATGGAAAACACAGATGACCAGTTGACATAATGGAAACACAGATGACCAGTTGACATAATAGGAAACACAGATGACCAGTTGACATAATAGGAAACACAGATGACCAGTTGACATAATAGGAAAGACAGATGACCAGTTGACATAATAGCACACACAGATGACCAGTTGACATAATAGGAAAGACAGATGACCAGTTGACATAATAGGAAAGACAGATGACCAGTTGACATAATAAGAAACACAGATGACCAGTTGACATAATAAGATACACAGATGACCAGTTGACATAATAGGAAACACAGATGACCAGTTGACATAATAGGAAACACAGATGACCAGTTGACATAATGGGAAACACATATGACCAGTTGACATAATAGGAAACACAGATGACCAGTTGAAATAATGGAAACACAGATGACCAGTTGACATAACGGAAACACAGATGACCATTTGACATAATGGGAAACACAGATGACCAGTTGACATAATGGGAAACACAGATGACCAGTTGACATAATTGGAAACACAGATGACCAGTTGACATAATGGGAAACACAGATGACCAGTTGACATAATGGGAAACACAGACGACCAGTTGACATAATAGGGAAGACAGACGACCAGTTGACATAATAGGAAACACAGATGACCAGTTGACATAATAGGACACACAGATGACCAGTTGACATAATAGGACACACAGATGACCAGTTGACATAATAGGACACATAGATGACCAGTTGACATAATAGGACACACAGATGACCAGTTGACATAATGGAAACACAGATGACCAGTTGACATAATGGAAACACAGATGACCAGTTGACATAATGGAAACACAGATGACCAGTTGACATAATAGCACACACAGATGACCAGTTGACATAATAGGACACACAGATGACCAGTTGACATAATAGCACACACAGATGACCAGTTGACATAATAGGACACACAGATGACCAGTTGACATAATAGGACACACAGATGACCAGTTGACATAATAGGACACACAGATGACCAGTTGACATAATGGGAAACACAGATGACCAGTTGACATAATAGGAAACACAGATGACCAGTTGACATAATAGGACACACAGATGACCAGTTGACAGAATAGAAAACACAGATGACCAGTTGACATAATAGTAAACACAGATGACCAGTTGACATAATAGGAAACACAGATGACCAGTTGACAGAATAGAAAACACAGATGACCAGTTGACAGAATAGAAAACACAGATGACCAGTTGACATAATAGTAAACACAGATGACCAGTTGACAGAATAGAAAACACAGATGACCAGTTGACAGAATAGAAAACACAGATGACCAGTTGACATAATAGTAAACACAGATGACCAGTTGACATAATAGGAAACACAGATGACCAGTTGACAGAATAGAAAACACAGATGACCAGTTGACATAATAGGACACACAGATGACCAGCTGACATAATAGGACACACAGATGACCAGTTGCCATAATAGGACACACAGATGACCAGTTGACAGAATAGAAAACACAGATGACCAGTTGACATAATGGGAAACACAGATGACCAGTTGACATAATAGGAAACACAGATGACCAGTTGACATAATGGAAACACAGATGACCAGTTGACATAATAGGACACATAGATGACCAGTTGACATAATGGAAACACAGATGACCAGTTAACATAAATGGAAAACACAGATGACCAGTTGACATAATGGAAACACAGATGACCAGTTGACATAAATGGAAAACACAGATGACTAGTTGACATAAATGGAAAACACAGATGACCAGTTGACATAATGGAAACACAGATGACCAGTTGACATAATGGAAACACAGATGACCAGTTGACATAATAGGACACACAGATGACCAATTGACAGTATAGAAAACACAGATGACCAGTTGACATAAATAGAAAACACAGATGACCAGTTGACATAATGAAAACACAGATGACCAGTTGACATAATGGAAACACAGAGGACCAGTTGACATAATGGAAACACAGAGGACCAGTTGACATAATAGGAAACACAGAGGACCAGTTGACATAATAGCACACACAGATGACCAGTTGACATAATAGGACACACAGATGACCAGTTGACATAAATGGAAAACACAGATGACCAGTTGACATAAATGGAAAACACAGATGACCAGTTGACATAATAGGACACACAGATGACCAGTTGACATAATAGGACACACAGATGACCAGTTGACATAATAGCACACACAGATGACCAGTTGACATAATAGGACACACAGATGACCAGTTGACATAATAGGACACACAGATGACCAGTTGACATAAATGGAAAACACAGATGACCAGTTGACATAATGGAAACACAGATGACCAGTTGACATAATAGGAAACACAGATGACCAGTTGACATAATAGGAAACACAGATGACCAGTTGACATAATAGGAAACACAGATGACCAGTTGACATAATAGCACACACAGATGACCAGTTGACATAATAGGAAACACAGATGACCAGTTGACATAATGGGAAACACAGATGACCAGTTGACATAATAGGAAACACAGATGACCAGTTGACATAATGGGAAACACAGATGACCAGTTGACATAATAGCACACACAGATGACCAGTTGACATGATGGGAAACACAGATGACCAGTTGACATAATAGCACACACAGATGACCAGTTGACATAATAGCACACACAGATGACCAGTTGACATAATAGCACACACAGATGACCAGTTGACATAATAGCACACACAGATGACCAGTTGACATAATAGCACACACAGATGACCAGTTGACATAATAGCACACACAGATGACCAGTTGACATAATAGCACACACAGATGACCAGTTGACATAATGGGAAACACAGATGACCAGTTGACATAATGGGAAACACAGATGACCAGTTGACATAATGGGAAACACGGATGACCAGTTGACATAATAGAAAACACAGATGACCAGTTGACATAATAGCACACACAGATGACCAGTTGACATAATAGGAAACACAGATGACCAGTTGACATAATAGGACACACAGATGACCAGTTAAGATAAATGGAAAACACAGATGACCAGTTGACATAATGGAAACACAGATGACCAGTTGACATAACGGTGTCATAGGGTGATTTAAGTTTGTGATTTCATACCTCTGTGCTGGTACAAATGTAATTGTCCTCCTTCCTTTCATTTTCAAATCATTCATGATTTCATCAGTGATTTGTCCCGTGGTTGGTAAGATTATACTTGGTGGCAGAGGTGGCGACCGCATTCGTAACCCCCAGATTGTTTTCTTTTTCTTTACCTCCTTCCCCCATGCAAATCTACAGGTTAATAACATCATGCCATATGTATATGAGATGAATAAACAAAATATTCTAGTTTTACCGAACCCAATTTCAACACAATAAAGAAGTTGAGGTCATATAGCTTACGCCCAGGGGATCTTTTTCTACACTTGCAATAACAAAAACCTATTTTTAGTTTGTTGTATTAACAGTGTGTTAAATGTGTAAAATGACTGGTGAATGCAAAATAGCTTTGACAGCAAAATAGGTGATTTCGCATCCTGCCTTCAGGGCAGCGTGTTCGCAGCTGTTTACGTAATTTACATTTATTTTTCAAGATTTTAACAGTTAGCAAGTCTAAATCAAAGAAAGCTTAGAAAGAACTCGGGTGTGCTGAGGGAATAGGGATCATGATGTAATATTCGAGAATATTTGGAAATGATAAACAAATTATGAATAATCCATTAAATAAGGAGCCACCTTATCCTAGAGCAACTGTAATCCCCAACGCATCTCATTTGTTACTGCGTATAAATTGACACTATCTGAGGCACGTCGCACGCGATGAGCACCAACCAAAAATACACACAAGACATTTTAAGTGACTCGTAACAAAACCTATTCGCTAATTTTCGTTTCGAAAAAATCTACGACTGCCTAAAACTCTGCACCGAGTCTCGCATGGTTTTTTTTTACCAGGCAGGAGATGCCGGTCAGCGTGGCGTTGCTCCAGTAGTTTCTTTCCACTATGCATCCAGTAGTTAATGCCGACATCACGGTCTATACATTCCACATGAAGCATGGTATTCAGCTTAACCATATTTTCTTTTTTGCTCCATGGCTTAACTTAATAGGAACAGTAACTTGAGCAATAAATGTGTCTTCCAATTTGAGGGATATCGTGCCGTGTAATATTCAATGAAAAAAACAGCGAGACACGAGGCCCACGCCGGGAGTCCACATAAGGTGTGGCAATAGCGTAAATATAACAAAGCCAGACACCGATTGTTTTTTGTTTTTGTTTTGGTTTAACTATCTTTTATTCCATACAATAGAAATTCTTTACAGCACAATGTCAATATACAACAAATGTCACAGCTATTATAACCCATACAAAATAGACACTGAATACCCATTAACAATTGAAGTCTCCCCACTTGTCCAGGAAAATGGACATTGTATGTCTTCTATTTGAAATTTCTAACTATCTTTTGCGTGTAACGTATGTCAGATTTTATGAGATTAAAGCATGGTAGTTCTTTTTTTAATTTACACGTATAGATATTTATATTATAATTATATGGTTTAGTAGAGGGGAGAAGTCCTTGTCTCCTAATATAATCTGTTTTGCTGACAATGTTCTTGGGCATCCTAGTTTTGTTCCCCATAGATTAAAAATTGATGTCCAGAGGACTTTAATAGACTCGCATTCAACAAAAAGATGCACTAGGTTCTCGGTGGTACCATGACAAAATGAGCATAAATCTGACGATACTAATGGTGAATTCATATGGAATAACATTTCATTTGTGTACAGGATATTGTGGTTTAATTTCCACTGAAACTCCCGTAGTTTGCTGCATAGAGTTACCAAAAAAGGCATGGAATAATGAAATTCCCAATCCTTGTTATCCAGATTACACAAAGTATTAAGAAAGAGTTGACTTTTGGGTGTTGTAAAAACATGGGAGGTGAACAGCTTACGTAATTGCTTTTGGGTGGTATTTTCAAGTATAATTATTTGTTCACCGGTGACTAGACTAATAGGAGGCTCTGGACGTACACAAATTGCATGGCTATTCCTCCAGTCTAATGGCAGTGCAGAGATAATGCCATACCACTGAAGTAGCTGAACATAATTGAGCCCTAGTGCATGGAGATTAGCCCAATTTTTAATTTTACCATTTGTGTCAAATATATCTGCAATATAAATTATTCCTGCATTAAAAAACGCTCTGTAAAAGATACTTTTATTTTGAATGAGGATATTTTTGTTATTCCATATGATTTCATATTCATGCGAGATGTTTTTACTAGACCCAACTTCACTCCAATGTTTTAGTAAAGTGTAATAGAATAGTGGGAGTTTAACATTGAGTAAGTCAACAGAAAAATTACATTTAAAAATACACAGTATTGGGGATAGGGGCTCTCCTTGTCTAACCCCCCTAGAAAGGCCGAAAAATCCAGTTGATTCACCCCTGTTCATTACACAGCTCACCGGGTCAGTATAAAAGCATTGCACCCAACGTAGGACGGAAGGACCAAAATTAAATATTTCTAGACATTGGAACATATAATTCCACTCTAGGCTGTCAAAGGCCTTTTGAAAATCGACAGCAAGAAGTATGCCAGTATCGTTATTATCTTTCGTGTAGTTCATCACACCCTCAATTACACGAACACATTCCCCAATTGATCTATTTTTAATAAATGCGGTTTGTGATTCCCCAATTAACTTGTCTAATACTTTTTCTAATCTTTTGGCAAGGATTCTAGCAGCAATTTTGTAGTCAGTGTTAAGCAGGGTAATTGGTCTCCAGTAAGACAGATACCTCTTATCTTTGTCCTTTTTCTCAATGAGGGTAATAACTCCTTGACGTTGACTACTGGACATGTAACCAAGTTCTGTGGCCGAATTTAGAGAGTTAATTACATAAGAACCAACCATCTGCCAAAATGTCAAATAGAACTCGACCGTTAGGCCATCATTTCCAGAGGTTTTATTTTTATTCATACTTTTAAGGGCATTGAACGCCTCCTGCAACGTAAGAGGCCCCTCACAAAATTCCTTGTCATTGTTCCTGAGTCTGGGAATGTCATTGAGCTGGGAAAGAAGATGAGTCATTTCGTAGTCTCTGGGGTGGCCTTGTGTAGTGTAAAGACTGGAAAAGAAATTACGAATCTGGGTTTGAATAGCATGGTGGTCTGTTGTTAAATTTCCTGACGTATCAAATAGTTGGGTAATCTGGGACTTTTTTGCGTTGTGCTTTTCCAAACTTAAAAAATATTTTGTGTTTTTTTCCCCTAGTTCATATCCCAATCTACACCGATTGTTTCATTGCTAGGTAAAAACAATCTACAGAATACTCGGATGAAACAAATAAAGTAAACCAAGATATATTAGAGCCAATGAATTCATAATTTCCGACGAAAAGGGCCGGGAAAAAATACCCCTCATAACAAATCACCGTCATAACAAATCAACATGTTGAGGGGCGGTGTACAAATGAGACACCGATTGTCAAATTGTTTTGGTAATCATCACATGTCGATTCATTTCATTTGTACAGGGTACTCTTACACAAAAATAAGGTAAACCAGCCTACTTAGTGCTAATGATTTTCACATCGTATACCTACTAATCGGCTTGATAGCGTCGTAATTTGGGGAGGGGGTGAATGTGCACCATGCAAGTGTCCAAATGTGTATATATGTATATATATAAATTCATAATGGAAAGAAGTACAATACAATGTTGGTAAGCGATACAAAGGAAATATCTCCTTACGGCAGCGACTTGATACAACTACATTGATGCTGGAGGTCACCATATTTGTTCTCGCGTTCAATAATATGGTGATAAATCAGGATTCACAAGTACAACGAATTTACACAACATTTTACCATGAAATCAATCTACCTTCAACATGGTATGGTATGTAAATTAGTCAATTTGCATAATTTCCCACCAAAATCAATCATGTCTATACACATTTAAATATCTTGAGTGGTTATGTTTTTATTACAATCACAATAGACCAGTCAAAGAAAACTTAGAACTCCCATGTGCTATGCGAGAATGAGAAACAGTTGACAGAACAAATGGGAAACATTACATATCTCCCTGTGAGCATATAATTTCAATATGCCATCATTGTATAATCTTCCCAAGTTTTGTCCATTTTCCCGACAACTGTAGTGCATTAAGGAGAGGGTAATAAAAAAAATTATGAATTTCTGAACTTTTTGATAAATTTGGCCACCTTTAGTGACCGAGTGAAGTGTCATCAAGCTAAATGTGTACCAAGTATCAAAGAATTTGGACTACTGGTTTTGAAGAACAAGTCAAAAGTACTATTTTTGATGAAAAATGACAAAATATTTGCTAAAAATAGAGAATTGAAGATGTCAACAATTTGTACTTTTAAATGAAATATCGCCAAACAACCACACAAGTTGTCAATGGACTAATAAACACATGTATGCCTAACACCAAAGCATTGGAAATAGTGGCTAGTAGAAATTCCATTTTTAACCCAAAATGACAAAAATATTTGCCAAAATTAGAGAATTAAAGATATGGCCATGGGATGAACAAATCTAATAGATGTCAACACAAGGTACATACACAGCAAGTATCAAAATCATACATGTAATTTCTTAGACATTTTCATAATATAAACTGATACATGTCATCTCTCAGGCGCTTGCTTCGTTTTTGTACAACACACTGGAAATAACAAAATGGCCGACACCATCATAAATTGCTGGTCATAAAAAATAGCATACGCATGCGCATCATGAAAATTAGTCCACTCATCGATTCCTATTAGTTGCATTCATGCAATTGGGCAGAAACAAAATTTAAAAAATAAAAAATACATAAAAAATGCTAAATTTAAATTAAAATGTAAAATAAAACCATGAATTGCAGCAGCCAATCATTCTCACCAAGTTACATAAAAATCGTTTTAATGCTTCTTGAGATATAACTGAAATAGCTTAAAATTCACACATTATTATGCAGATGAGCTCATTAATATGCATGGTGTCAACAAAAACAAGACATAACATGTCATGTCATAGCCCCCGCTCAGAAAAAAATTTAAAAACTTATATTGAACTTAGTTTGTGTCAGAGTGAATTAATTCATTATGAGCTGTATTAAAATTCTGTTATTAAATGTTCAGAATTGATGTGTTACAATTTTAGGGGGTGGGGTGAAAATTTATTCATTTGGCTTTTCTGAGACAATTTATAAACAATTATTACCTGTCCCTGTACCAACTTTGAACAAAAGTGGATGACACATATCTGAGAACAAGCTGTTAACAGCTAGAAAAAGCTTGTTTTTTTTAGATTTTTGAGGGAAAAAATGGCCTCCAAGTCGTAAAACTTTATCCAATCAAACAGGTCATGAATGACACTGAAAGTTGCAACATATAATTTGTCCAGTTTTTGGCATGGATGTAAATTGGCAAACATGATTTCTATGGCATTCTCAGCAAGAACACCAGAGAGCAACAAACAAGTACAACAGATAAAATGACATGCAAGTATGCAAATCAGATCTGCAAATATGTTGAAGAGTCAGTGTTGTGTCTGTTTGGATAAACTTCCTTGTACAACTGTATTCCTAATACAAGAACACTGTCAATCACAGAACTGTTCCAGCAAAAAACTTCTGATATTTCAAACAGTAACAGGGCAAAGATACCGTTTGTCATACAAGTACTAGCACCAGATGAAGAACTGAGAAACTGCAATGATCCTTGGTGTACATTACCTGTGTCAACAACTTTACTTCCCATGTACTTCATGTACAGATCTACATGTAGTTTGTGGCCCTGAATTAGTTTCAATATCTCTAAATAAGGACAAGAGTATTTTTCATATGACAATGATACAAATAAAGTGCAAGAATCCAGAAAAATATTATCAAGTTTTTATTATCATACATTAATATTAACAAATCGTGTGAAATTGAACTTTTATGTACAGAGAAACACATATTTATGCTTTGGTTGACAGCACTTCTCAAAAAAAAAAGACGACCTGCAAAACTTTATACAATTGTCAGACATGCAGCGAATAGTATGCTTTTGTAATATATGCAGTTTCAGTGGCTTTGCTTTCCGAGAAAAAAATTATGGCTCTGCACCTGAAAAAAACAAAAAAACATTTAGTCAAAAGTAAGCAGAGGTTGTAGCATATATGCTCCCATTAGCTGTTAAATTTAATTAAAAAAGATATTTGTGTACTGTCTTTTCAGTACGAAAACATATTACTTAATATATTTATACCAGCCAGAAAGAAATTGCAAGTTTTCACTGAGCAATTAGGAATATACATGGACAACAATTGATGCATGTCTAGCAATATACTGTTTGAAAGGCTGCAAGATGTAATGAAGTAGCAAACCAATCACTACTCGAGTCTGACTGGCTGGGAAACTGCACAATACATACAAAAATGTATGCAAATGATATATGAGCAGCTCCACCAAATATAAAAATATTCTTTCCATAGTTATGACTCTAATGTGAATGTGATTTTCCACTCCTTAGCAATAGTAGTTAGAGTATTGTATTGTACTGTATCGTACAAGTTTATTGTGATTCTATATGTGTTTGTAATATTATTTAGCTTTATTTAGCATTCTGTTTAGTTGGTTAACTTTACTGTATCTTAATGTAGTTTATTTTATTTTTATACGACCATAGAACAACTCACTGTAGTTTGTTTTAATGTTGAATAAAAATTAAATCACTCACTGTATAGTGGTGACGTATTGCGCGAAATTGTTGCAAGGACAATACTTTTCTCGATTTGCGTGTTGTCGTGTGTCGATAAAAAAAGGGTCCCACTAAACACAGCCCGGGACCTCCGGAATGGTCGGCAGTATCGATCAAGTTCGTCTAGTGTGAGATTCGTGGCTGGCGACAAGATGCCGTATAATCGTTTAAATAGACGTCAAGGAGGAGTGAAAGGCCATAATTTGGTGCTACAATAGACGTCAGGAAATGTTGGAAAATTACAGTCAATCAAAAATACTGTTCACATGACAACAACAAATATTCACTATATTTATTATGCATTATTTTTTTGTTGGTAGCAAATGATCACGGTACGGTAGCTTACTTGTTTTCGAAGTAGTGATTATATTAACGTACAAAAAATAAATTCGTTGAATTGTTATGAAATGCAAGTAAAATTCAACTTAGTTTTATCGTAAGCAAATGTTTTCGGTTACATGTTAACGCTCGATGAGACAATATCCGCCATGTTATCCATGCCCACGACGCGTGTTTATTGACCAGATAGGTCAAGTCGCTAATCAACCAATCAAAATGCTGGATGGTGCCCATGTGCTCAAATTACCATAAAGCATTTAAATATGACAGTTCAGCGACCTCATGGTGAAAGCAACACGAAAGACCAGATTTACCGATGTTTTAGTGCGATCTTTTGGCTTCGTTTCTCATGGGGAAAAAAGCATGATTTTTTTAATCGGATTTAGAAAAATAAATAAACGTACCGTCCCAAATAAAAATGTGCCAGGTGGAATTTTTCTGTAGAAAAAATAAACGTACCGGTACTTTTATATTGGGACATTAAGCGTTGTGGGCAAGCTCTCCTGAGTAGCGACATATTTTTAACTTCGCCTATTGCGTGATCAGTGGATTACTTAAATAAACCAACACTTTCAATGAGTACATGCGTACCCAACTAAACTTGTTTATGGCTGTTTGTGAACAGCGAGGACGCATCTCATAGAACAATAGCTGTGGAAATTATAAACAAATGTAAATGTTGCGGAAATCAAGCATGGCGATAATGATTTTGAGCGAGGCAGAGTCTGGCAAGCGTCTCAGAGCAGCATTGCGCCGACACCACCACGACGTTTGAATCCCGGTGAGAGCACTGCAAACCTCTTAAGTCACGAGGTAAACTTTCAATTTACACAATACATAATCAGTTCCTACAACCATAATAAAAAGGCAGTTTTTCTGGCGAAACTCTCGCCAGGTTAGCTATAGTTTCTCACGATCACCAAACCCGAGACACAAACGATAATACAAAGTGTATAAATACCATAACAAGCACAGTTTCTTACCTTTGAAATTGACGAGACACAATTTTGTCCATAGAAGCGTTGCGCAAATAAAGATACAATTCCGGGATAGAATATCCTCACAAAATTGACTGATTTCCACCGAGACGAGAACTGCGTAAGCGTCATCAAAACTCGGATTAAACTTGGGTAATTTCGGGAAAAGTCGGATTTTGAAGGAAAAATGTTAAAAATCAAGGAAAAACACAGTGAAATTTTGAAGAATCGAAAAAATAACTTGATGTGCACAATAGCACCATCAATTTCTGTCTCTGTACCAACTCTGAACTGAATTGGATCACACATGTGTGAGAAAAAGCTGGTAACATGAAAATGTGCACACACATTGCACAGACACGATCCAAATTAATATCCCCCGCCCGGATCGCAGATCCGGCGGGGGCTAACTAATCAATTCTGCGCATTGCCCAGACAAGCTATATACCAAGTTTCATTGAAATCTGAACAATGGTTCTTGAGATATCGATGGAACAGACACACACACAGACAGATACACTAATTGCAAAGACTTCCACACTAAAGTCAAAAAATGTTAATTAAAGCAGAAATGGTAGTTCTCTTTTTAAAATATGTCGCGGCCCTAAAAGGAACTGTTTAGTTTGTGCTTCCTTGGAAATGGTTCAAGCAAATCTTACAGTATACATTTATGGAGTGTCGCGAGGCAAGTGTTGCACTCGTTCGGCTTTAGCGTGATCATCAGTGAAACTAGTGTTGCCAAATTGTAGCAACCTGTACTAGGAAGAGTGGTTGAAATAATGTTCTTTTGGCTTGATAACATATTTGGTAGCAGCTTGCGAATCCATAACTGGGGGGGCGAGCAATTTTGCAGGACTGCCAACTTTTTTTTTACTATCTTTTATCACAGCTTTTGCATTTCTGTCATGAAAAATATTCTTTAGTTGTTTGAGAATATCCATATAGCAAAACATTCTTGCTGAATGATAACTTACACCATGATTGATGAGCGTCTAGTCTGATAAGAAAGCAATGTTGACTTGACCTCTATGATGAAATAGTAGTGATGTCATTCTTAGCCAATCAGTAAAGCAGATGCTTAAAGGTCAAAGATGATTGACAGACTGTAAATAAAAACATGCATGCAAAAAGTGTGCAATTGCAGCAGTCATTTGCCGCAACCCAATTTTTCTTGTCTCTTTATTGTGATTAGACATGAATTGAAAGTGCAAAGTTGGCAGACTGCAAAATCCGTGGATTAAAAGTGCCAAGTCCAAATTGTGTGCGACGACATCTACGAACTTAAGGAAGAAGCTGTATGGATTTTGTATGACAGCCACAGCGACGCCAACTAGGACTTCGAGGGTTTTGACTTTGACGAATATGGTAATGAACGTACAAATAAAGATAAAATTTTACTTTCGTAATTTTTACTGTGTAAATTTGTAAATTATTGATTGATCGTGTATGACAGTTGATCTGTAATTTGTCAAGACCGGAAATAATTTTACACAGTTTAACCCCTGACATTTGAGTTCATTTTGAGTTCATGTGTATTGGGTGTGTTTGTCTTAATTCAAATGATTCCTCACTGTCGATTTTTATTATTTCTGGTTTATTTGTCACATTATAAGCAATACATTATTTTTGTTTTACTTCTAATGTTGCATATTGTTCATTTATTTCTGTTGCATGTTTTCGGTTTCCGTTCTATTACCTGCCGCAGATCGATCTGTGTGTTGTCAATTTTTGTTTTTTTGCAGGAGATGTTCGGGCAAATGCCCACTCCTATTTTTTGGCAATTTTCCATGTTCAGGACCCTGGGCTCTTACCGGAAAAAATACGGTAAAACCTCAAAATGTGAAAACATCATCTGTACAAGATGGTGCCTTGAGAACTATGATGTAGAACATTCTGTTTGCTGTTGAAAATGCGATCATTTCAGTCATATATACAATTATAATCGTTTTTAAAACAATCGATTTAAATATGTCACAATTCCTATATATTTATTCAGCTTTCTTCTGATGACATTGACATCATGCACTGCCTTTCGAATAAAAGGGTTATAAAGATCATTTTAATATATGTCAGTAAGACATAGTTCAATAATGACTACATAACTTACCTGCTTCTGGAAGATCGTAAAGCAGTCAGAAAGTGTTCCTGTCTTTCTGATCGTGTACATACATTTAACTACAACAATAAATAGAAACAAGATTTGAAGTCAGGAGTCAAACAACTATGGTGAAGTGTACTATGTATGGTGGTCAGGAGTCAAACAACTATGGTGAAGTGTACTATGTATGGTGGTCAGGAGTCAAACAACTATGGTGAAGTGTACTATGTATGGTGGTCAGGAGTCAAACAACTATGGTGAAGTGTACTATGTATGGTGGTCAGGAGTCAAACAACTATGGTGAAGTGTACTATGTATGGTGGTCAGGAGTCAAACAACTATGGTGAAGTGTACTATGTATGGTGGTCAGGAGTCAAACAACTATGGTGAAGTGTACTATGTATGGTGGTCAGGAGTCAAACAACTATGGTGAAGTGTACAATGTATGGTGGTCAGGAGTCAAACAACTATGGTGAAGCGTACTATGTATGGTGGTCAGGAGTCAAACAACCATGGTGAAGCGTACTATGTATGTTGGTCAGGAGTCAAACAACTATGGTGAAGTGTACTATGTATGGTGGTCAGGAGTCAAACAACTATGGTGAAGTGTACTATGTATGTTGGTCAGGAGTCAAACAACTATGGTGAAGTGTACTGTGTATGGTGGTCAGGAGTCAAACAACTATGGTGAAATGTACTATGTATGGTGGTCAGGAGTCAAACAACCATGGTGAAGCGTACTATGTATGTTGGTCAGGAGTCAAACAACCATGGTGAAGTGTACTATGTATGGTGGTCAGGAGTCAAACAACCATGGTGAAGTGTACTATGTATGGTGGTCAGGAGTCAAACAACTATGGTGAAGTGTACTATGTATGGTGGTCAGGAGTCAAACAACTATGGTGAAATGTACTATGTATGGTGGTCAGGAGTCAAACAACTATGGTGAAGTGTACTATGTATGGTGGTCAGGAGTCAAACAACTATGGTGAAGTGTACTATGTATGGTGGTCAGGAGTCAAACAACTATGGTGAAGTGTACAATGTATGGTGGTCAGGAGTCAAACAACTATGGTGAAGTGTACAATGTATGGTGGTCAGGAGTCAAACAACTATGGTGAAGTGTACTATGTATGGTGGTCAGGAGTCAAACAACCATGGTGAAGTGTACTATGTATGGTGGTCAGGAGTCAAACAACTATGGTGAAGTGTACTATGTATGGTGGTCAGGAGTCAAACAACTATGGTGAAGTGTACTATGTTAGGTGGTCAGGAGTCAAACAACCATGGTGAAGTGTACTATGTATGTTGGTCAGGAGTCAAACAACTATGGTGAAGTGTACTGTGTATGTTGGTCAGGAGTCAAACAACTATGGTGAAGTGTACTGTGTATGGTGGTCAGGAGTCAAACAACTATGGTGAAGTGTACTATGTATGCCAGTCAGGAGTCAAACAACTATGGTGAAGTGTACTATGTATGGTGGTCAGGAGTCAAACAACCATGGTGAAGTGTACTATGTATGGTGGTCAGGAGTCAAACAACCATGGTGAAGTGTACTATGTATGGTGGTCAGGAGTCAAACAACTATGGTGAAGTGTACTATGTATGGTGGTCAGGAGTCAAACAACTATGGTGAAGTGTACTGTGTATGGTGGTCAGGAGTCAAACAACTATGGTGAAGTGTACTATGTATGGTGGTCAGGAGTCAAACAACTATGGTGAAGTGTACTATGTATGGTGGTCAGGAGTCAAAACTATGGTGAAGTGTACTATGTATGGTGGTCAGGAGTCAAACAACTATGGTGAAGTGTACTATGTATGTTGGTCAGGAGTCAAACAACCATGGTGAAGTGTACTATGTATGGTGGTCAGGAGTCAAACAACTATGGTGAAGTGTACTATGTATGGTGGTCAGGAGTCAAACAACTATGGTGAAGTGTACTATGTATGGTGGTCAGGAGTCAAACAACTATGGTGAAGTGTACTATGTATGGTGGTCAGGAGTCAAACAACTATGGTGAAGTGTACTATGTATGGTGGTCAGGAGTCAAACAACTATGGTGAAGTGTACTATGTATGGTGGTCAGGAGTCAAACAACCATGGTGAAGTGTACTATGTATGGTGGTCAGGAGTCAAACAACTATGGTGAAGTGTACAATGTATGGTGGTCAGGAGTCAAACAACTATGGTGAAGTGTACTGTGTATGGTGGTCAGGAGTCAAACAACTATGGTGAAGTGTACTATGTATGTTGGTCAGGAGTCAAACAACCATGGTGAAGTGTACTATGTATGGTGGTCAGGAGTCAAACAACTATGGTGAAGTGTACTATGTATGGTGGTCAGGAGTCAAACAACTATGGTGAAGTGTACTATGCATGGTGGTCAGGAGTCAAACAACTATGGTGAAGTGTACTATGTATGGTGGTCAGGAGTCAAACAACTATGGTGAAGTGTACTGTGTATGGTAGTCAGGAGTCAAACAACTATGGTGAAGTGTACTATGTATGGTGGTCAGGAGTCAAACAACTATGGTGAAGTGTACTATGTATGGTGGTCAGGAGTCAAACAACTATGGTGAAGTGTACTATGTATGGTGGTCAGGAGTCAAACAACTATGGTGAAGTGTACTATGTATGGTGGTCAGGAGTCAAACAACTATGGTGAAGTGTACTATGTATGGTGGTCAGGAGTCAAACAACTATGGTGAAGTGTACTATGTATGGTGGTCAGGAGTCAAACAACTATGGTGAAGTGTACTATGTATGGTGGTCAGGAGTCAAACAACTATGGTGAAGTGTACTATGTATGGTGGTCAGGAGTCAAACAACTATGGTGAAGTGTACAATGTATGGTGGTCAGGAGTCAAACAACTATGGTGAAGTGTACAATGTATGGTGGTCAGGAGTCAAACAACTATGGTGAAGTGTACTATGTATGGTGGTCAGGAGTCAAACAACCATGGTGAAGTGTACTATGTATGGTGGTCAGGAGTCAAACAACTATGGTGAAGTGTACTATGTATGGTGGTCAGGAGTCAAACAACTATGGTGAAGTGTACTATGTATGGTGGTCAGGAGTCAAACAACCATGGTGAAGTGTACTATGTATGTTGGTCAGGAGTCAAACAACTATGGTGAAGTGTACTATGTATGTTGGTCAGGAGTCAAACAACTATGGTGAAGTGTACTGTGTATGGTGGTCAGGAGTCAAACAACTATGGTGAAGTGTACTATGTATGCCAGTCAGGAGTCAAACAACTATGGTGAAGTGTACTATGTATGGTGGTCAGGAGTCAAACAACTATGGTGAAGTGTACTATGTATGGTGGTCAGGAGTCAAACAACCATGGTGAAGTGTACTATGTATGGTGGTCAGGAGTCAAACAACCATGGTGAAGTGTACTATGTATGGTGGTCAGGAGTCAAACAACTATGGTGAAGTGTACTATGTATGGTGGTCAGGAGTCAAACAACTATGGTGAAGTGTACTATGTATGGTGGTCAGGAGTCAAACAACTATGGTGAAGTGTACTATGTATGGTGGTCAGGAGTCAAACAACTATGGTGAAGTGTACTATGTATGGTGGTCAGGAGTCAAACAACTATGGTGAAGTGTACGATGTATGTTGGTCAGGAGTCAAACAACCATGGTGAAGTGTACTATGTATGGTGGTCAGGAGTCAAACAACTATGGTGAAGTGTACTATGTATGGTGGTCAGGAGTCAAACAACTATGGTGAAGTGTACTATGTATGGTGGTCAGGAGTCAAACAACTATGGTGAAGTGTACTATGTATGGTGGTCAGGAGTCAAACAACTATGGTGAAGTGTACTATGTATGGTGGTCAGGAGTCAAACAACTATGGTGAAGTGTACTATGTATGGTGGTCAGGAGTCAAACAACTATGGTGAAGTGTACTATGTATGGTGGTCAGGAGTCAAACAACTATGGTGAAGTGTACTATGTATGGTGGTCAGGAGTCAAACAACTATGGTGAAGTGTACTATGTATGGTGGTCAGGAGTCAAACAACTATGGTGAAGTGTACTATGTATGGTGGTCAGGAGTCAAACAACTATGGTGAAGTGTACTATGTATGGTGGTCAGGAGTCAAACAACCATGGTGAAGTGTACTATGTATGGTGGTCAGGAGTCAAACAACTATGGTGAAGTGTACTATGTATGGTGGTCAGGAGTCAAACAACTATGGTGAAGTGTACTGTGTATGGTGGTCAGGAGTCAAACAACTATGGTGAAGTGTACTATGTATGGTGGTCAGGAGTCAAACAACTATGGTGAAGTGTACTGTGTATGGTGGTCAGGAGTCAAACAACTATGGTGAAGTGTACTATGTATGGTGGTCAGGAGTCAAACAACTATTGTCTAAAACTAACGCACTGCATCACTTTGTGTTAATAATATTTGATGCATGTTACACAGAGTATGGTAGAGGTTATGTAGACAATCAATATGTACACTGCATGCAGATAAAATCTTTATTTCAAAGACAACTTACATGTTCTACTTGTAAATTATCCCACTCTTGATTTAGGTAAGGGATTATTTCTTGTTCTATGTCATAATATTTCTTTTTATTCAACATGGCAAGATTAAACATCAGTAACTGCGCAAGGTCAACCCTACAAAAAAGTTTATACGATGTCAACCCCAGAAGATTTTGCACAAAGTCAGTTTTACACAAGATCATTCTGATACAGAATGCAGAGTGGGTGATAGTTACATACTATATGACAGGCCATATGTACTGTTTTATTCTAGATACATACCATTTTAAGGGCATTCTTTTTAGATATTCAGGACCATTGTTACACACAGAACAAACAAACAAATAAAATCTGAAAAGTAAAATGAAAAGCTGTTACAACACGATGAAAAAATTTATACAAAACAGCTTAGTTGTACAGAATTTATCTAAAAATTTTGAGTGACTAGTTTTAAAGCAGACGCATTCAAGTTTCTGTCTTCAAAAATAGATTGCCAAGACCCAAGAATGCAGCCACCATGACTTTGTTGATTGGCAGACATGACCATTATACTCATTTCACTTAATATTTTACTAGGAATGCTTGCATACAAACATCAATTCTTACCTATCTCCATACATCATAGGCTTCTCCAAACACTGCACACAAGCTGAAATTAACAAATATTCATGATTGCACTCTGTACAACATAATTTTGATTTAGATATAAATTTGATTTTTGTGTGTAATGGACTTTTCAAATAATTCTTTGGGGGGGCTATTAGTCAAGGGTCATCTTAACAAAAAACACATCAACATGCATATGTATATATTTTGATTGCTACCAACGTAGCCCAGGCATGTCAAAGATGAACGATTGTATAACAGAAACTAATCAAAGAAAGCTTAGAAAGAACTCCCATGTGCTGAGAGTATTGGAGACACATTAAATATAATTTGAAATTACTTAGCTGAAAACTAATTATGCAAATCAGAAAATTAATATGACCAGATTTGAGTGTAAAACTAATGAGGTCTGCGCAATGTAACAGAAAATCTATGTCTCCAAGTTTAATTGAAATGTGATTAGAACCAAAAAATTATGAATTATTATGCTTATTAGGGAATTAATATGAACAGATTTTTACCCCAAACTAATTAGGTTTGTACATTGTCCTAGAGCATCTTTGTACTAAGTTTCATTGAAATGGAATAATTAGTACTTTAGATATCAGTGTGAAAGCTTAAAATTGGTTAATTATGCAAATTAGGTAATTAATATGTACAGATTTTAACCCACAATTATTCAGGTCTGTCTATTGTCCTACAGCATCCATGTACATTCATTGATATGTGATGTATAGTACCTGAGATATCAGTGTGAAAGTTGGTTAATTATGCAAATTAGGTGATTAATATGCACAAATATTTACCGGAAACTAATTGGGTCTGCATAATTCTAGATTCATTGAAATGTGATGATTAGTACTTTAGATATCAGTAGAAAAGCTGAAAATTAATTATGCAAATTAGGTAATTAATATGCACAATTATTTACCCTAAAACTAATCAGGTCTCTGCATAGTCCTAAAGAATCTATGTACCAAGTTTCATTGAAATGCGATGATTAGTACTTGATATACTCGTGGAAATGCTGAAAATTAACTAATTATGCAAATTAGGTGATTAATATGCACAAATATTTATCGAAAACAATCAATCTCTGCATAGTCCTTGAGTATGTAAGTACCAAGTTTCATTGAAATGTAATGCTCACTACTTATATCAAATGCCGAAAATTAATTAATTATGCAAATTAGGTAATTAATATGTACTGATATTACCATAAAAACTATCAGGTCTGTGCAGTGTCATATGACATCTATGTACCAAGTTTCATTGAAATGTGATGATTAGTACTTATATCAAATGCTGAAAATTAATTAATTATGCAAATTAGGTAATTAATATGAACTGATATTACCATAAAAACTATCAGGTCTGTGCAGTGTCATATGACATCTATGTACCAAGTTTCATTGAAATGTGATAATTAGTACTTGAGATATCAGTGGAAAAAACGAAAATTGACTAATCATTATGCAAATTAGGTAATTAGTATCCACGGATTATTACCAAAAACTAATGAAAACCTAGCATTAGTTCAGAGCATGTATGTACAAAGTTTCATCAAAATCCAATGAGTGGTTGTTTAGATATCAGTGGAACAATCATGGAACAGCTAAAAATCAGCTAATTATCATGCAAATTAGGTAATTAATATGCACGGATTTTTACCAAAAACTAATCAAATCTGCGCATATGTTCAGAGCATCTATGTACCAAGTTTCATCAAAATCCAATGAGTGGTTGTTTAGATATCAGTGGAACAATCATGGAACAGCTAAAAATCAGCTAATTAACATGCAAATTAGGTAATTAATATGCACGGATTTTTACCAAAAACTAATCAAATCTGCGCTTATGTTCAGAGCATCTATGTACCAAGTTTCATCAAAATCCAATGAGTGGTTCTTTAGATATCAGTGGAACAGTCATAGAACAGCTAAAAATTAGCTAATTATCATGCAAATTAGGTAATTAACGAGCATGGATTTTTACCAAAACCAAATCAAATCTGCGCATTAGCCCAGGGCATCTATGCACCAAGTTTCATCTAAAACCGATGTGTGGTTCTTGAGATAGCAGTGGAACAGTCGGACACACATACACACATACACACACACACACATACAGACACACACAGACACACTAACTGCAAAGACTCCCATTATGTGCTTCGCACATGGGAGTCAAAAACCAGAGGTTGAATTACGCTTACCTTCATGGAACCATTGTTTACATCTACAACATTGGAGCATCTTCAAATACCATCTGAAGAAAAACAATGGCATGTTCGAGAAATGGTTGATTACATGTCCAAATGTTGATTTTTGGTGTATTTTGGAACAAAAATGGTCGCGAGTTGGCCAACGGTCAACCAAATCGAAAATAAATCAATGTGCACATATCTCTTATCATAACTTGTCTTTGTACCAGCTTTGAAGAAAATCTGTCCACCCATCTCTGAGAAATGATAACCGACGCACGCATAGACAGACGGAACCCAAAACATAAGTCCCAATTTGGGACTACAAGGACTAAAAAATTATAGTAATCTTGATTCCAGAATGAACATATCATGAAAACAGAAAAATAAAATGAATGTTCCAATATTCTGCAAAGAAAAGTGATGTGTGAAGTGTGTGTGGTCTCAAAGTTATGACTTTTATTTAACTTTACACCTACTGAGTGACAACAGACCTACCAAGTCACGAAGCTTACTATTTTCATAATTTATATTAATATTTACCGTAAAAACTTGACTAATTCGCGGTAGTAAAAATAATTATTTTTTCAAGTGCACGAATTAATAGCGTCAAAACGGAAATTATTGGTTTTTGGTGCGCGAATTAAACGAGTACTTTTAGATCGATTCAAAAAGAAGCCGTTTTCATAAATTTATTAGTGATTTGTTTTGTTTTCCAATGAACACGATTACGGGATGTTTTTTTAGTGCCTCTGAGACTCATGGCTAGCGACATTCATGGCGTATAGTCGGACAGAGAACACGCACTGCGTCAAGGACCACGCACCATGTTACACTTGAAATGAAACAGTGAAAAATGGCAAAGGTCACTCTGTACACAAACAAACAATGAACACGTGGCTACAAATTGGGACGCAATTGAACTTCAAGTACTTTAGCGAAACTTGTTGCGCGGTGATGCTGACATCAAGTGTGTGTTGACCGAAGTTTGACCCCAAGTCACGCACTGAACTGGCGCGTTACCTTAGCAACCTTTTTCTTTCGTGCCCCGCGCGTCAAACTAGTAAAATTGTTATTAATTATATCCGAAGGTACTGTAATTACACAACTTGTATGCAACTCTGTACTGGCTTGAATATATCAACGTCGTTTACTTAGTGCACTGCTTTTCTAATTACGCAAATTTGTTTACAATATTGTACCAGCTCTGAATATTTCAACTTCGTAATGTATTGCTTTCATGATAATTAGTTTTTTTTAACTATTGTTAGGGCACTGACCCGGGGTATTAGGTCTGTGAATATTTCAATATCACCGACTTGATAATGCGTTGCATTCGTAATAATTATGCAAACATAAACATACCATACGTCAAATTAAATTTTACTATAATATAATGAACTCTGGGTAGCGGACTTCGATCGCATTATTCACGTACATTTCGACTGAACTCTAATAACCACGTGTTTGAATTACGTGCGGCATTGGGCAATGACATCCAGAGTTCATGCACTGATATTTAAATTCGGGCCACCCAGCTTGACACAAATCAATATACATGTAGTTCATTTGTTCAAAGAATCTTTCAACTCTCACAAATACCATGGACGCGAAGAGTTAACTGGGGGTTAAATGAAAGGAAACGTCTTTCTTGGACAAAAAACATGTCAGTACAAGATTATGTGTGCAAGGTTAGTTTTATAGAAGGTACATGACCGCTTAACTCTGTGTTTTTACCGAATCCGGTATAATGAAATGTGACACGAGGTCAATTGTCCGACCAATCAAAAATGTCAATTTACGCACCATAGGGCGGTTAACTTAAATGACGTAATAGAATAATGGCGGACACATGGTCGATGCAACCCTGTGGACCAGCGACGAAAAAGCCATGTACCAAGCTTTCCATCACGGAAATTCGTAATCGATGTGCTGACCGATGGATATTTATCGACTAAGTAATAATCTTGCCCAACATCTGTAGTGTCGTGGGGGAATGATTTTTTTCACGTAAAATCTTTACCGAACCTAAACTGCTTGCTAACTGAAAGGCGGTGATGGCGGAGATCATCTGCGATTGCGGCGACACCAAATACTGATAACATAACATTATATGTATATTTTTAATGTTCATGCAATATATTCTGAGTTATCCATTTTATTCTGGCGCGCGAATTAATAGGATACAATTTTAAACATGTATTTGAACAACGCGAATTAAAAGGATACATTTAAAAATTAGCGTTCGAAAATAAAATGGGTGCGCGAACTAATAGAGACCGCGAATTAATCGAGTTTTTACGGTAATCAAATTTAAGTCAAGTTTGCGTAGCTTAGGGTTAATGAACCAAAGCTTCGCAAACATTTCCATGCAAGTCACAGGATATTCAATTTTTATTTAAACTCAATTGAAACGCAACCCTATATAGAGTTGAGTTTTAATCCAAACATAACGCAAATTTATTAAAAGTTAATCCAATGAGTGTTGTTACAACAATGATAAGTGTGTGTGAGGTTTGAATGTCATCAGCCAAGGTATAACCGAGATACAGGTGTGGACGTATGGACAGATGAACAGACAGATACAGTACAGTTCTTGCGGAAGTTTTGGCTTCACTTCAGCTTCACCTTCGCTTCAGCATCGCATCATTATGGCATTGTTATGGCTTCAGCATCGTTTCAATGTCGCGACATTAAAAAGTTAGGCGGTTATCGCTTCGCTTCATTGTGGCCTCATTATGGCGACAATGTAGCATCAGCATCGCTTCATCAAACAAAGAAGTACAGAACTCATTTCGCCCAACCTCTCGCCCGCTTCCGCTTTTCAATTGCTCGCTTTTGCGATCGCTTGTTGACTTTCCGCTTTATTTTCGACTGTGCAAAAATTCGGACTACTAACAATTTTCTGGTTTTCATAGATCACGGTTACTAGTTTAGTAACCGTGCATAGATGTTAAACAACCGTCAAAAGTTCAAATATTATTTTTTTTAACTTTGACCTAGATTTGGCTGGGATTGACTATTTTATTTTAAACAATATTCTGACGTGACGCACTGCTACAAAATGTATTTCAACAGAAGTACGACATGGTTGTCCGAGTTTCTTTTCCTGACTGTTGAGTTTACGATTTGTATAAATATTGTTACCGTATTTCCCCCAAGGAGAACACAAGCCGAAGGACCATGAAGCTAACTAGAAGTCCCACGCATATGGACTGAGTGAAAGAAAATATTTCTAAGGCTAAAATAAAATCTAATATCTCTTTGTGTATTTGTCAATTTTGCATATTTTTGATGTGACAGTATGTTCGTAAATATCTGGAAAAATCTCGTCTTTCGTTAATAATTTCATTTATTTGAAATGTCTACCGACCGTGTCCCAATAATTTGTTTGGAATATCGATCCCCGTTGGTTTCTCCAAACGGTCCCGACGTCCATTATTCAACACAATCAGCATTTATTTATCGTAATTCATGGGGATCATGTCCCGTAATTTGCGGGCTGTAAAACCAAATAATTAAACATGTACTATTTATTATATATATTTTTTTTACCTCGTGAAACTACAAGACAGCGTAGAGTTGTCGCGGTGAAACAGTCGCCTTGAAATCGATGGAACTTCAATTATCCATTTCTCGCCTTGAAAACAAATTTAAAAAAATCCGAAGAGCATCGGGAGATATATTATTAACCAGTCTTACCAATCACTAGCTTTATTTTATTCAAATCCATAAAATTCACAAGTTTTTCGACATTTGTTGGCAACTTCCGTGCTAAAAATGGTTGAAAATGTGGGTGTGGTTCTCTCGCAAAGTCCCGTTGATAATACGGACAAATATGGTTCTGTGACCCAGGTCGTGCTCCGATCAGGTGACTCTATGCCAATCAATGATGTTGTAACAAAGCATATTTGACGCTAATTGAAGGGTCGTACTGTCGATTCACTGTGCTGTGACAGGCTTCACAATCATTCACTGAAAAACATCGGTATATTTTGACAAACTGCTGGGATTTGACCTCAGTTCAAAAAAAGAAAAAAAGAAAAACTGGGCGGAGATACAAATCAGTTTTGCAAGTTGGGAAATAAGGTAAACCAGATTGGGGTCGATGATATTCAGTATCGAAGGACTTCCGTGTGTATAATGAGTTTCAAATTGTTCATCGACTGGTCACCAAATATTTACAGCTACAACTAAATGAACACTTTTTTTCTGAAGCCCAATAAATTATTTCTGCACGTCAAGTGCTATTCGATTTTTTACCAGGCCTGTGGCTCGTTTTTATTCGAAAATATTTTGTTGTGAGAATACTTTTAAAGTATGTATAGATTGAGCTCAGGTCACTGATCGTGACTTAATTTTGAAAATTGGATGTAAAATTTTATCAGACCGACGCCACCACAGCCATCCAATCATAGTTGGAAATGTACGCACTTGTTTTGGAACTTTGTATCAAGATGGCAGGCGTGTATTAGTAGTCCGGGCATGGGATCGGACTCGGCTAAAGCTAAACGAAACACAGAAAAATACCACCAAAATGAGGAATCTGAATCTGTTCTCTTACCAGCAAATAAAATGAACGAAAATAAGGTAATTTTATTACAAGAACAGTTTCATTTCGTATGCCAAATTGTGTTGTTTCCGAACGACGATTGCTTCGTGTGATTTAAATTTATCACGATTTTCCTTGCAGTCAATATGACGCTCGTCACCTTGCAGATTGCAATATACTTCACATAGTTTTTGGTACCCAATACTCGCAATATTAAAAAATTTAAGATATCTTTTTAAAATGTCATTTTACTCTTGGTCATATTATTTTATTCCCCTTACTGCTTTGAATTTCAAATCGATTACATATCGAACTTCTGTACATGTGTTTTTTCTCTACTGCCTTTCCATGTGAAAATAATGAGGTCATACTCATGTCACAATACTTTGAAGCTGATGCCATGTTGATGCCATGAGACTGCGAAGCTGAGGCCACGGTGATGCCTCAAAATAAGAGAGGCGAACACAGCTTCAATTTTCAATGACGCGAAGCTGATGCACAATGATGCGATGCTGAGGCGACAATGAAGCCATGCGTATGCGACAATGATGCCACAAAAGCCAAAGCTTCCGCGAGAACTGTACTGTAGATAGATAGATAGATAGACAGTTGTGAAATCATAGTTTTTTGACTACATTAATACAAGAAATAAAACATGTATGATTAAGATAGAGGTACTTACTCCCCAGGGCCTCCACAATAACAGTAACACTGTTGTGTATTGTTTCTATGGCTACCATCCCAGGATAATGCTTTGAGACTATAGGGCAGTGATTTCTTCATATCTTGGAACATTTTGGCATTGGGTCCTTTCTTTGAGGCACCACCAATCTTGACAGAGGTAGCAAACACACACTGTCTGCAATGCCATTGTACATCAGGTTTGAGTACATCATCACCTATCACTGGTCTGTGACATGTCTGGTGATAACCTATAGTTAAACATAGAGAGACCATGAAAACCTTTCCCATATATTAAAGAAATCAAATTATTTTAGATGTAATATGCACAATCACAATAAATGCATGCTGAAAGCACATTCTAATTTGGTTTCAATGAAGGCTCTGGCTACCACACCACCATAATACAGCCTGGTGTTATGAACAACAGGACCCTGCATTATACATGTATATACAAAAAGGCACAATCTTATATGCACTTTGCACAGTGTTATATGCACAACACAGCTCAGTTTTATTCACAATATATCTCCCACTGTTCTGCACATGTACATAAATAATAATAATAGTAGTAATACAAGTTGGATTATACCATTACTTTGCGGGACTAACTGGCTGCTCTCTGGAGTTGTTTTATTGTTAGGTCAGTACATGCATATGTGAAAAATAAGAGCACAAAACATTTCCTATATACTGATACATCATAATGTAATTTTTTCCAATTCAGTAAATTTTGAACAAAAATCACAATTTACCACAAACTATCTCAATTTACCACAAACTAATGACAAAGAGCATAAAGGTGGGTTATACCATTACTTGGTATGGGTATGGTAGCTAGAGTTACCAAATACTGACCTAAATTGCATCTATCACAGATAACAATTTCATTTGGTGATTCTGATGATCCTTCCTGACATACTGTACAAATAATATCACCACAGTGATCAGGACCTGCAAAATAAAGAACAAAGAAGTTCCATTGGTTAGTTGTTGGTCATGTGACACATGAACTGAAGAAGTCTTGTAAATTGCGACCCCAGCACTAAACAGCAAAACAAATCTGCATTTCTATAAATCCTAATGCAAATTAGGTTGTCTATGAAAAAGCTGGTTCATGTTCAACCCTGTGGCAATTCATATTGACAAAGCATATACTGTAAAATATTTATTTATTAGTGCTTGGTATCTATTATTGCTATTTTCACTGAAAAGATGATTCAGAGAAAATAAAATGCAGCTTTTTTCCCCATACTTTACATTCAACTCATTAATCAAAGAAAGCTTAGAAAGAACTCCCGTGTGCTGAGAGTATTGAAGACACATTAAAAATTAATTCAAAATTACTTGTACATGAGATATTGATGGAAAAGCGAAAACTAATTATGTAAATCAGGTAACTAATATGAACAGAACAGAACAAAAAAATTATGAATTATTATGCCAATTAGAGAATTAATATGAACAAATTTTAACCCAAAATTAATCAGACCTGTCTATTGTTCTAGAGCATTTATGTACCAAATTTTATTCAAATGTGATGATCAGTAATTGAGATATCAGTGTTAATTAATTATGTTAATTCGGAGATTAATAAGCATAAATATTTACCAAAAACTAATTGGGTTTCTGCATAGTTCTCTTTAAAAGTTTCATTAAAATCCAATTTGTGGTTCTTTATATATCAGTGGAACATTATGCAAATTAGGTAATTAATATCAAATTAAAACTAATCAGGTCTCTGCATAATCCTAGAAGATCTATGCAGCAAGTCTCATTGAAATATGATGATTACTACTTGATATATCAAAAGTTGAAAATTAATTAATTACGCAAATTAGCTAATTAATATATACTGATATTACCCTAAAAACTATCAGGTCTGTGCAGTGTCCTATGACATCTATGTACCAAATTTCATTGAAATGTAATGATTACTACTTGAAATATCAAAAGCTGAAAATTAATTAATTATGCAAATTAGGTAATTAATATGTACTCATATTACCCTAAAAACAAGTCATTTTCAATGACACGTCCCCGTTCCGTTCATATTTGAGTGACATATACATTCAAAGCAGATCATGACCGAAATGCACCTGCATATGTACAACACATTGTGCTAAATCTGAACAAAATCCATCCATGCATGACTGAGATCCGGTTCTGGAATTGTGAAAATATGTGATTTTGATGCATTTTCGGCCATAAAATGGCCATCATTCCGCTATTGTTAAGCAGATCATGAAACAAATGCACATATCTATTTGTGACATGATGTACCATGTGTGTGTGAAGTTTGAACTTGATCAATCCAGACATGTCTTGGATACGGATCCAGAACTGAATTCTTTAACAAAATGGCCGCCAGTCGGCCATTTCGAACTTGATCCGAAAAAAAAAAAGACGTGCATCAAGGTCCTATTATGTTTAATGTATGTACCAAATTTGAACAAAATCCATCCATGCATAACTGAGATACAGGTCCGGAATGGTGAAAATGTGCGATTTCAATGCATTTTCGGCCTTAAAGCGGCCCCCATTTGGCTATCGTTAATGAGATCATGAAACAAATGCACATACATATTTGTGACATGATGTACCTTGTGTGTGTGAAGTTTGAACTTGATCAATCCAGACATGTCTCGGATACGGATCCAGAACTGAATTCTTTAAAACAAAATGGCCGCCAGTCGGCTATTTTGAACTTGATCCGAAAAAAAAAATGACGTGCATCAAGGTCCTATTATGTTTAATGTATGTACCAAATTTGAATGAAATCCGTCCATGCATAACTGAGATCCGGGTCCGGAATGGTGAAAATGTGCGATTTCAATGCATTTTCGGCCTTAAAGCGGCCGCCATTTGGCTATCGTTAATGAGATCATGAAACAAATGCACATACATATTTGTGACATGATGTACCTTGTGTGTGTGAAGTTTGAACTCGATCAATCCAAGCATGTCTCAGATACGGATCCAGAACTGAATTCTTTAAAACAAAATGGCCGCCAGTCGGCCATTTCGAACCCGATCCAAAAAAAAAAATGACGTGCATCAAGGTCCTATTATGTTTAATGTATGTACCAAATTTGAACAAAATCCGTCCATGCATAACTGAGATCCGGGTCCGGAATGGTGAAAATGTGCGATTTTGATGCATTTTCGGCCTTAAAATGGCCGCTATTCGGCTATCGTTAATCGGATCATGAAAAAAATGCATGTGCATATGTCCCATATAAGGTGTGATGTATGAGTGAAGTTTGAACTTAATCGGTCCATGCATGTTCGAGATACAGGTGATCACGGACGCACGGACGCACACAGGGCAAAACATAAGTCCCCGTTTTCGGACTGCGTCCGAACGGGGACTAACTATCAGGTCTGTGCAGTGTCCTATGACATCTATGTACCAAGTGTCATTGAAATGTGATGATCACTACTTGAAATATCAAAAGTTGAAAATTAATTAATTATGCAAATTAGCTAATTAATATATACTGATATTACCGTAAAAACTATCAGGTCTGTGCAGTGTCCTATAACATCTATGTACAAAATTTAATTGAAATGTGATGATTACTACTTGAAATATCAAAAGCTGAAAATTAATTAATTATGCTAATTAGGGAATTAATATGTACTCGTATTACCCAAAAAACTATCAGGTCTGTGCAGTGTCCTATGACATCTATGTACCAAGTGTCATTGAAATGTGATGATTACTACTTGAAATATCAAAAGCTGAAAATTAATTAATTATGCAAATTAGCTAATTAATATATACTGATATTACCCTAAAAACTATCAGGTTTGTGCAGTGTCCTATGACATCTATGTACCAAGTTTCACTGAAATGTGACAATTACTACAGAAATATCAAAAGCTGAAAATTAATTAATTATGCTAATTAGGTAATTAATATGTACTCGTATTACCCTAAAAACTATCAGGTCTGTGCAGTGTCCTATGAAATTTATGTACCAAGTGTCATTGAAATGTGATGATTACTACTTGAAATATCAAAAGCTGAAAATTAATTAATTATGCAAATTAGCTAATTAATATATACTGATATTACCCTAAAAACTGTCAGGTCTGTGCAGTGTCCTATGACATCTATGTACCAAGTTTCATTGAAATGTGATGATTAGTACTTGAGATATCAGTGGAAAAGACGAAAATTGATTAATCATTATGCAAATTAGGTAATTAATATTGCACAGATTTTTACCCAAAACTCATCAAATCTGCGCATTAGTTTGGAGCATCTGTGTGCCAAGTTTCATCAAAATTCAATGAGTGGTTCTTTAGATATCAGTGGAACAGTCATGGAACAGCTAAAAATCAGCTGATTATCATGCAAATTAGGTAATTAATATGCATGGATTTTTACCAAAACCTAATCAAATCTGCGCATTGGCCCAGAGCATCTATGCACCAAGTTTCATCAAAAACTGATGTATGGTTCTTGAGAACACACACACACGCACGCACGCGCACACGCACGCACGCACGCACACACGCGCACACACACACACACACACACACACACACACTAACTGCAAAGACTCCCTTTTTGTGCTTCGCACACGGGAGTCAAAAATCATTGAAAATATATTCCATACAAAACACCCAAAAAGTCTTTTCACCGAAAATTAATTCCAGCTAAAATAATGTATAACAGTAATACATGTTTTGTGCATTTCTTAATAAAGTTATTATCATTTCTGTTTATGCAATTAAACACTTGCAAGGACACACCCACTGTGTCCTGTGATGCTATTGATTAACACTGACACACACTTCTACGCACCCACTGTGTTCTGTGATGCTATTCATTAACACTGACAAACACTTCCAAGAACCCACTGCATTCTGTGATGCTATTGGTTAGAATTGACAAACACTTTCAAACTCCGACTGTGTTCTATGATGTTATTGGTTAGAATTGACAAACACTCCCAAGCACCCACTGCATTCTGTGATGCTATTGGTTAACAATGACAAACACTTCCAAGCACCCACTGTGTTCTATGATGTTATTGGTTAGAATTGACAAACACTTTCAAACACCCACTGTGTTCTATGATGTTATTGGTTAGAATTGACAAACACTTCCAAGCACTCACTGTGTCCTGTGATGCTATTGGTTAGAATTGACAAACACTTTCAAACTCCGACTGTGTTCTATGATGTTATTGGTTAGAATTGACAAACACTCCCAAGCACCCACTGCATTCTGTGATGCTATTGGTTAACACTGACAAACACTTCCAAGAACCCACTGTGTTCTATGATGTTATTGGTTAGAATTGACAAACACTTCCAAGCACTCACTGTGTCCTGTGATGCTATTGTTAGAATTGACAAACACTTCCAAACACCCACTGTGTTCTATGATGTTATTGGTTAGAATTGACAAACACTTTCAAACTCCGACTGTGTTCTATGATGTTATTGGTTAGAATTGACAAACACTCCCAAGCACCCACTGCATTCTGTGATGCTATTGGTTAACAATGACAAACACTTCCAAGCACCCACTGTGTTCTATGATGTTATTGGTTAGAATTGACAACCACTTCCAAGAACCCACTGTGTTCTATGATGTTATTGGTTAGAATTGACAAACACTTCCAAGCACCCACTGTGTTCTATGATGTTATTGGTTAGAATTGACAACCACTTCCAAGAACCCACTGTGTTCTATGATGCTTTTGGTTAGAATTGACAAACACTTTCAAACACCCACTGTGTTCTGTGATGTTATTGGTTAGAATTGACAAACATTTCCAAGCACCCACTGTGTTCTATGATGTTATTGGTTAGAATTGACAAACATTTCCAAGCACCCACTGTATTCTGTGACGCTATTGGTTAGAACTGACAAACACTTCCAAGCACCAACTGTGTTCTATGTTATTGGTTAACACTGACAAACACTTCCAAGAACCCACTGCATTCAGTGATACTATTGGTTAACACTGACAAACACTTCCAAGCACCCACTGCATTCTGTGATGCTATTGGTTAACACTGACAAACACTTCCAAGAACCCACTGTGTTCTATGATGTTATTGGTTAGAATTGACAAACACTTCCAAGCACTCACTGTGTCCTGTGATGCTATTGTTAGAATTGACAAACACTTCCAAACACCCACTGTGTTCTATGATGTTATTGGTTAGAATTGACAAACACTCCCAAGCACCCACTGCATTCTGTGATGCTATTGGTTAACAATGACAAACACTTCCAAGCACCCACTGTGTTCTATGATGTTATTGGTTAGAATTGACAACCACTTCCAAGAACCCACTGTGTTCTATGATGTTATTGGTTAGAATTGACAAACACTTCCAAGCACCCACTGTGTTCTATGATGTTATTGGTTAGAATTGACAACCACTTCCAAGAACCCACTGTGTTCTATGATGCTTTTGGTTAGAATTGACAAACACTTTCAAACACCCACTGTGTTCTGTGATGTTATTGGTTAGAATTGACAAACATTTCCAAGCACCCACTGTGTTCTATGATGTTATTGGTTAGAATTGACAAACATTTCCAAGCACCCACTGTATTCTGTGACGCTATTGGTTAGAACTGACAAACACTTCCAAGCACCAACTGTGTTCTATGTTATTGGTTAACACTGACAAACACTTCCAAGAACCCACTGCATTCAGTGATACTATTGGTTAACACTGACAAACACTTCCAAGAACCCACTGCATTCTGTGATGCTATTGGTTAACAATGACAAACACTTCCAAGCACACACTGTGTTCTATGATGTTATTGGTTAGAATTGACAAACATTTCCAAGCACCCACTGTATTCTGTGACGCTATTGGTTAGAACTGACAAACACTTCCAAGCACCAACTGTGTTCTATGTTATTGGTTAACACTGACAAACACTTCCAAGAACCCACTGCATTCAGTGATACTATTGGTTAACACTGACAAACACTTCCAAGAACCCACTGTGTTCTATGATGTTATTGGTTAACACTGACAAACACTACCAAGAACCAACTGCATTCTGTGATACTATTGGTTAACACTGACAAACACTTCCAAGAACCCACTGTGTTCTATGATGTTATTGGTGAGAATTGACAAACACTTCCAAACACCCACTATGTTCTATGATGTTATTGGTTAAAGGGGAACTAAATAGAGCCTATTTTGGTGTTTGTATTTATCAAGTTATGTATATTGATTATAAATTTGAAAAAAAAAATTAAACAAAATGATTATCTTCAGAGTTATGATGATTTAAAAATGTGAAACCATAAACCTGCGAAGGACTTCCGTTTGCGCCATCTTGCCATAAAAAAACGCCCTCATGAGGTATAAACAGGTAAGGTAACAAAGCATGATGACGAAATAGTATCTGATTAAATACAAGTCATTGTCAATGACATAGTCCCCGTCAAATAATTGGCTCATAATGCAACCCATTGCCAACTATAAAGTATGCAGTATATTTACAATATAATGATGACAAATAATGGCAGAACAAGAAAACTCAACGACTCTACAATATCTCCCTTTCGCAAAACAAAGTGACTATTTATTCTCAGAAAAATAGGCTTTTCTTTCAAAAATGATCAACCTAAGCATAGATCATCTATCATCTGCTTGACAATGGGGTAAGAAATAGAATAATAATGCAATCAAATTTATTATTTAAAGTTGGCGAGTGTTTTGCTACTTTGTAGTAGAAAGAATGAAATGGTTCAGTTGACTGGCTGGCACTAAATGGTAAGGTCAAATTGATCTTTGGTGTTACAAGACATGAAATGTCACAGTCCCCGTTATTTGATTATAAAGTAGTACAAGGAACATCTGCAAACAGGTGAATGAATATGTACTCTATGTGGGTACAACTCATCATAAAGTGATTTCCCATAATCTAGTTTTGTACTGACAACTAAAAACTTCCACTGACCCATGTTCAGAATCTCAGAGTACACAAGTGCAACAAAACTATTTGTCATACATGTATACTTGCTCAAGAAACTGCATTCATAAATCTGAGTGAACCTTGATGTACATGACTTCTTTGTTAATCAGGTCTTAGTATATTACCAGGACCTGGGTTTGTTTCAACATCACCACTGGGCATCAGAATCATTCTCATGTTGTCAAATACAATTTTTTATTAATACAGTAAGGTTTATTATTTAAAATGTATTCATTGTACATAGAACAACATCTGTTAATTTGAACAATTGTAAAAGCTATGTTTTCAGAGCAAGTACATGTAATACAGTGTAATTAAGGAAGCCAGTAAAGGTTGGTCTGCTCATAACCTTCAATGGAGAAGTAACAATAATTGTTTGAAGTCTTTTTAGTGCAGTGATATTATTGCATTTCATCATTATTAATGGGTATAAAATACTGTAAACCATTTAATTTTCACTTCTAGATATATTCAGGATTCTATGAAATTTCAATAAAGTCCCTGACACTCCATGTTGTAGGAACCCAGAAAAAATTGCCTTGCAAAATTGAAGCAGTTCACAGCACCACTGTAAAAAAAAAAAGTTTAAAATGAGTATTGTTAAAGATATACACATGTGGGTTCATAAGACATATGTACCAATCTGAGCGGTTCTAGAGATTAGTATCACAAGATTTTACTCTCTGTGATTCAATATCAGCCCTATGTATAACGCTGTGTTGATCAGGCGAACTAATTGACAATGGCCCTACAGGTATCGCTATGCAATCACAGTAGTTTTGTATTCTTCTTGCATTTCGACCATGGAAAAATATTTGTTTTTGAGAGTGGCCGAATTATTAGAAGAAAAACAGAAACTATTTTTTTTTAGTATAAATTCTAGTAACTGAAATGCAGGATTGGTAAAGAACAAGACAATAAGCAAGATTGATAAACCTTCAGCGAGCACTCCTGAAATTTCAGATCATTGGTACCATGTTTTTGGATACATTCAATAAAATTGGGTTATTTATTTGATGTAACGAAACATGCATTCACAGCAGACGGAAATTCGTTTGAGATGTTACTGGATTTTTGTATTCAGTTTTCCATTTCAACCACCATCATCACTTAGTATAAAGCTGAGATCATGCATAAATGCACAGTGTAGTGCCACCAGAAAACCAATTGCTTGAGAATATTTTGCACCATTACACCATTTCAAATATTATATTAATTCACAGACAACAAAATAAAGATTTCAATAACATATTAGTTTTCCCACAGTTGATGATTGTATGGCAATTACATGGCTTCACCAGTTTTACTCTGGAAGAAGTTGGAAACAGATAACAGGAAGGGGCTACATGGCTACATCTTTCTTTTTTTAATTTGAATCAAGCATGATTTTTAATTTTTTTTTTTTTTACAAATGTCTATTTCAGGGCAACAGAAACAAAAACAATAAATGTGTAGGTAGGCATTTTAACAATTGCACAATTAATATTGGATGAAAACGTCATTACCGATATAAATCATAATTCTGTTCAAATTAAAAATAAGATCACATTTAATTTAGTCAGTTTTCATAATTAAATACATAATAACATGTACTTATAAATTTGAATAAGGTTCAACGGCTTTTTCATTTAGTGCCAGTTTATACACCATAAAACTTCTGGTTTAGGTGTCACACTCAAAGAGTGAAAGGCCTTTGGTTTGGCATCGCGAAATGTTGGAATTGAATCCCCCCAAAAATTCAGTAAAGTTTACGAAAAGTAAAGTATTTTCTAAAAGAAGTTTCGAATAAATACAAACACGAATACATTGCTTAGTTGTTACATGGAGGGGTTTATAGTTCCATGGTTGTTAGTACCGGTAGCAAATGATCACGGTAGCACAATCTGGTCATTCTGTGTTTCGCAAGTGAATAACTTACTTGTTTTCGAAGTATTGCAATTGTTTATTATTATTCAGTAATGATTATAATACGCACAAAAAAATAATTCGTTGAATTTTTATGAATTGGAAGTAATATTCAACTTAGTTTCATCGTAAACGAATGATTTCGGTCGAATGTAAATGCGATGCGATATCCGCCATGTTATTTCAGTACACGTGGTCATTTAAATATGTTAATGACGGCTCAGTGACCTCGTGGTGAACGCAACAGGGGATTCACCGATGTTTAGCAAGATCTTTATGCTTTGATTTTGACGGGGAAAACGGCATGATTTTTTTTAAATCGAAAAATTAGTTGTTTTCAAAAAATAAACTGAGCATTCAAAGAACAATTTAACATTGTTCACAGAAATAACAGCCCATTGTCGAAACGAAGCTTACCCATTCACGCTATTCACAATAAACATCATACTCTTGAATAGGTGTCAATGACTACGGTAAAATATAAATTAGACTCTTTTAGGCATCAGGAGTGAATGAAATATCCAAAACATTAAAACAAAAACTGCCGAAAAAACGGGCGATTTCACGGTCCGTTCACAGACTGTGGTCTGTTGCAGACTGCTCGACCGACCATCCATACACGTGTTGTCACTGTACATCCGCCATGTTGAATCGCTCAAGATCGCCAAAATCTTCATTGCAACTAACAGTTCAATGCTCACAACATAAAAAATACGAATATAATCATAGGCAACCTGCTATTATATCATGAATAAATTGATCGACACAGGGAAATTCGTCCCCCCCCCCCCCCCCCCGAGTTGTGAATATTTCGGAAATCGCTACACAAGCAAAAGACCGGAAAACGATTTACCGGTACTTGAAAACTATGTCCTCGTGAATTAATCGTTCGTGTACAATAATTTGACAGGGTATACAATTCACAAACTAGTTTCGTAGATTAGAGACAATTGTTTGCTTTTTTTGGTTTTTCACAAGAAAATAAAGCTGGCAATCATCATAATATTCACGTCCGTACGTCACAAAATGTACACCAATCGTACCCCAATAAACTGGAAAACTTACCTTTGCAAACACGTCTCTTATGCCGCCTTCTTGAAGTTCTTGAAATCAAATAAAGTTACTAGTTCTTCTAGTAACGAGTGAATGAGACCACTGAGTCGAACAGAATACATGTATAAACAGTACTATAATAAATTGCACGCAATGGAGAAATCACGTGCCGTAATAACAGCAGCCTTACTCACAGATCTAATCTACTGTAAAATATTTTATTTCAGCTGGAATTATCATTCGCTGAAAAGACTTTTTCTGGGTGTTTTGTATTGAATTTATTTTCATTGATTTTTGACAAGTTGACCGTAAAATATAAGAAAAGGGTATATTCGCTGGATTTTATTTTAACTGAAACATTCCTTCAGCGAAAATAGCAAAAAAATGTTGCAAGCAAAAATAAAGTATTTTACAGTAATTAATTTATTCTGAGCATGCGCAGACGTTTTGTCAATGTTGCCGGGAGAGGCAATTTTTGATAAAATCATGAAAAAGACCCACTTGGGATTTTCAGATCTGGGAAAAAAATTACGTGCATACTCGGAGGGGACATGTTCATCAACCTGCCAAGTTTCACTGATATCTGCTGTAGAATTTCTGAGAAAATGTTGGAGACGGAATTATGGACATAACCTGAATTATTAGTCCCCTTTTCAGGCTGCGCCTGAACGGGGACTAATAAGCAACTTAGGGAGCCATAGCTGGCTGGACTGGTGAATTGACTTCTAGTCTAGGTTGTTTCGACTTTTACAAGCATATCAACATACAAACATTATGGATGTGCGATTGATTGAGACAGGCATTTTGTTTTGTTTTTTGTCTAACTGTCTAATAAATGCTGTTTCCAGTACTGCACTGTGCGGCGTGCAAATTATTCAAAGTATGGATGCTGGAGTATGCAATCTTGAGTTCGTAGGGTGGTGGTGGAAACATTTTCGTCCATGTATTCACGGGGCTGCACTGGCAAATCATGGGACAAGTGTCACAGGAACACCAAGCAGATTGTTCACAGACTTCCGTGTAATTTGAAATAAAACTTTCATCCGAACAAGGGGCATCATCGACGATATACTCTCATCACTCACTGACACTGGACTGATCTGAATCGTCACAGTATACCGTACTTTCCTGATCATAAGCCCGGAGGCATGAACACGTAAAGGAAAAGTAAGGGATGAGCTTGTACTCGAGGACCAACTCAGAAAAAATGATTTTGTTTTGGGGTTAAACACTGTAACCATCTTGCAAACAACAAATATTCTTTCACCACGCCGGGCTCGAGAAAATAATACTTATTTTTGAAAAACAAGCAGCCTATCGGCTGAGATAGCTCCGCTGTTAGCAATGCACATTTCAATTAAAGAACTGAAGACATCATCATAGAAAATGAACAATATGTATAGTATCAAAGCAATCGGACTTACAGTTTTTAACAAGAAGTCGAAAATATCACTTTTTACCAAAAATGACAAAAATATTCACCAAAATTAGAGAATTGAAGATATCATCACAAAATGAACAAATCTGAGAGAGGTCCACATGTAGTACCTATATATGTAATATCAAAGCAATCAGACTATTAGTTTTTTACAAGAAGTCAAAAATATCACTTTTTACCAAAAATGACAAAAATATTCACCAAAATTATAGAATCGAAGATATCATCACGAAATGAACAAATCTGAGAAAGGTCTACATGTAGTATCTAAATATGTAATATCAAAGCAATCAGACTATTGGTTTTTTACAAGAAGTCGAAAATATCACTTTTTACCAAAAATGACAAAAATATTCACCAAAATTATAGAATCGAAGATATCATCACGAAACGAACAAATCTGAGAAAGGTCTACATGTAGTATCTAAATATGTAATATCAAAGCAATTGAACTTTTGGTTTTTAACAAGAAGTCGAAAATATCACTTTTTACCAAAAATTACAAAAATATTCACCAAAATTAGAGAATTGAAGATACCATCACAAAATGAACAAATCTGAGAGAGGGCCACATGTAGTACCTATATATGTAATATCAAAGCAATCAGACTATTGGTTTTTTACAAGAAGTCGAAAATATCACTTTTTACCAAAAATGACAAAAATATTCACCAAAATTATAGAATCGAAGATATCATCACGAAACGAACAAATCTGAGAAAGGTCTACATGTAGTATCTAAATATGTAATATCAAAGCAATTGAACTATTGGTTTTTAACAAGAAGTCGAAAATATCACTTTTTACCAAAAATTACAAAAATATTCACCAAAATTAGAGAATTGAAGACATCATCACAAAATGAACAAATCTGAGAGAGGTCCACATGTAGTACCTATATATGTAATATCAAAGCAATCAGACTATTGGTTTTTTACAAGAAGTCGAAAATATCACTTTTTACCAAAAATGACAAAAATATTCACCAAAATTATAGAATCGAAGATATCATCACAAAATGAACAAATCTGAGAGAGGTCCACATGTAGTACCTATATATGTAATATCAAAGCAATCGGACTTGTGGTTTTTAACAAGAAGTCGAAAATAACACTTTTTACCAAAAATTACAAAAATATTCACCAAAATTAGACAATTGAAGATATCATCACGAAATGAACAAATCTGAGAGAGGTTCACATGTAGTACCTATATATGTAGTATCAAAGCAATTGGACTATTAGTTTTTTACAAGAAGTCAAAAATATCACTTTTTACCAAAAATGACAAAAATATTCACCAAAATTGTAGAATCGAAGATATCATCACGAAATGAACAAATCTGAGAGAGGTTCACATGTAGTACCTATATATGTAGTATCAAAGCAATTGGACTATTAGTTTTTTACAAGAAGTCAAAAATATCACTTTTTACCAAAAATGACAAAAATATTCACCAAAATTATAGAATCGAAGATATCATCACGAAACGAACAAATCTGAGAAAGGTCTACATGTAGTATCTAAATATGTAATATCAAAGCAATTGAACTATTGGTTTTTAACAAGAAGTCGAAAATATCACTTTTTACCAAAAATTACAAAAATATTCACCAAAATTAGACAATTGAAGATATCATCACGAAATGAACAAATCTGAGAGAGGTTCACATGTAGTACCTATATATGTAGTATCAAAGCAATTGGACTATTAGTTTTTTACAAGAAGTCAAAAATATCACTTTTTACCAAAAATGACAAAAATATTCACCAAAATTGTAGAATCGAAGATATCATCACGAAATGAACAAATCTGAGAGAGGTTCACATGTAGTACCTATATATGTAGTATCAAAGCAATTGGACTATTAGTTTTTTACAAGAAGTCAAAAATATCACTTTTTACCAAAAATGACAAAAATATTCACCAAAATTGTAGAATCGAAGATATCATCACGAAATGAACAAATCTGAGAGAGGTTCACATGTAGTACCTATATATGTAGTATCAAAGCAATTGGACTATTAGTTTTTTACAAGAAGTCAAAAATATCACTTTTTACCAAAAATGACAAAAATATTCACCAAAATTATAGAATCGAAGATATCATCACAAAATGAACAAATCTGAGAGAGGTCCACATGTAGTACCTATATATGTAATATCAAAGCAATCGGACTTGTGGTTTTTAACAAGAAATCGAAAATATCACTTTTTACCAAAAATTACAAAAATATTCACTAAAATTAGAGAATTGAAGATATCATCACGAAATGAACAAATCTGAGAGAGGTTCACATGTAGTACCTATATATGTAGTATCAAAGCAATTGGACTATTAGTTTTTTACAAGAAGTCAAAAATATCACTTTTTACCAAAAATGACAAAAATATTCACCAAAATTGTAGAATCGAAGATATCATCACGAAATGAACAAATCTGAGAAAGGTCTACATGTAGTATCTAAATATGTAATATCAAAGCAATTGAACTATTGGTTTTTAACAAGAAGTCGAAAATATCACTTTTTACCAAAAATTACAAAAATATTCACCAAAATTAGAGAATTGAAGACATCATCACAAAATGAACAAATCTGAGAGAGGTCCACATGTAGTACCTATATATGTAATATCAAAGCAATCGGACTTGTGGTTTTTAACAAGAAGTCGAAAATATCACTTTTTACCAAAAATTACAAAAATATTCACCAAAATTAGACAATTGAAGATATCATCACGAAATGAACAAATCTGAGAGAGGTTCACATGTAGTACCTATATATGTAGTATCAAAGCAATTGGACTTGCGGTTTTTAACAAGAAGTCGAAAATATCACTTTTTACCAAAAATGATAAAAATATTCGCCAAAATTAGAGAATTAAAGAAATCATTACAAAATGAACAAATCTGAGAGAGGTCCACATGTAGTACCTATATATGTAATATCAAAGCAATTGCACTTGCGGTTTTTAACAAGAAGTCGAAAATATCACTTTTTACCAAAAATGACAAAAATATTCACCAAAATTAGAGAATTGAAGATATCAACATGAAATGAACAAACCTAAGAGAGGTCTACCCAAGGTACATATACACCAAGTATCAAAGCATTCAGGCTTGTAGTTTTCAAGAAGAAGTCAAACAAGCAGCCTGTCGGCTGAGATAGCTCCGCTGTTAGCAATGCACATGGCAATTAAAGAACAGAAGATATCATTAGAAAATGAACAAATCTGAGAGAGGTCCACATGTAGTACCTATATGTATAATATATCAAAGCAATTGGACTTGCGGTTTTCAACAAGAAGTCGAAAATATCACTTTTTACCAAAAATTACAAAAATATTCATCAAAATTAGAGAATTAAAGATATCATTATGAAATGAACAAATCTGAGAGAGGTCCACATGTAGTACCTATATATGTAATATCAAAGCAATTGGACTTGCGGTTTTCAACAAGAAGTCGAAAATATCACTTTTTACCAAAAATTACAAAAATATTCACCGAAATTAGAGAATTAAAGATATCATTACAAAATGAACAAATCTGAGAGAGGTCCACATGTAGTACCTATATATGTAATATCAAAGCAATTGGACTTGCGGTTTTCAACAAGAAGTCGAAAATATCACTTTTTACCAAAAATTACAAAAATATTCACCAAAATTAGAGAATTAAAGATATCATTACAAAATGAACAAATCTGAGAGAGGTCCACATGTAGTACCTATATATGTAATATCAAAGCAATTGGACTTGCGGTTTTCAACAAGAAGTCGAAAATATCACTTTTTACCAAAAATTACAAAAATATTCACCAAAATTAGAGAATTGAAGATATCATTACAAAATGAACAAATCTGAGAGAGGTCGACATGTAGTACCTATATATGTAATATCAAAGCAATTGGACTTGCGGTTTTCAACAAGAAGTCGAAAATATCACTTCTTACCAAAAATGACAAAAATATTCACCAAAATTAGAGAATTAAAGATATCATTACAAAATAAACAAATCTGAGAGAGGTCCACATGTAGTACCTATATATGTAATATCAAAGCAATTGCACTTGCGGTTTTCAACAAAAAGTCGAAAATATCACTTTTTACTAAAAATAACAAAAATATTCACCAAAATTAGAAAATTGAAGATATCATCATGAAATGAACAAATCTGAGAGAGGTCTACCCAAGGTACATATACACCAAGTATCAAAGCATTCAGGCTTGTAGTTTTCAAGAAGAAGTCGAAAAAGTAAAACATTGACACGGACGACGACGACGGACGACGACGACGGACAATCACTCATATGATAAGCTCCGCTCGACAAAGTCGACAGCGGAGCTAAAAAGTAAAACATTGACACGGACGACGGACAATCACTCATATGATAAGCTCCGCTCGACAAAGTCGACAGCGGAGCTAAAAATGCGTCATTGATTTGAACGATACTTACAATGAAGAAACAAACATGTTCATAAAAAACACACACATTTTATTACAATACGATTTACATACCGTCTGAATTTACGATGAAATAATGGGTAGGGTCTGTGAGGAAACAGTGGACGATGGCATTTATCATTATCTTCGTTTTGGTATGTTTTCGATCGTACGCAAACTCTCGACGCAAAACAATTTTTCACCATGAGGTTTTTCAGCACGATTTGACCTGGAACAACTTTCTTTGACATAACAGGTCATGTCTTTCATTAACCAATCAAAATGATGTGTTGTAATGATGAAATTTTCCGATTATTGACGATGATTTTTTAGTGCAATGCGGAAGTGAATTACCGCAATGTTAAAATGCGATCTGTAGCACTGATTGCAACAAAAAAACGATGATTTTTTTCCCTAAAAACTGGCAATTTGCAATTTCCGAAATATAAACGACGGTTAATAGTAATCGTGGGTAAACTGAGTGTGGAGGAAGAATTTAAACACCTTTCTCGGTCGCCAACATGTCTCATCGTTTAAACTTTAGGCCTTTCATGATAGTCTCAAAGTAAACCATGCCCAATAACCAGGTACACGCCTTGACAATCACATTTTTGGCTTTTCGAAGGCTACTACTCAAAGAAATATGGATTATTCCAGAAGTGCAACATCGATGTTCATCCTGAGTAAATGACAGAATAGAAACTATGCGAATCACGTTGTGTACGTTCGCCATGCACTCTGAACTTGAAATTAATGCGAGTTTTCTCATAAAACTAAAAGCATGAACTAAACTAACATGCCAATCACGATTATTATGAAATGAAACACACCTTTTACACGCATATTTTAAAGAATATCGTCGACGCCCAGTAAAAACACTCTGGGCTTATAATCGTGAATGCTCTCAACTCGATAAATACCAAGTAAAAACATAGGGATGGGCTTCATACTCGGGAGGGGCTTACGATCGGGGAAGTACGGTACTTTAACGCAATTGGGCTTTCACTCTCAGAATACTGTGGTTCAAACGCATAAGGCTCTAACCCAAGTTTTAAAAAGCACATTGTGCATATAAAAGTTGAGTTTATACTAATAGTACACAATGCTTGGCAGCATGAACGGCTATGTACAATGGCGTATACGAATGCAATCAGATACTAAAACGTCATAGCTTTGAAAAGTACCCGGATGTTAAATATGTTCGTTCGTTAATTATTCCCCTCCATGAATGGCCTCCATGGCAAGCACTTCAAATGCCTATCCAAGCTACAGTTATAATTAAATCAAAATTAAACCACTGCAATATTATTTCGAATACAGTTTAGAATATACACAACTATAAATTAAGGCCGCATTTAGGTTCGCTTTAACACTGACAAACACTTCCAAGAACCCACTGTGTTCTATGATGTTATTGGTTAACACTGACAAACACTACCAAGAACCAACTGCATTCTGTGATACTATTGGTTAACACTGACAAACACTTCCAAGAACCCACTGTGTTCTATGATGTTATTGGTTAACACTGACAAACACTACCAAGAACCAACTGCATTCTGTGATGCTATTGGTTAACACTGACAAACACTTCCAAGAACCCACTGTGTTCTATGATGTTATTGGTTAGAATTGACAAACACTTCCAAGCACTCACTGTGTCCTGTGATGCTATTGTTAGAATTGACAAACACTTCCAAACACCCACTGTGTTCTATGATGTTATTGGTTAGAATTGACAAACACTCCCAAGCACCCACTGCATTCTGTGATGCTATTGGTTAACAATGACAAACACTTCCAAGCACCCACTGTGTTCTATGATGTTATTGGTTAGAATTGACAACCACTTCCAAGAACCCACTGTGTTCTATGATGTTATTGGTTAGAATTGACAAACACTTCCAAGCACCCACTGTGTTCTATGATGTTATTGGTTAGAATTGACAACCACTTCCAAGAACCCACTGTGTTCTATGATGCTTTTGGTTAGAATTGACAAACACTTTCAAACACCCACTGTGTTCTGTGATGTTATTGGTTAGAATTGACAAACATTTCCAAGCACCCACTGTGTTCTATGATGTTATTGGTTAGAATTGACAAACATTTCCAAGCACCCACTGTATTCTGTGACGCTATTGGTTAGAACTGACAAACACTTCCAAGCACCAACTGTGTTCTATGTTATTGGTTAACACTGACAAACACTTCCAAGAACCCACTGCATTCAGTGATACTATTGGTTAACACTGACAAACACTTCCAAGAACCCACTGCATTCTGTGATGCTATTGGTTAACAATGACAAACACTTCCAAGCACACACTGTGTTCTATGATGTTATTGGTTAGAATTGACAAACATTTCCAAGCACCCACTGTATTCTGTGACGCTATTGGTTAGAACTGACAAACACTTCCAAGCACCAACTGTGTTCTATGTTATTGGTTAACACTGACAAACACTTCCAAGAACCCACTGCATTCAGTGATACTATTGGTTAACACTGACAAACACTTCCAAGAACCCACTGTGTTCTATGATGTTATTGGTTAACACTGACAAACACTACCAAGAACCAACTGCATTCTGTGATACTATTGGTTAACACTGACAAACACTTCCAAGAACCCACTGTGTTCTATGATGTTATTGGTGAGAATTGACAAACACTTCCAAACACCCACTATGTTCTATGATGTTATTGGTTAAAGGGGAACTAAATAGAGCCTATTTTGGTGTTTGTATTTATCAAGTTATGTATATTGATTATAAATTTGAAAAAAAAAATTAAACAAAATGATTATCTTCAGAGTTATGATGATTTAAAAATGTGAAACCATAAACCTGCGAAGGACTTCCGTTTGCGCCATCTTGCCATAAAAAAACGCCCTCATGAGGTATAAACAGGTAAGGTAACAAAGCATGATGACGAAATAGTATCTGATTAAATACAAGTCATTGTCAATGACATAGTCCCCGTCAAATAATTGGCTCATAATGCAACCCATTGCCAACTATAAAGTATGCAGTATATTTACAATATAATGATGACAAATAATGGCAGAACAAGAAAACTCAACGACTCTACAATATCTCCCTTTCGCAAAACAAAGTGACTATTTATTCTCAGAAAAATAGGCTTTTCTTTCAAAAATGATCAACCTAAGCATAGATCATCTATCATCTGCTTGACAATGGGGTAAGAAATAGAATAATAATGCAATCAAATTTATTATTTAAAGTTGGCGAGTGTTTTGCTACTTTGTAGTAGAAAGAATGAAATGGTTCAGTTGACTGGCTGGCACTAAATGGTAAGGTCAAATTGATCTTTGGTGTTACAAGACATGAAATGTCACAGTCCCCGTTATTTGATTATAAAGTAGTACAAGGAACATCTGCAAACAGGTGAATGAATATGTACTCTATGTGGGTACAACTCATCATAAAGTGATTTCCCATAATCTAGTTTTGTACTGACAACTAAAAACTTCCACTGACCCATGTTCAGAATCTCAGAGTACACAAGTGCAACAAAACTATTTGTCATACATGTATACTTGCTCAAGAAACTGCATTCATAAATCTGAGTGAACCTTGATGTACATGACTTCTTTGTTAATCAGGTCTTAGTATATTACCAGGACCTGGGTTTGTTTCAACATCACCACTGGGCATCAGAATCATTCTCATGTTGTCAAATACAATTTTTTATTAATACAGTAAGGTTTATTATTTAAAATGTATTCATTGTACATAGAACAACATCTGTTAATTTGAACAATTGTAAAAGCTATGTTTTCAGAGCAAGTACATGTAATACAGTGTAATTAAGGAAGCCAGTAAAGGTTGGTCTGCTCATAACCTTCAATGGAGAAGTAACAATAATTGTTTGAAGTCTTTTTAGTGCAGTGATATTATTGCATTTCATCATTATTAATGGGTATAAAATACTGTAAACCATTTAATTTTCACTTCTAGATATATTCAGGATTCTATGAAATTTCAATAAAGTCCCTGACACTCCATGTTGTAGGAACCCAGAAAAAATTGCCTTGCAAAATTGAAGCAGTTCACAGCACCACTGTAAAAAAAAAAAGTTTAAAATGAGTATTGTTAAAGATATACACATGTGGGTTCATAAGACATATGTACCAATCTGAGCGGTTCTAGAGATTAGTATCACAAGATTTTACTCTCTGTGATTCAATATCAGCCCTATGTATAACGCTGTGTTGATCAGGCGAACTAATTGACAATGGCCCTACAGGTATCGCTATGCAATCACAGTAGTTTTGTATTCTTCTTGCATTTCGACCATGGAAAAATATTTGTTTTTGAGAGTGGCCGAATTATTAGAAGAAAAACAGAAACTATTTTTTTTTAGTATAAATTCTAGTAACTGAAATGCAGGATTGGTAAAGAACAAGACAATAAGCAAGATTGATAAACCTTCAGCGAGCACTCCTGAAATTTCAGATCATTGGTACCATGTTTTTGGATACATTCAATAAAATTGGGTTATTTATTTGATGTAACGAAACATGCATTCACAGCAGACGGAAATTCGTTTGAGATGTTACTGGATTTTTGTATTCAGTTTTCCATTTCAACCACCATCATCACTTAGTATAAAGCTGAGATCATGCATAAATGCACAGTGTAGTGCCACCAGAAAACCAATTGCTTGAGAATATTTTGCACCATTACACCATTTCAAATATTATATTAATTCACAGACAACAAAATAAAGATTTCAATAACATATTAGTTTTCCCACAGTTGATGATTGTATGGCAATTACATGGCTTCACCAGTTTTACTCTGGAAGAAGTTGGAAACAGATAACAGGAAGGGGCTACATGGCTACATCTTTCTTTTTTTAATTTGAATCAAGCATGATTTTTAATTTTTTTTTTTTTTACAAATGTCTATTTCAGGGCAACAGAAACAAAAACAATAAATGTGTAGGTAGGCATTTTAACAATTGCACAATTAATATTGGATGAAAACGTCATTACCGATATAAATCATAATTCTGTTCAAATTAAAAATAAGATCACATTTAATTTAGTCAGTTTTCATAATTAAATACATAATAACATGTACTTATAAATTTGAATAAGGTTCAACGGCTTTTTCATTTAGTGCCAGTTTATACACCATAAAACTTCTGGTTTAGGTGTCACACTCAAAGAGTGAAAGGCCTTTGGTTTGGCATCGCGAAATGTTGGAATTGAATCCCCCCAAAAATTCAGTAAAGTTTACGAAAAGTAAAGTATTTTCTAAAAGAAGTTTCGAATAAATACAAACACGAATACATTGCTTAGTTGTTACATGGAGGGGTTTATAGTTCCATGGTTGTTAGTACCGGTAGCAAATGATCACGGTAGCACAATCTGGTCATTCTGTGTTTCGCAAGTGAATAACTTACTTGTTTTCGAAGTATTGCAATTGTTTATTATTATTCAGTAATGATTATAATACGCACAAAAAAATAATTCGTTGAATTTTTATGAATTGGAAGTAATATTCAACTTAGTTTCATCGTAAACGAATGATTTCGGTCGAATGTAAATGCGATGCGATATCCGCCATGTTATTTCAGTACACGTGGTCATTTAAATATGTTAATGACGGCTCAGTGACCTCGTGGTGAACGCAACAGGGGATTCACCGATGTTTAGCAAGATCTTTATGCTTTGATTTTGACGGGGAAAACGGCATGATTTTTTTTAAATCGAAAAATTAGTTGTTTTCAAAAAATAAACTGAGCATTCAAAGAACAATTTAACATTGTTCACAGAAATAACAGCCCATTGTCGAAACGAAGCTTACCCATTCACGCTATTCACAATAAACATCATACTCTTGAATAGGTGTCAATGACTACGGTAAAATATAAATTAGACTCTTTTAGGCATCAGGAGTGAATGAAATATCCAAAACATTAAAACAAAAACTGCCGAAAAAACGGGCGATTTCACGGTCCGTTCACAGACTGTGGTCTGTTGCAGACTGCTCGACCGACCATCCATACACGTGTTGTCACTGTACATCCGCCATGTTGAATCGCTCAAGATCGCCAAAATCTTCATTGCAACTAACAGTTCAATGCTCACAACATAAAAAATACGAATATAATCATAGGCAACCTGCTATTATATCATGAATAAATTGATCGACACAGGGAAATTCGTCCCCCCCCCCCCCCCCCCGAGTTGTGAATATTTCGGAAATCGCTACACAAGCAAAAGACCGGAAAACGATTTACCGGTACTTGAAAACTATGTCCTCGTGAATTAATCGTTCGTGTACAATAATTTGACAGGGTATACAATTCACAAACTAGTTTCGTAGATTAGAGACAATTGTTTGCTTTTTTTGGTTTTTCACAAGAAAATAAAGCTGGCAATCATCATAATATTCACGTCCGTACGTCACAAAATGTACACCAATCGTACCCCAATAAACTGGAAAACTTACCTTTGCAAACACGTCTCTTATGCCGCCTTCTTGAAGTTCTTGAAATCAAATAAAGTTACTAGTTCTTCTAGTAACGAGTGAATGAGACCACTGAGTCGAACAGAATACATGTATAAACAGTACTATAATAAATTGCACGCAATGGAGAAATCACGTGCCGTAATAACAGCAGCCTTACTCACAGATCTAATCTACTGTAAAATATTTTATTTCAGCTGGAATTATCATTCGCTGAAAAGACTTTTTCTGGGTGTTTTGTATTGAATTTATTTTCATTGATTTTTGACAAGTTGACCGTAAAATATAAGAAAAGGGTATATTCGCTGGATTTTATTTTAACTGAAACATTCCTTCAGCGAAAATAGCAAAAAAATGTTGCAAGCAAAAATAAAGTATTTTACAGTAATTAATTTATTCTGAGCATGCGCAGACGTTTTGTCAATGTTGCCGGGAGAGGCAATTTTTGATAAAATCATGAAAAAGACCCACTTGGGATTTTCAGATCTGGGAAAAAAATTACGTGCATACTCGGAGGGGACATGTTCATCAACCTGCCAAGTTTCACTGATATCTGCTGTAGAATTTCTGAGAAAATGTTGGAGACGGAATTATGGACATAACCTGAATTATTAGTCCCCTTTTCAGGCTGCGCCTGAACGGGGACTAATAAGCAACTTAGGGAGCCATAGCTGGCTGGACTGGTGAATTGACTTCTAGTCTAGGTTGTTTCGACTTTTACAAGCATATCAACATACAAACATTATGGATGTGCGATTGATTGAGACAGGCATTTTGTTTTGTTTTTTGTCTAACTGTCTAATAAATGCTGTTTCCAGTACTGCACTGTGCGGCGTGCAAATTATTCAAAGTATGGATGCTGGAGTATGCAATCTTGAGTTCGTAGGGTGGTGGTGGAAACATTTTCGTCCATGTATTCACGGGGCTGCACTGGCAAATCATGGGACAAGTGTCACAGGAACACCAAGCAGATTGTTCACAGACTTCCGTGTAATTTGAAATAAAACTTTCATCCGAACAAGGGGCATCATCGACGATATACTCTCATCACTCACTGACACTGGACTGATCTGAATCGTCACAGTATACCGTACTTTCCTGATCATAAGCCCGGAGGCATGAACACGTAAAGGAAAAGTAAGGGATGAGCTTGTACTCGAGGACCAACTCAGAAAAAATGATTTTGTTTTGGGGTTAAACACTGTAACCATCTTGCAAACAACAAATATTCTTTCACCACGCCGGGCTCGAGAAAATAATACTTATTTTTGAAAAACAAGCAGCCTATCGGCTGAGATAGCTCCGCTGTTAGCAATGCACATTTCAATTAAAGAACTGAAGACATCATCATAGAAAATGAACAATATGTATAGTATCAAAGCAATCGGACTTACAGTTTTTAACAAGAAGTCGAAAATATCACTTTTTACCAAAAATGACAAAAATATTCACCAAAATTAGAGAATTGAAGATATCATCACAAAATGAACAAATCTGAGAGAGGTCCACATGTAGTACCTATATATGTAATATCAAAGCAATCAGACTATTAGTTTTTTACAAGAAGTCAAAAATATCACTTTTTACCAAAAATGACAAAAATATTCACCAAAATTATAGAATCGAAGATATCATCACGAAATGAACAAATCTGAGAAAGGTCTACATGTAGTATCTAAATATGTAATATCAAAGCAATTGAACTTTTGGTTTTTAACAAGAAGTCGAAAATATCACTTTTTACCAAAAATTACAAAAATATTCACCAAAATTAGAGAATTGAAGATACCATCACAAAATGAACAAATCTGAGAGAGGGCCACATGTAGTACCTATATATGTAATATCAAAGCAATCAGACTATTGGTTTTTTACAAGAAGTCGAAAATATCACTTTTTACCAAAAATGACAAAAATATTCACCAAAATTATAGAATCGAAGATATCATCACGAAACGAACAAATCTGAGAAAGGTCTACATGTAGTATCTAAATATGTAATATCAAAGCAATTGAACTTTTGGTTTTTAACAAGAAGTCGAAAATATCACTTTTTACCAAAAATTACAAAAATATTCACCAAAATTATAGAATCGAAGATATCATCACGAAACGAACAAATCTGAGAAAGGTCTACATGTAGTATCTAAATATGTAATATCAAAGCAATTGAACTATTGGTTTTTAACAAGAAGTCGAAAATATCACTTTTTACCAAAAATTACAAAAATATTCACCAAAATTAGAGAATTGAAGACATCATCACAAAATGAACAAATCTGAGAGAGGTCCACATGTAGTACCTATATATGTAATATCAAAGCAATCAGACTATTGGTTTTTTACAAGAAGTCGAAAATATCACTTTTTACCAAAAATGACAAAAATATTCACCAAAATTATAGAATCGAAGATATCATCACAAAATGAACAAATCTGAGAGAGGTCCACATGTAGTACCTATATATGTAATATCAAAGCAATCGGACTTGTGGTTTTTAACAAGAAGTCGAAAATAACACTTTTTACCAAAAATTACAAAAATATTCACCAAAATTAGACAATTGAAGATATCATCACGAAATGAACAAATCTGAGAGAGGTTCACATGTAGTACCTATATATGTAGTATCAAAGCAATTGGACTATTAGTTTTTTACAAGAAGTCAAAAATATCACTTTTTACCAAAAATGACAAAAATATTCACCAAAATTGTAGAATCGAAGATATCATCACGAAATGAACAAATCTGAGAGAGGTTCACATGTAGTACCTATATATGTAGTATCAAAGCAATTGGACTATTAGTTTTTTACAAGAAGTCAAAAATATCACTTTTTACCAAAAATGACAAAAATATTCACCAAAATTGTAGAATCGAAGATATCATCACGAAATGAACAAATCTGAGAGAGGTCCACATGTAGTACCTATATATGTAATATCAAAGCAATCGGACTTGTGGTTTTTAACAAGAAGTCGAAAATAACACTTTTTACCAAAAATTACAAAAATATTCACCAAAATTAGACAATTGAAGATATCATCACGAAATGAACAAATCTGAGAGAGGTTCACATGTAGTACCTATATATGTAGTATCAAAGCAATTGGACTATTAGTTTTTTACAAGAAGTCAAAAATATCACTTTTTACCAAAAATGACAAAAATATTCACCAAAATTATAGAATCGAAGATATCATCACAAAATGAACAAATCTGAGAGAGGTCCACATGTAGTACCTATATATGTAATATCAAAGCAATCGGACTTGTGGTTTTTAACAAGAAGTCGAAAATAACACTTTTTACCAAAAATTACAAAAATATTCACCAAAATTAGACAATTGAAGATATCATCACGAAATGAACAAATCTGAGAGAGGTTCACATGTAGTACCTATATATGTAGTATCAAAGCAATTGGACTATTAGTTTTTTACAAGAAGTCAAAAATATCACTTTTTACCAAAAATGACAAAAATATTCACCAAAATTATAGAATCGAAGATATCATCACAAAATGAACAAATCTGAGAGAGGTCCACATGTAGTACCTATATATGTAATATCAAAGCAATCGGACTTGTGGTTTTTAACAAGAAATCGAAAATATCACTTTTTACCAAAAATTACAAAAATATTCACTAAAATTAGAGAATTGAAGATATCATCACGAAATGAACAAATCTGAGAGAGGTTCACATGTAGTACCTATATATGTAGTATCAAAGCAATTGGACTATTAGTTTTTTACAAGAAGTCAAAAATATCACTTTTTACCAAAAATGACAAAAATATTCACCAAAATTGTAGAATCGAAGATATCATCACGAAATGAACAAATCTGAGAAAGGTCTACATGTAGTATCTAAATATGTAATATCAAAGCAATTGAACTATTGGTTTTTAACAAGAAGTCGAAAATATCACTTTTTACCAAAAATTACAAAAATATTCACCAAAATTAGAGAATGGAAGACATCATCACAAAATGAACAAATCTGAGAGAGGTCCACATGTAGTACCTATATATGTAATATCAAAGCAATCGGACTTGTGGTTTTTAACAAGAAGTCGAAAATATCACTTTTTACCAAAAATTACAAAAATATTCACCAAAATTAGACAATTGAAGATATCATCACGAAATGAACAAATCTGAGAGAGGTTCACATGTAGTACCTATATATGTAGTATCAAAGCAATTGGACTTGCGGTTTTTAACAAGAAGTCGAAAATATCACTTTTTACCAAAAATGATAAAAATATTCGCCAAAATTAGAGAATTAAAGAAATCATTACAAAATGAACAAATCTGAGAGAGGTCCACATGTAGTACCTATATATGTAATATCAAAGCAATTGCACTTGCGGTTTTTAACAAGAAGTCGAAAATATCACTTTTTACCAAAAATGACAAAAATATTCACCAAAATTAGAGAATTGAAGATATCAACATGAAATGAACAAACCTAAGAGAGGTCTACCCAAGGTACATATACACCAAGTATCAAAGCATTCAGGCTTGTAGTTTTCAAGAAGAAGTCAAACAAGCAGCCTGTCGGCTGAGATAGCTCCGCTGTTAGCAATGCACATGGCAATTAAAGAACAGAAGATATCATTAGAAAATGAACAAATCTGAGAGAGGTCCACATGTAGTACCTATATGTATAATATATCAAAGCAATTGGACTTGCGGTTTTCAACAAGAAGTCGAAAATATCACTTTTTACCAAAAATTACAAAAATATTCATCAAAATTAGAGAATTAAAGATATCATTATGAAATGAACAAATCTGAGAGAGGTCCACATGTAGTACCTATATATGTAATATCAAAGCAATTGGACTTGCGGTTTTCAACAAGAAGTCTAAAATATCACTTTTTACCAAAAATTACAAAAATATTCACCGAAATTAGAGAATTAAAGATATCATTACAAAATGAACAAATCTGAGAGAGGTCCACATGTAGTACCTATATATGTAATATCAAAGCAATTGGACTTGCGGTTTTCAACAAGAAGTCGAAAATATCACTTTTTACCAAAAATTACAAAAATATTCACCAAAATTAGAGAATTAAAGATATCATTACAAAATGAACAAATCTGAGAGAGGTCCACATGTAGTACCTATATATGTAATATCAAAGCAATTGGACTTGCGGTTTTCAACAAGAAGTCGAAAATATCACTTTTTACCAAAAATTACAAAAATATTCACCAAAATTAGAGAATTGAAGATATCATTACAAAATGAACAAATCTGAGAGAGGTCGACATGTAGTACCTATATATGTAATATCAAAGCAATTGGACTTGCGGTTTTCAACAAGAAGTCGAAAATATCACTTCTTACCAAAAATGACAAAAATATTCACCAAAATTAGAGAATTAAAGATATCATTACAAAATAAACAAATCTGAGAGAGGTCCACATGTAGTACCTATATATGTAATATCAAAGCAATTGCACTTGCGGTTTTCAACAAAAAGTCGAAAATATCACTTTTTACTAAAAATAACAAAAATATTCACCAAAATTAGAAAATTGAAGATATCATCATGAAATGAACAAATCTGAGAGAGGTCTACCCAAGGTACATATACACCAAGTATCAAAGCATTCAGGCTTGTAGTTTTCAAGAAGAAGTCGAAAAAGTAAAACATTGACACGGACGACGACGACGGACGACGACGACGGACAATCACTCATATGATAAGCTCCGCTCGACAAAGTCGACAGCGGAGCTAAAAAGTAAAACATTGACACGGACGACGGACAATCACTCATATGATAAGCTCCGCTCGACAAAGTCGACAGCGGAGCTAAAAATGCGTCATTGATTTGAACGATACTTACAATGAAGAAACAAACATGTTCATAAAAAACACACACATTTTATTACAATACGATTTACATACCGTCTGAATTTACGGTGAAATAATGGGTAGGGTCTGTGAGGAAACAGTGGACGATGGCATTTATCATTATCTTCGTTTTGGTATGTTTTCGATCGTACGCAAACTCTCGACGCAAAACAATTTTTCACCATGAGGTTTTTCAGCACGATTTGACCTGGAACAACTTTCTTTGACATAACAGGTCATGTCTTTCATTAACCAATCAAAATGATGTGTTGTAATGATGAAATTTTCCGATTATTGACGATGATTTTTTAGTGCAATGCGGAAGTGAATTACCGCAATGTTAAAATGCGATCTGTAGCACTGATTGCAACAAAAAAACGATGATTTTTTTCCCTAAAAACTGGCAATTTGCAATTTCCGAAATATAAACGACGGTTAATAGTAATCGTGGGTAAACTGAGTGTGGAGGAAGAATTTAAACACCTTTCTCGGTCGCCAACATGTCTCATCGTTTAAACTTTAGGCCTTTCATGATAGTCTCAAAGTAAACCATGCCCAATAACCAGGTACACGCCTTGACGATCACATTTTTGGCTTTTCGAAGGCTACTACTCAAAGAAATATGGATTATTCCAGAAGTGCAACATCGATGTTCACCCCTGAGTAAATGACAGAATAGAAACGATGCGAATCACGTTGTGTACGTTCGCCATGCACTCTGAACTTGAAATTAATGCGAGTTTTCTCATAAAACTAAAAGCATGAACTAAACTAACATGCCAATCACGATTATTATGAAATGAAACACACCTTTTACACGCATATTTTAAAGAATATCGTCGACGCCCAGTAAAAACACTCTGGGCTTATAATCGTGAATGCTCTCAACTCGATAAATACCAAGTAAAAACATAGGGATGGGCTTCATACTCGGGAGGGGCTTACGATCGGGGAAGTACGGTACTTTAACGCAATTGGGCTTTCACTCTCAGAATACTGTGGTTCAAACGCATAAGGCTCTAACCCAAGTTTTAAAAAGCACATTGTGCATATAAAAGTTGAGTTTATACTAATAGTACACAATGCTTGGCAGCATGAACGGCTATGTACAATGGCGTATACGAATGCAATCAGATACTAAAACGTCATAGCTTTGAAAAGTACCCGGATGTTAAATATGTTCGTTCGTTAATTATTCCCCTCCATGAATGGCCTCCATGGCAAGCACTTCAAATGCCTATCCAAGCTACAGTTATAATTAAATCAAAATTAAACCACTGCAATATTATTTCGAATACAGTTTAGAATATACACAACTATAAATTAAGGCCGCATTTAGGTTCGCTTTAACACTGACAAACACTTCCAAGAACCCACTGTGTTCTATGATGTTATTGGTTAACACTGACAAACACTACCAAGAACCAACTGCATTCTGTGATACTATTGGTTAACACTGACAAACACTTCCAAGAACCCACTGTGTTCTATGATGTTATTGGTTAACACTGACAAACACTACCAAGAACCAACTGCATTCTGTGATACTATTGGTTAACACTGACAAACACTTCCAAGAACCCACTGTGTTCTATGATGTTATTGGTTACAATTGACAAACACTTCCAAACACCCACTGTGTTCTGTGATGCTATTGGTTAACACTGACAAACACTTCCAAGAACCCACTGTGTTCTATGATGTTATTGGTTAGAATTGACAAACAGTTCCAAACACCCACTGCATTCTGTGATACTATTGGTTAACACTGACAAACACTTCCAAGAACCCACTGTGTTCTATGATGTTATTGGTTAGAATTGACAAACAGTTCCAAACACCCAGTGTGTTCTATGATGTTATTGGTTACAATTGACAAACACTTCCAAACACCCACTGTGTTCTATGATGTTATTGGTTAACACTGACAAACACTTCCAAGAACCCACTGTGTTCTATGATATTATTGGTTAGAATTGACAAACACTTCCAAACACCCACTGTGTTCTGTGATGCTATTGGTTAACACTGACAAACACTACCAAGAACCAACTGCATTCTGTGATACTATTGGTTAACACTGACAAACACTTCCAAGAACCCACTGTGTTCTATGATGTTATTGGTTACAATTGACAAACACTTCCAAACACCCACTGTGTTCTGTGATGCTATTGGTTAACACTGACAAACACTTCCAAGAACCCACTGTGTTCTATGATGTTATTGGTTACAATTGACAAACACTACCAAGAACCCACTGCATTCTGTGATACTATTGGTTAACACTGACAAACACTTCCAAGAACCCACTGTGTTCTATGATGTTATTGGTTAACACTGACAAACACTTCCAAACACCCACTGTATCCTGTGATGCTACTGGTGTGAATTGACAAACACTTTCAAACACCCACTGTGTTCTATGATGTTATTGGTTAACACTTAGAAACACTTCTAAGCACCCACTGTGTTCTTAATGTTATTGATTAGAATTGACAAACACTTCCAAACACCCACTGTGTTCTGTGATGCTATTGGTTAACACTGACAAACACTTCCAAGAACCCACTGTGTTCTATGATGTTATTGGTTAACACTGACAAACACTTCCAAACACCCACTGTATCCTGTGATGCTACTGGTGTGAATTGACAAACACTTTCAAACACCCACTGTGTTCTATGATGTTATTGGTTAACACTTAGAAACACTTCTAAGCACCCACTGTGTTCTTAATGTTATTGATTAGAATTGACAAACAGTTCCAAACACCCACTGTGTCCTGTGATGCTACTGGTTAGAATTGAAAAAAACATCCAAACACCCACTGTGTTCTATGATGTTATTGGTTAGAATTAACAAACAATTCCAAGCACCCCCTGTGTTCTATGATGTTATTGGTTAGAATTGATAAACACTTCCAAACACCCACTGTGTTCTATGATGTTATTGGTTAGAATTGACAAACACTTCCAAACACCCACTGTGTTCTTAATGTTATCGGTTAGAATTGACAAACACTTCCAAGAACCCACTGTGTTCTATGATGTTATTGGTTAGAATTGACAAACACATCCAAACACCCACTGTGTTCTATGATGTTATTGGTTACAATTGACAAACACTTCCAAACACCCACTGTGTTCTATGATGTTATTGGTTAGAATTGACAAACACATCCAAACACCCACTGTGTTCTATGATGTTATTGGTTACAATTGACAAACACTTCCAAACACCCACTGTGTTCTATGATGTTATTGGTTAGAATTGACAAACACATCCAAACACCCACTGTGTTCTATGATGTTATTGGTTAGAATTGACAAACACTTCCAAACACCCACTGTGTTCTATGATGTTATTGGTTACAATTGACAAACACATCCAAACACCCACTGTGTTCTATGATGTTATTGGTTACAATTGACAAACACTTCCAAGAACCCACTGTGTTCTATGATGTTATTGGTTACAATTGACAAACACTTCCAAACACCCACTGTGTTCTATGATGTTATTGGTTAACACTGACAAACACTTCCAAGAACCCATTGTGTTCTATGATGTTATTTGTTAGAATTGACAAACACTTCCAAACACCCACGGTGTTCTACGATGTTATTGGTTAGAATTGACAAACACTTCCAAACACCCACTGTGTTCTTAATGTTATTGGTTAGAATTGACAAACACTTCCAAGAACCCACTGCATTCTATGATGTTATTGGTTAGAATTGACAAACACATCCAAACACCCACTGTGTTCTATGATGTTATTGGTTAGAATTGACAAACATTTCCAACTGTGTTCTGTGATGCTATTGGTTAACAATGACAAACACTTCCAAGCACCCACTGTGTTCTTAATGTTATTGGTTAGAATTGACAAACACTTCCAAGAACCCACTGCATTCTATGATGTTATTGGTTAGAATTGACAAACACATCCAAACACCCACTGTGTTCTATGATGTTATTGGTTAGAATTGACAAACATTTCCAACTGTGTTCTGTGATGCTATTGGTTAACACTGACAAACACTACCAAGAACCCACTGCATTCTGTGATGCTATTGGTTAACACTGACAAACACTTTCAAGCACCCACTGTGTTCTATGATGTTATTGGTTAGAATTGACAAACACGTCCAAGAACCAACTGTGTTCTATGATGTTATTGGTTAGAATTGACAAACACTTTCAAGCACCCACTGTGTTCTGAATGTAATTGGTTAGAATTGACAAACACTTCCAAACACCCACTGTGTTCTATGATGTTATTGGTTAGAATTGACAAACACTTCCAAACACCCACTGTGTTCTGTGATGCTACTGGTTAGAATTGACAAACATTTCCTAACACCCACTGTGTTCTGTGATGCTATTGGTTAACACTGACAAACACTACCAAGAACCCACTGTATTCTGTGATGCTATTGGTTAACACTGACAAACACTTTCAAGCACCCACTGTGTTCTATGATGTTATTGGTTAGAATTGACAAACACTTCCAAGAACCAACTGTGTTCTATGATGTTATTGGTTAGAATTGACAAACATTTCCAAACACCCACTGTGTTCTGGGATGCTATTGGTTAACACTGACAAACACTACCAAGAACCCACTGCATTCTGTGATGCTATTGGTTAACACTTTCAAGCACCCACTGTGTTCTTAATGTTATTGGTTAGAATTGACAAACACTTCCAAACACCCACTGTGTTCTATGATGTTATTGGTTAGAATTGACAAACATTTCCAAGCACCCACTGTGTTCTGTGATGCTATTGGTTAGAACTATGCACAATATTTCACATTTAGTTCTTTGTCATGTGACTTACCAGTTTGCAAATCCTTGAAGAGTGACCAGTGTTCAGAGTTATCTTCAAACACCACAAAACACTTCTCATGTTCATGGTCAACCTACGCAGGAACAAGTATATTTTTTTTATTTTATTATTTATGAAATAATGTAAAAGTTACATTTGCAAAATTATGCTCAAACAGGAATAACCATGAATGGTAATATGTTATAAATATTCACTCTGTGCAAGTTCCAACTTGTTTTGACCATAGTATCCAAGCACATATATAAAATACACACTGCCTGTGGCACCAGAGAATATAGGTCAGTTGAGGTCATTGGGAAAAATAAACAGGCAGCCTTTCGGCTGAGATAGATCTTCTGTTAGCAATGCTCATCTCAATTAAAGAACTGAAGATATCATTAGATAATTGAACAATATGTATACTATCAAAACAAATAGACTTGCTGTTTTCAACAAGAAATCAAAAATATAATTTTTTACTAAAAATGACAAAAATATTCATCAAAATTAGATAATTGAATATATCATCATGAAATGAACAAATCTGAGAGAGGTCTACCTGTAGTACCTATATATGTAATATCAAAGCAATTGGACTTGTGGTTTTCAACAAGTCAAAAATATCACTTTTAACCAAAAATGACAAAAATATTCATTAAAATTAGAGAATTGAAGATATCACGAAGTGAACAAATCTGACAGACGACTACCCCAAAAATCTATGTTGCAAATATGAAAGCATTTGGTTCAATATTTTTGAAGAAGACAAAAATGTGAAAAGTTGACAACATACCACAGACTACACAATCAGAAATATGAAGAGCTAAAAATTGAGCTATTTGATACAAGATTGAAAACTACCATAATGCATGAAGAATTAATTAAAAAAATGTGTAAAAACTATAATTGAGAGATGATATTTGCAAATTATGACATGAATAAAATTGGTAAAGAGGATCTCAGTTTTACCTTTTGAATTGTACCCAGATAGAACAGTCCATCAGACCATCTAGCAAGAACATCTAAACCAATTGAAAATTTCGGTTCGGATTTCCCGGGACTTGATTCGCCATCACCATCTGTTCCATCCATTATTCTGCTTAATAACAAAGTTATACATGTTAGAACAATGTGTGTAACCTGTAAAACTTGGAATCAGCAGGTAAACTGGTTTGGCAGCCATCTTAGATTTAAGTTAAACAAGTCATGCACGGCACAGTCCCTGTTAGTTATCAAATTTAAGATATATAGATTTGTATATAGTAATATACATGTAGCTGGAATATAACCATGTCAGGAATATGATTATGATGATTGTTTAACATTAAAATGATTGACATTTGTATCTGATCGTCAAACGAGTCCACATTGAGAGATATTGATCTGGAACAGCATTAAATAAAACAAGCCATGCATGGCACAGTCCCCGTTAGTTATCAAATTTAAGATATATAGTTTTGTTTTATAGTAATATAGCTGGAATATAACCATGTCAGGAATATGATTTTTTAACATTAAAATGATTGACATTTGTATCTGATTGTCAAACAAGTACTTGTCCATATTGAGAGATATTGCTCTGGAACAGCATTCAAAATCAGCAATTTTGAATACATGTATATATATATATAACATGATGTATAACGAATATATAAAATTTGAATATAATCAGTCAAAGCATTTATGAGATATGGCTCTAGAACCCCAATCATTAAAGCAGAATTGCCATCAGTCAGCCATTTTGAATCCAATCTGAAAAATAAAATGACGTGCATCAGGAACCTGTCTAATGTATGTACCAAGTTTGAACGAAATCCATCCATAAATACCAGAAATGCTTGATAAATGATGACTTTTTAGCACAAAAATGACCACCATTGAATAGGATCGTCAAACCAATATATCTGTCTATGACATCATGTATAATGAATATTTCAAATTTGAATATAATTAGTCAAAACAAGTCGGAGATATGGGTCTAGAAGCCCATTCATTAAAACAAAATGGCCGCCAGACAGCCATTTTGAATTTGATCTGAAAAATAAATGATATGCATCAGGAACCCGTAATGTCTAATATATGTACCAAGTTTGAACAAAATCCATCCAGAAATGCTTGATATTTGATGATTTTTTAGGACAAAAATGGCCATTTTGAATAGGATCGTCAAACCAATATATCTGTCTATCTATGACATCATGTATAATGAATATTTCAAATTTAAATATAATCAGTGAAAGCAAGTCAGAGATATGACACAAGAGCCACATTCATTAAAACAAAATGGCCGCCAGTCGGCCATTTTTAATCTTACCTGAAAAACAAAATTATTTGCATCAAGGTCCCATAACGTCGAATGTATATACCAAGTTTGAACAAAATCCATCTGTAAACAGCCGAGAAATGCTTGATTTTTAGGATTTGTTAGCACAAAAATGGCCGCCCTTCGGCCATCTTGAATCAGATCGTGCAACAAAATGAAGTGCATCAAGGTCCTATAATGTCTAATGTATATACCAAGTTTAAACAAAATCCATCTGTAAATAGCCGGGAAATGCTTGATTTTGATGATTTTTAGCACAAAAATGGCCACCATTCGACCATCATGAATCAGATCGTGAAACAAATTGATGCGCATATGTATAATATCATGTATGATGTATGTGTGAAGTTTGATTGTGATTGGTCCAGGCATTTCTAAGATACAGGTCCGGACGCACACACAGACGCACGCATGGAGGTCAAAACATAAGTCCCCGTTTTCGAACTGTGTCCGAACGGGGACTAACAAAATCAGCAATTTTGAATACATTTATATATATAACATGATGTATAATGAATATATAAAATTTGAACACAATCAGTCAAAGCATTTCAGAGATATGGCTCTAAAAGCCCATTCATTAAAACAAAAAGGCCGCCAGTCAGCCATTTTGCATCAGATCTGAAAAATAAAATGATGTGCATTAGGAACCTGTAATGTCAAATGTATGTTATAAGTTTGAACGAAATCCATTCATAAATGCCAGAAATGCTTGATATTTGATGATTTTTTAGCACAAAAATGGCCACCATTTGGCCATTTTGAATAGGATCGTCAAACCAATATATCTGTCTATCTATGACATCATGTATAATGAATATTTAAAATTTGAAGTCAGAGATATGGCACGAGAACCACATTCATTAAAACAAAATGGCTGCCAGTCGGCCATTTTGAATATTATCTGAAAACAAAATGATGTGCATTAAGGCCCTATAATGTCCAACGGATATACCAAGTTTGAACAAAATCCATCTGTAAACAGCCAAGCAATGCTTGATTTTGATGATTTTTAGAACAAAAATGGCCGCCATTTGGCCATCTTGAATCAGGTAGTGTAACAAATTGATGCTCATATGTAAAATATCATGTATAATGTATGTGTGAAGTTTGATTGTGATTGGTCAAAGCATTTCAGGGCCGGATACATGCCAAACATGAAGGTCAAAACATAAATCCCTGTTTTCAGACTGCGTCCGAACGGGGACTAACAAGTGGCCATTTTGAACTTTTTCTGAGGGTCTAGGCATTTTTTTAATAGGTAATGATTGGTATATGTTTTCCCCATATAGTAAAAAAAAAATGCAGTCAATCAAATTTATTTCTTCAGAACCACTGAACATATTGACGTAAAAGTTTTTTAGCATCCATGTGTATTTGTTTTGGGTTGGTCACGTGGTTTGGCAGCCATATTGGATTTCTTCTAAACAGGGAGTAGTTTTTTACTGATGCCTCATTTATCCTATTTCCTTGTGAATGTGAATTATCAATGTTGAAGTATGATTTCTAAAAAAGCAGGCAATTTACTAACATGAACTCATTATATGTGTATTGAAGCATACAGCAAACTATTTCTATCGTTTCAGTCATTCTTTGAACGATTATGTTGAACTAAATATTGCTACCCTACAGCAAGTTATTATCAACATTGTCGGTAAATGTACAGCAATTGCTTACAATATTGTTGAAGTCGTTTTGCTACAATTAAGTTTGTTTTGATACATTCGCGATGCACCCAGACTTCTAGTCGCCGTCATTGGACCCACAATGCATTTCAAATCGGCCCTGATCGGACTGACAATCATCGGGTACATGAATTATACCAATATATATATATATATCACAAGCTGAGTTTCATAGTGATGACTTTGATTACAACAGTTTTATTGACCACCTCACTAGCGAGAGGGACACCATTTTTACGGTGAATGAACGCACTTCGTGTTCAAATTGATATTATAATTGATACTACAACTACATGGCTGCACCCATTTCCAGTTTACAGACATATTCAGACACATACACTATGGTATTCTCTTTCAAAGGATGTGGTGGCCCTGAAAAGGGTCGTTTGGTTTATGTCTCAGAGACAAGGCAAAAGTTAAAAATTATATCCACAAATTAGCAAACCGTCAACATACGCCCCGTCCAATCCGAGTGAGAGCATCTGCAATGGCTAGTTCAGTGAAATTGTATGTATACTCCTCGTTATCTTTCAGATATATTTTTAAATAACGAAAACGAAGTTCAGATGCATTGAATTGAGGACTATAGGGTGGTTGAAACAAAAGTTCAACCCCCTGTCCACGTAACAACCCTCGGAGAACTGGCTCAACTTGACGGCCAGTCAAAAATGATGCAATCCCCTTGAGATAAAACCGGATTTCCAAAAGCGTCCATAGTCCTCACGGCTTCTTCAAAGAAATTAACCATTTCCAAGCCGTTTGATAGACAATCAATAATGTTGACGTTGTCGATCTAGTAACTAGCTAACTAGTAAATTTACAGTGTAATTTGCGTTGGTAGCGTGTCTCTGGATTTCTACAGCAGCTTTTCCCCTTTTAGCGTGACCGTACACGCGATTTACAGTAGTTTTAATAACGGATGATTCATCAAACCAATGTAGTTGTTCGACATCATAGTTGGTAACAATATCTATGAAATCCAGAGTCCACTCTTCGTTGCGTTCCGTCCTAGGCTTGGTGGCAACACTGGTCAACTTCTTTCAGCTCATCTCCAAATATTTAGTAATAGCACAATGAATAGTTGATAAGCACGGGACAGTATCGATGGTACACACATTTTCGGCAATTACATTTCTTCTAATCTGCCTCAAATAAATACTTGGCTTGGTGTTGTTGTATAATTCGATGTGCTGTAACACGTTATCATTAAGTTTCGGGCATTGCTGTGGACCGCCAGTATCATGTTCAGTATCACTAGTTGAGGTGAAGTTTTTGCATATATTATACGCAGTAGATTTCGTCACACCAACCCTTTTCGCTATGTCAGCAAAAGATATTCCTTCTAAATACAGCTCAACTATCTTTTCGCGAATCACAGGTGGAGTCAGGAATCCCTGTTTACTCCGCAACATGATGACTGTGAATGTGACAACGAGTGCATGATTTGACAGTGGAGCGGGGACTTGAAGTCTGGGTAAATTGTGAATGTATCAAAACAAACTTGATGTTAGCAAAACAAATTCAACAACATTGGAAGCAATGGCTGTACATTTACCGACAATGTTGATAATAACTTGCTGTAGCAGCCCTCAAAGCTTGAAATTGTTTTCAGTGGCCCTTGGCTACCAAGTGAAATGTCTTAGTGGCCAATCTAAATTTTTAGTCGCCAAGCCAAATGTTTGGTCGCCAGAACTAGCTATTTTTTTAAATATAGGAAAAAACATAATACCAAAACAAGTTTCATTTTAGATTTTTTATTTGGGTACATATATAAATATTACATATCAAGCATGTTGAACAATACTGAAGGGTAGCTAGTCCTCAGGCCAAGCAGTGTATTGGATTCTCCTTGGTCTTTTGCTCCAGCATCTTGCAACACTTTCTGTATCAAAGTCATCGAGACTTGGACCATCTGATGAAATGCGTATTAAATGTTCCACTGTTTGGGTAGCTAAAGAACTTCTGCAGTCGCTCTTAATTCTGTTCTGTGCACTGAACACACGCTCACATTGAGCAGATGTCACAGGAATTACTAGCATCAGTTGTATTAGGTGGAGCAGGTCCTAGAAAAAATGTAAAAGTTTAACATTTACATACAAAGAAATATTGGAGTTGAAGCAAGCTCACTGTCTCTGGATTGGAGTAAATTAAATTTAAAACTTTACCTTGAAATCCTCTTGATACGGACTCTTTGTAAGCATGACTTCCCATAAACCACTGTATGATTTGGTAAGAAATTCCTGGTTCACTAGAGTTTTCAAAAGGCTCCATTGATGCAAGACCATATCCAAATTGCAGTTGTTCCTGTGAAAGAATCAATGGCAGAGTTAATATAATATACTTTAAGCATGTAATGGAATACAACTTGAGATTGATAAAATTAAAAACGTCCACTGATAAAACAGAATGGTAATGTACCACTCACCTTGTCAAAACTGGACCAAACCATTCTAACAGGTAATTAAGTTCATCATCGCCATAATTAACAAGGTCATTATCCACATCTGGCCAGGTGTCATGATGAAATATTCTGAAACATGCAACAGCCTTGGCGGCTCCACGAACATCATCAACATCACCAAGCATGTGACTGAATCTCCTCTTCATTCCATTGATCACCATGTCTACTGCTGTCTTCGTTGCAATAACAAGAACACATGGAAGTGAAGACAGATCTGTGGGATCAACTTCAATGTTTACAAAATTCTTGAGTACCACACCTTGATATCTTATATCTTCAGCATCATTAAGTTGTTGTAGTTGTATCAGTGTCAGCAAGTCTTGCAGTATTCCACCTTGTAGTACACCTACAGTAAGATTCTCTATTCTACAAATAGTGTTCCTAAGTGATGACACAGCTAATGGTAGAATGGTTTTGTTCGATTGTAGTAGTTGGCTCAGTGATCTGATAATATAGAGCATATCCAACAGAAAATGACAGAACACAACAAAATTAAAGTCCTTCATCCATTTGGAAACATTCAGTGACCTTCCTTTGATATCTGTATTAGTGCTGGTGGAGGCAAGGTGTTCTGCATGTGCTAACACAACATGATACTGTCCTGAAGGCTCTCGTCCATTATCATAACTTCCTCTCAGCAGTAGCCTCAATGCTTTTTCAGTGTGGGGTGACCATCTTGTGCCCTTGACTTTTGTGGGGTTGCATACATTGATGTCAAGTTCATGGGCCAATGCTTTCAGTTCTCTTCTGCTTTTGCTACTGTAATGATATGTCTTATAAATTAAATGGAGAACATCAATCACTTGTTGAGCCTGTTTACATTTCCATTACAGCTAACTCAAGTCTGTTAGTAAATGAAGAGCAAATTAATTAGTTATTCATTATTTTACTGAATGCACAGATTTGTTAAGTTTCAAATTAACATATATTAAACCATACCATACCTGTGAGGCATGCACCAAATAGTAATCAACCATTCACAAGATTGGCCCAACTTTGCCCTGACCCCTCCAGTTTCTCCCATATTTACAGATGCACCGTCTGCAGAGAAACCAATAAGTTTATTTCTGTAGTCTTCAAATCCAACTGATGCAAACACCTTGTCAATTGAAGCTACAATGCCTGACATTAATGAACAAACAATGCTGATTAACAAGACAATCGGAAAATAGAATGTGATTAACAGGTGTACACTACAAAAATATGTAACTTTGCTTATAATATATTTATTTATACATAGCAATACCTGTATTTTGATTAATCATCTTGTATAATAATAGTTATATAGCACAATTGAACTCTGTAATTAAAGAAAGAAAGTAACATTATATACAAAGTTTAACTATTATTAAATATCTAAAAAAAAATATTATCCGCATGCAATATTTTGGACTAAAAACTAAAAGTATTCAATAAATACATACCATCAGCATGGGCATGTTCTAATTCAACCAGTCCCATCAACTTGTTCACAGGTTTACCATCATCTAAATATCTCACAATAATTGATTCATTTTCTTTTATGGACGAGTCTGTTGCTCCATCACACATAACACTGATATACCTGCTTTCCTTTGCTTTATCGCCGATGTCCCGTTTCATTACTTCTGCGACTGTTGCTACAATTTCGGCACATTTTACATCATTTGCATACATAGTTCCCACGTCCAGTCCATTTTTCTTTTGTAGATTCAGCTGTGTACGGAACTTTGTAAATGGCATTTCCGACTTCGCAATGCAGTACGCAGTGTTAATTTTTATCCTCAGGTCAGCGTTAGCTTGATCGGTGTTGGTAGTTGCTTGCCGCTCAAAACTTTGTTGTACTGTTGTGTTTTTATTTAAAAAACAATCTCCACAGATGATATGTTTTTTGCTTCGACCATGGATAGTAAATGTTTCTTTCTTAAACTTTGATGATCCAGTAACCAGGTCCGTATTTCCAGCCTTGTCAGGAAAGGCACTACAGTAGATGCAGGTCATTACTTGTTTGACTTGATCGCACTTGACCCACGAAAACAGCTTCAACCAAGTGGTCTGAAATTTCCGAACACTACCAGACGTACTCGTCGTCGGTAAATTCTTCGTGGAAGGGAATTCCGGAATGAGCTCAGCCTCAGTGCGATCAGCGGTTCGAGGAAGCTTTTCATTTGGGGAAAAATAAGAATGAGTGCTCCTTCGTTTCATTGTTCCTTCGAGGTTCCGTGATCAAAATACAAAATGTACAGTCGACTAAAGAACTACGACAGCCTGCAGGTTCAGGAAGCGAGGTCGAATCACGCATGTGTAGAATGGTGAATTGTGGGTATAATAGGTCAAGGGTCAGTCATGGTTACCGACCTCCCTGACAGCGCAATGCAATCGCGTTCGCGTGGTTAAAACTTAGTTGCCAAATATTTTTCGCACAGTCGCATTCCGGCGACCACGAAAATATTGTTAATCGCCAGTCAAATAAATTAGTCGCCATGGCGACCAAAATGGTCGCAACTTTGAGGGCTGTGTAGTGTAGCAATATTTAGTTAAACATAATCGTTCAAAGAATGACTGAAACGATAGTAAAATTGAAATGTACCGTACTTATCCGGGTAAGAGCCCATGCCTGGACAAACGCCCATCCCCCACTTTTGACTCAATAAAGAAGTTGAGGTCATATCCGGGCACACGCCCAGGGGGTCTTTTTCTACACAAAACAAAAAAAATATTTTCTATTCGTTAACTGTTGACTTTCTTGAAGACTGTCGTGATACTTATAAAAATTGTTAATTGCGTAAAACAAGGGGTGAACGCAAAATAGCTGTGACAGCTTTCTGCTTTCAGGACAGCGCGTTCACCGCTGATTTTTTTTTCAGAATCATAACAGTCAGCAAGTCTATAAAAATAAATATTAAAGCAGAAACGGTAGTTCTCTTTTTGAAATATGTCGTGGCCCTAAAAAGGGCCGGCCGTTTGGTTTGTGCTTCCTTAGAAACGATTCAAGCAAATCGTATAAGGAGAGCCACTAAAGCAAGTGTCGCACTCGTTTGGCTTTAGCGTCGTCGACAATGAAAACAATGTTGCAATATTGTAGCAGCCCGTACCAGGGGGAATGGTTGAAATCACGTTATTTTGGCTTTATAAATATTTTGTAGCAGCTTGCGAATCCATAACTGGGGCCAGCAATTTTGCAATGTCACGCCGAAGACTGCCAACTTTTTTACCATCTTTTATCACCGCTATTGCATTTCTGTCATGAAAACTATTCTTCTGTCGTTGGATAAAAAAAAACTTTCTATTTCAAGTCCGCCGCGATATCCATATAGTGAGACATTCCAACCGCCGGAACTTGCTGAATGATAACTTTCACCGTGATTAATAAGCGTCGAGTCTGATAAGAAAGCAATGTCACGATTTGACCTTCATGATGAAATACTAGTAGTGATGTCATTCTTAGCCAATCGGTAAAGCAGATGCATAAAGGTCAAAGATGATTGCTAGACTGTAAACAAAAGCACCGTGCGAGTCCAATTTTTCTTGTCTCTTTATTCTGATTAGACGTGAATTAAAAGTGCCAAGCTGACAGACTGCGAAATCCGTGGATTAAAAGTGCTAAGTCCAAATTGTGTGGGACGATATCGACAAACTTCAGGAATAAGTTGTAGGGATTTTGTTCGACAGCTACAGTGACGCCGACTTGGACATTTGAGGGTTTTGAGTTTGACGAAGATGGCAATGAACGTACAAATAAAGATCTGAGAAGTTTTTTCAAACAGCTATGAATTTTTATAATTTTTTCTTTGTAAATTTGTAAATTATTATTGATCTTGTATGATGGTTGATTCGTAATTTGTCGAGACCGGAAATCATTTTACGCAGTTTAACCCCTGACATTTTAATTCATTTTGAGTTCACGCGTATTCAAGTTGGGCGTGTTTGTCGGCGGGAAAATCCTAATTCAAACCATTATTATTTCTGGTTTATTTGCCACATTATAAGCAATAAATTATTTTTGTTTTACTTCTAATGTTGCATGTTGTTCATTTATTTCCGTTGCATGTTTTCATTTGCCGTTCTATTCCCTGCCGCAGTTCGATCTGCGTGTTGTAAATTTTCGTGAATTTTCGTTTTTTTTTTTTTGCCGGGGATCTCCTGGCAAACGCCCACCCCTTCTTTTTGGCAATTTTCCATGTTCAAGACCCTGGGCTTATACCCGGATAAATATGGTATTTGAAAAAATCTATGATCATTCAATTATTTTTAAAAAATGTATTATTTCAATATCTTAAGTTTCAAAAGAAATTTAACTTTTGATGTAACTGAAAAGGTTTTATTTTGTTGTTATTTCTTCCTCACAGTGTACATCCTGTGTATGAACTTGGGTCAAATTAACATGTTTTTCTTGAAAATTTGGTACAAGATTTTGCATGACCATGTATAACAATGGACAATCTCGGGGGGGGGGGGGGGCAAATTTGCACAGAAAAAAATCCTGCAGAGATCGATAGCAGAAGAAGAAATAATTAGGGGGAAATTGTTTCTCACAGTGAGTTGGAAAAATTACAGCAAATCCATCGTTGACAGGGATTACGTTTTTACATTCGATTTATTTATTGCACTATTAAAATAATATTATAAGTACAGGTTTACATCAATATTATCAATTGACAAGTTAAATACGATAATAATTAATTAAAATAATTAGGATTTCCAGAAGATTGTCGCGGCAGGGAAAAAATCTCTCTTAATGTTACTATAAATGGGTTACTCGTAACGAATGGTACATAAAGTCGACAGTCACGTGATTTAACATGGGTTAATTAATAACCAGCTGAGTGAATCTATCAATAGTGATGACAGTCGTCATTCCAACATATACATGTACCGAGCACATGGATGAGAGCAGGTCGCAGGTCACATGAACAATGTGACCCTTATAAACACTAGCATCCTTGTGCCAGGTCAAACTGAGCTAACTTTAAAACTCACCTAAGAACACACCGAGATGTTCCTTCGACGATCGATTGTGAAATGTCTTCGTTAAGTCGGTGTTGCCACAAACTACAGAGGTATCAACAAAGTTGTCCGCACCGTACGTCCGTATTACTGAGACAAAACGTTCGATAATATGGTCAAATTTGGTGGTAACTGAGACTCAGGCTAAACCGAATTTCCATTTACCGCCATCATTGCTGAGCAGATCGACTACCTAGGTAATTGATTGAAATGCTATCACCTCTTAGGCCCCTTAACTTCGTATTAAAAAGTTTTGTCCGCCATCGTCCTCAGTAGAAATTGTTCGTAGAAGTACTGTTACTAGATACCGCGGTAGAAGAACAAATTTCACTAAAACAAGCCTTTCATTATTCAACAATTGATAAGTGACAAACTAGTTATCAGCTATCAACTATTTTTGAAAAAAAATAAAAATAAATTCGATATCACAATTATTTTGAAAATTATTGTACGGAGATATTACTACCATAATTGCTGGTAACATAACAAAAAATACGACTTATATTAAACTTGGAGATAGTGTCGGCTCCTGTGTTATATGAAATGTGAAGATACCCGTGAATAATAAAATATTTCCCCATTGTTTATAGATACATCACATATTGAAGCTGAGCTCATCCAGAAACGCAAAAAACGACGTATCTACTTGTACAATACGATGACGTAATTATGTAAATTTATAAATTTATTTGTATTTCATCATTATTGAAACATATGATACCGGCAGCAGCAGCAGGTGAGGTAAATTGGCAGCAAAGGCAGGCAATGCAGGAACACTGAATTAAGAGTGTTAAAACCATGCTTAAATAACGGCGCAAAGCGCCACCTCTGTTAATCCATAGGCAGTCGCCGAATGATTGGTCACCCCCCTCAAATATGCAAAAGTGACCTTTAAGTTAACTAGCCCTATACATGGTAGTTTATAAAAACAAAGGCAAATGAGACCTAAGTAAGAAACAGGTAAATATAAATATGCAAATGAGACCTTTGGGTTGAGGAGTCACCCTCAAGCTTCCCCCCTGATTTAAAACCAGTTAACAATTAACTTTGCCAAAAAGAGGCATATTACACAGTGAATGGTGGGAACCAAGGAGGTAGTTCAGCGAAACTAGTCAAGTAAAAAACAGTTAATTGATAAATAAATAAATAAATAAATAAATAAATAAATAAATAAATAAATAAATAAATAAATAAATAAATAAATTAAGGCTAGGCATCAGTGCCCGGATGTTGTTTACTTTGACTTTCAGAAAGCTGTTCCAACATTGTCTATGCGTTTATTCTCCTTGGATTCCGTCTATGTGCAAACATTCACTACTGAACCTTCGAAAATGCTTATCAATTGACTTTCCACCAAAAAAACACAACTTTATACATGTACGGGAAAGGTGGCGTGTTCATGAATATGAAACAGCGGAAAAGTCGCATTAAACAGCTAGTTACTCCAAAAACAACAAAATGTGCAGTTCTTTTTCTCGCTGCATACCCTTGGGCATGGAATTAAGCTCAAACATAAACAAAATGTCCAGTTCAATAATAATAATAGTTTATTACGCAACTGTAATCTGCTTATGGATACAGTATGGTAAAAATAGTGTAAAATAAAGCAACTAAAATAACTACAAATTTAAAAGGCCTAATAACTACACAAAAAAATTTGCATATTTTGCATTGAACCAATGCAAAATCATAACTATTTTTGTAAATTAATTTTCATATGACAATTGCTACACAGTTGTGAGAAAATATGAATCAATTTCTGAACGTTTGAATTGAGTCACTGACGTCATCTGCAAAAAGTAAAGCAAATGATTTGAATCCCTAAATGTCCTTTAGCTAACCAACGTCAAATTTAATTCAATGATAAAGAAACTGAATAAAAGAGGACCCAACATACACTAATCACTATTGACCTCTTACTATAAATAATAATAAATAACATGATTTGATTCATCTATAGACCACGGTTACTAATACCGTATAGTAACCGTGTATAGACGAAAGGTGTGTGATTCAACTGTTACATCAATGTACATTTAACATGTTTGTAAATTGTAGGGACAATGGCACAATTATTCAATTACAAAACTGTTTCAAAACTTTTACAGTATCACTGGGTGTATTGCAAAAAGGAACACTTGAGCATTTCATATTACATTGTGAATGTTTCTCAGCACAGAGAAAAACCCTTATGGAAAGGATTGAAATGCTCCTATGTAACAAAAACGAACTAAATTTACATAAAGACTTCATAGCAAACAAATAAGTGCTATGTTTAATCCTGGGTGACAGTACAAGGCAGTATTCAGTCCAGTGTGACGAAATTAATTCTTTTACAAAAAATTTCTTAGTTGATGCCATGGAGAGTAGAAAGAAGTATACAGATAATATTTAATATTTTTCCAGTGTACTTCTTATATTTTAGTTTTCATATTTTTTTTTGTGCTACTTTTAGATGTTTTTGTTGTTGTTATATTTTGTTATTTTAGTTCATGTAACTTAATTTCTTTTTGTTTATCAAAAGTTTTTTTATCCATAAGTCTTTGAGTGAAATGTATTTTTTATTTGGTGCAGCTCCTAATTTACATAGTGAGCCCATGTTACAAAAGGGAAGCAACAAATAAATAAATAAATAAATAAAAAGATAAATAAATAAAAAGATAAATAAATAAATAAATAAATAAATAAATAAATAAATAAATAAATAAATAAATAAATAAATAAATAAATAAATAAATAAATAAATAAATAAATAAATAAATAAATAAATAAATAAATAAATAAATAAATAAATAAATAAATAGTAATTTTATTAACACTTATACACATTTCCCGGAGAGATTGGCAATGGTTACAAAGAATAAAAAGTTAGTAGTAGTGTTACCTCAGGGTATTTACATTAATAATCTTTGTCCATTGTCAATAGTTGTATTAAACATTTTGCTGACGACAACACATTGTTTAGTATATCAAGTCTGTGTCTGGCTATGCTTATACAGTAATGTCGTGGTTATGTATCATTATGGTGACGTACATATTATACCAAGGGATTTGCGCAGTTGGTCTCCCCATGGAGGTATACCTCCATGGTCTCCCGCCATAGAATAGCGCAAAGTATGACTTTCTCTTATATTTTGGCACACCTTTACTTTGAATAGAGTCCGAAACAGTCGTCTGTTTCAGGCTACGAGTAGATGGGCGTCACTAAAACCCGATCAATGTCTCAAATTAACTCGGATACGACACATTTTCAACAAAAAATCACTGTTCAATGGAACACAAATCCCAATCGGGAAATGTGAATACTAGTATTTCACAGACACTATAATTTGACTGACTACCCTCACACACCATGAGCACTGCATAGTGATTGCTGGTGTATGGTCAACTAATAAAAACAGCGAAACTTGGTACAAGTACATCTGATAAAGATGTCAGTATTTGATATATGCTGATGGCTCCAGACCAAGCTTCAAAGATAACCAAGGAAAAATAACATGAACTCATAGTAGGCAAATTTGGGGGCATAATGGTAGAGAAACTTAAGAAAGTATACAGAATAAATTTTAGGACAAAACAAATATCCTCTACGGGTGCATTCGGTAAACAATTTGTAAAGTTGTCAATTATTCCTAACATGATTAGACACCGGGTACGTTTCCTTAAGTTGTCAATTATTCCTATCATGATTAGACACTGGCTACGTCTCCGTAAGTTGTCAATTATTCCTATCATGATTAGACACTGGCTACGTCTCCGTAAGTTGTCAATTATTCCTATCATGATCAGACACTGGCTACGTCTCCGTAAGTTGTCAATTATTCCTATCATGATCAGACACTGGCTACGTCTCCGTAAGTTGTCAATTATTCCTATCATGATCAGACACTGGCTACGTCTCCGTAAGTTGTCAATTATTCCTATCATGATCAGACACTGGCTACGTCTCCGTAAGTTGTCAATTATTCCTATCATGATCAGACACTGGCTACGTCTCCGTAAGTTGTCAATTATTCCTATCATGATCAGACACTGGCTACGTCTCCGTAAGTTGTCAATTATTCCTATCATGATCAGACACTGGCTACGTCTTCAAAGTTCATAAAAGCAACCACACAGAGTACACGATACATACCGCTTTCAATATAGTTGTGCAGATAACAAAATATAGCTGGGAAGAATCACTGAAGGACAACATTATCTCGCAAAGATTTGCAGAAAGTATATATAACCAAGGAAACGACGATGAAGATGTGTTTCTACTTGAGTAAAACAGATGCTGTGCAAAGACAAGTGATGTCCCGAAGATGCGTGGGTTGCACGAACTTGGCTTTGGCCAACAAAGAACTCCCTTCACCGATAGTAGTCGAAATCTGCACACTTTAATTTAGAAATGCCTTACATGTACATCTACTAATGAAAAACACAGTTATCGGAATTTAATATTCTTCTATAAATATAAGCAAAAAAATCATTGTTTTGTTTGAAACGTTTCGCATATTTCTGATTTAGTGTTATCGAGTGTTATCGAGTATATTTTATCCAGAACGAACCATTTGTTTGAAAAATGAAAAATTGGCATTTTTGGAAGAGTTTCCACAGGAATCTACATTAAAAGAATTCATTAGAATTTCCTAATAATGGCTCACATTTTGGTGATCATCATCGCGATACCTGCGTGATACTATGATTTAAAAAAATAACTAAAATAAAAACATGTTGTAAATGTCAAGGAACATCCAACATCCAACAACATTAAACTAAATCAATCATGCACAAATAAAAGCCAAACATGCTTGGTTGGGAAAAAAAGAAAAATGTATACTTTCCAATCTTCCAGGCTCTCTCCAGAATACTCGTATACTAATGGCTCACCCCTTATGTTGTAAAACTTACATTACCCATAGTGCTTTGTGGAGACAAATATGGCAACCCACATGAACGCAATGTGTCTACTACGTTCCGATTATTTAGTTGGTGATTATGAACACTAACAATTATCGCAATTGAAATAATTGTCATGGAGTTCACGGAAGAGTTTGCTGTTCTACAAGGTAGTTTTATGTTGATTGAACGCAGTAACGTGTATTGTGATGCCAAGTCGCTTAGCGTAGATTTGGAACTCGTTTCTGACGCCATCAACGACATTGTCGATGGACTGTCAAAACCACACGATGTCAGTGAACAAGAACTATGGCGATTGAAAATTCACTCTGTCATGTTCGTAAAATGGCTGGAAAACTGTCACGATACTCCACTTCCCAAATCAGATCGTAATAATCAAGTTGATAAGAAAGAGTGGAGCAAAGAAGACGTCAATGATTTTGGGAATTTTCAAGAAAAGTATTTTGTGAACAGTGTCTGTGTGGTTCCTACAATTCCCACACAGTTTTATACTGAACTATTGAAAACATTGGGATGGAGTAGATATCTCTTCCAGGTAAGATGCTGCGTATTTCCGATACGGAGACTAGTAATTTGATCGGATTCCGTTCAACCACAGGGAGCCCAGGAACTATAATCAACTGTAGTACGCAGTCTCTATGAGCGGGGGGGGGGGGGGGTATCGGCTGGTATCTAGTGTAAAAAATAGACAAGGGATGAAGGCTCCAGCCAGCTCACATTTTTTAAACTCGAAAAAACAGACGAAAAGAATGAAAAATAAAATCTAAAAAAATACCAGGTTGAAGAATATTAGTTGCTCTTTCAAATTTTGCCAAAGCCTTGCCTACATTTTACCGATATCTGCAGAATAAATCAAGAAAACTACACAAATTTACTCCATTTAGGAATTCCTAACGGTTTGCCCGAATGCATGGCAAAGTTTTGAGGTGTGGCCTGTAGGATTTGGCAACAACCAATCACAAGACTGGTTACGAACCAGTGACCTCGATGTGGTTCGTAACTAGTCTTGTGATTGGTTGTTGACAAATGCTGAACAGGCCACGCCTTCAACTGTGCCGCGCGTTCGGGTAAGAAAAAGCAAAAAAAAAATTTCACTCCTAGTGCCCACGAACTTGCATCTATACCTTAATGTGTTAATATGATTTGCCGAAGCAAGGGATGTAAGGCCAGGGTACAGCCTCAGAGGACTGAATCATGAAATTGCTAACTGATCACAAGTCATTGGGCAGGCAACTTGATATAAACAACGTAGAATAATCTACTAAATATACTAAATAATCTACTAAAGTTTTGTATGTCTGTAGTCATTTCTGTGATTTTATTTGGCCGATTTGTTTGTGTAATGTATATAATGAATGAGCAGTGTTTACTCTAGGACGTGCAATTGCGTGGTTCCCCACCTACTACACTTTGTGCGCCCTTAAAAAAAATACTCCAAGGCCGAAAATGGCCCATTTCCTCACTGCCCATTGAATTTTTTAAATAATGGCCTGTGCGTGTTTAGAGTTTCTTACATCTTGGGTTGTGCAACTTATAAAGTTGAAAGTCAGCATAGGTGGATTTTTCAATGAAAATAGAAGTCCCAAAAAATATTTGATCATTTTTTAACCCAAATAAGCCCCAGCCAGGACAATTTTTAGATGGGCCAAATTACAGCAGAAATGAGAATCTGGTATTACTGGTAGGTAATTAATATGCATGGATTTAAAATTCAAACAAACCAAGTTCCCACATTTATACTAAGTAATTTATGAGAGCAAGTTTAACCCTAAACTAATTACTTCCATGAATTACCCTGGGAGTTCCAAGTTTCATTGACATGCGACAATTGGTTCTTGCTATATCAATTGAAAAGCTATGAAGTACATGTAATCATGCACAAATTGACCTGATAGGTCAAATCACTAATTAACAAATCAAAATGATGAATGATGCCAAAGTGTTCAAATTACCATAGCTCACTTAAATATGTTAATATTATTGAACGCAATGCGGAAGAGATTTGTTGATGTTGTAGTATGATCTTTTGGCTTGGATTTTGATGGGAAAACAGCCTAATTTGTTTTTAAATAAAAAAATTAGTGGTTTCAAAAAATAAACTGAGCATTCGAAGAATAATTTAACATTGTTTACAGTGATAACAGCTCATTGTCGAAATGAGTCTTACCCATTCACGCTAGTCACAATAAACATCATACGCTTGAATGGGCCCCAATGACTACGGTAAAACTTAAATTATGCTCTATTTTAGTCATCAGGAAATATTTAAATGTACGAAAAATGACGCCAAAATATTAAAGAAAACACCTTAAAAAACTGCTGAAAAATCATGATTTATTGATATCATTTTTTTAAAAACCCCAGCTGCCCAGGGTGAATTTACGACAGAATCCGGTACACAAAATTAGTAAATTTTTAGCTTTTCCACCTATATCTCAGGTATTGATCATTTTTCAGTGAAAAAACTGAGAAGCTCTCAAACAATGCAAAGACCTGATTATTTTGGGATTGTCATTTTTGCATACTAATTACACAATTTGCATTATTAGCCAATTTTAAGCCCTATATCAATACATATTTCAATATGACTTGGTACATACATATAGTTGCTCTAGGGTATGCCACATGCAGGCCTGTTTAGTTTTTTGTTTCAAATAATTGTCTCATTTTGCATATTAAATATTTTCAGCTTTTCGATTTTGTTTTATTTTTTAGTGTCTAATGAGAGTTAACTGTGAGACAGCCATAGTACTGATAGAACATCTCTTCCTGTATCTTTCCAAAGAAGACAGTAATACAAAGTTTCTGGTTGAACTATTGGAATGCGTTTGTAACTATTGCCGTAGCAACAGTCATGTAGAACTCCTACCTACATTTTTGTCCCAACTATTGAAAGCAATTCAAAATCGCCATCCTGACATGTTGAAAACTAACATCTTTAAGATTTTAGTAAAATTTTTAGATGACCTCACAAAACATGGTGTCATAAATGATGCGTCATCAGATGAAATACTACAAGACTGTTTAGCAAGGAATGCCAAGCAACAAAGTTACAGCATGGAGAGGAAGAAAATGAGTGATGATCTTCCATCTTTTCTCAAATCTCAGACTCTGATACTGGAGATACTTATATCTTTTTTATCAGAGAATATTTTTGTTGACTGTGAAGATTCTTTCACAGTCTTATTGAGTGATGGATGTCAGAGTATGAATCCAGTGATTAGGTCATTGGTGGAGCTGTTCCAAAGAATTGAAACATGTGGCCAGTTTGACAAAGCAGTTGTCACAAAAATTGCAACATTACAGACACGCATACCATGTACATTGCACCCAGTATGCCAATCTCTTAATGAATCTGCTGTTATCAGAGATGAGGTTGAAATCTTGGAAAATAAATTGACTGATGTCATTTGGAGAATAGATGAGAGATTGACTGGATACCGAGGTAAGTTTTACAGCCAGCACCTGTGGATCTTTCTGTCACCACAGTATTGTTACAAGTCAAAGACACCCTAGCTAAAGGTGAATATTAACAATGGCACATCTTGTCAAGGAGAGATGATTCCAAGATGAGTTGGCAATTTGATTTTTTCTAAATTTAATGTAATTTAAACTGTATTGAGATCATAAACGCTTTAGAGGTTCACAAATATTTATGGGTTTTTTTTGAAACAAAGTCGACACTGCGGAGCTGTTCATATTACTGATTGTTCGTCGTTGTCGTCAACGTCAAATTTACAATTTCAACTTCTTCAAAACCGCAAGTCAGAATGTTTTCAAATTTAATATGCAAGTACCTTGGATGGTTCTTTCTCAAATTGTTCACTTCATGTCAAAACCTCAAATTTGTTCAATTTGTGATGATATCTTCAATTCTCTAACTTTTGTGAATCTTTTTGTCATTACTGGTAAAAGTGATATTTTCGACTTCTTTTAAAAATACCCAAGTTCAATTGCTTTGATACTGTAAAATGACTAATTTTCACTGGGTTTAAATTTCACTGATTTACCATTTCAGGCATATTCAGTGGGTTTTAAATTCATTGTTTTATCATTTAGATAATGTGTTCTATGCTAAATTTTACATATTCACTGTGTTTTAATTTAGCGCATTTTTCCAGTCAGCGAAATAAGCTAAATTAAAACCTAGTGAATAATTACCCCCTTTACAGTATTATACATATAGGTACTACATGTGGACTTCTCTCAGATTTGTTCATTTCATGATGATATCTTCAATTTTGGTGAATATTTTTGTCATTTTTGGTGAAACAGCAAGTCTGATTGCTTTGATATTATACATATTGTTCATTTTCTAATGATATCTTCTGTTCTTTTATTGAAATGTGTATTGCTAACAGCTGAGCTATCTCAGCTGACAGGCTGCTTGTTTTTCATTTTTAGTCAAAAATATCCTACTTTTGTGTATGGGGGAAGGAGTATGTGTGTGTGTGTGAAATTTGGGTTTGAACTTGTCATATGTACTTCTTACAAACAACACCCTGACTTTGCGGCTTGAACTAATTTTTGAAATTGTAACATTGCAATACAACCCGACAAGTACTTTTCCAACCAAAGCACTTGCTCTCCAAGTTTTGCTTAGATATATTGCTGTACTATTTGGTAACTTTTATACAATTTGTATATTACTCTATCAGGGACCTAAAGTTAATACAGTACATGTAGTATTAATTGAGGCACATTAATCTTGATTATTAATAATATGATTATCTCATTGTTCACGTTCATTTCTAGTCATAATTGTTCCCACCTAAATTTTCTTATCAAAGTTTGTTTAGATACAATTTAGATACAATTCAGGTAGCAAGTGTATCATTAGTTTGTATTCATTTGTAACTAAATTTTGAAGAGCCAAGTCTATAATAGTTTCGCTATGTTTTATTCTGTTAACAGCTGCAATGGATTGGTTGTTGTCTTGTAAGGAGTTGTGGTTTGATACAAGATGGATTCAATGTGTTTCCAATAATCTGCCCTCTATAGCTACTGTACGGTGAGTAAACTTTATTTTCTCAATTAGAAGCGCCTGCCATGGTTTACATGTGAGCTCTAAATATTCGTCTGTTGAAATCATGTTGAAATCATGTTGACATCATGAGACCAAATAATATAATGAAATTCAATATTCAATTTTGATTTATTGTTTTTGGTTGTACTGTCATAGCAACCATCTTGTCATAGTTGAGTGTTGATGTAAGTTAAACAAATGTAAATACAATTTTCTGAAACAAGTAAGAAACAGTATGTTTCTTTTGCTTTCAGATCTGTTACCATGGTTATCGACATATTACATAACATTGATAATAAAAGCAGTCTTTTTGAGCACCTCAAACTGGTAAGACTTGTGTACGGGATGGTGTTATACATGTAATTTATTGTCACATTGTGTCAATATGTAAATTTGCATTTTCGCCAATAAACCAGTGAGAACAGTAATTTCATGTGAAAGTGTCCAATTACTGTGGAAATCTTCCATGATGAATAGAACGCGAATGACACTTTTTCATAGAATACCCCAAATATCTATCAAATGTATGTCAACTGTAATGTTTTTATTGAAATACAAAGTAATCTCCATAAATTCATATGTTTATTGCAAAGCACAAATACAAACTACACACAGAGTACAATGAATCTACAGATGTCAGCAGCCATGTCAGTGTTGGTCACTTTATTATATTATTGATATTGACAACAAAATGTTTCAACTCATTCAAAATATTATCAAGATTGCTTCTTGCAGTCTTTGGTATCTCTGTTATGAAATGTACTCAGAAATGTAATAATATTGTTGTAAATTCCAAACACTTGTATGAATGTTCTATTGTAGGTGTTATTGCAATGCCATGCAAGTTTGCCTTTGTCATCACAAAATATTCTACGTGATTATTTGATAGACGAATATGGACTGCCAACATTGTACGAAAAATATTCACCGGATGATTTCAGTCAACAGCTCACTACTGTCTTTAATAAGCTGGTGAATGTGGAAGAAAATATTGATTTCATGCAGGCAAGTCTCAGAACACTCCCTGGTAGATATTGATTTCATGAAGACTAGTCTCAGAACACTCCCTGGTAGATATTGATTTCATACAGACTAGTCTCAGAACACTCCCTGGTAGATATTGATTTCATACAGACTAGTCTCAGAACACTCCCTGGTAGATATTGATTTCATGAAGACTAGTCTCAGAACACTCCCTGGTAGATATTGATTTCATGCAGACTAGTCTCAGAACACTCCCTGGTAGATATTGATTTCATACAGACTAGTCTCAGAACACTCCCTGGTAGATATTGATTTCATGCAGACTAGTCTCAGAACACTCCCTGGTAGATATTGATTTCATACAGACTAGTCTCAGAACACTCCCTGGTAGATATTGATTTCATACAGACTAGTCTCAGAACACTCCCTGGTAGATATTGATTTCATGCAGACTAGTCTCAGAACACTCCCTGGTAGATATTGATTTCATGAAGACTAGTCTCAGAACACTCCCTGGTAGATATTGATTTCATACAGACTAGTCTCAGAACACTCCCTGGTAGATATTGATTTCATACAGACTAGTCTCAGAACACTCCCTGGTAGATATTGATTTCATACAGACTAGTCTCAGAACACTCCCTGGTAGATATTGATTTCATACAGACTAGTCTCAGAACACTCCCTGGTAGATATTGATTTCATACAGACTAGTCTCAGAACACTCCCTGGTAGATATTGATTTCATACAGACTAGTCTCAGAACACTCCCTGGTAGATATTGATTTCATACAGACTAGTCTCAGAACACTCCCTGGTAGATATTGATTTCATACAGACTAGTCTCAGAACACTCCCTGGTAGATATTGATTTCATGAAGACTAGTCTCAGAACACTCCCTGGTAGATATTGATTTCATGAAGACTAGTCTCAGAACACTCCCTGGTAGATATTGATTTCATGAAGACTAGTCTCAGAACACTCCCTGGTAGATATTGATTTCATGCAGACTAGTCTCAGAACACTCGCTGGTAGATATTGATTTCATGAAGACTAGTCTCAGAACACTCCCTGGTAGATATTGATTTCATACAGACTAGTCTCAGAACACTCTCTGGTAGATATTGATTTCATACAGACTAGTCTCAGAACACTCCCTGGTAGATATTGATTTCATGCAGACTAGTCTCAGAACACTCCCTGGTAGATATTGATTTCATACAGACTAGTCTCAGAACACTCCCTGGTAGATATTGATTTCATGAAGACTAGTCTCAGAACACTCCCTGGTAGATATTGATTTCATGAAGACTAGTCTCAGAACACTCCCTGGTAGATATTGATTTCATGAAGACTAGTCTCAGAACACTCCCTGGTAGATATTGATTTCATACAGACTAGTCTCAGAACACTCCCTGGTAGATATTGATTTCATACAGACTAGTCTCAGAACACTCCCTGGTAGATATTGATTTCATGAAGACTAGTCTCAGAACACTCCCTGGTAGATATTGATTTCATGAAGACTAGTCTCAGAACACTCCCTGGTAGATATTGATTTCATACAGACTAGTCTCAGAACACTCCCTGGTAGATATTGATTTCATACAGACTAGTCTCAGAACACTCCCTGGTAGATATTGATTTCATACAGACTAGTCTCAGAACACTCCCTGGTAGATATTGATTTCATACAGACTAGTCTCAGAACACTCCCTGGTAGATATTGATTTCATGCAGACTAGTCTCAGAACACTCCCTGGTAGATATTGATTTCATACAGACTAGTCTCAGAACACTCCCTGGTAGATATTGATTTCATACAGACTAGTCTCAGAACACTCCCTGGTAGATATTGATTTCATACAGACTAGTCTCAGAACACTCCCTGGTAGATATTGATTTCATACAGACTAGTCTCAGAACACTCCCTGGTAGATATTGATTTCATACGGACTAGTCTCAGAACACTCTCTGGTAGATATTGATTTCATACAGACTAGTCTCAGAACACTCCCTGGTAGATATTGATTTCATACAGACAAGTCTCAGAACACTCCCTGGTAGATATTGATTTCATACAGACTAGTCTCAGAACACTCCCTGGTAGATATTGATTTCATACAGACTAGTCTTAGAACACTCCCTGGTAGATATTGATTTCATACAGACTAGTCTCAGAACACTCCCTGGTAGATATTGATTTCATGAAGACTAGTCTCAGAACACTCCCTGGTAGATATTGATTTCATGAAGACTAGTCTCAGAACACTCCCTGGTAGATATTGATTTCATGAAGACTAGTCTCAGAACACTCCCTGGTAGATATTGATTTCATGCAGACTAGTCTCAGAACACTCCCTGGTAGATATTGATTTCATGAAGACTAGTCTCAGAACACTCCCTGGTAGATATTGATTTCATACAGACTAGTCTCAGAACACTCTCTGGTAGATATTGATTTCATACAGACTAGTCTCAGAACACTCCCTGGTAGATATTGATTTCATGCAGACTAGTCTCAGAACACTCCCTGGTAGATATTGATTTCATACAGACTAGTCTCAGAACACTCCCTGGTAGATATTGATTTCATGAAGACTAGTCTCAGAACACTCCCTGATAGATATTGATTTCATGAAGACTAGTCTCAGAACACTCCCTGGTAGATATTGATTTCATGAAGACTAGTCTCAGAACACTCCCTGGTAGATATTGATTTCATACAGACTAGTCTCAGAACACTCCCTGGTAGATATTGATTTCATACAGACTAGTCTCAGAACACTCCCTGGTAGATATTGATTTCATGAAGACTAGTCTCAGAACACTCCCTGGTAGATATTGATTTCATGAAGACTAGTCTCAGAACACTCCCTGGTAGATATTGATTTCATACAGACTAGTCTCAGAACACTCCCTGGTAGATATTGATTTCATACAGACTAGTCTCAGAACACTCCCTGGTAGATATTGATTTCATACAGACTAGTCTCAGAACACTCCCTGGTAGATATTGATTTCATACAGACTAGTCTCAGAACACTCCCTGGTAGATATTGATTTCATGCAGACTAGTCTCAGAACACTCCCTGGTAGATATTGATTTCATACAGACTAGTCTCAGAACACTCCCTGGTAGATATTGATTTCATACAGACTAGTCTCAGAACACTCCCTGGTAGATATTGATTTCATACAGACTAGTCTCAGAACACTCCCTGGTAGATATTGATTTCATACAGACTAGTCTCAGAACACTCCCTGGTAGATATTGATTTCATACGGACTAGTCTCAGAACACTCTCTGGTAGATATTGATTTCATACAGACTAGTCTCAGAACACTCCCTGGTAGATATTGATTTCATACAGACAAGTCTCAGAACACTCCCTGGTAGATATTGATTTCATACAGACTAGTCTCAGAACACTCCCTGGTAGATATTGATTTCATACAGACTAGTCTTAGAACACTCCCTGGTAGATATTGATTTCATACAGACTAGTCTCAGAACACTCCCTGGTAGATATTGATTTCATGAAGACTAGTCTCAGAACACTCCCTGGTAGATATTGATTTCATGAAGACTAGTCTCAGAACACTCCCTGGTAGATATTGATTTCATGAAGACTAGTCTCAGAACACTCCCTGGTAGATATTGATTTCATGCAGACTAGTCTCAGAACACTCCCTGGTAGATATTGATTTCATGAAGACTAGTCTCAGAACACTCCCTGGTAGATATTGATTTCATACAGACTAGTCTCAGAACACTCTCTGGTAGATATTGATTTCATACAGACTAGTCTCAGAACACTCCCTGGTAGATATTGATTTCATGCAGACTAGTCTCAGAACACTCCCTGGTAGATATTGATTTCATACAGACTAGTCTCAGAACACTCCCTGGTAGATATTGATTTCATGAAGACTAGTCTCAGAACACTCCCTGATAGATATTGATTTCATGAAGACTAGTCTCAGAACACTCCCTGGTAGATATTGATTTCATGAAGACTAGTCTCAGAACACTCCCTGGTAGATATTGATTTCATACAGACTAGTCTCAGAACACTCCCTGGTAGATATTGATTTCATACAGACTAGTCTCAGAACACTCCCTGGTAGATATTGATTTCATGAAGACTAGTCTCAGAACACTCCCTGGTAGATATTGATTTCATGAAGACTAGTCTCAGAACACTCCCTGGTAGATATTGATTTCATACAGACTAGTCTCAGAACACTCCCTGGTAGATATTGATTTCATACAGACTAGTCTCAGAACACTCCCTGGTAGATATTGATTTCATACAGACTAGTCTCAGAACACTCCCTGGTAGATATTGATTTCATACAGACTAGTCTCAGAACACTCCCTGGTAGATATTGATTTCATACAGACTAGTCTCAGAACACTCCCTGGTAGATATTGATTTCATACAGACTAGTCTCAGAACACTCCCTGGTAGATATTGATTTCATACAGACTAGTCTCAGAACACTCTCTGGTAGATATTGATTTCATACAGACTAGTCTCAGAACACTCCCTAGTAGATATTGATTTCATACAGACTAGTCTCAGAACACTCCCTGGTAGATATTGATTTCATACAGACTAGTCTCAGAACACTCCCTGGTAGATATTGATTTCATACAGACTAGTCTCAGAACACTCCCTGGTAGATATTGATTTCATACAGACTAGTCTCAGAACACTCCCTGGTAGATATTGATTTCATACAGACTAGTCTCAGAACACTCCCTGGTAGATATTGATTTCATGAAGACTAGTCTCAGAACACTCCCTTGTAGATATTGATTTCATACAGACTAGTCTCAGAACACTCCCTGGTAGATATTGATTTCATGAAGACTAGTCTCAGAACACTCCCTGGTAGATATTGATTTCATACAGACTAGTCTCAGAACACTCCCTGGTAGATATTGATTTCATACAGACTAGTCTCAGAACACTCCCTGGTAGATATTGATTTCATACAGACTAGTCTCAGAACACTCCCTGGTAGATATTGATTTCATACAGACTAGTCTCAGAACACTCCCTGGTAGATATTGATTTCATGAAGACTAGTCTCAGAACACTCCCTGGTAGATATTGATTTCATACAGACTAGTCTCAGAACACTCCCTGGTAGATATTGATTTCATACAGACTAGTCTCAGAACACTCCCTGGTAGATATTGATTTCATACAGACTAGTCTCAGAACACTCCCTGGTAGATATTGATTTCATGAAGACTAGTCTCAGAACACTCCCTGGTAGATATTGATTTCATACAGACTAGTCTCAGAACACTCCCTGGTAGATATTGATTTCATGAAGACTAGTCTCAGAACACTCCCTGGTAGATATTGATTTCATACAGACTAGTCTCAGAACACTCCCTGGTAGATATTGATTTCATGAAGACTAGTCTCAGAACACTCCCTGGTAGATATTGATTTCATACAGACTAGTCTCAGAACACTCCCTGGTAGATATTGATTTCATGAAGACTAGTCTCAGAACACTCCCTGGTAGATATTGATTTCATACAGACTAGTCTCAGAACACTCCCTGGTAGATATTGATTTCATACAGACTAGTCTCAGAACACTCCCTGGTAGATATTGATTTCATGAAGACTAGTCTCAGAACACTCCCTGGTAGATATTGATTTCATGAAGACTAGTCTCAGAACACTCCCTGGTAGATATTGATTTCATACAGACTAGTCTCAGAACACTCCCTGGTAGATATTGATTTCATACAGACTAGTCTCAGAACACTCCCTGGTAGATATTGATTTCATACAGACTAGTCTCAGAACACTCCCTGGTAGATATTGATTTCATACAGACTAGTCTCAGAACACTCCCTGGTAGATATTGATTTCATGCAGACTAGTCTCAGAACACTCCCTGGTAGATATTGATTTCATACAGACTAGTCTCAGAACACTCCCTGGTAGATATTGATTTCATACAGACTAGTCTCAGAACACTCCCTGGTAGATATTGATTTCATACAGACTAGTCTCAGAACACTCCCTGGTAGATATTGATTTCATACAGACTAGTCTCAGAACACTCCCTGGTAGATATTGATTTCATACGGACTAGTCTCAGAACACTCTCTGGTAGATATTGATTTCATACAGACTAGTCTCAGAACACTCCCTGGTAGATATTGATTTCATACAGACAAGTCTCAGAACACTCCCTGGTAGATATTGATTTCATACAGACTAGTCTCAGAACACTCCCTGGTAGATATTGATTTCATACAGACTAGTCTTAGAACACTCCCTGGTAGATATTGATTTCATACAGACTAGTCTCAGAACACTCCCTGGTAGATATTGATTTCATGAAGACTAGTCTCAGAACACTCCCTGGTAGATATTGATTTCATGAAGACTAGTCTCAGAACACTCCCTGGTAGATATTGATTTCATGAAGACTAGTCTCAGAACACTCCCTGGTAGATATTGATTTCATGCAGACTAGTCTCAGAACACTCCCTGGTAGATATTGATTTCATGAAGACTAGTCTCAGAACACTCCCTGGTAGATATTGATTTCATACAGACTAGTCTCAGAACACTCTCTGGTAGATATTGATTTCATACAGACTAGTCTCAGAACACTCCCTGGTAGATATTGATTTCATGCAGACTAGTCTCAGAACACTCCCTGGTAGATATTGATTTCATACAGACTAGTCTCAGAACACTCCCTGGTAGATATTGATTTCATGAAGACTAGTCTCAGAACACTCCCTGATAGATATTGATTTCATGAAGACTAGTCTCAGAACACTCCCTGGTAGATATTGATTTCATGAAGACTAGTCTCAGAACACTCCCTGGTAGATATTGATTTCATACAGACTAGTCTCAGAACACTCCCTGGTAGATATTGATTTCATACAGACTAGTCTCAGAACACTCCCTGGTAGATATTGATTTCATGAAGACTAGTCTCAGAACACTCCCTGGTAGATATTGATTTCATGAAGACTAGTCTCAGAACACTCCCTGGTAGATATTGATTTCATACAGACTAGTCTCAGAACACTCCCTGGTAGATATTGATTTCATACAGACTAGTCTCAGAACACTCCCTGGTAGATATTGATTTCATACAGACTAGTCTCAGAACACTCCCTGGTAGATATTGATTTCATACAGACTAGTCTCAGAACACTCCCTGGTAGATATTGATTTCATACAGACTAGTCTCAGAACACTCCCTGGTAGATATTGATTTCATACAGACTAGTCTCAGAACACTCCCTGGTAGATATTGATTTCATACAGACTAGTCTCAGAACACTCTCTGGTAGATATTGATTTCATACAGACTAGTCTCAGAACACTCCCTAGTAGATATTGATTTCATACAGACTAGTCTCAGAACACTCCCTGGTAGATATTGATTTCATACAGACTAGTCTCAGAACACTCCCTGGTAGATATTGATTTCATACAGACTAGTCTCAGAACACTCCCTGGTAGATATTGATTTCATACAGACTAGTCTCAGAACACTCCCTGGTAGATATTGATTTCATACAGACTAGTCTCAGAACACTCCCTGGTAGATATTGATTTCATGAAGACTAGTCTCAGAACACTCCCTTGTAGATATTGATTTCATACAGACTAGTCTCAGAACACTCCCTGGTAGATATTGATTTCATGAAGACTAGTCTCAGAACACTCCCTGGTAGATATTGATTTCATACAGACTAGTCTCAGAACACTCCCTGGTAGATATTGATTTCATACAGACTAGTCTCAGAACACTCCCTGGTAGATATTGATTTCATACAGACTAGTCTCAGAACACTCCCTGGTAGATATTGATTTCATACAGACTAGTCTCAGAACACTCCCTGGTAGATATTGATTTCATGAAGACTAGTCTCAGAACACTCCCTGGTAGATATTGATTTCATACAGACTAGTCTCAGAACACTCCCTGGTAGATATTGATTTCATACAGACTAGTCTCAGAACACTCCCTGGTAGATATTGATTTCATACAGACTAGTCTCAGAACACTCCCTGGTAGATATTGATTTCATGAAGACTAGTCTCAGAACACTCCCTGGTAGATATTGATTTCATACAGACTAGTCTCAGAACACTCCCTGGTAGATATTGATTTCATGAAGACTAGTCTCAGAACACTCCCTGGTAGATATTGATTTCATACAGACTAGTCTCAGAACACTCCCTGGTAGATATTGATTTCATACAGACTAGTCTCAGAACACTCCCTGGTAGATATTGATTTCATACAGACTAGTCTCAGAACACTCCCTGGTAGATATTGATTTCATACAGACTAGTCTCAGAACACTCCCTGGTAGATATTGATTTCATACAGACTAGTCTCAGAACACTCCCTGGTAGATATTGATTTCATACAGACTAGTCTCAGAACACTCCCTGGTAGATATTGATTTCATACAGACTAGTCTCAGAACACTCCCTGGTAGATATTGATTTCATACAGACTAGTCTCAGAACACTCCCTGGTAGATATTGATTTCATACAGACTAGTCTCAGAACACTCCCTGGTAGATATTGATTTCATACAGACTAGTCTCAGAACACTCCCTGGTAGATATTGATTTCATACAGACTAGTCTCAGAACACTCCCTGGTAGATATTGATTTCATACAGACTAGTCTCAGAACACTCACTGGTAGATATTGATTTCATACAGACTAGTCTCAGAACACTCCCTGGTAGATATTGATTTCATACAGACTAGTCTCAGAACACTCCCTGGTAGATATTGATTTCATACAGACTAGTCTTAGAACACTCCCTGGTAGATATTGATTTCATGAAGACTAGTCTCAGAACACTCCCTGGTAGATATTGATTTCATACAGACTAGTCTCAGAACACTCCCTGGTAGATATTGATTTCATACAGACTAGTCTCAGAACACTCCCTGGTAGATATTGATTTCATACAGACTAGTCTCAGAACACTCCCTGGTAGATATTGATTTCATACAGACTAGTCTCAGAACACTCCCTGGTAGATATTGATTTCATACAGACTAGTCTCAGAACACTCCCTGGTAGATATTGATTTCATACAGACTAGTCTCAGAACACTCCCTGGTAGATATTGATTTCATACAGACTTGTCTCAGAACACTCCCTGGTAGATATTGATTTCATGAAGACGAGTCTCAGAACACTCCCTGGTAGATATTGGATTCATACAGACTAGTCTCAGAACACTCCCTGGTAGATATTGATTTCATGAAGACTAGTCTCAGAACACTCCCTGGTAGATATTGATTTCATACAGACTAGTCTCAGAACACTCCCTGGTAGATATTGATTTCATACAGACTAGTCTCAGAACACTCCCTGGTAGATATTGATTTCATACAGACTAGTCTCAGAACACTCCCTGGTAGATATTGATTTCATACAGACTAGTCTCAGAACACTCCCTGGTAGATATTGATTTCATACAGACTAGTCTCAGAACACTCCCTGGTAGATATTGATTTCATACAGACTAGTCTCAGAACACTCCCTGGTAGATATTGATTTCATACAGACTAGTCTCAGAACACTCTCTGGTAGATATTGATTTCATACAGACTAGTCTCAGAACACTCCCTGGTAGATATTGATTTCATACAGACTAGTCTCAGAACACTCCCTGGTAGATATTGATTTCATACAGACTAGTCTCAGAACACTCCCTGGTAGATATTGATTTCATACAGACTAGTCTCAGAACACTCCCTGGTAGATATTGATTTCATACAGACTAGTCTCAGAACACTCCCTGGTAGATATTGATTTCATACAGACTAGTCTCAGAACACTCTCTGGTAGATATTGATTTCATACAGACTAGTCTCAGAACACTCCCTGGTAGATATTGATTTCATACAGACTAGTCTCAGAACACTCCCTGGTAGATATTGATTTCATGAAGACTAGTCTCAGAACACTCCCTGGTAGATAATGATTTCATACAGACTAGTCTCAGAACACTCCCTGGTAGATATTGATTTCATACAGACTAGTCTTAGAACACTCCCTGGTAGATATTGATTTCATACAGACTAGTCTCAGAACACTCCCTAGTAGATATTGATTTCATACAGACTAGTCTCAGAACACTCCCTGGTAGATATTGATTTCATACAGACTAGTCTTAGAACACTCCCTGGTAGATATTGATTTCATACAGACTAGTCTCAGAACACTCCCTTGTAGATATTGATTTCATACAGACTAGTCTCAGAACACTCCCTGGTAGATATTGATTTCATACAGACTAGTCTCAGAACACTCCCTGGTAGATATTGATTTCATACAGACTAGTCTCAGAACACTCCCTGGTAGATATTGATTTCATACAGACTAGTCTCAGAACACTCCCTGGTAGATATTGATTTCATACAGACTAGTCTCAGAACACTCTCTGGTAGATATTGATTTCATACAGACTAGTCTCGGAACACTCCCTGGTAGATATTGATTTCATACAGACTAGTCTCAGAACACTCCCTGGTAGATATTGATTTCATACAGACTAGTCTCAGAACACTCCCTGGTAGATATTGATTTCATACAGACTAGTCTCAGAACACTCTCTGGTAGATATTGATTTCATACAGACTAGTCTCAGAACACTCCCTGGTAGATATTGATTTCATACAGACTAGTCTCAGAACACTCCCTGGTAGATATTGATTTCATGCAGACTAGTCTCAGAACACTCCCTGGTAGATATTGATTTCATACAGACTAGTCTCAGAACACTCCCTGGTAGATATTGATTTCAAACCGACTAGTCTCAGAACACTCCCTGGTAGATATTGATTTCATGAAGACTAGTCTCAGAACACTCCCTGGTAGATATTGATTTCATGAAGACTAGTCTCAGAACACTCCCTGGTAGATATTGATTTCATGAAGACTAGTCTCAGAACACTCCCTGGTAGATATTGATTTCATACAGACTAGTCTCAGAACACTCCCTGGTAGATATTGATTTCATACAGACTAGTCTCAGAACACTCCCTGGTAGATATTGATTTCATACAGACTAGTCTCAGAACACTCCCTGGTAGATATTGATTTCATACAGACTAGTCTCAGAACACTCCCTGGTAGATATTGATTTCATACAGACTAGTCTCAGAACACTCCCTGGTAGATATTGATTTCATACAGACTAGTCTCAGAACACTCCCTGGTAGATATTGATTTCATACAGACTAGTCTCAGAACACTCCCTGGTAGATATTGATTTCATACAGACTAGTCTCAGAACACTCTCTGGTAGATATTGATTTCATACAGACTAGTCTAAGAACACTCCCTGGTAGATATTGATTTCATACAGACTAGTCTCAGAACACTCCCTGGTAGATATTGATTTCATACAGACTAGTCTCAGAACACTCCCTGGTAGATATTGATTTCATACAGACTAGTCTCAGAACACTCCCTGGTAGATATTGATTGCATGAAGACTAGTCTCAGAACACTCCCTGGTAGATATTGATTTCATACAGACTAGTCTCAGAACACTCCCTGGTAGATATTGATTTCATACAGACTAGTCTCAGAACACTCCCTGGTAGATATTGATTTCATGAAGACTAGTCTCAGAACACTCTCTGGTAGATATTGATTTCATACAGACTAGTCTCAGAACACTCCCTGGTAGATATTGATTTCATACAGACTAGTCTCAGAACACTCCCTGGTAGATATTGATTTCATGAAGACTAGTCTCAGAACACTCCCTGGTAGATATTGATTTCATACAGACTTGTCTCAGAACACTCCCTGGTAGATATTGATTTCATGAAGACGAGTCTCAGAACACTCCCTGGTAGATATTGGATTCATACAGACTAGTCTCAGAACACTCCCTGGTAGATATTGATTTCATGAAGACTAGTCTCAGAACACTCCCTGGTAGATATTGATTTCATACAGACTAGTCTCAGAACACTCCCTGGTAGATATTGATTTCATACAGACTAGTCTCAGAACACTCCCTGGTAGATATTGATTTCATACAGACTAGTCTCAGAACACTCCCTGGTAGATATTGATTTCATACAGACTAGTCTCAGAACACTCCCTGGTAGATATTGATTTCATACAGACTAGTCTCAGAACACTCCCTGGTAGATATTGATTTCATACAGACTAGTCTCAGAACACTCCCTGGTAGATATTGATTTCATACAGACTAGTCTCAGAACACTCTCTGGTAGATATTGATTTCATACAGACTAGTCTCAGAACACTCCCTGGTAGATATTGATTTCATACAGACTAGTCTCAGAACACTCCCTGGTAGATATTGATTTCATACAGACTAGTCTCAGAACACTCCCTGGTAGATATTGATTTCATACAGACTAGTCTCAGAACACTCCCTGGTAGATATTGATTTCATACAGACTAGTCTCAGAACACTCCCTGGTAGATATTGATTTCATACAGACTAGTCTCAGAACACTCTCTGGTAGATATTGATTTCATACAGACTAGTCTCAGAACACTCCCTGGTAGATATTGATTTCATACAGACTAGTCTCAGAACACTCCCTGGTAGATATTGATTTCATGAAGACTAGTCTCAGAACACTCCCTGGTAGATAATGATTTCATACAGACTAGTCTCAGAACACTCCCTGGTAGATATTGATTTCATACAGACTAGTCTTAGAACACTCCCTGGTAGATATTGATTTCATACAGACTAGTCTCAGAACACTCCCTAGTAGATATTGATTTCATACAGACTAGTCTCAGAACACTCCCTGGTAGATATTGATTTCATACAGACTAGTCTTAGAACACTCCCTGGTAGATATTGATTTCATACAGACTAGTCTCAGAACACTCCCTTGTAGATATTGATTTCATACAGACTAGTCTCAGAACACTCCCTGGTAGATATTGATTTCATACAGACTAGTCTCAGAACACTCCCTGGTAGATATTGATTTCATACAGACTAGTCTCAGAACACTCCCTGGTAGATATTGATTTCATACAGACTAGTCTCAGAACACTCCCTGGTAGATATTGATTTCATACAGACTAGTCTCAGAACACTCTCTGGTAGATATTGATTTCATACAGACTAGTCTCGGAACACTCCCTGGTAGATATTGATTTCATACAGACTAGTCTCAGAACACTCCCTGGTAGATATTGATTTCATACAGACTAGTCTCAGAACACTCCCTGGTAGATATTGATTTCATACAGACTAGTCTCAGAACACTCTCTGGTAGATATTGATTTCATACAGACTAGTCTCAGAACACTCCCTGGTAGATATTGATTTCATACAGACTAGTCTCAGAACACTCCCTGGTAGATATTGATTTCATGCAGACTAGTCTCAGAACACTCCCTGGTAGATATTGATTTCATACAGACTAGTCTCAGAACACTCCCTGGTAGATATTGATTTCAAACCGACTAGTCTCAGAACACTCCCTGGTAGATATTGATTTCATGAAGACTAGTCTCAGAACACTCCCTGGTAGATATTGATTTCATGAAGACTAGTCTCAGAACACTCCCTGGTAGATATTGATTTCATGAAGACTAGTCTCAGAACACTCCCTGGTAGATATTGATTTCATACAGACTAGTCTCAGAACACTCCCTGGTAGATATTGATTTCATACAGACTAGTCTCAGAACACTCCCTGGTAGATATTGATTTCATACAGACTAGTCTCAGAACACTCCCTGGTAGATATTGATTTCATACAGACTAGTCTCAGAACACTCCCTGGTAGATATTGATTTCATACAGACTAGTCTCAGAACACTCCCTGGTAGATATTGATTTCATACAGACTAGTCTCAGAACACTCCCTGGTAGATATTGATTTCATACAGACTAGTCTCAGAACACTCCCTGGTAGATATTGATTTCATACAGACTAGTCTCAGAACACTCTCTGGTAGATATTGATTTCATACAGACTAGTCTAAGAACACTCCCTGGTAGATATTGATTTCATACAGACTAGTCTCAGAACACTCCCTGGTAGATATTGATTTCATACAGACTAGTCTCAGAACACTCCCTGGTAGATATTGATTTCATACAGACTAGTCTCAGAACACTCCCTGGTAGATATTGATTGCATGAAGACTAGTCTCAGAACACTCCCTGGTAGATATTGATTTCATACAGACTAGTCTCAGAACACTCCCTGGTAGATATTGATTTCATACAGACTAGTCTCAGAACACTCCCTGGTAGATATTGATTTCATGAAGACTAGTCTCAGAACACTCTCTGGTAGATATTGATTTCATACAGACTAGTCTCAGAACACTCCCTGGTAGATATTGATTTCATACAGACTAGTCTCAGAACACTCCCTGGTAGATATTGATTTCATGAAGACTAGTCTCAGAACACTCCCTGGTAGATATTGATTTCATGATTTCATGAAGACTAGTCTCAGAATACTCCCTGGTAGATATTGATTTCATACAGACTGTTCTCAGAACACTCCCTTGTAGATATTGATTTCATACAGACTAGTCTCAGAACACTCCCTGGTAGATATTGATTTCATGAAGACTAGTCTCAGAACACTCCCTGGTAGATATTGATTTCATGATTTCATGAAGACTAGTCTCAGAACACTCCCTGGTAGATATTGATTTCATGAAGACTAGTCTCAGAACACTTCCTTGTAGATATTGATTTTATGAAGACTAGTCTCAGAACACTCCCTGGTAGATATTGATTTCATACAGACTAGTCTCAGAACACTCCCTGGTAGATATTGATTTCATACAGACTAGTCTCAGAACACTTTTTGTGTTTGATCTAGAGGTCAGTGTGTAACATACCTTAAAAATGCACTTTGACCTTTGAACTTTGTTTTTAAGCTTGCTTTGAACATTCTTAAATATGAGGCAATAATTTTGATTTCATTTTTGTTTCAGCTACTGTCTGAAATTGCAAGTTTGGCAATTCAATCACCAACTGAAACGATCAAGAAAATTGTTACCATAGCAACATCAAACCCGTCACAAATTCCGATGTGTGTTGAGGTAAGGCTTAATCTTTTAAATGCTATATTGCAGAGATGAGGCCTGCTAGATTAATTATATACCCTATATGTGACTATATTGCAGAGATGAGGCCTGCTAGATTAATTATATACCATATATGTGACTATATGGCAGAGATGAGGCCTGCTAGATTAATTATATACCATATATGTGACTATATTGCAGAGATGAGGCCTGCTAGATTAATTATATACCATATATGTGACTATATGGCAGAGATGAGGCCTGCTAGATTAATTATATATCATATATGTGACTATATGGCAGAGATGAGGCTTGCTAGATTAATTATATACCATATATGTGACTATATGGCAGAGATGAGACCAGCTAGATTAATTATATACCATATATGTGACTATATGGCAGAGATGAGGCCTGCTAGATTAATTATATATCATATATGTGACTATATTGCAGAGATGAGACCTGCTAGATTAATTATATACCATATATGTGACTATATTGCAGAGATGAGACCTGCTAGATTAATTATATACCATATATGTGACTATATGGCAGAGATGAGACCTGCTAGATTAATTATATACCATATATGTGACTATATTGCAGAGATGAGACCTGCTAGATTAATTATATACCCTATATGTGACTATATTGCAGAGATGAGGCCTGCTAGATTAATTATATACCATATATGTGACTATATGGCAGAGATGAGGCCTGCTAGATTAATTATATATCATATATGTGACTATATGGCAGAGATGAGGCTTGCTAGATTAATTATATACCATATATGTGACTATAAGGCAGAGATGAGACCTGCTAGATTAATTATATATCATATATGTGACTACATGTATATGGCAGAGATGAGGCCTGCTAGATTAATTATATATCATATATGTGACTACATGTATATGGCAGAGATGAGGCTTGCTAGATTAATTATATACCATATATGTGACTATATGGCAGAGATGAGGCCTGCTAGATTAATTATATATCATATATGTGACTATATGGCAGAGATGAGGCTTGCTAGATTAATTATATATCATATATGTGACTATATGGCAGAGATGAGACCTGCTAGATTAATTATATACCATATATGTGACTATATGGCAGAGATGAGACCTGCTAGATTAATTATATATCATATATGTGACTATATGGCAGAGATGAGGCCTGCTAGATTAATTATATATCATATATGTGACTATATTGCAGAGATGAGGCCTGCTAGATTAATTATATATCATATATGTGACTATATGGCAGAGATGAGACCTGCTAGATTAATTATATACCATATATGTGACTATATTGCAGAGATGAGGCCTGCTAGATTAATTATATATCATATATGTGACTATATTGCAGAGATGAGGCCTGCTAGATTAATTATATATCATATATGTGACTACATGTATATGGCAGAGATGAGGTTTGCTAGATTAATTATATACCATATATGTGACTATATGGCAGAGATGAGGCTTGCTAGATTAATTATATACCATATATGTGACTATATGGCAGAGATGAGGCTTGCTAGATTAATTATATACCATATATGTGACTATATGGCAGAGATGAGGCTTGCTAGATTAATTATATACCATATATGTGACTATGGCAGAGATGAGGCCTGCTAGATTAATTATATACCATATATGTGACTACATGTATATGGCAGAGATGAGACCTGCTAGATTAATTATATACCATATATGTGACTATATGGCAGAGATGAGGCCTGCTAGATTAATTATATACCATATATGTGACTATATTGCAGAGATGAGGCCTGCTAGATTAGTTATATACCATATATGTGACTACATGTATATGGCAGAGATGAGGCTTGCTAGATGAATTATATACCATATATGTGACTATATGGCAGAGATGAGGCTTGCTAGATTAATTATATATCATATATGTGACTATATGGCAGAGATGAGGCTTGCTAGATTAATTATATACCATATATGTGACTATATGGCAGAGATGAGACCTGCTAGATTAATTATATATCATATATGTGACTATATTGCAGAGATGAGGCTTGCTAGATTAATTATATACCATATATGTGACTATATGGCAGAGATGAGACCTGCTAGATTAATTATATATCATATATGTGACTATATGGCAGAGATGAGGCCTGCTAGATTAATTATATATCATATATGTGACTATATTGCAGAGATGAGGCTTGCTAGATTAATTATATACCATATATGTGACTATATTGCAGAGATGAGGCTTGCTAGATTAATTATATACCATATATGTGACTACATGTATATGGCAGAGATGAGACCTGCTAGATTAATTATATACCATATATGTGACTATATGGCAGAGATGAGGCCTGCTAGATTAATTATATATCATATATGTGACTATATTGCAGAGATGAGGCTTGCTAGATTAATTATATACCATATATGTGACTATATTGCAGAGATGAGGCTTGCTAGATTAATTATATACCATATATGTGACTACATGTATATGGCAGAGATGAGACCTGCTAGATTAATTATATATCATATATGTGACTATATGGCAGAGATGAGGCCTGCTAGATTAATTATATATCATATATGTGACTATATTGCAGAGATGAGGCTTGCTAGATTAATTATATACCATATATGTGACTATATGGCAGAGATGAGACCTGCTAGATTAATTATATACCATATATGTGACTATATGGCAGAGATGAGGCTTGCTAGATTAATTATATATCATATATGTGACTATATGGCAGAGATGAGGCCTGCTAGATTAATTATATATCATATATGTGAATATATGGCAGAGATGAGGCTTGCTAGATTAATTATATACCATATATGTGACTATATTGCAGAGATGAGGCCTGCTAGATTAATTATATATCATATATGTGACTATATTGCAGAGATGAGGCCTGCTAGATTAATTATATACCATATATGTGACTATATGGCAGAGATGAGACCTGCTAGATTAATTATTTATCATATATGTGACTATATTGCAGAGATGAGGCCTGCTAGATTAATTATATATCATATATGTGACTATATTGCAGAGATGAGGCCTGCTAGATTAATTATATATCATATATGTGACTATATGGCAGAGATGAGGCTTGCTAGATTAATTATATACCCTATATGTGACTATATTGCAGAGATGAGGCCTGCTAGATTAATTATATACCATATATGTGACTATATTGCAGAGATGAGGCCTGCTAGATTAATTATATATCATATATGTGACTATATTGCAGAGATGAGACCTGCTAGATTAATTATATATCATATATGTGACTACATGTATATGGCAGAGATGAGACTTGCTAGATTAATTATATACCATATATGTGACTATATGGCAGAGATGCGGCCTGCTAGATTAATTATATACCATATATGTGACTATATTGCAGAGATGAGGCCTGCTAGATTAATTATATATCATATATGTGACTATATGGCAGAGATGAGGCTTGCTAGATTAATTATATATCATATATGTGACTATATGGCAGAGATGAGACCTGCTAGATTAATTATATACCATATATGTGACTATATTGCTGAGATGAGGCCTGCTAGATTAATTATATATCATATATGTGACTATATTGCAGAGATGAGGCCTGCTAGATTAATTATATACCATATATGTGACTATATGGAAGAGATGAGACCTGCTAGATTAATTATATATCATATATGTGACTATATGGCAGAGATGAGACCTGCTAGATTAATTATATACCCTAGATGTGACTATATTGCAGAGATGAGGCTTGCTGGATTAATTATATATCATATATGTGACTATATTGCAGAGATGAGACCTGCTAGATTAATTATATACCCTATATGTGACTATATTGCAGAGATGAGGCTTGCTAGATTAATTATATACCATATATGTGACTATATTGCAGAGATGAGGCCTGCTAGATTAATTATATATCATATATGTGACTATATGGCAGAGATGAGGCTTGCTAGATTAATTATATATCATATATGTGACTATATGGCAGAGATGAGGCTTGCTAGATTAATTATATATCATATATGTGACTATATTGCAGAGATGAGGCCTGCTAGATTAATTATATATCATATATGTGACTATATGGCAGAGATGAGGCCTGCTAGATTAATTATATACCATATATGTGACTATATTGCAGAGATGAGGCCTGCTAGATTAATTATATATCATATATGTGACTATATGGCAGAGATGAGGCCTGCTAGATTAATTATATATCATATATGTGACTATATGGCAGAGATGAGACCTGCTAGATCAATTATATATCATATATGTGACTATATGGCAGAGATGAGACCTGCTAGATCAATTATATATCATATATGTGACTATATGGCAGAGATGAGACCTGCTAGATTAATTATATACCCTATATGTGACTATATTGCAGAGATGAGGCTTGCTAGATTAATTATATATCATATATGTGACTATATTGCAGAGATGAGACCTGCTAGATTAATTATATACCCTATATGTGACTATATTGCAGAGATGAGGCTTGCTAGATTAATTATATACCATATATGTGACTATATTGCAGAGATGAGGCCTGCTAGATTAATTATATATCATATATGTGACTATATGGCAGAGATGAGGCTTGCTAGATTAATTATATATCATATATGTGACTATATGGCAGAGATGAGGCTTGCTAGATTAATTATATATCATATATGTGACTATATTGCAGAGATGAGGCCTGCTAGATTAATTATATATCATATATGTGACTACATGTATATGGCAGAGATGAGGCCTGCTAGATTAATTATATATCATATATGTGACTATATGGCAGAGATGAGACCTGCTAGATTAATTATATATCATATATGTGACTATATGGCAGAGATGAGACCTGCTAGATTAATTATATATCATATATGTGACTATATGGCAGAGATGAGACCTGCTAGATTAATTATATACCCTATATGTGACTATATTGCAGAGATGAGGCTTGCTAGATTAATTATATATCATATATGTGACTATATGGCAGAGATGAGGCTTGCTAGATTAATTATATACCATATATGTGACTATATGGCAGAGATGAGACCTGCTAGATTAATTATATATCATATATGTGACTATATGGCAGAGATGAGGCTTGCTAGATTAATTATATATCATATATGTGACTGTATGGCAGAGATGAGACCTGCTAGATTAATTATATATCATATATGTGACTATATGGCAGAGATGAGACCTGCTAGATTAATTATATACCATATATGTGACTATATGGCAGAGATGAGGCTTGCTAGATTAATTATATATCATATATGTGACTATATGGCAGAGATGAGGCTTGCTAGATTAATTATATACCATATATGTGACTATATGGCAGAGATGAGACCTGCTAGATTAATTATATATCATATATGTGACTATATTGCAGAGATGAGGCTTGCTAGATTAATTATATACCATATATGTGACTATATGGCAGAGATGAGACCTGCTAGATTAATTATATATCATATATGTGACTATATGGCAGAGATGAGGCCTGCTAGATTAATTATATATGTGACTATATTGCAGAGATGAGGCTTGCTAGATTAATTATATACCATATATGTGACTATATTGCAGAGATGAGGCTTGCTAGATTAATTATATACCATATATGTGACTACATGTATATGGCAGAGATGAGACCTGCTAGATTAATTATATACCATATATGTGACTATATGGCAGAGATGAGGCCTGCTAGATTAATTATATATCATATATGTGACTATATTGCAGAGATGAGGCTTGCTAGATTAATTATATACCATATATGTGACTATATTGCAGAGATGAGGCTTGCTAGATTAATTATATACCATATATGTGACTACATGTATATGGCAGAGATGAGACCTGCTAGATTAATAATATATCATATATGTGACTATATGGCAGAGATGAGGCCTGCTAGATTAATTATATATCATATATGTGACTATATTGCAGAGATGAGGCTTGCTAGATTAATTATATACCATATATGTGACTATATTGCAGAGATGAGGCTTGCTAGATTAATTATATACCATATATGTGACTACATGTATATGGCAGAGATGAGACCTGCTAGATTAATTATATACCATATATGTGACTATATTGCAGAGATGAGGCCTGCTAGATTAATTATATATCATATATGTGACTATATGGCAGAGATGAGACCTGCTAGATTAATTATATACCATATATGTGACTATATTGCAGAGATGAGGCCTGCTAGATTAATTATATACCATATATGTGACTATATGGCAGAGATGAGACCTGCTAGATTAATTATATACCATATATGTGACTATATTGCAGAGATGAGGCCTGCTAGATTAATTATATATCATATATGTGACTATATGGCAGAGATGAGGCCTGCTAGATTAATTATATACCATATATGTGACTATATTGCAGAGATGAGGCTTGCTAGATTAATTATATACCATATATGTGACTATATGGCAGAGATGAGACCTGCTAGATTAATTATATACCATATATGTGACTATATTGCAGAGATGAGGCTTGCTAGATTAATTATATACCATATATGTGACTATATGGCAGAGATGAGACCTGCTAGATTAATTATATACCATATATGTGACTATATGGCAGAGATGAGGCTTGCTAGATTAATTATATATCATATATGTGACTATATGGCAGAGATGAGGCCTGCTAGATTAATTATATATCATATATGTGAATATATGGCAGAGATGAGGCTTGCTAGATTAATTATATACCATATATGTGACTATATTGCAGAGATGAGGCCTGCTAGATTAATTATATATCATATATGTGACTATATTGCAGAGTTGAGGCCTGCTAGATTAATTATATACCATATATGTGACTATATGGCAGAGATGAGACCTGCTAGATTAATTATATATCATATATGTGACTATATTGCAGAGATGAGGCCTGCTAGATTAATTATATATCATATATGTGACTATATTGCAGAGATGAGGCCTGCTAGATTAATTATATACCATATATGTGACTATATTGCAGAGATGAGGCCTGCTAGATTAATTATATATCATATATGTGACTATATTGCAGAGATGAGACCTGCTAGATTAATTATATATCATATATGTGACTACATGTATATGGCAGAGATGAGGCTTGCTAGATTAATTATATACCATATATGTGACTATATGGCAGAGATGAGGCCTGCTAGATTAATTATATACCATATATGTGACTATATTGCAGAGATGAGACCTGCTAGATTAATTATATATCATATATGTGACTATATGGCAGAGATGAGGCTTGCTAGATTAATTATATATCATATATGTGACTATATGGCAGAGATGAGACCTGCTAGATTAATTATATACCATATATGTGACTATATTGCTGAGATGAGGCCTGCTAGATTAATTATATATCATATATGTGACTATATGGCAGAGATGAGACCTGCTAGATTAATTATATACCATATATGTGACTATATTGCAGAGATGAGGCCTGCTAGATTAATTATATATCATATATGTGACTATATGGCAGAGATGAGGCCTGCTAGATTAATTATATATCATATATGTGACTACATGTATATGGCAGAGATGAGACCTGCTAGATCAATTATATATCATATATGTGACTATATGGCAGAGATGAGACCTGCTAGATTAATTATATACCCTATATGTGACTATATTGCAGAGATGAGGCTTGCTAGATTAATTATATATCATATATGTGACTATATTGCAGAGATGAGACCTGCTAGATTAATTATATATCATATATGTGACTATATGGCAGAGATGAGACCTGCTAGATTAATTATATATCATATATTTGACTATATGGCAGAGATGAGACCTGCTAGATTAATTATATACCCTATATGTGACTATATTGCAGAGATGAGGCTTGCTAGATTAATTATATATCATATATGTGACTATATGGCAGAGATGAGGCTTGCTAGATTAATTATATACCATATATGTGACTATATGGCAGAGATGAGACCTGCTAGATTAATTATATATCATATATGTGACTATATGGCAGAGATGAGGCTTGCTAGATTAATTATATATCATATATGCGACTGTATGGCAGAGATGAGACCTGCTAGATTAATTATATACCATATATGTGACTATATTGCAGAGATGAGGCCTGCTAGATTAATTATATATCATAGATGTGACTATATTGCAGAGATGAGGCCTGCTAGATTAATTATATACCGTATATGTGACTATATGGCAGAGATGAGGCCTGCTAGATTAATTATATATCATATATGTGACTATATGGCAGAGATGAGACCTGCTAGATTAATTATATACCCTATATGTGACTATATGGCAGAGATGAGACCTGCTAGATTAATTATATATCATATATGTGACTATATGGCAGAGATGAGACCTGCTAGATTAATTATATATCATATATGTGACTATATGGCAGAGATGAGGCTTGCTAGATTAATTATATACCCTATATGTGACTATATTGCAGAGATGAGACCTGCTAGATTAATTATATACCCTATATGTGACTATATTGCAGAGATGAGACCTGCTAGATTAATTATATACCCTATATGTGACTATATTGCAGAGATGAGGCTTGCTAGATTAATTATATACCATATATGTGACTATATGGCAGAGATGATACCTGCTAGATTAATTATATATCATATATGTGACTATATTGCAGAGATGAGGCCTGCTAGATTAATTATATACCATATATGTGACTATATGGCAGAGATGAGACCTGCTAGATTAATTATATATCATATATGTGACTATATTGCAGAGATGAGGCCTGCTAGATTAATTATATACCATATATGTGGCTATATGGCAGAGATGAGACCTGCTAGATTAATTATATATCATATATGTGACTATATGGCAGAGATGAGACCTGCTAGATTAATTTTATACCATATATGTGACTATATGTATATGGCAGAGATGAGGCTTGCTAGATTAATTATATACCATATATGTGACTATATGGCAGAGATGAGACCTGCTAGATTAATTATATATCATATATGTGACTATATGGCAGAGATGAGGCCTGCTAGATTAATTATATATCATATATGTGACTATATGGCAGAGATGAGACCTGCTACATTAATTATATACTATATATGTGACTATATGGCAGAGATGAGGCCTGTTAGATTAATTATATACCATATATGTGACTATATGGCAGAGATGAGACCTGCTAGATTAATTATATACCATATATGTGACTATATGGCAGAGATGAGACCTGCTAGATTAGTTATATACCCTATTCATGGCTATATTGCACTGATTTCAAATGACACCACTAAGCATTATGGTATGTGAACAAAAACTAAAATAAAGATAGACACATTAATAACTGTTGTGGTGTTGAAATAAATTCTTGAGTGCTTTGTTCATGTTATACACTTCCCTGGAATTGAGAGCAAATCACAGCAAAGTAACACAGTTGTGCTTTAAAATGTTTTATTGTCTGCACAGGTAGTAATCATTTGATCTTTTCACACACTATATTGTGTTCTATGATTGTCACTTTTATTTCTTGTAAGATTTTGTAATTTTGAATTGTGTGCCTTTGGTTTCAAGAGTTCTTAAACATTTTTCACCCATTTTTTTATTTCAGATTCTACAGTGTATAGCTACAGTGTGTCATTATCAATATCGTAACCATAGCAACACTGTGTTATGTGAAGCCATACACAATATATCCGATACATTGGAGGAATCAAATACCAAATTAACTAATCTCTTGGAATTGCTCACATCATTGTTAAAGGTAAGTATATCTGGATATCTGTTTCTTCATCAAATAATGTTTGTGCTTACTAATTACCTAATTTGCACAAATTAACCAATTTATAGGTTTCTACATATTGAGAAACACTCATCAAATTTCAATAAAACCAGGTACAAACCTATGGATAATCCACATATGTGATTACTTCGGGGTTGAATTCCTTGCATATTAGTTACCTACTTGGTATAAATAGTTTCTTAATATGCATAACTGTAATGTATCACAGTCCCTCAACACCCGGTTATGAAATGCTATTGTTTTAATCGCCCAAGTCCTGTGATGTCATAGCATTTTCTTCGAGCACATTTGAAGCACTTCTGTTCACTCTCACGTCTACAAATATTGCATGTTTTTAAGCAAAGTCGGTAAATTTTATTTAAAGTTACAAGTCTCTGTGTGATCATATCGGTTTCATGAAAAGGCACGTGTAGCTTAAAATTGATATTCATTATAAATAACGGAAACAAAGCGATTTTGATTTCAAACTGTAGCTGCCATGTTCATTCATTATTAGTCCCCGTTCGGACGAAGTCCGAAAACGGGGACTTATAATTCGGTCTCCGTCCGTCCGTTTGTCCGTGCGTCTGTGCGTCCGTCCGTCCGTCCGTCCGTCCGGAGTCATATCTCAGAATCCCTTGGACTGATTCCGTTCATTCTTTGCATGTGCCTAGTACTTTATGTGGGACATATGCACATGCAGTGGTTTAGCGATTCGATTTAAAATGGCCGACTGGCAGCCATCTTGTTTTTTGAAAATGTTGTATTTTGGACATGCTTTGCCAGTTTTCATTCAAACTTGGTACATAGATTATACATGTTAGGATACATGTCCATGATGATTTATTTCACAATTGGATCAAAGATGGCCGACTGGCAGCCATCTTGTTTTTTGAAAATGTCGTATTTTGGACATGCTTTGTCAGTTTTCATTCAAATTTAGTACATAGATCATACATGTTAGGATACATGTCCCCGACCATCTGTGAGTTCCTGAGTCTGTCTGTCCGACCGTCCGTGTGTGCGTCTGTCTGTGCGTCAGTCTATCCAACGTCATATTTCAGAATCCTGTGGACCGATTCCGTTCATTCTTTGCATGTGCCTAGTACCTTATGTGGGACATATGCACATGCAGTGGTTTAGCGATTCCATTCAAAATGGCCGACTGGCAGCCATCTTGTTTTTTGAAAATGTTGTATTTTGGACAGGCTTTGTCAGTTGTCATTCAAACTTGGTACATAGATTATACATGTTAGGATACATGTCCATGACGATTTATTTCGCAATTGGATCAAAGATGGTCGACTGGCAGGCATCTTGTTTTTGTTTTTTTTATGCGGTATCTTGGACGTGCTCTGTCAGTTTTCATTCAAATTTGGCACATACATGTACTTTATACATGTTAGGATGCATGTCCATGACAATTTGTTTCAAAATCTGGTCAAGGATGGCCGATTGACAGCCATCTGACTTTTTGGCCTTACTACTATATTTCCACAATTTATGTACCATTTTCATTCGTATTTGGCACATACATCATACATATCAGTGTGTTTCATAATCAGATCAAAGATGGCTGAATAACGGCTGTTTTTATTTTGGCTATATTACTATGACACGAAACTAGTGTTTTGATGTAAATAAACAATTTGTTGTATACGCCACTTGGAACTCAAGTTTCAAGGACACGCTCGTGACAACCCCTCCGCTTTAATATGACGAGCACAAAGAGAACTTAACGGGGACTGTGTCATTTTCAATGACTTGTTATTGTATGCGTTACGACAATAATACCACGAATGTTTCAACCCTGGTAAATTGCGTTACCACCCCCAAAACAATCAGTTATTAATTTGTGATTTGATACTTTAATTTTTGGACAATATTTTTTACTTTTACATAAGTGCCGTTTTACATTAAGTTCATTTCAGTTGTTCATTTTGCATTTGAGATAGCCGTTTGGTGATGCTAACAAAAAATGTTATTCTGTGAGTGGAATTAAATGTAGCTTTCAGATAACCAAACCGTTTATGTTGTCATATGCCCCATTCTAATAATATTAAATAACAGTCACGTTACTCGGTACGTGTGCTCGGCAGAATTTTTGTTTTAAAGATGGTAATACCTACTATTGGCGTCGTTAAGCTGAGAATATCCGATTGTATCGACATTAGTGTATGCACATTTCGGCTTAAACTATCATATAGTTAGTACTATTTTGGGGTTAGATATCCCAAAAAATGGCAAATATTATTTTCATTGCTGTTCTCTTATTTTTCAGTTCATTTTTTCCAGTTAAAAATTCAGTCTTGTTTGTGGCCAGGTGCCAACTTGAAGCCATACGCGATGATGGTGGTAGTGTAGTCTGTGTTTTGTTCGTGCATATATCCTGCATCTAAATACTAAGGTCCTTCTTCTATTATGTCATCCCAATCAATATCACTGTCGCTGAAATCAACGAAATCTTCACATTTTCCCCACATTTCGTTCAAATAAAATACCCGGAAGTCAGAAAGTTGAAACTTTCACAACAGTGAAACATGAAAATAAAGTTGTATATGCCTGCGCAGAAATGAATTGCGAGGTATTCTGGGTGAAAATGATGTCATACTATATGCTAATTTTATGTTAATGTAGACAGTGTGCGGTAAGCTAATTTATGAATGTGAAACATGCATTGTGACAATAGAACTCGAAGCGTTTTGTAACCGGGTGTGGAGGGACTGTGAATGTACTAAACACTCCTACAGATAGTGACATGCAACCAGTGCTATAATGAAAGCATCTGACAATGTGATATTAATGTATCAGATGATTATATATGGTCATGTGACTTCAATAATATGCATAACTGTAATATATGTATGTAACCGGTGTTATAATTTTGTTGTCTGACAAGATATATGACCAAAATATTAGGTCATCATATACGATCATTAGTTCATTAAATATTGTAATTTTAAATGATATTTTGAACCACCCTAATCATTTGGTATATATTAGAAACACATGTGTTCACTGTAAAAATAAGACATATTTCAATGATTTTGCATTCAATAAATACAATTACGGTTTTTATGTGTAATGAAGATGCGCTTCTAATATGATAGTAAATACAGTATTCCTCCAATACTTTCAGCACACGGGAGTTCTTTCTAAGCTTTCTTTGCTTTTTTCAGCCTTATAGTCTTGCATTAGATGTTAATTCATCACCACTACTCAATGTTCTGGAATTTGTGAGAACCTGCTGCCTACCTTATCTTGGTTTCCATGAGAATCAAGTCTCGCCCTTGACAGCATTGCAGTTGCTGAGAGTTACTATGGTGATTAGCAAATCAACTGATCACCTTTGGTTAAAAACGTTGCCTATATTTCCTATCATGCTTTGCCTGTGTAACATCATTGGTGAGTGTGATATGATGTGGGATAATGGCTGCTATGGAGACCAGATGATAGAGATAAAAGATCTGAGTGTTGATCTACTTTATCACTTTATTAAGACCTTACACGAGTCACCAACAAAAGGTATGGAAAAACACTTATTTATTTACCATTGTTATCATTCACATTTTTTTATCTACATATATTTGTTCTTCATTTCATTTATTTTTGACCGACTCATAGCCATATCTTTTTGAATTACTAAGGTTCTAAGATTATTAAGGTTACTAAGATTCTATTGTTTTTTTTCTTCTGATGTTTCTTTGTGGCCTTTGATCTTGAACATCATGGTTCCTAGACTTCTAAAAGCAAGTATAAGACCTGGTGAACCTAACTTTCACAATTCTGAAAAATAACATATATATCAGTGAGTACATGTACATACATAAATATTCACCTTCAAACTTGGAAACAAAAGAAAACTGATCTGCAGTAATTCTAACTTGGTATTTATACATTGTATCACCCAGGAAGGATTCCTGTTATGTTTGTTTGTTTTGTGATGTGATTCAAAATGGCCAACTGGTGGTCATTGAGCTCACTTCATTACAGCTATTAACATTACTCAAGCATCGTTACCTTTCTTTTGCGATTTATTTGAAATGGTTGTTTTCTTCCTATTTCTCAGATGCACTTTAACCAATTTTGGTGTTAAGACATAATAGTTTGCACTTCTACTCATTTTCTACAGGACACAATGGATTTAATATGCTTCCCAATTTGTTTTTTGTTTAAATAGAAATTTTTTTGACATAGTTTCCCCTTTTTGTGTCATCACATACCAATTCAGCCAAATACATTTTATCCCCTACAAATCAAAACTAAATTTGTTTTTTTGTTCACAGATATGAAAAGAATAGTGAGATGGCTACAGAGCAGATTGCAGTCTGTAAGATGGACGGTTTTGTTGTATCTGGATCAATTTCTCTGTCAGCAAATCACTCATCATAAAAAAGTAAGTATTAACTGCTTAGCATTCAGAAATACCATACTGTATTTACTTTAAGCTATGAAAACTAAAGTTTGGATAGTCACCATATATGTGATGGCACATTGTGCACACTATTGTGTGGGACACATCAAATCATAAGTGAGATGCCATCACAGAAAGGCCTTGTCTCTCAAGATGGCGTTTGAAATTTTGCTTCCAGTAAATTGTCACCTTGTGTCACTGAGGCTTGCCTGACAAAAATAGATTTCAATAGATGGCACATTCTGTAGAGGTGGATGCAACCCAGTGGCCATCTTTTTAGTCTCCATTCGAACACAGTTTGCATGCATTCATACCTTTATCTTAGACATGCCTGGACCAATTACATTTAAACTTCACACAAACATCACATATAGTATACATTATTTGATTCAAGATTGCTGAATGGCTGCCATTTCTGTACTAAAAAAGTATCAAAATCAAGCATTTCTCGGCCGTTCACAGATGGATTTTGTTCAAACTTGGTTACATACATTGGACATCAATGCATGTCATTTTGTTTTTCAGATAAGATTCAAAATGGCCGACTGGTGGCTATTTTGTTTTAATGAAAGCGATCCAGAACCATGTCTCTGACATGCTTTGACTGATGTTCAAATTTTATATATTCATTATACATGTACATCATGTCATAGATATACAGATGTATAGGTTTGACGATCCAATTCAAAATGGCTAACAGGTGTTGTTCCAGGGCAATATCTCACAATTTGGACAAGTACTTGTACTGTATTACTATAAACAACTAACAAGGACTGTGCCATGCATGACTTGTTTTCACTTGCAAGTGATTTAATGTACAACATTGGTATATAGCATTTATGCTATGCTTTCAGTGTCAACATTTTGGTGATAGCCATTACAAATTACTCTAAATGATACATGACATGACGAAGTCCGAAAACGGGAACTTATAATTCGGTCTCCGTCTGTGCTTCCGTCCGTCTGTGTGAAGTCATATTTCAGAATCCTTTGGACCGATTCCGTTCATTCGTTGCATGTGCCTAGTACTTTATGTGGGACATATGCACATGCAGTGGTTTAGCAATTCGATTCAAAATGTTTGACTGGCAGCCATCTTGTTTTTTGAAAATGTTGTATTTTGAACATGCTTTGTCAGTTTTCATTCAAACTTGTACATAGATTATACATGTTAGGATACATGTCCATGACAATTTCTTTAGCAATTTGATCAAAGACGGTCGACTGGCAGGCATCTTGTTTTTTTTTTAAATGTGGTATCTTGGACATGCTTTGTCAGTTTTTATTCAAATTTGGCACATACTTTATACATGTTAGGATACATGTCCATGACAATTTGTTTCAAAATCAGATCAAGGCCAATTAGCCATCTGACTTTTTGGCCTTACTACTATATTTCCAAGATTTATGTACCATTTTCATTCGTATTTGGCACGTACATCATACATGTCACTTTGTTTCATAATCAGATCAAATATGGCTGAATAACGGCTGTTTTTTATTTGTGGCCATATTACTATATCTCTGTCACCCATGTATCATTTTCATTGATATTTAGCATGTCATAAATGGATACATATACATGTCAATTCAATTAGCAATTTGATCAAATTTCTAGTATATAAATGTACCAAAATTAACCAAGTATGGGTGAAAAGTACGGGACATACTTTTCAGAAAATAGCGAGTATGGGTGATATTTGTAGCGAGTACGGGTGGTATTTGTAGCAAGTATGAGTTGTATTTGCAGTGAGTACGGGTGGTATTTGTAGCAAGTACATGGAGGTAATTTAGCGAGTACATGCAGGGAGGGTAAAATATAGCAAGTACGGGGTGGGGGTATTGCGGGGTAAAATGTACAGGATTTATACAATTACGGGTGCAGCAAAACACTCCATTGAGAAAGAAAATATCAGTGGTACGAACTGAAACTAGTTCAATCTAACGAACCGAAACTAGTTCCATCTTACGAAAAAACGAAAACAGTCTACACGCGTATTGTGCAAGAATTTTAATTATCCACAGCTCCTGAAAGCTAGGAATAAGCTAGTCTCATGTATGTTCCAAATCATATTCTGCACAATAATTTCCTGGCAAAAAAAATTGCGTGTGCAGGAACACATTCAATTTGGCTTGATTTTGGATGTCTGAAAAACGACGTGTTTAAAAAGGGATCTATGTATCACATAGTGTCGTTACCACGTAAACAATTACGGTTTTCATTGTGATCACACCTCAACTTCGAGGTGTTAATCTTGCCATAGATTCAACTAGCTTACTCAACAAAAATGTACACTACAGTGAAACAATGTTATATTTGGACAACGTGTTATTACGAACACTGTTGCGTCACTCTCGTCAGGCCAAAGGGAATGAGTCTATTTATTATTGTAGTTCCATGATTACACTTGTTAGGTCAGTTACGGGGCACTTTTGTTTACGAGGCGCCCATTTTGCTATGTCATAGGGGTCAAACTGTGTGAATATATAATTAATTAAACATGGCTGCTTATTGTCCACATTTAGTTTTCGTAAGATAGAATTAGTTCAGTTCGTACCATTGATATTTTATTTCTTAATGGCGTGTTTTGCTGCACCCTGTACTCGCTATATTTTACCCTCCCTGCTTGTACTTGCTAAATTACCTCCATGTACTCGCTACAAATACCACCCGTACTCACAGCAAATACCACACATACTCGCTACAAAAATCACTCGTACTCGCTAATAATATCACCAATACTCGCTAGAAATATCACCCGTACTCGCTATTTTCTGAAAAGTACGTCCCGTACTTGCCTCATTTTTGGTACATTTATATACCTCCGAATTTGGCCAACTGGCGGCCATCTTGTTTGTTTAAAATGTGATAACTTTGACATGCTTTCACGTGTGATCTATGTTTTTCTTTGCTATGTTTTAAACCGAAGGGGTCTCCACGCAACACATGTTCGAATTTGATGTAAATAAACAATCTGTTGTATACGCCACTTAGGACTCAAAGTTTCAAGAACATGCTTGCAACAACCTCTCCCATTTAATATGACGAGCACAAAGGGAACTTTCAAAAATTTAATGGGGACTGTGTCATTTTCAATGACTTGTTGAAAATAGGAATCATAGTAAAAACAGTTACAGCTATTGCGGCTATTGTACATTACAATTGTAACTATACATTCTATTGTTATTTTAAGAGTGTACCCAGGGAGCTATTCTCTATATGTGATTTACCATTGGATGATTGGCAACCATTAGACCACCAAGAACAAGGTAAGTCAAACTTGAATATATTTGACCATCAGGAACAAGGTAACCCCATTTGATGTTTCTATATAATTATTATAATTTATGTTGTTTTAATCAAACTTTTTATTTTTTTTTAAGATGAGCAAAAGACATCTGAGAAAGTGGTTACTGTTATGAAAATTGACAGTAGTTCTAACAAGTCATATGAAGTGACTCATAAAATCAATTTTTTGTACACTCCTACTTTTATCTTCTTAGGAAATGAGAACTGCTATGGATTTCTAACTTTCTTACAATGTTGTCAAGTTTCCAGCGAATTAGGAGAACGCCTTTACCAGGTAAACTGTATTACAGCTCAGTTTGTTACATCAAAAATCAACAGCAGCCTAGACACCAAGTATTGCTAAAACCTTTACCTAGACACCAAGTATTGCTAAAACCTTTACCTAGACACCAAGTATTGCTAAAACCTTTACCAAGACACCAAGTATTGCTAAAACCTTTACCTAGACACCAAGTATTGCTAAAACCTTTACCAAGACACCAAGTATTGCTAAAACCTTTACCAAGACACCAAGTATTGCTAAAACCTTTACCTAGACACCAAGTATTGCTAAAACCTTTACCTAGACACCAAGTATTGCTAAAACCTTTACCTAGACACCAAGTATTGCTAAAACCTTTACCTAGACACCAAGTATTGCTGAAACCTTTACCTAGACACCAAGTATTGCTGAAACCTTTACCTAGACACCAAGTATTGCTGAAACCTTTATCTAGACACCAAGTATTGCTAAAACCTTTACCAAGACACCAAGTATTGCTAAAACCTTTACCAAGACACCAAGTATTGCTAAAACCTTTACCAAGACACCAAGTATTGCTAAAACCTTTACCTAGACACCAAGTATTGCTAAAACCTTGACCTAGACACCAAGTATTGCTAAAACCTTTACCTAGACACCAAGTATTGCTGAAACCTTTACCTAGACACCAAGTATTGCTGAAACCTTTATCTAGACACCAAGTATTGCTAAAACCTTTACCTAGACACCAAGTATTGCTAAAACCTTTACCTAGACACCAAGTATTGCTAAAACCTTTACCTAGACACCAAGTATTGCTAAAACCTTTACCTAGACACCAAGTATTGCTAAAACCTTTACCTAGACATCAAGTATTGCTAAAACCTTTACCTAGACACCAAGTATTGTTAAAACCTTTACCTAGACACTAAGTATTGCTAAAACCTTTACCTAGACATCAAGTGTTGCTAAAACCTTTACCTAGACACCAAATATTGCTAAAACCTTTACCAAGACACCAAGTATTGCTAAAACCTTTACCAAGACACCAAGTATTGCTAAAACCTTTACCTAGACACCAAGTATTGCTAAAACCTTTACCTAGACACCAAGTATTGCTAAAACCTTTACCTAGACACCAAGTATTGCTAAAACCTTTACCTAGACACCAAGTATTGCTAAAACCTTTACCTAGACACCAAGTATTGCTAAAACCTTTACCTAGATACCAAGTATTGCTAAAACCTTTACCTAGACACCAAGTATTGCTAAAACCTTTACCTAGACACCAAGTATTGCTGAAACCGTTACCGAGACACCAAGTATTGCTGAAACCTTTACCTAGACACCAAGTATTGCTAAAACCTTTATCTAGACACCAAGTATTACTGAGACCTTTATCTAGACACCAAGTATTACTGAAACCTTTACCTAGACACCAAGTATTGCTAAAACCTTTACCTAGACACCAAGTATTGCTAAAACCTTTACCTAGACACCAAGTATTGCTGAAACCGTTACCAAGACACCAAGTATTGCTGAAACCTTTACCTAGACACCAAGTATTGCTAAAACCTTTACCTAGACACCAAGTATTGCTAAAACCTTTACCTAGACACCAAGTATTGCTAAAACCTTTACCTAGACACCAAGTATTGCTGAAACCGTTACCGAGACACCAAGTATTGCTGAAACCTTTACCTAGACACCAAGTATTACTGAGACCTTTATCTAGACACCAAGTATTACTGAAACCTTTACCTAGACACCAAGTATTGCTGAAACCTTTACCTAGACACCAAGTATTGCTAAAACCTTTACCTAGACACCAAGTATTGCTAAAACCTTTACCTAGACACCAAATATTGCTAAAACCTTTACCTAGACACCAAGTATTGCTAAAACCTTTACCTAGACACCAAGTATTGCTAAAACCTTTACCTAGATACCAAGTATTGCTAAAACCTTTACCTAGACACCAAGTATTGCTAAAACCTTTATCTAGACACCAAGTATTGCTAAAACCTTTACCTAGACACCAAGTATTGCTAAAACCTTTACCTAGACACCAAGTATTGCTAAAACCTTTACCTAGACAACAAGTATTGCTAAAACCTTTACCTAGACACCAAGTATTGCTAAAACCTTTACCTAGACACCAAGTATTGCTAAAACCTTTATCTAGACACCAAGTATTACTGAGACCTTTATCTAGACACCAAGTATTACTGAAACCTTTACCTAGACACCAAGTATTGCTGAAACCTTTACCTAGACACCAAGTATTGCTGAAACCTTTACCTAGACACCAAGTATTACTGAAACCTTTACCTAGACAACCAAGTATTGCTAACACCTTTACCTAGACACCAAGTATTACTGAAACCTTTACCTAGACACCAAGTATTGCTAAAACCTTTACCTAGACACCAAGTATTGCTAAAACCTTTACCTAGACACCAAGTATTGCTAAAACCTTTACCTAGACACCAAGTATTGCTGAAACCGTTACCGAGACACCAAATATTGCTAAAACCTTTACCTAGACACCAAGTATTGCTAAAACCTTTACCTAGACACCAAGTATTGCTAAAACCTTTACCTAGACACCAAGTATTGCTAAAACCTTTACCTAGATACCAAGTATTGCTAAAACCTTTACCTAGACACCAAGTATTGCTGAAACCGTTACCGAGACACCAAGTATTGCTGAAACCTTTACCTAGACACCAAGTATTGCTAAAACCTTTATCTAGACACCAAGTATTACTGAGACCTTTATCTAGACACCAAGTATTACTGAAACCTTTACCTAGACACCAAGTATTGCTAAAACCTTTACCTAGACACCAAGTATTGCTAAAACCTTTACCTAGACACCAAGTATTGCTGAAACCGTTACCGAGACACCAAGTATTGCTGAAACCTTTACCTAGACACCAAGTATTACTGAGACCTTTATCTAGACACCAAGTATTACTGAAACCTTTACCAAGACACCAAGTATTGCTGAAACCTTTACCTAGACACCAAGTATTGCTAAAACCTTTACCTAGACACCAAGTATTGCTAAAACCTTTACCTAGACACCAAATATTGCTAAAACCTTTACCTAGACACCAAGTATTGCTAAAACCTTTACCTAGACACCAAGTATTGCTAAAACCTTTACCTAGATACCAAGTATTGCTAAAACCTTTACCTAGACACCAAGTATTGCTAAAACCTTTATCTAGACACCAAGTATTGCTAAAACCTTTACCTAGACACCAAGTATTGCTAAAACCTTTACATAGACACCAAGTATTGCTAAAACCTTTACCTAGACACCAAGTATTGCTAAAACCTTTACCTAGACACCAAGTATTGCTAAAACCTTTACCTAGACACCAAGTATTGCTAAAACCTTTATCTAGACACCAAGTATTACTGAGACCTTTATCTAGACACCAAGTATTACTGAAACCTTTACCTAGACACCAAGTATTGCTGAAACCTTTACCTAGACACCAAGTATTGCTGAAACCTTTACCTAGACACCAAGTATTACTGAAACCTTTACCTAGACAACCAAGTATTGCTAACACCTTTACCTAGACACCAAGTATTACTGAAACCTTTACCTAGACACCAAGTATTGCTAAAACCTTTACCTAGACACCAAGTATTGCTAAAACCTTTACCTAGACACCAAGTATTGCTAAAACCTTTACCTAGACACCAAGTATTGCTAAAACCTTTACCTAGACACCAAATATTGCTAAAACCTTTACCTAGACACCAAGTATTGCTAAAACCTTTACCTAGACACCAAGTATTGCTAAAACCTTTACCTAGACACCAAGTATTGCTAAAACCTTTACCTAGATACCAAGTATTGCTAAAACCTTTACCTAGACACCAAGTATTGCTGAAACCGTTACCGAGACACCAAGTATTGCTGAAACCTTTACCTAGACACCAAGTATTGCTAAAACCTTTATCTAGACACCAAGTATTACTGAGACCTTTATCTAGACACCAAGTATTACTGAAACCTTTACCTAGACACCAAGTATTGCTAAAACCTTTACCTAGACACCAAGTATTGCTAAAACCTTTACCTAGACACCAAGTATTGCTAAAACCTTTACCTAGACACCAAGTATTGCTGAAACCGTTACCGAGACACCAAGTATTGCTGAAACCTTTACCTAGACACCAAGTATTACTGAGACCTTTATCTAGACACCAAGTATTACTGAAACCTTTACCTAGACACCATGTATTGCTAAAACCTTTACCTAGACACCAAATATTGCTAAAACCTTTACCTAGACACCAAGTATTGCTAAAACCTTTACCTAGACACCAAGTATTGCTAAAACCTTTACCTAGACACCAAGTATTGCTAAAACCTTTACCTAGACACCAAATATTGCTAAAACCTTTACCTAGACACCAAGTATTGCTAAAACCTTTACCTAGATACCAAGTATTGCTAAAACCTTTACCTAGACACCAAGTATTGCTAAAACCTTTATCTAGACACCAAGTATTGCTAAAACCTTTACCTAGACACCAAGTATTGCTAAAACCTTTACCTAGACACCAAGTATTGCTAAAACCTTTACCTAGACACCAAGTATTGCTAAAACCTTTATCTAGACACCAAGTATTACTGAGACCTTTATCTAGACACCAAGTATTACTGAAACCTTTACCTAGACACCAAGTATTGCTGAAACCTTTACCTAGACACCAAGTATTGCTGAAACCTTTACCTAGACACCAAGTATTACTGAAACCTTTACCTAGACAACCAAGTATTGCTAACACCTTTACCTAGACACCAAGTATTACTGAAACCTTTACCTAGACACCAAGTATTGCTAAAACCTTTACCTAGACACCAAGTATTGCTAAAACCTTTACCTAGACACCAAGTATTGCTAAAACCTTTACCTAGACACCAAGTATTGCTAAAACCTTTACCTAGACACCAAATATTGCTAAAACCTTTACCTAGACACCAAGTATTGCTAAAACCTTTACCTAGACACCAAGTATTGCTAAAACCTTTACCTAGACACCAAGTATTGCTAAAACCTTTACCTAGATACCAAGTATTGCTAAAACCTTTACCTAGACACCAAGTATTGCTGAAACCGTTACCGAGACACCAAGTATTGCTGAAACCTTTACCTAGACACCAAGTATTGCTGAAACCTTTATCTAGACACCAAGTATTGCTAAAACCTTTACCAAGACACCAAGTATTGCTAAAACCTTTACCTAGACACCAAGTATTGCTAAAACCTTTACCAAGACACCAAGTATTGCTAAAACCTTTACCTAGACACCAAGTATTGCTAAAACCTTTACCTAGACACCAAGTATTGCTAAAACCTTTACCTAGACACCAAGTATTGCTAAAACCTTTACCTAGACACCAAGTATTGCTGAAACCTTTACCTAGACACCAAGTATTGCTGAAACCTTCATCTAGACACCAAGTATTGCTAAAACCTTTACCTAGACACCAAGTATTGCTAAAACCTTTACCTAGACACCAAGTATTGCTAAAACTTTTACCTAGACACCAAGTATTGCTAAAACCTTTACCTAGACACCAAGTATTGCTAAAACCTTTACCTAGACATCAAGTATTGCTAAAACCTTTACCTAGACACCAAGTATTGTTAAAACCTTTACCTAGACACTAAGTATTGCTAAAACCTTTACCTAGACATCAAGTGTTGCTAAAACCTTTACCTAGACACCAAATATTGCTAAAACCTTTACCAAGACACCAAGTATTGCTAAAACCTTTACCAAGACACCAAGTATTGCTAAAACCTTTACCTAGACACCAAGTATTGCTAACACCTTTACCTAGACACCAAGTATTACTGAAACCTTTACCTAGACACCAAGTATTGCTAAAACCTTTACCTAGACACCAAGTATTGCTAAAACCTTTACCTAGACACCAAGTATTGCTAAAACCTTTACCTAGACACCAAGTATTGCTAAAACCTTTACCTAGACACCAAATATTGCTAAAACCTTTACCTAGACACCAAGTATTGCTAAAACCTTTACCTAGACACCAAGTATTGCTAAAACCTTTACCTAGACACCAAGTATTGCTAAAACCTTTACCTAGATACCAAGTATTGCTAAAACCTTTACCTAGACACCAAGTATTGCTGAAACCGTTACCGAGACACCAAGTATTGCTGAAACCTTTACCTAGACACCAAGTATTGCTAAAACCTTTATCTAGACACCAAGTATTACTGAGACCTTTATCTAGACACCAAGTATTACTGAAACCTTTACCTAGACACCAAGTATTGCTAAAACCTTTACCTAGACACCAAGTATTGCTAAAACCTTTACCTAGACACCAAGTATTGCTAAAACCTTTACCTAGACACCAAGTATTGCTGAAACCGTTACCTAGACACCAAGTATTGCTGAAACCTTTACCTAGACACCAAGTATTGCTGAAACCTTCATCTAGACACCAAGTATTGCTAAAACCTTTACCTAGACACCAAGTATTGCTAAAACCTTTACCTAGACACCAAGTATTGCTAAAACTTTTACCTAGACACCAAGTATTGCTAAAACCTTTACCTAGACACCAAGTATTGCTAAAACCTTTACCTAGACATCAAGTATTGCTAAAACCTTTACCTAGACACCAAGTATTGCTAAAACCTTTACCTAGACACCAAGTATTGTTAAAACCTTTACCTAGACACTAAGTATTGCTAAAACCTTTACCTAGACATCAAGTGTTGCTAAAACCTTTACCTAGACACCAAATATTGCTAAAACCTTTACCAAGACACCAAGTATTGCTAAAACCTTTACCAAGACACCAAGTATTGCTAAAACCTTTACCTAGACACCAAGTATTGCTAACACCTTTACCTAGACACCAAGTATTACTGAAACCTTTACCTAGACACCAAGTATTGCTAAAACCTTTACCTAGACACCAAGTATTGCTAAAACCTTTACCTAGACACCAAGTATTGCTAAAACCTTTACCTAGACACCAAGTATTGCTAAAACCTTTACCTAGACACCAAATATTGCTAAAACCTTTACCTAGACACCAAGTATTGCTAAAACCTTTACCTAGACACCAAGTATTGCTAAAACCTTTACCTAGACACCAAGTATTGCTAAAACCTTTACCTAGATACCAAGTATTGCTAAAACCTTTACCTAGACACCAAGTATTGCTGAAACCGTTACCGAGACACCAAGTATTGCTGAAACCTTTACCTAGACACCAAGTATTACTGAGACCTTTATCTAGACACCAAGTATTACTGAAACCTTTACCTAGACACCATGTATTGCTAAAACCTTTACCTAGACACCAAATATTGCTAAAACCTTTACCTAGACACCAAGTATTGCTAAAACCTTTACCTAGACACCAAGTGTTGCTAAAACCTTTACCTAGACACCAAGTATTGCTAAAACCTTTACCTAGACACCAAATATTGCTAAAACCTTTACCTAGACACCAAGTATTGCTAAAACCTTTACCTAGATACCAAGTATTGCTAAAACCTTTACCTAGACACCAAGTATTGCTAAAACCTTTATCTAGACACCAAGTATTGCTAAAACCTTTACCTAGACACCAAGTATTGCTAAAACCTTTACCTAGACACCAAGTATTGCTAAAACCTTTACCTAGACACCAAGTATTGCTAAAACCTTTATCTAGACACCAAGTATTACTGAGACCTTTATCTAGACACCAAGTATTACTGAAACCTTTACCTAGACACCAAGTATTGCTGAAACCTTTACCTAGACACCAAGTATTGCTGAAACCTTTACCTAGACACCAAGTATTACTGAAACCTTTACCTAGACAACCAAGTATTGCTAACACCTTTACCTAGACACCAAGTATTACTGAAACCTTTACCTAGACACCAAGTATTGCTAAAACCTTTACCTAGACACCAAGTATTGCTAAAACCTTTACCTAGACACCAAGTATTGCTAAAACCTTTACCTAGACACCAAGTATTGCTAAAACCTTTACCTAGACACCAAATATTGCTAAAACCTTTACCTAGACACCAAGTATTGCTAAAACCTTTACCTAGACACCAAGTATTGCTAAAACCTTTACCTAGACACCAAGTATTGCTAAAACCTTTACCTAGATACCAAGTATTGCTAAAACCTTTACCTAGACACCAAGTATTGCTGAAACCGTTACCGAGACACCAAGTATTGCTGAAACCTTTACCTAGACACCAAGTATTGCTGAAACCTTTATCTAGACACCAAGTATTGCTAAAACCTTTACCAAGACACCAAGTATTGCTAAAACCTTTACCTAGACACCAAGTATTGCTAAAACCTTTACCAAGACACCAAGTATTGCTAAAACCTTTACCTAGACACCAAGTATTGCTAAAACCTTTACCTAGACACCAAGTATTGCTAAAACCTTTACCTAGACACCAAGTATTGCTAAAACCTTTACCTAGACACCAAGTATTGCTAAAACCTTTACCTAGACACCAAGTATTGCTGAAACCTTTACCTAGACACCAAGTATTGCTGAAACCTTCATCTAGACACCAAGTATTGCTAAAACCTTTACCTAGACACCAAGTATTGCTAAAACCTTTACCTAGACACTAAGTATTGCTAAAACCTTTACCTAGACATCAAGTGTTGCTAAAACCTTTACCTAGACACCAAATATTGCTAAAACCTTTACCAAGACACCAAGTATTGCTAAAACCTTTACCAAGACACCAAGTATTGCTAAAACCTTTACCTAGACACCAAGTATTGCTAACACCTTTACCTAGACACCAAGTATTACTGAAACCTTTACCTAGACACCAAGTATTGCTAAAACCTTTACCTAGACACCAAGTATTGCTAAAACCTTTACCTAGACACCAAGTATTGCTAAAACCTTTACCTAGACACCAAGTATTGCTAAAACCTTTACCTAGACACCAAATATTGCTAAAACCTTTACCTAGACACCAAGTATTGCTAAAACCTTTACCTAGACACCAAGTATTGCTAAAACCTTTACCTAGACACCAAGTATTGCTAAAACCTTTACCTAGATACCAAGTATTGCTAAAACCTTTACCTAGACACCAAGTATTGCTGAAACCGTTACCGAGACACCAAGTATTGCTGAAACCTTTACCTAGACACCAAGTATTGCTAAAACCTTTATCTAGACACCAAGTATTACTGAGACCTTTATCTAGACACCAAGTATTACTGAAACCTTTACCTAGACACCAAGTATTGCTAAAACCTTTACCTAGACACCAAGTATTGCTAAAACCTTTACCTAGACACCAAGTATTGCTAAAACCTTTACCTAGACACCAAGTATTGCTGAAACCGTTACCGAGACACCAAGTATTGCTGAAACCTTTACCTAGACACCAAGTATTACTGAGACCTTTATCTAGACACCAAGTATTACTGAAACCTTTACCTAGACACCATGTATTGCTAAAACCTTTACCTAGACACCAAATATTGCTAAAACCTTTACCTAGACACCAAGTATTGCTAAAACCTTTACCTAGACACCAAGTATTGCTAAAACCTTTACCTAGACACCAAGTATTGCTAAAACCTTTACCTAGACACCAAATATTGCTAAAACCTTTACCTAGACACCAAGTATTGCTAAAACCTTTACCTAGATACCAAGTATTGCTAAAACCTTTACCTAGACACCAAGTATTGCTAAAACCTTTATCTAGACACCAAGTATTGCTAAAACCTTTACCTAGACACCAAGTATTGCTAAAACCTTTACCTAGACACCAAGTATTGCTAAAACCTTTACCTAGACACCAAGTATTGCTAAAACCTTTATCTAGACACCAAGTATTACTGAGACCTTTATCTAGACACCAAGTATTACTGAAACCTTTACCTAGACACCAAGTATTGCTGAAACCTTTACCTAGACACCAAGTATTGCTGAAACCTTTACCTAGACACCAAGTATTACTGAAACCTTTACCTAGACAACCAAGTATTGCTAACACCTTTACCTAGACACCAAGTATTACTGAAACCTTTACCTAGACACCAAGTATTGCTAAAACCTTTACCTAGACACCAAGTATTGCTAAAACCTTTACCTAGACACCAAGTATTGCTAAAACCTTTACCTAGACACCAAGTATTGCTAAAACCTTTACCTAGACACCAAATATTGCTAAAACCTTTACCTAGACACCAAGTATTGCTAAAACCTTTACCTAGACACCAAGTATTGCTAAAACCTTTACCTAGACACCAAGTATTGCTAAAACCTTTACCTAGATACCAAGTATTGCTAAAACCTTTACCTAGACACCAAGTATTGCTGAAACCGTTACCGAGACACCAAGTATTGCTGAAACCTTTACCTAGACACCAAGTATTGCTGAAACCTTTATCTAGACACCAAGTATTGCTAAAACCTTTACCAAGACACCAAGTATTGCTAAAACCTTTACCTAGACACCAAGTATTGCTAAAACCTTTACCAAGACACCAAGTATTGCTAAAACCTTTACCTAGACACCAAGTATTGCTAAAACCTTTACCTAGACACCAAGTATTGCTAAAACCTTTACCTAGACACCAAGTATTGCTAAAACCTTTACCTAGACACCAAGTATTGCTAAAACCTTTACCTAGATACCAAGTATTGCTAAAACCTTTACCTAGACACCAAGTATTGCTGAAACCGTTACCGAGACACCAAGTATTGCTGAAACCTTTACCTAGACACCAAGTATTGCTAAAACCTTTATCTAGACACCAAGTATTACTGAGACCTTTATCTAGACACCAAGTATTACTGAAACCTTTACCTAGACACCAAGTATTGCTAAAACCTTTACCTAGACACCAAGTATTGCTAAAACCTTTACCTAGACACCAAGTATTGCTAAAACCTTTACCTAGACACCAAGTATTGCTGAAACCGTTACCGAGACACCAAGTATTGCTGAAACCTTTACCTAGACACCAAGTATTACTGAGACCTTTATCTAGACACCAAGTATTACTGAAACCTTTACCTAGACACCATGTATTGCTAAAACCTTTACCTAGACACCAAATATTGCTAAAACCTTTACCTAGACACCAAGTATTGCTAAAACCTTTACCTAGACACCAAGTATTGCTAAAACCTTTACCTAGACACCAAGTATTGCTAAAACCTTTACCTAGACACCAAATATTGCTAAAACCTTTACCTAGACACCAAGTATTGCTAAAACCTTTACCTAGATACCAAGTATTGCTAAAACCTTTACCTAGACACCAAGTATTGCTAAAACCTTTATCTAGACACCAAGTATTGCTAAAACCTTTACCTAGACACCAAGTATTGCTAAAACCTTTACCTAGACACCAAGTATTGCTAAAACCTTTACCTAGACACCAAGTATTGCTAAAACCTTTATCTAGACACCAAGTATTACTGAGACCTTTATCTAGACACCAAGTATTACTGAAACCTTTACCTAGACACCAAGTATTGCTGAAACCTTTACCTAGACACCAAGTATTGCTGAAACCTTTACCTAGACACCAAGTATTACTGAAACCTTTACCTAGACAACCAAGTATTGCTAACACCTTTACCTAGACACCAAGTATTACTGAAACCTTTACCTAGACACCAAGTATTGCTAAAACCTTTACCTAGACACCAAGTATTGCTAAAACCTTTACCTAGACATCAAGTATTGCTAAAACCTTTACCTAGACACCAAGTATTGTTAAAACCTTTACCTAGACACTAAGTATTGCTAAAACCTTTACCTAGACATCAAGTGTTGCTAAAACCTTTACCTAGACACCAAATATTGCTAAAACCTTTACCAAGACACCAAGTATTGCTAAAACCTTTACCAAGACACCAAGTATTGCTAAAACCTTTACCTAGACACCAAGTATTGCTAAAACCTTTACCTAGACACCAAGTATTGCTAAAACCTTTACCTAGACACCAAGTATTGCTAAAACCTTTACCTAGACACCAAGTATTGCTAAAACCTTTACCTAGACACCAAGTATTGCTAAAACCTTTACCTAGACACCAAGTATTGCTAAAACCTTTACCTAGATACCAAGTATTGCTAAAACCTTTACCTAGACATCAAGTATTGCTAAAACCTTTACCTAGACACCAAGTATTGCTGAAACCGTTACCGAGACACCAAGTATTGCTGAAACCTTTACCTAGACACCAAGTATTGCTAAAACCTTTATCTAGACACCAAGTATTACTGAGACCTTTATCTAGACACCAAGTATTACTGAAACCTTTACCTAGACACCAAGTATTGCTAAAACCTTTACCTAGACACCAAGTATTGCTAAAACCTTTACCTAGACACCAAGTATTGCTGAAACCGTTACCGAGACACCAAGTATTGCTGAAACCTTTACCTAGACACCAAGTATTGCTAAAACCTTTATCTAGACACCAAGTATTGCTAAAACCTTTACCTAGACACCAAATATTGCTAAAACCTTTACCTAGACACCAAGTATTGCTAAAACCTTTACCTAGACACCAAGTATTGCTAAAACCTTTACCTAGACACCAAGTATTGCTAAAACCTTTACCTAGATACCAAGTATTGCTAAAACCTTTACCTAGACACCAAGTATTGCTGAAACCGTTACCAAGACACCAAGTATTGCTGAAACCTTTACCTAGACACCAAGTATTGCTAAAACCTTTACCTAGACACCAAGTATTGCTAAAACCTTTACCTAGACACCAAGTATTGCTAAAACCTTTACCTAGACACCAAGTATTGCTGAAACCGTTACCGAGACACCAAGTATTGCTGAAACCTTTACCTAGACACCAAGTATTACTGAGACCTTTATCTAGACACCAAGTATTACTGAAACCTTTACCTAGACACCAAGTATTGCTGAAACCTTTACCTAGACACCAAGTATTGCTAAAACCTTTACCTAGACACCAAGTATTGCTAAAACCTTTACCTAGACACCAAATATTGCTAAAACCTTTACCTAGACACCAAGTATTGCTAAAACCTTTACCTAGACACCAAGTATTGCTAAAACCTTTACCTAGATACCAAGTATTGCTAAAACCTTTACCTAGACACCAAGTATTGCTAAAACCTTTATCTAGACACCAAGTATTGCTAAAACCTTTACCTAGACACCAAGTATTGCTAAAACCTTTACCTAGACACCAAGTATTGCTAAAACCTTTACCTAGACACCAAGTATTGCTAAAACCTTTACCTAGACACCAAGTATTGCTAAAACCTTTATCTAGACACCAAGTATTGCTAAAACCTTTATCTAGACACCAAGTATTACTGAAACCTTTACCTAGACACCAAGTATTGCTGAAACCTTTACCTAGACACCAAGTATTGCTGAAACCTTTACCTAGACACCAAGTATTACTGAAACCTTTACCTAGACAACCAAGTATTGCTAACACCTTTACCTAGACACCAAGTATTACTGAAACCTTTACCTAGACACCAAGTATTGCTAAAACCTTTACCTAGACACCAAGTATTGCTAAAACCTTTACCTAGACACCAAGTATTGCTAAAACCTTTACCTAGACACCAAGTATTGCTAAAACCTTTACCTAGACACCAAGTATTGCTAAAACCTTTACCTAGACACCAAGTATTGCTAAAACCTTTACCTAGACACCAAGTATTGCTAAAACCTTTACCTAGACACCAAGTATTGCTAAAACCTTTACCTAGACACCAAGTATTGCTAAAACCTTTACCTAGATACCAAGTATTGCTAAAACCTTTACCTAGACACCAAGTATTGCTGAAACCGTTACCGAGACACCAAGTATTGCTGAAACCTTTACCTAGACACCAAGTATTGCTAAAACCTTTATCTAGACACCAAGTATTACTGAGACCTTTATCTAGACACCAAGTATTACTGAAACCTTTACCTAGACACCAAGTATTGCTAAAACCTTTACCTAGACACCAAGTATTGCTAAAACCTTTACCTAGACACCAAGTATTGCTAAAACCTTTACCTAGACACCAAGTATTGCTGAAACCATTACCGAGACACCAAGTATTGCTGAAACCTTTACCTAGACACCAAGTATTACTGAGACCTTTATCTAGACACCAAGTATTACTGAAACCTTTACCTAGACACCAAGTATTGCTAAAACCTTTACCTAGACACCAAATATTGCTAAAACCTTTACCTAGACACCAAGTATTGCTAAAACCTTTACCTAGACACCAAGTATTGCTAAAACCTTTACCTAGACACCAAGTATTGCTAAAACCTTTACCTAGACACCAAGTATTGCTAAAACCTTTACCTAGACACCAAGTATTGCTAAAACCTTTATCTAGACACCAAGTATTACTGAGACCTTTATCTAGACACCAAGTATTACTGAAACCTTTACCTAGACACCAAGTATTGCTAAAACCTTTATCTAGACACCAAGTATTACTGAGACCTTTATCTAGACACCAAGTATTACTGAAACCTTTACCTAGACACCAAGTATTGCTGAAACCTTTACCTAGACACCAAGTATTGCTGAAACCTTTACCTAGACACCAAGTATTACTGAAACCTTTACCTAGACAACCAAGTATTGCTAACACCTTTACCTAGACACCAAGTATTACTGAAACCTTTACCTAGACACCAAGTATTGCTAAAACCTTTACCTAGACACCAAGTATTGCTAAAACCTTTACCTAGACACCAAGTATTGCTAAAACCTTTACCTAGACACCAAGTATTGCTAAAACCTTTACCTAGACACCAAATATTGCTAAAACCTTTACCTAGACACCAAGTATTGCTAAAACCTTTACCTAGACACCAAGTATTGCTAAAACCTTTACCTAGACACCAAGTATTGCTAAAACCTTTACCTAGATACCAAGTATTGCTAAAACCTTTACCTAGACACCAAGTATTGCTGAAACCGTTACCGAGACACCAAGTATTGCTGAAACCTTTACCTAGACACCAAGTATTGCTAAAACCTTTATCTAGACACCAAGTATTACTGAGACCTTTATCTAGACACCAAGTATTACTGAAACCTTTACCTAGACACCAAGTATTGCTAAAACCTTTACCTAGACACCAAGTATTGCTAAAACCTTTACCTAGACACCAAGTATTGCTAAAACCTTTACCTAGACACCAAGTATTGCTAAAACCTTTACCTAGACATCAAGTATTGCTAAAAACTTTACCTGTTCATTATATTTTTCATTATTATGGTGACTATTTTCTCTTGTAGTGTTTAAGAAGAAATCAGCTAACTTCACTGAACTTCTGCAAAGTTACTCTGTCTGCACTGGTGCAAGTACTCCCACAATGCACCAGTCATGAATGGGATACTGTAATACACATTATACAGAGACTAATGCATGATGGTATTTTACAAGTGCCATATGGTACAAGGTTCACTCATCAATTGCCTTATTTCACATATCAAGGTACACAGTCTGTTTTCAATATTTATTTTAGATTTGTACAGACATTTTTTTCACAAGGACATATCATACACATGACATTCTTTACTTGTATCCAATTACTCTATGAATATTTCATAGCTGCTAATACTATGACAACTCTCAGTTTGACTAATTTGCATATATTTTAAATATATTAACTCAGCTTAAAGTATGAAATCCCAAAGTTAGATGCTTTGCTATGACAAAGGACCATTTAAATAATCAATATACCATCTAATGATATGCAAATTACCGATAGTGTAGATCATCATGTTGCATTAAACAGATCTCTTGTTTGTTTAGTCTATATATAATTTTTATAATTATGCTCACATAGGTCTTCATATGTCAGTGTTTTTATCTGTAGTTGTTTATTTTCAAACTATTGAGAAATGAAGGGTGTTGTGTTTTTAGTGGAACCTGAATAATGATATAAATTGCTGTAAAGTCATAATTTATTAGCCTTCGCAGACGAAGTCTGTCGAAGGCTTATAGATTGGGTTCTGTCTGTCCGTCCGTCCGTCCGTCTTTTACCTCTTATAACTTTGATATGCTCTGTCCAATTTTTTTCAAAGTTGGTGCAAATGTAATTCTCAATGCCATACATATGCACGCCAAGTATTTTTTTGATTTGCCAAACTTTCATTGTGTTTTTCTGTGATTTTCAACATTTTACTAGTACAAGTGCCGAAATTTACCGGAAAAATCTGAGTTTTAACGACATCTCGCAAGAGAACTGGCATACCGTATTGCGCATGCACCAGTCTAACCGCTAAGGAAATCGCCGTCGATTTCGTCTGAGGATATTGTATTCCGGGACTGTATCTTTCTTTGCACAAGGCTTACATAGATTAAATTCTATCTCAAAGGTAAGAAACTGTGCTTATGGTATTTATTATGAACTTCGATTTATCCTTTTGTGTCCTGACTTTAGTGAGAAACTAGCGATCGGACAGTGTCACACTTTCCAGAAAAACAGTCCTGCTATTAGTTCAAGAACTGGTTATGAAACATGTAAATCGAAAGTTTATCTCATCATTTAGGAGGCTTGGGAATAACGTTTGGCATATAAAATACTGGAATAATAAAAACGTAAAAGTTTAGAACACACTGATCGTGATTCTGTTATGTACGATTGCTGTTGCCGGTGTTCATTGGCAACTGCTAGCAGATTGAAACTTGGTTTCGTGACGACATATTAGACTAGAATTATCGAGAAAACACAAGTCAAGTTCGGCCAACCGAAAGCAATGATGAAATTGAAAAGTACTGTAATTAAATATCAATGAATCTATCATCGCTGTTAAATTACCTTTGAAGTAAATATGATAATCGCGTACGTTACTGCACTCGTGACCGGGACCTCTATGCTCCATGCGGTGTTGAAGTTTATCGGTAAATCGAACCTCTGTCAACAGAGACATATTTTCCCAATCAGCTATTTATTTCGGTACTGAAGTCAGGGTGGCAATTTCAATGTTTAGCTACCATAATTTATCTCCATTATGAGCAGGAAAATAAATTACGGACCTCGATTGAGATGGATTTAACGGCCGCCATGTTTTTAAGGGATATGTGAAACAATATTAGGGAGGGGGTTAAATTCACATAATCCTCAATTTTAATGATGTTGACTTAATAGTCATAATTTTTTTTTTCAAAACTTCGGATATTATTTTATGTATTTTTTTGTATTTTTCTCAATAGTTTTTTTTATTTCTTTTGATATATTAATTTGACAACTTTATAGAGTGGAAACAGACTGTTGAATTAGTTCATCCTAGACTTTGGTAGAACATGTTTAAAATAGTACAGTGTGAACTGCAATTTCTTTCTGGCTGGTATAAATTTATTAAGTAATATTTTTTCGTACTAAAAAGACTCAAATATCTTTTTTAATTAAATCTAACGGCCAATGGGAGCACATCTGCTACAACCTCTGCTTACTTTGGGCTAAATGTTTTTGTTTTTTTTCCAGGTGCATAGCCAGATTATTTCTCAGAAAGCAAAGCCACTGGAACTGCATGTATTACAAAAACATACCGGTACTATTCACTGCGTGTCTGACAATTGTATAAAGTTTTGCAGGTCCTCTGTTTTTCACTTTGAGAAGTTCTGTCAACCAAAGCATAAATATGTGTTTCTCTGTACATAAAATTTCACACGATTTGTTAATATTAATGTATGATAATAAAAACTTGATAATATTTTTCTGGATTTTTGCACTTTATTTATATCATTGTCGTATGAGAAGTAATCTTGTCCTTTTTAGAGATATTGAAACTAATCCACAGCCACAAACTAGTTTATCCAAACAGACACAACACTGACTCTACATATTTGCAGATCTGATTTGTATACTTCCTTGTCATTTTACCTGTTGTACTGGTTTGGTGCTATCTGGTTTCCTTGCTGAGAATAATGCTGACCTGGATGGAGAGTGCTATAAACTTGAAAATGCCATAGAAATCACATTTGCCAATTTATGTCCATGCAACTTTAGAATGACAACTAGCGAAGGCAGTGTCATTCATGACTTGTTTTGAGCAAGTTTAAATGAGGGTTGGCCAAATAATGTGAATGTTGCCAATCATTTTCTGTAATAACATTTCTTGTTGGGTGTATATGTATTTTTATAACTTCACATCTCTGTGTTGCATATTGCGTGATGATCTGAATAGGTAATATGATCTGATATGTAATAACTGTAAGAATAGACACATAACATTCATAAACACAGAACACATACTCATTTTATAATTGTCTATTCCAGACAAGATGGTTGAATTGTGTACATGTCAGTTGTTAACATTGGTTATGGAGCAGATATCTGGATCTCTGTCACTATGGAAACATGTCACAAAACATTACTCATCAACTATAAAGGTGATTATCATGTATTATCACGCAATGAGACACAGACAGAGAGGGATAAACCAAAGTCAGAACAGGGAAGGGTAGACAAAAGTCAGGACAGTGAGGGACAGACCAAAGTCAGGACAGCGAGGGACATACCAAAGTCAGGACAGCGAGGGACATACCAAAGTCAGGACAGAGAGGGACAGACCAAAGTAAGGACAGTGAGGGACAGACCAAAATAAGACAGTGAGTGACAGACCAAAGTCAGAACAGTGAGTGACAGACCAAAGTCAGGACAGAGAGAGACAGACCAAAGTCAGGACAGAGAGGGACAGACCAAAGTCAGGACAGAGAGGGACAGACCAAAGTCAGAACAGGGAAGGGCAGACCAAAGTAAGGACAGAGAAGGACAGACCAAAGTCAGGACAGAGAGGGACAGACCAAAGTCAGGACAGAGAGGGACAGACCAAAGTAAGGACAGAATGGGACTGACCAAAGTAAGGACAGAGTGGGACAGACCAAAGTCAGGACAGAGAGGGACAGACCAAAGTAAGGACAGAGTGGGACTGACCAAAGTAAGGACAGAGTGGGACAGACCAAAGTTAGGACAGAGAGGGACAGACCAAAGTCAGGACAGAGAGGGACAGACCAAAGTCAGAACAGTGAGTGACAGACCAAAGTAAGGACAGAGAGAGACAGACCAAAGTCAGGACAGAGAGGGACAGACCAAAGTCAGGACAGAGAGGGACAGACCAAAGTCAGGACAGTGAGTGACAGACCAAAGTCAGAACAGTGAGTGACAAACCAAAGTCAGGACAGAGAGGGACAGACCAAAGTAAGGACAGAGTGGGACAGACCAAAGTCAGGACAGTGAGGGACAGACCAAAGTCAGGACAGAGAGGAACAGATCAAAGTTAGGATAGAGAGGGACAGACCAAAATCAGGACAGAGAGGGACAGACCAAAGTCAGGACAGAGAGGGACAGACCAAAGTCAGGACAGAGAGGCACAGACCAAAGTAAGGACAGAGAGGAACAGACCAAAGTCAAGACAGAGATGGACAGACCAAAGTCAGGACAGAGAGGGACAGACCAAAGTAAGGACAAAGAGGGACAGACCAAAGTAAGGACAGAGAGGGACAGACCAAAGTAAGGACAGAGTGGGACAGACCAAAGTCAGGACAGGGAGGGACAGACCAAAGTAAGGACAGAGTGGGACTGACCAAAGTAAGGACAGAGTGGGACTGACCAAAGTTAGGACAGAGAGGGACAGACCAAAGTCAGGACAGAGAAGGACAGACCAAAGTCAGAACAGAGAGGGATAGACCAAAGTCAGAACAGAGAGGGACAGACCAAAGTCAAGACAAAAAAAACACTTCCAACTGATTACTGTGCAAAATTTTTATGATTGTGTTTTTTTCCCCACAGAATCTCGTATCTCGGCTGTTTGCTTCACCACCATCCAGTTCTTCATATTGTTTTTTGATTGGACAGTACTTTTGTCATATCTGTCAGGTGGCATCAATTGTCCAATCAGAAGTCTTAGAACAAATCTTTGTATTGTCATTAGAGTTACTCAATACACTTGATGAGTTTGCTTCCAACAATCACACTATTGATTCAATGGAATTAATCAACCAGAAAACAGTCATGCTTTCTGCAGTTGCCATGGTACCAGACTGCGAGAAAAGGTCAAGATTAGTGCAGAAAATGAACACTGTCTTTGAGGGTTGAATAAGAAGAAAAACATTTTTCAAAAACTTAGTTTTACGTTCACTGACTTTCCAGATTATACCAGATAGTAAAGATATATGCAGGTTCTGTCGACTCGTAAGTTTTGTTGAAATGAGCATTTGAGATGTAATCCACAGACACAACACATATAAGGTTTCACCACTGAATTGACTATTTCTAACAAATTGTTAAAAATAATGTAATATAAATATCTTATTATACCAAGTATTGTTTTTATTTTATTGGCACATGATGCAATAGTATATTGATAATATCATATCAGTATGATGTGTTTGCATGTCACTACGAGCAATAAATAATTACAATGGTACAAATTTGGGCATTTTTTTATTGTATTTGATGATGCAAAACAAGTAAACAAAAGATCTCAGTCCCTTGTCAAATATGTAATGGTGAATCTATGCTGCAACTAACACTGTGGTTGGATTGACATGTTACATTACAATGTGGTTGATGCTTTGATCCTATTGATCAGCAAAAATAATCCCAGCCATGATTGTCAGCCACTTAATGTTACTATGTTTGTTTGGAAAGAATATATTATAATGCGGTATAACTACTGCTCATATAAGCTGATTAAATTTATTTACTTTGTACAATGCTTTTTGATTTGATAGTATTGTCATTATAGAATACATGTATTCCCATCCTTATTATGTAAACTTGTATTGCAGACATACACTGTGATAAATATTACTAGTATTTATTTCTTTTTTGGCCTGGTACTATAAAGATAAGTCCAATCAGTGAGCATTAAGAAAATTACTAGTAATAATAACTGAAAAATAAAAGCTATATTCTGAGAAATGCTTTTTTTTGTTTTTGCGAAATATACAAGTTTAGTGATGTAGAGAACATGGCATATGACAACTAAGTTCCGGTTAATAATTGAACAAGGGTTTGTTTCTGAATCACCTCAGGTCTGATTGAATTGTGATGCTTGTTTTTCAACCTGCAATTCTATAAATTGACGACAACTACGGTAAGCTTCAATTTCACCCAAAACTTTATGTGTATTTGCACAGTGATATAGTGGTATAGATATTGATATTAGGCACAAGGGAAATCCACTTGCTGGGAGTAAATTAAAAATGCATAATCCTCACCCCCTACTAGTTAGTTGGTTGTTGATGGTCATTTTCCCTCAACACCAGATAAATTAAACTAATTTAAAAATCAGTTGTCTGTCACACAAATTAGAAACAGAAACATAGCTACATGCCTTCAAACCTACCTTGTTGCATTGCACTTGATAGTGAAAAACAGGATTTGTTAATAGCATGAAGTAATTTGTGTGCAATGTGTTTTGTCATTCAATGTTTGCCTGTGTTTTTCTTGCCTTACTAAGCAAACTTTGATCAAAGTTTCATGAATCTGTCCATACCCTCAGTCCATCAGGTGATTTCCTTGCCCTGCATTTTGCCTGCATACTTGACTGAAATTCTCATATTCAATTTTTTTTTGAATGTAGTCTGAAAATGTGGACGTATAGATCGACCAAAGTGTGTCAATCCGTGTCAGTTCATGTCCAGCAGTATCTCACACATGCTTAGTTAGATCAAGTTCAAACTTCACAGGTAAATCAGATATTGAATATTTGCATTATTGCTGGAACCAGAATTCCAAACTGAATTTCAAAATTTGTATAATTATAAAACACTTATAATTTCCATAATGTTCAGCCTTGCATAAAGTAAAGGTCAATTGCTTGCTTCAATCTTTTCAATGACTACATACTTCAAATCTTTAAATCTAATTACAATGTACATTGTATAAATGACATGATTTAAACGATCTAAAAAGACAGTAGTTAGTTGTCTTCTTTATGTGTCTGCGATATCCAATAAAAGTATACATAGTTGAACAATATCAATAAAACACAGACAGATAAATAAATACAAACAAAATAATCACTACTGTGCAAAACCATCAAATTAATAGAACAATAAAAAACAAAAATTTAGTGCTTACAGAGAATAAGAGTAAACATAAAAATAGCAACTTTTGCATCATTGACAATTTAACAGATGGCGGCGGCACGAAAGTTTGCATGAGGGGCGAGATCTGAAATATAAACCCTCTGAAACATTATTTCCTGCATTTTGAGGGGCAAATTTTGCTCACACAAAGAGTTTCAGCTTGATTTTTTTGGGGGGCAATCCCCCCAAAATTTTTTTGGGGTGATATAAGTAAGCAACAACTATTTACGAAACCATGCATAGCTAACCGAGTCTTGACCTCGATGTGGTTCGTAACCAGTCTTGTGATTGGTTGTTGACAAAATGCTGAACAGGCCACGCCTCCAACTGTGCCGTGCGTTCGGGCAAACCGTTAGGAATTCCTAAATGGAGTCAATTTGTGTAGTTTTCTTGATTTATTCTGCAGATATCGATAAAATGTGGGTAAGGTTTTGGCGAAATTTGAAGGAGCAACTAATATCACAGGGAGCCCAGGAACTATGATCAACTGTACGCACTCCCTATGCGCGTGGGGGGGGGGGGGTATCAGCTGGTATCTAGTGTAAGAAAGTCTATCAAGTACAGTTGATCATAGTTCCTGGGCTCCCTGTGCTAATATTCTACAACATGGTATTTTTTTTAGATTTTATTTTTCATTCTTTTCGTCTGTTATTCCGAGTTTAAAAAATGTGAGCTGGCTGGAGCCTTCATCCCTTGTCTATTTCTTACACTAGACACCAGCCGATACCCCCCCCCCCCCCGCGCTCATAGAGACTGAGTACTACAGTTGATTATAGTTCCTGGGCTCCCTGTGGTATGAGCCCTGTAAAATCCCTGCACGCGAGTATTCGGAATTGACTGCGCGCGCATCGTCACTATTAAGTCCAGTTTGACCTCAACTGCGCATGTGCCCCGTGACGTGAGTCTCACATAAACCCAACTGTCAACAAACGAAACCAGTCAGCTGTTCAAGATGTCTATGATAATCTTCCGAGATCCGACACGATACAGTAGTAGAGCACGTTACCAAAAGCGGGATAAGACAAAGGTTTATTTGGGAAATGCTTATGGTTTATGGCAACAGTCAAAAAAGGAATGTGCACAATTCAAGGCATTGCCCAATTGTCAATTCGCAGATCATTTGCTTACCCTCCACAATCAGACGTGCCCTGGTGATTCTGCAATGCCAACTCGTTCGGACGCTAATTCAAGGTGATGCTTTATAAATTGTGTCATTCAGTATTTTGTGTTAGCGTATCGTCGTTTGTGTATTTTTTGCCGTATTTATCACAGGCCCCATTCGTCTCTCATTCATTGTTACCTCTAATAATAGATTTGTAGAAATCTCTGTTTTCTACGATTTCGGCCGTTATTACAATTTACTCGTGACTTATACAACAGGCATTCATGCGCTGAGATGATAGACAACACTGCCTAGTCAGGATAGGAATTCCGCCAACTTTCCCGTTGATTTGGATTCCTATTTTTTCCAGCCTTCGATAAATATGGGATGTTTTCCCCAAACCGCCATCTTGGACTGTACCATTTGCATAATGGGAGGCGCCTTCTCTCTTTCCAGAGGTGACAGCCCTATGCTCAGATGGTCCCATGTTCAAAAATGTTTAACTTTTGTTCAGAAGGTCCGATGTTCAGAAGAATTGAAAATTATTTTTTACGCCTCCTCTGCTAAAATTTTGTATTCAAAAAGGGTCATTGTTAATGACACAGTCCCCGTCCAAAATTTTGTGATCTAACATATCAATTTGATGCTGATGAAATCATTGAGATTAGATTGAAACCATTAATAGGAGGTGGATTTGTAAAAAAAATTATGATTTAGTGCTTTTACACAAGAATTGGACATTGGGCAGTCATATAGAATCAAATTACAAAAATAATGTTCATGTTGATGTATCTATTGGTATACTGTCTTTGTACAAAATTTAAACAGAAATGTTTATTGCATTCATGGGAAAGTAGGCATGGGTACCATTCAAAACAAAATGGCCACCAGTCAGCATATTAATTTTAATCACAGAAAAATATGACATGCAACTATAACCCAATATGTATGAACCAAATTGGCCTAGTCATCTCTGAAAAACAGCTTCGGACTTTTACATTACATGAAATTTGGGCGTCAGTCAGCCATATTGAATCGAATCACAAAAATAATGATGGTACAAATTAAACTAGCACTCTGTACTGTCAGTCCACTACGGGTGATCACACTCTGTACTGTCAGTCCACTATGGGTGATCACACTCTGTACTGTCAGTCCACTACAGGTGATCACACTCCGAACTGTCAGTCCACTACAGGTGATCACACTCCGTACTGTCAGTCCACTACGGGTGATCACACTCTGTACTGTCAGTCCACTACGGGTGATCACACTCAGTACTGTCAGTCTACTACGGGTGATCACACAATGTACTGTCAGTTCACCACGGGTGATCACACTCTGTACTGTCAGTTCACCACGGGTGATCACACTCTGTACTGGCAGTCCACTACGGGTGATCACACTCCGTACTGTCAGTCCACTACGGGTGACCACACTCTGTACTGTCAGTCCACTACGGGTGATCACACTTTGTACTGTCAGTCCACTACAGGTGATCACACTCTGTACTTTCAGTCCACTACGGGTGATCACACTCTGTACTGTCAGTCCACTATGGGTGATCACACTCTGTACTGTCAGTCCACTACGGGTGATCACACTCTGTACTGTCAGTCCACTACAGGTGATCACACTCTGTACTGTCAGTCCACTACAGGTGATCACACTCTGTACTGTCTGTCCACTACAGGTGATCACACTCTGTACTGTCTGTCCACTACAGGTGATCACACTCTGTACTGTCAGTCCACTACAGGTGATCACACTCTGTACTGTCAGTCCACTACAGGTGATCACACTCTGTGCTGTCAGTCCACTATGGGTGATCACACTCTGTACTTTCAGTCCACTACGGGTGATCACACTCTGTACTGTCAGTCCACTACGGGTGATCACACTCTGTACTGTCAGTCCACTACAGGTGATCACACTCTGTACTGTCAGTCCACTACGGGTGATCACACTCTGTACTGTCAGTCCACTGTGGGTGATCACACTCTGTACTGTCAGTCCACTACGAGTGATCACACTCTGTACTGTCAGTCCACTGTGGGTGATCACACTCTGTACTGTCAGTCCACTACAGGTGATCACACTCTGTACTGTCTGTCCACTACAGGTGATCACACTCTGTACTGTCAGTCTACTACGGGTGATCACACTCTGTACTGTCAGTCCACTACGGGTGATCACACTCTGTACTGTCAGTCTACTACGGGTGATCACACTCTGTACTTTCAGTCCACTACAGGTGATCACACTCTGTACTGTCAGTCCACTATGGGTGATCACACTCAGTACTGTCAGTTCACTATGGGTGATCACACTCAGTACTGTCAGTCCACTATGGGTGATCACACTCTGTACTGTCAGTCCACTATGGGTGATCACACTCAGTACTGTCAGTCCACTGTGGGTGATCACTCTGTACTGTCAGTCCACTACGGGTGATCACACTCTGTACTGTCAGTCCACTACGGGTGATCACACTCTGTACTGTCAGTCCACTATAGGTGATCACACTCTGTACTGTCAGTCCACTACGGGTGACCACACTCTGTACTGTCAGTCCACTACAGGTGATCACACTCTGTACTGTCAGTCCACTACGGGTGATCACACTCTGTACTGTCAGTCCACTACGGGTGATCACACTCTGTACTGTCAGTCCACTACGGGTGATCACACTCTGTACTGTCAGTCCACTACGGGTGATCACACTCTGTACTGTCAGTCCACTATGGGTGATCACACTCTGTACTGTCAGTCCACTACGGGTGATCACACTCTGTACTGTCAGTCCACTACAGGTGATCACACTCTGTACTGTCAGTCCACTACAGGTGATCACACTCTGTACTGTCTGTCCACTACAGGTGATCACACTCTGTACTGTCTGTCCACTACAGGTGATCACACTCTGTACTGTCAGTCCACTACAGGTGATCACACTCTGTGCTGTCAGTCCACTATGGGTGATCACACTCTGTACTTTCAGTCCACTACGGGTGATCACACTCTGTACTGTCAGTCCACTACGGGTGATCACACTCTGTACTGTCAGTCCACTACAGGTGATCACACTCTGTACTGTCAGTCCACTACGGGTGATCACACTCTGTACTGTCAGTCCACTGTGGGTGATCACACTCTGTACTGTCAGTCCACTACAGGTGATCACACTCTGTACTGTCTGTCCACTACAGGTGATCACACTCTGTACTGTCAGTCTACTACGGGTGATCACACTCTGTACTGTCAGTCCACTACGGGTGATCACACTCTGTACTGTCAGTCTACTACGGGTGATCACACTCTGTACTTTCAGTCCACTATGGGTGATCACACTCAGTACTGTCAGTTCACTATGGGTGATCACACTCAGTACTGTCAGTCCACTATGGGTGATCACACTCTGTACTGTCAGTCCACTATGGGTGATCACACTCAGTACTGTCAGTCCACTGTGGGTGATCACTCTGTACTGTCAGTCCACTACGGGTGATCACACTCTGTACTGTCAGTCCACTACGGGTGATCACACTCTGTACTGTCAGTCCACTATAGGTGATCACACTCTGTACTGTCAGTCCACTACGGGTGACCACACTCTGTACTGTCAGTCCACTACAGGTGATCACACTCTGTACTGTCAGTCCACTACGGGTGATCACACTCTGTACTGTCAGTCCACTACGGGTGATCACACTCTGTACTGTCAGTCCACTATGGGTGATCACACTCTGTACTGTCAGTCCACTACGGGTGATCACACTCTGTACTGTCAGTCCACTACAGGTGATCACACTCTGTACTGTCAGTCCACTATGGGTGATCACACTCAGTACTGTCAGTTCACTATGGGTGATCACACTCAGTACTGTCAGTCCACTATGGGTGATCACACTCTGTACTGTCAGTCCACTATGGGTGATCACACTCAGTACTGTCAGTCCACTGTGGGTGATCACTCTGTACTGTCAGTCCACTACGGGTGATCACTCTGTACTGTCAGTCCACTACGGGTGATCACACTCTGTACTGTCAGTCCACTACGGGTGATCACACTCTGTACTGTCAGTCCACTATAGGTGATCACACTCTGTACTGTCAGTCCACTACGGGTGACCACACTCTGTACTGTCAGTCCACTACAGGTGATCACACTCTGTACTGTCAGTCCACTACGGGTGATCACACTCTGTACTGTCAGTCCACTACGGGTGATCACACTCTGTACTGTCAGTCCACTACGGGTGATCACACTCTGTACTGTCAGTCCACTACGGGTGATCACACTCTGTACTGTCAGTCCACTATGGGTGATCACACTCTGTACTTTCAGTCCACTATGGGTGATCACACTCTGTACTTTCAGTCCACTACAGGTGATCACACTCTGTACTGTCAGTCCACTATGGGTGATCACACTCAGTACTGTCAGTTCACTATGGGTGATCACACTCAGTACTGTCAGTCCACTATGGGTGATCACACTCTGTACTGTCAGTCCACTATGGGTGATCACACTCAGTACTGTCAGTCCACTGTGGGTGATCACTCTGTACTGTCAGTCCACTGTGGGTGATCACTCTGTACTGTCAGTCCACTACGGGTGATCACACTCTGTACTGTCAGTCCACTACGGGTGATCACACTCTGTACTGTCAGTCCACTATGGGTGATCACACTCTGTACTGTCAGTCCACTACGGGTGATCACACTCTGTACTGTCAGTCCACTACAGGTGATCACACTCTGTACTGTCAGTCCACTACAGGTGATCACACTCTGTACTGTCTGTCCACTACAGGTGATCACACTCTGTACTGTCTGTCCACTACAGGTGATCACACTCTGTACTGTCAGTCCACTACAGGTGATCACACTCTGTGCTGTCAGTCCACTATGGGTGATCACACTCTGTACTTTCAGTCCACTACGGGTGATCACACTCTGTACTGTCAGTCCACTACGGGTGATCACACTCTGTACTGTCAGTCCACTACAGGTGATCACACTTTGTACTGTCAGTCCACTACGGGTGATCACACTCTGTACTGTCAGTCCACTGTGGGTGATCACACTCTGTACTGTCAGTCCACTACAGGTGATCACACTCTGTACTGTCTGTCCACTACAGGTGATCACACTCTGTACTGTCAGTCTACTACGGGTGATCACACTCTGTACTGTCAGTCCACTACGGGTGATCACACTCTGTACTGTCAGTCTACTACGGGTGATCACACTCTGTACTTTCAGTCCACTATGGGTGATCACACTCAGTACTGTCAGTTCACTATGGGTGATCACACTCAGTACTGTCAGTCCACTATGGGTGATCACACTCTGTACTGTCAGTCCACTATGGGTGATCACACTCAGTACTGTCAGTCCACTGTGGGTGATCACTCTGTACTGTCAGTCCACTACGGGTGATCACACTCTGTACTGTCAGTCCACTACGGGTGATCACACTCTGTACTGTCAGTCCACTATAGGTGATCACACTCTGTACTGTCAGTCCACTACGGGTGACCACACTCTGTACTGTCAGTCCACTACAGGTGATCACACTCTGTACTGTCAGTCCACTACGGGTGATCACACTCTGTACTGTCAGTCCACTATGGGTGATCACACTCTGTACTGTCAGTCCACTACGGGTGATCACACTCTGTACTGTCAGTCCACTACAGGTGATCACACTCTGTACTGTCAGTCCACTATGGGTGATCACACTCAGTACTGTCAGTTCACTATGGGTGATCACACTCAGTACTGTCAGTCCACTATGGGTGATCACACTCTGTACTGTCAGTCCACTATGGGTGATCACACTCAGTACTGTCAGTCCACTGTGGGTGATCACTCTGTACTGTCAGTCCACTACGGGTGATCACTCTGTACTGTCAGTCCACTACGGGTGATCACACTCTGTACTGTCAGTCCACTACGGGTGATCACACTCTGTACTGTCAGTCCACTATAGGTGATCACACTCTGTACTGTCAGTCCACTACGGGTGACCACACTCTGTACTGTCAGTCCACTACAGGTGATCACACTCTGTACTGTCAGTCCACTACGGGTGATCACACTCTGTACTGTCAGTCCACTACGGGTGATCACACTCTGTACTGTCAGTCCACTACGGGTGATCACACTCTGTACTGTCAGTCCACTACGGGTGATCACACTCTGTACTGTCAGTCCACTATGGGTGATCACACTCTGTACTTTCAGTCCACTATGGGTGATCACACTCTGTACTTTCAGTCCACTACAGGTGATCACACTCTGTACTGTCAGTCCACTATGGGTGATCACACTCAGTACTGTCAGTTCACTATGGGTGATCACACTCAGTACTGTCAGTCCACTATGGGTGATCACACTCTGTACTGTCAGTCCACTATGGGTGATCACACTCAGTACTGTCAGTCCACTGTGGGTGATCACTCTGTACTGTCAGTCCACTACGGGTGATCACACTCTGTACTGTCAGTCCACTACGGGTGATCACACTCTGTACTGTCAGTCCACTATAGGTGATCACACTCTGTACTGTCAGTCCACTACGGGTGACCACACTCTGTACTGTCAGTCCACTACAGGTGATCACACTCTGTACTGTCAGTCCACTACGGGTGATCACACTCTGTACTGTCAGTCCACTACGGGTGATCACACTCTGTACTGTCAGTCCACTACGGGTGATCACACTCTGTACTGTCAGTCCACTACGGGTGATCACACTCTGTACTGTCAGTCCACTATGGGTGATCACACTCTGTACTGTCAGTCCACTACGGGTGATCACACTCTGTACTGTCAGTCCACTACAGGTGATCACACTCTGTACTGTCAGTCCACTACAGGTGATCACACTCTGTACTGTCTGTCCACTACAGGTGATCACACTCTGTACTGTCTGTCCACTACAGGTGATCACACTCTGTACTGTCAGTCCACTACAGGTGATCACACTCTGTGCTGTCAGTCCACTATGGGTGATCACACTCTGTACTTTCAGTCCACTACGGGTGATCACACTCTGTACTGTCAGTCCACTACGGGTGATCACACTCTGTACTGTCAGTCCACTACAGGTGATCACACTTTGTACTGTCAGTCCACTACGGGTGATCACACTCTGTACTGTCAGTCCACTGTGGGTGATCACACTCTGTACTGTCAGTCCACTACAGGTGATCACACTCTGTACTGTCTGTCCACTACAGGTGATCACACTCTGTACTGTCAGTCTACTACGGGTGATCACACTCTGTACTGTCAGTCCACTACGGGTGATCACACTCTGTACTGTCAGTCTACTACGGGTGATCACACTCTGTACTTTCAGTCCACTATGGGTGATCACACTCAGTACTGTCAGTTCACTATGGGTGATCACACTCAGTACTGTCAGTCCACTATGGGTGATCACACTCTGTACTGTCAGTCCACTATGGGTGATCACACTCAGTACTGTCAGTCCACTGTGGGTGATCACTCTGTACTGTCAGTCCACTACGGGTGATCACACTCTGTACTGTCAGTCCACTACGGGTGATCACACTCTGTACTGTCAGTCCACTATAGGTGATCACACTCTGTACTGTCAGTCCACTACGGGTGACCACACTCTGTACTGTCAGTCCACTACAGGTGATCACACTCTGTACTGTCAGTCCACTACGGGTGATCACACTCTGTACTGTCAGTCCACTACGGGTGATCACACTCTGTACTGTCAGTCCACTACGGGTGATCACACTCTGTACTGTCAGTCCACTACGGGTGATCACACTCTGTACTGTCAGTCCACTATGGGTGATCACACTCTGTACTGTCAGTCCACTACGGGTGATCACACTCTGTACTGTCAGTCCACTACAGGTGATCACACTCTGTACTGTCAGTCCACTACAGGTGATCACACTCTGTACTGTCTGTCCACTACAGGTGATCACACTCTGTACTGTCTGTCCACTACAGGTGATCACACTCTGTACTGTCAGTCCACTACAGGTGATCACACTCTGTGCTGTCAGTCCACTATGGGTGATCACACTCTGTACTTTCAGTCCACTACGGGTGATCACACTCTGTACTGTCAGTCCACTACGGGTGATCACACTCTGTACTGTCAGTCCACTACAGGTGATCACACTCTGTACTGTCAGTCCACTACGGGTGATCACACTCTGTACTGTCAGTCCACTGTGGGTGATCACACTCTGTACTGTCAGTCCACTACAGGTGATCACACTCTGTACTGTCTGTCCACTACAGGTGATCACACTCTGTACTGTCAGTCTACTACGGGTGATCACACTCTGTACTGTCAGTCCGCTACGGGTGATCACACTCTGTACTGTCAGTCCACTACGGGTGATCACACTCTGTACTGTCAGTCCACTGTGGGTGATCACACTCTGTACTGTCAGTCCACTACAGGTGATCACACTCTGTACTGTCTGTCCACTACAGGTGATCACACTCTGTACTGTCAGTCTACTACGGGTGATCACACTCTGTACTGTCAGTCCACTACGGGTGATCACACTCTGTACTGTCAGTCTACTACGGGTGATCACACTCTGTACTTTCAGTCCACTATGGGTGATCACACTCTGTACTGTCAGTCCACTACGGGTGATCACACTCAGTACTGTCAGTCCACTGTGGGTGATCACTCTGTACTGTCAGTCCACTACGGGTGATCACACTCTGTACTGTCAGTCCACTACGAGTGATCACACTCTGTACTGTCAGTCCACTATAGGTGATCACACTCTGTACTGTCAGTCCACTACGGGTGACCACACTCTGTACTGTCAGTCCACTACGGGTGATCACACTCTGTACTGTCAGTCCACTACAGGTGATCACACTCCGTACTGTCAGTCCACTACAGGTGATCACACTCTGTACTGTCAGTCTACTACGGGTGATCACACTCTGTACTGTCAGTCCACTACGGGTGATCACACTCTGTACTGTCAGTCCACTACGGGTGATCACACTCTGTACTGTCAGTCTACTACGGGTGATTACACTCCGTACTTTCAGTCCACTATGGGTGATCACACTCTGTACTGTCAGTCCACTACGGGTGATCACACTCTGTACTGTCTGTCCACTACGGGTGATCACACTCAGTACTGTCAGTCCACTGTGGGTGATCACACTGTACTGTCAGTCCACTACGGGTGATCACACTCTGTACTGTCAGTCCACTACGGGTGATCACACTCAGTACTGTCAGTCCACTACGGGTGATCACACTCTGTACTGTCAGTCCACTACGGGTGATCACACTCAGTACTGTCAGTCCACTACGGGTGATCACACTCAGTACTGTCAGTCCACTATGGGTGATCACACTCTGTACTGTCAGTCCACTACGGGTGATCACACTCAGTACTGTCAGTCCACTACGGGTGATCACACTCCGTACTGTCAGTCCACTACGGGTGATCACACTCTGTACTGTCAGTCCACTGTGGGTGATCACACTCTGTACTGTCAGTCCACTACAGGTGATCACACTCTGTACTGTCTGTCCACTACGGGTGATCACACTCTGTACTGTCAGTCCACTACGGGTGATCACACTCTGTACTGTCAGTCCACTACAGGTGATCACACTCTATACTGTCTGTCCACTACGGGTGATCACACTCAGTACTGTCAGTCCACTGTGGGTGATCACACTGTACTGTCAGTCCACTACGGGTGATCACACTCTGTACTGTCAGTCCACTACGGGTGATCACACTCAGTACTGTCAGTCCACTACGGGTGATCACACTCTGTACTGTCAGTCCACTACGGGTGATCACACTCAGTACTGTCAGTCCACTACGGGTGATCACACTCAGTACTGTCAGTCCACTATGGGTGATCACACTCTGTACTGTCAGTCCACTACGGGTGATCACACTCAGTACTGTCAGTCCACTACGGGTGATCACACTCCGTACTGTCAGTCCACTACGGGTGATCACACTCCGTACTGTGATACAACATGAAATAAATAACCAATGAGAACATGGATCATCTTCTCTATGTCATCAGTCAGTTCTCATGGGAATTGACAATTTTTTAAGAAATTGCTACAATTCCATAATAATCTTGAAAATGTGGAAAAAATGTTTAGAGTTGGCTTAGATTGATTGCCAAAGAACAGCAATGTACCTTAATGTTTTATATCATCAAGTTGTTTGTAGAACCATTAAACTGCAATAGTGCGTATGCAAAATCCAAAGTGTGAAAATAATTTTCATTTAGATGATTCCGTGTACAACAATGCAATGTGTTTCCATTTGAAATACAGTTCTAATAGAGTATCCAAATCAGGTTACACCTTCGTCGTACAACAATAAAGATAGCAACAAAACTGTATTTTTATGGTGTACTGTCGTTCGTTATTAATAAAGTTGAGCTAATGTGAGCTTAATACACCCTGTATAAATGACATAAAACAAACATTTGTCTATTGAGAATAAGAGAAACGATACTAAACTCTGATAAATACATGTATCAACATAATAAGTAGCGTTGGTAATCCAGTTTTCATGGCATGTATTGTGATAGGAAGCCAATACTACAAAGCGCACAAATGCTAATAACCAGTAAATGAAGCTAGTCAACAGTGGACTGTACAGTTAAAAAAGATATATATTTGTTTATTAACTACTAATACCTGATTGGTAATTGATTAACTACTATCAATACCTGATTGGTAAGTGATTAGCTACTATCAATACCCGTTTGGTAATTGATTAACTACTATTAATACCTGTTTAATTAACTACTGTTGATACCCGTTTGGTAATTGATAAACTACTATCAGTACCTGTTTGGAAATTGATTAACTACTATCAATACCTGTTTGGAAATTGATTAACTACTATCAATACCTGATTGGTAATTGATTAACTACTATCAATACCTGATTGGTAATTGATTAACTACTATCAATACCTGTTTAGTAATTGATTAACTACTATCATTACCTGTTTGGTAATTGATTAACTACTATCAATACCTGTTTAGTAATTGATTAACTACTATCAATACCTGTTTAGTAATTGATTAACTACTATCAATACATGTTTGGTAATTGATTAACTACTATCCATACCTGTTTGGTAATTGATTAACTACTATCAATGCTTGTTTGGTAATTGATTAACTACTATGAATACCTGTTTGGTAATTGATTAACTACTATCAATACCTGTTTGGTAATTGATTAACTCTTATCAATACCTGTTTAGTAATTGATTAACTGCTATCATTACCTGTTTGGTAATTGATTAACTACTATCAATACCTGTTTGGTAATTGATTAACTACTATCAATGCTTGTTTTGTAATTGATTAACTACTATGAATACCTGTTTGGTAATTGATTAACTACTATGAATACCTGTTTGGTAATTGATTAACTACTATCAATACCTGTTTGGTAATTGATTAACTCTTATCAATACCTGTTTAGTAATTGATTAACTACTATCAATACCTGTTTGGTAATTGATTAACTCTTATCAATACCTGTTTAGTAATTGATTAACTACTATCATTACCTGTTTGGTAATTGATTGACTGCTATCAATACCTGATTGGTAATTGATTAACTACTATCAATACCTCTTTGGTAATTGATTAACTCTTATCAATACCTGTTTAGTAATTGATTAACTACTATCAGTACCTGTTTGGTAATTGGTAAACTACTATCAATATCCTTTGGTAATTGATTAACTACTATCAATACCTGTTTGGTAATTGATTAATTACTATCAGTATCCTTATTGGTAATTGATTAACTACTATCCATACCTGTTTGGTAATTGATTAACTACTATCAATGCTTGTTTGGTAATTGATAAACTACTATCAATACCTCTTTGGTAATTGATTAACTACTGTGAATACCTCTTTGGTAATTTATTAACTACTATCAATACCTGTTTAGTAATTGATTAACTACTATCAATACCTCTTTGGTAATTGATTAACTACTATCAATACCTCTTTGGTAATTGATTAACTACTATCAATACCTGTTTGGTAATTGATTAACTCTTATCAATACCTGTTTAGTAATTGATTAACTACTATCAATGCTTGTTTAGTAATTGATAAACTACTATCAGTACCTGTTTGGTAATTGATTAACTACTATCAATACCTCTTTGGTAATTGATTAACTCTTATCAATACCTGATTGGTAATTGATTAACTACTATCAATACCTCTTTGGTAATTGATTAACTCTTATCACTACCTGTTTAGTAATTGATTAACTACTATCAGTACCTGTTTGGTAATTGGTAAACTACTATCAATATCCTTTGGTAATTGATTTACTATCAATACCTGTTTGGTAATTGATTAACTACTATCAGTATCCTTTTGTAATTGATTAACTACTATCAATACCTGTTTGGTAATTGATAAACTACAATCAATACCTCTTTGGTAATTGATTAACTACTGTGAATACCTCTTTGGTAATTGATTATCTACTATAATACCCGTTTGGTAATTGATTAACTCTTATCAATACCTGATTGGTAATTGATTAACTACTATCAATACCTGATTGGTAATTGATTAACTCTTATCAATACCTGATTGATAAATGATTAACTACTATCAATACCTGTTTGGTAATTGATTAACTACTATCACTACCTGTTTGGTAATTGATTAACTACTATCAATACCTGTTTAGTAATTGATTAACTACTATCAATGCTTGTTTGGTAATTGATAAACTACTATCAATACCTGTTTGGTAATTGATTAACTACTATCAATGCTTGTTTTGTAATTGATTAACTACTATGAATACCTGTTTGGTAATTGATTAACTACTATGAATACCTGTTTGGTAATTGATTAACTACTATGAATACCTGTTTGGTAATTGATTAACTACTATCAATACCTGTTTGGTAATTGATTAACTCTTATCAATACCTGATTGATAATTGATTAACTACTATCAATACCTGTTTGGTAATTGATTAACTACTATCATTACCTGTTTGGTAATTGATTAACTACTATCAATACCTGTTTAGTAATTGATTAACTACTATCAATACCTGTTTAGTAATTGATTAACTTCTATCAATACATGTTTGGTAATTGATTAACTACTATCCATACCTGTTTGGTAATTGATTAACTACTATGAATACCTGTTTGGTAATTGATTAACTCTTATCAATACCTGTTTGGTAATTGATTAACTACTATCATTACCTGTTTGGTAATTGATTAACTACTATCATTACCTGATTAGTAATTGATTAACTACTATCAATGCTTGTTTTGTAATTGATTAACTACTATGAATACCTGTTTGGTAATTGATTAACTACTATCAATACCTGATTGGTAATTGATTAACTACTATCAATACCTGATTAGTAATTGATTAACTACTATCAATACCTGATTGGTAATTGATTAACTACTATAATACCCGTTTGGTAATTGATTAACTCTTATCAATACCTGATTGGTAATTGATTAACTACTATCAATACCTGATTGGTAATTGATTAACTACTATCAATACCTGATTGATAATTGATTAACTACTATCAATATCTGTTTAGTAATTGATTAACTACTATCAATACCTGTTTAGTAATTGATTAACTACTATCAATACCTGTTTGGTAATTGATTAACTACTATCAATGCTTGTTTGGTAATTGATTAACTACTATGAATACCTGTTTGGTAATTGATTAACTCTTATCAATACCTGTTTGGTAATTGATTAACTACTATCATTATCTGTTTGGTAATTGATTAACTACTATCATTACCTGATTAGTAATTGATTAACTACTATCAATACCTGTTTAGTAATTGATTAACTACTATCAATACCTGTTTAGTAATTGATTACCTACTATCAATACATGTTTGGTAATTGATTAACTACTATCAATACCTGTTTGGTAATTGATTAACTCTTATCAATACCTGTTTAGTAATTGGTTAACTACTATCAATACCTGTTTGGTAATTGATTAAATACTATCATTACCTGATTAGTAATTGATTAACTACTATCAATGCTTGTTTTGTAATTGATTAACTACTATGAATACTTGTTTGGTATTTGATTAACTACTATGAATACCTGTTTGGTAATTGATTAACTACTATCAATACCTCTTTGTTAATTGATTAACTACTGTGAATACCTCTTTGGTAATTGATTAACTACTATCAATACCTGTTTAGTAATTGATTAACTACTATCAATACCTCGTTGGTAATTGATTAACTACTATCAATACCTGTTTGGTAATTGATTAACTACTATCAATACCTGTTTGGTAATTGATTAACTCTTATCAATACATGTTTAGTAATTGATTAACTACTATCAATGCTTGTTTAGTAATTGATAAACTACTATCAGTACCTGTTTGGTAATTGATTAACTACTATGAATACCTGTTTGGTAATTGATTAACTACTATCAATACCTGTTTGGTAATTGATTAACTCTTATCAATACCTGATTGATAATTGATTAACTACTATCAATACCTGTTTGGTAATTGATTAACTACTATCATTACCTGTTTGGTAATTGATTAACTACTATCAATACCTGTTTAGTAATTGATTAACTACTATCAATACCTGTTTAGTAATTGATTAACTACTATCAATACATGTTTGGTAATTGATTAACTACTATCCATACCTGATTAGTAATTGATTAACTACTATCAATGCTTGTTTTGTAATTGATTAACTACTATGAATACCTGTTTGGTAATTGATTAACTACTATCAATACCTGATTGGTAATTGATTAACTACTATCAATACCTGATTAGTAATTGATTAACTACTATCAATACCTGTTTGGTAATTGATTAACTCTTATCAATACATGTTTAGTAATTGATTAACTACTATCAATGCTTGTTTAGTAATTGATAAACTACTATCAGTACCTGTTTGGTAATTGATTAACTACTATCAATACCTGTTTGGTAATTGATTAATTACTATCAATATCCTTATTGGTAATTGATTAACTACTATCCATACCTGTTTGGTAATTGATTAACTACTATCAATGCTTGTTTGGTAATAGATTAAATACTATCATTACCTGATTAGTAATTGATTAACTACTATCAATGCTTGTTTTGTGTAATTGATTAACTACTATGAATACCTGTTTGGTAATTGATTAACTACTATCAATACCCGTTTGGTAATTGATTAACTACCATCAATACCTCTTTGGTAATTGATTAACTACTATGAATACCTGTTTGGTAATTGATTAACTCTTATCAATACCTGTTTAGTAATTGATTAACTACTATCAATACCTGATTGGTAATTGATTAACTACTATCAATACCTGATTGATAATTGATTAACTACTATCAATATCTGTTTAGTAATTGATTAACTACTATCAATTCCTGTTTAGTAATTGATTAACTACTATCAATACCTGTTTGGTAATTGATTAACTACTATCAATGCTTGTTTGGTAATTGATTAACTACTATCAATGCTTGTTTGGTAATTGATTAACTACTATGAATACCTGTTTGGTAATTGATTAACTCTTATCAATACCTGTTTGGTAATTGATTAACTACTATCATTATCTGTTTGGTAATTGATTAACTACTATCATTACCTGATTAGTAATTGATTAACTACTATCAATACCTGTTTAGTAATTGATTAACTACTATCAATACCTGTTTAGTAATTGATTACCTACTATCAATACATGTTTGGTAATTGATTAACTACTATCAATACCTGTTTGGTAATTGATTAACTACTATCAATACCTGTTTGGTAATTGATTAACTCTTATCAATACCTGTTTAGTAATTGGTTAACTACTATCAATACCTGTTTGGTAATTGATTAAATACTATCATTACCTGATTAGTAATTGATTAACTACTATCAATGCTTGTTTTGTAATTGATTAACTACTATGAATACTTGTTTGGTATTTGATTAACTACTATGAATACCTGTTTGGTAATTGATTAACTACTATCAATACCTCTTTGGTAATTGATTAACTACTGTGAATACCTCTTTGGTAATTGATTAACTACTATCAATACCTGTTTAGTAATTGATTAACTACTATCAATACCTCGTTGGTAATTGATTAACTACTATCAATACCTGTTTGGTAATTGATTAACTACTATCAATACCTGTTTGGTAATTGATTAACTACTATCAATGCTTGTTTAGTAATTGATAAACTACTATCAGTACCTGTTTGGTAATTGGTAAACTACTATCAATATCCTTTGGTAATTGATTAACTACTATCAATACCTCTTTGGTAATTGATTAACTACTATCAATACCTCTTTGGTAATTGATTAACTACTATCAATACCTGATTGGTAATTGATTAACTACTATCAATACCTCTTTGATAATTGATTAACTCTTATCAATACCTGTTTAGTAATTGATTAACTACTATCATTACCTGTTTGGTAATTGATTGACTACTATCAATACCTGATTGGTAATTGATTAACTACTATCAATACCTCTTTGGTAATTGATTAACTCTTATCAATACCTGTTTAGTAATTGATTAACTACTATCATTACCTGTTTGGTAATTGATTGACTACTATCAATACATGTTTAGTAATTGATTACCTACTATCAATACATGTTTGGTAATTGATTAACTACTATCAATACCTGTTTGGTAATTGATTAACTACTATCAATACCTGTTTGGTAATTGATTAACTCTTATCAATACCTGTTTAGTAATTGGTTAACTACTATCAATACCTGTTTGGTAATTGATTAAATACTATCATTACCTGATTAGTAATTGATTAACTACTATCAATGCTTGTTTTGTAATTGATTAACTACTATGAATACTTGTTTGGTATTTGATTAACTACTATGAATACCTGTTTGGTAATTGATTAACTACTATCAATACCTCTTTGGTAATTGATTAACTACTGTGAATACCTCTTTGGTAATTGATTAACTACTATCAATACCTGTTTAGTAATTGATTAACTACTATCAATACCTCGTTGGTAATTGATTAACTACTATCAATACCTGTTTGGTAATTGATTAACTACTATCAATACCTGTTTGGTAATTGATTAACTCTTATCAATACCTGTTTAGTAATTGATTAACTACTATCAATGCTTGTTTAGTAATTGATAAACTACTATCAGTACCTGTTTGGTAATTGGTAAACTACTATCAATATCCTTTGGTAATTGATTAACTACTATCAATACCTCTTTGGTAATTGATTAACTACTATCAATACCTCTTTGGTAATTGATTAACTCTTATCAATACCTGATTGGTAATTGATTAACTACTATCAATACCTCTTTGATAATTGATTAACTCTTATCAATACCTGTTTAGTAATTGATTAACTACTATCATTACCTGTTTGGTAATTGATTGACTACTATCAATACCTGATTGGTAATTGATTAACTACTATCAATACCTCTTTGGTAATTGATTAACTCTTATCAATACCTGTTGAGTAATTGATTAACTACTATCATTACCTGTTTGGTAATTGATTGACTACTATCAATACCTGATTGGTAATTGATTAACTACTATCAATACCTCTTTGGTAATTGATTAACTCTTATCAATACCTGTTTAGTAATTGATTAACTACTATCAGTACCTGTTTGGCAATTGGTAAACTACTATCAATATCCTTTGGTAATTGATTAACTACTATCAATACCTGTTTGGTAATTGATTAATTACTATCAGTATCCTTATTGGTAATTGATTAACTACTATCCATACCTGTTTGGTAATTGATTAACTACTATCAATGCTTGTTTGGTAATTGATTAAATACTATCATTACCTGATTAGTAATTGATTAACTACTATCAATGCTTGTTTTGTGTAATTGATTAACTACTATGAATACCTGTTTGGTAATTGATTAACTACTATCAATACCCGTTTGGTAATTGATTAACTACTATCAATACCTCTTTGGTAATTGATTAACTACTGTCAATACCTGTTTGGTAATTGATTAACTCTTATCAATACCTGTTTAGTAATTGATTAACTACTATCATTACCTGTTTGGTAATTGATTGACTACTATCAATACCTGTTTAGTAATTTATTAACTACTATCAATACCTGTTTAGTAATTGATTAACTACTATCAATACATGTTTGGTAATTGATTAACTACTATCCATACCTGTTTGGTAATTGATTAACTACTATCAATGCTTGTTTGGTAATTGATTAACTACTATGAATACCTGTTTGGTAATTGATTAACTCTTATCAATACCTGTTTGGTAATTGATTAACTACTATCATTACCTGTTTGGTAATTGATTAACTACTATCATTACCTGATTAGTAATTGATTAACTACTATCAATGCTTGTTTTGTAATTGATTAACTACTATCAGTGCTTGTTTTGTAATTGATTAACTACTATGAATACCTGTTTGGTAATTGATTAACTACTATCAATACCTGATTGGTAATTGATTAACTACTATCAATACCTGATTAGTAATTGATTAACTACTATCAATACCTGTTTGGTAATTGATTAACTACTATAATACCCGTTTGGTAATTGATTAACTCTTATCAATACCTGATTGGTAATTGATTAACTACTATCAATACCTGATTGGTAATTGATTAACTACTATCAATACCTGATTGGTAATTGATTAACTCTTATCAATACCTGATTGATAATTGATTAACTACTACCAATACCTGTTTAGTAATTGATTAACTACTATCAATACATGTTTGGTAATTGATTAACTACTATCCATACCTGTTTGGTAATTGATTAACTACTATCAATGTTTGTTTGGTAATTGATAAACTACTATCAATACCTGTTTGGTAATTGATTAACTCTTATCAATACCTGTTTGGTAATTGATTAAATACTATCATTACCTGATTAGTAATTGATTAACTACTATCAATGCTTGTTTTGTAATTGATTAACTACTATGAATACCTGTTTGGTAATTGATTAACTAGTATGAATACCTGTTTGGTAATTGATTAACTACTATCAATACCTGTTTGGTAATTGATTAACTACTATCAATACCTGTTTGGTAATTGATTAACTCTTATCAATACCTGTTTAGTAATTGATTAACTACTATCATTACCTGTTTGGTAATTGATTAAATACTATCATTATCTGATTAGTAATTGATTAACTACTATCAATGCTTGTTTTGTAATTGATTAACTACTATGAATACCTGTTTGGTAATTGATTAACTACTATGAATACCTGTTTGGTAATTGATTAACTACTATGAATACCTGTTTGGTAATTGATTAACTCTTATCAATACCTGTTTGGTAATTGATTAACTACTATCATTACCTGTTTGTTAATTGATTAACTACTATCATTACCTGATTAGTAATTGATTAACTACTATCAATGCTTGTTTTGTAATTGATAAACTACTATCAATACCTCTTTGGTAATTGATTAACTACTATCAATACCTGTTTGATGATTGATTAACTACTATCAATACCTGTTTGGTAATTGATTAACTACTATCAATGCTTGTTTGGGAATTGATTAACTAGTATCAATGCTTGTTTAGTAATTAATTAACTGTCGGTACTATCAATATCAGATTGGTACTAATAATTAATAAATTACTAATAATACCTGATTTGTAATGAATTAATTACTATTTGTATTGGTCCAATAACATTTGCATGTGACACTATAATTTTACTACTACTATTTATGAACAATTTGATAGAATGTACAATAATTTATTAGAATTAATTATAAAGATAAATTCTCAATAATTTTAAACATGATGTTTCTATTTGCCAAATACAGTACTTTCACTAGAAAAGCCATGGAAATATTAACTAAACAACAAAAAATTGTAATTTCTTCCTCAACTTTATGATTGTAATGACATTATTATTATTATTTTATGTTCAATAATAACAAAGATTTCATTAATCAGGCTTCAACTTGTTAAAAGCACCTTGGTGATGTTGACCTCTTAGCCCGTGCTAAGGAGCTGTGTGTGAACGCAACTAATATATGAAAGTTAGATCAATTAATGAGGGGGGGGCAAGGGTTATTTTCGTTCAACGTAATTGCAATATTTTTTTGTTCGTACAACGTAAATAGAAAAAACAAATTCCGTAATTCTGTAATCACAGGCTAGACGTACAACGTAATCAATCAAATATTTTTTTCGTACACTGTAAAAATGTGTCATTTTTCTCGTACGTACAAAAATTCACATCCAAATAAAAAAATCGTAAAGAATAATCCAGGGAAATTACATTTTAGAAACTGTAAAACGACTAGATGACACAATTCACTACAAAATTGAATATCAAGACGTAAAAGGCCCTCTAACCGAATGAAGAGCATTACGAGGGTAATATGCGCATGCGTCTCTTTCACACGGCGCAGCAATGGTGGAGAATTTGAGTTGGAGAGCTCTTCGGACCATTCAATGTTCCATTTGTTAACACTGTAAACTTTAAAAACGTCCTTTTTTCTTTGTAAATTGTGAAAAGCCCTTTTTATTTCCCGTAAAACCGTACCAGCTACCCCCCTTGCCTCCCCTCATTAATGTTAAAACAAACGTGCCATTGGCGGCTTCCTCTGCCCGAGCTTCCTACACGAATAATGGTTTGACTGCGCATGCGTCATTATCGACTGAGGGACGGCCATTTTTATCAAAATGAATCAGGGTGACCCTGAAGTTAACAGTAAGCGCCGAAAAGGTCGTCCACGAATCAGCGATTCGGCTAGAGAGTTGTCCCGAGCCAAAAAATCTATTGGTAAAATCAATATATTTGGGCAAATTCATCGATGGAACCGAGTAAAAGAACATCACTCATTAGGATTTCACGTGAATGTAGCGGAGTTTCTCCTCAATTGGTAAGCCACTGATGTTTCCCCCAACACTGCGTTGTAAGTCCGGGGTACCGAGTTTGTAGGTATACTCTATTTTGCAATTAGCAAAACCAGTTGGTCCACGGCAAAACGGAACTTCGTCTACACAGATTGTTTATTTGTCGTCGGTGTTCTGTTACTTGTGGTCTGACCGAGTCTGTGTGAAATGAAAACAAAAGGATGGCTTGTCGATCGACGCTCAACTGCGTTGTCATCGAGCTGTGTTGTTAACCCTGAGCGTTTCGTGTTATTGTCCGGGGGGGGGGGGGGGAGGTGCAGTTTTGTGGCACTAAGTTTCGCAGAAGTTCGTTTTTTATTGTCTTTATTAATCCAAAGACTTTGATTAATCCTATCTTGCAAACAGTGATAGCGGTGTCGAAAATCCAAAACAATTCAGATGAAGCTAAGAATGCTATAAATAACAACTGAATATTGAATTTATTTAGCAGATTTTATACAAGTGGTTTCTACACTTATAAAATAATAGTGAACAAGCAAAAAAATGTTAGAATATCACTATTTTGATAATAACAAATTACTGATCAATGAATCTAGTGTACAGTGTTGTTGTTTCTGTATTTTTGTAATATCAAGATGTAATGTTATGTGAACTTCATCTTGTATTTGCTATCTTTAATAGTTCTCATATCTGTTCATGGCAATCCAGGATCAGTTGTGACATTAATTTGATGTATTTTCTGTTATTTATTAATTTAATGTAAATATGTTACTACGCTGATGTAATATATTTTTAACAAACTGTTCGTTTTTACTTGGATCTATTGATGTCATCTATCCACAATTTCTAGAAATTTGAGATGTCTATGTTGTAAATGTCTTTGATCCAAGAGTCTTTGTAGTTGTGTTGTTTCAGTTCGCTGAATGCATGGGAAGTGTTGCTGATTGACTGATTCACTGAGTCAGTAATTAGTCATATTTGTCAACAATAGGAGCCTCATTGATTTGACAATGTTTGCCACATAAATTCCCTTGTTTCCAAATTCTAACTGCCTTTTCTACTTAATCAGCAAGATCTTCTAGATATGCCTGTTTATCAGCTCTGGCTTTTCTTTGAACTGCTTTGCTTGTTTCTTTTTTGGTAATGTCTTTTGTATCTTACTTTCAACCTCTCAAACCTAGTAGCCTCGATAACTTGCTTCTTACTGCTTAATACTAAATGTGTGTATGTCTGATATCTCACAAAATCTGATTTCATATAAACTTGGTAAGTAATTGATGTGAGATAATCCACAGACCATGTTAGTTACTTTACTCCTATGTGCAAAGCACAAAATGGGAGTCTTTGCAGTTAGTGTGTCTGTATGTGTTCCACTGATATCTCAAGAATTATAAATTGGATTATGATGAAACTTGATGCATAGATGTATAGATAGGACAATGTGCAAACCTGATTTGTTTATGGTTGAGATCAATATGATATGACTAATATTTTAGATGACTATATTATTATATGGTATGCAAGTAACCTGTAGAATGCTGTGTGGGTCATATTTTTATATTGATTTTTGTTGCATTTGCAGCAAATAGTTACCAAACAATGAGAAATCTATAGGATTGAATATTAGATCTCTCAGGTGGCTTCACATGCATAGTTCAAGATTGCCTAACCAGTGCTTACACCAGGTTTTAGTTACAGCACCTAGACGGTCTGTGGTTACAACTTCATGTTCCGAGTAATCGCAAGAAATTGACATGACAATAGAAATTCATGAAAGACTGGCACTCCCATGCAATTAACAGCAAGTGAAATTCCTGGGATTGAAACATATATTTTGAAGTCACTGATGTAGGCAAAGAAAAAACTTCAAGTTGACATAAAGACAAGGTAGTTTATTTAATCAGTGCTCAACTAGATTATAATTAATTTGTTTATTTCAATTTCTCCTGAAGTCAAATAGAATACACTGGTGAAACACGGTAGTAACCGTGGGTGAAAGGATGTTTTGGGGTGTAGTTTACATTGTGTATGGAGTGGTAGGGTCGGGTGTGGTTTGTTCATTTCAACTCTTATGAAGTCACGTAGAATTTCACTTAATTTATTTTTGCTGACATGTTTTCAAGCATTACATGTGAATCCAATTTTCACTGTGCTGTGTCTCAATAGAGTATGAGAGAAATGGAATTTTCACTGAAATTTAATTCAGGGGAAAATGTTTTTAGTGATAATGAAGTATTATGACAGAACCCCATACCCTCGCCGTGGCTTTCAATGCGTATGGAAGTTATTTTCACGAGTGATGCGGTGTATTCTGCTGCCGTACTTTCACGAGCGAAGCCACGGGGAGGGTGTGGGGTTCTGTTATTATTACATATGTCCCATATTTTATTATTTGATATTAAAGAAAGAACGTGCAACAAACCGGGATAGAAATTTAGGTCGGGGAACCCAATTGACCATTAATATGCTCCAAGACAGTACTGCGACCTAGCAACGCGTGTCAGTGTAGAACGCGTGCCACTGTACGTGTGAAAATAAAATAATCAGACGTCTGATTTGAGTCATTGTCCGAATAAATAACTCGTGGATTTTTAAGCGCGGTGGTAGTCGCGCAGCGCGTGTTCGAATTTCTTGTAAATAAACAATGTATTTTACACGCGTTGTATACGTCGCTATGAGCCCCATATCGAACAGGATGCGACACAACGACTGTCGCCCATTAGTTGGGACCACGATAGAACCAGAACTTAAACTGGGCTACTACGATACACGGTTTATGTTAAAATTAAAAGTTCCTCCACAGATGCCGTGCAACTGCGGTACTTCACTGACGGAATGACTTTCGTTGACATCGGTCGTCGCTGACTCGTGAGCTGCACATTACAACTTTGTTTGTGATGTTGCTTGCTGGTCGTGGATAGACTGAGTCTTGGTTTACCGGTAAATGTTGCTCATTTGGCATTGGTAATCTTTATTTGGAACTGAGTAACACCGCAACGTCGCCAGCAGAAACCTCCTGGTATCTCGAAGTTGATAGTTGCAGCTCCATAGTAGTAATCGCTGATTTTACTGCGGGTCCAGGCTGCGGGTGAATCTTCCGAGAGCCCTTTAAGATTTATAAAACTCAGTTTCCAGGTGGTCAACATACATTAAGTTCTCCCAACCCTAGTTTTCTATGTGATGTACATGTAACATGCCAAAAATGCTGGTGAATGATTTGAACCTGACAAAAATAACAGACGGAAATGTGTTTACAAAATAAAAATAGTTCGGTAGCCAATGGAAATACCATGTTCATTTGCATATCGACCGTGAAAGTACCGAAAACATTATTGCGTGGGTGACATGCAAATTAGTTTTAATCAAAATAAGTGACTGCCTAAAATTACCATTACTGTTGTTCAAATTTAATTTCACTCGGCAAGTATATTTATGTACCCCAAGGAAAAATATCGTACTTCTAAATATTGTTTATTTCGGCTATATTTCGAAAAACGGTACTCCTGAAAGGACTACTTTATTTGCGCTCAGACCTCATTTGCATTTGCATAATAATGCGAGATGTAGACACACCCTATTATAGTAAAATATCTCTATATCCACAGTCCCTCTAGAGGGACTGTGTTATATCCTATAATAGGGTGTGTCTACATCGCGCATTAAAATCTGCATATAACATTAGCGGGTAACAAAGATTGTGATGAAGGAAAGAGTGGTATAAACAAATATCAGTGATTACTTGAAATAGATACCAGGAAGGGAGGGGGGTAAAAGAAAAGTTATATAACATTTTATTATTCAATAATTTATTAAAATACATAAGTTTGCCCAACTCCCTGGGATACAACACCTCAGACATAGCTCATTGTACTCGGCTTGAGTGTGGGCACACAGTTACTATTTGAATTTTTGATATCTTTTTTCATTAATGAGAAAGTTTACCCCAAAGTTAGAGTAACTGTTCACCAGGAATGGCTTTTTAACTCTTCTGTGATTTTTTTTGGCTTGGCTGATTTTGTTCATACTTGACAAGCAGGTCGTACCATCACTAATTGGAAAAACAATCCTGACTCACCGCTACCATGCCAACAGCCAAAATCTGTTTTTTGAATACACTCGCCTCAAATTTATTACCTCCTACCAGTCTTGTAACAGCAGTGGCCAAATGATCATGCCTTTTATTCTGGCTACGTTGCGCACTGGTAAGAGATCACCGGCGCTGACATTGTTACACTGTATCAACGTAATCCCAACGCAACTTTGAATAAACTGTAAATGCTGCCTCCAATCTAGAAAATACTATCGCAAAATGGTTGGAAATAATACATTTAACGGCTGAATACGTCCTAGCAATAAAATAAAGTGACTTTTAAAGACTGAATGTTATTTTGCGAACCTCGTATAAGGTGCCCGGTTTTAGTTATAAACCGACGTTAGCTTCACGACGTTCATGTCCTACCATGGTAACAGCCGAAAACATATTGCTTGTTTTTACCGGCTTGTTTTCATTGGCAACCGAAGTATTTTTATTTTGTAAACAATTTTGCATCTGCTATTTTTATCCAGTTCAAATCGTTCAGCAAAATTTTTGGCATATTAGGTGTACATCACATGGAATACTACGATTGAGAGAACTTGATGTATGTTGACTGAGTTTTATCATAGTACGAAGTACCAGGAGGCTTCTGCTGGCAACGTTGCGGCGTTACCCAGTTCCAAATAAAGATTACCAACGCCAAATGAGCAACATTTTAACTGGTAATCAAGATTCATTTAATCCATGACTAACAAGCAACATCGCAAGCGAAGTTGTAGCATGCAGAACTAGTAAGTCATCCCGTCAGTGGAGTATCGCAGTAGCATGGCATGTTTGCTTTCAGCATTGTATGCAAACGAATCATGTGGTGTGCCGTTCTCGTTCAAACCCGGAATTCGATCAATAGGGAAGTTTCAGTAAAAAAAACACATTACAAATCATGCAAGTTCAACATTTTCAAACCAATATACTAAAACAGAAATGCTCAGCGATGCAAAATAGGATAGATATTAATTTTAAGTATACACATCTCTGATTATACAATCCCTCACATATTCTACTCCCAATTATTCCTGCGTAAAATGGAATAGCCTCTTTCCATGTTGACATTCTCAGTAAAATCATGTGATAGGCTGTTACAATTGGCTGTTACATACTATTTCGCCGGTCTGGAAAATGTGTTTAATTAGCTCTCATTCAAGCGACAATGCACATTTCCCAGTGGGAGTGAGCCTAGCTCGAATCTGCCATTAAAAAATAGGGGTGTTTTTAGCAAAAAACGAATAATCCTTGAGTGCACATAATACACTGAATTGTAGAACAAATCTTGCATTACTTACAGCAGCAGAATACCACAGAAATATCAGACGAAACATGAAAACACTATATATTGTATTTTGGCATGAACCCTCTCTATTGCAATTCCAGGGATTACCCCCATATGTGCAACCATTTTCTACCTTCGTATCACCCAACTCTGAAAACAAATTCTTAATACCACGCTGAAGCGTTTGGTAATAATATCTTAAGTACTGTTGCAGGTAGGGACATGCAACTGGTGCTTTTATATTTTATATGTCTGACAAGATATGACCAAATTATCAAATCACCATATATGGTCATTATTTTATTAAATATTTATAATGGTTAAACCATAGCTACTTGGAACCCCCCAGATAATTGCTTGTAGTTATATTTTTAAAAGCTGTATTTGCTCTAATAGAAGCACATGTGCTAACTATAAATATGGAGTAAATACAATATTCCAATACAGCACACACTTTCTTTCTAAGTTTTGTCTTTCAGTTATCAATCTCAAAAACTTCTCAACCTGATACATTATGGTGTGATGGGATTATTCATATAACTTTTGGGGTTGAAACTATACATATTACCTAATTTGCATAATAATTAGACAGTCTTGAAACCTATGTTGGAGACCAAAGGTGTAATTTTATTTGTATAGAAATACCACCACTGTTTGTAATGATAAAAGTATTTTGATTGACATTTTCAAATCAATATCAAAACAACCATATTTACATGTATTATTTTTCCTTCAAATATCTGTTAACAAATTGGCCCTTACACTAAAAAAATTATTGTCTTATTTGTATTAATAAATTATCTTCCAACCACTTTGGGTGGCGATTATACATTCAAATCGAAAGGGGCAGATATAATATAAGATATAATAACATTTTAGCAGAGGACTGAATTTGCTCAGTTTGTGACAAACAGGAAATTGAAAACGAAAAACATTTTCTTCTCCATTATAATCTATACAAGAAGGAACGAGAAATCATGATCAAGACGGATGACGAACAACTTACAGACATACTAAAAAGTAAAAATGACAAAACAATCATTGAGCTAGAAAATTCATCCACACTTGTTTCAAATTACGACAAGAAAAAAAATCCTAAAATACCAGATGCCTCAACCAACCACCAAATAATTTAATTTTTAGGGGCCCAAGCCCGAAAGGCGAGGCCCCTATTATTATCGTCCGTTTTTTTCTTCTTTCTTTAGGGGCCCAATCCCAAAGGGCAAGGCCCCTATTATTATCGTCCGGTTTTTTCTTCTTTAGGGGCCCAAGCCCAAAAGGCGAGGCCCCTATTATTATCGTTCGGTTTTTAGGGGCCCAAGCCCGAAGGGCGAGGCCCCTATTGTTATCGTCCGGTTTCTTCTTTAGGGGCCCAAGCCCAAAGGGCGAGGCCCCTATTCTTATTGTCCGGTTTTTAGGGGCCCAAGCCCGAAGGGCGAGGCCCCTATTCTTATTGTCCGGTTTTTAGGGGCCCAAGCCCGAAGGGCGAGGCCCCTATTCTTATTGTTCGGTTTTTAGGGGCCCAAGCCCAAAGGGCGAGGCCCCTATTATTATCGTTCAGTTTTTTTAGGGGCCCAAGCCCAAAGGGCGAGGCCCCTATTCTTATTGTTCGGTTTTTTCTTCTTCTTTCTTCTTCTTTCTTCCACAACTTCTTTCGTCAAGCCGTTTGAGAAAACTGCTGAACTGAATAGTCTGAAAATGCACTATACTCATAGTCCCTAATGTGAACTAGTGCAACATGCTTTCAGAATTTTGATTGGTCGATTAGTTTGGCAGCCATATTGGATTGAAATAAAACCGGAAGTGGCTATTTGACCACTTTCTGAGGGTCTAGGCGTCTAGATTTTTTTATGGTATATAGAACAACTCATGTGTAATAAATATCAGCAATAAAAACTTTAGCGGTCATGTGACTTTTCCCGCCATTTTGTTTTTTCTAAAAACGGCAAAAAACACTTAAAAATCTTCTTCTTCAGAACCACCAAGCAGAATGCTCTCATATGTAGTATTTAGCTTCTATATATGAATCCCATTTATGTTTGAAAAAATGTTTACGATTGGTCACGTGGTTTGGCCACCATTTTGGATTTCTTCTAAACAGGAAGTAGTTTTTTACTCTGGCAACACTTGAGGGAATATTTTCAATTTTGCTTCATGGCATCTGTGTATCAAGCCCTTTCAGAAACCTAAAAAAAATTTCAGATCAGTCACATGGTTTGGCCGCCATTTTGGATTTTAAGCAAAATTGACCAAAAGTTTGGGTATTTGTTTCTCAGAGACGATTCAACCAATCTACTAGATGTTTTTATATTTACCATGCCTGGCCTTAGCTGCATACGAGAAAAATAATATTATTTTGATCAGTTAGGTGGTTTGGCCGCCATCTTGGATTTTGTGATAATAGAAATTATGCAACTACATGTTTTGTATTAGTCTGATTTCTTTCAAATTTTGTATGTGCATTTGTGTCATCAGATGCATCATTTTGCCCCAATAGCACACTGTTAGGCCACGTGGCTGGGCACCCATGGGGTGGGGGGCTTCTAACCTCATTAATATGCATAACTGTTATAACTCAAGCACTGTTGTAGTTAGGATGATGAATCCTGTGTTATTATGACAACCTTGAACAAGAGATTCGATTAAAATAACAAATGACCATATATGGTCATGTGAGCTCATTAATATGCATAACTGTCATATCTCAAACACTGTTGCAGTTAGGAAGTGGAATCCTGTGTTATTATGACAACATTGAACAAAAGATTTGATTAAAATAACAGATGACCATATATAGTCACGTGAGCTCATTAATATGCGTAATCGTTATATCTCAAACACTGTTGCAGTTAGGAAGATGAATCCTGTGTCATTATGACAACAGTGAACAAGAGATTTGATTAAAATAACAGATAACCATATATGGTCATGTGAACTCATTAATATGCATAACCATTATATCTTAAACACTGTCGCAGTTAGGAAGATAAATCCTGTGTCATTATGACAACAGTGAACAAGAGATTTGATTAAAATAACAGATAACCATATATGGTCAAGTGAACTCATTAATATGCATAGCAGTCATATCTAAAACACTGTCGCAGTTAGGAAGATGAATCCTGTGTTATTATGACAACAGTGAACAAGAGATTTGATTAAAATAACAGATAACCATATATGGTCATGTGAACTCATTAATATGCATAGCAGTCATATCTAAAACACTGTTGCAGTTAGGAAGATGAATCCTGTGTTATTATGACAACAGTGAACAAGAAATTTGATTAAAATAACAGATGACCATATATGGTCATGTGAACTCATTAATATGCAAAGCAGTCATATCTAAAACACAGTCGCAGAGCAGGACATGTAACTAGTGTCATTATGAAGACATTGAATGAAAGATGTAATTGACATTAGAAATGGCTATATATGATTATGTAATCTCATTATTGTGCATAAGAACATGGCTCATTATATATCCTGAAAACCATATTTCAATAACCAAACCAGGTAAATACATGGTACCAACTTCATTTCGACCTCATGTTACTGATAATACAATCTACCTGCAGCTGATTGTCTAACATGTGACCTCATTAATCATGAAACAGAATCTTATCAGCTTGGGCCCCGGTGACGCCGCTTGCGGCTTTAATCTTTCTTTCTTTCTTTCTTTCTTCCGTAACTTTTTTCGTCAAGCCGTTTGAGAAAACCGCTGAACGGAATGATCTAATAATGCTCTATACTGATAGTCCCTAATGTGAACTGGTGCAACATGCTTTCAGAATTTCGATTGGTCAATTACTTTGGCAGCCATATTGGATTGAAATAAAACCGGAAGTGGTTGTTTGACAACTTTCTGAGGGTCTAGGCGTCTAGATTTTTTTATGGTATATAGTACAACTCATGTGTAATAAATATCAGCAATAAAAACTTTAGCGGTCATGTGACTATTCCCGCCATGTTGTTTTTCCTAAAAACGGCAAAAAACACTTTAAAATCTTCTTTTTCAGAACCACCAAGCAGAATGCTCTCATATGTAGTATTTTGCTTCTATATATGAATCCCATTTATGTTTGAAAAAATTATTACGATTGGTCATGTGGTTTGGCCACCATTTTGGATTTCTTCTATACAGGAAGTAGTTTTTTTACTCATGCCACACTTGAGGGATTATTTTCATTATTGCTGTATGGCATCTATATATCAATCTCTTTCAGAAACCTCAAAGATTTCAGATTAGTCACATGGTTTGGCCGCCATCTTGGATTTTAAGCAAAATTGACCAAAAGTTTGGGCATTTGTTTCTCAGAGGTGATTCAACCAATCTACTAGATGTTTTAATATTTACCATGCCTAGCCTTAGCTCCATATGAGAAAAATAATATTATTTTGATCAGTCACATGGTTTGGCCGCCATCTTGGATTTTATGAAAACAAATCTTGTGCAATTACATGTGTTGTATTGGTCGAATTTGGCTAAAATTGTATATGTGCATTCTACTCTTGAGATGCATTCTTTCAACCGAATGGCACGTGGCTGGGTTTTGTCGCTGGGCGCCTAAGGGGTGGGGGCTTCTAACCTCATTAATATGCATAACTGATATATCTCATTATGACAACAGTGAACAAGAGATTTGATTAAAATAACAGATGACCATATATGGTCATGTGAACTCATTAATATGCAAAGCAGTTATATCTAAAACACTGTCGCAGAGCAGGACATGTAACTAGTGTCATTATGAAGACATTGAATGAAAGATGTAACTGACATTAGAAATGGCTATATATGATTATGTGATCTCATTATTGTGCATAAGAACATGACTCATTATATACTGTAAAATGACTAATTTTCACTGGGTTTAAATTTCACTGATTTACCATTTCAGGCATAATCAGTGGGTTTTAAATTCACGGTTTCGTCATTTAGATAATGTGTTCTATGTTAAATTTTACATATTCACTGTGTTTTAATTTAGCGCATTTTTCCAGTCAGCGAAATAAGCTAAATTAAAACCCAGTGAATAATTACCCCCTTTACAGTATCCTGAAAACCATATTTCGATAACCAAACCAGGTAAATACATGGTACCAACTTCATTTTGACCTCATGTTACTGATAATTCAAGCTACCTGATTTTCTAACATGTGACCACATTAATTATGAAACAGAATCTTGTCAGCTTGGGCCCGGGTGACGCTTGCGGCTTTAATTTTTCTCTTCTTTTCTTTATTCAAATGTCTGTGAATGTCTTGTGTTTTTTGTTTGTTTTGTTTGTTTGATATCTTTTTGTATTACCTTATTGTATTTTCAACTAAGATCCCATTCTGGGATATGGTTTCAATAAATATTATTATTATTATTATTACATTTTGACAGTACATGTATAAATCCTATGCTGGATCAGAATATTTTGTGCATTTCAAAAATTGAAAGATATATCAGCTGACATGCTTCTTGTTTAATCATAAATTGTTAGCTCCGCTGTTGACTTTGTCGAGCGGAGCTTATCATATGAGTGATTGTCCGTCGGCGTCCGTGTCAATGTTTTACTTTTTCGACTTCTTCTTGAAAACTACAAGCCTGAATGCTTTGATACTTGGTGTGTATGTACTTGGGGTACACCTCTCTTAGATTTGTTCATTTCATGATGATATCTTAAATTCTCTAATTTTGGTGAATATTTTTGTCATTTTTGGTAAAAAGTGATATTTTTGACTTCTTGTTAAAAACAGCAAGTCCGATTGCTATACATACTATACATATTGTTCATTTTCTAATGATATCTATAGTTCTTCAATTGAAATGTGCTATCTCAGCCGAGAAGCTGCTTGTTGTTTATCTTATTCGTAAATGGATGGGTGTCATGGTTACGAGTTACAGTGATTGTATACACTAGCATCTTCAAAAGCCACTTTACTTATTCAGTTGAATAAATGCATCATATATTAGATGCATCAATGTAATTCTTTGTGCATTTTGGGGACAATAATATATTTTGTTGTTGTTATTCCAATAATTATTGCAGTCTCAGTGACAGTTTTCTTGTGTACATATGTTTATTTGTTTGTTTATTATCATTTTAGTTTCCACAACAAGCATCATGAATGTGAAGTGACTGAACCTGTACAGAGTACAGTACACCCACCTCAACCTCCACCTCCACCTCAGTCTACAGATATGTCAACTGTCATTGTTACCATACCAACACAGGAAGACATGTAAGTGTTGACCAAACAATGTCAGAGTGCTTTCGTTGCATAGATTATCGTTGAACAATATAGCCTTTATTAGAATAAGAAGACCTTTTATTGTTCTCTTGAAAGTTTGAACACGGTAAAATCACTGTTCTCAAAGATGCCTGGAGAAAACACTTGTTTGTTTTTTTCATTTATAGAATAACTGATAGTTCATTAAGAACCAGATTACAAGTGGCCAATGAGAATGTTCTTCATCAGCATTATCAGCTAAGAGGAATGATGCCAGATGCAGATACGTATCTGAATATGTCTAAAGTTTATGCTGTAGATGGTGCAATAAGTGAGGTCAATATTGATAATGAAAGATCTCGAATTGTCAAAGACATTGCTCTTCTGCAACAGCTAGACCAACTTCTTGTTTATGAAAAAAGCAGACGAAGTTACGACAAAATGTTAAACACAGGAAAAGAAAAAGATGCTGTCAAGGATGACAGCCAAGTGGAGTGTGAAGAAAAATGTTTGGAAGAGACTCCGACTCTAACTCTTGGAAAGGTCATCAAGACTGAAAACATTGATGATATGTAATATTATTGGTTGATGGATTGTTTGGTTCACCAATAGAGGGCACCATTTGAGGATCCCCAATAATTATTCAAATGAAAAGAAAATGAATATTTGAATAACTTCTCCCTCTTGTTTTTACATGCATGATCTTTGTGAGAGTAACTTGGCTCTCGTTTTAACGACCAAGATCTCTGTGACCTTGCTGACATGTGTAGAATATCTGTCAGTTAGGAAACGCTAGCTGTTGATGTGAAAGACATTATTAAGGTGTTAATATAAATAAAGCACTGATATTTGAATAAAAATGTAAATATTAAAGCCAACTCGTGTCTGATATGTGTGTCAAGTATACCATAAGCCTGGTAGCATAAAAGCACCCGAGTTACAGCTGTTCCACAGTTATATGTGATGGCTGTCTGTCATGTTGCCTAACTATAAATATGTGATGACTGTCTGTCATGTTGCCTAACTATAAATATGTGATGACTGTCTGTCATGTTGCCTAACTATAAATATGTGATGGCTGTCTGTCATGTTGCCTAACTATAAATATGTGATAACTGTCTGTCATGTTGCCTAACTATAAATATGTGATGGCTGTCTGTCATGTTGCCTAACTATAAATATGTGATGGCTGTCTGTCATGTTGCCTAACTATAAATATGTGATGGCTGTCTGTCATGTTGCCTAACTATAAATATGTGATGGCTGTCTGCGAAGTTGCCTAACTATAAATATGTGATGGCTGTCTGCGAAGTTGCCTAACTATAAATATGTGATGGCTGTCTGCGAAGTTGCCTAACTATAAATATGTGATGACTGTCTGCGAAGTAGACTGTCGACAGTCCCTCTGGCCTTACGTGTGTGTGTTTTTGTTTTTTTATTATTAATATTAATCAAACGCCGTAGGCGTTTGCGAAATGCCGAAGGCATTTCAAGTGAGGGCCGTAAGGCCCGAGAGACTGTTATAGCCTGCTGCGCCACCACTCGCCACTGTAGAGAAATTCTCCTGTAGCGTACCATCATGATTGACAGGCAGAGTGATGTCATAAAAATGCTAACCAACCACAAGTCACGCAGTCCCAGGTCAACAGGAAGTAAAAAAAATTGAGCCACCAGACGACGCAATAGTTTATAAACTTCGTTCAGTGCACTGCTTTGAAGATGGCTTGTGACGATGCAGTTTCGCTGGCGTTGAAGAAACTTGGGTATGAAAGTATTCGACCAATCCAGCGACAAGTCATTGGATCGGGGGGGGGGGGGAATGCACAATTTACTCACTACTTTCGTCGGAGTTTTACTGGGCAAAATGTTGTCGTACATCATGAGACACCAACGCACTCTTCCTTTGTTTAAAATTAGATAACTCGCGTTCGCAACTTGTAGTTCTGGATAATACTTGGCAGAAAACGATCTATACTCGGCGAGACGATCAAAGTCATGCGTGACATAAAAAAACCCCGCGATTTGACCTTTGCATAACAGTTTAACTCCGCCCATATGCAAATTATTACTACGTCATCGAGATGCATGCATAATTAATAGCAAGGCCAGTCCTGCAGGCTATAACAGTCTCTCGGGCCTTACGGCCCTCGCTTGAAATGCCTTCGGCATTTGATTAATATTAATAAAAATAACACACACACGTAAGGCCAGAGGGACTGTCGACAGTCTATCTGCGAAGTTGCCTAACTATAAATATGTGATGGCTGTCTGTCATGTTGCCTAACTATAAATATGTGATGGCTGTCTGTAATGTTGCTAAATTATAAATGTGATGGCTGTCTGCCAAGTTGCCTAACTATAAATATGTGATGGCTGTCTGTCATGTTGCTAAATTATAAATATGTGATGGTTGTCTGTCATGTTGCCTAACTATAAATATGTGATGGCTGTCTGTCATGTTGCCTAACTATAAATATGTGATGGCTGTCTGCCAAGTTGCCTAACTATAAATATGTGATGGCTGTCTGTCATGTTGCCTAACTTTAAATATGTGATGGCTGTCTGCCAAGTTGCCTAACTATAAATATGTGATGGCTGTCTGTCATGTTGCCTAACTTTAAATATGTGATGGCTGTCTGTCATGTTGCCTAACTATAAATATGTGATGGCTGTCTGCAAAGTTGCCTAACTATAAATATGTGATGGCTGTCTGCGAAGTTGCCTAACTATAAATATGTGATGACTGTCTGCGAAGTTGCCTAACTTTAAATATGTGATGGCTGTCTGTCATGTTGCCTAACTAATAAATATGTGATGGCTGTCTGTCATGTTGCCTAACTATAAATATGTGATGGCTGTCTGCGAAGTTGCCTAACTATAAATATGTGATGGCTGTCTGCGAAGTTGCCTAACTATAAATATGTGATGACTGTCTGCGAAGTTGCCTAACTTTAAATATGTGATGGCTGTCTGTCATGTTGCCTAACTAATAAATATGTGATGGCTGTCTGCGAAGTTGCCTAACTATAAATATGTGATGGCTGTCTGCGAAGTTGCCTAACTATAAATATGTGATGACTGTCTGCGAAGTTGCCTAACTTTAAATATGTGATGGCTGTCTGTCATGTTGCCTAACTAATAAATATGTGATGGCTGTCTGTCATGTTGCCTAACTATAAATATGTGATGGCTGTCTGTCATGTTGCCTAACTATAAATATGTGGTGGTTGTCTGTCATGTTGCCTGTATGTGGGAACACAATGTCTGTAACTCATACTGAGGGTGTCACAATTACACACTATAAGCTCTGCTTGTTCTGAATCACAGAAACGATATTTGAATTGCTTCAATCCAATTTGATTGAGATAAAGACAACGTCCAACATTATAATATTCACTTAGTACTTGGCCTCCAATCAGTGCATAACCCCTCTCCTCCTCTGTCTCTCCTTGGTCATGGCTATAAACTGAAAACAAGACTCTTATCAACAAACTATGATTTACCAGACAACTTTAATTGATTTGTTTTTACTTTCCAGGCATTTTTACCAGCTAACTTTCTGGGCATCTTCCTTTCACTCATATTTCAATCAAGTTTTTTTCACATTCACAACCTTTTGTTCTTTTGAATAAATGTTTTCTAATTACCAGCCAATCATTTTGAGGCAACTTTTTTGACTCCTTTCCATACAACTTTTTAACCTTTACAGCATTTTAAGGCAATTTCATCAAATTTCAAAGCAACATTTACCATTTCAGATTTCAAATGCTTCATCCAACTTTTTCCACCATCTTTTTTGACCTTCCAGCAAACTTTTCTGATTTTCTTGCCTTCCTTGTCTATTCAGGCAACTATCGCTATAATACTATATTGACAACCTTCATTCATGTTTATATATTTTTTTATTCACAAAAGGGCTAAAACTGAATTTCAGAATAAAATTACAAACAAGCAGCCTCTCGGCTGAGATAGCTCCGCTGTTAGCAATGCACATCTCAATTAAAGAACAGAAGATATCATTAGAAAATGAACAATATGCATAGTATCAATGCAATGGGACTTGCTGTTTTCAACAAGAATTCAAAAATATCATTTTTCACCATAAATGATTGTGGTTTTTAACAAGAAGAAAATATCACTTTTTACCAAAAATGACAAAAATATTCACCAAAATTAGAGAATTAAAGATATCATTACAAAATGAATAAATCTGAGAGAGGTCCACATGTAGTACCTATATATGTAATATCAAAGCAATTGGACTTGCGGTTTTTAACAAGAAGTCGAAAATATCACTTTTTACCAAAAATGACAAAAATATTCACCAAAATTAGAGAATTGACGATATCATTACAAAATGAACAAATTTGAGAGTGGTCCACATGTAGTACCTATATATGTAATATCAAAGCAATTGGACTTGCGGTTTTTAACAAGAAGTCGAAAATATCACTTTTTACCAAAAATTACAAAAATATTCACCAAAATTAGAGAATTGAAGATATGATCATGAAATGAACAAATCTGAGAGAGGTCTACCCAAGGTACATATACACCAAGTATCAAAGCATTCCGGCTTGTAGTTTTCAAGAAGTCGAAAAAGTAAAACATTGACACGGACGACGGACAATCACTCATATGATAAGCTCCGCTCGACAAAGTCGACAGCGGAGCTAAAAATACAGCAACAGAAATGACAAACTTCACATGTATTAGATTGTATTAGCCAGTGTGTGTCACTAATATTACTGACGTTGTAGAAGTCTTCAGTCACAATATTTAAAAAGAAATAGAGATTGTATGTGGCAGAAACTGGCACCTCATTTAATTTGTTTTGACACACGTTTTATTAAACTATAGTAAAATGTTGCTATATCAATGTATGCTTTTCTGTAGTGTCAGTGACATGCCAAGATAGTTGATCACAATAAATCTGTGCTATCAGCTTAGAGGACACACTGACACTAACCAACATTGCTTTTGTATACTTTTTTTTGTATACCAACTACGACATTTGTTCAACAATCTGTTAATGAGAAGTCACAAGACCCGGGAGAATATCAGCGAAGTACTTGTTGTACATACAGGTTTACAACTCTAAAGAATGCTTGTTCCTGTGCATCAATGAATGCTCCATGGAGTGATGTTTTACTGGCAGATGATGACAGTGATGACATAGTCCCTGATGGACTGGCACTTGGTGATCCTGGACCACCTCGACGGAAATAACGCTGAAGACTGATCAGAAACGTACTCTGTGAGAAAAAGAATAAGAACACATTTAATAATGACTTAAGACACGACATGTACAGTTGATATTTTGAGAAAAAGGAAAAAAAATGATCTGTGATTCAGACATTAAGCATGCTACTATCAAAACTTATACATCATCTGAAAGCTTAGATATATGTGCATATGTTTGTTTAAGGAATAACTGATGGTCAAATTCACTATTTTGCTTTTTTTTTCTATTTTAATTTAGAAAACAATGTTTTTTAACACTTTCATTCACACAAATGAACTGTGAATTGCATTGCTTATATTAATAAGGTTTGACTCACAAGTTCAGTTCCAAGCTCTCTCTTTAACAGCTGTTTATCTCTTGGTACTATACTTGGTTCTTTCAGATATCTCATTCCTTGTGACATGGTCACAAATAAACAGTTCTCCAGCACATACAATACTTTAGCCCTGAACACATACAATGAGATAACACAGTTAATTAAGTTGATTCATTATAAGGTTTATTTTATAATGTTGTATAATTGCATAGAGTATTTAGCCCTGAACACATACAATGAGATAACACAGTTAATTAAGTTGATTCATTATAAGGTTTATTTTATAATGTTGTATAATTGCATAGAGTATTTAGCCCTGAACACATACAATGAGATAACACAGTTAATTAAGTTGATTCATTATAAGGTTTATTTTATAATGTTGTATAATTGCATAGAGTATTTAGCCCTGAACACATACAATGAGATAACACAGTTAATTAAGTTGATTCATTATAAGGTTTATTTTATAATGTTGTATAATTGCATAGAGTATTTAGCCCTGAACACATACAATGAGATAACACAGTTAATTAAGTTGATTCATTATAAGGTTTATTTTATAATGTTGTATAATTGCATAGAGTATTTAGCCCTGAACACATACAATGAGATAACACAGTTAATTAAGTTGATTCATTATAAGGTTTATTTTATAATGTTGTATAATTGCATAGAGTATTTAGCCCTGAACACATACAATGAGATAACACAGTTAATTAAGTTGATTCATTATAAGGTTTATTTTATAATGTTGTATAATTGCATAGAGTATTTAGCCCTGAACACATACAATGAGATAACACAGTTAATTAAGTTGATTCATTATAAGGTTTATTTTATAATGTTGTATAATTGCATAGAGTATTTAGCCCTGAACACATACAATGAGATAACACAGTTAATTAAGTTGATTCATTATAAGGTTTATTTTATAATGTTGTATAATTGCATAGAGTATTTAGCCCTGAACACATACAATGAGATAACACAGTTAATTAAGTTGATTCATTATAAGGTTTATTTTATAATGTTGTATAATTGCATAGAGTATTTAGCCCTGAACACATACAATGAGATAACACAGTTAATTAAGTTGATTCATTATAAGGTTTATTTTATAATGTTGTATAATTGCATAGAGTATTTAGCCCTGAACACATACAATGAGATAACACAGTTAATTAAGTTGATTCATTATAAGGTTTATTTTATAATGTTGTATAATTGCATAGAGTATTTAGCCCTGAACACATACAATGAGATAACACAGTTAATTAAGTTGATTCATTATAAGGTTTATTTTATAATGTTGTATAATTGCATAGAGTATTTAGCCCTGAACACATACAATGAGATAACACAGTTAATTAAGTTGATTCATTATAAGGTTTATTTTATAATGTTGTATAATTGCATAGAGTATTTAGCCCTGAACACATACAATGAGATAACACAGTTAATTAAGTTGATTCATTATAAGGTTTATTTTATAATGTTGTATAATTGCATAGAGTATTTAGCCCTGAACACATACAATGAGATAACACAGTTAATTAAGTTGATTCATTATAAGGTTTATTTTATAATGTTGTATAATTGCATAGAGTATTTAGCCCTGAACACATACAATGAGATAACACAGTTAATTAAGTTGATTCATTATAAGGTTTATTTTATAATGTTGTATAATTGCATAGAGTATTTAGCCCTGAACACATACAATGAGATAACACAGTTAATTAAGTTGATTCATTATAAGGTTTATTTTATAATGTTGTATAATTGCATAGAGTATTTAGCCCTGAACACATACAATGAGATAACACAGTTAATTAAGTTGATTCATTATAAGGTTTATTTTATAATGTTGTATAATTGCATAGAGTATTTAGCCCTGAACACATACAATGAGATAACACAGTTAATTAAGTTGATTCATTATAAGGTTTATTTTATAATGTTGTATAATTGCATAGAGTATTTTTTTTAGCTCTAATGTCGACTTTGTCAAGCAGAGCTTATCATATGAGTGATTGTCCTGTGCTTACAACTTTTTACTTGACTTTTTTGAAAACAACAAGCCTGATTGGGTAGACCTCACTTAGACTTGTTCATTTAGGATGATACACATGTATCTTCAATTATATAATTTTGATGAATATTTTTGTAATTTTTGGTAAAAAGTGATATTTTTGACTTCTTGTTGAAAATCGCAAGTGTGATTGGTTTGCTATTATACTTATAGAATTACATGATGGGTGTACATCTGAACTACAAAAACTATTGGCAAAGTGTGCCAAGAAACCATGTCATTTCCTTTCAGTTATCTCCACTAACTCCCTCTCAAACATGTAATATGGCAACAAGGTATATTTTCAACCAGCAAAAATACCAATTCAAACAAACATTTAACATTTACAATTACAAAACATGTAATTATTGTCTAAGTATTTAGCAATGTATTAAAGTCACATACTGTAAACCGTAGTTTGCAAATGAATTAACACTACCCGGTAATATTGATTCTGTAATTTGTATTTATTACCATTCTGAACAATTGTAAATATTTCTCTAGAATGTTCAGATGCTGCATTTAACAAATTTTCATTCCTCATTTTATAATACCAAAAAAGTTCACTGAACAGATGCTTCTCACAAACCCACACCCTATAGAGCAGAGATGGAAATTTAAGAAATGGAACAACAACCAACAATTTTTACTGGAATTCAAACAGAAAACAAATTCAAACTGTTTAGAATTTGCAAATATTTGATATAAATTTTTACAAAAAATAATAATCATGTTTATAAACCACCATAAGTAAATGAAGTCTACAATGAATATGCCATCAAAATTTTAAAATAAATATCTAGGATTTATAAACAATGGCTAATTGTTATGCGAATATTACCACTTAGATGATCATGCCCATTATTTAAATTTAAACACATAGATGTCAGAGATATAATTTTGACCATCTTGAATTGGATCTGAAGCAATTGCATGTGCATATATTTAACAAGATACAAGTGTGAAGTTGACAATGGCCACCAGTTGGCAAATTAGAATCCAACAAAATGACATGCATCAAGGTCTCATAATGTATAATGTATTTACTAAAGCAAGTTTGAATAAAATTCATTCATACAAGACTGAGCTCCGATTGCATAATGAGAGAGGGAGTGAGTGAGTGAGTGAGGGAGGGAGGGAGGGAGGGATGGGGGAAGTAAACTAAAAGACAACAAATGTCCTGAATTATTTCTGAGAAAATCAGTGATAAAGTTGATACTTACCTATGAATTGGAGATTCTTCCAAAGAATTTCTAGCTGGTGATTTCTCAGGAGACTTGGACGGTGATAACCCAATTCTTGACCCATCCAACTGGAAATAATATCAAAAAGAAAGCTTAGAAAGAACTCCTGTGTGCTGAGAGTATTGAAGACACATTAAAATTAATTCAAAATTTAAGATTTGCTTTTCAAACAAGAAGCTTGGCAACTAATTTTTGTTTGCAATTTGAGATGTATAGCATGAAAAAAATGTGATTCACATTATCAAAATTTATAATACATACAGAAAATACATTTGATTTTTCATCCATGGTTTTTAGTCTAATTAGTTCCAGAGCACCTCTGTGATGAATTCAATTCAAATCTGATTTTTTTTAGATATCAGAAATGGGCTAATTAAGCAATAAGGGTATACCACTTTGTGGCTGTGAATTGGCTCGAAGTATAGCCACTGTACTCTATAGGTCGGAACAATTCACGAAGTCGGAAAGTCTCATGTCAGGATTGACATTTATTGAACTTTGAAAAGGAAACATCAACATCGGCTTGAAACAACAACAAACGTAAAAAAAATAATAATAACGATAACAATGGCACGAGGACCTCAAGTGTCACATGATACAAAACTCAAGTTGTGATAGATCGGTTTTAAACCAATCACTGATCGCGGCAATAACGTCATAGGTCAAATACAATGTATGATATAATAGGAATACGAATAATCTAAACTAAACATCAAAGCTATTGCTGAACAGAAATAATACAGCGAATTGAATATTAATTATAGAAAAACATTTTGAAGTCTAACTAGACAATTCAAACTTAATTAACAAACACACCTACATTGTATGATTTGCATCTCGCCCCGACACACTTGATATTGCGGCTCGTGCATATATATCGTTAATTGTGCAATATCTCGTGGTATACCCGCCTTCGGCGGGGGTTATTGCTATTATATTATACCAGTATATTGACAATTCGATAAAACTAGTAAAAAAAGAGTTTACTTTCATCTACTAAAAGATCATGATTATGGCCCTTGAACATGAATATTTATAAGAATAGTATGTAGTTGTACGCTGAATGCATACAAAAATTACATGCGCAACACAGTTCAAATTGAATACAAACTAATTTTTATTCCACATAAAAAAGAAACATATCCACGTTGAATAGAGCAGCATAAACACACAAATTAGCATAACAAAGGATGACCTTTCTGACATTTTACTGACGCACAACGCGATTTGAAATACAACACTGAGAACATAGCGTTCTGGCGTTCATGTAGGCACCTCACAGTGTTGAGGGACGGTGGTTTAGGTTTGTGTGGCGAACGACAAGCACCCAACGACCGACGCTCACAACTTGGATCCCACCATTAACAAAAAGCAATATTATAGTTATATAATTTTTCAGATGTTTTTAATTCAGTATTTTTTTCAATATTCTTCCAAAATTCAACCACTATATTTCCCTAAAAATCAAATAATACCGATTTTATGTATTTCCGTATTAAACCTGTAGTCAACTCATGTTCCAGGGCCACTTGGTTTAGCCGTGCATTATCAGCCAATATACCATGGATTGCACATGCAAATTTTGTGTTTGGACCAATCAAATCAATGGATTAACACCATCAATATACTGGTATAATATAATAATAGATAATGAATATTCATGTTTATCAACATTAAACTAATCATGTCTATGGATTCCCTCAATGAACCAAATGAATTATTATACAAATTAAGCAATTATTATGCATAGATTTAGGTCTGTATATTGTTTCTGAACACACATGTACAAAATGTTTAACTAAATTAGTGGAAAGCTGAAAAGTAAATTATTATGCAAATTAGGTAATTATTACAGATGCAATTAAACCTAAAACTAATTAGATCATCACATTGTGTTAGAGTACATATGTACCAAGATTCATTGATTTAAGATAAGTACTGTCACAGACCATCTATGTATCAAGTTTCATTTAAATGTGATTAGAAACCAAAAAATTATGAATTATTATGCAAATTAGCAAATTAATATGATCTGATTTTAACCCAAAACTGAGCAGGTCTGTGCATTGTTCCAGAGCATCAATGTACCAAGTTTCATTGAAATGGAATAATTAGTACATGTGATATCAACAGCCATACAAGATCAATAATAATTTATGACCTCAACTTCTTTATTGTATCAAAATTGGGGGGGTGGGCGTTTTTCCCGGGCATGGGCTTAACCGGATAAATACGGTAATGTTGGAACAAAAAGCAAAAATCAAAAATAGGCCTGCTGCTCAATGGCTATTGTACAAAAGATTAGTGTTGTATATGCCACAACTTTTCGTTTAAATTTGTACTTTTAAATGAAATATCGCCAAACAACCACACAAAGTTGTCACTGGAATAATAAACACATGTATGCCTAACACCAAAGCATTGGAAATAGTGGTTAGTTGAAATTCCATTTTTAACCAAAAATGATAAAAATATTTGCCAAAAATAAGAGAATTAAAGATATGGCCATGGGATGAACAAATCTAGTAGATGTCAACACAAGATACATACACACCAAGTATCAAAGCATTCAGGCTATCGGTTTTGAAAAAGAAGTCGAAAATAGAATTTTTGACCAAAAATGACCATTTTAAAATATTCGCCAAAATTAGGAAATTGAAAATTTCCTTACCAAATTAACAAAACTGATAGAGGACAACCCAAGGCACATGCACTATCAATATCAGCACTGTAGACCACTTACTGTCATAGTAGTGTAAGCTACACACACAGTAACGGTAGGCCAACACATGAGTACTGAAGAGAATGTATGGCATACACAGTAATCCTAACTTGCTCAATACAAATGGCTACCACATACACAATACAGTATTTACTAACTAGAAACACTAAGTGCGAATAGATACTACGTAATAGGTACTAAGGCTGTGAATGCCTGAGTATTCACTAGATACATAGAAGTATATGCTAAGGCTGTGAATGCCTGAGTATTCACTAGATACATAGAAGTATATGCTAAGGCTGTGAATGCCTGAGTATTCACTAGATACATAGAAGTATATGCTAGTAACAACAGAGATTAGCACTTGGATATTATATACAGGTACTTGGTAAAATAAAAAGAAAATACTTTAAAGTTACTATAATTGAAAAGATTACTTATCTAGTCTTATGGTAACAAAGGCGTACTAAATACAACAGTATACATTAGCTTAACTGTAAAATACTAAGACTATCGTAATGCAACGTGTGTGCTCAAATACACAACCAATGCAGTCATCTACAATGCCGTAACAGTAGGGAAGTACAAATAATTCCCACACGAATACTGAAATAGTATATTCACAAGTTTATATCAACAGAAAATGGTTAAGTATTCAATAATAAAATAACACTTGAGTTCAACTACTGAATACTAAAGACATCCAAAATACAAAATGTTTTAAACATGCAAAGCAGGACAAAATTCCAAATTATGCATGTAACACTACAAGTATCAACTATAACAACAATAGGAAACCTCAGAAATAGTTGGATTTAAGTGAATATCAAAATGACACAATTCAATGTAAGTATTCAGTAATATCACTCACCAGAATGGTAGTCACAATACACATGTATGTATGTATAGTAAAATACACAATCCAGGTAAAGTACTCTAGACTAAATAAATGTATACGACACAAAATAATTATCGGTATGGAAATATCATGCAAAATGCAAACTACACACTGGCTTGATAAGGTTACGCAATGCCAGTGCAGGCGAATTACACAAAATGCAGACTAACATTATAGAAAATATTAAGTTTGATCACAACGTAGATCTGGGAAATGCACAACAGTAAAATGTCACAGTCAATTTATGCACTTTCTACTTGATGCTGAATGTCACATGAATCAAAGTTTGGTAGATATTTGAGACGGTAAACAAAACAGTCCGACTGGATGACGACAACAGAAAGTCACGTGATACAAATGGTAGGACTTTTCCACAACATAATTGGTCGAGTCGATCTACTGGAAACAATACTGGCGTACAAAACTCAAAATGTCAACGATTGTACTCGCAGGAACCTGGATACTTGGTTCAATTAGGTTTCGTTCAACACAATGGCAATAGCAGACTGCAATCTCTGTGGTCGATCCACACAACCACAACTTTCGGAAAAGACTTATGCCAGTCACTAAATTCCATGCAAACACGATTTTGTCTGTCCCAAGAGTTCCACAACATCCATAACCACTTTAGTTCAGTTTTTGGAAGGAATTCAGTCGATTTATCAGGAGAATCGACCTGCCCAAACAGACGGAAACAATTCGACTGACCACACAGGGACACACAGACTTATTCATAAACAAAGAGAGACAGACGAACGACAGACGCAGGACAGAAACCCATCCCATATGTTATGTAATGTAATCACATATAGTCACTGTATAAGCCTTTGCTGCACATGACATTACTGGAAACTAGTATGAATGCACTGTTCACAATAAAGTACTCAATTACAACAGAATTCGATCAAGCTGCCTCACCCAAGTAGCTGCGACATTACGTTATTAAATTGTAACAACCTTAATTTAGTTACATTAAAGCTTAGTGGCCATCGAAGTCGATACAATAATGTATAGAGAACACACGATATTATCCCACATTCACACATTTAGCTCCGTGTCCAACTGATTTCAAATTGACGAATCCTATCATGTGAAACGCATTCGTGCATTTTTGTTTTTGTCTTTTCCCAGAAATGTCATTGTTCAGAACGATTATAATCCATTGCAGCAGAATATAACCATTGTTTTTATTCGAGACTGCTCAAACCTACATGTACCCCATATGAGGTCGGTCTCCAAGGTGCGTTGTAAATTATGTGAACGTCCGCCAATGCATGACGTGACGCACAAGTTTGGTGATCCCTCGGCGTTTCCCCGCGTGTTTCCCCAGTTCAATCAAAATCGACATTATTGGTACACCTCAATAAAACTCATTGGAATGTTTTTGAGATCTATAGATGTATCTCTCATGAAATATTATGCGGAATTTGAAAGGCTTGATTTTACATGAGAGACATCACTCAAATTCTTCAAACTACGCGATTTCGACAAATTTGAAACCAGAACAAGCTCAGTACACAGACGAATGGTTATCAACGTAGTCGCCAAGTCGTCCATCCGCTAGTGATGATCATAGTGCCATCAAACAACGAAATGGTAGCATCGCGAAAAGACTTTTCCGTTCTCAACAATCAGCTTGCGATCATAGCGAAAGATACACAGAAACGCTGCGCTTTGCTGGTGAATGCAAACCGGAGTAAATACTTAATACGAACGGTAAAATAATAGAGTGTCATGTCATGAGCAAGGCAATTGTGAATATTATAGACAATTTCAATTGTAAACAAAACAGAGCTCACAAATACCGTCCTGGTGCAAAAGTTTCCAACCCAGTCGGAGAGACGGTAAAACAACGTAATGTGGTATTTCCTGAAACTGCACACCGAGACGCTCGTCCACTCGAACATGTCAATGTGACGCCAGCGATAAAAGCTACTCGACATCCAACCGCCACAGTGACCACCGGTGAATGCAGTACATTACCAATACCTGTGGTATCTTGGAGCCGTGACTCCCCAAACACATGTACGACTGACATTGCGCCTTCACATATAAACTTTCCATACAGCTATCTCACTGCTCCTTATTATCAACCTGGCACTGACTAGTTTCAACATTCACCGGGATACAAAAATATTTTTGACGCATCACAATTCACTTATCCACAAGTACCGTTTCCATTGTTGCCTGGCACATCATAACCGATGGGTTCACCAATGCCCAATGTTGCCCACACAACTCCATCACCATAACTTGCAACTGAAATCCAGCCGGTGACCAAACCAATTGCCCCGAGTGTTGCACCCCAGTTGCCACCAGTGCCATCCACTGAACAATAGTAAACTAAAGTCTAAACTTCGTTTAAACTAGTTGCGAACGTTTATCTATAGATAATAGTGAGTTATTCTTTATATTACATTGACGGTGTATTACTGATAGAGATTTGTTTATATTAAATATAGTTTTTAAATATTCAATTGGGATTTCGCGATCACATGACTTTCGCGTTCATCCCCTCGTTTAGGCAATTTTTATTTATTTTTCAAGAAATTTTCATCGGGTTTGTCAAGCCACAGACTCCATTGTAGAGCAACTAATTCTGTTAATTTGTATCTATTTCAACAGCATTTAAAGTGCTCTATGTAGCTAGTGAGCATTGTTGCAATTGGATAAGATACCGATCTAGGTTTGTCGGTAAGGCAGCTTGATCGAATTCTGTTGTAAATTGAAAGAATGTTTTCTTCTCACCTTATACAGTATTCTAACACACATATTAATACAAGAAACCAAAGAACCAAAGGAAGGTGTGTTATCTTGATCTATTGCCGGCGTACTAAATGCAAGGTTAAACAAGATAGTATACTGTGAGACATCCATACTTTGGTTTAATAAGATTTCTAACAAGTCAGGACTGAAATGACGGAGAACACCCAAACTGTTACCAAGGATACCAAGAAGTCTGCAAAGCAAAAAAGAATTATATTAATTTCCTTGAGGAGTAAATAATACATAAAATTAATTACATACGAGTTCTTATTCTCTAGTTGATGAGTTTGATTTTAACCACTGATTGAACATAATGTGAGACCAGAGTGCCTAGAGTTGAAAGAATGAAAAAAGCAGTAAAACTATCAACAAGGCATGCATGGCACAGTCCTCGTTAGTTATCAAATTTAAGATGTATAGTTTTATTTATAGTAATATAGTTGGAACATAAACATGTCAGAAGTATGGATCCAGAAGATGCTTGATTTTGATGATTTTTTAATATTAAAATGATTGACATCTTGTATTTGATTGTCAAATGAGTACTTGTCCATATTGAGAGATATTGCTCTGGAACAGCATTCAAAATCAGCTATTTTGAATACATGTATATATAACATGATGTATAACGAATATATAAAATTTGAATATAATCAGTCAAAGCATTTAAGAGATATGGCTCTAGAAGCCCATTCATTAAAACAAAATGACCACCAGTCAGCCATTTTGAATCCAATCTGAAAAATAAAAATAAAATCAAAGAAAGCTTAGAAAGAACTCCCGTGTGCTGAGGGAATAGGGATCATGATGTAATATTCGGGAATATTTGAAAATGATAAACAAATTATGAATAATCTATTAAATAAGGAGCCACCAGTAGTCATCTACACACATAGACATCGTATACCTACAATAAGCCTACTTAAAAATATGCATAAAAAGTCTACACAAAATTGAAACATTAAAAAGAAAACTGAAATAATTCATAAAACATTGGGGAAAATGAAATGCAACGAAAATAGTAAATAAATAAATGCCCAAAATAAACTTATAGGGCATTTAAAAATATTTTAGAAATTTAGTTAACACGGAAAACGTAAACAACTATGTAAATTTCTGACAAACAATCACAATCTAAATATCTAAAATTCAAACCACTATCTTAATATCAATATGTGTGTCAATAAATATTATATTTATTTACTTTCAGTTACGTATATTAATAAGGAAGGCATCACAATCTTTTCGATTGGTTCGTATATCCCGAAAATCGACATGGTAAAATTACAACCACCGTACAGCTCAGTACCATAACAAATATTAATAATTTACGGCAGACGTACTTCTCGGTACGTAAAATTTAAAGTAATCCCCAACGCGTCTCATTTGTTACTGCGTATAAATTGACACTATCTGAGGCACGTCGCACGCGATGAGTACCAACCAAAAATACACATAGGACATTTTAAGTGGCTCGAAACAAAACCTATTCGCTAATTTTCGTTTCAAAAACATCTACGACGGCTTAAAACCCTGCAGCCCGTCCCGCATGTTTTTTTTTTTACCAGGCAGGAGACGCCGGTCAGCGTGGCGTTACTCCAGTGGTTTCCACTATGCATCCAGTAGTTAATGCCGACATCACGGTCTATACATTCCACATAAAGCATGGTATTCAGCTTAACCATATTTTCTTTTTTGCTCCATGGCTTAACTTAATAGGAACAGTAACTCGAGTAATAAATGTGCCTTCCGATTTGAGGGATATCGTGCGATGTAATATTCAATGAAAAAAATAGTGAAACACGAGGCTCACGCTGGGGGCCCACATAAGGTGTTGCAATAGTGTAAATATAACAAAGCCAAACACCGATTGTTTCCTTTGCAAGGTAAAATCAATGTACAGAATAATCGGATGAAACAACTAAAGTAAACTACGATATATTAGAGCCAATGAATTCGTAATTTCCGACGAAAAGGGCCGGGAAAAATACCCCTCATAACAAATCACTGTCGATCGTAACAAATCACCGTGTTGAGGGGGCGGTGAACAAATGAGAGACCGATTGTCAAATTGTTTTGGTAATCATCGCATGTCGATTCACGTCATTTGTACAGGGTACTCTGACACAAAATAAGGTAAACCAGCCAACTTAGTGCTAATAATTTTGTGATTTCCCACATGAAGAATGTTCTCAGAAATAATCCGACATGCTGATCAGCCCACCAGCAATCGGCATCAAAATTGATCACTGCTGTCACGGTAAATTCGGTATGTTTTACGAGTTTTTTTTCTTCAAATCCCAACATATATTCACACATGTAGGCGAATTTTGTCAGCTCTGTGTAAATAGATATTTTATCTGGGAATGGGCCCCATTTTACGTACGAGAAGCCCTTACACAACGCAGTAGTCATCAACACACCTATACCTACTAATCGACTTGATAGCTTCGTAATTTGGGGAAGGTGGGGGTGAAAGTGCACCATGCAAGTTTCCAAATGTGTAAAGGAAAATAAAGGAAAGAAGTACAATACAATGTTGGTAAGCGATACAAAGGAAATATCTCCTTACGGCAGCGACTTGATACAACTACATTGATGCTGGAGGTCACCATATTTGTTCTCGCGTTCAATAATACGGTGATAAATCAGGATTCACAAGTACAACGAATTTACACAACATTTTACCATGAAATCGAACCTACCAACCATTTTCATATCTTCAACACTGCCATGGTTTTAGCGATGATGAATTTCACATTCGTTATTTTCTTGAATGGGCTCACACAGGGTTCAATGTTCCGTGGCTTGAATGTAATTGTACACCACACGTGAATGTAAACTAGCTTGCACAGTAATTCGTTTCACAGTCATTGAGGTTATACATTTGTTCAATTACTTATTTATTTATTTACTTATACGATAATAAAAAATCATACATGTAATTTCTTAGATCTTTTCATAATGTAAACTGATACATTTCATCTCCCGAGCGCTTGCTTCGTTTTTGTACAAAACACTGGAAATAACAAAATGGCTGACACCATCATAAATTGCTGGTCATAAAAAATAGAATACGCATGCGCATCATTATGCAAATTAGTCCACTCACTGATTCCTATTAGTTGTATTCATGCAATTGGGCAGAAAAATTTAAAAAAAAATAAATACAAAAATACATAAAAAATGCTAAATTTTAATTAAAATGTAAAATACAACAATGAATTGCAGCTGCCAATCATTAGTAACATTCTTACCAAGTTACATGAAAATCGTTTTAATGCTTCTTGAGATATAACAGAAATAGTGTAAAATTCACACATTATTATGCAGATGAGCTCATTAATATGCATGGATGTCAACCAAAAACTAATCAAATCTGCGCATTGCCCCAGACAAGCTATATACCAAGTTTCATTGAAATCCGAACATTGGTTCTTGAGATATCGATGAAACAGACACACACACAGACAGACAGACAGACACACAGGAATCAACGACGTGCATCAAGAATCTGTATTGTCTAATGTATGTTATAAGTTTGAATAAAATCTATCCATAAATGCAAGAAATGCTTGATATTTGAGGATTTTTTTAGCACAAAGATAGCCACCATTTGGCCACTTTGAAAAGGATCGTCAAACCAATATATCCGTATATCTATGACATGATGTATAATGAATATTAAAAATTTGAACATAATAATCAGTGAAAGCAAGTCCGACATATGGCACAAGAACCACATTCATTAAAACAAAATGGCCACCAGTCGGCCATTTTTAATCTAATCTGAAAAACAAAATTATTTGCATCAAGGTCCCATAATGTCTAATGTATACACCAAGTTTGAACAAAATCCATCTGTAAACAGACTGCATCCGAACGGGGACTAAAAATTTGATCACAATCAGTAAAAGCATGGCAGAGATATGGCACTAGAACTGCATTCATTGAAACAAAATGGCCGCAAGTTGGCCATTATAAATTCAATCTGAAAAATAAAATGATGTGCATCAAGGTCCTATAATGTCCAACGTATGTACCAAGTTTAAACGAAATCCATCCATAAATGATTGATTTTAATGATTTTTAGCACAAAAATGGCCACCATTGGCCATCTTTGTGAAACAAATTGATGTGCATTTGTATAATATTATGTATAATGTATTTGTGAAGTTTGATTGTGATTGGTCCAGGCATGTTAGGACTAAAAATCACAAATTTGTATAACTTTTGGAGGACAAGCTCCAAAATCTATATATAGCGATTTTACCAAAAATTTGATCAAGACCCATAGCCTATAGAATTTATGTCCAATTTTTCCAAAATTATAAAAACAAATAGTGAAAAACACAAGAATACATGACTTACCTGGCCTGTACTACCATCAGTTGTTGTGATGGAGTGTCTATATCATCTGTGGATGTCTGGTGTTGTAGTGTTCTAACACTTCCAATAGGTCTTAACAATGACTGAGGAACGTGACTACCAGCAGAATGCTGTCAGAATAAAAAATAATTTAAAATAGGTTGAAAACTCAGAATTCAGATGTACATCTTGAAAAACATTAAGGAATGGGAATAGTATGTAAACATTTACATGTGAATGACCAATGAAAACAAGTGTATGTCATCAAATGAGTGGTGAATGTGTATGACAGGCACATTACAACAGTACAGCAAGTACAGGTACAGTGCTACTGTGCATTGCCATGGTTACTGCTCTACTGTATAGAAAATAGCTTTTTTACCAAAAATGACAAAAATATTCACTAAAACAAGGAAATTAAAAGTATCTGTCAGAGGTCCACCTAAAGCAGCCACATATAAAATATCAAAGCAAATTGGCAAGCCATTTTAAAAAAAAGAAGTCAAAAATTGCACTTTTACTAAAAAAGACAAAAAATATTCATTAGAGATTTAAAGATATGATATGAAAAAATCAGAGAGAGCTCTACCCAAAGTACATGTATATATACCAATTATCAAAGCAAGTGGACTTGCCATTTCCACGAAGTCAAAAGTGTAATATTGAAGCCAATGAACCTCAAACAAAAGACAATCAGTTATATGAACAGTCTGCAGTAAAGCTATAAACATGTTGGTATAGTAATCTTTTGATAGTACATACCAGGAGCCTATGTTGTAATAGACGTGGTCTTAATAACAAGGCCATACAGTTCTGTATTAGGTGACACACAATACTATGAGTAGCTGATAACCCGTCAGGCATTTCAAATCTCCACTCTCTTGGAAAATGAGCAAGCTGAAATAAAAACACTGTTGTTCTTTCTGCTTCCAGCATACAAGCTGATGTATGGTTGTTCTTGACAACACTTAAGCACTGTAAACAAGAAGACATAGAAAAAGTTACAAGAGACAAGGTTGCAACTGATGTAGAAACACGCTTATATGACTATACAATTCACAACTGAATTTGCTACTACCAAACTACTGTAAATACTTTATTTTTGCTTGCAACTAATTCTCCCTATTTTCGCTAAAGGAATGATTCGGTGAAAATAAAATATTTTACATTCAACTTATCAAACATCAGTGAAAATAAACCCCATACAAAACACCAAAAAAGTCTTTTCAGCGAAAATCAATTGCAGCTAAAATAAAGTATTTTACAGTAAACTCCACTGACTTTGCTATTATCACAACTTTCTCTATTATTCATGCACACCAAGGTACAGTACAAACCAGTTTATATAATTTACTATTCTATGATATCGATAACATGTAGTGTGACTGTATTTATGATGCATATTATGTGACTTCTTGAGAAGACTGATAACATATTGTATTGGGAATACATCAAAGTTCCACACAAATGAAATAAACAGTGAAATATTTTGTATCACCAAACAAAATTCTATATGACATAAAACAAACGTGCTTGCTCACAAGTGTTCAAAACATAGTTAAACTCTGGTGACCTTGCCCTTTGTTATATGATATGATTCCCTTTATCTTAGTTTGTTTCAATATGAATATGCAATGTCATAATTAATTTTGAATACATACAAGTTTTGTAGTTGAAACAACAGTGAGAAAGCAGTTTACCAAATGTCCTTGATAGATGTAAATATCTTACAAAGACATTGGTGTCTAATTTTGTGTAGAATTGTATAGAAGAGATTTGGTGAATAGAGATAACGGAGGCGAGATAACAGTGGGTTGAAGAAGTAACAAGGTTTATTATACTAACATAAAACAGCATCTGACAAGTACAAGGACAATTTCTCAATTTAAGGGGGAATGATGCATTATTGAATTTTGGCGGGAAGGGGGTATATTATGTCTGTGATAGGTCAAAAAGGAGGAGATCTGATTGGCTAAAATATATGCGTTGTGATAGACTGAATCTTTCATGGGTAGAATCCAAAGTTGCATTAAGCTAGAGTGCTTATAATGATTCTCGATAAATTTGTTTAATTATTTTAAGGGACATAATTTTTTTTTATTATAAAAACAAATGCCACATCTCAGAAAAAAAGTGCTGCATTTAGATGTGAATAGATTCATAAATCATGCAAGATAACAGAAAATCTGAGCTGGCTTTTGCCAAAGTATTTTGTTCGGTGGTCTGTCAAAAATTAATGATTCACTGAGACAAATATGAACTGCCTTATTATATTCAAAAAACGCTCTCTATCATAGTTAGTTGGTGTCCAGTGGAGAAAGAAGTCAACAGTACTTTTGTCTCCCTGAGAATCTACATCTTCAAACATTGCAATCTTTGTTTTTAAAGTGTGTTTTTAAATTATTATAAAAGCTCTATTATTCTGTTCTAATAGCTGAAACAAATTCCTGTGAATTTTCATTTATTGAATAAACTGTTTGTCAAATACAGAATACCTATTTTTGAGTACAATTTTCTTTTCAAAATGTGGATGCAACGTTTTGCTTTTTATGTATTGTTTTTGATTTGATAACTTTGGACTAAACAGATTTTCTATTGGCTTCAGATCTTGATCAAAATTTGGAACCCAGTTAGGAGTGCTTATATTGATTTTGTGACATCATGTTTTCTGTAAAGATTTTATTGGTAGGTTTCCAAATGTGTATCAGACTGTGCAAAAACTCTCTGCCATGAGTTGGTTTTGAAACCCAGTATAGTATTCCCACGGGATTTTGGAGATACATTACCAAGGATCTTATTACAAGATAAATGATTTGCCTCATTGAACACATACAACTATGCATATTTCCACTGAGATCAGTGACCAGATATTAGTCAAGTAGAAACAATCAAAATATTTTATTTCTCAATTTTTACATGATATTTTCATACAGGACATCTCAGGGAAGACTTTATACTGATGAATAAGGTGACCAAGTTTGATAAAGTTTGGAACAGAATTAGTAAAGTTATTGTGCACACAATAACAATTATCAACGACGACGACAATGGCGGACAGAAATTTTCCCTTAATATACCTTTCCCTTCCATCTTTGATGTTACGGGCAAGGTAAAAATGATTTGTAAATTTCAACTGTGATGTGGCCTGTACATCGTACATCATAGAGTACCTTCACTTCAGACTGTTCCATTTGCAATTCTAATAGCTGAGGTAAGATGCAAATTTAGAAATTAATCTGATTGTTAACCATAGCAACAACGTACATAAGTTAACCATAGCAACAACGTACATAAGTTAACCATAGCAACAACGTACATAAGTTAACCATAGCAACAACGTACATAAGTTAACAATAGCAACAACGTACATAAGTTAACCATAGCAACAACGTACATAAGTTAACCATAGCAACAACGTACATAAGTTAACCATAGCAACAACGTACATAAGTTAACCATAGCAACAACGTACATAAGTTAACCATAGCAACAACGTACATAAGTTAACCATAGCAACAACGTACATAAGTTAACCATAGCAACAACGTACACAAGTTAACCATAGCAACAACGTACATAAGTTAACCATAGCAACAACGTACATAAGTTAACCATAGCAACAACGTACATAAGTTAACCATAGCAACAACGTACATAAGTTAACCATAGCAACAACGTACATAAGTTAACCATTAAGTACCACAATGTTCTGTGCAAAAACCAAATGTATGTGTTCTATATGCATAGCGTTTTTGAATGAGATCAATCCATATACGTGAGATAGATGGACATACAGACACACATGTGCTTGGACAAGTCCCTGGGAAATGTTGTATATTTAAACAATGATGAATGACCCGCCAACCCGTAATGGGCGAAAGCTCATGGGTTGTCGGGTTGTTATTTTGTAGCGCTGTAAATAAAAAGTAGAAAATTTGGAAAAAATTCTACAGTGAACGCAACAGTTTCACAGTCGCTGCCCGTGAACCTAAATTTCCACAATCTCATATGGCAAACTAAGAAAGAAACTAGTTTTAATCCATCAAAAAATATTGTATTTAAATCACTTACATTGCGAGTGGACGAGTGACTGATGTGTGATGTGGACTAGCATTGTAGTGATCGCCCGAGTGAATGGCACACAGTGATCTGCGTGTCTGTCGTAGCCTTGCACTACACAACGTTAGATCATCTGCTGGATTGACTGTGCGTAGGGGTGCATACCTGGGGTACATGTACGTAATTGTAACGTTACTCCATCTTCAGAGTATTTTCAAACCATCAAGGTAAATATTATTTGCAACTGTCCTATCTGTGTAATAGTTATTTTCAAATTCTATAGGAAGCCAGTGATTTGACTAATATTTTTAAGCCAAACAAAACTTACAGGCGTAGCGAGCGAACGAAAATGGCTGGAAAGCTTATAGGTGTTAGACATCCAAGAAAGATGGTTAATTTCTAGGTTAACTTCACTTTTTCGACACGATAGGGCGACCACCAGGACAGTGACATCAGTCATAGAATTTATAGAATGCATACTAAATGAACGCTTCCAGCAAGTGCGCTTTACCGTACACAGCAGACAACGATGTGATGCCCTCACAAAATTGTCTGATTTCAATATTGAAATTTACTGTTAATGGCAATGGACCATTTTATTTTATGCCAATTTTAGCATCAAATATTTGTTATCTAACAATTTCTCTTCTTTTTAAATAGTTTCTCCTCGCAAATAATCTGCTGCAATGACGTCATAATATCCACTGGTATTGATAATGCTATAATATAATTGTATATACCGTAAAATCTGTATTAGAAGCCGCATCCCCAATAGAAGCCGCACCCATTCTTTTTGAACAATCGAGACCCAAAAATTCACCAGGTCGCATATGTGTAGATGCTCTAATAGAAGCTGCATCCCTTCTGTTGCATTGTACTATTTTAATAGAAGCCGCAGCTTTTAATACAGATTTTACAGTATAAGCTTCACGTTATCCTCCCTCAAATAAAATATTATAACCTTGAACTGTTTTAGCAACTCACTTGTGTGATACGATCCTGATGAACACCAAAAAAATTGAGTGCATCGGTCAGAAATGAATGTTTCAAAGTAGCCAGCATAGACGCCATTAAAGTCAGAGATTGTCTGTAAACACTTAACCATGTCACCGGCTCTGATTGCTCCTTCTGAGAAAAAAATTATTTGAAAATATCAGCTACAAACAGTCAAATATAATATATAACCATAATAAAACCAATTCAAAGTGGCCAGTCAGTTACAAGAAGAAAATCAAGACTCAGCTAAGGGTACCACAACACACTCACCCAGTGAGCTTCAAAACAATATATTATATTATCTATCATATCAGTTTACTTACTATTGTCACATGACCATTAATTTCTCCTTCTGTATTTTTCTGATATGTAGCAGTGAATGTTATGCATGTATGCTGTGTTAAACCACAGTTACTGACAGCTTCTGCTGCCTAGATTGAATTAAAACAGACACAGAAAATGAAAACATGTTACGTAATGATACTGCTGCAATAAATAATGTTTAGCATACACTATATACTTATGTTTGTCTTATTAAATACAAACAAAATTCACTGAATCAAAGTCAAATACGATTTTAATCAGTGTAAGGCATTTAAAAAACAAGCAGCCTCTCAGCTGAGATAGCTCCGCTGTTAGCAAGGCACATTTCAATTAAAGAACTGAAGATATCATTAGAAAATGATCAATATGTATAAGTATGTATAGCAATTGGACTTGCTGTTTTCAACAATAACTCAAAAATATCACTTTTTACCAAAAATGACATAAATCTTCATCAAAATTAGATAATTGAAGATATCATCACAAAATGAACAAATCTTAGAGAGGTCCACATGTAGTACTTATATATGTAATATCAAAGCAATCGGACTTACGGTTTTTAACAAGAAGTCAAAAATATCACTTTTTATCAAAAATGACAAAAATATTCACCAAAATTAAGAAATTTAAGATATCACGATGAAATGAACAAATCTGAGAGAGGTCCACATGTAGTATCTATATATGTAATATCAAAGCAATTGGACTTGCGGTTTTTAACAAGAAATCAAAAATACCACTTTTTACCAAAAATTACAAAAACATTCACCAAAATTAGGGAATTGAGGATATCATCACGAAATGAACAAATCTCAGAAAGGTCCACATGTAGCATCTATATATGTAATATCAAAGCAATTGGACTTGCGGTTTTTAACAAGAAGTTGAAAATATCACTTTTTACCAAAAATGACAAAAATATTCATTAAAATTAGAGAACTAAAGATATCATTACAAAATGAACAAATCTGAGAGAGATCCACATGTAGTACCTATATATGTAATATCAAAGCAATTGGACTTGCGGTTTTTAACAAGAAGTCAAAAATATCACTATTTACCAAAAATGACAATAATATTCACCAAAATTAGAGAATTGAGGATTACATTACAAAATGAACAATCTGAGAAAGGTCCACATGTAGTACCTATATATGTAATATCAAAGCAATTGGACTTGCGGTTTTTAACAAGAAGTCGAAATGTCACTTTTTACCAAAAATGACAAAAATATTCACCAAAATTAGAGAATTGAAGATATCATCATGAAATGAACAAATTTAAGAGAGGTCTACCCCAGGTACATACACACCAAGTATCAAAGCATTCAGGCTTGTAGTTTTCAAGAAGAAGTCAAACAAGCAGCCTATCGGCTGAGATAGCTCCGCTGTTAGCAATGCACATTTCAATTAAAGAACTGAAGACATCATTAGAAAATGAACAATATGAATAGTATCAAAGCAATCGGACTTACAGTTTTTAACAAGAAGTCGAAAATATCACTTTTTACCAAAAATTACAAAAATATTCACCAAAATTAGAGAATTGAAGATATCATCACGAAATAAACAAATCTGAGAGAGGTCCACATGTAGTACCTATATATGTAGTACCAAAGCAATTGGACTTGCGGTTTTTAACAAGAAGTCGAAAATATCACTTTTCACCAAAAAATGACAAAAATATTCACCAAAATTAGAGAATTAAAGATATCATTACAAAATGAACAAATCTGAGAGAGGTCCACATGTAGTACCTATATATGTAATATCAAAGCATTTGCACTTGCGGTTTTTAACAAGAAGTCGAAAATATCAGTTTTTACCAAAAATGACAAAAATATTCACCAAAATTAGAGAATTAAAGATATCATCATGAAATGAACAAAACTAAGAGAGGTCTACCCAAGGTACATATACACCAAGTATCAAAGCATTCAGGCTTGTAGTTTTCAAGAAGAAGTCGAAAAAGTAAAACATTGACACGGACGACGACGACGACGGACAATCACTCATATGATAAGCTCCGCTCGACAAAGTCGACAGCGGAGCTAAAAAGTAAAACATTGACACGAACGACGGACAATCACTCATATGATAAGCTCTGCTCAACAAAGTCGACAGCGGAGCTAAAAATTGGCCTTGAATTAAAGTTGTTTGTTGAATATTAAGCCCTATTGAGTTAGACACAATAAAGTAGGTTACCTAATGGTCAGTATTGAGTTAGACACAATAAAGTAGGTAACCTAATGGTCAGTATTGAGTTAGACACAATAAAGTAGGTTACCTAATGGTCAGTATTGAGTTAGACACAATAAAGTAGGTTACCTAATAGTCAGTATTGAGTTAGACACAATAAAGTAGGTAACCTAATGGTCAGTATTGAGTTAGACACAATAAAGTAGGTTACCTAATGGTCAGTATTGAGTTAGACACAATAAAATAGGTTACCTAATGGTCAGTATTGAGTTAGACACAATAAAGTAGGTAACCTAATAGTCAGTATTGAGTTAGACACAATAAAGTAGGTTACCTAATGGTCAGTATTGAGATAGACACAATAAAGTAGGTTACCTAATAGTCAGTATTGAGTTAGACACAATAAAATAGGTTACCTAATGGTCAGTATTGAGTTAGACACAATAAAGTAGGTTACCTAATGGTCAGTATTGAGTTAGACACAATAAAGTAGGTTACCTAATGGTCAGTATTGAGTTAGACACAATAAAATAGGTTACCTAATGGTCAGTATTGAGATAGACACAATAAAGTAGGTTACCTAATAGTCAGTATTGAGTTAGACACAATAAAGTAGGTTACCTAATGGTCAGTATTGAGATAGACACAATAAAGTAGATTACCTAATGGTCAGTATTGAGATAGACACAATGAAGTAGGTTACCTAATAGTCAGTATTGAGTTAGACACAATAAAGTAGGTTACCTAATGGTCAGTATTGAGTTAGACACAATAAAGTAGGTTACCTAATGGTCATTATTGAGTTAGACACAATAAAGTAGGTTACCTAATAGTCAGTATTGAGTTAGACACAATAAAGTAGGTTACCTAATAGTCAGTATTGAGTTAGACACAATAAAGTAGGTTACGTAATGGTCAGTATTGAGTTAGACACAATAAAGTAGGTTACCTAATGGTCAGTATTGAGATAGACACAATAAAGTAGGTTACCTAATAGTCAGTATTGAGTTAGACACAATAAAATAGGTTACCTAATGGTCAGTATTGAGATAGACACAATAAAGTAGGTTACCTAATAGTCAGTATTGAGTTAGACACAATAAAGTAGGTTACCTAATGGTCAGTATTGATCAGTATTGAGATAGACACAATAAAGTAGGTTACCTAATAGTCAGTATTGAGTTAGACACAGTAAAGTAGGTTACCTAATGGTCAGTATTGAGATAGACACAATAAAGTAGATTACCTAATGGTCAGTATTGAGATAGACACAATGAAGTAGGTTACCTAATAGTCAGTATTGAGTTAGACACAATAAAGTAGGTTACCTAATGGTCAGTATTGAGTTAGACACAATAAAGTTGGTTACCTAATGGTCATTGTTGAGTTAGACACAATAAAGTTGGTTACCTAATGGTCATTATTGAGTTAGACACAATAAAGTAGGTTACCTAATGGTCAGTATTGAGTTAGACACAATAAAGTAGGTTACCTAATGGTCAGTATTGAGATAGACACAATAAAATAGGTTACCTAATGGTCAGTATTGAGTTAGACACAATAAAGTAGGTTACCTAATAGTCAGTATTGAGATAGACACAGTAAAGTAGGTTACCTAATAGTCAGTATTGAGATAGACACAGTAAAGTAGGTTACCTAACAGTCAGTATTGAGATAGACACAATAAAGTAGGTTACCTAATGGTCAGTATTGAGTTAGACACAATAAAGTAGGTTACCTAATGGTCAGTATTGAGATAGACACAATGAAGTAGGTTACCTAATAGTCAGTATTGAGTTAGACACAATAAAGTAGGTTACCTAATGGTCAGTATTGAGATAGACACAATAAAGTAGGTTACCTAGTAGTCAGTATTGAGTTAGACACAATAAAGTAGGTTACCTAATGGTCAGTATTGAGTTAGACACAATGAAGTAGGTTACCTAATAGTCAGTATTGAGTTAGACACAATAAAGTAGGTTACCTAATGGTCAGTATTGAGTTAGACACAATAAAATAGGTTACCTAATGGTCAGTATTGAGTTAGACACAATAAAATAGGTTACCTAATGGTCATTATTGAGTTAGACACAATAAAATAGGTTACCTAATGGTCAGTATTGAGATAGACACAATAAAGTAGGTTACCTAATAGTCAGTATTGAGTTAGACACAATAAAGTAGGTTACCTAATAGTCAGTATTGAGTTAGACACAATAAAGTACAATACCTAATAGTCAGTATTGAGTTAGACACAATAAAGTAGATTACCTAATGGTCAGTATTGAGATAGACACAATGAAGTAGGTTACCTAATGGTCAGTATTGAACATAATAAAGTTACCTAGTTAGCATCGAATATGTGAATAAAGTTTAAAAACAATTTCAAATAACATACAGCCGCTGTGGGCATCTCAATCACAGCACTCACCTGTTGTATTTGAGACAGATTTAACAAGAGATTCATTACAGCCTCCACATAGTATAGTCCCTGTTTTTTCTGTGAAGTAAATGAAATGGAATGTTAACACATGGCTCTTCATCTCTAATAACAGGAATACAAGTAATAGAAAGAATGTATACTATAAGTAGTAATTTAACTATGTGTTGTCTCATCATTGGTGTACATACCACAATACATGACTGTAATGTTGTTATAAGTAATGGAAGTATACTATGTTGTCTCAGCAGTGGTAACCATGTATCAACAGGACCACTGACCAATTCATCCAAGAGACATACACCAATAATAGGTAACTGAAGTAAAAAAAAAAAAATGGCATGACATAGCCCCTGTCAGGTAACATTTGAAACTTTACTAAGAACCTCCAAGTGTCCCAAGTTATTGGTGGCATAAATACAAATAAGGAATACTATATTTATAATATTAGAAGCACATCTTCAATACACATAAAATCGTGTTTATTGCATGCAAAAATATTGAAATATACACAATGTATATCTTATTTGGACCATAGACATTTATATTTACAGTAAGCATAAGTGCTTCTAATACAACAAATACAGCATTAAAAAAAGTAACTGCAAGCAATGATCAAGGTAGTTTCCTTGTGGCTATGGTTTAAAAATTATAATATTTAATGAAATAATGACCACAAATGATGACCTAATATTTTGGTCATATATCTTGTCAGACCACAAAATTATAGCACCAATTACATGCCCCTATCTGCAACAGTACTTAAGATATTACAGTTATGTATATTATTGAGGTCACATAACCATACATTAGTATCACATTGTCAGATGCTTTCATTATAGCACTGGTTGCATGTCAATATCTGTAGGAGTGTTTAGTACATTACAATTATGCATATTAAGAAGGATACATTAAACTATTTATACCAAGTAGGTATATGATATACAAGGATTTCAACCCTGAAGTAATCACATCCATGGATTATCCAATAGCACTTATTTTCATTTAAATTTGAGTACGGTACTCAAGTTATCTGTGAAGCACCTATAAATTGATTAATTCATGCAAAGTAGGTAATTAGTAAGAACAAAAATTAACCCTAAACTGAACATTAGATTTTGTATACACAGGCTGAAATAATTAATATCCAAATTAGCTACTTAATAAACAAAACCATGGCCCTCATGTCTGTGCATTATCACAAAGTATCTGTGAATTAAATTCGATAACATTTGTTAAAAGTTTTTTTTTAGATTTTGTTTTAAAAGGCTGAAATGGGTAAATAAGCAAATTAGCTACTTAATAGGCACAGACAACTTACAGTGATCTCTGTCATGCATAAAGTTCACAACTTACAGTATGTTTCTTGTTGTGACTTGATATCTTTTTCTGATCTTCCAGACGGTCTGTGATGTCAGTTGGTTGCTGACAGTATAATGTACTACTTTGTTGTATAGCAAGGCAAACAAGAGGAAATAGTCTGCCAACCAATGAGTTGGATATTTCTGTAATATTAATCATTGCTTGTTATCATTGATTACATGCATGGCAATATTTTATCATTTATTGAATTAATGGGTGGTATACATATTATAATGGTAGTTGTAACCAAATCTATACTATTTTTATCACAGTATGTGTGAATTCATATAATTTTATTGCAAATAAAAATTGGAAAAATTAATCTTTTGAGCACTACTCAAGTTTTTTTGTACACATATTCTTCATTATATGAATTAATATGTATGAAAATGTTTCTACATAATTCATAGTTTTTAAAGTTACTGTACAAATAATTGACAAGTATTATAGTATTGAAGTTGAGTGTAAATTTATTTTGTCATTTTTTAATTGTGATTATAAAGATTCACACATGAAATAGAGATTTGGTTACAATCTAAATTTAAAACTCGACTACATCTTCAAATATAATCACTGTGGGTAAAGTTTAAATGAAATAAATCAACTATTATAATATTGTTGATGTAAACCAATGAATTATTTGAATATTATAATATTAGCGACATCTGTTGGTCCACCATTATTAATCATATGTATGAGTAATAATATATTAATTACTGGATACTATAGTGTATGTGGTCACAGAGAATATAGCAACAGAATGTATTACTGGATACTATAGTGTATGTGGTCACAGAGAATATAGCAACAGAATGTATTACTGGATACTATAGTGTATGTGGTCACAGAGAATATAGCAACAGAATGTATTACTGGATACTATAGTGTATGTGGTCACAGAGAATATAGCAACAGAATGTATTACTGGATACTATAGTGTATGTGGTCACAGAGAATATAGCAACAGAATGTATTACTGGATACTATAGTGTATGTGGTCACAGAGAATATAGCAACAGAATGTATTACTGGTATCTTAATCTTTTCACCACCAGACTTCCTCACCTAAATTTGTCTGCACTTTTTTCTTGTATTCTTCAATATTTCCAATTCTGAAAATGAACTCTAATTTTGAAGCCAAGTGACAAATTTGAGGCAAAATTAAGATTTTATTCAAAACATTTGACTATTTTTATCCCTTCTGAAGGAAAGTGCAAACTATGCACAAGACTATTTGGTGGTGAAAAGATTAACACACTGTCTGCGAGAATGTTGACAAACAATATGTTAATAAATAAATACACAAATACTGAGACACAAAAACTCTATTCCATACATACACAGAATACATCACTGTATTAAAGTAGTCACCACATAACAGAACAAGTGAGAATTCTTACGTTGAGTAATTTTAACATCTCTGTTATACTGTAATAATACTGAAATAGCAGCCAATAATGTGCTTTGTATTCTATTAATAACTTGATTTCTGCCAAACACCATTTTCTCCAGAGTCCATACCAAGTCAATCAGTTTATGCCATTGCTGATAGTGACAACTAAGGAAATGTACACAGAACAAGTAATTTATTCCATTTTTGTTTTTTATTTCATCAAAAATGATGTAATTACAAGTAATTAAAACCGATGAGATACAGTGATCAAGACGCTCTGATGGAGATCACGGAAATAGTTCGAAAGAACTAATCGTGTCCGTGGCCCTTATTTTATTAACAGTAATACAGTTCTATAAACATATGTTGAGATAACTGTAAAAGTATATATATCTGTAAATTTATATAACCTTAATAAGTACAATTTTTATAGATAAATGAGATAAACAAACAAATAAATGAATAAATAACTGTGAATAATAATTATGTCAATGAAATAAGATAATGTTTTAACCTTGATATTCTATGATGTTTATTAATAAATAAGGGGAGAATGTTCCAGTGTTTGATAGAGACATATGTTATATTATGTTAGAGTGATAGACTTGTTTAGGGATTGGGAGGTACCCATTGGAGGATGTTTTTGTTCGGATAGCGATGTGATTGTTGGTTGAAATAACTACTGATATTATGAGCAGTGTTTATTTTTTAAATCAAATCTAAACAAGCAGCCTGTCGAGTAAGATAGCTCCGCTGGCAATTAAAGAACAGAAGATATCATTAGAAAATGAACAAATCTGAGAGAGGTTTTCAACAAGAAGTCGAAAATATCACTTTTTACCAAAAATTACAAAAATATTCACCAAAATTAGAGAATTAAAGATATCATTACAAAATGAACAAATCTGAGAGAGGTCCACATGTAGTACCTATATATGTAATATCAAAGCAATTGGACTTGAGGTTTTTAACAAGAAGTCGAAAATATCACTTTTTTTCCAAAAATTACAAAAATATTCACCAAAATTAGAGAATTGAAGATATCATTATGAAATGAACAAATCTGAGAGAGGTCCACATGTAGTACCTATATATGTAATATCAAAGCAATTGGATTTGCGGTTTTCAACAAGAAGTCGAAAATATCACTTTTTACCAAAAATGACAAAAATATTCACTAAAATTAGAGAATTGAAGATATCATCATGAAATGAACAAATCTGAGAGAGGTCTACCCAAGGTACATATTCACCAAGTATCAAAGCATTCAGGCTTGTAGTTTTCAAGAAGAAGTCGGAAAAGTAAAACATTGACACGGACGACGGACAATCACTCATATGATAAGCTCCGCTCGACAAAGTCGATAGGCAGAGCTAAAAAGCATGAGTAGAGTTTACAGAGTTTATTTAGTTCAAGGAGTTGTTGAAATAGTGATGCGGAGTGAGCATAAAAATTAGAGAATGTGATAAGCCGGACAACCTTTTTATGTAACCAACAAGTCATTGTCAATGACACGTCCCCGTTCCGTTCATATTTGAGTGACATATACATTCAAAGCAGATCATGACCGAAATGCACCTGCATATGTACAACACATTGTGCTAAATCTGAACAAAATCCATCCATGCATGACTGAGATCCGGTTCTGGAATTGTGAAAATACGTGATTTTGATGCATTTTCGGCCTTAAAATGGCCATCATTTCGCTATTGTTAAGCAGATCATGAAACAAAGGCACATATCTATTTGTGACATGATGTACCATGTGTGTGTGAAGTTTGAACTTGATCAATCCAGACATGTCTTGGATACGGATCCAGAACTGAATTCTTTAACAAAATGGCTGCCAGTCAGCCATTTCGAACTTGATCCGAAAAAAAAAAAGACGTGCATCAAGGTCCTATTATGTTTAATGTATGTACCAAATTTGAACAAAATCCATCCATGCATAACTGAGATACGGGTCCGGAATGGTGAAAATGTGCGATTTCAATGCATTTTCGGCCTTAAAGCGGCCGCCATTTGGCTATCGTTAATGAGATCATGATACAAATGCACATACATATTTGTGACATGATGTACCTTGTGTGTGTGAAGTTTGAACTCGATCAATCCAAGCATGTCTCGGATACGGATCCAGAACTGAATTCTTTAAAACAAAATGGCCGCCAGTCGGCTATTTCGAACTTGATCCGAAAAAAAAAATGACGTGCATCAAGGTCCTATTATGTTTAATGTATGTACCAAGTTTGAATGAAATCCGTCCATGCATAACTGAGATCCGGGTCCGGAATGGTGAAAATGTGCGATTTCAATGCAGTTTCGGCCTTAAAGCGGCCGCCATTTGGCTATCGTTAATGAGATCATGAAACAAATACACATACATATTTGTGACATGATGTACCTTGTGTGTGTGAAGTTTGAACTTGATCAATCCAAGCATGTCTCGGATACGGATCCAGAACTGAATTCTTTAAAACAAAATGGCCGCCAGTCGGCTATTTCGAACTTGATCCGAAAAAAAAAATGACGTGCATCAAGGTCCTATTATGTTTAATGTATGTACCAAATTTGAATGAAATCCGTCCATGCATAACTGAGATCTGGGTCCGGAATGGTGAAAATGTGCGATTTCAATGCATTTTCGGCCTTAAAGCGGCCGCCATTTGGCTATCGTTAATGAGATCATGAAACAAATGCACATACATATTTGTGACATGATGTACCTTGTGTGTGTGAAGTTTGAACTCGATCAATCCAAGCATGTCTCGGATACGGATCCAGAACTGAATTCTTTAAAACAAAATGGCCGCCAGTCGGCCATTTCGAACCCGATCCCAAAAAAAAAATGACGTGCATCAAGGTCCTATTATGTTTAATGTATGTACCAAATTTGAACAAAATCCGTCCATGCATAACTGAGATCCGGGTCCGGAATGGTGAAAATGTGCGATTTTGATGCATTTTCGGCCTTAAAATGGTCGCTATTCGGCTATCGTTAATCGGATCATGAAAAAAATGCATGTGCATATGTCCCATATAATGTGTGATGTATGAGTGAAGTTTGAACTCAATCGGTCCATGCATGTTCGAGATACAGGTGATCACGGACGCACGGACGCACGGACGCACACAGGGCAAAACATAAGTCCCCGTTTTCGGACTGCGTCCGAACGGGGACTAACAAATGGGTATAAGTAAAGTGGCGTTTCCCCAGATTTGATGCAGTATGTGAGGTGAGGTAGTATAATTGCATTGTAAAGTAACACAAGGACTGCTCTCAGAACATAATGGCAGATATGTGAAATCATACCAACTTTGTGACATTACTTTTTCTATGTGTGATTTCAACGTCACAGACAGCAAAATCGCCCTAAATAGGTGAACTATCTAATTGTAGTTTGCTTTGAATAGTAATTGATTTGGAGAGAGTTTTAAAGACTAAGTATATAATTTGTTTTTCTCTATACCAGTCAGACACCTTTGCTAAATCGTCATTAATAGAGTTTCAGTTTACATGGTGACTTTCTTTTCATTTAAATAGGCCAGTATTATCAGCAAAATGTCGAAAGTAAAAATAGTCTGTTGATTTATTAATGTTCTTGATGTAGATAAGGAAGAGTAACGGGCCCAAGATAGATTATTGGGGAACACTGCACTTGACCGATTTAAGAGATGACATGCAACAAATGGTGATAGTGACAACTGAGAAAATGTAAATTATGTGGATTAACCACAGTCCCTCTATCACCAGTTTAGAAACAACTAATAGAGGGACTGTGACAACATTAAATATAGCTGCATAGCAGCGATGACGGGTTTCGAGCCTGCGTGGCTCATGGCAAATTGCACTTGCTCGATGTGATTATTTGACGAATGTTTCATGTCTAGAATGCAAGATAGCAGACAAACTACACAATATATGGATTTGATTTCACAGGAATATAATAAACTTAATGCAAGGATTCCACATACCGAATTTTGTATCAGTCAGGCAAATAGTTCATGTGTTATAGAACTTTTTCTCTTTTACTAAATCCAAGATGGCTGCCAATGGAAGCCATTTTTTCAATAATCAGTTTCAGTAACTTTGTAGAGCTATCAACATAGGTGCCATATTCTAAATTACTTGTCAAACAAGCGGGCAGTTTTTAAGAAGATAATTTTTTGAGGTTTTTTGCATTATTTCGATAAATTCAAAATGGCCGCCAAAACCACTTGAATCATGGGAAAATTTTTCATGAACACATAATCATCTTACTGAATGGATGTTGTATGCCAAGTTTGGTTTACATCTGGCAAATTGTTCACGAGTTATAGCATAATTTCACTTTTTACTAAATCCAAGATGGCTGCCAAAAGAAGCCATTTTTCAAAAATCTGCTTCAGTAACTTTGTAGAGCTATCAACAAAGATACTATATGCTAAATTGATTGTCAAACAAGCAAGCAGTTTTAAAGAAGATAATTTTTTGAGATTTTTTGCATTTTTGTGATAAATTCAACATGGCCACCAAAACCACTTGAACCATGGGAAATATTTTCATGAACACATAATCATCTTATTGAGCGGATGTTGTATGCCGAGTTTTGTTTAAATCTGGCAAATTATTCATAAGTTTTAGCGTAATTTTGCTTTTTACTAAATCCAAGATGGCTGCCAAGGGAAGCCATTTTTTGAAAATCTGCTTCAGTGACTTTGTAGAGCTATCAACAGTGATACTATATGTCAAACAAGCAAGCAGTTTTTAAGAAGATAATTTTTTGAGGTTTTTTTCATTTTTTTGATAAATTCAAGATGGCCGCCAAAACCACTTGATTCATGGGAAATATTTTCATGAACACATACTCATCTTATCGAAGGGATGTTGTATGCCAACTTTGGTGTCAATCTGGCAAATTGTTCATGAGTTATAGCGTACTTTCAGTTTTTACTAAATCTAAGATGGCTGCCAAAGGAAGCCATTTTTCAAAAATCTGCTTCAGTAACTTTGTAGAGCTATGGCCATAGGTGCTTTAAAGCAAATTTCTGATCACATGAATGAGTCATTTTTAAGAAGAAGATTTTAAAAGTTTTTTGTCAATTTTCACAAAATCCAATATGGCGGCCAAGGTCACATGATATTTGCTAGACATGAGCCAATGATGCCACACAAAAAAACGGAAGTTCCTAGACCCTCAGAAAGTGGTGCAATTGAGCACTTCCGGTTTGTGTTCTACCTAAGATGGCGGCCAGGTCATGTGACCTACATAGCTGGTTTTGGGGTATGCACCACAACTCATGGCCCTTTATCAGCATGCAAAATGGCAAATCAATCGCAGAACTTACAAAAAACGGCGGAAAAATAATAATAATAATCAAAGCAATTACAATAGGGTTTCGTCCCATAGGGCTCGAAACCCTAATGAATGAAAAACATACCTGCTCCAGTGTTTCAATAGTGAAAGATATAAACTGCTGAGTAATGATCCCGATTTCAAGTTAAACAAAGACATCGTGTCATTTGCAACCTACAACAAATTATTTACAACAGTTTGTCATTTTCTAAAACTGTCAAGTTGATATTTGTCAGATATCAGACATAAACTAAAGGTGCTCCTGTATGTTAATTGATTACTAACCATAGAAATTAATTCAAAGCTAATATAAGGACACTTCACAATGAAAGATTTTTCTGGTCAAGAGATGTTTATAGATATTATGGCACTTGATATAAAATGGTTATAAGTAAATTTTTAAATAAAATTTTACTAGGAAACAGGGGTATGTTTTCACTTCACAATATTATCTGTGCAATGTTCACAGAGGAGTATGACAACTATGTTGAAAGAAGCATTTCCTACCTGTGTCTTCAGGGCAGATATAATATTATCTAAAATGACTTCTTTGGTTGGATCATCGTTAAGACACATTATACAACCCTTTTGAGAAAAAATACAATAATGCTGATAAAAGAATGAATGGCATGGAAAAAATATACAAAGCTTTAAAAACTGTTAACATATCATTAATGAATATGATGTCGTTGTAAAATGAGAATTTCAAAAGGTGTGTTAATGTATAATGTATAAGTTGTATATTGGAATGTTGGTGAATGAGATAGGAATGTTGGTGAATGAGATAGGAATGTTGGTGAATGAGATAGGAATGTTGGTGAAGGAGATTGGAATGTTGGTGAAGGAGATTGGAATGTTGGTGAATGAGATAGAGTGTTGGTGAATGAGATTGGAATGTTGGTGAATGAGATAGGAATGTTGGTGAATGAGATTGGAATGTTGGTGAATGAGATTGGAATGTTGGTGAATGAGATAGGAATGTTGGTGAATGAGATTGGAATGTTGGTGAATGAGATTGGAATGTTGGTGAATGAGATAGGAATGTTGGTGAATGAGATAGGAATGTTGGTGAATGAGATTGGAATGTTGGTGAAGGAGAATGGAATGTTGGTGAAGGAGATTGGAATGTTGGTGAAGGAGATTGGAATGTTGGTGAAGGAGATTGGAATGTTGGTGAATGAGATAGGAATGTTGGTGAATGAGATAGGAATGTTGGTGAATGAGATAGGAATGTTGGTGAATGAGATTGGAATGTTGGTGAATGAGATAGGAATGTTGGTGAATGAGATTGGAATGTATTTGAATGAGATTGGAATGTTGGTGAAGGAGATTGGAATGTTGGTGAAGGAGATTGGAATGTTGGTGAATGAGATAGGAATGTTGGTGAATGAGATAGGAATGTTGGTGAATGAGATAGGAATGTTGGTGAATGAGATAGGAATGTTGGTGAATGAGATTGGAATGTTGTTGAAGGAGATTGGAATGTTGGTGAAGGAGATTGGAATGTTGGTGAAGGAGATTGGAATGTTGGTGAATGAGATTGGAATGTTGGTGAATGAGATAGGAATGTTGGTGAAGGAGATTGGAATGTTGGTGAATGAGATAGGAATGTTGGTGAAGGAGATTGGAATGTTGGTGAAGGAGATTGGAATGTTGGTGAATGAGATAGGAATGTTGGTGAATGAGATAAGAATGTTGGTGAATGAGATAGGAATGTTGGTGAATGAGATAGGAATGTTGGTGAATGAGATAGGAATGTTGGTGAAGGAGATTGGAATGTTGGTGAATGAGATAGGAATGTTGGTGAATGAGATTGGAATGTTGGTGAAGGAGATTGGAATGTTGGTGAAGGAGATTGGAATGTTGGTGAATGAGATAGGAATGTTGGTGAATGAGATAGGAATGTTGGTGGATGAGATTGGAATGTTTTTGAAAGATATTGGAATGTATTTGAATGAGATTGGAATGTTGGTGAATGAGATAGGAATGTTGGTGAATGAGATAGGAATGTTGATGAATGAGATTGGAATGTTGGTGAATGAGATTGGAATTTTGGTGAATGAGATAGGAATGTTGGTGAATGAGATAGGAATGTTGGTGAATGAGATTGGAATGTTGGTGAATGAGATTGGAATGTTGGTGAATGAGATTGGAATGTTGGTGAATGAGATTGGAATGTTGGTGAATGAGATTGGAATGTTGGTGAATGAGATAGGAATGTTGGTGAATGAGATAGGAATGTTGGTGAATGAGATAGGAATGTTGGTGAATGAGATTGGAATGTTGGTGAATGAGATAGGAATGTTGGTGAATGAGATAGGAATGTTGGTGGATGAGATTGGAATGTTTTTGAAAGATATTGGAATGTATTTGAATGAGATTGGAATGTTGGTGAATGAGATAGGAATGTTGGTGAATGAGATAGGAATGTTGATGAATGAGATTGGAATGTTGGTGAATGAGATAGGAATGTTGGTGAATGAGATAGGAATGTTGGTGAATGAGATAGGAATGTTGGTGAATGAGATTGGAATGTTGGTGAATGAGATTGGAATGTTGGTGAATGAGATTGGAATGTTGGTGAATGAGATTGGAATGTTGGTGAATGAGATAGGAATGTTGGTGAATGAGATAGGAATGTTGGTGAATGAGATAGGAATGTTGGTGAAGGAGATTGGAATGTTGGTGAATGAGATTGGAATGTTGGTGAATGAGATTGGAATGTTGGTGAAGGAGATTGGAATGTTGGTGAAGGAGATTGGAATGTTGGTGAAGGAGATTGGAATGTTGGTGAATGAGATAGGAATGTTGGTGAATGAGATAGGAATGTTGGTGAATAAGATAGGAATGTTGGTGAATGAGATTGGAATGTTGGTGAATGAGATAGGAATGTTGGTGAAGGAGATTGGAATGTTGGTGAATGAGATAGGAATGTTGGTGAATGAGATTGGAATGTTGGTGGATGAGATTGGAATGTTGGTGAATGAGATTGGAATGTTTGTGAATGAGATTGGAATGTTGGTGAAGGAGATTGGAATGTTGGTGAATGAGATAGGAATGTTGGTGAATGTGATAGGAATGTTGGTGAAGGAGATTGGAATGTTGGTGAATGAGATTGGAATGTTGGTGAATGAGATTGGAATGTTGGTGAAGGAGATTGGAATGTTGGTGAATGAGATAGGAATGTTGGTGAATGAGATAGGAATGTTGGTGGGTGAGATTGGAATGTTTTTGAAAGATATTGGAATGAGATTGGAATGTTGGTGAATGAGATAGGAATGTTGGTGAATGAGATAGGAATGTTGGTGAATGAGATTGGAATGTTGGTGAATGAGATTGGAATGTTGGTGAATGAGATTGGAATGTTGGTGAATGAGATAGGAATGCTGGTGAATGAGATTGAAATGTTGGTGAATGAGATAGGAATGTTGGTGAAGGAGATTGGAATGTTGGTGAAGGAGATTGGAATGTTGGTGAAGGAGATTGGAATGTTGGTGAATGAGATTGGAATGTTGGTGAATGAGATTGGAATGTTGGTGAATGAGATAAGAATGTTGGTGAATGAGATAGGAATGTTGGTGAATGAGATTGGAATGTTGGTGAATGAGATAGGAATGTTGGTGAATGAGATTGGAATGTTTTTGAAAGAAATTGGAATGTTGGTGAATGAGATTGAAATGTTGGTGAATGAGATAGGAATGTTGGTGAATGAGATTGGAATGTTTTTGAAAGAAATTGGAATGTTGGTGAATGAGATTGGAATGTTGGTGAATGAGATAGGAATGTTGGTGAATGAGATTGGAATGTTGGTGAATGAGATTGGAATGTTGGTGAATGAGATAGGAATGTTGGTGAATGAGATTGGAATGTTGGTGAATGAGATAGGAATGTTGGTGAATGAGATAGGAATGTTGGTGAATGAGATAGGAATGTTAGTGAATGAGATAGGAATGTTTTTGAAAGAAATTGGAATGTTGGTGAATGAGATAGGAATGTTGGTGAATGAGATTGGAATGTTGGTGAATGGGATAGGAATGTTGGTGAATGAGATAAGAATGTTGGTGAATGAGATTGGAATGTTGGTGAATGAGATTGGAATGTTGGTGAAGGAGATTGGAATGTTGGTGAAGGAGATTGGAATGTTGGTGAAGGAGATTGGAATGTTGGTGAATGAGATTGGAATGTTGGTGAATGAGATAGGAATGTTGGTGAATGAGATAGGAATGTTGGTGAATGAGATAGGAATGTTGGTGGATGAGATTGGAATGTTTTTGAAAGATATTGGAATGTATTTGAATGAGATTGGAATGTTGGTGAATGAGATAGGAATGTTGGTGAATGAGATAGGAATGTTGGTGAATGAGATTGGAATGTTGGTGAATGAGATAGAAATGTTGGTGAATGAGATTGGAATGTTTTTGAAAGAAATTGGAATGTTGGTGAATGAGATTGGAATGTTGGTGAATGAGATAGGAATGTTGGTGAATGAGATTGGAATGTTTTTGAAAGAAATTGGAATGTTGGTGAATGAGATTGGAATGTTGGTGAATGAGATAGGAATGTTGGTGAATGAGATAGGAATGTTGGTGAATGAGATTGGAATGTTGGTGAATGAGATAGGAATGTTGGTGAATGAGATAGGAATGTTGGTGAATGAGATTGGAATGTTGGTGAATGAGATAGGAATGTTGGTGAATGAGATAGGAATGTTGGTGAATGAGATTGGAATGTTTTTGAAAGAAATTGGAATGTTGGTGAATGAGATAGGAATGTTGGTGAATGAGAATGGAATGTTGGTGAATGAGATAGGAATGTTGGTGAATGAGAATGGAATGTTGGTGAATGAGATAGGAATGTTGGTGAATGAGATAGGAATGTTGGTGAATGAGATTGGAATGTTGGTGAATGAGATCGGAATGTTGGTGAATGAGATAGGAATGTTGGTGAATGAGATAGGAATGTTGGTGAATGAGATTGGAATGTTGGTGAATGAGATAGGAATGTTGGTGAATGAGATAGGAATGTTGGTGAATGAGATTGGAATGTTGGTGAATGAGATAGGAATGTTAGTGAATGAGATTGGAATGTTTTTTAAAGAAATTGGAATTTTGGTGAATGAGATAGGAATGTTGGTGAATGAGATAGGCATGTTGGTGAATGAGATTGGAATGTTGGTGAATGAGATAGGAATGTTGGTAAATGAGATAGGAATGTTGGTGAATGAGATTGGAATGTTGGTGAATGAGATAGGAATGTTGGTGAATGAGATAGGAATGTTGGTGAATGATATTAGAATATTTGCGATTAAAACTAATAAATACGTCACTCATATTTCTATATTTCTTTAGAAAGCATCTCTTTGTTCAACATTTGGGGTAACAGCACGATAAAAGCATCCTGTCAGTTGATATAGCTTCACCATTTGAAAATTTTCCATGCAGATAACAGTGACAATGTCTCATATCATACTTACTGAAGTATTGGCAGCAACTAACGTGAAAACCTTCCATGCAGATAACAGTGACAATGTCTCATGGTCATACAGCATGAAGTCTTCTAGACTTTTATCTTTCTGAGTCACATCAACAAGCTCTTTCACAAACTGTGTTAAAAAATATACTATTACTGCCATAGAATGGATATAAACATTTGCAACATTGCACACAACAACAAGCTAATGGAAGTAAGAATTGGATCTTTCTTTTGAACACGACTGGCATGCTGGTAAAGGTGATCTGTACACAGTAATGGTAGGGGATTTACTGCTATTCAGATGGTGGAACTGAGGGTGTGATAACACTATTTTGGTTATGATTTGTGTGAGTGAATGAGAGTAACCACTGAAAATTGGGAAAGATCTAGCTAGTTTTGTCCAGATTGCATGCAATTATCAATTAAAGAAAGCTTAGAATGAAGTCATGTGCGCTAAAGGTATTAGAGACATGAATAACCAAGAATACTGTATTTATTACTATATTAGAAGTGCATCTTCATTACACATAAAGCATTGTATTTAATGCATGCAAGATCATTGAAATATTTCTTCTTTTGACCATAGACTTGTCTTTGTCCTTTATTTTTACAGTAGGCATATGTGCTTCTAATAGAGAAAATAATTAGGGTGGTCCCAAGTAGCTTTGGTTTAACAATTATAAATATTTAATTAAATAATGACCATATATGACTTAATATTTTGGACATATATCTTGTCAGACCACAAAATTATAACACCATTTGCACTGTACTGTACTACAACAGCACTTAGAACATTACAGTTATGCATATTAAGGTAGAGATGCAGGTTTGTGGGCACTTGGGAGTGAAAAAGTCATGGCTATAGACTCAAAAAAACGATTTTAAAATATAGATAACAGGTGCAAAATTATCTCTTTTGAATGCTTAGCAAGATTTAGCAAGGCTGTACATAAATAATAAAAAAAAACATGGTGAAAAAAAGAAATGACGGGATCTCCATATTATGCACTGTATTTAACTTTTTACAAAACGATAATACATTTAAATTTGAAACTGTAACAGCCATTTTAATTATGAGCATTAGCAAACTTCTTACTGAGTGAATTGTTATGCAAATTAGCCATTATCTCAGCTTCTTTTTAGTGCACATTCCAGAACTTTGGAAAAAAATAGCTCTTAGACGATTTGACCTTTTGTTTTGAAATTTTCACAAATGATTGGCAATGTGTTTATCTTCAAAATGCCGTCAGGGCATTGTTTTTAGTTGAATAGTGTTACAACAATCGTACAGACAACTAGCCTGGGTGTTTATTTATGCATAACCTTGTAGTGAAAGTTGAGCTGCTGCCCTGCAAAATTGACAACTGGTAGACAGTTTTCAAGACGACACTTTCTTCATGGTAAACAGATGTACCCGTAAACCAATTTTGACAGGAAACAGAAGCATGGTTTAGAAGCTAATTTTTTTTAAATCATTTTTGACCAAAAAAATCACATTTTTGTGCATATTTCAAACTACAAAACTTTAAAATTCATACAATAAGCTTTCCGAAAATATATAGTTTTGTGGACAAGGGAGGACAACTTGGTTTCCTAATTAACTAATTAAAATACCTGTCAGGTAAACTGCATCTCTACCTTAAGAAACAAACATGAAACTAATAACAGGTAATTAATATGCATGGATTTCAACCCTGAAGTAATCAGAACTGTGGATTATCTAAAAGCATCTACGTACCTAGTTTTACTAACATTTGATCAGTGGTACACACGATATCTGTGGTGCCACCTATAAATTGGTTAGTTTTATGCAAATTAGGTAATTAGTAAGTAAAACAATATTAACCCTAAACCGAACATGTATATGTTTATGTACCAATTTTTCATTGAATCTGATGAGTGGTATTGGGGAAAAATTTTAATATTGGCTGATTTATATGCAAATCAGAATATGCATAGAATTTCAACCGAAATTTTATCAGGTCTAGTATTATTAGTGTCTATGTACTATGTTTCATTAAAATCTGTTGAAACAATTGAAAATGCTTGAAATTGGGTTATTATTATGCAAACTAGGTCAATGATATTCACAGGATTTCAACCAAAACTAATCAGTACTGAGCATTATCCAAGAACATCTATGTACTAAGTTTCATTGAAATCCATTTAATGGTATATGAAAAACAGTGAAAATGCTTAAAATTGTTTCATTAAAATCTGAGATATCAGTTGAACAGACATAGACACACACAGATGCACTAACCGTAAATCATTGTGTGCTTCATACACAGGAGTCAAAAACACAAACGATATTGACCTAGACAACGTAGATGATCTTTGATACGTACCTGTGACCAGTAAACATATCTGTTATCTTGTTGAAGTTTTTGTAATTGTGCCTTGAAATCTTTATCCAATGATCCACTAAAAAATATAACAAGTTGTCAATGAATTAGTCCCTGTCAAACAAGTCATTGTCAATGACATAGTCCCTGTCAAACAAGTCATTGTCAATGTCATAGTCCCTGTCAAACAAGTCATTGTCAATGACATAGTCCCCGTCAAATAATTGGCTCATAATGCAACCCATTGCCAACTATAAAGTATGCAGTATATTTACAATATAATGATGACAAATAATGGCAGAACAAGAAAACTCAACGACTCTACAATATCTCCCTTTCGCAAAACAAAGTGACTATTTATTCTCAGAAAAATAGGCTTTTCTTTCAAAAATGATCAACCTAAGCATAGATCATCTATCATCTGCTTGACAATGGGGTAAGAAATAGAATAATAATGCAATCAAATTTATTATTTAAAGTTGGCGAGTGTTTTGCTACTTTGTAGTAGAAAGAATGAAATGGTTCAGTTGACTGGCTGGCACTAAATGGTAAGGTCAAATTGATCTTTGGTGTTAAAATAGCTGATTTTTCTGAGAATACTAATGATTTGTTTTTAGTGAAGAGTGTGAATTTGTCAGCACTGACATTAAAGGCCACAAAAGTACACATGACGCACTATAAAAACAGCACTGACATCAAAGGCCACAAAAGTACACATGACTCACTATAAAAACAGCACTGACATCAAAGGCCACAAAAGTACACATGACTCACTATAACAAGCAGCCTATCAGCTGAGATAGCTCCGCTGTTAGCAATGCACATTTCAATTAAAGAACTGAAGACATCATTAGAAAATGAACAATATGTATAGTATCAAAGCAATCGGACTTACAGTTTTTAACAAGAAGTCGAAAATATCACTTTTTACCAAAAATGACAAAAATATTCACCAAAATTAGAGAATTGAAGATATCATCACAAAATGAACAAATCTGAGAGAGGTCCACATGTAGTACCTATATATGTAATATCAAAGCAATCAGACTATTGGTTTTTTACAAGAAGTCGAAAATATCACTTTTTACCAAAAATGACAAAAATATTCACCAAAATTATAGAATCGAAGATATCATCACGAAATGAACAAATCTGAGAAAGGTCTACATGTAGTATCTAAATATGTAATATCAAAGCAATTGAACTTTTGGTTTTTAACAAGAAGTCGAAAATATCACTTTTTACCAAAAATTACAAAAATATTCACCATAATTAGAGAATTGAAGATACCATCACAAAATGAACAAATCTGAGAGAGGTCCACATGTAGTACCTATATATGTAATATCAAAGCAATCAGACTATTGGTTTTTTACAAGAAGTCGAAAATATCACTTTTTACCAAAAATGACAAAAATATTCACCAAAATTATAGAATCGAAGATATCATCACGAAACGAACAAATCTGAGAAAGGTCTACATGTAGTATCTAAATATGTAATATCAAAGCAATTGAACTATTGGTTTTTAACAAGAAGTCGAAAATATCACTTTTTACCAAAAATTACAAAAATATTCACCAAAATTAGAGAATTGAAGACATCATCACAAAATGAACAAATCTGAGAGAGGGCCACATGTAGTACCTATATATGTAATATCAAAGCAATTGGACTTGCGGATTTTAACAAGAAGTCGAAAATATCACTTTTTACCAAAAATTACAAAAATATTCACCAAAATTAGAGAATTGAAGATATCATCACGAAATGAACAAATCTGAGAGAGGTTCACATGTAGTAACTATATATGTAGTATCAAAGCAATTGGACTTGCGGTTTTTAACAAGAAGTCGAAAATATCACTTTTTACCAAAAATTACAAAAATATTCACCAAAATTAGAGAATTGAAGATATCATCACGAAATGAACAAATCTGAGAGAGGTTCACATGTAGTAACTATATATGTAGTATCAAAGCAATTGGACTTGCGGTTTTTAACAAGAAGTCGAAAATATCACTTTTTACCAAAAATGATAAAAATATTCACCAAAATTAGAGAATTAAAGATATCATTACAAAATGAACAAATCTGAGAGAGGTCCACATGTAGTACCTATATATGTAATATCAAAGCAATTGCACTTGCGGTTTTTAACAAGAAGTCGAAAATATCACTTTTTACCAAAAATGACAAAAATATTCACCAAAATTAGAGAATTGAAGATATCAACATGAAATGAACAAACCTAAGAGAGGTCTACTCAAGGTACATATACACCAAGTATCAAAGCATTCAGGCTTGTACTTTTCAAGAAGAAGTCAAAAAAGTAAAACATTGACACGGACGACGACGGACAATCACTCATATGATAAGCTCCGCTCGACGAAGTCGACAGCGGAGCTAAAAACAGCACTGACATCAAAGGCCACAAAAGTACACATGACTCACTATAAAAACAGCACTGACATCAAAGACCACAAAAGTACACATGACTCACTATAAAAACAGCACTGACATCAAAGGTTTGTTTGCACTTTACAGCAACAGATATAGAAAAATAGTTTGAGTCTTAAGACCATTATGACATAAATACATGAAAGCATTACAACAATGAAGACTTGCATAGTCACACTGGACAACACCATGAATGGACTACCCAATGAGCACTGCTTGATTTATACCTCTATTTTGCATATCATACAGTGGCCCAGTTTGCATGGTTTAGGGGAAACCAGAGAATTGGAATATTTCTTCTAATTATTTGTTCTCAAACTGAAAGCATATATATTGTATACAAGGCCCAAATTAGATGAATAATTCTTGGGGAATGATGACATCACAGTGACAGAATGTTATCATCACAAGATAAAAGAACATCTAGGTGTTTTTGAAACCTCCAAGTAGCTGCTAAAATAGCAAGTAAATCAGACTGAATACATGGCAAGATAAATACTTTATTATGACAGCACAAGATCTAATAACATAGGCCAAGAATAGACACAATTTTGGGTTATACATTTGGTCAACACACATTTTCCAGCAAGCGTTTTTGCATTATTTTTATTACCGCAATCTGACATGTTACCATTACAAGCTACAACAGTCAGCAGACACATTACCCTACATATGTGAATCTTCCATACCTTGCTATATAATAACTCTCTGAGGATATTATCTTCATTGCATATGCCACTGTTTTTACTTCAGCACTAATACCCTGTAATCAAAGTTAACCCAATACATTATTAACCATACATATAAATCTGTTGTACGCCTCGGTAGTCAGTTACTTGAATCCAATTGAAAAACAAATGTCATTATAAACTCACCATGGGGGATTTTAATATCCAGTTTTAATTAAATTAGCCAAGGTATGCCTGACAAGTAGTTGATGTTTTAATTAAATTAGCCAAGGTATGCCTGACAAGTAGTTGATGTTTTAATGTTTAACAAAAATGGCCCACCAGTATGTTGACATTAAGAAAAGCTGCCACTCACTAGGTAATAGTTTCGAACAAAATTTGTCATGGCATTGTGTCAACTCAGGTGGCGCTATTCAGCACAGACCTGTGTCTTATGACACATAACGAGCCTCTCAAGTCTAAATATCCAACCGCCACCATTTTAATCAGTGTTTCTTCCGTGGAACGATATACAAGTATTTTTCTTGTTTTGAACATATTCTCTCCTGATTTTTAGCAAGATAGCAAGATTTAGTCTTTAATGAGTTGATAAATTAAAATAATGCACAACACTCATCAGAATGTCTTATTTTATAAACATTAAAATGCATGTAAATTGGGAGGTCAAAGGTCTAATTTTTCTCAATATTGGCATTACCCTGCAGATTGCTGCAAACCAACCAAATAGCGCCACATGCGTTGACACAATTTGGAAATAGTTCCGACCACTTTTCCCATAGTTCCACGCGCGGTATGTGTCAGATCGGTTGGTTTGTGGCGATCTGCGTGTCAATGTTTGTTATGGGAGTATCACTGAAAATGGACACACAGACAAAAGTCCAATGAAGGATTAAGGTTACAGAAACGCAACATGTGTGATATTTATACAAAATTTTATAGAAAACAGTCTGAGTATTATTAAGTGGTCACCCACCCAATGACAAGCTGTCTTGTTTACCTTAGTGCCAATATCTGTTGACAATGTTAGATCTTTAAATAGTGGAGTCGTAACATTCTCCCAAAACTGTGGTCTGCAAAAAGAACATTTATAATTATACAGATTTAAAAATTGCTTTGCTATATTAGCATACTATGTATTTTATTATTACTCAATTCATGCATACTTAAGTAATGATGAAATGTTGTTTGTGGGTGTTTTTTTCAGGACAAAAATATCTTGATTGGATGAAAAAAGGGAGGGTTTCTTTATGCCAATTACATAGAATGAATACTTTTGATAAAGACAATTCATGTGTAATTTGAGTAATGTGATAATCACCTTTTTCTGAGAACAGACATAGCAGTATCTCTCCTATCTTGCCATAATGAGTAAAGAAATGATAAGCAAGCAGCATGTAACTCTGGTGGACAATGCGTCGTACCCTGCAAACAGGAAAGCAACATTGGTTTGGACAAGATAGATTTTCTAAAGAATGAAGACTGTCAACAAAATGACCAGATATCTTATAAAGTGGATAGATTTGTATTACCTGTTTATTAGACTCTATCATATCCAAAACTATTTGTAATATACTCCATTTACCAAGGTTGATTTCCTGAAATGAACAAGTCATTGTCAGTGATACACAGTAGTCGATGAGTTGTCAGAGAATCTTAGTAGTCAGGTGAGGGGAGATGCAGTACTAAAGAACCGTCAAATTATAAAATTTACAACAAACATTTACTAGACTTAAGATAGTGGGCCTGCATTTATATCTAACTAATAAAAAAATAATACAAAATACATTTAATTAAACAGCACAGGAAGACACTTTAAACCAAAATTGTATCTAGTTTAATATAATTATACATTGATAGCCATTAAGTTGTAGTTACCTTTTCTGTCGTTGATTTCACTTCAGTAGCATTCAGTCTACTTAAATCTTTGACTTCTAGGTCTAAAAACAATTCAATCAAACCAGGCTGTGTTTCTACAGCAACTGTCAAGAACTCCAATATTACCACTTTTAATCTTGTATCCTGAAATCCAAACAAGGAAAAATAATCAGTTGGAAGTGGCAAGGACATTGTTTGTGATGTACTACATGCAGTGTTCATATATACATAACATTGTAGATATTGAGATGACCTGTTTCACCTGGAGAACACTATTCTGCTATCAGGGTGTGAAAACAAGTAGACTCTCGGCTAAGATTGCTCCGCTTCGCAAATCATGAAATTTGAAGATATCATCACAAAATGAACAAATCTGAAGAGAGGTACCTGTAGTATGTGTAGTATGTAGATATATGTAATATGAAATTGATCGGACTTGCGGTTTTTAACAAGAAGTCGAAAATATCACTTTTTAACAAAAATATTCACCAAAATAAGAAAATTAAAAATATCACCATGAAATGCACAAGTGAGGTCTATCTCAGATATGTATACACCAAGTCTCAAATGAATCAGAGTTGAAGTGGACGATGGTCTATGACAGAAAATCACTCATTATGGTCAGTCAATGTGATAGAAACATAGGTCAGCCAATGTGAAAGATACATAGGTCAGCCAATGTGAAAGATACATAGGTCAGTCAATGTGAAAGATACATAGGTCAGTCAATGTGAAAGATACATAGGTCAGTCAAAGTGAAAGATACATAGGTCAGTCAATGTGAAAGATACATAGGTCAGTCAAAGTGAAAGATACATAGGTCAGTCAAAGTGAAAGATACATAGGTCAGTCAATGTGAAAGATGCACAGATGAGTCAATGTGAAAGATACATAAGTCAGTCATGTGAAAGATACATAGGTCAGTCAATGTGAAAGATACATAGGTCAGTCAAAGTGAAAGATACATAGGTCAGTCAATGTGAAAGATACATAGGTGAGTCAATGTGAAAGATACATAGGTCAGTCAATGTGAAAGATGCATAGATGAGTCAATGTGAAAGATACATAAGTCAGTCATGTGAAAGAAACATAGGTCAGTCAATGTGAAAGATACATATTCCAGTCAATGTGAAAGATACATAGGTGAGTCAATGTGAAAGATACATAGGTCAGTCAAAGTGAAAGATACATAGGTCAGTCAAAGTGAAAGATACATAGGTCAGTCAATGTGAAAGATGCACAGATGAGTCAATGTGAAAGATACATAAGTCAGTCATGTGAAAGATACATAGGTCAGTCAATGTGAAAGATACATAGGTCAGTCAAAGTGAAAGATACATAGGTCAGTCAATGTGAAAGATACATAGGTCAGTCAATGTGAAAGATACATAGGTCAGTCAATGTGAAAGATGCATAGATGAGTCAATGTGAAAGATACATAAGTCAGTCATGTGAAAGAAACATAGGTCAGTCAATGTGAAAGATACATATTCCAGTCAATGTGAAAGATGCATAGGTCAGCCAATGTGAAAGATGCATAGGTCAGCCAATGTGAAAGATACATAGGTCAGTCAATGTGAAAGATACATAGGTCAGTCAATGTGAAAGATGCATAGATGAGTCAATGTGAAAGATACATAAGTCAGTCATGTGAAAGAAACATAGGTCAGTCAATGTGAAAGATACATATTCCAGTCAATGTGAAAGATGCATAGGTCAGCCAATGTGAAAGATGCATAGGTCAGCCAATGTGAAAGATACATAGGTCAGCCAATGTTGAAGATACATAGGTCAGTGAAAGTGTAATTTACATAGATCAGTGAAAGTGAATGATACACATGTCAGTCAATGTAAAAGATACATAGTCAGTCAATGTGAAAAATGCATAGATGAGTCAATGTGAAAAATACATAAGTCAGTCATGTGAAAGATACATAGGTCAGTCAATGTGAAAGATGCATAGGTCAGCCAATGTTGAAGATACATAGGTCAGTGAAAGTGTAATTTACATAGATCAGTCAAAGTGAATGATACATATGTCAGTCAATGTAAAAGATACATAGTCAGTCAATGTGAAAAATGCATAGATGAGTCAATGTGAAAGATACATAAGTCAGTCATGTGAAAGAAACTTAGGTGAGTCAATGTGAAAGATGCATATTCCAGTCAATGTGAAAGATACATAGGTCAGTCAATGTGAAAGATGCATAGGTCAGCCAATGTGAAAGATACATGGGTGAGTCAATGTGAAAGATACATAGGTCAGTCAATGTGAAAGATGTACAGGCCAGTCAATGTGAAAAATGCATATGTCAGTCAATGTGAAAGATGCATAGGTCAGCCAATGTGAAAGATGCATAGGTCAGCCAATGTGAAAGATGCATAGGTCAGCCAATGTGAAAGATACATAGGTCAGCCAATGTGAAAGATGCATAGGTCAGCCAATGTGAAAGATACATAGGTCAGCCAATGTGAAAGATACATAGATGAGTCAATGTGAAAGATACACAGGTCAGTCAATGTGAAAGATGTATAGGCCAGTCAATGTGAAAGATACATAGGTCAGTCAAAGTGAAGGATACATAGGTCAGTCAATGTGAAAGATGTATAGGTCAGCCAATGTGAAAGATACATAGATCAGTCAATGTGAAAAATACATAGGTCAGTCAATGTGAAAGATGTATAGGCCAGTCAATGTGAAAGATGCATAGGTCAGTCAAAGTGAAGGATACATAGGCCAGTCAATGTGAAAGATACATAGATCAGTCAATGTGAAAGATACATAGATCAGTCAATGTGAAAAATACATAGATCAGTCAATGTGAAAGATACATAGATCAATGTGAAGGATACATAGGTCAGTCAATGTGAAAGATACATAGATCAGTCAATGTTAAAGATACATAGTTGAGTCAATGTGAAAGATACATAGGTCAGTCAATGTGAAAGATATATAGTTGAGTCAATGTGAAAGATACATAGGTCAGTCAAAACACAGGTACACAGGTTAGTCAATGTTAACAATACATACCTCAGTTAATGCTTCTAATCTTGATTGATAAGCATCTTTAAGTGCTTCTACTTGAATACCAAGTGAACCATAAATTGACATTGGAGCAACCTGTATGTACAAATTACCAGAACATGTTATTCTTTATGGACTAGAGGCTGCATTTGATTTTGCGACCCGGGGTCATATGGCAGAAACACCCAAGCTTACGAGGACATGTAAGCAGTATGGCCAAGGGCTGCAAAAGCAGTCTCTATCCTATAAAGGTTTTATCATATACTCTATAGGTGTAATTACATTTTTACTACGAAAATTATTGTCCTGATACAAGGGCGCACTTCCCAAAGTGTTACAAGGCCAGCAATATGAGGTATTTGATAAGAGAAATTATTGTCTTGATATGAAGGCGCACTACCCATAGAACTACGAGGCCGGGCAATACTAGGTATGCGATAAACCCCATAGAACTACGAGGCCGGGCAATACTAGGTATGCGATAAACCCCATAGAACTACGAGGCCGGGCAATACTAGGTATGCGATAAACCCCATAGAACTACGAGGCCGGGCAATACTAGGTATGCGATAAACCCCATAGAACTACGAGGCCGGGCAATACTAGGTATGCGATAAACCCCATAGAACTACGAGGCCAGGCAATACTAGGTATGCGATAAACCCCATAGAACTACGAGGCCGGGCAATACTAGGTATGCGATAAACCCCATAGAACTACGAGGCCGGGCAATACTAGGTATGCGATAAACCCCATAGAACTACGAGGCCGGGCAATACTAGGTATGCGATAAACCCCATAGAACTACGAGGCCGGGCAATACTAGGTATGCGATAAACTATCAAGTCATTTACATCTAGACTATAATTATTAAACACAGTGAATGATTTTATCTGAAGAAAATGCATTTTGAAGGTGACAAAAAGGTCCCAATAGATTTAAAATAAGTAAGAGAAAAGTTATAAATAGAATTAAGTTAATTGACATTATAAAGGTAGTTCATCAAATAATACTACATGTACTGTATTAATCTCAATATATAGATTCATTCAATCCCGGTCAGTATTTTACACTTTGAATGTCATTGTCCAAGACATCTTTTGTTCTTAGAGACATAGTCGAAATAGTGTGAAAATTTTTAAGACAAAAACTGTGGAAGCTAATTAGTTTTCAATCTCTCTGACCAACCAGAAAACACGAATGGAGATATTGTTCGTTTCATGAAAGTGACATTTATCATCCACAAAAATGGCTATTGCATCACAATGACATGCCAAAATCCACCATATACCAATGATGATGTTCAATCGTCAGATAAATAAATAAAATAAAAATATTTACAATTTGAGGGAAGCAGATGTAAAATCGTCCGCGAAGTCAATACCTTGCATGAAAACTGAGGGAGGAGCACAATGGATTACATGAAGCCGATGAGATATTCACACAGCTATATAAACATAGCGATCACCATTGGGTGGGTTGAGTCTAAATTTACGTTTCCTGAAACGTTTAAAAAAAAATATTTTGTATGACGCAGTTTTTCGTGATCGCCAGTAAAATGGACCGTTTCACAGTTTTTACTACTCAGTCACTGAAACGTCTGTGAAACAAATTTGAAATGAAGTCGCCTTAGAAAGTATTGTAAATCGAGACAGGTTTCATTCAACTACAGACGAGACGACATCGCTACCGGTGCATGGTTCCGATTAAGGTAACCAAGATGGCATTGTAGAGTGCTTGATTTTTTCGTGGTGTTTAAAAACAGCATCTCTGTAATTTCCGAGGTATTTTTTAATTAACTGAGCATTTTACATTTGTGTATTTGGACAGAACAGCAATGGTGTTTTTTTTTTCATTGCATCGCAAAGCTTTCAGCATGGTAATCGTTACAGCAAAACGAAAAATGTATACTTCAGTTTTAAAATTCCTTTAGAGAAAAAAATGCATGAAAAAAAATAAAAAAATAATTATTTAACAGTATAACCACTGGAAGCTGCCAGGCTAGAAGTTGTCGACATGTTGACAGATAAGGGTGAAAAAATTCACTTATCATTTACAACTGTATGTTTGTTTTTTTATTCCGCTTGCATGCTTGGAAGCATCTACATCTTGTTTTGTTTTTTTTGTTTTTTTGTAGTTTGCTAGGCTAGTTGATAGCGCTTGAGGTAAGTAAACAGGGTCCAGAACAGGAAGTCACACATCGTCGCACCGTAACTGAAGCCAGCAACTCATTTGCATACAACATCAACAGTGACTTGTCAATCAAAGATCAACGTAAACAAACTTTCGGGACTTTTAATCACATATGTGTGCCTCGGTTCCCTATATATTAAAACTGACTTTTCAGTATGTTCCAGCACTGACAATGCTCCGAAATTTTAAAACTATCTAGCCAAGACTGTCTGGTTAAGAAAAAGCAAAAAAAAATATTCACTCCACATGCCCACAAACCTGCATCTATACCTTAAGTGAAATGTAACGAATATCTTGAAATATACTATACATAGAACAAATCAAACTTGGCTGAGATCCCAAACTACTTGAAAGAATTCAACTAAAACTGTTTGTGACAGAGTCAATAACATGGTAACTATGGTGACATGCACAAGATGAAAAAAGAGAAAGAGGAAGTCTATTTTGATAAGTGAATCAATATAAATTTAAATATTTAAATTTTAAATTATATTTCAAACAAGTCATTTGAATTTCTTGGCAGAAAATGGCCATACTAGAAAATGAAAACAAATATATTTTGGCTTTGTACCAAATTTACACAAAATCATTGAAACTACATCCAAGAAATGAATAACATTGGTCCAGAAACAGGATTAAATTTACATCAGTCAGTCAAATGTCATTAAAACATTAACGTCCTGTGTTTAACAACAAGGACATAGACCTATTTATAAGTTGAATTAATCATTCATTCTTTCATATTGGCTAAGATTCCTCAGATAAATTTACCGTATTTGAATTTTAGAATGTAAATTAAGTAATTACTATGCACAAAATTCAAATTACCCAAGAGCAACTATCAACTATCAGTAGGTTTTGTTAAAATCTGAGGATTTCTAGTGATATATCTGGAGAAAAGCGAAAATTGGATAATTATTATGCAAATTAAATAAATAATTATTCACAAATTTTACCCAAGAACTAACTAGAAATGAGATGAAATGCTACTTACCATAGCTAATCTTTTAAGCAACAAAGTTGATAATGTTGGTAATCTTGGGTCATGTCTATGGTAGATATAGCTAGCAATTGTAGCAATTAATGGAGTGTCTTGCAATACAGTTCTATGTTGCTCTGTTAATTCCTGTTCCAAAGGTGACATAATATCTTGATTGGGTTTTAATATTAATAGTCTATTTACAACCGAGAATGCTAACTTAATAAGCTGAGTCAAATCCTGTGCTGGATTGTTGAGAAAGCTGAAAAAGATTATGAATAAATACATTGTATAAATATATAATGTTATAAATGCAAGTACATATTGGACATAATGCAATGTGTTGGTTATAGAAATGTTAAAAGGTTATTATAATTGGTTTGTTAAACGACAGTTTGGGTTTTTAAAAAAATAAAATGGGACCAAGAAATTTTTTTAGGCAGTTTTTTAAGGTGTTTTTTTTAATATTTTGGCGTCATTTTTTGGGCAATTCAATCATTCCTGATGCCTAAAATAGAGTCTAAGTTTTACCATAGTCATTGACGCCTATTCAAGAGTATGATGTTTACTGTGACTAGTGTGAATGGGTAAGCTTTCTTTCGACAATGAGCTGTTATCACTGTAAATAATGTTAAATTATTTTTCAAATGCATAGTTTATTTTTTAGCAGATAATTCTCCAACATCGAGTGTTTAATATGCAACTGGAATCATTTGCTTACGATGAAACTAAGTTGAGATTTATTTGCATTTCATAATAATTCAACCAATTTACTGTTTGCACGTTATTATATTCTGAGTAATAATCAACAATTGTTAAACGCAGCATTGTGCTACCGTGATCATTTGCTACAAAGCAATGCAGTTGTGTTCGTTTTATTTGAAACTTCTTTTTGGAATTTACTCTTACATTACTAATAACATTTTTAAAAAAATAATTGTATAATTTGGCAAACCAGGTTCGTTAATGTTAATTTTTTGGAGAAAGATGACACTGGGTGACATTGTAATGAAATTTTAGGCGGTCTACTTTTTAATTCAGCAAGAAAAAAATGTATCAAATTTTAGAATAGCATCTGCATACTTTCTTTTATCTTGGTGGTAAAACTGCCAGCGTTGAAAGTCAACGTATGTGAATTTTTCAATGAAAATAGAAGTCCTAAAAAATATTTGATGATCATTTTTTGAAATTTTGAACCCCAAACAGAGGCCCACCAGCCGTGAAATTGCCAAGAGTTTTACATTACATAGAAACTAAGCAACAACACCAACCTATGAATGATTCAATGACACCTAACCAGGCTTATGAATGATTTAATTTGTAATAATAACCCACTGATGGAAGATTCAATAAGACACAAGCCTGACCTATGTTAATGACATAGTTCCCATTGGAATTAGGGAAAATTTATTCATGCAAAAAATAAAGTAATATGGATGAAAAGCATAGTAAGTAATTTAGAGTGAATAATTGGCTGGTCTAGTATCAACAGAAATTAGATGTATTAAATGCCTCTTCCATAATATATGGTCAGAAATTAAACTGGATATGCTATTCATGCATTTTTGTATTTAAAACAAAATAATTTATCCAGGCTCATGTAAATAGATATATGGTTAAAAAAACAAGATTACAGGCAGTCAACCATCTTTGATCCTATTGTGAAACTAATTGCCATGGACATGTATAATTAGAAGAGAATAAAACATGTCAACAATACATTTTGAAAAAACAAGATGGCTGCCAGTTGGCCATTATAGATTCAAACACAAAACTAATCATCATGGACATGTATCTCAACATGTATGTTTGTATCAAATTTGATTGAAAACTGAGAAATCCTGTCCAAGATGTCACATTTTCCAAAAAACAAGATGGATGCCAGTCAGCCATCTTTCATCTGATTATGAAACAAACTGACATGGACATGTATTCCAATATGTATGATGTATATACCAAATATGAAAGAAAATGGTCCTTGGAGATATAGTAGTATGGTCAAAAAGCAAGTTGGTCGATCTTTGATCCAACTGCAAAATATATCGTCATAGACATGTATCTTAATATGTGTAAAATATGTACCAAATTTAAACAAAAAAAACTGATAAAGTAGCTGCCAGTCAGCTATCTTGAATTGAATCAGTAAATCACTGCATGTTTATATGTCCCAGGGAAGTACTAGACACATGCAAAGAATGAACAGATTTGGTCTGCAGAGTTCTGAAATATAACTCCGGACGAACGGAGACTGAATTATAAGTCCATGTTTCGAACTTCATTCGAATGGGAACTAATAACTCCAGTCTATATGAATGATTCAATGAAAAAATAACCTCAGTCTATGAATGATTCCATGATGAAAACAAAAGTTTCCAGAGTTTGTATTTTGTTCAAAGCTTACCTGCCATATTCTATCAATCTTAACTCAATAGCATCAACTCCAGTGGCTAATATATGCAACAACGTTTCCCCTGCATTGGTATGTAGTAAACCATGAACTACAGCGTCTCGTACAGCAACACTATCAATAGAAATCATTGTAACAATTCACTACATATAATTGTTTTGGTTGGTTCAACCAATTCCCTGTGTTAGTAGCCCCCCATTCAGTTTTCAGTACAAAATCATAATCAAAGAAAGCTTAGGAAGAACTCCCGTGTGCTGAGAGTATTGAAGACACATTAAAAATTAATTAAAATTACTGATATTAATGGCAAAAGCTGAAAACTAATTATGTAAATCAGGTAGCTAATATAAACAGAACAGAACAAAACAATTATGAATTATTATGCTAATTAGATAATTAATATGATCAGATTTTAACCCAAAATTTATCAGGCCTGTCTATTGTCCTAGAGCATTTGTGTACCAAATTTTATTCAAATGTGATGATCAGTCATTGAGATATCAGTGTTAATTAATTATGTTAATTAGGTGATTAATAAGCATAAATATTTACCAAAAACTAATTAGGTCTCTGCATAGTTCTCGTTAAAAGTTTCATTAAAATCCAATTCGTGGTTCTTTATATAAGTGGAACATTAGATAGATAGATAGATAACAGCTTTATTACAACCGTGTAGAAAATTTTACATTTCTAATTTGGTGTTTAAAATGTAATAAAGTTAATAATGAATAACTAAAAAAGTAAGTAGGTGAAAGTTGAGTAAATAAAAAGTTAAATAAGTGTGACTGAGTGTATTCTTTTGTTTGTTCATTTACTGTTACTCAAGTACACATAGAGGGCTATAATAGTATTTTTATCTTTTGATTGTAAAATATGTTTAAATTGTTTTTCTTTATCCAAATTCAGGAAATTTGCATTTACACTGTTGATAGTGTGAAACATTGCGTCTCTTTGTTTTGTGTACAATTTACAATGTATTAAATGATGTTCCTCATTTTCAACTTTGTTACAATGGGAGCATAACCTGTCTTCCACTGGTGTTTTTGGTTTTGTATAACGACCTTTTTCGATGGCAAGTTTATGGCAACTTAATCTAAATTGAGCTATTGTTTTGACATGTTGTGGGTTGTTCATCACTTTTATGTATTCTTCTTGTTCCAAGGAGTCTTTGAATGTCCTGTATGTGCGTAATTTGGCACTTTCCCTTTTGTTGTCTATATTCCATTTGTTAATGTAATATTGTCTAATTGAATTATTTAGTTTTTGTTTTGTGAAATCTGTGACATTGTTTTTGTTGTAAAGTTTCAAGTTTTGTTCTAAGGTAGTCAACCATGCTCCTGTGTAAGTATTATTTTCCATGTCTTTTATAGCATAAAAAGCTAAATTGTCATTGTCTATCGCTTTGAGGTGTTTGTAATAGTTAATTGCTGAGCAGTATATTCTGCTTATCAGTGGCTCTCTTCTCAGTTCCATTCTGCATCCAATTTTGCTCGCTCTGTTGCCAATGTTAAGAATTTGACGACAAAAGCGTAGATGATATTTTTCTGTTGCTGTTTTGTCCCAATTAGTCTGATTTTGGAAAATGCCCCATATCTCACCTGCATATGTTAATATGGGTAGTTGTGTCACATTCAGGAGTTTTTCCTTTATCCTTATACTGTTCATGTTTGTTGGATATATGTGTGACTGGATCCTTGCAGCTTTGTAGGTCTTGTCTGCCAGTCTGTCTGCAGTAGAGGTTATTGATCCATTGGCCTTAAATGTTACTCCAAGATATGTGTATAATCCTGTAGTTTTTATTTCTTCATTGCCACATGTAAATCGCCTTGTATCTGGTTTGCATCCCGAATTCCTGAATATAATCACTTGCGTTTTGTTTGTGTTTACTTGTAGCCCCCAGTCTGAAGTGTATTTATGGAGAAAGTCTATTGCAGTTTGTAATTTGCATTATGCAAATTAGGTAATTAATATCCAATTAAAACTAATCAGGTCTCTGCATAGTCCTAGAAGATCTATGTAGCAAGTCTCATTGAAATATGATGATTAGTACTTGAGATATCAGGCAAAAAGCTGAAAATTAACTAATTATGCTAATAAGGTAATTAATATGCACAAATATTTACCCCAAAAAAATCAGGGGTCTGCACAGTTCTTAAGTAACTATGTACCAAGTGTCATTGAAATGTGATGATTACTACTTGAAATATCAAAAACTGGAAATTAATTAATTGTGCAAATTAGGTAATTAATATGTACTGATATTACCCTAAAAACTATCAGGTCTGTGCAGTGTCCCATGACATTTATGTACCAAGTGTCATTGAAATGTGATGATTACTACTTGAAATATCAAAAGCTGAAAATTAAATATACAAATTAGGTAATTAATATGTACTGATATTACCCTAAAAACTATCAGGGGTGTGTCTATGACATCTATGTACCAAATTTCATTGAAATGTGATGATTACTACTTGAAATATCAAAAGCTGAAAATTAATTAATTATGCAAATTAAGTATTTAATATGTACTCATATTACCCTAAAAACTATCAGGTTTGTGCAGTGTCCTATGACATCTATGTACCAAGTTTTATTGAAATGTGATGATTAGAACTTGAGATATCAGTGGAAAAGCAGAAAATTGATTAATCATTATGCAAATTAGGTAATTAATATTGCACAGATTTTTACCCAAAACTAATCATCAAAATCCAATGAGTGGTTCTTTAGATATCAGTGGAACAATCATGAAACAGCTAAAAATCAGCTAATTATCATGCAAATTAGATAATTAATATGCATGGGATTTTTACCAAAACCTCATCAAATCTGCGCATTGGCTCAGAGCATCTATGCACCAAGTTTCATCAAAACTCAATGTATGGTTCTTGAGATATCAGTGGAACAGACACACACACACACACACACACACACACACACACACACACACACACACACTAACTGCAAAGACTCCTTTTTTGTGCTTCGCACACGGGAGTCAAAACTATTCATAAAGATAAAACGTACAGGTAATCAAATTGTAAAACAAAGCCCAGCATGTGTAATTTGGGAGCATCCCCCATCACTGGTAACTGGGTTGAAGTCTGCACAGCTGAGAAATTATTGTATAACTACAAATACCCACAAAATGTATTAGTCCATATGGTCTACTCAAGAATATAATGTGCACACACCTTGATCTTTTACCAATAACTTCAGAGTCACCAAATACTACAGGGGAGACATGTAAGACATTGTGAAAGATCTCAAGACTTCTTTTTCCTGAAAATACAAATAAATGAAAAGTTTATCAACATGGGTAAATTACAGTAGGATTTCTCATGGATGTATTATTTATAGTTTCAGAATCTTTCAGTATATTGCTGATACAAGTATATTACTATTTTTGGGAATATTTGTTTTGAATATGAGGTATGTCTATGATCAAAATATGAAATATTTTATTAATTCAGTCTACAATAAATGCAATTTTTGGCTCACATTTCTAATAGAGCAAACACGGTTATCTTATTTCTGTCATTATAACTTTACCTATTTCTTCTCTTTCAGTGATGTCCATGTACCTCCACTTATGAAATGAAGCAAAGATTTCCCATTGTACAAATATAACACATGCCAAGACATCTTGAGATATTTCTACACTCTGCTTGCTGAACAAACCCTATAGAATAATCATTATCAATTTATATATATAATTGGAATTGAGAAGGGTTAATAATGGGATTGAGAAGGGTTAATAATGGGATTGAGAAGGGTTAATAATGGGATTGAGAAGGGTTAATAATGGGTTTGAGGGTTTTGATTAATGGGTTTAAAAATTAATGTGTTTGAGAGATAGAAGGAAATAAAGTGATTGAACTAATAGTGTCTCAGTGGGGGAAAAATTATGATGAACAATCTTTTATTTTCATGGCAAATGTGAGTATAACAGTTCTAAAGAAACAATGCACTAATATATCTGAACATTTTATGCATAAAAGATCTGGCTCTCATTATCAGTTCATAGTGACTGAAAGTATTCCTAAATTTGAAGATGATCTGTTATTGTAACTACAAGAAGAAGTTTTGATATACCTATGTCTACAATGACAATTATAATGATAGTAACTGCTTACCTTAATGAGAGTTGATAGAAGGCAGAGAAACTCTTTTGTCACAGGATATTGACCAACTTGTCTCTCCTGGTTACCCAACAAGTTACCATAGTTACCAGGAAATATACCCGCTCCGCTGAAAACAAATTCAGGACCAACAAGTGAATGACATGTTTGTAATTAAACTAAGCCAAGTAAATGAACAATGTTAAACAAGCCATGCATGGCACAGTCCGCGTTAGTTAACAAATTTATTATATGATTATGTTTATAGTAATATAGTTCAAACATAAACATGTAAGAGATATGGATCCAGAAGATGATGCTTGATTATGATGAGTTTTTAACATTGAAATGATTGACATTCAGTTATCTTGTATATGATTGTCAAACAAGTACTTGTCCATATTGAGAGATATTGCTATGGAACAGCAACAATTGAAACAAAATGACCACCAGTCGGCCAATTTGAAAACATATGCATATCTATAACATGATCTATAATGAATATATAAAATTTTAACATAATCAGTCAAAGCATGTCAGAGATATGGCACTAGAACCACATCCATTAAAAACAAACCATGCATGGCACAGTCCCCATTAGTTATTGAATTTAAGATATATAGTTTTGTTTATTGTAATATATCTGGAATATAACCATGTCAGGAATATGATTATGATGATTGTTTAACATTAAAATGATTGAAATTTGTATCTGATTGTCAAACAAGTACTTGTCAACATTGAGAGATATTGCTCTGGAACAGCATTAATTAAAACAAAATCAACCATTTTGAATACATGTATATATCTATAACATGATGTATAAAATATGAACATAATTAGTCAAAGCATGTCAGAGATGGCTCTAGAAGCTCATTCATTAAAACAAAAGAGCCGCCAGTCAGCCATTTTGAATCTGATCTAAAAAAATATAATGACATGCATCAGAAACTCATAATGTCTAATGTATGTACCAAGTTTGAACAAAATCCATCCATAAATGCTTGATATTTGATGATTTTTTAGCACAAAAATGGCCACCAATTGATGATTTTGAATAGGATTGTCAAACCAATATATCTGTCTATCTATGACATGATGTATAATGAATATTTAAATCAACATAATCAGTCAAATCAAGTCATATGGCACTAGAACCACATTCATTAAAACAAAATGGCCGCCAGTGGGCCATTTTAAATCTTATCTGAAAAACAAAATCGAGCATCAAGGTTGTACAATGTCCAATGTATATACCAAGTTTGAACAAAATCCATCTGTATCCATTATCAGTACAAAAATGGCTCCCAGTCGGCCATCTTGAATCAGATTGTGAAACAAATTGATGTGCATATATTTTATTCTATTCTATTCTATAATGTAATGTATGATGTATGTGTGAAGTTTGATTGTGATTGGTCCAGGTATTTTCAAGATACAGGTCCGGAGGCACGCACAGAAGCATGGACGCACGGAAGTCAAAACACAAGTCCAAGTTTTTGGACTGCGTTCGAACGGGGACTAACAAAATGGCCACCAGTCAGCCAATTTGAATCTGATATGAAAAACAAAATGACTTGCATCAAGGACCAATAATGTCTAATGAATGTAGCAAGTTTGAATGAAATCCATCCATAAACGACCAAGATCCAGAATGCCAGAAATCCTTGATTTTTGATGATTTTTTCAGCACAAAAATGACAACCATTCATCCATCCAGATTGTCAAACGGATATATCTGTATATTACATGATGTATAATGAATTTACAAAAGCATATCGGAGATATGGCACTAGAACTGCATTCATTGAAACAAAATGGATGCCAGTCACCCACTTTTAATCTAATCTGAAAAATAAAATGACATGCATCAAGGGCCCATACTGCCCAATGTATGTATCAAGTTTAAACAAAATCCATCTGTAAACAGCCAAGAAATTCTTGATTTTTATGATTTTGTAGCACAAAAATGGCCACCATTCGGCCACCTTGAATCAGATCGTAAAACAAAATGATGTGCATCAAGGTCCTATTATGTCCAACGTATATACAAGGTTTGAACAAAATCCATCTGTACACAGCCGGGAAATGCTCAATTTTGGTGAATTTTCAGTACAAAAATGGTTGCCATAGGCCATCTTGAATCAGATCAATAAACAAATTGATGTGCACATGTATAATATTATGTATGTGTCAAGTTTGAATGTGTGAAGTTTGCTCGATTAGACGCACTGACACACAGATGACAATCGATAAGCCCCTGTTTTCGGACTAATAAATCCAACATGGCTGCACTCAGTCATGAAATTTATTAGTAACCCATGATTGTCAATACCAAGTCAGAAAAACAGTTGATGTTGAAAAGTTGTATTTTGGTCTGACAAAGTTCAATAACACAAAATGAAAATTGCTGTACACCACTGTACTAACATTTGAAGAAAAACAAGTGTTTACCTTGCTGCCATGGCAACATCCGAATAGACACGTCCTGTATATGGTAGAAAACCAGTTTGTTGAAGATCTTTCCATACCTGCAAGTGAATGAATTGACAGTCCTGGTGTGTTTATTTGTGAGGTAAAAGAAACAGATGAGCATTTTGCAATGCACAATCCTTGTTGTATATTTAATGGTAAAGGCCATAAGCATATACTGTTTGTAATGTTATAAAGTGAGTAATAAAACAAAGTTTTGGAGTGTGAAATAGAACATAACAGCAGAGAGAAAACCTGTATCTCTGGAAGCACACACACAAATTCTCAGAGACTAAACTGTTTGGACAAAGTCCTGAAAAGGGAATAAACAAAAATAAATTGGCAGCCAACCAATCATGACACAGAATGATATATGCCCCTGCAAATCAGTCTAGAATACCTGCAATATTGATTCAAGTATTTGTTGATAAAAAGAGCTGCAGTTGATTAAATTGATCTGCATATGAACCAAAGTATACAAATGCGTCTTCTTTTTTGTACTAAGATCAGGTATGCCTGAATTCAGTTATCGCATTCCAGCCACACAATTTAACAGGAGATTTAGAGAATGCAATATGATATACCTTATGGGGTTCATGCTGTGCTAAGGTTACCAGACATTTTACACAAGATGATATCATATCTAGAGTAACACCATTACCAGTATTGAATCTATGAACAGAAACAAAACTTACTTTGCATGCATAATACAGTAGTCGCTACATAAATCAACTGTAATATGAATCATCTCAACCTCAAAATTGTATGAACAACAAATAATAAAATACAAAATGTCTCATGTGAACATTCTAATCAATTATGCATATAGAGAGTAACAGTAGTTAGGTATATGGGGGCTAATAAATGAGTATTCTGGTTATAATTGGTTGCAGCCTGGTGGAGGCTAACTTAGTAAAGGTGGAGGCTAAATTAGTAAATACCTTTGTACTAGTGGGTATATTCTAGTTATAATTGGTTGCAGCCTGGTGGAGGCTAACTTAGTAAAGGTGGAGGCTAAATTAGTAAATACCTTTGTACTAGTGGGTATATTCTGGTTATAATTGGTTGCAGCCTGGTGGAGCCTAACTTAGTAAAGGTGGAGGCTAAATTAGTAAATACCTTTGTACTAGTGGGTATATTCTGGTTATAATTGGTTGCAGCCTGGTGGAGCCTAACTTAGTAAAGGTGGAGGCTAAATTAGTAAATACCTTTGTACTAGTGGGTATATTCTGGTTATAATTGGTTGCAGCCTGGTGGAGCCTAACTTAGTAAAGGTGGAGGCTAAATTAGTAAATACCTTTGTACTAGTGGGTATATTCTGGTTATGATTGGTTGCAGCCTGGTTGCTAATGAGAAGTCAGACTGTACCATGTGACCAACAAGATCAATTGCGTATTTCACATCATTCACCAGACTCAATGGCGATAATTCTGAAATGAATACCATGGCAACGATTACGTTATTTTGACAATTCAAATCGCATATATTTAGTAAAGAGTAATAAAACAAGATCTGGTACTCAGAGCATTTATTTAATCAGTCCCACTACCAGAACCGAGTACAATTGGGTTCTTACCTATATTGTGTCTTGCAATTCTCAAAAGATCATCAATTTTACAAAGTATCAACTGCCAAGCACTGTATTCCCAATCCCACACAATATAAGGTAAACCTGTAGTGAGCATAGGAAGAGAAGAGACACAATGTCAGACAGCAGGCAGTGTTGTGTTATAATGAATAGAAATAAAGGTAGCAAATCATATTACTAACATCTGAATCTCGTTATTAGCAGTATAAATGTCTTCATTCTGTCCACATATTTCTAGGTCTAACAAATGTTTTATTTCAGGAAATTTTTACCTCGTATCTTGAAAATTGTGTTGCTATAGTTACACTAAAATTGAACTTGGGTGATATTTCATAAGATTCCCAAATTTGAAGATGATCAAATAAAAATTACCACAAGAAGAAGACAAAATTATGTAAACTATAAATATCTTGAAAAATATACATAAAACACATATACATATACATGTTCGAAAGAAATTGTAACCACAAAAGTATAATTTGGAGTAAACAACAATAACAACAACGACGAGAAGAGACATTTTCCTCTCGTATACCTTGATATTCATCTATGTTGATACAGACAAGGTAAAAATAAAAGGATGCTGAAATGTACAACATTGGACACAAATCTGATGACCTCATGCAAACAAGCCTTGTGCCAGCGAAAGAGTGAGACACCATTGTTGTGTTGCCTTACTCAATAAATTTGATGAAGGCAACATTCCTGTATGATCTGTGAGACTTGCAAACCAAATCTTAATGGTTTATTAATAATGAAATCAATCAACAACTGAATTAATTATTATTTCAGAAAGCCAGCAATTGTTATAGTAAGAAACACAAAAATGTTTGACCATATAAATTAGTATTGAGTTGAAATTACCAACATGCCACTGTAACCTCATTCTTTTAATTGCTGAGAAATTACTGTACAATTACACACACACACAGACACTGTTTTAAGCTATGTTGTATTATATACTTACCTGGATTCTCATCATACAGTGTGCCAAGTGTTCCTTTAGGTATTACTAAACCAGATGTATTGCTGTCTGAAAATAATAAACAATTAAAAACATTATATTTTTATTCATAAATTTAGATTACTAATAAATATTTTGTAATGCATCGTCCCCATTGCATATATTAGGTTAAAGACAATAAACATAAAGAAATATGTTGTTATAAAGTGAGTATAAAATATAAAAAACACAGAACTCAAATTTTGGCATCTACTGAGCATATAGGATGTGGCTCATGCAGAGATCCGGTTCCAGAGATGTCATAATATCTGAATTAGGTCTTTATAGTTAGTTTTGGAGAGGGAAGATACAACTACAGACGAACATATCCACTAACACATACACGCACACAAACAGACTAAACCATGAGTCTCCATTTCAGACTTCATTGTAACAGGGACAAATAACCAGTCTACTAGTATTTTACCTGGTCTGTAGATGAATTTATCTCTCTGTAATTGCCATTGTCCATCAGATATAGTATCAATACTATCAGCCCTGTTGTTATCCAATAACTCGATGTATGACGATAAACCGTCTAAATAATGGAATATCTTCTCCGCACCACACTCACTCAGTGATATACACAGTCTTATGAAAGGACTAAACTCCAGTGGAAATCTGCTGCACAATGATTGCAATAATATATATACTCCTGTGTCTTGACCCTGCAAAAAATTCAGTTGTTACCATGGATACCTATAATTGATTCGTACAGATGTGCTGTAGCAAAGTGATTCAAAACGAACCATAGAATGAAGTCAATGTATCCAAATCACACCTCTCAATCCCTAATCTTTGCTGTTTGTAAATTGCATTAAAAAGTTTTTTCTAAAATTAACCCATAAACAAGTGGTACATTTTTGTATCAATCAGTAACATGTTTTGAAATCTGTTGATATCATGTACTCACCAACTCCCAGAATTGTTCAGATATGTGTTTTTTCTTCACCACTTTACATGCAACAGATAATACATGCTGAAAAGAAATATAAAAGTGTAGTGGTTTTATATCACATCAACATTTATCCAATAAAACAATTCAATAGCATGATGTAGTAGCTACAAATATCTGTAGCCAACCATGGTTTGTATAGTGTGTGTATAGCAACCACAAAAAGAACTTCAGTAAAATGGTCTTTAATAGAGAGGTATGTGGTCTTCATAGAGAGGTATGTGGTCTTTATATAGAGGTATGTGGTCTTCATAGAGAGGTATGTGGTCTTTATAGAAAGGTATGTGGTCTTCATAGAGAGGTATGTGGTCTTCATAGAGAGGTATGTGGTCTTTATAGAGAGGTATGTGGTCTTTTTAGAGAGGTATGTGGTCTTTATAGGGAGATATGTGTTCTTCATAGAGAGGTATGTGGTCTTTATAGAGAGGTATGTGGTCTTTATAGAGAGGTGTGTGGTCTTTGTAGAGGTATGTGGTTCTTATAGAGAGGTATGTGGTCTTTAAAGAGAGGTATGTGATCTTGATAGAGAGGTATGTGGTCTTCATAGAGAGGTATGTGGTCATTATATAGAGGTAAGTGGCCTTTATAGAGGTATGTGTTCTTCATAGAGAGGTATGTGGTCATTATATAGAGGTATGTGGCCTTCATAGAGGTATGTGTTCTTCATAGAGAGGTATGTGGTCTTTGTAGAGGTGTGTGGTCTTTTTAGAGAGATACGTGTTCTTCATAGAGAGGTATGTGGTCTTTGTAGAGGTATGTAGTCTTTATAGAGAGGTATGTGGTCTTCATAGAGAGGTATGTGGTCTTCATAGAGAGGTATGTGGTCTTCATAGAGAGGTATGTGGTCTTCATAGAGAGGTATGTGGTCTTTACAGATAGGTGTGTGGTCTTCATAGAGAGCTATGTGGTCTTCATATAGAGGTGTGTGGTCTTCATAGAGAGGTATGTGGTCTTTATATAGAGGTATGTGGTCTTTATAGAGAGGTATGTGGTCTTTATAGAGGTATGTGGTCTTTATAGAGGTATGTGGTCTTTGTAGAGGTATGTGGTCTTTGTAGAGGTATGTAGTCTTTATAGAGAGGTATGTGGTCTTCATAGAGAGGTATGTGGTTTTCATAGAGAGGTATGTGGTCTTCATAGAGAGGTGTGTGGTCTTTACAGATAGGTGTGTGGTCTTCATAGAGAGGTATGTGGTCTTCATGTAGAGGTGTGTGGTCTTCATAGAGAGGTATGTGGTCTTTATATAGAGGTATGTGATGTGGTCTTTATAGAGAGGTATGTGGTCTTTATAGAGGTATGTGGTCTTTATAGAGGTATGTGGTCTTCATAGAGAGGTATGTGGTCTTCATAGAGAGGTATGTGGTCTTCATAGAGAGGTATGTGGTCTTTATAGAGGTATGTGGTCTTCATAGAGAGGTATGTGGTCTTTATAGAGGTATGTGGTCTTTATAGAGAGGTATGTGGTTTTCATAGAGAGGTATGTGGTCTTCATAGAGAGGTATGTGGTCTTCATAGAGAGGTATGTGGTCTTCATAGAGAGGTATGTGGTCTTTATAGAGAAGTATGTGATCTTCATAGAGAGGTATGTGGTCTTTATAGAGAGGTATGTGGTCTTTATAGAGAGGTATGTGGTCTTTATAGAGAGGTATGTGGTCTTTATAGAGAGGTATGTGGTCTTTATAGGGAGATATGTGTTCTTCATAGAGAGGTATGTGGTTTTTATAGAGAGGTATGTGGTCTTCATAGAGAGGTGTGTGGTCATTGTAGAGGTATGTGGTTCTTATAGAGAGGTATGTGGTCTTTAAAGAGAGGTATGTGATCTTGATAGAGGTATGTGGTCTTTATAGAGAGGTGTCATCTTCATAGAGAGGTATGTGGTCATTATATAGAGGTATGTGGCCTTTATAGAGGTATGTGTTCTTCATAGAGAGGTGTGTGGTCATTATATAGAGGTATGTGGCCTTTATAGAGATATGTGTTCTTCATAGAGAGGTATGTGGTCTTTGTAGAGGTGTGTGGTCTTTTTAGAGAGATACGTGTTCTTCATAGAGAGGTATGTGGTCTTCATAGAGAGGTATGTGGTCTTTGTAGAGGTATGTGGTCTTTGTAGAGGTATGTAGTCTTTATAGAGAGGTATGTGGTCTTCATAGAGAGGTATGTGGTCTTCATAGAGAGGTGTGTGGTCTTCATAGAGAGGTATGTGGTCTTCATAGAGAGGTATGTGGTCTTCATAGAGAGGTATGTGGTCTTCATAGAGAGGTATGTGGTCTTCATAGAGAGGTATGTGGTCTTTGTAGAGGTATGTGGTCTGTAGAGAGGTATGTGGTCTTCATAGAGAGGTATGTGGTCTTTATAGAGAGGTATGTGATCTTGATAGAGAGGTATGTGGTCTTTATAGAGAGGTATGTGGTCTTTATAGAGAGGTATGTGGTCCTCATAGAGAGGTATGTGGTCTTCATAGAGAGGTATGTGGTCTTCATAGAGAGGTATGTGGTCTTCATAGAGAGGTATGTGGTCTTTCTCGAGAGGTATGTGGTCTTCATAAAGAGGTATGTGGTCTTCATAGAGAGGTATGTGGTCTTCATAGAGAGGTATGTGGTCTTCATAGAGAGGTATGTGGTCTTCATAGAGAGGTATGTGGTCTTTATAGAGAGGTATGTGGTCTTTATAGAGAGGTATGTGGTCTTTATAGAGAGGTATGTGGTCTTTGTTGGAGGTTGAATTATTTATGGATCACTAAATCATACATTTGACATAATATTTGTCCAGAAGTTTGACGAAATTAAAAATTGCTTTATAAATAGAATGCTAATTATTTTTCCTGTTTCTAAATTAAAGGTGAATCTGTAATCAAAGAAAGCTTAGAAAGAACTCCTGTGTGCTGAGAGTATTGAAGACACATTAAAAATTAATTAAAAATTACTTGTACATGAGATATTGATGGAAAAGCTGAAAAATAATTATGTAAATCAGGTAGCTAATATAAACAGAACAGAACAAAACAATTATGAATTATTATGCTAATTAGATAATTAATATGATCAGATTTTAACCCAAAATTTATCAGGCCTGTCTATTGTCCTAGAGCATTTGTGTACCAAATTTTATTCAAATGTGATGATCAGTCATTGAGATATCAGTGTTAAATAATTACGTTAATTAGGTGATTAATAAGCATAAATATTTACCAAAAACTAATTGGGTTTCTGCATAGTTCTCTTTAAAAGTTTCATTAAAATCCAATTTGTGGTTCTTTATATATCAGTGGAACATTATGCAAATTAGGTAATTAATATCCAATTAAAACTAAGCAGGTCTCTGCATAATCCTAGAAGATCTATGTAGCAAGTCTCATTGAAATATGATGATTACTACTTGATATATCAAAAGTTGAAAATTAATTAATTATGCAAATTAGGTAATTAATTTGTGATATCAAAGGTTACTCATTTATATTCTCTATCAATGTGTTTGTGATATCAAGGGTTACTCATTTATATTCTCTATCAATGTGTTTGTGATATCAAGGGTTACTCATTTATATTCTCTATCAATGTGTTTGTGATATCAAGGGTTACTCATTTATATTCTCTATCAATGTGTTTGTGATATCAAGGGTTACTCATTTATATTCTCTATCAATGTGTTTGTGATATCAAGGGTTACTCATTTATATTCTCTATCAATGTGTTTGTGATATCAAGGGTTACTCATTTATACTCTCTATCAATGTGTTTGTGATATCAAGGGTTACTCATTTATATTCTCTATCAATGTGTTTGTGATATCAAGGGTTACTCATTTATATTCTCTATCAATGTGTTTGTGATATCAAGGGTTACTCATTTATACTCTCTATCAATGTGTTTGTGATATCAAGGGTTACTCATTTATATTCTCTATCAATGTGTTTGTGATATCAAGGGTTACTCATTTATATTCTCTATCAATGTGTTTGTGATATCAAGGGTTACTCATTTATACTCTCTATCAATGTGTTTGTGATATCAAGGGTTACTCATTTATATTCTCTATCAATGTGTTTGTGATATCAAGGGTTACTCATTTATATTCTCTATCAATGTGTTTGTGATATCAAGGGTTACTCATTTATACTCTCTATCAATGTGTTTGTGATATCAAGGGTTACTCATTTATATTCTCTATCAATGTGTTTGTGATATCAAGGGTTACTCATTTATACTCTCTATCAATGTGTTTGTGATATCAAGGGTTACTCATTTATATTCTCTATCAATGTGTTTGTGATATCAAGGGTTACTCATTTATATTCTCTATCAATGTGTTTGTGATATCAAGGGTTACTCATTTATATTCTCTATCAATGTGTTTGTGATATCAAGGGTTATTCATTTATATTCTCTATCAATGTGTTTGTGATATCAAGGGTTACTCATTTATATTCTCTATCAATGTGTTTGTGATATCAAGGGTTACTCATTTATATTCTCTATCAATGTGTTTGTGATATCAAGGGTTACTCATTTATATACTCTATCAATGTGTTTGTGATATCAAGGGTTACTCATTTATATTCTCTATCAATGTGTTTGTGATATCAAGGGTTACTCATTTATATTCTCTATCAATGTGTTTGTGATATCAAGGGTTACTCATTTATATTCTCTATCAATGTGTTTGTGATATCAAGGGTTACTCATTTATATTCTCTATCAATGTGTTTGTGATATCAAGGGTTACTCATTTATACTCTCTATCAATGTGTTTGTGATATCAAGGGTTACTCATTTATATTCTCTATCAATGTGTTTGTGATATCAAGGGTTACTCATTTATATTCTCTATCAATGTGTTTGTGATATCAAGGGTTACTCATTTATACTCTCTATCAATGTGTTTGTGATATCAAGGGTTACTCATTTATATTCTCTATCAATGTGTTTGTGATATCAAGGGTTACTCATTTATATTCTCTATCAATGTGTTTGTGATATCAAGGGTTACTCATTTATACTCTCTATCAATGTGTTTGTGATATCAAGGGTTACTCATTTATATTCTCTATCAATGTGTTTGTGATATCAAGGGTTACTCATTTATATTCTCTATCAATGTGTTTGTGATATCAAGGGTTACTCATTTATACTCTCTATCAATGTGTTTGTGATATCAAGGGTTACTCATTTATATTCTCTATCAATGTGTTTGTGATATCAAGGGTTACTCATTTATATTCTCTATCAATGTGTTTGTGATATCAAGGGTTATTCATTTATATTCTCTATCAATGTGTTTGTGATATCAAGGGTTACTCATTTATATTCTCTATCAATGTGTTTGTGATATCAAGGGTTACTCATTTATATTCTCTATCAATGTGTTTGTGATATCAAGGGTTACTCATTTATATACTCTATCAATGTGTTTGTGATATCAAGGGTTACTCATTTATATTCTCTATCAATGTGTTTGTGATATCAAGGGTTACTCATTTATATTCTCTATCAATGTGTTTGTGATATCAAGGGTTACTCATTTATATTCTCTATCAATGTGTTTGTGATATCAAGGGTTACTCATTTATATTCTCTATCAATGTGTTTGTGATATCAAGGGTTACTCATTTATACTCTCTATCAATGTGTTTGTGATATCAAGGGTTACTCATTTATATTCTCTATCAATGTGTTTGTGATATCAAGGGTTACTCATTTATACTCTCTATCAATGTGTTTGTGATATCAAGGGTTACTCATTTATATTCTCTATCAATGTGTTTGTGATATCAAGGGTTACTCATTTATATTCTCTATCAATGTGTTTGTGATATCAAGGGTTACTCATTTATATTCTCTATCAATGTGTTTGTGATATCAAGGGTTACTCATTTATACTCTCTATCAATGTGTTTGTGATATCAAGGGTTACTCATTTATATTCTCTATCAATGTGTTTGTGATATCAAGGGTTACTCATTTATATTCTCTATCAATGTGTTTGTGATATCAAGGGTTACTCATTTATATTCTCTATCAATGTGTTTGTGATATCAAGGGTTACTCATTTATATTCTCTATCAATGTGTTTGTGATATCAAGGGTTACTCATTTATATTCTCTATCAATGTGTTTGTGATATCAAGGGTTACTCATTTATACTCTCTATCAATGTGTTTGTGATATCAAGGGTTACTCATTTATACTCTCTATCAATGTGTTTGTGATATCAAGGGTTACTCATTTATACTCTCTATCAATGTGTTTGTGATATCAAGGGTTACTCATTTATATTCTCTATCAATGTGTTTGTGATATCAAGGGTTACTCATTTATATTCTCTATCAATGTGTTTGTGATATCAAGGGTTACTCATTTATATTCTCTATCAATGTGTTTGTGATATCAAGGGTTACTCATTTATATTCTCTATCAATGTGTTTGTGATATCAAGGGTTACTCATTTATATTCTCTATCAATGTGTTTGTGATATCAAGGGTTACTCATTTATACTCTCTATCAATGTGTTTGTGATATCAAGGGTTACTCATTTATATTCTCTATCAATGTGTTTGTGATATCAAGGGTTACTCATTTATATTCTCTATCAATGTGTTTGTGATATCAAGGGTTACTCATTTATATTCTCTATCAATGTGTTTGTGATATCAAGGGTTACTCATTTATATTCTCTATCAATGTGTTTGTGATATCAAGGGTTACTCATTTATATTCTCTATCAATGTGTTTGTGATATCAAGGGTTACTCATTTATACTCTCTATCAATGTGTTTGTGATATCAAGGGTTACTCATTTATATTCTCTATCAATGTGTTTGTGATATCAAGGGTTACTCATTTATACTCTCTATCAATGTGTTTGTGATATCAAGGGTTACTCATTTATATTCTCTATCAATGTGTTTGTGATATCAAGGGTTACTCATTTATATTCTCTATCAATGTGTTTGTGATATCAAGGGTTATTCATTTATATTCTCTATCAATGTGTTTGTGATATCAAGGGTTACTCATTTATATTCTCTATCAATGTGTTTGTGATATCAAGGGTTACTCATTTATATTCTCTATCAATGTGTTTGTGATATCAAGGGTTATTCATTTATATTCTCTATCAATGTGTTTGTGATATCAAGGGTTACTCATTTATATTCTCTATCAATGTGTTTGTGATATCAAGGGTTACTCATTTATATTCTCTATCAATGTGTTTGTGATATCAAGGGTTACTCATTTATATACTCTATCAATGTGTTTGTGATATCAAGGGTTACTCATTTATATACTCTATCAATGTGTTTGTGATATCAAGGGTTACTCATTTATATTCTCTATCAATGTGTTTGTGATATCAAGGGTTACTCATTTATATTCTCTATCAATGTGTTTGTGATATCAAGGGTTACTCATTTATATTCTCTATCAATGTGTTTGTGATATCAAGGGTTACTCATTTATACTCTCTATCAATGTGTTTGTGATATCAAGGGTTACTCATTTATATTCTCTATCAATGTGTTTGTGATATCAAGGGTTACTCATTTATATTCTCTATCAATGTGTTTGTGATATCAAGGGTTACTCATTTATACTCTCTATCAATGTGTTTGTGATATCAAGGGTTACTCATTTATATTCTCTATCAATGTGTTTGTGATATCAAGGGTTACTCATTTATATTCTCTATCAATGTGTTTGTGATATCAAGGGTTACTCATTTATACTCTCTATCAATGTGTTTGTGATATCAAGGGTTACTCATTTATATTCTCTATCAATGTGTTTGTGATATCAAGGGTTACTCATTTATATTCTCTATCAATGTGTTTGTGATATCAAGGGTTACTCATTTATACTCTCTATCAATGTGTTTGTGATATCAAGGGTTACTCATTTATATTCTCTATCAATGTGTTTGTGATATCAAGGGTTACTCATTTATATTCTCTATCAATGTGTTTGTGATATCAAGGGTTATTCATTTATATTCTCTATCAATGTGTTTGTGATATCAAGGGTTACTCATTTATATTCTCTATCAATGTGTTTGTGATATCAAGGGTTACTCATTTATATTCTCTATCAATGTGTTTGTGATATCAAGGGTTACTCATTTATATACTCTATCAATGTGTTTGTGATATCAAGGGTTACTCATTTATATTCTCTATCAATGTGTTTGTGATATCAAGGGTTACTCATTTATATTCTCTATCAATGTGTTTGTGATATCAAGGGTTACTCATTTATATTCTCTATCAATGTGTTTGTGATATCAAGGGTTACTCATTTATATTCTCTATCAATGTGTTTGTGATATCAAGGGTTACTCATTTATACTCTCTATCAATGTGTTTGTGATATCAAGGGTTACTCATTTATATTCTCTATCAATGTGTTTGTGATATCAAGGGTTACTCATTTATACTCTCTATCAATGTGTTTGTGATATCAAGGGTTACTCATTTATATTCTCTATCAATGTGTTTGTGATATCAAGGGTTACTCATTTATATTCTCTATCAATGTGTTTGTGATATCAAGGGTTATTCATTTATATTCTCTATCAATGTGTTTGTGATATCAAGGGTTACTCATTTATATTCTCTATCAATGTGTTTGTGATATCAAGGGTTACTCATTTATATTCTCTATCAATGTGTTTGTGATATCAAGGGTTACTCATTTATATACTCTATCAATGTGTTTGTGATATCAAGGGTTACTCATTTATATTCTCTATCAATGTGTTTGTGATATCAAGGGTTACTCATTTATATTCTCTATCAATGTGTTTGTGATATCAAGGGTTACTCATTTATATTCTCTATCAATGTGTTTGTGATATCAAGGGTTACTCATTTATATTCTCTATCAATGTGTTTGTGATATCAAGGGTTACTCATTTATACTCTCTATCAATGTGTTTGTGATATCAAGGGTTACTCATTTATATTCTCTATCAATGTGTTTGTGATATCAAGGGTTACTCATTTATATTCTCTATCAATGTGTTTGTGATATCAAGGGTTACTCATTTATACTCTCTATCAATGTGTTTGTGATATCAAGGGTTACTCATTTATATTCTCTATCAATGTGTTTGTGATATCAAGGGTTACTCATTTATATTCTCTATCAATGTGTTTGTGATATCAAGGGTTACTCATTTATACTCTCTATCAATGTGTTTGTGATATCAAGGGTTACTCATTTATATTCTCTATCAATGTGTTTGTGATATCAAGGGTTACTCATTTATATTCTCTATCAATGTGTTTGTGATATCAAGGGTTACTCATTTATACTCTCTATCAATGTGTTTGTGATATCAAGGGTTACTCATTTATATTCTCTATCAATGTGTTTGTGATATCAAGGGTTACTCATTTATATTCTCTATCAATGTGTTTGTGATATCAAGGGTTATTCATTTATATTCTCTATCAATGTGTTTGTGATATCAAGGGTTACTCATTTATATTCTCTATCAATGTGTTTGTGATATCAAGGGTTACTCATTTATATTCTCTATCAATGTGTTTGTGATATCAAGGGTTACTCATTTATATACTCTATCAATGTGTTTGTGATATCAAGGGTTACTCATTTATATTCTCTATCAATGTGTTTGTGATATCAAGGGTTACTCATTTATATTCTCTATCAATGTGTTTGTGATATCAAGGGTTACTCATTTATATTCTCTATCAATGTGTTTGTGATATCAAGGGTTACTCATTTATATTCTCTATCAATGTGTTTGTGATATCAAGGGTTACTCATTTATACTCTCTATCAATGTGTTTGTGATATCAAGGGTTACTCATTTATATTCTCTATCAATGTGTTTGTGATATCAAGGGTTACTCATTTATACTCTCTATCAATGTGTTTGTGATATCAAGGGTTACTCATTTATATTCTCTATCAATGTGTTTGTGATATCAAGGGTTACTCATTTATATTCTCTATCAATGTGTTTGTGATATCAAGGGTTACTCATTTATATTCTCTATCAATGTGTTTGTGATATCAAGGGTTACTCATTTATACTCTCTATCAATGTGTTTGTGATATCAAGGGTTACTCATTTATATTCTCTATCAATGTGTTTGTGATATCAAGGGTTACTCATTTATATTCTCTATCAATGTGTTTGTGATATCAAGGGTTACTCATTTATATTCTCTATCAATGTGTTTGTGATATCAAGGGTTACTCATTTATATTCTCTATCAATGTGTTTGTGATATCAAGGGTTACTCATTTATATTCTCTATCAATGTGTTTGTGATATCAAGGGTTACTCATTTATACTCTCTATCAATGTGTTTGTGATATCAAGGGTTACTCATTTATACTCTCTATCAATGTGTTTGTGATATCAAGGGTTACTCATTTATACTCTCTATCAATGTGTTTGTGATATCAAGGGTTACTCATTTATATTCTCTATCAATGTGTTTGTGATATCAAGGGTTACTCATTTATATTCTCTATCAATGTGTTTGTGATATCAAGGGTTACTCATTTATATTCTCTATCAATGTGTTTGTGATATCAAGGGTTACTCATTTATATTCTCTATCAATGTGTTTGTGATATCAAGGGTTACTCATTTATATTCTCTATCAATGTGTTTGTGATATCAAGGGTTACTCATTTATACTCTCTATCAATGTGTTTGTGATATCAAGGGTTACTCATTTATATTCTCTATCAATGTGTTTGTGATATCAAGGGTTACTCATTTATATTCTCTATCAATGTGTTTGTGATATCAAGGGTTACTCATTTATATTCTCTATCAATGTGTTTGTGATATCAAGGGTTACTCATTTATATTCTCTATCAATGTGTTTGTGATATCAAGGGTTACTCATTTATATTCTCTATCAATGTGTTTGTGATATCAAGGGTTACTCATTTATACTCTCTATCAATGTGTTTGTGATATCAAGGGTTACTCATTTATATTCTCTATCAATGTGTTTGTGATATCAAGGGTTACTCATTTATACTCTCTATCAATGTGTTTGTGATATCAAGGGTTACTCATTTATATTCTCTATCAATGTGTTTGTGATATCAAGGGTTACTCATTTATATTCTCTATCAATGTGTTTGTGATATCAAGGGTTATTCATTTATATTCTCTATCAATGTGTTTGTGATATCAAGGGTTACTCATTTATATTCTCTATCAATGTGTTTGTGATATCAAGGGTTACTCATTTATATTCTCTATCAATGTGTTTGTGATATCAAGGGTTATTCATTTATATTCTCTATCAATGTGTTTGTGATATCAAGGGTTACTCATTTATATTCTCTATCAATGTGTTTGTGATATCAAGGGTTACTCATTTATATTCTCTATCAATGTGTTTGTGATATCAAGGGTTACTCATTTATATACTCTATCAATGTGTTTGTGATATCAAGGGTTACTCATTTATATACTCTATCAATGTGTTTGTGATATCAAGGGTTACTCATTTATATTCTCTATCAATGTGTTTGTGATATCAAGGGTTACTCATTTATATTCTCTATCAATGTGTTTGTGATATCAAGGGTTACTCATTTATATTCTCTATCAATGTGTTTGTGATATCAAGGGTTACTCATTTATACTCTCTATCAATGTGTTTGTGATATCAAGGGTTACTCATTTATATTCTCTATCAATGTGTTTGTGATATCAAGGGTTACTCATTTATATTCTCTATCAATGTGTTTGTGATATCAAGGGTTACTCATTTATACTCTCTATCAATGTGTTTGTGATATCAAGGGTTACTCATTTATATTCTCTATCAATGTGTTTGTGATATCAAGGGTTACTCATTTATATTCTCTATCAATGTGTTTGTGATATCAAGGGTTACTCATTTATACTCTCTATCAATGTGTTTGTGATATCAAGGGTTACTCATTTATATTCTCTATCAATGTGTTTGTGATATCAAGGGTTACTCATTTATATTCTCTATCAATGTGTTTGTGATATCAAGGGTTACTCATTTATACTCTCTATCAATGTGTTTGTGATATCAAGGGTTACTCATTTATATTCTCTATCAATGTGTTTGTGATATCAAGGGTTACTCATTTATATTCTCTATCAATGTGTTTGTGATATCAAGGGTTATTCATTTATATTCTCTATCAATGTGTTTGTGATATCAAGGGTTACTCATTTATATTCTCTATCAATGTGTTTGTGATATCAAGGGTTACTCATTTATATTCTCTATCAATGTGTTTGTGATATCAAGGGTTACTCATTTATATACTCTATCAATGTGTTTGTGATATCAAGGGTTACTCATTTATATTCTCTATCAATGTGTTTGTGATATCAAGGGTTACTCATTTATATTCTCTATCAATGTGTTTGTGATATCAAGGGTTACTCATTTATATTCTCTATCAATGTGTTTGTGATATCAAGGGTTACTCATTTATATTCTCTATCAATGTGTTTGTGATATCAAGGGTTACTCATTTATACTCTCTATCAATGTGTTTGTGATATCAAGGGTTACTCATTTATATTCTCTATCAATGTGTTTGTGATATCAAGGGTTACTCATTTATACTCTCTATCAATGTGTTTGTGATATCAAGGGTTACTCATTTATATTCTCTATCAATGTGTTTGTGATATCAAGGGTTACTCATTTATATTCTCTATCAATGTGTTTGTGATATCAAGGGTTACTCATTTATACTCTCTATCAATGTGTTTGTGATATCAAGGGTTACTCATTTATATTCTCTATCAATGTGTTTGTGATATCAAGGGTTACTCATTTATACTCTCTATCAATGTGTTTGTGATATCAAGGGTTACTCATTTATACTCTCTATCAATGTGTTTGTGATATCAAGGGTTACTCATTTATATTCTCTATCAATGTGTTTGTGATATCAAGGGTTACTCATTTATACTCTCTATCAATGTGTTTGTGATATCAAGGGTTACTCATTTATACTCTCTATCAATGTGTTTGTGATATCAAGGGTTACTCATTTATATTCTCTATCAATGTGTTTGTGATATCAAGGGTTACTCATTTATATTCTCTATCAATGTGTTTGTGATATCAAGGGTTATTCATTTATATTCTCTATCAATGTGTTTGTGATATCAAGGGTTACTCATTTATATTCTCTATCAATGTGTTTGTGATATCAAGGGTTACTCATTTATATTCTCTATCAATGTGTTTGTGATATCAAGGGTTACTCATTTATATACTCTATCAATGTGTTTGTGATATCAAGGGTTACTCATTTATATACTCTATCAATGTGTTTGTGATATCAAGGGTTACTCATTTATATTCTCTATCAATGTGTTTGTGATATCAAGGGTTACTCATTTATATTCTCTATCAATGTGTTTGTGATATCAAGGGTTACTCATTTATACTCTTTATCAATGTGTTTGTCATATCAAGGGTTACTCATTTATACTCTTTATCAATGTGTTTGTGATATCAATACAATGCTACTAGTGGTGAAGAACAGTGAATGTTATAATGTGTTTAAAGTGGCATCGAGAATGTCACTTTTTTGCATACTGGTGATATTTTGACTGACTGCCATAACTTGTGGTTCAGTCAAAGTGCATACAGTATACTATGCTAAACAGGTTATCAATGGCATACTAGCAATGCAGGCGATGTGACCATATAATGTTAAGTAATATTAGATAAGATCAACAACCACCCTCTTGGCTAAGATAGCTCCGCTGTTAGCAAGACATATTTCAATTAAAGAACTGAAGATATCATTAGAAAATGAACAATATGTATAGTATGTATAGCAATCAGACTTACTGTTTTCAATAAAAATTCAAACATATCACTTTTTACCAAAAATGACATAAATATTCACCAAAAATTAGAGAATTGAGGATAGATCATCTCAAAATGAACAAATTTGAAAAAGGTCCACATGTAGTACCTATATATGTAATATCAAAGCAATTGGAATTTTGGTTTTTACCAAGAAGTCAAAAATATCACTTTTTACCAAAATTGACAAAAATATTCACCAAAATCTGACAAAGGTCCACATGTAGTATCTATATATGTAATATCAAAACAATTGGACTTGCGGTTTTTAACAAGAAGTCGAAAATATCACTTTTTATCAAAAATTACAAAAATATTCACCAAAATTAGAGAAAAATTTAAGATATCATCACGAAATGAAAAAATTTGAGAGAAGTCTACCCAAGGTGCATATTCACCAAGTATCAAAGCATTCAGGTTTGTAGTTTTCAAGAAGAAGTCGAAAAAGTAAAACATTGACACGAACGACGACGGACAATCACTCATATGATAAGCTCCGCTCGACAAAGTCGACAGCGGAGCTAAAAACTCATATTCTACTGCATACAATAACTTGACTAGACTGTCAGGATTTCTTACCTTGACGTCTCCTAGAGTATCTTCATGGAATACAGTCAACACTAATGACAGTAATGCATACACTTGTGTATGGCAGGTCATTGCGGTAATCTGTTTAAAAACAACAATAATCAAATCATTTAATATCTAAAACATTAGTGAATTCACTAAATCACATTTACATCAAACTTTATGTGAAACTTATACGTCAAGGTTGAACAATTTCCTTTGTCTACATGGAACGCATCAACTATGTATAATAGGACTAATAAACAGAATCATGTCAGTGTACACTGTCAACTGCACATACATGTACACTAAGTCGCATATTTGGTGTCAATTGCACATACACTAAGTAGCATAGCTTTCTGGTATTTGGTGTCAATTGCACATACACTAAGTAGCATAGCTTTCTGGTATTTGGTGTCAATTGCACATACACTAAGTAGCATAGCTTTCTGGTATTTGGTGTCAATTGCACATACACTAAGTAGCATAGCTTTCTGGTATTTGGTGTCAATTGCACATACACTAAGTAGCATAGCTTTCTGGTATTTGGTGTCAATTGCACATACACTAAGTAGCATAGCTTTCTGGTATTTGGTGTCAATTGCACATACACTAAGTAGCATAGCTTTCTGGTATTTGGTGTCAATTGCACATACACTAAGTAGCATAGCTTTCTGGTATTTGGTGTCAATTGCACATACACTTTGTGGCATAGCTTTCTGGTATTTAGTGTCAGTTGATCATCTTGGTTTACATTATGCCACAAACCATTTGTCAAATATTTCAACATATTTATAAAATCAATGCATATCTGTTTCTAATATAATAATATGTTCAATAGCTGAATTGTAAATTCAGTTGGTGAATTGAACTAGATACCACAGCAGGACACAAGTCACAAATAAATGGTCCCTTCATACACACAAGAGATACACATAATGTTCAGTGTTTAACAAGCCATGCATGGCATAGTCCCCGTTAGTTATCAAATTTGATCAAATCTAGTTATATAGTTTTGTTAATAGTATAAAGTACTTTGTGAGATATTGCTCTGGAGCAGCATTAATTAAAACATTTTTAATGTGATTGGCAAACCAGTACATCTGTAAATCTCTGACATGATGTCTAATGAATATATTGAATTTGACATCAGTCACAAAAAATTCAGAGATATGGCTCCGGATCACTTTCATTAAAACACAAGTCATTGTCAATGACACGTCCCCGTTCCGTTCATATTTGAGTGACATATACATTCAAAGCAGATCATGACCGAAATGCACCTGCATATGTACAACACATTGTGCTAAATCTGAACAAAATCCATCCATGCATGACTGAGATCCGGTTCTGGAATTGTGAAAATACGTGATTTTGATGCATTTTCGGCCTTAAAATGGCCATCATTCCGCTATTGTTAAGCAGATCATGAAACAAATGCACATATCTATTTGTGACATGATGTACCATGTGTGTGTGAAGTTTGAACTTGATCAATCCAGACATGTCTTGGATACGGATCCAGAACTGGATTCTTTAACAAAATGGCCGCCAGTCGGCCATTTCGAACTTGATCCGAAAAAAAAAAGACGTGCATCAAGGTCCTATTATGTTTAATGTATGTACCAAATTTGAACAAAATCCATCCATGCATAACTGAGATACGGGTCCGGAATGGTGAAAATGTGGGATTTAAATGCATTTTCGGCCTTAAAGCGGCCCCCATTTGGCTATCGTTAATGAGATCATGAAACAAATGCACATACATATTTGTGACATGATGTACCTTGTGTGTGTGAAGTTTGAACTTGATCAATCCAGACATGTCTCGGATACGGATCCAGAACTGAATTCTTTAAAACAAAATGGCCACCAGTCGGCCATTTCGAACCCGATCCAAAAAAAAAAAATGACGTGCATCAAGGTCCTATTATGTTTAATGTATGTACCAAATTTGAACAAAATCCGTCCATGCATAACTGAGATCCGGGTCTGGAATGGTGAAAATGTGCGATTTTGATGCATTTTCGGCCTTAAAATGGCCGCTATTCGGCTATCGTTAATCGGATCATGAAAAAAATGCATGTGCATATGTCCCATATAATGTGTGATGTATGAGTGAAGTTTGAACTTAATCGGTCCATGCATGTTCGAGATACAGGTGATCACGGACGCACGGACGGACGGACGCACACAGGGCAAAACATAAGTCCCCGTTTTCGGACTGCGTCTGAACGGGGACTAAAAATGGCCACCAGTTGGCCATTTTGAATCTTATCTGAAAAACAAAATGACATGCATCAATGTCTCATGTATGTACCAATTTTGAACAAAATCCATCCTTAAATGACCAAGATCCAATACCAGAATGCCAGGAATGTTTCATTTTTGATGATTTTTTTAGCACAAAAATCACCACCATTCAACCATTATGAATCGGATTGTCAAACCAATATATCTGTATATCCACCACTCGCCCATCTTGAATCAGACTGTGAAACAAATTGATGTGCATATGTATAATATTATGTTTGATGTATGTGTGAAGATTGAATGTAATTGGTCTAGGCATGTTCAAGATACAGGTCCACACACGCACACGCACACACACACACGAATGCACAGAGGTCAATCAATCAGTCCCGGTTCTTGGACTGCGTTAGAACAGGGACTAAGAATCAACCATGAATTAATAATGGGCCTGTGATTGAAGTATCAATAGTCAATAAAGTGACAATAATAAATGGCAATATCAATAAAAATGAATCAAATATATTTAGAGCAATATAATGACTTCAGTGCAAAGTTGTACTTACTGATTGTCCATTGAAAGGTGATACATCTAACATGGTTGTCATGTACTGAAACGTTTGTAATTGAAGTGATTGCTGACCCAGTTTTCTCACAGTATGGTTAGAATCATTGCCAGAGAAAACCAATGAGTGTAAAACAGCCCAACTCAATACGACTGGTCCATGATGTCGCGTCATATTATTCCATGATAAAATAGTTCTTTCTATTTCCTGATTACAGAATAACACAGAAAATCAATTCAAGACATATTTATACAATTAACATTTAAGAACATAAAATTTTGTTTTTGTAGCATTGTGAACAGGCATGCCTAATGTGTAATGTTTTAACAAGTATGAGTAAAACTGCCAAAATGAACAGTAGGTCAGAGGTCATCTATATGAAAAAACAAATAATTGAACGTATGTATACCACTTTGTCTTGCCTCAGTACCTACTTTGAACTAAACCCGTCAAAGCATGTCTGAGAAATTGTCAAGGACACATGATAATTAAAACATGACTGCCATTTGGTCATTTTGAATCAAATCATGAAATTGATGTACACAAGTAATTTGTCTACCACAATGTCTTGCTTACAATTTACTTGAACAAAATCAGTTATACCAACCAATCATTTATAAATACTCAATGACTGGAACCACCGAATGATTTGCCAGTAATTTTATAAAAGGGTAAACTAACAGATCTACCAAATCTAAAGCTTTGGATAAATCAAATAAACAGAATCAATTTGGTCTTCCTTATCAACACTTATAATATCTAAATTTGATGTTGTGGTTGTTATGTTTATCACTATGGTAATTAATTGCCTCCATGAGAATTCAAATTTTGTACTTTGTACAGGCTAACAAAATATGAATTTTTCTAAATAAGCAATATATGTGTTTTATATTAATCATTAAAATGACATGCACACTATGAAGAATGTGAACAAGCAGTACAAAAGCCATGATCACTAGATTCCACCTTGAATTAGTTTATGAAAGGAACATACTGGTAATGTAAAAGCCATGATCACTAGATTCCACCTTGAATTAGTTTATGAAAGGAACATACTGGTAATGTAAAAGCCATGATCACTAGATTCCACCTTGAATTAGTTTATGAAATGAACATACTGGTAATGTAAAAGCCATGATCACTAGATTCCACCTTGAATTTAGTTTATGAAAGGAACATACTGGTAATGTAAAAGCCATGATCACTAGATTCCACCTTGAATTAGTTTATGAAATGAACATACTGGTAATGTAAAAGCCATGATCACTAGATTCCACCTTGAATTAGTTTATGAAATGAACATACTGGTAATGTAAAAGCCATGATCACTAGATTCCACCTTGAATTAGTGTATGAAAGGAACATACTGGTAATGTAAAAGCCATGATCACTAGATTCCACCTTGAATTAGTTTATGAAAGGAACATACTGGTAATGTAAAAGCCATGATCACTAGATTCCACCTTGAATTAGTGTATGAAAGGAACATACTGGTAATGTAAAAGCCATGATCACTAGATTCCACCTTGAATTAGTTTATGAAAGGAACATACTGGTAATGTAAAAGCCATGATCACTAGATTCCACCTTGAATTAGTTTATGAAATGAACATACTGGTAATGTAAAAGCCATGATCACTAGATTCCACCTTGAATTAGTTTATGAAAGGAACATACTGGTAATGTAAAAGCCATGATCACTAGATTCCACCTTGAATTAGTGTATGAAATGAACATACTGGTAATGTAAAAGCCATGATCACTAGATTCCACCTTGAATTAGTTTATGAAATGAACATACTGGTAATGTAAAAGCCATGATCACTAGATTCCACCTTGAATTAGTTTATGAAATGAACATACTGGTAATGTAAAAGCCATGATCACTAGATTCCACCTTGAATTAGTTTATGAAATGAACATACTGGTAATGTAAAAGCCATAATCACTAGATTCCACCTTGAATTAGTTTATGAAATGAACATACTGGTAATGTAAAAGCCATAATCACTAGATTCCACCTTGAATTAGTTTATGAAATGAACATACTGGTAATGTAAAAGCCATGATCACTAGATTCCACCTTGAATTAGTTTATGAAAGGAACATACTGGTAATGTAAAAGCCATGATCACTAGATTCCACCTTGAATTAGTTTATGAAATGAACATACTGGTAATGTAAAAGCCATGATCACTAGATTCCACCTTGAATTAGTTTATGAAATGAACATACTGGTAATGTAAAAGCCATGATCACTAGATTCCACCTTGAATTAGTGTATGAAAGGAACATACTGGTAATGTAAAAGCCATGATCACTAGATTCCACCTTGAATTAGTTTATGAAATGAACATACTGGTAATGTAAAAGCCATAATCACTAGATTCCACCTTGAATTAGTTTATGAAAGGAACATACTGGTAATGTAAAAGCCATGATCACTAGATTCCACCTTGAATTAGTTTATGAAAGGAACATACTGGTAATGTAAAAGCCATGATCACTAGATTCCACCTTGAATTAGTTTATGAAAGGAACATACTGGTAATGTAAAAGCCATAATCACTAGATTCCACCTTGAATTAGTTTATGAAATGAACATACTGGTAATGTAAAAGCCATAATCACTAGATTCCACCTTGAATTAGTTTATGAAATGAACATACTGGTAATGTAAAAGCCATGATCACTAGATTCCACTTTGAATTAGTTTATGAAATGAACATACTGGTAATGTAAAAGCCATGATCACTAGATTCCACCTTGAATTAGTTTATGAAATGAACATACTGGTAATGTAAAAGCCATGATCACTAGATTCCACCTTGAATTAGTTTATGAAAGGAACATACTGGTAATGTAAAAGCCATGATCACTAGATTCCACCTTGAATTAGTGTATGAAAGGAACATACTGGTAATGTAAAAGCCATGATCACTAGATTCCACCTTGAGTTAGTTTATGAAATGAACATACTGGTAATGTAAAAGCCATAATCACTAGATTCCACCTTGAATTAGTTTATGAAATGAACATACTGGTAATGTAAAAGCCATAATCACTAGATTCCACCTTGAATTAGTTTATGAAAGGAACATACTGGTAATGTAAAAGCCATGATCACTAGATTCCACCTTGAATTAGTGTATGAAAGGAACATACTGGTAATGTAAAAGCCATGATCACTAGATTCCACCTTGAATTAGTTTATGAAAGGAACATACTGGTAATGTAAAAGCCATGATCACTAGATTCCACCTTGAATTAGTGTATGAAAGGAGCATACTGGTAATGTAAAAGCCATGATCACTAGATTCCACCTTGAATTAGTGTATGAAAGGAACATACTGGTAATGTAAAAGCCATGATCACTAGATTCCACCTTGAATTAGTTTATGAAAGGAACATACTGGTAATGTAAAAGCCATGATCACTAGATTCCACCTTGAATTAGTTTATGAAAGGAACATACTGGTAATGTAAAAGCCATGATCACTAGATTCCACCTTGAATTAGTGTATGAAAGGAACATACTGGTAATGTAAAAGCCATGATCACTAGATTCCACCTTGAATTAGTTTATGAAATGAACATACTGGTAATGTAAAAGCCATAATCACTAGATTCCACCTTGAATTAGTTTATGAAAGGAACATACTGGTAATGTAAAAGCCATGATCACTAGATTCCACCTTGAATTAGTTTATGAAATGAACATACTGGTAATGTAAAAGCCATGATCACTAGATTCCACCTTGAATTAGTTTATGAAATGAACATACTGGTAATGTAAAAGCCATGATCACTAGATTCCACCTTGAATTAGTTTATGAAATGAACATACTGGTAATGTAAAAGCCATGATCACTAGATTCCACCATGAATTAGTTTATGAAAGGAACATACTGGTAATGTAAAAGCCATAATCACTAGATTCCACCTTGAATTAGTTTATGAAATGAACATACTGGTAATGTAAAAGCCATGATCACTAGATTCCACCTTGAATTAGTTTATGAAATGAACATACTGGTAATGTAAAAGCCATGATCACTAGATTCCACCTTGAATTAGTGTATGAAAGGAACATACTGGTAATGTAAAAGCCATGATCACTAGATTCCACCTTGAGTTAGTTTATGAAATGAACATACTGGTAATGTAAAAGCCATAATCACTAGATTCCACCTTGAATTAGTTTATGAAATGAACATACTGGTAATGTAAAAGCCATAATCACTAGATTCCACCTTGAATTAGTTTATGAAAGGAACATACTGGTAATGTAAAAGCCATGATCACTAGATTCCACCTTGAATTAGTGTATGAAAGGAACATACTGGTAATGTAAAAGCCATGATCACTAGATTCCACCTTGAATTAGTTTATGAAAGGAACATACTGGTAATGTAAAAGCCATGATCACTAGATTCCACCTTGAATTAGTGTATGAAAGGAGCATACTGGTAATGTAAAAGCCATGATCACTAGATTCCACCTTGAATTAGTGTATGAAAGGAACATACTGGTAATGTAAAAGCCATGATCACTAGATTCCACCTTGAATTAGTTTATGAAAGGAACATACTGGTAATGTAAAAGCCATGATCACTAGATTCCACCTTGAATTAGTTTATGAAAGGAACATACTGGTAATGTAAAAGCCATGATCACTAGATTCCACCTTGAATTAGTGTATGAAAGGAACATACTGGTAATGTAAAAGCCATGATCACTAGATTCCACCTTGAATTAGTTTATGAAATGAACATACTGGTAATGTAAAAGCCATAATCACTAGATTCCACCTTGAATTAGTTTATGAAAGGAACATACTGGTAATGTAAAAGCCATGATCACTAGATTCCACCTTGAATTAGTTTATGAAAGGAACATACTGGTAATGTAAAAGCCATGATCACTAGATTCCACCTTGAATTAGTTTATGAAATGAACATACTGGTAATGTAAAAGCCATGATCACTAGATTCCACCTTGAATTAGTTTATGAAAGGAACATACTGGTAATGTAAATATACAATTGGAAGATTTGGTTAAAATTCAAAAAAGATCATAAATTAGCAAAGTTTCAGGAAATTCCAAAAATCAAGTGTGTTAACAACTACCATCTATAAAATAAAAATTATCACAATGTTACATTTTATACTTACCTTGAAGTTCTGTTCATCTTTCACCAATAAATTGTCAGCCATACTAAACAAAAAAAATAAGGTACAAGTTTTACCACTCTTGATCATTGTTTTGTCTATATTTGTTTTGTCTATATTTGTTTTGTCTATATTTGTTTTGTCTATATGTTTATTTCTGTAACTCCATACTTTGTGTTTTGTCTTTCGGTAAATGTATACTAGTAACAACCACAGTTTAGTTTTTTGAACCATAACTTTGGTATTGGGAGGCAGTACATATAACCTCTAAGAGGGATTTGTTTGAGATAATTGTCATTTGAAGAATACATTTGTCATCATATGATGAGCATGGCAATGAATAAGAGCTTTTTCTGTCTATGCAAATTAACCTGCCACTGACAGCAATGTGAAGTAGTAGAGGATGAATTAATTTTGTGATTGTCATGGTATAAGCTCCTTGTAGACATGCTGTTTCAAGTGTGAGGATATGGTTAACATCTTTTAATTCACAGTCTCACTCTCAACAAAAACTACATAGCTTATAAACCTACCCTCTTTGTGAACTTTCAATTGTGAACTTTCCAAACAAATTCACTTTTTATTATTTGTATTCACTAATGAGAGGTGGGCTGGTCTGATCTATTGAGAGGTGGGCATGTTTGATCCTTTGAGAGGTTGGCTGGTCTGATCCATTGAGAGGTGGACAGGTCAGATCCATTGAGAGATGGACAGGTCTGATCCATTGAGAGGTGGGCATGTTTGATCCTTTGAGAGGTGGACAGGTCAGATCCATTTAGAGGTGGGCAGGTCTGATCCATTGAGAGGTGGACAGGTCTGATCCATTTAGAGGTGGGCAGGTCTGATCCATTGAGAGGTGGACAGGTCTGATCCATTGAGAGGTGGGCAGGTCTGATCCATTGAGAGGTGGACAGGTCAGATCCATTGAGAGGTGGACAGGTCAGATCCATTTAGAGGTGGGCAGGTCTGATCCATTGAGAGGTGGACAGGTCTGATCCATTGAGAGGTGGGCAGGTCTGATCCATTGAGAGGTGGACAGGTCAGATCCATTGAGAGATGGACAGGTCTGATCCATTGAGAGGTGGGCAGGTTTGATCCATTGAGAGGTGGGCTGGTCTGATCCATTAAGAGGTGGACAGGTCAGATCCATTGAGAGGTGGACAGGTCAGATCCATTGAGAGGTGGACAGGTCTGGTCCATTGAGAGGTGGACAGGTCAGATCCATTGAGAGGTGGACAGGTCTGATCCATTGAGAGGTGGGCAGGTTTGATCCATTGAGAGGTGGGCTGGTCTGATCCATTAAGAGGTGGACAGGTCAGATCCATTGAGAGGTGGACAGGTCAGATCCATTGAGAGGTGGACAGGTCTGGTCCATTGAGAGGTGGACAGGTCAGATCCATTGAGAGGTGGACAGGTCTGATCCATTGAGAGATGGTCAGGTCTGGTCAATTGAGAGGTGGGCAGGTCAGATCCATTGAGAGGTGGGCAGGTCTGATCCATTGAGAGGTTGACAGGTCAGATCCATTGAGAGATGGACAGGTCAGGTCCATTGAGAGGTGGACAGGTCAGGTCCATTGAGAGGTGGACAGGTCTGATCCATTGAGAGGTGGACAGGTCAGATCCATTGAGAGGTGGACAGGTCTGATCCATTGAGAGGTGGGCAGGTCAGATCCATTGAGAGGTGGACAGGTCTGGTCCATTGAGAGGTGGACAGGTCAGATCCATTGAGAGGTGGACAGGTCTGATCCATTGAGAGATGGTCAGGTCTGGTCAATTGAGAGGTGGGCAGGTCAGATCCATTGAGAGGTGGGCAGGTCTGATCCATTGAGAGGTTGACAGGTCAGATCCATTGAGAGATGGACAGGTCAGGTCCATTGAGAGGTGGACAGGTCAGGTCCATTGAGAGGTGGACAGGTCTGATCCATTGAGAGGTGGACAGGTCTGATCCATTGAGAGGTGGGCAGGTCAGATCCATTGAGAGGTGGACAGGTCAGATCCATTGAGAGGTGGACAGGTCTGCTCCATTGAGAGGTGGACAGGTCTGGTCCATTGAGAGGTGGACAGGTCTGTCCCATTGAGAGGTGGACAGGTCAGGTCCATTGAGAGGTGGACAGGTCTGGTCCATTGAGAGGTGGACAGGTCTGGTCCATTGAGAGGTGGACAGGTCTGCTCCATTGAGAGGTGAACAGGTCTGGTCCATTGAGAGGTTGACAGGTCAGATCCATTGAGAGATGGACAGGTCTGCTCCATTGAGAGGTGGACAGGTCTGATCCATTGAGAGGTGGGCAGGTCTGATCCATTGAGAGATGGTCAGGTCTAGTCCATTGAGAGGTGGACAGGTCTGCTCCATTGAGAGGTGGACAGGTCAGATCCATTGAGAGGTGGACAGGTCTGGTCCATTGAGAGGTGGACAGGTCAGATCCATTGAGAGGTGGACAGGTCAGATCCATTGAGAGGTGGACAGGTCTGATCCATTGAGAGGTGGACAGGTCTGATCCATTGAGAGGTGGGTACTATCATATTATATAAAATTCAGTTGTCTCACCTGTCAGGGTCTGGTTTTGACTGAAAAACAAGTAAATCCATTCCTTCCACTGCTATCATACTGCATAGAAATCTACAAATAAGCAAATACAGACTTAACAATTAGGTGAAATGCATGGATTTCAGTTCAAAATAATGTGGTCTGTTAATTAGTTAATTAATATGTAAATTTCCAATTTCTATGTTAATTACAGTTTACACTAACAATTTCTATAATTACTATGCACATATATGCTGGTAAAACACATGTTCTTACCCAACTCTGTTCATCAGTTCAACTGTGACTTTATCTCCATTGTATAGGTGCCTATTAGGTTGTAGAGTCCCAAAACCTTGTCTCTGTCAAACATATAATGTACACAATTCTATTCAACATGTCAAACATATAATGTACACAATTCTAATCCAAATGTCAAACATACAATGTACACAATTCTAATTCAAATGTCAAACATAGAATGTACACAATTCTAATCCAAATGTCAAACATACAATGTACACAATTGTAACTCAAATGTCAAACATAGAATGTACACAATTGTAACTCAAATGTCAAACATACAATGTACACAATTCTTATCCACATGTCAAACATAGAATGTACACAATTCTAACTCAAATGTCAAACATAGAATGTACACAATTCTAACTCAAATGTCAAACATAGAATGTACACAATTCTAATCCAAATGTCAAACATACAATGTACACAATTCTAATCCACATGTCAAACATAGAATGTACACAATTCTAACTCAAATGTCAAACATAGAATGTACACAATTCTAACTCAAATGTCAAACATAGAATGTACACAATTCTAATCCAAATGTCAAACATACAATGTACACAATTCTTATCCACATGTCCAACATACAATGTACACAATTCTAATCCAAATGTCAAACATACAATGTACACAATTCTAACTCAAATGTCAAACATACAATGTACACAATTCTAATTCAAATGTCAAACATAGAATGTACACAATTCTAACTCAAATGTCAAACATAGAATGTACACAATTCTAATCCAAATGTCAAACATACAATGTACACAATTCTAATCCAAATGTCAAACATAGAATGTACACAATTCTAATCCAAATGTCGAACATACAATGTACACAATTCTAACTCAAATGTCAAACATAGAATGTACACGATTCTAATCCAAATGTCAAACATAGAATGTACACAATTCTAACTCAAATGTCAAACATACAATGTACACAATTCTAACTCAAATGTCAAACATACTATGTACACAATTCTAACTCAAATGTCAAACATACAATGTACACAATTCTAATCCAAATGTCAAACATAGAATGTACACAATTCTAATCCACATGTCAAACATAGAATGTACACAATTCTAATCCACATGTCAAACATACACTGTACACAATTCTAATCCACATGCTAAACATAGAATGTACACAATTCTAACTCAAATGTCAAACATAGAATGTACACAATTCTAATCCACATGCCAAACATACAATGTACACAATTCAAATCAAATGTCAAACATAGAATGTACACAATTACAATCGACATGTCAAACATACAATGTACACAATTCTAACTCAAATGTCAAACATAGAATGTACACAATTCTTATCGACATGTCAAACATAGAATGTACACAATTCTAACTCAAATGTCAAACATAGAATGTACACAATTCTAATCCAAATGTCAAACATACAATGTACACAATTCTTATCCACATGTCAAACATAGAATGTACACAATTCTAATCCAAATGTCAAACATACAATGTACACAATTCTAACTCAAATGTCAAACATAGAATGTACACAATTCTAATCCACATGTCAAACATACAATGTACACAATTCAAATCAAATGTCAAACATAGAATGTACACAATTACAATCGACATGTCAAACATACAATGTACACAATTCTAACTCAAATGTCAAACATAGAATGTACACAATTCTTATCGACATGTCAAACATAGAATGTACACAATTCTAACTCAAATGTCAAACATAGAATGTACACAATTCTAATCCAAATGTCAAACATACAATGTACACAATTCTTATCCACATGTCAAACATAGAATGTACACAATTCTAATCCAAATGTCAAACATACAATGTACACAATTCTAATTCACATGCCAAACATACAATGTACACAATTCTAATCCACATGTCAAACATACAATGTACACAATTCTAATCCACATGTCAAATATACAATGTACACAATTCTTACTCAAATGTCAAACATACAATGTACACAATTCTAATCCAAATGTCAAACATAGAATGTACACAATTCTAACTCAAATGTCAAACATACAATGTACACAATTTTAATCCACATGTCAAACATAGAATGTACACAATTCTAACTCGAATGTCAAACATAGAATATACACAATTCTAATCCACATGTCAAACATAGAATGTACACAATTCTAACTCAAATGTCAAACATACAATGTACACGATTTTAACTCAAATGTCAAACATAGAATGTACACAATTCTAACTCAAATGTCAAACATAGAATGCACACAATTCTAATCCAAATGTCAAACATAGAATGCACACAATTCTAATCCAAATGTCAAACATAGAATGCACACAATTCTAATCCAAATGTCAAACATACAATGTACACAATTTTAATCCACATGTCAAACATACAATGTACACAATTCTAACTCAAATGTCAAACATAGAATGTACACAATTCTAACTCAAATGTTAAACATACAATGTACACAATTCTAACTCAAATGTCAAACATAGAATATACACAATTCTAACTCAAATGTCAAACATAGAATGCACACAATTCTAATCCAAATGTCAAACATAGAATGCACACAATTCTAATCCAAATGTCAAACATAGAATGCACACAATTCTAATCCAAATGTCAAACATACAATGTACACAATTTTAATCCACATGTCAAACATACAATGTACACAATTCTAACTCAAATGTCAAACATAGAATGTACACAATTCTAACTCAAATGTTAAACATACAATGTACACAATTCTAACTCAAATGTCAAACATAGAATGTACACAATTCTAACTCAAATGTCAAACATAGAATGCACACAATTCTAATCCAAATGTCAAACATAGAATGCACACAATTCTAATCCAAATGTCAAACATACAATGTACACAACTCTAACTCAAATGTCAAACATACAATGCACATAATTCTAATCCAAATGGCAAACATACAATGTACACAATTCTTATCCACATGTCAAACATAGAATGTACACAATTCTAATCCAAATGTCAAACATACAATGTACACAATTCTAATTCACATGCCAAACATACAATGTACACAATTCTAATCCACATGTCAAACATACAATGTACACAATTCTAATCCACATGTCAAACATACAATGTACACAATTCTAACTCAAATGTCAAACATAGAATGCACACAATTCTAATCCAAATGTCAAACATAGAATGCACACAATTCTAATCCAAATGTCAAACATACAATGTACACAACTCTAACTCAAATGTCAAACATACAATGCACATAATTCTAATCCAAATGGCAAACATACAATGTACACAATTCTTATCCACATGTCAAACATAGAATGTACACAATTCTAATCCAAATGTCAAACATACAATGTACACAATTCTAATTCACATGCCAAACATACAATGTACACAATTCTAATCCACATGTCAAACATACAATGTACACAATTCTAATCCACATGTCAAACATACAATGTACACAATTCTAACTCAAATGTCAAACATACAATGTACACAATTCTAATCCAAATGTCAAACATAGAATGTACACAATTCTAATCCAAATGTCAAACATACAATGTACACAATTCTAACTCAAATGTCAAACATACAATGTACACAATTTTAATCCACATGTCAAACATAGAATGTACACAATTCTAACTCTAATGTCAAACATAGAATATACACAATTCTAATCCACATGTCAAACATAGAATGTACACAATTCTAACTCAAATGTCAAACATAGAATGTACACAATTCTAACTCAAATGTCAAACATAGAATGTACACGATTTTAACTCAAATGTCAAACATAGAATGTACACAATTATAATCCACATGTCAAACATACACTGTACACAATTCTAACTCAAATGTCAAACATAGAATGCACACAATTCTAATCCAAATGTCAAACATACAATGTACACAATTCTAACTCAAATGTCAAACATACAATGCACATAATTCTAATCCAAATGTCAAACATACAATGTACACAATTCTAACTCAAATGTCAAACATACAATGTACACAATTCTAATCCAAATGTCAAACATAGAATGTACACAATTCTAATCCAAATGTCAAACATACAATGTACACAATTCTAACTCAAATGTCAAACATACAATGTACACAATTTTAATCCACATGTCAAACATAGAATGTACACAATTCTAACTCTAATGTCAAACATAGAATATACACAATTCTAATCCACATGTCAAACATAGAATGTACACAATTCTAACTCAAATGTCAAACATAGAATGTACACAATTCTAACTCAAATGTCAAACATAGAATGTACACGATTTTAACTCAAATGTCAAACATAGAATGTACACAATTATAATCCACATGTCAAACATACACTGTACACAATTCTAACTCAAATGTCAAACATAGAATGCACACAATTCTAATCCAAATGTCAAACATACAATGTACACAATTCTAACTCAAATGTCAAACATACAATGCACATAATTCTAATCCAAATGTCAAACATACAATGTACACAATTCTAACTCAAATGTCAAACATACAATGTACACAATTCTAATTCAAATGTCAAACATAGAATGTACACAATTCTAACTCAAATGTCAAACATACAATGTACACAATTCTAACTCAAATGTCAAACATACAATGTACACAATTGTAATCCAAATGTCGAACATACAATGTACACAATTCCAATTCAAATGTCAAACATAGAATGTACACAATTCTAATCCAAATGTCAAACATACAATGTACACAATTCCAATTCAAATGTCTATTGAATGATAATATAAGTCAAAATTTTAGGACAGAGAATAAGTGTGCAGTACTAACCTGGAATAATCTCAAAAATTCTAATAATTTGTCAGGCAACAATTCAAAATATCGATAAAACAGAAGTACTATCTCCAACAATTCACACTGTGGAGATATATATATATACAATAAATTCAATTTAATGAACAATGCTTATATTATAAGTGGATAGATTTTAGGCTCACGTCAAAGTGACATTTTTGATATACCAAGTACAGCCAATATGCCACATGTATTCACATTCATTTTGGCAGATGATGTGACAGGCCAATGCAGGATTGTGGACACATATTTACTTGATATTATTGATAATATACAGTATAGTTAGGAAAAGATCTTGGACTCAAAAAAACGTTAACAGAGACAATGTCAGACAAACCAGCTAACCCCTACACTTTCTCTTACATTTCATGGCATGGCATGGCATGGCAAGAAAAACACCACATGTACATAATTTATACATTACCTGTTCTCTGAGACAGTGCACAGCAAATCTATACGATTGCTTCTCATTCTGTTAGAATCAATACAGACAATATTAATAAGTATTAATAAGAAGTAGTTATAACATTATGGGAAACCAAGAACTAATAATATTAAAGCGGGAGAATCATCACCTGCGTACGCACGGGAATTGTGTCCCAAGCGACAATAACAACACATGCTAAAAACACAAAGGCTCATGGGTAGACGCTTGTTTGTAAATAATGACAAACTATGGCCATCTGAAGCATACGCAGGCGACAACTCCCACGCATTAACATCATACAAAGTTTAGATTATTATGGTAGATGTCCCATTAGACGGTTAAACTTAAATATTTGAATTCTGTAATAAATGAAGAATAAATTTCTATTATCAATAATAAATGAGGTTTAAAAAAGCATTATATTTTAATTGATATGTTTCTGAAAAATAAATATCTTAAAAATGTATAATTAGTTATTAGTCCTACAGGACCTTAATATTAGACTTAAAATCCATCGAACTTGTTTATGTTTACATGCTAACACAGTGACTGGATGGTAAAAATCAGTTGTGTGCTAACACGGCGACTGGTTGGTAAGAATCAGTTGTGTGCTAACACAGTGACTGGTTGATGAGAAACAGTTGAGTGCAAACACAGTGACTGGTTGGTAAGAATTAGTTGTGTGCTAACACGGCGACTGGTTGGTAAGAATCTGTTGTGTTCTAACACAGTGACTGGTTGGTAAGAATCAGTTGTGTGCTAACACAGTGACTGGTTGATAAGAACCAGTTGTGTGCTAACACAGTGGCTGGTTGGTAAGAATCAGTTGTGTGCTAACACAGTGACTGGTTGGTAAGAATCAGTTGTGTGCTAACACAGTGACTGGTTGATAAGAACCAGTTGTGGGCTAACACAGTGGCTGGTTGGTAAGAATCAGTTGTGTGCTAACACAGTGACTGGTTGGTAAGAATCAGTTGTGTGCTAACACAGTGACTGGTTGGTAAGAATTAGTTGTATGCTAACACAGTGACTGGTTGGTAAGAACCAGTTGTATGCTAACACAGTGACTGGTTGGTAAGAATTAGTTGTGTGCTAACACGGCGACTGGTTGGTGAGAAACAGTTGAGTGCAAACACAGTGACTGGTTGGTAAGAATTAGTTGTGTGCTAACACGGCGACTGGTTGGTAAGAACCAGTTGTTTGCTAACACAGTGACTGGTTGGTAAGAACCAGTTGTGTGCTAAAACAGTGACTGGTTGGTAAGAATCAATTGTGTGCTAACACAGTGACTGGTTGGTAAGAATTAGTTGTATGCTAACACAGTGACTGGTTGGTAAGAACCAGTTGTATGCTAACACAGTGACTGGTTGGTAAGAATTAGTTGTGTGCTAACACGGCGACTGGTTGGTGAGAAACAGTTGAGTGCAAACACAGTGACTGGTTGGTAAGAATTAGTTGTGTGCTAACACGGCGACTGGTTGGTAAGAACCAGTTGTTTGCTAACACAGTGACTGGTTGGTAAGAACCAGTTGTGTGCTAAAACAGTGACTGGTTGGTAAGAATCAGTTGTGTGCTAACACAGTGACTAGTTGGTAAGAATCAGTTGTGTGCTAACACAGTGACTGGTTGGTAAGAATCAGTTGTGTGCTAACACAGTGACTGGTTGGTAAGATTCAGTTGTGTGCTAACACAGTGACTGGTTGGTAAGAATCAGTTGTGTGCTAACACAGTGACTGGTTGGTAAGAACCAGTTGTATGCTAACACAGTGACTGGTTGGTAAGAATTAGTTGTGTGCTAACACGGCGACTGGTTGGTGAGAAACAGTTGAGTGCAAACACAGTGACTGGTTGGTAAGAATTAGTTGTGTGCTAACACGGCGACTGGTTGGTAAGAACCAGTTGTTTGCTAACACAGTGACTGGTTGGTAAGAACCAGTTGTGTGCTAAAACAGTGACTGGTTGGTAAGAATCAATTGTGTGCTAACACAGTGACTGGTTGGTAAGAATTAGTTGTATGCTAACACAGTGACTGGTTGGTAAGAACCAGTTGTATGCTAACACAGTGACTGGTTGGTAAGAATTAGTTGTGTGCTAACACGGCGACTGGTTGGTGAGAAACAGTTGAGTGCAAACACAGTGACTGGTTGGTAAGAATTAGTTGTGTGCTAACACGGCGACTGGTTGGTAAGAACCAGTTGTTTGCTAACACAGTGACTGGTTGGTAAGAACCAGTTGTGTGCTAAAACAGTGACTGGTTGGTAAGAATCAGTTGTGTGCTAACACAGTGACTGGTTGGTGAGAATCAGTTGTGTGCTAACACAGTGACTGGTTGGTAAGAATCAGTTGTGTGCTAACACAGTGACTGGTTGGTGAGAAACAGTTGAGTGCAAACACAGTGACTGGTTGGTAAGATTCAGTTGTGTGCTAACACAGTGACTGGTTGGTAAGATTCAGTTGTGTGCTAACACAGTGACTGGTTGGTAAGAATCAGTTGTGTGCTAACACAGTGACTGGTTGGTGAGAAACAGTTGAGTGCAAACACAGTGACTGGTTGGTAAGATTCAGTTGTGTGCTAACACAGTGACTGGTTGGTAAGAACCAGTTGTATGCTAACACAGTGACTGGTTGGTGAGAATCAGTTGTGTGCTAACACAGTGACTGGTTGGTAAGATTCAGTTGTGTGCTAACACAGTGACTGGTTGGTAAGATTCAGTTGTGTGCTAACACAGTGACTGGTTGGTAAGAATCAGTTGTGTGCTAACACAGTGACTGGTTGGTAAGAATCAGTTGTGTGCTAACACAGTGACTGGTTGGTAAGAATCAGTTGTGTGCTAACACAGTGACTGGTTGGTAAGAATCAGTTGTGTGCTAACACAGTGACTGGTTGGTAAGAATCAGTTGTGTGCTAACACAGTGACTGGTTGGTAAGAATCAGTTGTGTGCTAACACAGTGACTGGTTGGTAAGAATCAGTTGTGTGCTAACACAGTGACTGGTTGGTAAAAATCAGTTGTGTTCTAACACAGTGACTGGTTGGTAAAAATCAGTTGTGTGCTAACACAGTGACTGGTTGGTAAGAATCAGTTGTGTGCTAACACAGTGACTGGTTGGTAAGAACCAGTTGTGTGCTAACACAGTGACTGGTTGGTAAGAACCAGTTGTGTGCTAACACATTGACTGGTTGGTAAAAACCAGTTGTGTGCTAACACAGTGACTGGTTGCATACGAAAATTTGTGCTTACAACTGGTTTTTAATCCATGTCGAAAACGTGCACAGAATGGTCGTTTTGTGCACGTTTTCGACACGGCTTATCAGCTACCTCAAGTGCCAAATCCATGAAATAAACAACCAATGTCAATAAAGTAGCCTAGGTGTTAAAAATGGATTAAGTACTGGCAAACCAACTTCTGCATAGATATGTTTCTAAACGCTTGCTTTTTAGCTGATTTAGTCATCATTTTTGAACTCAGAAGCCCGCAAAACCTGATATTACATGTGAGAACGAAACAAATCCGTCGAGATTTCACGTTTTCCCGTAAAAGGGATGCTGGCTGTTCCCTCTCTGGACTCCCTCCCCGCATATACTAGTACTGGTACTACCATGGATTAGTACCTTCCATGGTACTACCAACTCTAACCATGTCCCCATTTTGTGACGCATGTCAACTATATATGGGCATCAATACTCATTTCGCCCAATATTTCACTTTTATAACATTTTATAACATATCACTTAATTTCCGACCGGAAACACGACCATGTTTTTATCCCTTTTTTTTCTCCCTCGCTTATTAAAAACACTGACCGCTTGTTCAAACACTGAACACTGGCACATGAGTTGTCGAAATGGTTGTTTTAGTGCTAAAGTTTGAGGATTCAATGAGTATTAACCATTATTTAATTTCGAACGACACTTCCAAACCATCATACTTTGTTTCGTTTGCGAACGTACAGCGGGACTGTGTTCCGTTTGAATCCAGGGCTGCTATATCGTTTCAACAACATGATTATCGAGACAATTACGTGATACAGGCAATGCTAACTCCTTAGGGCAGAGAGCAGATACACCAGGAACATATTGATGCCACGGCCATGTATTTCAAATGCGAGCATGCAGACGGGCGATATTTCTGGGTTTGCGCGCTCGAAAAAATAAGCGAAAATTATTCAACAGGCGGTTGCAAAAGCGATTAAAAATGATAATCGAAAAGCAGAAGCGAGCAGGAGGTTGGGTGAAATTAGTGCTGTACATTCAGGTCCTTTGTAAAAATACGATCGGCCAAGATCTATATCATTCTGAGGCACGCTAGAGACAGACAAAATGCAGTTTTAAATATTGACACCGTTCGTATTTTTTAAATGAGTCAAAAAATAAATAAATTGTATGCTGCTTAAGCGATGATGGATCGAAACAGACTCGTTTTGCAAATTTTAACGGCTACGTTCTGCTGAAGATATAAGACTTCACTTTCGGAGTTATTACCGAAGATAATGTACAACAGCAAAAAACAACAACATTTGGTTATGTGAAATAGAGTAGCATTCATGTAGGTTCAATCAGTATTGTTGTATCGTCTATTTCGTCAACCGAACGTTACTACCCGTACCTGCTCGTCGATTATTATTGCAAATGTCATTTTTTTCCAGAATCAATTGGGTATAAGTACGTTATTTTAGAATGATTTTCATTTGGTTTCACCAAAGACAATTGTCTTTGGTTTCACGTGATAGTTAATCTGATTTATCATATAGCATTACAAACAGGAAGTCCTCGGCATGGGTCAGAGTACTAGTATACCCCAGACCACTCGTTTTGATGAATGGTCTGGGTGTGGCTTGTGGGTAAGAATAGAAAATGAATTTCGGTGAGGTTGTGATTATTTGGATATTTGAGAACAAATTTTTACGATTGAAATGAAATTATCACGTCTAGGGGTGAATTGTTAATAGGTGAAGTGATGTTAAAAACATAAGTAGTTCATCTTCTTGCGTACACCGCAACAACAAAGGTTTATTTTCTAACACAGATCTCCAGTCAAGAGGGTGGCGTTTGGACGTAACCCTGGAGTTAAACCATAGACAATATAGTAGGAAGGACAAGCAACTCCAGTGATTCTATTGTAGCAGGGTAGGCTGGAAAAAAGTTAAGCTGATTTAAACTAACCGTTAGCATAAACTAAATATTTATTTCCATTTCTCGTTAAGGTAGAGATGCCTGACAGGTATTTTAATTAGTTAATTAGGCAACCAAGATGACCTCCCTTGTCCACAAAACTATATACAACCAAAACAAAGTCAGCTTGAACATTCAGTTGTGAGACATGACAAAATAAACGGTGCCAGTGATAGATTTCGCGAATGAAAGAACAAAATAAACTCAATCAAAGGCGCCGACCACGCGCGTTCGAAATATATAGAACTGACGAGAAATTTCGCCTGCATCTTTCACTCGCGCAAACGCACACACATGCTATTTCCGTATATTGAATACGTTGGTAACGGAAGGGACAAGTTTAAATCATCTTTGTATTAACACAACTTGAAAGCAACAGTCTCACACTGAATATATGTTTATAAATTATCAAACTAAACAATCAATGAAGCGGACTGCGTAATTTCGTTGATGAGAGTCGCCTACGGTATTCCATCGGTATTCTAAATGGCCGTTGCTGATCACGAGTTCCCGTGTGTAGATGATTTGCTCGATGTTTTTTTTTCGGATTTTGATGACGGTGGAAATGATAATGAAGAAGATCCAAACGCAGTATACACAGCAATTCATGTTAACAACTCTGTGTGTGTGATTCAGAGCCCGGGCATCAACATCGAAAATAGCGAAGATTTGCGTTTTCTTGATCGTCACGTAAAAGAAACCCTTTGAAACGCTAACAAAAAACCGAAAATAGTGAAAATAAAATAATAAAGACAATCGTGCCTCATTTATTCACAAGTATTCGAGTTATTTTGTTGAAATTATTAATAAAAACAGGGTATAACGTAGGTAGACGTGCATTCAGGCTGAAAGACTGGACGTGTAGTCAAGATGGCGACAGACGTGAAAACGGAATGAAAGTCTATTAAAAAAATGCGAGACAGACAACAACAAAAAACAAGTGTAGTCAGTGAAAATAACAAAATTTGACGATTCATGCATCATGAAAACAATAATATTCGTGTATTTTGTCGAATACGGGGTACAAACTTACACATGCATTCCGTTTGAAAAAGTGTGAATAAGTAGTCAAGATGACGACAGACATGAAAACGGACGGATTGAAAGTTAATTTCAAAATAAGTGCAAGACAGAGAACAACAAAAACCGAGCACAGTCGGTGGAAAATAACATAATAAGAAGATTCATGCATCATGAAAACTAAAATATTCGAGTATTTTGTCGAAAACGGGGTACAACCTTAGACATGATTTCCGGTTGAAAGAGTGTGAGCTATTGTCAAGATGGTGACACTGACAGACGAGAGAACATACGGATTCAAAGTCTGTTTGAAAAAAAAATGCGTGGCAGAGAAAAATAAAAAACGAGCATAGTCGGTAAACAATAACATAATAAGATTCATGCACCATGAAAACAAAAATATTCAAATATTTTGTCGAAAACGGGGTACAGACTGAATATAACATGTACGGAAACATTACTGCCGTCTGAAACTAACTTTTAATTTTATTCAATTAATTAGTGACATCGCATGGAAGTAAATATGACGTCATTGTTTACTTGCTCATCATAATATTCCAGCCCTGCTTACGTTGGGCATACGGCGTTTGACATTGGTGTTACTATATTAATATACTGTCTATGGTTAAACAGGGCCCAAATTGACAGGGAGTAAAACACGGAAGTGGAAGAGCTGTCCATGCATTGACCAATCACACAAGAGCTCACAAACACCAAGGAAATATTTGTTGTTGTACTTAACAAAGGGGTTTGGCACTAAAAACAATGGAACGTTTATAGGCTTAACGTTGGATTTAGATCGTGTTATAATCCAAATCCCCTACTAAGACTTGTAAGCACCAATTTTCATATGTGGTAAGAATCAGTTGTGTGCTAACACAGTGACTGGTTGGTAAGAATCAGTTGTTCATACCAATAGATAAAAGACTGGCATTGTTTGCTCCAGTTGTTATTAAATATGTTTGTATGTGTCCCTAATAAACCAATTTATGTCGAATGTTGGCACAGAAGATTCACATACAGGTCGGCAGAAAAAAAATAGTGTGATGGCTTATAGGATCCTATCAAATTAGTCGAATAATAATTCCTTAGATCCTAAAGTAATATTATTTTACATACACAAGGGTGGTATTATTAGCATATTTTCAGTTTACACTTACCATCAATTGCCCGTGTTTTTGCGATGTGGGTACCATTGAAATAAAACTCTTTTCAAGTTGTGATATTAAGTTTTTATTTAGTTGATCATCTTGCATTAAATCATTAATACTTTCACTATATTGTACCTATAAAGAGAAAGATTTTGATGATAATAATCCAGCAAATGATTGTATGATGACATATCGTCTCACTGACACACTTTAAACACATACTGCAAGCAATGATTGTATGATGACATATCGTCTCACTGACACACTTTAAACACATACTGCAAGCAATGATTGTATGATGACATATCGTCTCACTGACACACTTTAAACACATACTGCAAGCAATGATTGTATGATGACATATCGTCTCACTGACACACTTTAAACACATACTGCAAGCAATGATTGTATGATGACATATCGTCTCACTGACACACTTTAAACACATACTGCAAGCAATGATTGTATGACGACATATCGTCTCACTGACACACTTTAAACACATACTGCAAGCAATGATTGTATGATGACATATCGTCTCACTGACACACTTTAAACACATACTGCAAGCAATGATTGTATGATGACATATCGTCTCACTGACACACTTTAAACACATACTGCAAGCAATGATTGTATGATGACATATCGTCTCACTGACACACTTTAAACACATACTGCAAGCAATGATTGTATGATGACATATCGTCTCACTGACACACTTTAAACACATACTGCAAGCAATGATTGTATGATGACATATCGTCTCACTGACACACTTTAAACACATACTGCAAGCAATGATTGTATGATGACATATCGTCTCACTGACACACTTTAAACACATACTGCAAGCAATGATTGTATGATGACATATCGTCTCACTGACACACTTTAAACACATACTGCAAGCAATGATTGTATGATGACATATCGTCTCACTGACACACTTTAAACACATACTGCAAGCAATAGAGCAACCTATTGTTTCAAACTCTGATTCATAATGGCTAACTCATAACAGTGTTTAATATTGAGCAACACCATGACATGACTTATTTACTAAATACACAAGTTTTGAGTTTCTGAGCGTGTTTCAGGTTACTGAATATGCTCTTTACAAAAAGTGGGGAATGATTGATGATAATAACACATGCAAAGAATGGGTCGAATTGACTAGGGTTCACTTCCAATCAACAGAAATACACAGTTTCAGGCAATTTTATTACTATACCAACTTCAGTTTTGTACAACAAATTTAAATTAAATTATGTTACATGTTTTTCATTCATACACGTAAAATGCATAAAGACAAAATATCATTTATTCCCCATGGTATTCATACATGTAAAATATTCCTGGGATACAACATACAAGCAGGTATCATCAACTTGCTGAAAACTGGTGCAGATGACAAGTTATAAAATCATCCCCCACTTTTTGTAAAGAGCATATTCAGTAACCTGAAACACGCTCAGAAACTCAAAACTTGTGTATTTAGTAAATAAGTCATGTCATGGTGTTGCTCAATATTAAACACTGTTATGAGTTAGCCATTATGAATCAGAGTTTGAAACAAATGCAAGTTAGTAAGTTTAACATGATGTACAATGTAATTGTAAACTTTGATCATAATCAGTCAAGGCATGTCTGAGATATGGCTCTAGAACAGACAATCAGTCAAGGCATGTCTGAGATATGGCTCTAGAACAGACAATCAGTCAAGGCATGTCTGAGATATGGCTCTAGAACAGACAATCAGTCAAGGCATGTCTGAGATATGGCTCTAGAACAGACAATCAGTCAAGGCATGTCTGAGATATGGCTCTAGAACAGACAATCAGTCAAGGCATGTCTGAGATATGGCTCTAGAACAGACAATCAGTCAAGGCATGTCTGAGATATGGCCTTAGAACAGACAATCAGTCAAGGCATGTCTGAGATATGGCTCTAGAACAGACAATCAGTCAAGGCATGTCTGAGATATGGCTCTAGAACAGCATTTGTTAACACAAAATTTCTTTCATTCAGCCATTTTGAATTGGATATGAAAGACATTAAAATCTAATTACGTTTGTACTAAGTTTGAAGAAAAGCTGTGAAATTATGACCAAGATGTGGTTCAGGAATGCTAGAAAAGCAGGACTTAGGTGGGATATATTCTGACCAAAAAGAAAAAGAAAATGTAATTACATAAAAAAATTAATTAATATTCATGTTCTTCAAATAATACTTCATATACTGTATTAATCTCAATGTCCTTTATAGAATAATGTGACATGAATTGTATAAAAGTTCCTAAATAAATTTGCAGTAAAATATATATAAGCAAAAAAAAATACGAACCTGAAAATACACTTGTCACTTTTTTGTTTTATAATCATAATGAAAACAAAATATGACCTTTATTTAATGACAGATCTCAGAGAGCATAGTACTAACAACTGGTACTCATTATCAGCAATATAAACTACTCCATTATTTTCTGGGTCAAAAAATGTTTCATTTCAGCAAAATTTTACTGCACATCTTGAAAATTGCACTTGCTTACCCCAAATTGAACTTTGTAATAAGATTACCAAATTTGAAGATGATCAGATAAAATGTTTCACAACTGAGTCAGCAATAACGACAACAAAGACAGACATTTCCCTGCTCATATAACTTTACCTTCGTCTAAGATGATACAGATAAAAATGATCACCATACTTACTAGATAAGGATGATTCTCATCTTGCCAAAAACTCAGGATGTGCTTTATACAATGTAATAAACACATTCTTTCAGAAAAATAGTATTCCATAATCTAAAATTAAACAATAATATCATTTATTACTGAGAGTGAAGATACAAAGTGTATATTTCCATCATGTGACGTAATACAAATGTAGTAACAACGTGCATATCTGTATATATCAGTCAGAAGTGAAGTGAATATTTACCTTGATAATCAAAGCCTGTGAATTCCGTTCTTCACCTATGATAACCTATGATTACAAGATAATGTATAATCAATTTCCCACATCATATACAGTAATCACATTTATGTATTACCATTACATAGGTTTATTGAAACACTTAAAATTCCTCAGAAGGAATGAAAATGGTTACACTAACTGCTAAAACACAGATATAAAACATACAAATTTTACAAGAATGACTGTCTAAAGCACAACAATGGTTTAAAAAATAAATCAACAGACTACAATTGCAAAAAAAACTATTAATAAATGTTGGTAATAATATTGGGAAAAAAATCGCTCACATTAGCCACTCGTAGTACCAGTACAAACATACATAGAAAAACTTATAATATCAAAATTGTTCAGACAAGGTGTAAATATATAGACAGAGTGAAAGCAAGACCTTAGTTACGATAGTAACCATAAGTACATATTATATAGAACATTACCTGCAACTGTTTACGAGTGCCTTTGAAAGCAAACATCAAATAACTTAGTAATAACTGGTGACTTTGCCATTCATCAAGACCCTATCAATAACAAACATGTGTATAAAACAATATAATAACACTGGAACACTGATAGATAAACTGAACTTGGAATTTGCATAATTTTAAACAGGATATAATAATAATACCAGCATGAACAAGCCAAATGTTGTGATTTGTTCTTTTGGACATAAATGGTTATCAGTCAGGTAAATATGCTATTTGTCATGTTAGCCTCAGTATACCAAAGTATATACAGTATAACAGACACAATGTCAGGAAATGAACATTAAATCTAAGTTGAGGTCATGTATATAGTAGGCCATACATACAAAACTTAATATTTGTGTTACACACTTACCAGAAATGTGCTGAGTTTTAATATAAACTCCTTTGATGCCTTCCCAATGGTATTGTCATTTTTAAGTCTGTTTGCAGAATCATTGCTAAATAAAATAAAAATTGTCAGTCTACATATAGCCAAAAAATGTAATGTTCATAAAAAGCTTTATTTTAATTCATTTATTTAAAACATTCAAAATTGAATACACAGAGACACTCTGTAACATGCATGTATGTGTATAGAATGTATGTTTTGAAATCGTGGACACAAAGAAACAATTTTGTAAATAAAATGTGGTCATTGGTGAAGCAAGTGTCAAGAAAATCACTGAATCTTGTCAAAATGACTATCAGCAGGGATCTCAAGTTAGTATATTTCTGAGCACTGTTTCGTCATTCAGACCAGTTAAATAAGTGGCTACTGTTTTCCTTCTTCTGAATGCATTGGACCAATATTTTTATATTGACTAATCATTAATGCATTTGACGATTCATTAGTCTGTGACAAATAAAAACCCAGACCAGTTCAGTTCAATACTCTCGTGACTCATCAGTGCAACTTGAGCACACAATCCAAGTTCACTCAATTTGCTTTAATCAGATTCATTATTTCCTTACCTTGGTTTTTTGTAATAATCAAGCATTTCCAATAACCTCTTCTGATTCAGTTTCAAAGCATTGCATATTTCTTCCTAATAAAAAGACAAGGTGAAAAAAAATGCTTATAAATTTCTGAATAAAGAATTTCCCCAATATTTTGAACAGAACAGAATTTATCTTTTTTACAAATCACACCCTCTAATGACGAACACTTCAATGTTGTAAATGGGTGACTCAAAAGGCTTCAAAGCGTTAATATTATTTTGATATGTTGATGTCCAATCAATGAAGATTACATTTTTGAGAGTTTTTTTATGATATCTAGATGACGAACAACCACACAAATAAACAGTTTTATATCAGAACAAGGATGCTGTCAGGGAGTATATCAGAATGGTGTATTACTCTGTACATACTACATGCACATGCTAGGTTAATCATTTTTAACAATGACACAGTGAAAATACTGGAAATTTGTCAAATGCATCTTGTCATTTACATAAGTACAAAACCTTTCATGAAGTGCTGAACACTCTTGGGGAAAACAAGATTTTCAACATGGCTGACAATAATAACTATGCATCTTTTTAAAAACAGTAAAATGTACAAGTTGATGACCCATAACAAAATAATGGTCACTATAAACAGGTTTGAGTGTATTTAATAAAATTATAGTGCTTCCCCTCCTCCCTTCATGTTAGACACTTACCTGACTCCTAAGGGCAGATTTACCATTTATAATCTGCAGCAACTCATGGTTAGAACTGAAAGATATGGTTAAATTATTACTACATCTTTTTATTGCACATGTTTATTACTTTACTCAATACCACTGACTTTTAAATGTTTGTAAATTAGAGAATAAGTTGGTTGATGAACAGATTGTAGTGCAGTGTAATGTAGTATAGCGTAGTGTAGTGCAGTTTAGTGTAGTATAGTGCAGTGTAGTGTAGTATAGCATAGCGTTGCGTAGTGTAGTGTAGTGTAGTGTAGTGTAGTGTAGTGTAGTGTAGTGTAGTGTAGTGTAGTGTAGTGTAGTGTAGTGTAGTGTAGTGTAGTGTAGTGTAGTGTAGTGTAGTGCAGTGCAGTGCAGTGTAGTGTACTTATTTGAGCTCAGTTTTCTGAAAGTGTTCATAAAAGCAGTGGGGGTAGTGCCTTAACCTCACAGTTCCGGGTACCCGTATTTGTCGAAGTCTACCCCAGGTATACAGTTCCTGTGGTTACCCACTCAGTACAGTATACCGGGGGTATGTCACTCTAAGTACGTCTGACCTCCATGGTCTGACAGGGGATGCTTCCTATGGGTTCTTTCGTCGAAGCAGATCGATCGAATTGTTTAGAAAAATGAAAGGTTAAATAAAAGCGCACTTCACACCTAAAAAACGTATAGCTGCATATCTCGATCCTTTCATAACCGCAACTAAACAATACAAAGTTTTATCAACAAAATCCATGCCTTACCGACTTGAAGTCGCCATTTTTTCTTTACCGCTTTTCTTGGCTTTGCCTTATGGTGGCGCTGTGTGCTGACGTCAACTCTACCACAGTTCTTTGCGATGTCTCTGAAACAGAATATATGCTGGCCGTTCAGCTTTTTTGAGCAAGATATCTGAATTAGAGGGAAACGTATCACATATTCATGTTTATTAAACAGCATAATCTAATTCAATACAACAAACTTTCAGTAAATCCATCGAGTGAGCGTGTGAGTTGCATTGTGGGTACAGTGGAAAGTGCGCTTGCGCAGTGCGGGGTTTTCAAATTTTGTTTGTGGTATTATTTGCACGACATTTTGTGAGTGCATTAATCCCTTGTAGACGTTTTTATGAACACTGTAAGAATGGAGGAATGTAACGAAGAGTGGGAGTTAAGCAAAGAGAACGTTCAACCCATTCGACAAGGTCGAAAATTGACCAATATTACAACGGCATTACAACCAAGCGGAGTCGGTGAGAATCATCAACAAAGTAATGTCCTTATTCAGCAACGGTTACAGTAAGTAGATAATCAGTTTTTAAGTCTTTCATCTCGCGTTGTAAAACTGCAATTTTCAACGACAAAACAGTGTCAACAATGCGTGGTAATGGCCTATTCCCAACTTCTATATTGAATAAGTTTTTTTGACTCCCGTGTGCGAAGCACAAAAAGAGTCTGCAGTTAGTGTGTCTGTCTGTGTGTGTCTGTTCCATCGATATCTCAAGAACCAATGTTCAGATTTCAATGAAACTTGGTATATAGCTTGTCTGGGGCAATGCGCAGATTTGATTAGTTTTTGGTTGACACCCATGCATATTAATGAGCTCTTCTGCATAATAATGTGTGAATTTTAAGCTATTTCAGTTATATCTCAAGAAGCATTAAAACGATTTTTATATAACTTAGTAAGAATGGGACTACCGTTAAAATCCTATTATAAACCACGGTTTATATTACAATGTATCAAATAAAAAATTGGGATCAACAGCTCAAGTTCGGGGTGCGGTTTATATTAGGGACATATTGCAATCACTTACCCCAGACCATTCGTCCCGGTGTTATCGCTATCGCCACACGAGACTCCAGCTTGTCTCCTATACAATTTTCCTTCCGCCCACTTAATTTTAATATTCATATGACCTTTGCACTGACATCGATAGCCAATCGCATTCGACCGCGGACGTCACTCTAAATAAACAACTGAATAAATTAATATACCATATTTGGAAGATAGCGGGTAAATTCAACGTTGTTGGTGTGTTCCTTCGGGTTCCGAAGTCGCACGAAACGAGTTCATGTTCCGTTATCTTTCGCAAGTAAAATAGGTCGATATGTATTAAACATGGCATTTGTTTTCTTGTTTTAACCCCCTTATTACGCAAGCTTCCGTCGAAGTGGTGTTTTTTTCGACAATTTGTGGCATGTTGCAAAACGAACGAAACATTGCGGCATTCTTAGCGGTGGTAAGGGATCGACTATGTCGTCACATTTATGTCTCGTTTGAAAGAGAATAAACAACCGCTCAGAAAAATATGTTGCTAATATTTAAGTGCGGTGCCTTGAAATCGCCTGCCCGACGTCCAAATTTCAAAAGGATGTTCGATTTGCAATGACGACCGTTCATATGTACTAGGCGACGTTACTAATTATTACTAGGGTCGGTGTTTGCATTAAGAATTATAGAACAAAAGATCAGCAAAGTGGTGCTTTTGTCGGCGATTTTGTCAAAGGGAATATTGATAAAATGTTGCAAAACAGAATCGCGAGTTGGGTGAAAAATTGCGCCGGCGGCATTCTCAGCGATGGCGACACCCGAGAAACACCGTGTCACGGTGCATTCGTGCATCAGTACACCGAAGAAATACATACATATTGTTGCGGACGACTATTGTAGACTGTGTTCGTGTAGTCTTCCAGTTTGTGGACAGTTAAAGTCGTGTGTGAATTTATTCAAGCCAGGAAAAGCAGGAGGGATAACTTATGGAAATCGTCTTTCCAATTTGATCCAGTGCGACGTTGTGAAAGGAGCGACTCTGTCGTCTCATCTATGTCTAGTTTGTAAGAGAAAGATTGATAGCGCAGAAAAATCCGCCAATAATGTAAAACAGTTGCGTGAAATTGTCAGTCATTCTAATATCTCCCAACCTGTGAACGAAAGGGTTAAGCGTGCTGCCTTGAAATCGCCTGCCCGACCACGTTCAAGTTCAAAACGACGTTCCATAACTTTCTCACATTCAATTTGCAATGATGACCGCAGTTCAAATGTACTTAGCGACGTGACGGACATTAACAACCATGATGTTGAAAAGGAGTTTGATGAAAATATGCCATTTCCAATTAGAAATCATTTTGATTTGATTTATGGATGGCGAGCACCGACACTCCGATCCGATGAACTAATCAAAACTAAAATGGCGCGTGTCACGTGACTTTGTTTACTAAAGATAGCGTGGGCGTTTGATTGACACTCAACTCATTAGTATTCCACCAATCACAGCTACATCTACTTTCTGGATGTGCGCAGTCAAATTGTATAGGAGACAAGCTGGAGTCTCGTGTGGCGATAGCGATAACACCGGGACGAATGGTCTGGGGTAGCAATCACTAAATGGGTATGGTCATTTTTTCCCCACATCACTTGCACAAAACAAACAATACACCGTACAATCTTTTGAGTATAAGCGTAACTCCAATTTAGATGTCAGGGAAGAGTGATAAGCGTCACGTCACAAAAAAACTGTTCACATGAAAAAAAAAATACTCGGTATATTTAATGTAATATGCATTTTTTTTTATTTTCTTCGTAACGGAAAGTATATTCTGACAGGAGTTTCAAATAAAAACAAACATTAATGCATTGCTTAGTAGAAAATGATCATGGTACGGCACTAAAAAAAGGTACGGTACCATGGGTACGGTAACGCAATCCGGCCATGCTTCTGCTCACAAGTCAATAACTTATTTGTTTTCGAACTGTTGAAAATGTTGATTATTACTCAGTAGTGATTATAACAATGCACGAAAAATAAATTCGTTGAATTGTTATCAAATGCAAGTAAAATTCAACTTAGTTTCACCGTAAGCGAATTATTTCGGTCACATGTAAACGATCGATGCGACATCCGCCATGTAGTTTGAATGCACACGAGACATTACTTGACCGGGTAGGTCAAGTCGCTAATTAACCAATTATCTTGTTCAAATTATCTTAGTTCATTTAATTATGTTAATAACAGGTCACCGACTTCATGGTGAACGAAACCCGGAAGCGATTTACCGATAATGTAGTGCGATCTTTTGGCTTTGATTTCCATGGAAAAACAACATGACTTGTTTTTAAATCAAGAAACTAGTTGTTTTCGAAAGATAAACTGAGCATTGAAAAAGAATTTAACAGTTTTTCGGTGAAAACAGCTCATTGTCGAAAACTTGCGACACACTGACGTATTCATAATGAGTATTGACAAAAGTTGTCACAAGACAAAAGCAGTTTCACTGCATGTTTGACATCCTAACACTACTGAACAATAAATAGGTGTGAATATTTTTAGGCACGTTGTCGAAACAAATGAATAGGATTAGGAACAATGTACCAGCTCGTTGAAACAAAGTCGGTCACGGTCTTGTTGAATTGGGGTGCGGTTAGTAATAGGTACTTTTCATGTTTTCAATTTTTGTTGAGAACTCTTTAACACTGAAGCCGAAAACAGGGATGCAGTTACTATTAGGTATGCGGTTTATAATAGGATTTTAACGGTAATGATTGGCTGCTGCAATTCATTGTTGTATTTTACATTTTAATTAAAATTTAGCAGTCAAATGCCCGCAGATGCACCCAGTGGTGATTTCTCTTGCTGTCATGTTAGTTTTCGCAAACACGCTAAAAAGACTTAAAACAATTATTTCTTTTTGTAAAACAAAGAAGAAGTCCCGACTTTTTCAGTCTTTTTCTACAGTACAACTGACTCAATTGTTTCAATACAAGTGTATAATTTATTGTGATGTGTCGTCCCTCATTTACGAGTTTGTAATTTGGTCAGATTTGACCAGAAATGATTGTATGAGTGGGTAATATGCATCGTCAATTAATAAACAAGTAGAAAATTTCATTGGAATGATGAGAGCAATGGCAGCTAGCTTGTGCATATTTGGAAACACTTCTTTATAACTTTTTATAATCATTTCTTATTAAAAACACTGACCGCTCGCCCAAACACTGGTCACCGGCACAGGAGTAGTCAAATGTTTGGGGATATACAACGAATGTTAACTACCGGGTATTATAAATTCTGAACGGCTCTTCAAATCTATACCACTCTGTATCGTTCGCGAACAACTTCATCTGTATCCAATACTATAGCCGATACAATATTGTAAACAAATGCCATGATATCTGTCATATCGCTATTGTATACACTACCTTTTTTTATTCTGGTTTGCACAAATGTCGAATAGCCGTCAAAAATTCAAATATATTTAGTTTTTAACTATCTATAATTATATGCACGCAATTTGGCCCTTTGACTTAGATTTGATTGGTATTGAATATTTTATTTTAAACAATATTCTGACATTACTTACTGCCCCAAAAATGTTTCAACACAATTGCGGTATGACTGTCCGATTTACAAGTACATCGGGTAATATATTAATAACCATTCTCACCAATCGTTAGCTTAGGAGAGAGTAGGAAATCAAACAGCCGCAGGTCGCCTGCCTTTTATGCATAGATGTCATGACGCCGTCTGACCGCGGTCGGGTACGAAAGGCTCGCACAGCAATTCACGTATATTGTCAAGACAATGAATGAACAGAAAGGACTGGGAAATTAAAAAGATTATATTGCCACAAAGTTAAATAAATCTGGCTGCATCAAATGCTTGGAAACTAGTTATAATATTTTGCAAAAGACTGACTGATCAACGATATCATTTTGGGAAGCAATTGAACTTTAAGTACTTCATTGCGTAACTTACTGCACGGCGATGCTGACATCAAGTGTGTGTTGACCAAAGTTTGACCCCCAAGTCACGCACTGAACAGGCGCGTTACCTTAGCAATCTTTTTCTTTCATGCTCCGCGCGTCGATCTTGTAAAATTGTTATTAGTTCTGACGGTGCTGTACGCAAACTTGTATATTTTGAGGTCGTTTACTTAGGGAACTGATCATTACCACCAAGCCGGTTTCCTGAGAGTTTCCTGCGGCATGCGTTTCTTTACCGTACCAGCCGCTGCTTTACCGTACCGGCCTGTTCTTCACTGTTCAGGTCGGTTCTTTACCATACCCGAAGGTCATTAGCTGTACCGGCAAGGCCGTTACCGTACTGGCAGGAGGCAATTCACACTTCTGACAAGTTAATTTATGCATTGATTTTCCGGTTTACCGGTAAAATGCCGACCTGTTTAAATTTCTGTTTTATGCACAGGATCGCCAGAGAAAGCAAAACTGTAGAATTAATTTGAGTAGAATTTGTTTAGTTTGTAGTTATAGTCTGTTTATAAATCATTTTGTTCATGTTTGCTATGCGGTAGCTTTCGAGGTCAAATACACCACCAGGGCAATTTGTTGCGTCTTTTTATTTGTCAGAGATTAAACTTTACCATTACTAGTATTATTGCATAATATTTACATTCAAGTTGCGCGTGATAATGCTACACATGATTTTTGTGAGACCATGGAGCTCCCAGTACATCCATGTAAACTGTTGGATATGACTACAGACGGAACTGCGTCTTTATTTTATATATTTTTATTTTTTTTAAATTGGGATCAGTGCTCCCAAATCAACTGAGCCGACAAAGTGGATTACAAAAATAACAGTTCCATGAAAGTGGCTATATTTGTGTATGATGAATCCTGAGTCAGTAGTTTTGGCATGTAACCTAATGGTTTTGGTTATTGTTACAAATGCACAATGCAGACGTAATTTTGTTTTCATTTGTTCCCTTTATCTGGCGCCAGTGCACGTGTGCTTGGATGTTTTTTTATTCAGTGAATGGGCTAAATATTTGACGACGTTGCCAACGTATTCAACATACAAAAATAGCATGTGTGTGCGTTTGCGTGAATGATAGATGCAGACGAGATTTATTAAACGCGTTTTATTAGTTTATTTCCAACCCGAGTGGTCGGCGCCTTTGATTGCGTTTAGTTTGTTCTTTCATTCGCAAAATCTATCGCTGGCACCGTTTATTTTGTTATGTCTCACAACTGAATGTCCAAGCTGACTTTGTATTGGCTGTAATTATATTTTTTTTTGTAAAACAAAAAAGTCCCGACCTTTCCAGTCTAAATCGTATTCTACCCCAGACCAAACAGCCCTTTTCAGGGCCAATCACATGTTCCAAAAAGAGATATACCGGCACACATGCACACTCTGTTTTGTTATAATAAAGTTACATTGGGGATTGTTGGAGAGGGTGTGTAAATATGTTTGGTCAATTCCATAAGCAAAATCACAAAATGAGGTCGAAAAGCAATGGAAAAATGTTGACCTAGAGCAAGGTCAAATTCCGTTTTACGCACTTGAATTTTATCTGGACTACGTGCACGCGTTGCGCGTGTTATTGTCAACAAAGTATCAAAACAGATTTTCGAACGCCCAGGCCCGAATTTAAATACATGTGACCTCGGCCAAGCGAGTCACGCTGACACATTATGCATGTATCATCGAATTCATGCGACAGGTTGAGACGTTTTATTCAACGTCGTGGGTAAGCTACGATGTAGGACTGTCGTTTTATAGCATTACAGGCGATCATGAATATTTGAATAACACACATATATTGAAAAAAACACATGCGAAGAATTTCAGAAAGACTTTTTTATTTAATTTATTTATTTGTATTTCAACGGTTGTCCGACTTTCTTTCCACTGTGTGAGCTACTGACAAATATAAACAAATAATTAAACCATCGAGTCCTCTAGTCGACTAGAACGTAACACTGTTGTACAAGTCATAAAAAAAAATTCTTATTGTTTGCAAAATGCCCAATTAATTCATGCATGACTCACGGTTACCGGCAGGGCGCCGATCAGTTACCGGCGCTTTGTTTACCATGCATTCATTAATCGAAGGTGATAAATAGTCAGTATTGGTCCTATCAGTACGGTAATTGTCCAGTCGGTACAGTAAAGCACCGGCCGGAACGGTAACGCAACGGTCGGTACGGTAAACAGAGTCAAACTCACAGGAAACCGGCTGGGTGGTAATGATCAGTTCCCTTAGTGCGCTGCTTTTCTAATCAAATTTGTTTACAGTGTTGTACCGGCTCTAAAAATTTCAACATTGTAATATATCCCTTTCATAATGATAATTATGCAAAGTCAGTTATTTAATATTGGACACAGGTGAAGTTTCGTCCGCGAACAATACAATGTGGTATAGATTTGAAGAGTAGTTCTGAATTTAATAATAGTTAGTACCCGCTGTATCCCCAAACTGTATCACTCAAAACCACTATTTCGATCACTCCTGTGCCAGTGACCAGTGTTTGAGAGACCGGTCGGTGTTTTTAATGAGTCGGTGAGAGAAAAATTATGATAAAAATGTGGTCGTTTTCCGGTCGGAAAATAAGAGATAAGCGGTCGATTAAAAGTGGGAAGCTGGGCGAAATGATTACTTTAGTTCAAGTGATATTAACGTATTTTTAATTTTGTTTTTAACTCAAACAATATTTACTCACTGTTTACTATAGCTAGAGCGCTGTACGTGTCTTCATTTTCAGGTTAGTTCTTCTGCCGATTTCTCGCATCCAACAATGTGATTTTTTATTTTGGATTTCGAACACAACATTTCGCCATGTTTCAACTTTTAAGTAGTCAGTTAACAAGGTTTTTCATAGTAGCATTTCTATGGGATTGACGTACAAGCATGAATGGGTTCAATTATCAGTGTTCACTGATGACATCATTGAACTGGCCCTCTAGAGGCCAAATGACGCCAGGAAAAGCGGTCGTTTGTCGTCTGCTTATCAGCCCGTTTTATACCCGATATTTAGCGCTTTTCGCAGCACATACAAGTTGTTTTTATCGACAGAATTCATTCATAGATCTCAAATTTCATGTACAGAGTGTCAAAAGCCACACCTCTGCTCCCCTTTAAATCATCATAAATATCACTGGAAATAACTTGCCAATACATCAATCATTTCTTGCATAGTTCTCTCTGAACGGTAATTAGCATTGCCACCCTGGAAAGAGGGAAAATTACTCTTGGTATAAAATTCAACATATTCATCAGTATTTAAATTAATAAATTGAATAAACAACAATATAAGTAATCGCCCTTGAAAGGTGCTCAAAATATGAGCAACCAAGGTCCTGCACAAGATCAAGCAAAGACCCAAAATTCGTCGTATGTGCAATCTCGTGTTTACAAATGCAATGAAGTGCACCTATAAAGGCCTGTCTCTCTAAACTGATGTGACGTTCAACTGATGACACGATGCCATCATTAACTTCAGCCAATTTTGAATCTTTTTCTTTTTTTACTGCCATTCTATGCATATCTGTTTTCAAGTGTCCAATTATACTCTGTTTCTCCAACGCTGTACACAGCGTTTTCGTCCATACATCCGCCCTGTTCCTCTGTCTCACTTCGTGCAGGCCGCGCATAACATCTCTATTCAGGAAGATAAAATAAACACAAATAATTGTTTGACTGAATGAATTTATCCTGAAAATATCACCACAAATAATTGGCTATCCGCGAGGAATGCCCTTATAATCACTTTTGTCGTTTTGTGTGCGTGCGTGCGTGCGTGTGTGTGTGTAATTTCCAGTGTTTTCACGTATGATAATGTTTCTTCTGTGAATTTTTTCAAACTTGGCAGGTAGGTCACACCTTCACCCTGGTTATTAGGAAAAATCAGGAAAAAATGTTTGCCCTACTGTTGCCATAGCAATATCCAAAAAACTGATCTCCTCCTACAAATTTTGGATAAAACACTTCAGACATATCTCATTCTACTCAGCTTCAGTGTGGGCACAAAGTTACTATTTGAATTTTTGATATCTTTTTTCATTACCGAGAAATTTGATCCCAAAGTTGTGGTAACATTTCACCTGCGACGGCTTTTAACTCCTCTGTGATTTTTTTCGGCTCGGCCGATTTTGTTCATACAGGTAGGTCGTACCGTCACTAATTGGAAAAAAAATCCTGGCCCACCACTGCCATTGGAATATCCAAAAACTGATTTTTGAATACTTTCGCCCCAAATGTTTTACCTCCTACTAGTTTTGTAGTAGCAGTGTTCAAATGACCATGCTTCCTATTTCGGCTACATTGCCCACTGGTAGATCACTAGCGCCGACATTGTTACACTGTAGCAACGTAAACCCAACGCAACTTTGAACTTTGAATGAACTGTAAATGCTGCCTTCATTCTAGAAAATCCTATTGCAAAACAGTTGGAAACAATACCTAAATGTAACAGCAGAATACGTCCTAGCACAGTCACTCTACCAGTAGAGTGACTGTGGTCCTAGTAATAAACTAAGTGACTTCTAAAGACTGAATGGTGTTTGCGAACTCTGTATACGGGCCCATTTAGTTATAAACCGACGTTAGCTTCACGTTTATGTCACACCATGGAAACAGCCAAAAACATATTGCTTGTTTTTGAGCGGAGCAGATCGCCAACCAGCCTACCGGCTTCTCTGAATATGACTGATCGAATATGACTGCCACGGCCCTCGGCGCTAATAAGCCCTGGGGAGAACCCTGATCGCAACTTGGTACACTTCTAACAACCTTGATTGGTTGGCCCCTTTTATTCGTCAAGTGTTTTAGAGAGTTTGATGTTTTTTCATTTATTGGATAACTTAAACCTACTGGTAATTGTAGTTGGTGGATCAGTTTATTGTGCTTGTTTTATTGTATTGTATACATATCATAATTTTTATTCACTTTTTCTATTCAAAATAAAGATGGCCTCTCGCCGATACATTGCCATTAGAATTTTCGTGTCATTATTTTTGTTTTCAAGCATATATTTGGAATGTGCATTTGGAAGGGAAAAGATACCTCATTGTATGACTTTACTTTAACCTCAAATTTGGGCAACTACAATGTACTATGTAAACAAAACATGTAAACAAAATTACCACTATGAAATTTTGGGTTTGACGAAGGCTTCGAGATTTGCTTTGTCTGTTACAACTCTTTTTTTAGTCCCCGTTCGAACGCAGTCCGAAAACAGGGACTTATGTTTTGACTTCCGTGTGTCCGTGCATGCGTGCGTCTGGACCTGTATCTTAGAAATGCCTGGACCAATTACAATCAAACTTTACACATACATCATACATGATATTATACATATGCACGTAAATAAGCCATTTTTCGTAGTTTGCGTGATCTTGCATTATCTGATTTACGCACTTGACAACCAGCCACGGTCGCGTGACACAGGTCAAGCTATCCTCGCTAAAGCATAGCAACGCCATTTTTACACGCGTGAAAGCAGCAACAATATGACTATTACTTCGGCTGATTACTTCTTCAATGGGAGTTAAAAGATGTGCCTACGAAGAATGCAAGAGAGCTTCCCGATATCCAGATAGATGTTCGATGGTTGAAATAAATTTTATTCGATTCCCAAAGCCGAAAACGCAACCCGGTAAATGCGACCGCTGGATCACCGCCTGCTCCAGAGCAGACGATTTTGGGAGGCATCGTATCACTCAGGATACATACGTGTGTTCTCTTCATTTTGTTGGCGGAAAAGGACCTACAGATGAACACCCAGACCCAATTCCTGCAACAGCAAAAGGTGTAGCCTTTCGACTATTCGAAACGAGAAAAGTTTGACCACCACCGAAAGACAGATCCAGTAAGGGAAATGTGAAGAAACGACCACGTAATCAAGCTTCGGTAAGCACTTTCTTTCCAACGGAAATCGTCAAGACATTGTTTTATTGTTTCGTTAAACTTTTAATTATCAGAATTTCTTTCAACAAATTTGTTTTTCAAATGTCAATCAGAAGCCCAGGTCTGTTGTTCTTTTATTCAGTGAGTTTTATTTTAAATACGAATATACATGTTTTGCAGCGTCAAGATTTATTTTTAACAAACCTAGATGTGAACAATGGATACTTATCAATGTTCGTGTCTTTTTGACACATCTCAGACAATGGTTGTCTGAGGACACATTTAATTCTTTCATAAATACAAAACTTATTATTATTTTGGTACTTTTTTATAAATTGAGAACCTGAATTGTTTATGTGCACTTACTTTTCCAGCCATGTAATGAAAACAACAACTGTAATTTATTATACCATGCTACACAATCTCCCAGTGAACCCTTAGCAGAGTCTACAAATATTTCACCAATGAAAAATTCCAGAAAAGCTGCTGTAACTATTGGTAAGTTTTTATGGTTTTTAGTAATTTTGACTAATTATATTTAGATTGCGTCTGAACTACATGCCTTCAACATATTTTTTTTCTGTTTGTGGGAAGATGAAAAATACAAGACAAGCCAAAGCAGCATTTCTTCCTTGCATACACACCCATTTTGTCTTTAAGGGTTCTCAATTTATTTTCGATTGAAGAAAATTGGGGAGATTTTTTTCAGGCCTTTAAATACCATACTTTTTTTTTTTAGATATATCAACATATACTCCAGAGATTGCTCAGTGCAAACCAATGAAGACTGTGCCATCCCATTGCAGTGTATCAACACAGACTGATTTAACTATAGAACACATGGAACTCTACAGTGACAGGGCACTCACAGATATAAATTATATGAAAAGAGAACTCTTTATATAGGATATTGAAAGAAATGCTAAATCTTGCAAATTTTACACGGGTTTTGATTCAAATTCTCTATTGTGAAAAAATGTTTAGTGTTGACTCTTCAGTTACTGGTATATTTACTGCACATATAAAACTTTGTCATCTGTCACTGGTTTAGTGTCCATTTTCAAACAATACAATCATCATCATATTAACAACTGAAAGTACCACACTTCAATTTTTATACATGACAAATTTATATATTTTGGTATGGTACTTCAACATACTTCAGCAAGAAATGGTTGGCATAATTTAATGGTTCAATCATATTTTAAAAATCATTGTATTTTATTGTAATTTTTGTTTTGCTACTTAGGATAATCCAGTCAGTCAGGGTGGTCACTGTCGCGCTCTTACAACATATGAAGCCTTTTTACTGGTACAAATGTACTTGTCAGACTATGAAGAGGAATGGATATAGAACATTTAGCCGACTCATTTGGCATTGCACCTGCCACAGTCAGTCGCTACTGTACAACATGGATTGAGTTTCTGAGTAAAGAATTGTCATTTTTAATAAAGTGGCCTAAACAAGATTATATTAGATCATCAATTCCATCCACATTTCGTCATTTTAAAAAGACAGTTGCAATTATAGATTGCACAGAATTCTTTATCACAAAGGATCACATGGTCTAGTTACAAACATCACAACACCTTGAAGACCCTTGTGTCAATATCACCAACTGGTGCATTTACTTTTGTATCAGATTTGTGGTCTGGTTCCATATCTGATTGCAAACTTGTGCTGGAAAGTGGGTTCCTTGACAATGTCAACCATGGGGATGATGTCATGGCAGATCGCGGATTTTTAATACGAGATCTTTTGGCGTTGCATAGAGCCACACTAAACATACCGTCATTTGCACATGGTAAACAACTCAGTGCAAGAGCAGTGACCAAGACCAGGAGGATTGCAAGTGCCCGAATACATGTTGAACGAGCAATTGGACGTTTCAAAAATTTCAAAATTCTTCAAGGTATATTTCCACTGAAGTCCAAAAAAATACTGAATCAAACTGTCCAACTCTGTGATGCATTGTGCAATATTGACAATGTGTTGGTCAAATAGGCAAGTCTAAGATGAAATTATGCCTGTAATGCTGCATTGAAAACTGATTCATGTACAGTGCTTGTCAACATTTATGTATATTTAATCTTATAAATTTACACTGGCCATTATTTTGAATTTTTTTTATTTTCATTTCAATGAATTTATTCACATTTTATTATTGTTTTTCATTTACAAGTTCAGTGTGCATATCTAGACATTCAGTACTTATTCAAATTTACTTATTTCAAATGTTCTTTTACTTGTTTTCATGAGTATTGTTGCCATTATAAATTACTTTATTTACACTGGAAGTTATTTTTGATGATAGTGTTCTCGTGTGATGTGTAAACAGGTAGCTTGGCAATAATTTCCACACACTGTGCAGCAATATTTGTCATTAGTACATTGACATTTAAGACACAGAATCTTTTTTTCATGATTCTTTATTATGAAAGGAGCTTTCATTACAGAAAAATAAATATTTTTTTTTTTAAATCATATAAAACAAGTTTAATGGCAGTACTTATTTTTTTCTATTACAGTACAAAGGGTACACAGTGTAAAATGCATAAAAAGTGAAAATATTTTCTAGTTAGCTACAACATACAAGCCTCAAAACTTATAAAGATTTTTGTATCAGTATGTCATAATACAGAGCACAAGTCATCTTATAATATGGCATAAAGCCTTGGTAAAACATACTCCCTGTAAAAAAAATGACAATTTGGCCACCATACTAGTAAAGTACTGTTCATTGAATGGCACAGTAATTATTAAGTCCTTTTTTTGTATAAATAACTAGGTCGCATTCCGTCAAACCATAAATACCCAACTGGCCTTGTATTTGGGCATAGTAGCCTGCACTTTCAGAAAGATGCCAGTTTCCACCTTCCTCAAAGCACCCCCTCTCTTTAGCAGCATCCTTCGGTGACTTTAGTCGCAAAGAATAGGGACATTTAATTTCTAATAGTTTTGTCCCATGACTTGGTTTACAGGTGCAAGAAACCACATCATCTGCAGAGCAGGCTAAAAATGGCTTCTCAATGTAAACTCTAAGTCCAGGTACTTTGATTTTTAGGCATCTGGGTTTTTTTTCTTTCAACCATAAGATACATTTCCCTGGCCTTACTTTCCTTTCTTCGTCCCCATTCTAAAGCAGGCAAATCCCCCGACGGTGGAGCAGCACACCCAATGACTACATCAACTACCTTAGATGGGTCAGCAGATGTTTTTTTTGTCATTGTTGTAGCCCTACTTGCAACACGTTTAAATGCAGATGCTGTCAAAATCCCCTTCTACATTGAACGCCAAGTAGGGTTTTCAGACTGCCCAACAGTCTCCGTGTCAATGAAATTTACCTCTTCAGGTGTGTATGTCAGGTTTCCAAGAAACATTGCAATCAGATCTTGAATAGAAGAAACTAAATTTTCTGGCAAATAAATCTTTAAAAAATTCTGAAACTTTACTATAAGTGATAAGTTTAGGCAGTCTTGATTTGGGTCTTTTTTTAACATCTTTTGGTACGGTACATCTGGTAGGGGCAGTAGTAAGCTAAGTGTTGCAGCATCTGGTATTATCTGTAAGAGTACAGAAAAATGTTTAAATCCGGTTGCAAAAACAAAGATGTATCACACATTTCTCATTAAAGAGCTCAAAACGTTAACCACTGACAAAAATTGGCTTATATGATATATCCCCACCATACTAGGTTTCCTATTCACAATGCTGCAAACATGTGTTTTTTTTTCATATACTGAGGTTTCTTATGAAATAACTCTGCGAGAGTCCTTGAGCAAATGATTCTTCCTGCTTCTGTGTCAATGGTTTTCTGTCTACTGGGTCTCTTGGATCAAAATCTTCCTGGCCTATGTTATTTTCTTTCTGGACGCCATAGCTGGAAAATAATATTATAAAACAAAATACTAACTGTAAAACATGTTGAAAAAGCAATTTTAGCAAATTGTGGTAAAATGACGTAATAGCGAAATGTTGATTTAGCGAATCTCTCTTGTCATTGTTGTTTTCCTGTTTTCACAATACTTGTATGTCGCGTGCCAAATGTGCAGTTAACACCTACATAAAAATAATGTCAAGTGTAATTAGGAAGTGCCCCAGATTTGTTTGTTCCGGATTAGTGTTTTACAGTATATTGCACATTAAGCACAACATCAATGGATGTAAGCCTATTTCCTATTTAGCCTATTTATTTTGAGATAAACATATTATGAAATAAACATACCGTGCAGAATAGTATCTTGAGACGTTTAACAGAAACAGGTTCATCATGTTCCATTGGTCATCTTTTCCACTGGCAGGGACCATCAGTTACTGATGTTTTATTAAATGCCTCAAGTTCATAAAGTGTTGCAGCCACATGACGACATGCTCCATCTGCACTGTAAAAAATAAAATTATCAAAATTCAAAAATAATCTGTTAAGCAACTTGGGAAATTATACTTTATCCATTGACTTAAATTTCCACTTTGCTCATTGTTTCACAGCAGTAAAATACTTATTTATGGAACTCCTTGTACTTTGTGGATATAGATAATACAACTGCACACTGAGACTATCGCATGTATTATATTTTATTTAAAAAATGATTTCTTGTAAATTAAAAATGGTATATGATATCATAGAAAAATAAATAAATAACATTGCAACTTACCGTCCAGGACATTCACAATATGCAGAGTGTTCTTTTTCCAGTAGAAACCACAAACTGTATGTTGACTTGTTAAGATAAGTTTTGTCTTTTTGAGTAGGTTTAACCTGGGCTCGAAATGCACCAACAGAGCTACTCTCAGATATTGCGGTGTATTCCATATCCAACACATGACCATCGTAATATAACTTATGGTCTTCATAAGACTTGTATGCCCCGAGTTTTTTCCAGTCATAATCCGATCGGTGACACATTAAGTAGTTAAACACATCACACAGACCGAAATCGGGAACGCTAGTAAAATCAGAAGAATAATTTGGAAGACTCAGAGGGTCAGTGAAATCACAACCCAGATCGATAAGACGTTGTCTAACATCGTCTTTTGGATCATACCGTGAAAAATCTGGGTCTTCGTCAAGGTTCAGGTTTCGTACTGCCTTTGCAAGCGTTGCGAGAATATTCTTTCTGTAGTTGGAAGTTGACACGCCGAATTTCCTCAAAAACTCCTTGAGCTTTGGAATTGTCAATTTATCGATGTTATCCATTGATTTCGTACGTGGCAAACGGTAAAAAGGCAGAATGTTTTCGCCGATTTACACGTTGCGTGAATGGAGCGACGCCATTAAAAGCTTGAATGTTTGACCTTTGTCACATGCTTAGCAACCTGTTGTTAAGGTGAAATCTCACTCGTGCAAGACCTCGCGGACTTCGGAAAATGCACTATTTGTTTCACGATCTGATTCAGGATGGCCAAATGGCGGCCATTTTTGTGCTAAAAAAATATCAAATATTTCTGGCATTTATGGATGGATTTCGTTCAAACTTGGTACATATATTAGACATTACAGGTTCCTTATGCACATCATTTATTTTTCAGATCTGATTCAAAATGGCTGTCTGGCGGCCATTTTGTTTTTATGAATGGGCTTCTAGACCCATACATGTATCTCTGACTTGTTTTGACTGATTATATTCAAATTTTAAATATTCATTATACATCATGTCGTAGATAAACAGATATATTGGTTTGACTATCCTATTCAAAATGGCCGAATGGTGGTCATTTTTGTGCTAAAAATCATAAAATATCAAGCATTTATGGGTGCATTTTGTTCAAACTTGGTACATACATTAGATATTACGGGTTCCTGATGCTGAGTCATTTTATTTTTCAGATTGGATTCAAAATGGCCTACTGGTGGCCATTTTGTTTTAATGATTGGGCTTCTAGAGCCATATCTCTTAAATGCTTTGACTTATTAATCCCCGTTCGGATGCAGTCCGAAAACAGGGACTTATGTTTTGACCTCCGTGTGTCCGTGCGTGTGTGTGTGGGTCTGTGCGTGCGTCCGGACCTGTATCTTAGAAATGCCTGGACCAATCACAATCAAACTTCACACATACATTATACATATGCACGTCAATTTGTTTCACGATCTGATTCAAGATGGCCGAATGGCGGCCATTTTTGTGCTAAAAAATCCTAAAAATCAAGCATTTCTCGGCTGTTTACAGATGGATTTTGTTCAAACTTGGTATATACATTAGACATTATAGGACCTTGATGCACATCATTTTGTTTTACAATCTGATTCAAGATGGCCGAATGGTGGCCATTTTTGTGCTAAAAATCATGAAAATAAAGCATTTCTCGGCTGTTTACAGATGGATTTTGTTCAAACTTGGTGTATACATTAGACATTATGGGACCTTGATGCAAATAATTTTGTTTTTCAGATAAGATTCAAAATGGCCGACTGGCAACCATTTTGTTTTAATGAATGTGGTTCTCGTGCCATATGTCTGACTTGCTTTCACTGATTATGTTCAAATTTTAAATAGTCATTGTACATCATGTCATAGATAGACAAATATATTGGTTTGACGATCCTAATCAAAATGGCCAAATGGTGGCCATTTTTGTGCTAAAAAATCATCAAATATCAAGCATTTCTAGCATTTATGGATGGATTTTCATTCAAACTTGGTACATACATTAGACACTACAGGTTTCTGATGCACATCATTTTATTTGTCAGATCAGATTCAAAATGGCTGTCTGGCAGCCATTTTGTTTTAATGAATGGGTTTCCAAACCCATATGTCTGACTTGTTTTGACTGATTATGTTCAAATTTTTAATATTCATTATACATCATGTCCTAGATATACGAATATATTGGTTTGACAATCCTTTTCAAAGTGGCCAAATGGTGGCTATTTTTGTGCAAAAAAAATCCTCAAATATCAAGCATTTCTTGCATTTATGGATGGATTTTGTTCAAACGTATAACATACATTAGACATTACAAGTTTCTGATGCACGTCATTTTATTTTTCAGATTGGGCTGACTGGCTACCATTTTGTTTTAATGATTGGGCTTCCAGAGCCATATCTCTTAAATGCTTTGACTGATTATATTCAAATTTTACATATTCGTTATACATCATGTTATAGATATATACATGTATTCAAAATGGCTGATTTTGAATGCTGTTCCAGAGCAATATCTCTCAATATGGAAAAGTACTTGTTTGACGATCAGATACAAATGTCAATCATTTTAATGTTAAAAAATCATATTCCTGACATCGTTATATTCCAGCTATATTACTATAAACATAACTATACATCTTAAATTTGATAACTAACAGGAACTGTGCCATGCATGGCTTGTTTTTTTTTTTATAATGTTTTTGTGCCAGGCGACAGTTCCGGACATTGAATGTCACTGTTGTCTTTCCTGACTTTTTTTTTTGTAAGTGCTAGTGCTGACACAGTGCATTTTGCCACAGAAGTCATTTCCTGTTTGGGACTACATGACAGGGCTGTGTGGCCATCAAATCAAATGGCAATTTTAATGCGCTATCCTGGCGTCAACCAGGCCCGGTCGAACACATGCACCTGCGGACCTTAACCAAGGCTCCCCCAAAGTCGCATTTGTTAGTGAATGAATCTCGGCCAGTGGAATTGGCCTTCCCATTGAGTCTGTGGCACTCTCACCCAGGGTAGGGGTCAACCCTTTCAAAGTTTCACTGTGTTTTTCTGTGATATTCAACATTTTACTAGTAAAAATGACAAAATTTGCTGCATAGCGTACATTGTCATTCCAAAACGTCGCCATTTGTATTTATGATCAAAAAGAGCATTCACAAAAATTGCCCAATTTAACATTAATTAAATGTGGTGTGACAAATATTTTTCGATCATAAAATATCAAAATCGAAGACAAATATTTGTTTAGAGCTGTGAAGAAGGGTAAACAAAATAGAGTTCATTTCAATTACTCCAAACGTCAAACCTGAAAAATTTCTGGGTATGGAAATTTGTTGCAAAAATGTGTTGCTGTTGGTAAAATATTGAATTAACAAACTACTTGTCGGCTAAAATATACAGATGTCCTGATTAAAAATTATTTGAAAAAGATCGAATTTTGGAATAAACAAACGAAGTTGTAAAAAAAAAACCATAGCAATGACGATGTCAAAAATACTGACCGATTGTGTGCTGATGAAGTGACAATGCTTTGTGCATACCGGCAACGTTTTTAGACCCAGGGATAGAGGAACTGTGAGCAATAGTAACAATGATAGTACAGGGATCTTTATGATCTCAAATGTTCTCTACTTTATGATAATACAGCAGAATCGAAGTAAAATTCATGGTCCTGAATTTATAAACATTATTCCAATCAGATTTACATTATTACCGGTATATACAATTGTTCTTTTCATTGTCTGAAGAAATCATATAACTAATGCCTTGTTCGAGTAATCATAATGCCGTGCACACTCATTCAAGTATGTACAGTTGTACAATTATACTTTTTTTTTCACTACAGATGGTTTGAAACTGAAATTAGGACATACAGTGGAGAGGATCCTATGCAAGTGTGGCATGAATACATTAAATGGACTGAGCAGAATTTCCCCAAAGGTGGAAGGGACAGTAATTTGCCTCTACTGTTGGAAAGATGTGTTTCTCATTTTGTAAAAGACGTAGGCAAATATGCCAATGATGCGAGATATGTAGAAGCCTGGATAAAATTTGTAAGTACTGTGCTGTATGTTCATACTAATTTGACCCAGAAAACTAATCTGGTCAATTTGTTTTCTAAAAATTGATATGGTTTGTGCTTTTATTTGGATTTTTTCATGAAAATTGGTTTTGATGTGCATGACCACCATAAAGATGATTTTTATTTTCTGGGCTTTACTGTTACACTGAATCCACCAATTGTTCCCAACTGGGATTTGTGTTTTCGGTAATGGCCATCTGTGCTTCAATCCGTACATTCATTGCTATTTCTCAGATATGAGATCATTTGGTTAATTTTTGGCCAACTGTCAGCCATTTCTGTCCCAAAGTACACCAAATATCAAGATTTGAACATGTTATTTTTGAACATGTCATTAGCTATTTCTCGGGCATGGGTGGGCCAATTGTATTCAAACTTATATACTGCGTATAATGGGCTCCTGATGAACATAGGTTTGTTTTGTGATTTGATTGAAAATGGCCTATTTGTGACATTTGGACATGTTGTCAACAGTTTGTCATCTTTTTTCCTGGCTTGATTAAAATCTGCTTTTAATTCAGGCAAACTTCTGCAGCGATCCAATTGAGATTTACCAGTTTATACAGAATAAGGGAATTGGTTGGAAACTTGCCATATTTTATGAGAGTTTAGCAAATGAATATGAAAATGTAGGCAATACAAAGAAGGCTGACAATGTCTATGAAGAAGGGATACGTAGAAATGCTGAACCCAAAGAAAAACTTCAACGTTTACACAGGTTAGTCATTTGATATATCGCATTTCTCCCTGGTCGGACTGTCAGATTCAGGCTCGTGTATCAACTTGTTTGTTCACCTGCTTTGTTTTCTCAGATGAATTTTTATTAAACTTTTAGGGAGTTCAAGTGTCGTGTAGCCCGTGAAGCTGCTGCTGGCATAGCAGAGGAGGAACCCATGGATGCTGAAATTAGTCAAGGTCAAAGGAGAGCACTGGGCGGATTAAAAATGCATGGGAAAAGAGCTCCAAAGGTTCCTGTTGTTAGAGTTGGTTCTCAAGTTCAAAGTATGCTCTCATTCTTATTTAGATCACTTGTGTGTGAGACGTATGGGTGGGTGCAAGTACTGTATAAAGTCTGTGACACAATATCTACACTCTCAGATGTTACTACTACATGTATAAGCTACATTGTACAAGCATAAAATAAATGTTAGTGTTACATAATAATTAGCATAGTTTATTCATAATGTTTTTACAAACTGCTTATACAATGTGTTGCGTTTTAGTCCCCGTTTGGGCTTATGTTTTGACCTTTGTACGTGCGTGCATCCAGACCTGCATCTTAGACATGCTTGGACCAATCACAATCAAACTGATGTAGAAAATATACGAGGTGATTTGTCCCCTAAGCCAAAACGAACTGTTTGTCAAAATAAAACCCATATTTTTTTTTATTTGTGGCATCAGTACTCACCCGTGCCGACGAACGGTACGATACATTTACACATGTATGATCTTGACACGTAGCGTTTTCACACGTTGTTTTGGAATTCAAGAAAAAATGCTAGCAATCGACAAAATAAAAGAATCTGCTATGTTCTCGAAAGATGATTCGACATAAAAAATTGATAAATTGAAAAACGTAAGTGGAAAAGATAACTAAAATATGTATTCAATTACAAATACTAGCGGTAAACTAATCCGACAGCCATGTTTATTGTTTTTTTACCACTTTCCAAATTCAGTACTCGAACACCCATAATGCACTGTTCCCCTATGCAACTTAGAATTTGGGGGGGAATTTGTTTGTTAAATTTGTAAAATCTGTATGAAGAAATTAATAAATCAATAATGACATTTTTTTTCTACAACGGCATTTCAAAACTAAAGTCAGCGATTTTCCATTGATCTATCTATTATTTGTGTAACGCTACGATCACCGTAACATTGTCAGCTGACGGCATTGCGTTGAACGGGTATTCACCGCTGCTGTTGCGATCATCGGTCCCTGACTTTGTTTAAAAATACACAAACTTAGAATGTTTGCTTAATTAAAACGATTCATTGATGATTAACTTAGAAATTACATCAAAATCGCCAACGAAATGTTGTTTTTAAACATCGCGGAAAAACATGCACTCTGCGCCGCCATCTTTGTTACCTCAATCAAAATCACCGTTGTAACCCAGCATACATCGGTTGTGATGTCACTACATGCGTTACGTCGCCTTAGGGTGGCGTTCCTCGGTAATGACGCACTATGAATGAGGTATTTCTAGAGGTCAGGGTTCGTTTTTTTCTCGTCTGTCTCGTCTGCAGTTGAATAATTTTTACTTCGATTTATTTACAGTTTTTTTTTCTGATGCGACTTAATTTCACTTGTTTTTTTAATTCTTGGTAATTAGTGTCACTGGCGATGAAGTAGTAAAAACGCAATTAATCGCAGTGCAGCAACTCGGGATAGACCATCCCGACGCAATGGGCAAATTATTACTACCCTAGTATTTTGGGGTTTTCCAGCTCCGCACCCTTGATAGACTTGGTAACTTCTTGTAGACTTCCGTTTTTATCACTGTTTTTGTAAGGCTAACTATGTACAAAAGCGGGATTACCTTTCGATCAATACATGTTATTGTTTTAAAGATGTGCTAGACGAGGCTGACACTTGTAAACAATACAATGTGAATAAGCATCGCGAGCAGGATTTCATGGATCGCGGGCGAAACAAAAGCGACGCGGCTGTTTGTCTAAGCGACGCGGGCCCGCAGTGCTTGAAAGGCCTGGGGAGAACACTGAAATTGAAACCACTGTAGTTGCGCAAGTGGCAACAATGTTGGGCGACAATGAATTCAGGCGATTGACACATTGCCATGAATACACTTGATAACTGCTTGCAGACTTCCAGTGGTCATTGTTTATGTTTGGACTTTTGAAACAATAGAAAAATAAAGGGTTGGGCAACTACTCTTTTGTTTAGGCCTGGGAAGAACAATGCAAACGTTTTACAAATAATTTCAGCTGGATGTACGTTGGTGGCCGGGTGTTGAGAGTAACTAGGCGGTCGTAAAACTTGATGATCGGGCCCTAAAACCCTTTGTGGAGAACACTGACGTCAATTTGTTTAAAGATCTGATTCAAGATGGCCAAATGGCGGCCATTTTTATGCAAAAAAAAATCACCAAAATCAAGCATTTATGGATGGATTTTGTTTAAACTTGGTACAACATACACAAACATACACAAAGTCGATTGCTGCTTCGACCACTCATTCATTCACAGCATAGAAAGAGATATTGATCATGTGACGACTCGGATGCCAAACATCTATTTGCATAGTGGTCCCTTCCCCCAAAAGACGTTGCATGGAACTTCCATTACTTTCCTTTAATGTTTTCCGCAGTCGCATATTAAGCGTATCAGTGTAAGACAACCTTGGTCTCTCAGAGCAGCATGGTGACACCACCAACACGCTGTCTGTATACTGGGGAGAACATAGTCTTTATGATACTAGGAAAGTAAGTTGAAAAGTAAACAACATTTCAACTGACTGGGGGAGATAACAGAAACATGGAGTTATAAAAATGTTGAGTTACAAAAATAAAAATAAAAAACGCCCATATTTTAGAAACCACTGCCAAATTGTAACTTTATGTTCAATTATCAGTTAACTGAACTTAGAGTTACAGGCAATATACATTATTGTTAGTTTTTTTGAACGTCCACGTTTGGTAACTCAAACATTGTGTATTTCCTGTTTTAGTTAATTGAACATGGTTGGCATGGTCAATTTTGTATTTCAATGTTTTGGTAACTCGAAGTCCATAACTCAACAAGTCAGCATTGCTACAGTGTATATAGCTAACTAATTTATTTTATTTTTTCCGCTAGGTGTGATTATTAAGTGCTTCTCACAATACAAATTCAGATATATATACAAGTTGTAGGGCAACATACTGCAGATGATACCCATCTCACAGCCATATATCAATGACTATAGTAGTCACACATTCTCATTTGCAGTTGAATCAACATCATGTCTTCTTGCTCTTTTAGCCAAATCCAGAGGACTGCCTGGTACAACTGCAGTCTTACAACAAAGCAACTCTGCCCCTGTTAAAGTGTATGGTGATGAAGATGGTGCATGTAGCAATGCATTGCTGCCAGCCACTGGTGAATGGACACAGTTAGCCCCAAGAGTTGAGGTAGCTAAAGAAAACACACAGACAGCTGGTAAATGGAATAAATGCAAGGTAAAAATGAATCTACTATCAGTGGTTGTCATTCTTTCACCTTCAACTATTTGCTTACAGAACCATAAATTCAACATCTAATTCACTATTGATCAGTTCTCTAATGAAAACAGCATGCTTGTATTTCTTGTGTATGACTTGTGTAAGACTACAGTATGTATGTAGATACATGCAGTCTATGTTAGGCTTGCCCTGTAATTTTGAGCTTAGTGGACTGTCAACTCGGCTGCATTCTGTCATTGTGATACTTACTGTACATAATATTTTTCAGATTCCTCAACGTGGTGGTGTTAGTATTGGTATCAATGATGTTGATATGCCAGCCTTCTCTGTACATGAAGACCCTGAGCAATTAGTGTACGTGCAGCAGCCTTACATATTGACAGACTTTCTCAACAGTCTTCACATATTTACACATAAAAATAAAGTCTGTCGGTACTTACAAAGTTGGTAATCAGTTGTTCTAATCTTACAACATCCAAAGCAATCTTACTGATAAAACAGTGGTTTTCTCTGTAACCGACAGGCACTGACAGCCGTTTTTGTCCAAAGTTATTTTTCAAGTAATTCTTTGGCACATTTTATTAAAAATTTTTGTAGCTATTACGCATGATTGGTTACTGAACGCAAGTCAGCCGGTGTGGTAGTTGATTCAAACTGGCTAATTGGCGGTCATGTTGGTTTAATTTTCATTTCTTGTCCATGTCTTGCCCGTTGTATGTTCAAAGACACAATGGTATATCAAATGCACACATAGTTTTTAGTTTATTTTTTTAGTTATCTGGGTTGCAGATACACATTTTATTTTATTTTTTTGATCCAATTCAGTTATGCCACTATATCTGTGACTGACATGCAGGGGCCAATTGTGTTCAAAGCTGGTACAAAGACAATATATCACATAATTCGTATGCACCAGCCAACATCATTTCAGACATTTCATTTTACAGATTTTATTTAAGATGGCTGACAAGTGGCCAATTAGTTTGTACAAAGTATCTTTCTATCGCTATTTTTTTTTAAATGCTGATACATACATGTATATGGCTTTATCCATAGTACTAGTGTTTACATTTTTTAGTCCCGTTCGGACACAGTCCGAAAACGGGGACTTGTGTTTTGACGTCCATGCGCGTGTCCGAACCTGTATCTTGAAAATGCCTGGACTAATCACAATCAAACTTCACACATACATCATACATGATATTCTACATTTGCACGTCAATTTGTTTCACGATCTGATTCAAGATGGCCGAATGGCGGCCATTTTTGTACTAACAAATCATAAAAATCATTATGGATGCATTTCATTCAAACTTGGTACATACATTAGACATTACGGGTTCCTGATGCAAGTCATTTTATTTTTCAGATTGGATTCAAAATGGCTGACTGGTGGTCATTTTGTTTTAATGATTGGGCTTCTAGAGCCATATCTCTTAAATGCTTTGACTGATTATAATTTTATATATTCGTTATACATCATGTTATATATATACATGTATTCAAAATGGCTTATTTTGAATGCTGTTCCAGAGCAATATCTCTCAATGTGGACAAGTACTTGTTTGACGATCAGATACAAATGTCAATCATTTTAATGTTAAAAAACTCGTATTCCTTACATGGTTATATTCCAGCTATATTACTATAAACAAAACTATATATCTTAAATTCGATAACTAACTGGGACTGTGCCATGCATGGCTTGTTTTTATACAGTACACCTTGTAAGCGAGCTGAAATGGATCGCCAAGTATTGAGTGCAAGGAAACCACAAAAACCAGTAAATCCACTTCATAACATAGCACTGGTAAGTGTATTGCATATAATTTTAGTGAGATGTAACAGTAGGGTAAGCTATTTGTACATAGCTAAAAATTATGGGAATTCAGTGCCAATGTACATGTTATTTTGTAGGCCAGTGTGTCTGATGGTAATTCAGTGCCAATGTACATGTTATTTTGTAGGCCAGTGTGTCTGATGGGAATTCAGTGCCAATGTACATGTTATTTTGTAGGCCAGTGTGTCTGATGGGAATTCAGTGCCAATGTACATGTTATTTTGTAGGCCAGTGTGTCTGATGGTAATTCAGTGCCAATGTACATGTTATTTTGTAGGCCAGTGTGTCTGATGGGAATTCAGTGCCAATGTACATGTTATTTTGTAGGCCAGTGTGTCTGATTGGAATTCAGTGCCAATGTACATGTTATTTTGTAGGCCAGTGTGTCTGATGGTAATTCAGTGCCAATGTACATGTTATTTTGTAGGCCAGTGTGTCTGATGGGAATTCAGTGCCAATGTACATGTTATTTTGTAGGCCAGTGTGTCTGATGGGAATTCAGTGCCAATGTACATGTTATTTTGTAGGCCAGTGTGTCTGATGGTAATTCAGTGCCAATGTACATGTTATTTTGTAGGCCAGTGTGTCTGATGGTAATTCAGTGCCAATGTACATGTTATTTTGTAGGCCAGTGTGTCTGATGGTAATTCAGTGCCAATGTACATGTTATTTTGTAGGCCAGTGTGTCTGATGGTAATTCAGTGCCAATGTACATGTTATTTTGTAGGCCAGTGTGTCTGATGGTAATTCAGTGCCAATGTACATGTTATTTTGTAGGCCAGTGTGTCTGATGGGAATTCAGTGCCAATGTACATGTTATTTTGTAGGCCAGTGTGTCTGATGGTAATTCAGTGCCAATTTACATGTTATTTTGTAGGCCAGTGTGTCTGATGGTAATTCAGTGCCAATGTACATGTTATTTTGTAGGCCAGTGTGTCTGATGGTAATTCAGTGCCAATGTACATGTTATTTTGTAGGCCAGTGTGTCTGATGGTAATTCAGTGCCAATGTACATGTTATTTTGTAGGCCAGTGTGTCTGATGGGAATTCAGTGCCAATGTACATGTTATTTTGTAGGCCAGTGTGTCTGATGGTAATTCAGTGCCAATTTACATGTTATTTTGTAGGCCAGTGTGTCTGATGGTAATTCAGTGCCAATGTACATGTTATTTTGTAGGCCAGTGTGTCTGATGGTAATTCAGTGCCAATGTACATGTTATTTTGTAGGCCAGTGTGTCCGATTGGAATTCAGTGCCAATGTACATGTTATTTTGTAGGCCAGTGTGTCTGATGGTAATTCAGTGCCAATGTACATGTTATTTTGTAGGCCAGTGTGTCTGATTGGAATTCAGTGCCAATGTACATGTTATTTTGTAGGCCAGTGTGTCTGATGGGAATTCAGTGCCAATTTACATGTTATTTTGTAGGCCAGTGTGTCTGATGGTAATTCAGTGCCAATGTACATGTTATTTTGTAGGCCAGTGTGTCTGATGGTAATTCAGTGCCAATGTACATGTTATTTTGTAGGCCAGTGTGTCTGATTGGAATTCAGTGCCAATGTACATGTTATTTTGTAGGCCAGTGTGTCTGATGGTAATTCAGTGCCAATGTACATGTTATTTTGTAGGCCAGTGTGTCTGATTGGAATTCAGTGCCAATGTACATGTTATTTTGTAGGCCAGTGTGTCTGATGGGAATTCAGTGCCAATTTACATGTTATTTTGTAGGCCAGTGTGTCTGATGGTAATTCAGTGCCAATGTACATGTTATTTTGTAGGCCAGTGTGTCTGATGGTAATTCAGTGCCAATGTACATGTTATTTTGTAGGCCAGTGTGTCTGATGGTAATTCAGTGCCAATGTACATGTTATTTTGTAGGCCAGTGTGTCTGATGGTAATTCAGTGCCAATGTACATGTTATTTTGTAGGCCAGTGTGTCTGATGGTAATTCAGTGCCAATGTACATGTTATTTTGTAGGCCAGTGTGTCTGATTGGAATTCAGTGCCAATGTACATGTTATTTTGTAGGCCAGTGTGTCTGATGGGAATTCAGTGCCAATTTACATGTTATTTTGTAGGCCAGTGTGTCTGATGGGAATTCAGTGCCAATTTACATGTTATTTTGTAGGCCAGTGTGTCTGATGGGAATTCAGTGCCAATTTACATGTTATTTTGTAGGCCAGTGTGTCTGATGGGAATTCAGTGCCAATTTACATGTTATTTTGTCGGCCAGTGTGTCTGATTGGAATTCAGTGCCAATGTACATGTTATTTTGTAGGCCAGTGTGTCTGATGGGAATTCAGTGCCAATGTACATGTTATTTTGTAGGCCAGTGTGTCTGATTGGAATTCAGTGCCAATGTACATGTTATTTTGTAGGCCAGTGTGTCTGATGGGAATTCAGTGCCAATTTACATGTTATTTTGTAGGCCAGTGTGTCTGATGGGAATTCAGTGCCAATGTACAACAAACATCTAGTGTATGCTGGTGTCAAAGAAATGTCTTTTGAAGAACTTCGTGGAGCAGTATATAAGCAAAAATCAGCCCAGAAAGCTATAACAGGTATGTCCTAAAATATGGCTATGACTTATTCTTACAACACATTCTAAAACACACATCGTTCAAACTACCAGTAATACATTCTTAGTATTATCTGTACATCCCTCAGATCTAAATGTGATCATTTTGTAACCAATAGATGTCATGATTTCAACATTTTACAACCATAAAATAATGGAATTAACCTTCTCACCACCAGATTTTTGCACCCAAATTTTTTTTGCACCTTTTTCTTGTATTCTTTAAAATTTCTGGAACCTTAATTTTGTAGCCAACAGACAAAATTTGGCGATTGTCATGGAACGTTCTTGTTCTGTTAGTTTTTGCTGCTGACAAAGTCAAGCAGATCTATTGATTGACTACTCATTAGCAACAACTTTACATTTTCAACTTCTTTTCAACCTTCTCTGGGTCATTCTAGGCCAGATAAGTTATTTTTGTGAATGTTTTTGTTATTGGTGAGATACATTTAGTTAGAACCTCTTCCAGATTGGATCATTGAAAGTGTTCAATGCATTTCAGTACAGTGACTTTTGACATATTCTTATTACAGAGCAAGAAGATCGTTTAAGAAAACAGCAAGAGCAGTTTTCATTAGAGAGAGAGAGGTTTTTAGATGAACAGAGAAAATTAATGGAAGAAAACAAACGATACTTTGAAGAACAGCGACAACAATTTGAAGAATTAAAGAACAATGTAGTCATGAAGAGTAATGTAGAAATCAAAAGGGAGATGTCTGAAAGGTATAGTAAGACATAATTGATTGTATATATACCAACTATCAGATGGCACTCTCATGGTCAGCATTTCTTTTTTATGATACAAGAGATTGTCATCTGAATTTGGTATGTCTCATTATGGGAATAATACCATAATTTGATTTTTAAGTTTGCAAATTAATAGCATACAAATGAAATTGTTTTTGTACATGAAATTAAAAGTATAATTTTTGGTTGATTCAATAAATAGTGATTGATTTTTTTCAAATTAAACAGAAATTTGCTTTGCAGTGTGTATGTAAATCTGCAAAAATAATGCACTGATACCTAAGTTACGAGTATGCCCAGAACTGCAATTAAAACAAACTAGAGGTACACTGTGATTAATTCAATAAATGTGACACAAAAAGATGTAACATCACTTTAATGATTGCATTATTGGACATATTCAAGTACTCTTCTATAAAATCCTTCAATAATTGTGCCGATCCGATGTAGACTTATGTCTTGTGTGTTTATATACTTGCAGGGTACAGGAAGAGGAATGTGTTCAAAGCAGACAGGTTACTGTGCTAGCAGCAAAACAAAGTCTGAAATTTGCTAATGAACCAGTCAGTTCCCAAACCAATAATGTACAAATGTGAGTTCTCCTTAAGTAGCTTTTTCTAAATTATATTGGCTGATTTGTTTCTCGTTTATTTGCATGTTAGTGTATAGCAGGAGACAAAGAATGTATATGTATACATGTATTGGTTACATGCTTTGAACATACAGATTTCAATCAAACTTGTTACAGGTATCACACATGTGGGTTACTGTGACACGTGGCTATAGGGAGTCATTGGTGCTGGATATCACACATTGAGGGTTACTGTGACACATTACTATAGGGAGCCATTGGTGCTGGATATCACACATTGAGGGTTACTGTGACACATTACTATAGGGAGTCATTGGTGCTGGATATCACACATTGAGGGTTACTGTGACACATTACTATAGGGAGTCATTGGTACTGTATATCACACATTGAGGGTTACTGTGACACATTACTATAGGGAGTCATTGGTGCTGGATATCACACATTGAGGGTTACTGTGACACATTACTACAGGGAGTCATTGGTGCTGGATATCACACATTGAGGGTTACTGTGACACATTACTATAGGGAGCCATTGTGCTGGATATCACACATTGAGGGTTACTGTGACACATTACTATAGGGAGTCATTGGTGCTGGATATCACACATTGAGGGTTACTGTGACACATTACTATAGGGAGCCATTGGTGCTGGATATCACACATTGAGGGTTACTGTGACACATTACTATAGGGAGCCATTGGTGATGGATATCACACATTGAGGGTTACTGTTACACATTACTATAGGGAGCCATTGGTGCTGGATATCACACATTGAGGGTTACTGTGACACATTACTATAGGGAGTCATTGGTGCTGGATATCACACATTGAGGGTTACTGTGACACATTACTATAGGGAGCCATTGTGCTGGATATCACACATGTGGGTTACTGTTGCACATTGCTATACAGGGTTCCCAGCCCATCAGGAAAAAAATATTTTACTTTTTTTCAGTCAGGGAAAAGTCAGGGAATTTGATAAAAATGCCTAAGATCAGAGGAAAATAAAAGAATTTTGATTTTCCTGAAACTCAAAAGTGGTCAGTCCAACTGTTATTTTGTTGTATATATCAAAACAACATCCATTGATTGACTGGCTATAGTGTTTCGTTTTTTAAATAGGCTAGATAACAAGTAGCTATAGCAGCTTTTAGCCTCAGTGGCAGTTGAGATGGGACAAATAATCCCCTTTCTCTTGTTCAAGGGGCAACAGTGAAATTGTTCAACTTGATTGTTGGGAGTGGCCTTGATCAGTATTGATTATTTGATCAGCATGCTTTAGGCTAAAATAAAAAAAAATACTCTGTCTCAAAGCTTGTGAAATTTTTTGAAACTGATTTTTATTTTTATTTTTCTTCACTTCAATTGGCCTTTATCTCCATGAATATCCAAAACCAAAAATGACTGAAATGTTGATACTTGTATATTTTTAGGAATCTAGTAGAATAACACCTGTGTTTTACCCCCATTTCTTCCAAAACAGCAAACTTTCTTCTTTTTTGTAGTAAAAAAATGAGAAAAAATAATAACATGAAACAAATGAAATTCTGACCTTCGACAATCAAATGTCCACAGCAAAACAAATGCGTGCGGCAGCTTTGAGACACAGATTTTTTTATTTGGCCATATTATAGACTTTTTAGTCTGGCTTGAGTATTTTGGTCTTACCTATGTCAAGGAAACCCTCAGGAAGCCAAAACGACAGCTACCAACAGTTGCATCATAACTGATTTAATTCCAGAAATCAGGGCAAGCCCTTCTCCCAAAGACCTGGAGACGTACCCCACTTGAGACCTGGAGACGTACCCAACTCGAGACCTGGAGACGTACCCAACTCGAGACCTGGAGACGTACCCCAATCAAGACCTGGAGACGTACCCAACTCGAGACCTGGAGACGTACCCCAATCAAGACCTGGAGACGTACCCCAATCAAGACCTGGAGACGTACCCCAATCAAGACCTGGAGACGTACCCCAATCAAGACCTGGAGACGTACCCCAATCAAGACCTGGAGACGTACCCCAATCAAGACCTGGAGACGTACCCCAATCAAGACCTGGAGACGTACCCCAATCAAGACCTGGAGACGTACCCCAATCAAGACCTGGAGACGTACCCCCATCGAGACCTGGAGACGTACCCCCATCGAGACCTGGATACATACACCACTCAAGACCTGTATCCTATCAAGGCGATATTGGAAATGTTATTCAGCCTATGGAGCTTGGTTCACAATCAATCAACTCAAATGCATCAAATGGTATTATACCACTTGGTACAGTGAGAGACAGAGTGCAAATTCAACCACAAAATAGGTAAATCAATATTAGAATTAATAACCAGATATTTAGCAGTGAAACCAAATAGATTTAGCCATCTATAAAAAAAAAAAGAAAAACTTGTATCTGTTCAAATGTGCTTGCTGTGGACACTTTTCCATGTGTTGTGGTCTTTTGAATTTGGAAAATGTGCATCATGTCAAGTCTCATTCCAACACAATTACTTTATTAGTCTGATCTATAAGTCTGACTTGCCTTAACAATCATTCAAAACTTCATGCATCATATCATACATGTGAAATCTTTTTGTGATGGCTGACTGGTAAAAAATCATCAAAATCAAGTGTTTCTGCCATTTAGGAAGCTGATCTTATTTGGGCCATTTTGTTACAATGACTTCCTGTGCATAGGCACATTTGTCAAGTTTGGACTGATCCAAGTTTTACAGATACAACATGTCACTTTGCATGCATTTTATTGCTAAAATTTATCCACAATTTCTGCCATTCCGGAATCAGATCAGTCATTTATGGCCATATTTTGTTCATCATTTTGTTTTTCAAATCATATTCAAAATGGCTGACTGGTTGCAATTTTGTTGTCAAGAATGCTGTTCCACAGACATACCGTGTATATTTAAATTTTGCACAACTGAGCATTTTACTGCACATCTATGCATGTGCATTGTGGAATAAAACTTCCTATTGTATACAATGTAAAAGTAGTATCACTCTGGAAACTCACTCTAGAAAGTTATGTCAATTTTTGGAAATGTTTCACAATATCAATAATATAGAATTTTGTCACCGATGAATATTGAGATATGAATAAATTTCCATTTTTGATATCCTGATTGTGAACTTATAATAATGAGTGTGCTGAACATGATATATAATCTTTAATTCAACCCTTCTTAATGAGAGATGAAAATGTAACACACTTACACTATGTGACTTTTTTTCTTTTTTGTAGAGAAAGGGAATTAGTGCATCGAAGTGCGATGGAAACATCCAACTCACATGATCAGCAAGTCAGTGCAATGGAAACATCCAACTCGCATGATCAGCAAGTCGGTGCGATGGAAACATCCAACTTGCATGGTCAGCGAGTCATTGCGATGGAAATATCCAACTCGCATGGTCAGCAAGTCAGTGCGATAGAAACATCCAACTCGCATGGTCAGCAAGTCAGTGCGATGGAAACATCCAACTCGCTCAGTCAACGAGTCAGTGGATATAATAGTCGCGCAGCAAAGCAACGCAGCACCTACAATAACACTAGAATATCACTTCCATATCTGGACAAACCAGCTGACTATAAAACGTGAGTGTATATTTCATGCTGTCTCGTACTATATGTATTGAGTGCCTGTGATTTAAGAACCTGATATTGTATGTCAATATAACAGAGCTGACTTTCTGACTAATTTGCTTATCTGCAGAGAGAATTCAGTATTGTCTGAACAGAACAAGATGACAGTTAAGACTGAAAGGATTTCACTTCCATTTTTAGACAAATCATTAGAAAAAGACAAGTAAGTGTGCATCTGAAAATTGACAAACTACAATTTGATATAAGTTGAAAGAACTGAGTGTAATGTTATGAATGACAATGTCATTTCCTTTATAGAGATTTTACAGTAACACAGCAACTTTGTTTTGAAGATATGACTAGCACAGGTAAGATACAATTATTGTCTCAATGAAAAGTTCTTACCGTATATGTTATACCTTTGAGATTTGGTGATGCTTTGGTCGATATGTCATTTAATGATATATGCGAATTGTTGGATATGTGTCTAAGTGTTTGGCAATCATTTTAGCTTTTCAATAACCTAAAGGGCTCCCTAGCAATGACCTCAAGGGCTTCCTAAACTTTCTTATTCTATGTTGTAATAAGTACTTATTATTAATATTATAGGGATATTGAAAGAGCATCAAATTAGAAATGCAGCTTTTAAATGATTAATGCTTTGTTTGTTTTTTCAGGAATTTTCACAAATCAAGGAATGGTGCCAACTGTAACTTCATCTTTAAAAATGGAGCGGCAGCAGCAACCATCACAATCTATACCTGCAAATACAAATAAAACTCCAGTAGGTCTGTGTGTGTCAAATGATAGTGTACCTAAAAAAACAACAGTAGATTTTGTACACAATCTGTCAAGTGGACATCCAACACCTAATACACCAGGCTTCTCGTTAGTTGCTCCATCACCAACAGTTTGTACTAAAGAAGCAATGGGTGTTATCACAGCTATGTTTGCTGTTCGTGATCCTTGGTTACCAGAAGAAGATCAGCCTGAGAAAAATGTTCACTTTGAAGCCCAGTTTGCCACGACAGGTATGGATTTATACACTGCACTGCACTACACTACACTACACTACACGTCTTATAACATACTCATTCTTTAAAGCTAATCCAAGGTCAATTGTGTCAGTTTCCTTAGGATATTTATTATCATTGTAATACTGTTTCAGACACAGTAACATTACCAACTAAATTGATTATGTGCAGCTCAAGGCTGTTGTATGATTAGAAATGGTTAGAATAACCTGAAAAGTAATTGCATGTATAGCAGGAAATGTTGCTGTTTTGATGTTCAAAACAATATGGCGCTGACAGTGTGTCATTGATATTTTTTCACTTTTTGACTCCTGTGTGCGAAGCACAAAAAGGGAGTCTTTGCAGTTAGTGTGTCTGTCTGTGTGTGTCTGTTCCACTGACATCTCAAGAACCATACATTGATTTTTGATGAAACTTGGCACATAGATGCTCCAAACTAATGCGCAGATTTTACTAGTTTTGGGTAAAAATCATACAAGTACATATTAATTACCTAATTTGCATAATTAATTAATTTTCACCTTTTGATATTTCAAGTAGTAATCATCACATTTCAATGAAACTTGGTACATAGATATCATAGGACACTGCACAGACCTGATAGTTTTTAGGATAATAATTTTCAATGTTTTTGTTTTAAGAACCATCATCCAGTGGATTTCAGCATTCATCAAATTCAGTGTTTTCATCAAAAACAACAATAAATCCGCTAACCACACAACCATTTAGTGAAGTCAACAATGATATACAGTCTGGAGGATTTGTCATCTATGATGAAACTGCTATGTCAAACAAAGAAAACCAGGATAACAGGTTAGTGTGTTAATATAACTACCACCTTTGCATTGCTTTTTATTATATTAGTATTATATTACTGCCTCAAGGGCAATCAAAATTTGACAGCATGGCAGCTGTAGGTGTGTAATCTTAGATCTTGGTCATAATAATTTGTAACAATTGTCATCCAGCCTCTGTCAACAGAGCACAAGATATCAGAGGACAGGGGCTGAGCAGCATAGTATGATGAATGCCCACTGTAAGTGTCCCATCTAATTCTGTGTTTGACTGTGTTAACTGTGTTTTTTGTTTTCTCTGTGCAGACAGAGTGTGATTGAAACAAGTGGTGAACTTGGGGATCACTTATCAGGTGACCAGGTTAGTAGTTCATATTATATCTGGAGCTGAACCCTTTTCAGAAGTTCATAAATGTTGTGGTCTGTAACCTTGAAATAATTCTAAACATATTTTATTGATATGTGTATGTATAACACAACAGCTGGTCTAACTGAATTGTGGTCAACTGTCATTCATCATTTTTCTTATTCAGGAACATGAAATGATTGATGGAATGCAAGTTTTGCAAATTACTGATAAGATGAATACAACATTAGCAAATACAGGACCACAAAGTGACAATTTTCAGAGAGCAGCTCGTATGGCATCAACTCCATTTAATCCATCTGCGCTGTTTAATCCATCAGCTTGTCCCCCCTCCCCTCCATGTAGTACAATCAGAGGTCTAGACAACACTCATAACCACAGACAACTAAATCTTGGAGACAGTCTGCTACTGTCTACTGTCAGCTACAAAGACGATGCACATACAGGCCAAGAAAATGTGAAAATGAAATTAGGAGAAATATTGACAATTGAAACTGAAAATCACTCACAAAATACAGCTGCAGTTAGAATTACGAAACAATCCTCAGAAGAAAATTATGAGACTACTATAAATACAGTGCCACCCTCAACACCACTAAGGTAGGTAGGATAGTTGCAACAACACATAGGTGGGATTATAGCCTACTGATTATATTACAACAACACAGTACTTGCATTCACGCACAGCTCCTTAGCACGGGCTAAGAGGTCAAATTCTTTAGCCCGTGCTAAGAAAACGCGCGTGAACGCTTAGCACGGGCTAAGGAATGTTAAGTATGGTTAAATCTGATCCGAATTTAAGACGCGGTCTAGACCCTTAGCACGGGCTAACGAAGTCTGCGCGAACGCTTAGCCCCGGCTAAGCGCCCTCTGTGGCAACCTTTTGGTGTGAAAATTATGCACGTGTTCAAATACGTCCAACTTTCTCATTCCCAAAGTTAACAGACCTGAAGTTTTCAAGGAATGTTGCATTGTCCCATGTTCGTATAACGACTCTATTCCACCATTCATTACTCAGCGCTCGCTTCCACACTGATCGGGTCGCTGTAGTAGAGATTATAGCAGCTCCAATTGTAGACAAAATAAATTTGGTTCGCTGTCTACGACATGCACTAATAAAACTCTGTATTCTGTTACGCCGTTGTATACTGTTTCTGTGCATCGAAATAAGTTGGTCTGTCTTCTTTTGCGTTCCTGTGCACGTCACTTCAAAATTAGAATGAAACATGCCAGCAGCAGAAATTGGGATTATAGCCTACTGATTATATTACAACAACACATAGATGGGATTATAGCCTACTGATTATATAACAACAACACATAGGTGGGATTATAGCCTACTGATTATATTACAACACATAGATGGGATTATAGTATACTGATTATATTACAACAACACACAGGTGGGATTATAACCTACTGATTATATAACAACAACACACAGGTGGGATTATAGCCTACTGATTATATAACACATAGGTGGGATTATAGCCTACTGATTATATTACAACAACACACAGGTGGGATTATAACCTACTGATTATATAACAACAACACACAGGTGGGATTATAGCCTACTGATTATATAACACATAGGTGGGATTATAGCCTACTGATTATATTACAACAACACACAGGTGGGATTATAACCTACTGATTATATAACAACACACAGGTGGGATTATAGCCTACTGATTATTTTACAACACACAGGTGGGATTATAGCCTACTGATTATATAACAACAACACATAGGTGGGATTATAGCCTACTGATTATATAACACATAGATGGGATTATAGTATACTGATTATATTACAACAACACATAGGTGGGATTATAGCCTACTGATTATATAACAACACATAGGTGGGATTATAGCCTACTGATTATATAACAACAACACGTAGGTGGGATTATAGCCTACTGATTATATTACAACACGTAGGTGGGATTATAGTATACTGATTAAATTACAACAACACACAGGTGGGATTAAAGCCTACTGATTATATAACAACACACAGGTGGGATTATAGCCTACTGATTATATAACAACACACAGGTGGGATTATAGCCTACTGATTATATAACACACAGGTGGGATTATAGCGTACTGATTATATAACACACAGGTGGGATTATAGCATACTGATTATATAACACACAGGTGGGATTATAGCGTACTGATTATATAACAACAACACATAGGTGGGATTATAGCCTACTGATTATATAACAACACATAGGTGGGATTATAGCCTACTGATTATATTACAACACATAGGTGGGATTATAGCCTACTGATTATATTACAACAACACATAGGTGGGATTATAGCCTACTGATTATATTACAACACATAGGTGGGATTATAGCCTACTGATTATACAACAACACATAGGTGGGATTATAGCCTACTGATTATACAACAACACATAGGTGGGATTATAGCCTACTGATTATATAACAACAACACACAGGTGGGATTATAGTATACTGTTTATAATACAACAACACACGTGGGATTATAGCCTACTGATTATATAACACACAGGTGGGATTATAGCCTACTGATTATATAACAACACACAGGTGGGATTATAGCCTACTGATTATATAACAACAACACACAGGTGGGATTATAGTATACTGTTTATAATACAACAACACACGTGGGATTATAGCCTACTGATTATATAACAACACATAGGTGGGATTATAGCCTACTGATTATATAACAACACATAGGTGGGATTATAGCCTACTGATTATATTACAACAACACATAGGTGGGATTATAGCCTACTGATTATATAACAACACATAGGTGGGATTATAGCCTACTGATTATATAACAACACATAGGTGGGATTATAGCCTACTGATTATATAACAACACATAGGTGGGATTATAGCCTACTGATTATATAACAACACATAGGTGGGATTATAGTATACTGATTATATTACAACAACACGCAGGTGGGATTATGGTATACTGATTATATTATAACACAGGTGGGATTATAGTATACCGATTATATTACAACACACAGGTGGGATTATAGTATACCGATTATATTACAACACACAGGTGGGATTATAGCCTACTGATTATATAACAACACACAGGTGGGATTATAGCCTACTGATTATATAACAACACCACACAGGTAGGATTATAGCCTACTGATTATATAACAACAACATACAGGTGGGATTATAGCCTACTGATTATATTCCAACACACAGGTGGGATTATAGTATACTGATTAAATTACAACAACACACAGGTGGGATTAAAGCCTACTGATTATATAACAACAACACTGGTGGGATTATAGCCTACTGATTATATTACAACACATAGGTGGGATTATAGCCTACTGATTATATTACAACACATAGGTGGGATTATAGCCTACTGATTATACAACAACACATAGGTGGGATTATAGCCTACTGATTATACAACAACACATAGGTGGGATTATAGCCTACTGATTATACAACAACACATAGGTGGGATTATGGCCTACTGATTATATTACAACACATAGGTGGGATTATAGCCTACTGATTATACAACAACACATAGGTGGGATTATAGCCTACTGATTATACAACAACACATAGGTGGGATTATGGCCTACTGATTATATTACAACACATAGGTGGGATTATAGCCTACTGATTATATAACAACAACAACAACACACAGGTGGGATTATAGTATACTGATTATATTACAACAACACACAGGTGGGATTATAGCTTACTGATTTATGTACCAGGTAGTTAATAGGGAAATGTTCTATTGACAACAAAATTGATAAATCAACTGCATTTTTCTATTCACAGTCCAATCTTAGAGAGAAGTTCTGAAGATTATCATTCTTCTAAATCTAGTGCTGGTAGCAGTGGAATGCTTTCACAGTTGTCTTCAAGATCCATGCCATTATGCGAGACTACCAAGTTAAAGGAGTCATCGATATGTAATCTGGATAACACATCTCAAAAGTTACAAGAAACCACTATGAAACATACTTCTCAGGCACTGGAGCATACTCGGGAAACAAACATCAGTCATTCAATGAGTGTCATGGCGCACCCACAAGAAACAAACATCAGTCGTTCAATGAGTGTCATGGAGCACCCACAAGAAATAATCAGTCGTTCAATGAGTGTCATGGAGCGTCCACAAGTTACAAAAAAGTTACAAGAAACCACTATGAAACATACTTCTCAGGCACTGGAGCATACTCAGGAAACAAACATCAGTCGTTCAATGAGTGCCATTGAGCTCCCTCAAGAGACAAACATCAGTCGTTCAATGAGGTCCATGGAGCTCCCTCAAGAGACAAACATCTGTCATTCAATGAGTGACGTGGAGCGCCCACAAAAAACAAACATCAGTCATTCAATAAGTGCCATGGAGAATATGGAAGATGAGGAATACTGTAATACACCAACTCTTGAACTAACAAGTGGTATTAATCCATTTGATAAAAACTTCATATCACATCTACTGACGACTATTTCAACACCCCTTCAAAGCTATCCTGGTTACTTTGAAATTGATTCAGATTTACCAAATCTGCAGCAGGGACTAGCAATTAACTTTGGTCAGTATTCTTAATTATTCATCTAATTAATTCTTTGTTTATTTTTGGATTCAATTGCATGACATTTGACAGACTGGTTAACACTTTTGTTTCTATTTGAGTGTCAGTAAATATAACTGCAAAAAAAAAACCCAAGAAATCATAAAATATACTTAAATATTTGCTAATGACGAGCATGGATGAGTAATTATCTTCATTGGGAATCAATTTGTAAAAATTAGTTTAATGTCATGCATATTGCCATTTTAAATTGTTTCTGCAGATTCTGACTTGTTTCAAATCAAGAAGCGTATTGGTGAGGGTGCATTTGCTAAGATATACAGAGCTGGTAAACTTGATGCTAATGATTTTTCCAACTTTGAGTGTCATGATGAGATTGTATTGAAAGTACAGAAACCTGCCTGGCCATGGGAGTTTTATATTGTGAGAGAACTCGGCAACAGATTACAAATGTTAAAAGAACCTATTGATATAGTAAGTTGCATCTCATGGTTTTAAGAAATGAAACAGTATTAAACTTTTTCTTTCTGGTCAATGTTGATAGCATGGTTGTACATATAGTCATGTGACCTTGTTCATCTAGTGAATATACATTGGAATGAGGGCTTAGGTGTTCCAAATGACAGATACCACACCTCTTTGAACTCGTTTAAAAAATTTTTCTTCAACTCTTGGCCATCTTAGGTTATGCTTAGAACATATTTTATTTTAATGACTGTGTTCAAACTGCTTTGTTGCTGCACAACTACCCAGGACTGATGAATCGGTTGGCTGTTACTCATCCAACCACTATCTGTCATCAAACTTTGTGATCAAATCTTACTCTTAAACGTCACTAAAATAGACCATTACCAATTGTAAACTTAATAAATCAGATGCTATAGCACACATATACAAATACCAGGTGTGTTTTATATTGCACTGAAAAACTGCCATGTTTAGGTTGTCACCTATTTTGGATGGTTTGCAGAAACAGTCACACCTGGAAATAACAGCCTTGTTCACTGCCCTTGTTTTTACACCCCTTTCACCCCTTAATTACACGAAGAACTGCAGTCAGATGTTGATAAGTCGTTACAATTGGTCAGGCAGTTTGTTTTGAAATTTACTTCATCTGTTCAAAATGTTGGCAACAACCCGGTAATTATCAAAGGCGTGATTGACAGGTCAACAACAACAAAATTAAAATGTAGCAAAAGTTGTTCATTTCGATAGACACCATGGCGACGCTACTAAAATTTAAAAGTTCCGTCAGTTGAGTTTCATGTCAGTATGTCAGTATCCAGGCAATGTTTTCACTATTATAGGTCGTTGCAATGGATAAGCAAGGTGTGGAAAAACCTGCTGTAATAAGAGAGAGGGTAGTTCAGCTTTATTTGGGAGCAATGTCTTATTCAATATTTAAAAAAAACTGTTTTAATACAAGACATCAGCACCTACATAAACTAAGCCAGTAACACATTCCTTGTATACAAATTTTTATCTTTTTTTAATGCTTTTTTGTTCCCTTACTTTTTGTGTAGTTGTTTTTCTTTTACTAATATCTGATTTGTAACCCTTTTCATCCCCTCCGGGGGATGTTGTGTGTTAATAAATAAATAAAATTCCGAGATCGGTCGACAGAGCGGTGTTTCGAAAAAAACAGATCACACTATTGTGAAGCGATACATCGCAACTGGTAGCATTCTTCCTGGGAAAAGTGGTGCTTGTCAAGTCGTCCACAATACATGTAGCCTGGACAAGCTTCATATACACACACTGATTTTTCGATTTCCTGCTTCCTTGTGTCCTCTATGGTGGCAATGTGCACACGTTGCTTCGACAACGTTTAATCCCGGTAAAGCTAACGGGGGTAGCGGCGGGGGTGGCGACTTTAAGTCAGTCAATTCGCGTTCAACCGAGATCTTTACTTGTGAAAGTGTGTCCAACTTGTCAGTTAATTCATTCTCCCGATCCTGTAACAATGGGGCTTTGTACGTCGGAATTTTTGCGGGTGTTACCCTGTTGGAATTATCGGTGACAAAGTCAAGTCTACGCTTTCGCGACATCGAAGTGTCGTTGTCGGTGTCTACGTATTCTTTGGTCTCAGAGGACTTTATCGCTGGGGATTTCATATCCACCGCGTGTATTTGTAATTTCAGTGTCCCACTTTTTGAGCGCACTATGTTGTCAGTGAGTAGAAGTTTAAATCGGTCATTCCGTGGTAAATCCAGCTTTTGGGTTTCATCATCGAGTACTTAAATGCGTGTTGCTCCCATCCGACCGAGGTATTTGATTTCTCTGGTGATTAGCCCAACAAAATCTTCGAAAGACATCTGGTGTAACCGAGTTTCAGTGATGTAAATTGGGGTGATTCGTACACTTCCATAGTACATATAATGTACTTTGATTAACATCTCCGGCTCGCGAATTTCCATCATCTTGAATTCGTCTGGCACAACTGGCAACCTACCTTCCGCATGTGTGGGAACGAACTGGGAATATTTGTTCTGTTATGCAAATTAGCAATAATGCTAAAGATATTGGCCAATCAGTTTATTTGTACTGAGCCGCCATGGTGTCTATCGAAATGAACAACTTTTGCTACATTTTAATTTTGTTGTTGTTGACCTGTCAATCACGCCTTTGATAATTACCGGGTTGTTGCCAACATTTTGAACAGATGAAGTAAATTTCAAAACAAACTGCCTGACCAATTGTAACGACTTATCAACATCTGACTGCAGTTCTTCGTGTAATCAAGGGGTGAAAGGGGTGTAATATACATGTATGTGTTTCTATTAATAAAACAACTTGTGTGCCAGGTTATCACTGCAAATTGTGAGCTGCTGTTAATCAGTAGGAGACATTTGTTATCAGACATGCTGGTTGTCAAAAATGTAAACTCTCACAGTGTGCTGGTCTTAACAAGTGTACTTACTATGTAGATTTAGTTGATTTCTTTTTAGGCAAATTTCTTTTCAGGCAAATTTCTTTTCTATAATCGTAGCGAAGTTTTGGTTTCTTGCTATTCTTAACATTGCTATAAGTGTAAAAAAGTTTAATAATATTCTTTGGATATTGTGAGAGTAACATTGCATAATGACTGGCGTCCTGTCTCATTTTAGCAGATTTTCAGCTTTATCGGTTTCTGCAAAATTAGATGTATTTATGTATCCCAGTGGTACATTTCTGGTATGAAATAAATATCCATTTACTGGAGCCTACCCTGGTCGTTCTCGGTACAGATGTAGTAGTTTAACATAAAGTACATGCATATACTTTATATCGTAAAGGGGTTAATTATTCACTGTTTTAATTTTGCTTTTTTCGCTGACTGGAAAACTTGCTAAATTAAAATTTAGCATAGAACACATTATCTAAATAATAAAACCGTGAATTTAAAAACTCACTGAATCAGCAAAATTTCAACCCAGCGAAAATTAGTCATTTTACAGTAGTACATTTCTACAATTAAAAATTTGAAAAAAACTATGTTAATGAAAATAATAAAAAATAAAACAAACTAAAAATTAAACTACATCATTTGTTTTTTTCTTGGAAGAGAAGGAAACTTGTTTTAGTCCTGACTATGATTAATTTGTTTTCTCTACAGAGCTGTGGATTGATAGAGCTTGACACTGCCTATATGTACAATAATGGTAGTATTCTGACAACTAAACTACAAAGCAATGGCTCATTGCTATCCTTGATAAATCTATACAGTAAAATGAATAATACAAGCTGTATGCCAGAACCATTGATTATATTTTATACCATTGAGATTCTACATATTGTTGAACAAATGCATAAATGTGGTATTATACATGCTGATATTAAACCAGATAACTTCCTTGTCAGAAATATGTAAGTTTTGTATTTTTTTTTTACACCAATTCCATTTCTATTTTCTTTTGGCTGAAATACAAATTGGCTCGACTGTAATTTATTAGGCCCAGTGTTGTCTTTTCACACGTCTGTGTGAAACATTTAATTGTTACGTCTGCCAAACTAACCTTCTCTTTGTGATCAGGTTTTTTCAAATAACACCATTTATTTTTATTCAAAAATCAAATATATTTAAGAGTGAAAAACAGTGCTGGAAGTACTTTCCCATAATTCTGTGCTTTATATATTCAGTAAGATACTAGTATTCATTTTTGCAGTACTCCTTGTCTTAACCCTCTAAAATCCTAACTGATGGTGTTTTTTACTTCTCAGTGATGAAGACATTGATACAAACAAAGCCCTTAGTGAAGTAGCAGGACTACAGCTGATTGATTTTGGACAATCAATTGATATGAAATTGGTGCCAGAAGGGACTACATTTACATCATCATGTTATACTTCAGGTTTTATGTGTCATGAAATGCAGACTGGTAAACCATGGACATACCAGGTTGGTATTACTGACACAAATCAGTAGAGCATTTCTACCTTCTCTGAAACATCTTACATGGAGCAAGTTTAGAATGTTGCGAAAGGCACATAACTTTCTGAGAAAAACATCAGTGGTTCAAAACACATTATTTTTGGAAAAGACTGATTTTATGTGGGTAGCCCTCTATGGCCAGACTTGCTAATGACTCCTGAGGACACTATATACCCCTCTTGAACCTATAATTCCTTAATCAATTCAGGGTTCTCCCCAGTGTATTGTAGCTTACACCTTTCCTATAATTTTGAATAGCCTATAATTATAACAATAGGATCTTAACCTATACAATTGATACAGAGATTAGCCTATAAGTAATATCAAACTATTACATCATAATAACAGATGATTAAATCATATACTAAGGTAAGTAATAAATAAGGTTCCCAACCCATAAGTCATAAGAATATTATGTCATAATACCAATCTAAGTAATAAGAAGTCTAACCCATAAGTAATGTAAGGTATTAACCCAAATTAAGCAATGAAAATTACATGATAGTACCAACAGAAGTAGTAAGGTTTTCAACCCGTAAGTCATAACAGACCATTACATCATAATAACAGGGGTCAAAATAAAAAAAAAAAGACCTAGTTGTCACTGAGTGTATTTTTTCCAGTGGAATGATAATACTGCACTAGAATATGAATATTAATATGTAAATTGTGATTTCCCAGAAAAAAAATGTATAGTCCCAATGGGCAACCAGTTCCAGGATTTGGTTTCCCTCATGGCAAAATGGGTTTGCCCCATGCAAACCGCTAGTTTTGAACCCTGTTCAATACCAGCCTAAGTGATATAGAACTTAATACAACAATTATGCACAATATCAAGTATAAGTATTTAGGAGTTTATCCCATAAATTTATTCCTAAACTATCTTATATTGCTATAATTATTCAGAACCATTCAACTAAATTGTGGGTGTGTGTAGATCACTTTGTTTTGAAGTTTTTTTTTACAATTATGCCTGCAGATGATTTTAACTCATTAATGTTACATCAATATCTTAAAACGAAACAAATATATAGAAAAATCCTGTCTACAAAACATGTTGCCATTCATGCCTCGTTTAAAGTTCAGTTATTTTTTGATGACATAATTAGAACCAAAGATGCACACTAATTTTGATATTATTATCAATAAATGAATGAGTTGTTAAATTGAATATTGTTCTCCCCATAAATGGCTTTGAATTATGTATGTTTATGGAACTTCACATAAATCTCAACATATGCAGTTTTTTAGTCAATGTTTGTGAACACTAATGACAAGTGTTAACAAATGAGTATTTAATGAGTTTTTGAGATGGAAATGACAAGAATACTACATCTCATTGTTTTATCTGTGAAAAATGACTGGTGTTAAATGCTTATTTTCAGACTGATTACTATGGAATTGCAGCTACTGTGTATTGCATGATGTTTGGTCAGTATATGTCAACATTCCGTCGTGGTATATACTGGAGACAAAACAAATCAGTATACAGATGGTTTCATGCTTCAGTTTGGAATGATTTCTTTCACGATATGCTCAATGTACCTGGCTGTACACAGTTACCATCCCTGTCAGATCACAGGCAAAAGCTACAGGAGATTCTACAGACAGTTCCTGTTGAAACTTTTCAGAAACTTAAACAAAAACAAGATATGATGTTATTTGAAGCACAGAACATGTAATTATGTTGTCAAGGTTACATCAATAGCCTACACAACTGTTAGGGTGTTTTGTATGGAATTTATTTTCACTGACTTTTGACAAGTTTAATGTAAAATATAGGAAAAAAATATAGTTGGTGGATTTTATTTTCATTGAATCATTCCTTCAGAGAAAGTAGAAAAATTAATTCCAAGCAAAAATAAAGTATTTTACAGTATATTCTATTATTCTTATTTGTGAATTTTGAATTTACAATACCTACAATGCAGGTTTTGTTTTTAATATTACACAGATGCAAGTACTGTTTACTTTTAAGACTACTTGTGTTAATGAATTAATTTTAAATGTACATGTATATTACCATTTAACAACACAGTTTATACATTATGTGTCTTCAATTTACATGTTTTGCTTACATTGTCATTACACCAATTTCAGAAACATGATGAACAAGAAACAAATTAACAGAATCAAAACTAAACAAATAGTGTTTTGAATGAGTAATTTATATGGCCTGTCCTGTCAATTAAATACTGTTAAACCACGGGAATTTTTGCAATCTTATGATATTAATGAAAGTCACTGAAACTCCATTTTCTGATTTTAACTGACTTAAAAATTTGTCTTGCGAAATTAAGGCACTTAACAATCGTCATTGATACATGGAAGTATGCACTTAACTTTGAGTATGCGGAGGGGCATCTTTAACTCACTGCTAAGAAATTGTTTCTTCAGCAAGGGACTTTTTTCACAGCACAATTAATGCATATACTTTGATGTACCAATGGGAATTCATTGAATAACGAGTGAAAACAAAACTTTGAACTAGTTTTTTAGTCTGCCATGTAACAGTGTAACAAGACTTATCCCTACACAACAACATATATAAATTTGGTTGCTCAGTATAACTTTAAAGTTGTGTTTATCCATCAATCAGCTTAGCACAGCAGCTGACCCATACAAATACATTGTACAGTGCAAGCAACATACAATGTTCTGTGACCTAGCTCAGCCCTGAGAATATCAATAATATTAACTTTATATCAATATCAATAGATATATTTCAAATAGTTTGGACATTGTTAATAGGTTTAAATGTCATGACTGTAGCAGTTTTTCTAGAAATGTTTTTCAAAATTATTTTTCTTCATGTGTATTTCTTGCAGTTAGTAAAACTTGTAATGTGTCTGTATATCTCTGATGTTGGGTGATTCTATTGTTAATTGTATATTTACTGATTGTTGCTACTTACCCTCAGTGACTGCCCAAATTATGACAGTGACTATTTGCTCACAGATATTATAGCAGGCACAAATAAGATTCATCTGGACTTGCAAAGTCCCCTGGTAAAGTTCAATGTTCCAATAACCCCATCAACTTTCCTAGATGGAGTGACCACAAATAATTTATAACTTTTTGTATAGTCCCAATGACTTGTTGATATTTAGAAACCCATGTCAGATTTGTTAATGAAACAGGATGAATACAGAACAGTAAGCTTCTATGTCACCAGTGAATTAAAAGTGTTGGTGGAGTGGCAAGTTTTAATCATTCTAATGTCTAAACTTTGTTTAAACTCTCTCTTGTTAAAAAAAAAAAAAACACTGCTCTGAAAACTAATACCAAGAATGCATGCCAAAATCAGGATTATCAACAACCCCAAAACCACTTGCGGTATATGCTGATAAAGTCTCACTTTGGCAATCAGTCCAAGCACACAATTGTAGTTCATGGAGCTGGTGAGAACTCCTTTGGTTCATGCGTGAGGGGCTTTCCCTGCACTTTGTATGAGTCGGTCGGCAAACTTTGGTTAGCAGGGTGACATTTTATGAGAAGTACCATGCCCCACACTTTGTGGGTTCACACTTAATGGCTTTTCATGACTATTACCACAGCCATATACTTGTATTCAGTAGTCAAACACGGCTACAAGAGTTGGTTTACAATTTTTAAGCCAAACAGCATTGTTGTTTAAGACAGCCATGATACCACAGGAAGTAAGACTTGTTGGGGAAAGGAGCTATCTCCAGAGTGAGACACCACCAACTCACTTATTATTCACACATTTTTGTTACCATGAAAAGCAGCAGACCTCAAATGTGCATCACTGCATACATTTATTATCACCAGATCTAAAATAAGCTGTGCATACCGAATCACCCTTAAAGTCGCTGATAGCTATGACTCTTGTTCCTTTGGGTTGAATTGCCCTTTTATGTATTCACAAAATTATTTGGTATACCAGTAGCATGTCTGCTAAGAGCATGATCTAGCATTTTCTGAATTTCATAGCATCCTGGAAAATGCTGGTACTACACTATACTACAGGATCTAGTTTTCTCCGTGTGGAATTCAACTCTCAGTTAGCCTAGTAAGGCTAAGTATAGTGAGTTATTATCTACATTGTATGCTGTGCCTTAAATAAATCGTGAAGTTGAGGACTCAAATGAGTTTTTTTGGAATGGCTACTTCTATGTGAGGAATTGTTCCCAAGGGTCCCTCTGAGCACATGGCCAGACTGATCTCATACAAACTTCACATATGTATCATGTCACACATGCATATACATGTATGCATTCTTTTCTTTCACGGCAAGATTTAAGATAGCTGTATGGCAGCCACTTTAGTGCAAAACTGTATTTATTTACTTTCCTGCATGGCCATTGCAGAACTGGATCTTCGTCATGCTTTGAATGATTTCATTTAAACAAGAGATATACTTTTATGGGACCTTGCTTTATGAATCGAATCAAATTCCAAATTGTCACCATTAAAGAATGTGGTGAGCCATAATATTTCTGACAAGCCTACTCTGATTGCTAACATACCGGACGTCACATGACTCGTGCATTATTTTTTTTGAAATGTCCACAAAAAACATTCGTAAAAAGAAAGTATTTGTGAAAATTTAATTGAGTTTGAAATGCCAGTGTCAACATCAGTTGGTAAAATTGAGATCTTCCCTTGTTCAAAAAGAAAATGTGTAAATATTTTGAGACTACAAATTCTTAGTATGAACAAGATTTGGTGGAGCTTACACTGACATCAGATATATGTATATTGTTAGATAAAATAATGATCTAGCAATATAAATACTATTTTGCAATTCTTTTGAATCTGTCCTTTATAAAAAAAAAGAAGAGTATATTGAATCAAACATTTTATGTGAAAATGCAACATTCTTAATGTCCGGAGTATAGATATTAAATATTTGAGAAAAATAAGCTGGGAAGCTTTTCTGATAAGGTGACAACTGTTAGATTTATTTTATTAAATATAGATTTATAATGCACAGTGTTATGTAACTGGTATGGTTTTAGTCAATATGGAAGCTATAGATGTCTCAAATAAATGCAAATATTATTTTTTTTTATTAATTATCAGCCTAAAACATGACAAGAACCATTTCATCATTATTACTGCTGCTTCATACATCACACTCTAACCTATTGAAAGTCTCTTAATTATGTCGAAAGAGGGCAGTGTTCAGACAGACTGGGACTATTTTCTGGGGGAGGTTTTTTTTACGCAGGGTGAACTTTGAACTGTTGGAATGATGATTACTTTTATGGATTAGCAAATATAAAGACGTGCAGCATTTATACAGATGTAACATGTACAAATTATCTTGTATAGAAATGTAAAAATGTCTCTAACAAATGTTAATTTAGAACAATTCTAACCGGGCTGTCCATGAGTATCTGGTGTCATGGAAACCGGGATAGTACTTTTCATATACAGCTTCACTAATTGTTGGAAAATCGCTACATGAACAACTCCATTAAACAGTTCAGAAAATGTCAGCTTTCATTTGATCGCGGTTGCCAACCTTATAACCTTATTTGAATATGAAACATTTAGTTCTGGGGTATGTTACATCAGATCATGGAACTATAAAGCACTGCAAGATAAACTAAGACAAAGGTTTTTTTAATCCTCTTAGTTTCGTTGTTCTTCCTGGGGTTTATAGTTCCATGATTAGATATTTCATCTGGAAATCGACCTTAGTTGTAATACTATTGTTATGGTAACATCACTCAGCACATGTCATCAATATGGATAGTCATGTAAATCTTGGAAATTTCATGTAATTAATATTTGTTAGAGATGTTTTGTATTACAGTTATTAAGTTTGTTGCTGGCAAATAACCAGAACTGTTTCGTACTGGAGCTTACCCTAGCTGCCCACGTTTGTATTCTCAACTCCGCTATCGAAAGATATTTGTCGGTAACGACGCGAAGAAACGGAGGCAGCTGGGGTGTGAGATTCCTGAAAAAAAATGGGTTTAATTCATCATTGACGAGCGTCAGTTGACAAGTCGCCACGTAACTCTTTTAGTACTAGTATTTTGTGCTTTTTGTTGGTTTCTGCTGAAATGTTGTAAAGCAAAAAAAAAGTGCGTCACTGCACTATTTGATTAAACAAATTATTGTTAACCTTACATTTCAGTATATTTAGGCCCAAACTTTATTTTACCAATAATTCACAATCACGCTGTGTCCATTTCGGTGGCGTAAATCAATAGTATCGTTTTATTAAGTGGCGTAATTGTAATCCCATCACCACCACCAAATTCCTGTTTCGTATCCATTGTTATTTGTCCTAGATTCCAGTGTGTGTCTTGTGTGAACTCAGTACCATAGTGTCTCTGTCTACGAAACCACAATGCTAGATCGTTTTAATAGTTAACGAGATTGTGCTATGCATCATTGCCCCGCTGAATGCGAGTATAGTACGTCTTTTGTTTGCCATACATCACACTCCAATGAACACCATTTATACAAAACCGCTGAATGGAAGAAGGGGTAACCATTTGAATCACGGCGGCGGAGGATGATGTGATGTGACCAGTACGTTTTTGGCGGTATCTTATCTGTACATTTTTTTTTCTTGTATGTGCCAACTTTTTTTCCTGCATCACTTTCCGTGCATTTTGTTTCTCGGACTGCAGCTTGCATTAAAAACAAAACAAACAAAATTGTGAGATTTCAAATTATGGATCCACGAATAACAGAGCTTTCCCGTTGCCTTGGGGCAATAAACACTTAGCATTAGGAGCAGAGCTGCCAAGGACTATCATGTATTGGTGTACCAAACTTGGCATATATTTAATTGGGGCGTACAATCATTTTAGAAGATAGTTAATTTGTAAGGAATGCCACGATGGATTCTTGTAATTCAATGTTTATTGTTTTTACGATGGACAAAATGGTTTCTAGCTCCCCCCGATAAAAAAAACATATTTAGGTATAATACTCTTATTAGCCATACCTTCTCATTACAAATATGAGTTGATATTCTCACATGGCTGTAATAAAAACATTCCCTTCCCTTGATCTGTTCCCTCCCCCGCATACTGTTCAAACCCCTTTAAAAGTGTTACTATATATATGAATATGTTACTGCAACACGGTGTATACCCAGGGATTACATCACTTTGTATCTGAATAGGTACAACACGGTGTATACCCTGGGATTACATCACTCTGTATCTAAATAGGTACAGCACGATGTATACCCTGGGATTACATCACTTTGTATCTAAATAGGTACAACACTGTGTATAACCAGGGATTACATCACTTTGTATCTAAATAGGTACAGCACGGTGTATACCCAGGGATTACATCACTTTGTATCTAAATAGGTACAGCACAGTGTATACCCAGGAATTACATCACGTTGTATCTAAATAGGTACAACACGGTGTATAACCAGGGATTACATCACTTTGGATCTAAATAGGTACAACACGATGTATACCCAGGGATTACATCACTTTGTATCTAAATAGGTACAACACGGTGTATACTCTGGGATTACATCACTTTGTATCTATTATAGGTACAACATGGTGTATACCCAGGGATTACATCACTTTGTATCTAAATAGGTACAGCACGGTGTATACCCAGGAATTACATCACGTTGTATCTAAATAGGTACAACACGGTGTATAACCAGGGATTACATCACTTTGTATCTAAATAGGTACAGCACGGTGTATACCCTGGGATTACATCACTTTGTATCTAAATAGGTACAACATGGTGTATAACCAGGGATTACATAACTTTGTATCTAAATAGGTACAGCACGGTGTATACCCTGGGATTACATCACTTTGTATCTAAATAGGTACAACATGGTGTATAACCAGGGATTACATAACTTTGTATCTAAATAGGTACAACACGGTGTATACCCAGGGATTACATCACTTTGTATCTAAATAGGTACAACACGGTGTATACCCTGGGATTACATCACTTTGTATCTAAATAGGTACAACACGATGTATACCCAGGGATTACATCACTTTGTATCTAAATAGGTACAACACGGTGTATACCCTGGGATTACATCACTTTGTATCTAAATAGGTACAACATGGTGTATACCCAGGGATTACATCACTTTGTATCTAAATAGGTACAGCACGGTGTATACCCAGGAATTACATCACGTTGTATCTAAATAGGTACAACACGGTGTATAACCAGGGATTACTTCACTTTGTATCTAAATAGGTACAACACGGTGTATACCCTGGGATTACATCACTTTGTATCTAAATAGGTACAACACGATGTATACCCAGGGATTACATCACTTTGTATCTAAATAGGTACAACACGGTGTATACCCTGGGATTACATCACTTTGTATCTAAATAGGTACAACACGGTGTATACCCAGGGATTACATCACTTTGTATCTAAATAGGTACAACACAGTGTATACCCTGGGATTACATCACTTTGTATCTAAATAGGTACAACACGATGTATACCCAGGGATTACATCACTTTGTATCTAAATAGGTACAACACGATGTATACCCAGGGATTACATCACTTTGTATCTAAATAGGTACAGCACGGTGTATACCCTGGGATTACATCACTTTGTATCTAAATAGGTACAACACGGTGTATAACCAGGGATTACATCGCTTTGTATCTAAATAGGTACAACACGGTGTATACCCAGGGATTACATCACTTTGTATCTAAATAGGTACAACACGATGTATACCCAGGGATTACATCACTTTGTATCTAAATAGGTACAACACGGTGTATACCCTGGGATTACATCACTTTTCATCTAAATAGGTACAACATGGTATATAACCAGGGATTACATCACTTTGTATCTAAATAGGTACAACATGGTATATAACCAAGACCACTATTTTAAATAAAAAGACGGATGACGCGCTTGAAAAATTCACAATACATCAAATATGTCAGTGGTTAAATAGTATATCAGTTTATGCGTTAAATACAACAGTAAACTTATTTTTGTATAGGTTAATGTAACGAAATATCAAAATTACTCATAACAATTTAATCGAAGTGTTCGGGCTTTTTCATATTTTGCGAATGTATGCGATTACATTTTTGTTGAAAAACGTGACAATACCTCAGGCTGATGCGGATTGTGCAGTTAATATATTCATGAAAAAAATGAAAATACGTCAGTTTCTGTAAATTTGCCATATTTACTAATACATGAGCTTATATCACTAATATCACTGTGCATTCACTTCGAACACACCCACTCTGCCATCATTTACTAGTAATACACGAGTTTTTCCGAACAGTCTCTGTCCGAGATTTCGTTTTGTACGCGCCTCAACAAAGCGTTTTGAACGGCAACAATAACATGACCAGTTCATTAAAACAGATACATTTGAACACTATAAAACTTGCCGTTACACGACGCTGTGGTCGGTTAACTGTTTATGGCAGAATGATAAAATACCGACATTCTTGTCATTGGCTGACCTATTACTGTCATTATTTTCGGCATTGACAGTTGTCGTAAAAGTGCATTGTGGGTAATCGTAAATCACCACTGATGAAAAGACAATTCGATTGGTTTGAAAAATAACCTTGTTGTATTACATTAACGTATACAGTTCACGCAGTGGGCGATTGTATGAACTCATTCTGCAATATACTCCACATAAAGTACGCTTTTAAAACACGCACATGAACTATAAACGGTGTCCAATCGAATTGACAAAAACATGTTACCTACATCCGAATTTAGTTAGAATTATCAAACTAATAATTACTTCAGACCGAACAACACTGAGTTGTAATATCGTGCATAGCACCACGTGACAGCCCCCATATGAAGACACGTGACCCACTATGTATGTATATAAGTTATGGCGATATATAATTGTGAATCAATTGTGACTTTATACGTGCAGTTTGTCAATGAAAACATTCCGTATAACTACACTACCACGTCACCACAGCCTATATGAAGACCACAGGCTGATCCATATAATATTACATGACACTACCACGTCACCATACTCTATATTCACACCTATCTACTGGCGGTAGATTCTACATTTTCTGGACGGGTGTCGTCTCTCCAAATAATTATGATCCAAACTTGAATTTAATTACAGAGTCCTTGGCAGCTATAGAAATAATGAAGTACTAAAGTCGTCGAGTCGTACCACACATGCGTACTGGGGTTAAAAGCCATAGTGAATGGCGTCGGTTTTCGTTTGAGTTTTGGTTGAATTGAATACGACCCGCGTCCTAAAGTTTTAGTGCCGAAAAGTGAAATTATATGACTCTGTAATTTCCACTACTATATCTACTTAAATATTCATCAAATAATTGAAGTTGTGGAATGACTAGATTACACACGTGTTAGTGGTAACATGTAATTGGCACGTGATAGGTTATACTATACATGTATATAGTAATTTCATAAATTTACTTAGAAAGTTAGTAAACATTTATTTTTATATCCACAGCACGATGTCCGATAAATGACAACAGTGACATCATCGTCTCCATTTTTACGACAATATTACGGTACAACCAATTCTTCTCGTTAGAACCAATTCTTCTCGTTATGTGGTGTTACCCGAGCTATCACGCTGTCCGCACCTAAGCTATTAGCGATGTAAACACGACAATCAATCAACATTACGATTTTCGCTGTTTGAATCACTACCAAAGCTATTTCAAAGTGAAGTCCAGCCATTTTCTATTGTAGTTTGACATCGCTACCGACGATCCGATTTGAAGTGTTGGATTCGTGCTTGATTCCATATCCAACACTTGTTATCGGATGGCCAGTAGCAACAACTTTGCCATATTCGGGTCAATTACCGCTGTCATCTCACTGTGCATCACCACAGAATGGATACTTGTGTGTTGTATACCATTCGACTTGCCTGACCGCACTCCAATGCTCGCAGTGTATACTAGTTGTATCAAATATGGCTGACTTGTCGTATTCTCTGCTCTTACGTGCTTTGTTCGTTGGTCGTAAAACTCGGTCATTTTCTTCTACATGGATGTGAATGGTATGTCGCCATGTATTCGTGTATCGACTTGTGTCTCTTCTAGCACGGATGACTAAAATACAAACACATATTTATAACATATAGTTTCAGTGGAAAAACAAAATTAGCTCTGTTCTTGTTTTATGTGTTTGATTCTTTTTTTTTTTTGCTTTCGCATTCATCAGATGATCTTCATTACCATCATTTGGTAGAAAACTAATCAAACGCCGCTTAATTTATTTATGACTTTGAATTTAAAATGTACTTGGAACAACGTAAAAAATACCAGATGAGAACGTAAATGTATACTACGGCGAAACCATCGCAGTCGTTCTCGTGATTAACAGTGTTGTGTGTTTTCCATGGAAACACAATATTCGGCTAAATTACTTATTTTGTTCGTGGTTTTAGAATTTGTTTGATCACATCATTACAAAGCCATGATACTAGTACATGTTTGTACACAGTTACTGGTAAATGAAAAGTCTATGTTAACCATGGTGTCATTACCACCATGTCGATGTTATGTACTATAATAGAAAAAGTCAATCGTAAGGAATCCGTATACAATACTCATATATCTTCACTTTGAAAAATCATTATTTGTTGTTATAATACCCATATTTGTATACAAATATACCAATATAAAATGTGGTGTACTCACCTGCGAGAGCATGTCAGCATTTCTGCAGCTGCTGGGCTGTTAACGCTCTGCTAACCAGACGCTAAACTGACCCAGCATCTGCGCCTCGCCTCTGACACTGTAAGGTAGCCGTAACGAAGCGCAGTGTTCTGCAATGATTGATGTCTTCCTATTGTTCTATACATTAGAAAAGGGAGACTAAAAGCAGTGACAGGATGGATACTATTCAGAGCTACACTATCTCGCTAGGTAACCAATTTAATGAAAAACTCACTTACGACCTCAGTTTATTTCCCCAACAAGAACCATAAATCAAAACTGTAAGCGTACTAAAAATCCTTTCTCCACTTTTGTTCACTTAGCTATTAATACACACAGCCCTGAAATAATAATAATAATAAAAAAAACTCGTTGTGTTTTAATGTGTTTTTATCAAATCAACCTCGTTCAAGTGCAGTACAAACTTTACTGGTTTATAGCAGAGATTATTGTCAATCCTCAACATTAAATCTGAACCAGGGCCGATTTTTATAGTCCCCACTGACCTTGCATGTATAGTTAGGTGGTCTGGCTGACAAAGGGCGTGCTTTGATGCACGTCCAATGATAGTAACACGCTCCCCTTGTTTCCAACATTGATTAATTCACATTGACCCAAAGGTCATTTTAAAATGGCGTCCCCTTGTGAAACAACGTAGCCGTATAAACCAAGCGGCCTTACTATATGTTTTAACATTAAAAAAACGATTTTGTTACAAAAAAGGTGTCCTAAATTTTATTTGTAAATGCACGACATTCTGGTATAAGAATTCGGGTTATCGCACATACATATAGGTTTGAGGGAACATTCACATCCTCGATACATGGGAGGTATGAAGATGGTGTTCACAGTGCATTGAAATAAATCAATGTAGAATCTATGTCGTATTTGAATCTTGGGTAACTTCAATACCATCTGCGGCTAACGAACTTTTGACAACAAACAATCCTGAAATTTGAAAGTCACGTGAATGGCGATTTGAAAATCCGAAGTAAGCCTGAATTAGTAGTTGAGTTTGTATACCAGCTGTACGCATTTTGACCAATTTCCAAATCCAAATCCAAAGGGAAAATCATAAAAGTCGTTGTTTTTATGGATAAGTTTCACACCTGTTATTTGTATCTGCTCTTTGTCGCTTGTTTGACGACTGTCCGGAAGACTAAAAATTGGCGATACTAATTTGCTGGCGGGCATGGAAGATGGTGATTGGTGGGCCTAAAAACCGACAATATTGATTTGCTGGCGGGCATGGAAGATGGTGATTGGTGGGTCCAAAAACCGACAATATTGATTTGGTGGTGGCCTGAAAGCTGGTGATTGGTGGGTCTAAAAACCGACAATATTGATTTGGTGGTGGCCTGAAAGATGGTGATTGGTGGGCCTAAAAACCGACAATATTGATTTGATGGCGGGCATGGAAGATGGTGATTGGTAGGTATAAAAAGCGACAATATTGATTTGATGGCGGGCATGGAAGATGGTGATTGGTAGGTATAAAAACCGACGATATTGATTTGATGGCGGGCATGGAAGATGGTGATTGGTGGGTCCAAAAACCGACAATATTGATTTGGTGGCGGTCATGGAAGATGGTGATTGGTGGGTCTAAAAACCGACAATATTGATTTGATGGGGCGGGGACAGTTGATACATAGCTGGGTACGGAGGTGTCCCTGAGTGCTCAAAAGTGTGACCATTTTTACACCTAGATAGTGGCAAAATCTATACCCATCATATTTATACCAAAGTACCATTTCTGTCATCACTGTTTGTTCCAAATATACCAAATCGGAAAAATATTACCGATATTTATGCCTATCTTGACCAGAAATAAGACCCAAAATAAAAAAAAACGAGACCCATTTCAGGGGCACGTCCCCATTATGCAAATTCTATTTACCCCCCCCCCCCCGGGTTTGGTGGTTGGGTGGAAGACAGTGATAGACAATAGACTAACCTTCAAATATGATGATATATTATAACTGTAGACAAATGGTTTTATTGTTACCGTGTATACCACATGATGTAATACTGAATATATTCATGCACAAAATATGCAACTATGACATGTGTTAATATCAACTCACATATTTTATTTGGTATATATACACATCACATATTGTTTTAAGTAGGTTTTTTTTTACCAGAATATCAAGAGATTTTCTTGAATTTTTACCTAAAATAGTTGATAATGATTCATTCCAACTTTTTTAAAATGAACAATAATCTTCCTTTACAGATCATCATAAGAAATCTACAAAGTACATAGAAGACCAATGTAATTATATATATTATTATAACCGGTGGGTGAGTACTGTCGGGTGATGGTTTCGAGTTGGATTGGGTTAGTATGAGTTCTGTTTCGGATCAGGAGTGTAAGAGAAACGGCTTAGTTCTGCAGTTGGGGAACTTTTGACTCACTTGGCTTCAAGTTCGGCTTGAGGGACCGGGTCGTAACGCTTGCAGACGCACACAATGATGAAGAAACACCAACATTGCTTAGTTATAAATACATATTGATAAGATAAGACGTGACATTTAAATACATGGGCGGATTTAGAGGGGGGCGAGTCCCCCCCCCCATTTTAAACAACCAACAGGGCTTCGCGGCATCAGCGCTCGCGAACATGGCCTTCGGCCAACTTATCGCTGCCCCCCCCCCCATTCCAGAATCCTAGATCCGCCCCTGAAATACATGTAGAATGGTTGTTGATACTTATGCTTACTGAGCGCAGGAATACGGATTCGTGTAGAGAGTTGGCCGTGTTGCGAGGTATCGGGGAAAAAACTGGATCTGGATCCAATGTCACGGTGCGTCTTGTGATACACGTACTTGAACACGTAGAGCTGGCGGCCCGTCGTAGGTGCTATGTTGCTACTCTCTGCCTCCGCTTCCTTGCCCTCAGTATGCTGCCCGAAGCCCAGTTCGACTCGTTGTGTGTACTAACCCTCTTTTAAGGGTTAACTTCTATCATGCGCCAGCTGCACTTTAGCCAGAGTGTTTGTAATTGAAAACAATACACTTCGAATATTAATTACAATATTTGATTAGCGCTAATTAATGAAAAGGAAACCACTGTTACAATAATTGGCAATTAAGATAGATGAAAACAATACATCTCGGATGTTGGTTACCAAGTTTGGTTGGCATTAACTTGAATTATTAAACAAAAGACCGCTGTTACTATCTTTGGCGATTGAGATAAATTACGCTGTATCAGTTTTCCAAGTTCAAAGCCAGTTGAAATAATTAGACTACCTGCTGTGCCTAATTAATGTGCCCATTGTCTCAGCTACTAATCCTCTATAATGATACGGGTAAGTGAAACTGAACAATTGATTCGTTAAACATATACCATGACAAAGGGAAATAATTCAGCTGGCGACTTATCATGAACTTTCACATTGGAGATGCGACAGTGAATAGCGCTGGAAATAAATAAACATAAAAAACTCCTGACAACTTCCTAACATGGCGGAACTGAAAAATATGAAATGTCCTCGCTTCAGGTATCAACTAAACTAAAACATAATATACATAAAAACTGCTAATAACTTCCTAACAGTACCGTTGACGGCGCTCGTTTATTGATACAATGACTGACGTGTATGACGTAGTTTAATATGACATAATTCAATTAAAATTAACTGCATCTCATTTCACGCCCTCTCAAATTGATTTGCCTGTGCTGCCGGATATTACTTTTTGCGTTAACCGGCAAGGTATACAGACAACTGAATGCCATGATAGTAGGTTGTGGTGAAATTGATTTGGTGCATAATACCAGCATGCAATGCTTCAGTTATATTTGGGGGGGAGGGGGTATACTCCGAATAATACTGGGGGGTACTATCTCAGTGTGAGTGATTAAACGTGATTAGGAATTAGACGTGGATCATTAATGTGCCGAAAATATAGATAAATATAAACATACACGGAGACAGTCTGTTTTTTTACCTCCATGCACAGAGCGACCACTTCTAAATCTAAGCGGTGGGTGAGTTTTGTAAACTACCGCGTTAAAATGTTTAGTCACGCGTGATCTCGGGATGCCGTCAGTATTGTTCAAAAGTCATGGGTAAGTTTAAGCACTGCTGGACCCAATGACCGTGGTAACTCAAGAAAATGATATCAAGTCATTAAACAGCTTACTTGGAACATTTTAATGAGTGACTTGAACGTGAAAATTACTTTAACTGATTTTACTTGGTAATTAGGAAATGGAATGCAGAGGAGAAAATCTCAAATTAATGTCGGATGGTATTTTGAGTGTCAGAACTCTGCCACTATTGTTTGTGTTAAACTCGTTGTGCAGTCACTTTAGACTGTAAATCGACACAATAGATTGATTTGATATAGTCGTATTTTGTTATAGCACACCTACATCCTTAATTATGCTAGTATCACCATGACAACACATGTACACATGCAAAGTGTAACCAAACAGTAATTGCTAGTATTGAATACTGAAAGTAATTGTCTTCATATAATGTTACCATAACAACACGCATAACAACAGGGTACACATATTGTTATCGACTAGTCTGGACACAATAATAACATCCCAGTGAAAGATAAATAATTCACTTCAACAACGGTGGATACAAACTCCTCCACTCGACGAGAAAATGCACCAATCAAGCTGCATACCCCGCGTAGATGGCACGGTACATAAAACACCAACATTTAACAAATATATATATGCTATACTGCATTATGTTGAAAGTTCCAACTATGAAGCCGATTAAACTAAAAATATGATGGCAATATTAGAAAAGCTCACTCAGCTGACTAGTCATTTAAATGTACCAGTTGCTTCAAAAACAAACCTTCGTAGCGATCGTAAAAATAGGTCTTTTGATTATCGGGGCATATTTCAATGGACTGGATTCGGATAATTCAAATTTCGCCCGGAAATTCCGCAGTGTGCAATTGCGGACTTAGTTAGGTTCGCCATTTTTGTAAACAATGACTGTCCAGTTTGTGCGAACTTGTACCTCTATGCTTAGGCTTTTGAATCATGTACCGTGAATTGCATAATGTTTTATTCAAAAACGTCATCAAACCCTTCTCACTACCTTAAATAAAAACAGTTTTAAATACCAACATTACATTTTGTCAAAAAGTTGTTTTAAAACAAAAGCAGGTTAACTGGGTTGTACGTATAACAATTAGAAGGAATATTACTGTACTTATGTTAATATCATACATATATGTATCACAGAGATACGATCTTGCTCTCAAGGTTGAATATTTGCTATTTTGATATTTTGCCCTCAGGTAAAGAATTTTCAGTTGAGAGTTCTACCTTCAATAAGAGATAACATATTTTCACTTATAAATGAGTGAGGTAAAAACCAATATCTGTTTATGAAGTCACTGGTATCATGGAGACAGATCTCTTCTACTTCCATGCTGGTATATTATTGCATAAACAACATTCACATATGGACAATTTGCGCCCTCATTCGTATATAAGAATTTGTTTTTAGGTTTATTTTGTGGTCAAGACCTGAGAGACTGGAAATCTCCAAAAACCATTCTTATTTACTAATCTAACCCTAAAACTGATGACGTAATTTATTATTCTGCAAATTAATTTATGCATCCAGCGTTTCATATACCGTTATTTGGCTGAATGTAATTATAGGTCGAGTGAAAGGATTGTTCACCAATTTTTCATTTCATCACGGTTACTAAAAAAATGTAGTAACCGTAATTTGATATTCATGATATTAGTAACCCAGCTTTGTTGCATGTAGACACGGTTACTAAAAAAGAACCGTGATGTAGACGATTTTCTCGTTAAGCTTAGAATATCTCACCAAAACATCACGGAGAGGGATTATTCTTCAATTATCACAGAAGAAAAGTGAGGATCTAGGCTGAGGGAATGCTTTATTTACTCATCTTTCGGCATAAACATCTGTAAACAAAGAGGTGTTGGACTGGTTATTGTAGTAATTCTATTTCAACTCTTTATACTCACGTGCATAGGTGTAGAGCTGCGTCATAATGTTGTTTATAAATAAATATAAAGTTGTAGATAGCAATGATAAAAGGATGGTCGTGACAGTTACTTGTAAGCTGTTATTTTGTATTTGTACCGACGAGTGCTTTCTATCAGAATATACTATGGAATCTGGATTCACGTCATGCTATTGTGAATGAGTGTGTTTAATGCCATGATCTCGCTACCTTCTACTTTCAAATGAGTGCTGTAGTTTAACCCCAACCCTAGAAGATTTCCGTTGCATATGTGAACATAGCTTTACCAGCTTAAACAGCTAACGTTGTATGAACCACGAACTACTAGTATTCAACACTCCTTGACATAATTACAACCAGGTACAGGTGTGACCATCCAAATACCTCAGTTTTAGCTCCCGTGTTCAATACACACAAGGGGGAACAATGAGTTTGGTGCATCTGTCCTGTCTGAGTGTTTGTGTAAACGAAATCTTAACAGATTTTGATCCAATTTGTGATATCGATACTATGAGCAATGCGCAAACAAGACAGGTTTTTAGGCATGTAAACGTATAATAAGTAGCTAATCTGCATATAAATTACATCATTTTAGCCTATGTAAGCACGTAGCGTTAGTACATATGTAATAACATTAGAAAAATACTGGCAATATAAACACCCAAGGAGTGAATAATTTGTAACTATGTCTTGATGTAATGTAACAAACAATAGGCAGTGAATTGATCACAGCTGTACTCGCACATGGTGATAGAGGGCAGTCTTGTGTCTAAAAAATCTTTCTTAAATCAATACATTCTCAGAATCTACTATTACATTGGAAAATATGATGGTTAATTATTGACATAAGAATAAATATACTATTAACTGTTTTTCTTTTTGAAAGCTGACAGAGTGTAAGAGGTCTCAAATTTGATTTGTTTGGGAGGGGAAGCTAGAGTTAGTGAGTGAAAGGAGAGGAGTTCAGACTTAAGTGCTGTGCTATTCTATACATGGCATTAAACATGTGAGCTACATGTTGAACTGTGGAAACAGAAATTAACAGCAGAGAAAGAAATTTAGATCATCTGATAAAATTTGGCAAGAGCTTCAGAATCTAGGTCGAAAGCAAATCATCTCTTTGCCACTCTTCACCAGCGAGGGCAGGCTGCACTGCAGACGAGGTTATTTACAGGAGAATGTTTCAAATATGTCTCTATATGTCATTAATGTGAGTAGCATTGTACAGCTAGAATTCAAACATCACACTCACTCATACCTTAAATCATAAATGTTATACAGTACTAAGTACCACATGTTTATTACTTCCCATCAAATAGTGTCCATCATATAAGTGATAAAAGATTGCACATAATACATACATATGAAATATACAAGTAAATATTGTTACCGGTATCAAATTATACTTGAAGTTCATATATCAACCTCATATTTGGGTAATAATAATAATATTGATAATGATGTAATACTGAATATATATATAATTACCTGAGTATTGTTCAGCTCATGTCATGATTGTAGCGTACCGTAAATGTTTTATCTCAATTATATATGAAAACCATTTATACATGTTCTCTTGATTCAGTTTAGAATTCACTGATGCAGTATATAATATAAAAGTAAAATTAGAATAGTATTATTAAAAATGTTTTCTTACAAATGGAAACAAATCCAGCTTACAAGGAAATAACTTGATTACAGATGTCAGAATAACTGGTCACCATAAAAACTTGGCTCTTCATTATCACCAGTAACAACATATATGATTGGTTGACTATGATCTTATTATTTATATTTACAGTGTTTGTAAGACAGTCCCTCATTGGTAGATTTGTAAATTCACAAGTTGTATATTGGTAAGCGGCTTCAACTATTTTGAATTATCCTCCATAAACTTGCGAAATCTACGTGCATATTTACTCGGTGAGACGGTTGAGAAAGAAGAAGTTGGATATCTTATCGATTTATAGATGTGTTCTGCTTTCTTCTTTGCTTTGTATTCAGTGAAAAAATCAATAATACCCATAAAATAGCGATCATTTTTACCATCTATGATATTCAAAGCATTGGTTTTTTCTAATAACAAACGCATATTCTTTTGTTTTAGCTGATCTAACTCCACTGTAGATTCCCTGTTCTCATGTAATCTTGCTATTTCCGGTGTTGTTGGAACCATATTGGGAAGCATTACAGCGTCTTTACTGGCTTGTTTAAACTTATTCCCTGCTGTAGTTTTCGGTGATTCAGTTGGGGTTTGGTCATGAGTTGTTTCATCTTTCAGTTCATTGCCAGTAATTTCATCACTCGTCTCTCTTCCTTTGTTCTTTTCATCTTTTCTCATTTCTTTACATTTGTCACACAGCATTTTAGCAATGGTAGCTTCTGATCTCTTCAACGGAACTGACCTGTTAATAACAACACAAATATGTCAATATTGTAAATATTGGTCACAAACCAATATGAGTAGTAAAACATTTGTTAATAGTGTTACAGAATCAGGAAAGATTACACAATGAATGCAAGTTTGTGTATATAGTGAACGCTGCTCTCACAGGCATATAGGTGAAAGTCTTAATATTTAGCAGTCAATTTCATAGGACAAAGGTACATGTAAGTATGACTCAATACAATTGAATACAAAATAATGAATACCATGTCAGTTACAATTGAATACAAAATAATGAATACCATGTCAGTTACAATTGAATACAAAATAATGAATACCATGTCAGTTACAATTGAATACAAAATAATGAATACCATGTCAGTTACAATTGAATACAAAATAATGAATACCATGTCAGTTACAATTGAATACAAAATAATGAATACCATGTCTGTAATATTCCTACAAATAAAAGTATGAATCATGGAAAACTTACTTCTGAACTCTAACAACAACATGAGCAAACTGGTTTTCTTGCTGTCGCTCTGTGAAATGTATTGGATGGTATCCTAGCAACAAACTGTAATCCATAACACCAATTTGCTCAAGAAATTCTGTATCGTATTGAACTTGATCTAAAAACCATTGTCTTTGTTCTCCTATAAAAAATATATGACAGTATATGAGAAAAATATTGACTATAACATGCATACCTATACTATACACTACCGGTATATTGATTATAACATGCATACCTATACTATACCTATATACTACCGGTATATTGACTATAACATGCATACCTATACTATACCTATATACTACTGGTATATTGATTATAACATGCATACCTATACTATACCTATATACTACCGGTATATTGACTATAACATGCATACCTATACTATACCTATATATTACTGGTATATTGATTATAACATGCATACCTATACTATACATATATACTACTGGTATATTGACTATAACATGCATACCTATACTATACCTATATACTACTGGTATATTGATTATAACATGCATACCTATACTATACCTATATACTACCGGTATATTGATTATAACATGCATACCTATACTATACCTATATACTACCGGTATATTGACTATAACATGCATACCTATACTATACCTATATACTACTGGTATATTGATTATAACATGCATACCTATACTATACCTATATACTACCGGTATATTGACTATAACATGCATACCTATACTATACCTATATATTACTGGTATATTGATTATAACATGCATACCTATACTATACATATATACTACTGGTATATTGACTATAACATGCATACCTATACTATACCTATATACTACTGGTATATTGACTATAACATGCATACCTATACTATACCTATATACTACTGGTATATTGACTATAACATGCATACCTATACTATACCTATATACTACCGGTATATTGATTATAACATGCATACCTATACTATACCTATATACTACCGGTATATTGACTATAACATGCATACCTATACTATACCTATATACTACCGGTATATTGACTATAACATGCATACCTATACTATACCTATATACTACCGGTATATTGACTATAACATGCATACCTATACTATACCTATATACTACCGGTATATTGAATATAACATGCATACCTATACTATACCTATATACTACCGGTATATTGATTATAACATGCATACCTATACTATACCTATATACTACCGGTATATTGACTATAACATGCATACCTATACTATACCTATATACTACCGGTATATTGACTATAACATGCATACCTATACTATACCTATATACTACCGGTATATTGACTATAACATGCATACCTATACTATACCTATATACTATCGGTATATTGACTATGACATGCATACCTATACTATACCTATATACTATCGGTATATTGACTATAACATGCATACCTATACTATACCTAAATACTATTGGTATATTGACTATAACATGCATACCTATACTATACCTATATACTACCGGTATATTGATTATAACATGCATACCTATACTATACCTATATACTACCGGTATATTGATTATAACATGCATACCTATACTATACCTATATACTACCGGTATATTGACTATAACATGCATACCTATACTATACCTATATACTACCGGTATATTGATTATAACATGCATACCTATACTATACCTATATACTACCGGTATATTGACTATAACATGCATACCTATACTATACATACATTGCTTACGTTCGTAATTATTCCATATTTGGAATTCGCATTTCCTAATATGGTAGGATGAAAATACCCCGTAAAATACCGTAAAATAACTTACATTGACAGTGTATAATAATATAGATTATTGAAAGCAATTTCTGATTTAATTATTAACTATATGATTTGTAATCAAAATAATATAAAATCACAATCATTATATGGTTACTGCAGCCATTGGCTTCACCAAATAATGTTGACAGTTTGTTCACTAGAAAAATAAAATAAACTCAATGTTTACCTAAATCTATTTGATAACCTTTGAGATTCTTATCTTTAAGTACTGTGATAATCTCACTGTTTTCAGGTTCAGGTTCAGTGTATCTACTTGCTTCACAACCCTTCAAATCATACCTGAAAAATAATTATGAAAATAGTTGTTCTGCAACACCGAATACCAACATATCTTCACAAATAAAATTGTGAGATGTGTAGTAAATTATATGTGACATGTGTGGTATCTATCAATTCAATTACTGATATAGAACACCAAATATGACATGTGTGGAATCTATCAATTCAATTACTGATATAGAACACCAAATATGACATGTGTGGAATCTATCAATTTAATTACTGATATAGAACATCAAATATGACATGTGTGGAATCTATCAATTCAATTACTGATATAGAACACCAAATATGACATGTGTGGAATCTATCAATTCAATTACTGATATAGAACACCAAATATGACATGTGTGGAATCTATCAATTCAATTACTGATATAGAATACCAAATATGACATTAGTGGAATCTATCAATTCAATTACTGATATAGAACACCAAATATGACATATGTGGAATCTATCAATTTAATTACTGATATAGAACATCAAATATGACATGTGTGGAAACTATCAATTCAATTACTGATATAGAACATCCAATATGACATGTGTGGAATCTATCAATTCAATTACTGATATAGAACACCAAATATGACATGTGTGGAATCTATCAATTCAATTACTGATATAGAACATCAAATATGACATGTGTGGTATCTATCAATTCAATTACTGATATAGAACATCAAATATGACATGTGTGGAATCTATCAATTCAATTACTGATATAGAACACCAAATATGACATGTGTGGAATCTATCAATTCAATTACTGATATAGAACACCAAATAGGACATGTGTGGAATCTACCAATATAATTACTGATATAGAACATCAAATATGACATGTGTGGAATCTATCAATTCAATTACTGATATAGAACATCAAATATGACATGTTTGGAATCTATCAATTCAATTACTGATATAGAACACCAAATATGACATGTGTGGAATCTATCAATTCAATTACTGATATAGAACACCAAATATGACATTAGTGGAATCTATCAATTCAATTACTGGTATAGAACACCAAATATGACATGTGTGGAATCTATCAATTCAATTACTGATATAGAACATCAAATATGACATGTGTGGAATCTATCAATTCAATTACTGATATAGAACATCAAATATGACATGTGTGGAATCTATCAATTCAATTACTGATATAGAACACCAAATATGACATGTGTGGAATCTATTAATTCAATTACTGATATAGAACATCAAATATGACATGTGTGGAATCTATCAATTCAATTACTGATATAGAACACCAAATATGACATGTGTGGAATCTATCAATTCAATTACTGATATAGAACACCAAATATGACATGTGTGGAATCTATCAATTCAATTACTGATATAGAACACCAAATATGACATGTGTGGAATCTATCAATTCAATTGCTGATATAGAACACCAAATATGACATGTGTGGAATCTATCAATTCAATTACTGATATAGAACATCAATTGCTACCTTTGATACTTACCTTTCAAGTATTCTCTCATCAGGGTAGAAAACACTTTGCATGACTGTAAAATATTTCTGTATTGAGGATAAACAAAGAGTAGATTATCAAAAGACCACACTCTTGACATAAAAATGCAGATTTCATTTCACTAACAAACAAGTCATTGTCGATGACACTTTTTCAGTTCCAATTTTTTAGTGACTATGTGTAACTCAGGCCAGGCATGCCTGAGAAACTTACAGCGCAAAAGTGTGGGACACAAATGGCCACCAGTCGGTCAAATGTCATCAGAATGTAAAACAAAATGCCTTGGAACCCACAAAAAATTATTGTATCAACAAAATCAGTCAAATAAAATGGCCAGAAGATATAAATAATACTCTTATAACAATATTACATTAATTAAAAGAACAGAAAGGATGAATCATGGAAAAAAATATATGCACTTGTGAACCAATATACATCCTCATACAAATCCTCATACAAAGTTTGAATGAAATTATCCAGTTCAGCCATATTTGACCAAATTGCAAAGATAAGCAATGTACATATGGAAGTCATCATTTATGTGAAGTTTGAATGAGATCTGTCAAAGCATGTCCAGGAAAAGTCTTCAGATGCACACATGAACAGACACACACACACACAGACGGAACCCAAATTATTAGCCCATATCATTCAAACAAAAATAATCACATTCCTTTTAAAGTAAAACCATGGTTACAAAAAATGTACAAATGACATACCCCTTTATGACCTTCAATCTTTATATAATGAAGTCCAAGTATCTTCACCATTAGAGTGTGCGGATACTTCTCAAAATGTTCTATATATTGTTTTAATATTCGCCGAAAAAAAATCACATCTTGTGGTTTCTCAGTTTTGATCATGAACATCTTATTATTACTAGGTAAAAATAATAAAATCAAGGAATGTCATAAAAATTGGCAAGTAAATCAAAATGCAACAACTCATAAAATAAAACATAGCGTGAAATTGAGTTGGTAGAAGATAGTGGTTGAAATAAGTACCAGCACTCAATTTTATTGTGATCATTTGAGGCTATGACATAAGTTTAGTCATTTGCATAATGATATTGATACACTGCAGTTGAATAATAAACATCTCAGTTACAAATGATCCCCCCCCCCCCCCCCCCCGTGTGTTATTCACTGCTCATGGATTTGGTGATGCACTTGGCTCACTCTACTCTGAGCAAACAACTCTCAGCCTACATCCATATTGGAAGAAAACACTGATTTCATGCATGGTTGATAAGGAACCATGACCTCAACTTAAATTCCTTCACTAAGGTTGATCGTATATTCATCAGAATAACCATTCTAATCTAAGTATAATAAAGTTTATGAATATTAATAAATTCTCCAACCAAAATGTTGTCTATAGCTAATATAATATATGTCACACATTTATCAACAAACTAAGTATAAGCAATCAGGCATGTATTAAAAAAATGTATAGTAATTAACAAAATCATATATATGTACAAAATTTAATATAATCACCAAACCCAAATCATGTGTGATTTACAGCCACATATAACATGTGTGATGTTCATAGTTTCTAAAATGTGCCTGCACACTGAAATCATTGAAGACCTCATACATTCATCTTACGTCTTCTAAGCGTTCATTTCACAACGCAACTATGTAATACTCACCAAAGAAAGAAACTCATTCCACTTTTTGAGTTGCTGAGAAATTCTAAATAGGGAACATTTTTTGTGGTCACTAAAGAGTCTTTGTAGTCATCTTCATTTAAATTTAAAATATTTCGTAACTTATGAAATACTTTTGGTGCATAATTATGGAACTCAACTTTCTGCAAACAAAAATAATATGAGCATTTTAATGGTAGCAAGTTTCAGATGTACATGTCAGGTTTTGACCTCAGATGTACATGTCAGGTGTTGACCTCAGATGTACATGTCAGGTGTTGAACCCAAATGTACATGTCAGGTGTTGACCCCAGATGTACATGTCATGTGTTGGCCCCAGATGTACATGTCAGGTGTTGACCCCAGATGTACATGTCAGGTGTTGACCCCAGATGTACATGTTAGGTATTGATCTCAGATGTACATGTTAGGTGTTGATCCCAGATGTACATATCAGGTGTTGAACTCAGATGTACATGTCAGGTGTTGACCCCAGATGTACATGTCAGGTGTTGACCCCAGATGTACATGTCAGGTGTTGACCTCAGATGTACATGTCAGGTGTTGACCCCATATGTACATGTCAGGTGTTGACCCCAGATGTACATGTTAGGTATTGATCTCAGATGTACATGTTAGGTGTTGATCCCAGATGTACATATCAGGTGTTGAACTCAGATGTACATGTCAGGTGTTGACCCCAGATGTACATGTCAGGTGTTGACCCCATATGTACATGTCAGGTGTTGACCCCAGATGTACATGTTAGGTATTGATCTCAGATGTACATGTTAGGTGTTGATCCCAGATGTACATATCAGGTGTTGAACTCAGATGTACATGTCAGGTGTTGACCCCAGATGTACATGTCAGGTGTTGACTTCAGATGTACATGTCAGGTGTTGAGCTCAGATGTACATGTCAGGTGTTGACCCCAGATGTACATGTCAGGTGTTGAGCTCAGATGTACATGTCAGGTGTTGACCCCAGATGTACATGTCAGGTGTTGACCCCAGATGTACATGTCAGGTGTTGACCCCAGATATACATGTTAGGTGTTGATCTCAGATGTACATGTTAGGTGTTGATCCCAGATGTACATATCAGGTGTTGAACTCAGATGTACATGTCAGGTGTTGACCCCAGATGTACATGTCAGGTGTTGACCCCAGATGTACATCTCAAGTGTTGGCCGCAGATGTACATGTCAGGTGTTGACCCCAGATGTACATGTCAGGTATTGACCTCAGATGTACATGTCAGGTGTTGACCTCAGATGTACATGTCAGGTGTTGGCCCCAGATGTACATGTCAGGTGTTGACTCCAGATGTACATGTCAGATGTTGACTTCAGATGTACATGTCAGGTGTTGAGCTCAGATGTACATGTCAGGTGTTGACCCCAGATGTACATGTCAGGTGTTGAGCTCAGTTGTACATGTCAGGTGTTGACCCCAGATGTACATGTCAGGTGTTGACCCCAGATGTACATGTCAGGTGTTGACCCCAGATGTACATGTTAGGTGTTGATCTCAGATGTACATGTTAGGTGTTGATCCCAGATGTACATATCAGGTGTTGAACTCAGATGTACATGTCAGGTGTTGACCCCAGATGTACATGTCAGGTGTTGACCCCAGATGTACATCTCAAGTGTTGGCCGCAGATGTACATGTCAGGTGTTGACCCCAGATGTACATGTCAGGTATTGACCTCAGATGTACATGTCAGGTGTTGACCTCAGATGTACATGTCAGGTGTTGACCCCAGATGTACATTTCAGGCATTGACCCCCAGATGTACATGTCAGGTGTTGACCCCAGATGTACATGTTAGGTGTTGATCTCAGATGTACATGTCAGGTATTGACCTCAGATGTACATGTCAGGTGTTGACCTCAGATGTACATGTCAGGTGTTGACCCCAGATGTACATTTCAGGCATTGACCCCAGATGTACATATCAGGTGTTGATCCCAGATGTACATGTCAGGTGTTGACCCCAGATGTACATGTCAGGTGTTGATCTCAGATGTACATGTTAGGTGTTGATCCCAGATGTACATATCAGGTGTTGATCCCAGATGTACATGTCAGGTGTTGACCCCAGATGTACATCTCAAGTATTGACCCCAGATGTACATGTCAGGTGTTGACTTCAGATGTACATATCAGGTGTTGAACTCAGATGTACATGTCAGGTGTTGACCCCAGATGTACATGACATTGGGGATATTGGTGTATACATAAAATCCTGATTGAATGAAATTTTATAGAATAATTATTTCTTACAATAATGGTGACCTATCTTTGAAGATGTAATCAGAGTAACTGAAATGCTTTGTATGATTACAAGAAGCATTTCCAACATATTTACAGTTTCTGTTGAGTGTAAATGCTGGAACAATGAAACAATGTTTATATATAAAGAATATTTTCTACACTTGAGTAGATGGATGCTTGCAATAATAATATTAATAATAACTAGATTACACTACTAAAAATGTTCAGGGCATTTTTGAATGGTAAGGAACATAAATACAAAGAAATACAAATACCATAAAATTCAAAAGAGATAAAATTAAAGGGAAAAATAAAAATGTCTGTAAAATAATAATAATAAAATATGAAATATAGAACAAATATGGAATTCACATCCATTGTGTAAATATTTATTGCAAACTCATCAAACAGTTTTTTTCTTTGTCCATATAGTCAGTACATAATAGTAGGACAATTTTTTCATCTCCTAATGCTCAGACAGAATTTTGAAAGCATTTTCTTGAGTCTGAAATTTGAAATGTTTTGCAAATAATTTTCCATATCATAACTTACTTTGAATAATTTGTATGTTCTCAGTTTTGTTCCCCTATTTTCATTGGTTTTACTGAAATTTAGTTCTTCTCTTCATCTTTGAATATAATTCTCAGATAGTTTTTCATATCGTGATCATTTTTTATTTAATTAGATCATGTCCCAGTGTAACTTTAATATTCCTAACCCAGTTTGAATTAGTTTTTATTGTTTCGTCCGGGGCTAATTTTAAACAAGGTAAAGTTAAGTGCAATTTGTATTAAAAGTAGGAAAATCAGCATACCTTCTTATTTTCATCAACTTGATCGAACTTATCAAAATACTCAAAGTCTTCATCTGTTAAGTCAACCTAATGAGTAATATACAATATATTTTTATAACCATGGACAATATGCATAGCCTTGAAGTCACAACTGCAAATATGCATATTCAAAGGTGTTTCTTTTCCTGGTTCCTTCTTATACCTTGCACACAATAATAATAATAATAATAATAATAATAATAATAATAATAATAATAATAATAATAATAATAATAATTATAATGCCAATCTTTTTTATTATTACATCATCTTTTGAAGTCATCAAGAAATTAAATTTCTGGAGATCCTCCTATGTGTCTTGTGAAAAATGCAGCTCAATTTTCTGAATTTGAAAGCTGTAAGCCTGTAAAATGCTCAACTGGATTTTAGCATACCCCTGACTTATCAAAATGTAAACATGTTTACATTGTAGTTGTGTGATTCCTCCATCCATACATGTGAAGTTCTAATAATAGTATTGGTTATGTACACAGTAAATACCAACATTGTCAACTTAAAATATATAACAAGTCATTGTTCAAAAGTAAAATAGTAAACAACACTGAAATATGTCAGCCATTTTTATAACACAATGTATATGTATATATGTATGTGATGTATATATAAATACATGTATATGTGCGATATGGTGTGTGATGTATATATAAATACATGTATATGTGCGATATGGTGTGTGATGTATATATAAATACATGTATATGTGCGATATGGTGTGTGATGTATATATAAATACATGTGTATATGTGCGATATGGTGTGTGATGTATATATAAGTACATGTGTATATGTGCGATATGGTGTGTGATGTATATATAAATACATGTGTATATGTGCGATATGGTGTGTGATGTATATATAAATACATGTATATGTGCGATATGGTGTGTGATGTATATATAAATACATGTATATGTGTGATATGGTGTGTGATGTATATATAAATACATGTATATGTGCGATATGGTGTGTGATGTATATATAAATACATGTATATGTGTGATATGGTGTGTGATGTATATATAAATACATGTATATGTGCGATATGGTGTGTGATGTATATATAAATACATGTATATGTGCGATATGGTGTGTGATGTATATATAAATACATGTGTATATGTGCGATATGGTGTGTGATGTATATATAAATACATGTATATGTGCGATATGGTGCGTGATGTATATATAAATACATGTATATGTGTGATATGGTGTGTGATGTATATATAAATACATGTATATGTGCGATATGGTGTGTGATGTATATATAAATACATGTATATGTGCGATATGGTGTGTGATGTATATATAAAGTCTGATGGTAATCGGTCAGGACATGTCAGATATATGGCTCCAATGTATATACCAAGTTTGACATCAATACACAACCAACATCCATTTCCAGAATGGCAGAAATGCTTCATTTTGCTGAATTTTAAGCCATTTCATCTAGATTGTGAAACTAAAAAATGTGCACAAAATATGTCTCCAAAGATGTATGATTTATGTGTGATGTTTGATTGAGATTAGCACAGGCATGTTCAAAATACAAGTGCAGATGGACAGACACTAACAAAAACTCACAATTCATAAGTTGTAATTTCTTGACTTTTTCCAAACAGGAACTAAAATACACACTATAGAATTAGGTTAAGGCAAACAGAGGAAGTTTTTTTCCTGGAAAAATGATGAATGCACATGCATACGTACCAAAGATGTATGATGCAGTAATGAAGTAACCTTAAATAACATTCCACCATCCAAATAACACTATACATATATATGCACAGAGACATATACACTACAGACACTAATATACAAGCGCACCCTGACCAATAAAATATGTTACTGACCTGAGTAATGCCCTGACCTGATGTCACACTTTCATAACTTTTCTTCAATCCCATTCTAATACAATTTGTAAATAAATAACGAGGATGATTTTTTGTAATTTCTACAATTCCACGTCTGCTCCATTTTCTTCGAAATTGCGCCATCGCTTTGGAAAAACGTCCTTTGAGTTCCTTTCTTCTAGGTCTTTCAGACTCAGTCTTCTGGACCTCATCATCCTTTAAAATAAGAGAATAACAATATTGACATAAGAAGGTGATATTTTGCTGTAAACCAGTGGTACAATTCAAAAGTGTAAATGGCTTCATATTACTGCATAGTAACAGTCAATCCTCACACTAGTATGCAATGAAACTGATGCAACTGTAATTTAGTGACTGCATCTATCTGTCAAAAACTAGTATACAATGTGTTTAATTGTACTGTTATTATAATTTCAAGAAGAACTAACAAACAATATAACGTATATTGTATGTAATGCTATAATGATAGGATGTATATTAACATATTGTATGTAATGCTATAATGATAGGATGTATATTGGCATATTGTATGTAATGCTATAATGGTAGGATGTATATTAATATATTGTATGTAATGCTATAATGATAGGATGTATATTGGCATATTGTATGTAATGCTATAATGGTAGGATGTATATTAACATATTGTATGTAATGCTATAATGATAGGATGTATATTAACATATTGTATGTAATGCTATAATGATAGGATGTATATTAACATATTGTATGTAATGCTATAATGATAGGATGTATATTGGCATATTGTATGTAATGCTATAATGATAGGATGTATATTAACATATTGTATGTGATGCTATAATGATAGGATGTATATTAACATATTGTATGTAATGCTATAATGATAGGATGTATATTAACATGTTGTATGTAATGCTATAATGATAGGATGTATATTAACATATTGTATGTAATGCTATAATGATAGGATGTATATTAACATATTGTATGTAATGCTATAATGATAGGATGTATATTGGCATATTGTATGTAATGCTATAATGATAGGATGTATATTAACATATTGTATGTAATGCTATAATGATAGGATGTATATTAACATATTGCATGTAATGCTATAATGATAGGATGTATATTAATATATTGTATGTAATGCTATAATGATAGGATGTATATTAACATATTGTATGTAATGCTATAATGATAGGATGTATATTACCATATTGTATGTAATGCTATAATGATAGAATGTATATTAACATATTGTATGTAATGCTATAATGATAGGATGTATATTGGCATATTGTATGTAATGCTATAATGATAGGATGTATATTGGCATATTGTATGTAATGCTATAATGATAGGATGTATATTAACATATTGTATGTAATGCTATAATGATAGGATGTATATTAACATATTGCATTTAATGCTATAATGATAGGATGTATATTAATATATTGTATGTAATGCTATAATGATAGGATGTATATTAACATATTGTATGTAATGCATAATGATAGGATGTATATTACCATATTGTATGTAATGCTATAATGATAGGATGTATATTAACATATTGTATTTAATGCTATAATGATAGGATGTATATTAACATATTGTATGTAATGCTATAATGATAGGATGTATATTAACATATTGCATGTAATGCTATAATGATAGGATGTATATTAATATATTGTATGTAATGCTATAATGATAGGATGTATATTAACATATTGTATGTAATGCTATAATGATAGGATGTATATTAATATATTGTATGTAATGCTATAATGATAGGATGTATATTAATATATTGTATGTAATGCTATAATGATAGGATGTATATTAACATAATGTATGTAATGCTATAATGATAGGATGTATATTAACATAATGTATGTAATGCTATAATGATAGGATGTATATTACCATATTGTTTGTAATGCTATAATGATAGGATGTATATTAATATATTGTATGTAATGCTATAATGATAGGATGTATATTAACATATTGTATGTAATGCTATAATGATAGGATGTATATTAACATAATGTATGTAATGCTATAATGATAGGATGTATATTAACATATTGTATGTAATGCTATATGATAGGATGTATATTAACATATTGTATGTAATGCTATAATGATAGGATGTATATTACCATATTGTATGTAATGCTATAATGATAGGATGTATATTAACATATTGTATGTAATGCTATAATGATAGGATGTATATTGGCATATTGTATGTAATGCTATAATGATAGGATGTATATTAACATATTGTATGTAATGCTATAATGATAGGATGCATATTGGCATATTGTATGTAATGCTATAATGATAGGATGTATATTAACATAATGTATGTAATGCTATAATGATAGGATGTATATTACCATATTGTATGTAATGCTATAATGATAGGATGTATATTAACATATTGTATGTAATGCTGTAATGATAGGATGTATATTAATATATTGTATGTAATGCTATAATGATAGGATGTATATTAATATATTGTATGTAATGCTATAATGATAGGATGTATATTAACATATTGTATGTAATGCTATAATGATAGGATGTATATTGGCATATTGTATGTAATGCTATAATGATAGGATGTATATTAACATATTGTATGTAATGCTATAATGATAGGATGTATATTAACATATTGTATGTAATGCTATAATGATAGGATGTATATTACCATATTGTATGTAATGCTATAATGATAGGATGTATATTACCATATCGTATGTAATGCTGTAATGATAGGATGTATATTAATATATTGTATGTAATGCTATAATGATAGGATGTATATTAACATATTGTATGTAATGCTATAATGATAGGATGTATATTGGCATATTGTATGTAATGCTATAATGATAGGATGTATATTAACATATTGTATGTGATGCTATAATGATAGGATGTATATTAACATATTGTATGTAATGCTATAATGATAGGATGTATATTACCATATTGTATGTAATGCTATAATGATAGGATGTATATTAACATATTGTATGTAATGCTATAATGATAGGATGTATATTACCATATTGTATGTAATGCTATAATGATAGGATGTATATTAACATATTGTATGTAATGCTATAATGATAGGATGTATATTAACATAATGTATGTAATGCTATAATGATAGGATGTATATTAACATATTGTATGTAATGCTATAATGATAGGATGTATATTACCATATTGTATGTAATGCTATAATGATAGGATGTATATTAACATATTGTATGTAATGCTATAATGATAGGATGTATATTACCATATTGTATGTAATGCTATAATGATAGGATGTATATTAACATATTGTATGTGATGCTATAATGATAGGATGTATATTAACATATTGTATGTAATGCTATAATGATAGGATGTATATTAACATATTGTATGTAATGCTATAATGATAGGATGTATATTGGCATATTGTATGTAATGCTATAATGATAGGATGTATATTAACATATTGTATGTGATGCTATAATGATAGGATGTATATTAACATATTGTATGTAATGCTATAATGATAGGATGTATATTACCATATTGTATGTAATGCTATAATGATAGGATGTATATTAACATATTGTATGTAATGCTATAATGATAGGATGTATATTACCATATTGTATGTAATGCTATAATGATAGGATGTATATTAACATATTGTATGTAATGCTATAATGATAGGATGTATATTAACATAATGTATGTAATGCTATAATGATAGGATGTATATTAACATATTGTATGTAATGCTATAATGATAGGATGTATATTACCATATTGTATGTAATGCTATAATGATAGGATGTATATTAACATATTGCATGTAATGCTATAATGATAGGATGTATATTAATATATTGTATGTAATGCTATAATGATAGGATGTATATTAACATATTGTATGTAATGCTATAATGATAGGATGTATATTACCATATTGTATGTAATGCTATAATGATAGAATGTATATTAACATATTGTATGTAATGCTATAATGATAGGATGTATATTGGCATATTGTATGTAATGCTATAATGATAGGATGTATATTGGCATATTGTATGTAATGCTATAATGATAGGATGTATATTAACATATTGTATGTAATGCTATAATGATAGGATGTATATTAACATATTGCATTTAATGCTATAATGATAGGATGTATATTAATATATTGTATGTAATGCTATAATGATAGGATGTATATTAACATATTGTATGTAATGCATAATGATAGGATGTATATTACCATATTGTATGTAATGCTATAATGATAGGATGTATATTAACATATTGTATTTAATGCTATAATGATAGGATGTATATTAACATATTGTATGTAATGCTATAATGATAGGATGTATATTAACATATTGCATGTAATGCTATAATGATAGGATGTATATTAATATATTGTATGTAATGCTATAATGATAGGATGTATATTAACATATTGTATGTAATGCTATAATGATAGGATGTATATTAATATATTGTATGTAATGCTATAATGATAGGATGTATATTAATATATTGTATGTAATGCTATAATGATAGGATGTATATTAACATAATGTATGTAATGCTATAATGATAGGATGTATATTAACATAATGTATGTAATGCTATAATGATAGGATGTATATTACCATATTGTTTGTAATGCTATAATGATAGGATGTATATTAATATATTGTATGTAATGCTATAATGATAGGATGTATATTAACATATTGTATGTAATGCTATAATGATAGGATGTATATTAACATAATGTATGTAATGCTATAATGATAGGATGTATATTAACATATTGTATGTAATGCTATATGATAGGATGTATATTAACATATTGTATGTAATGCTATAATGATAGGATGTATATTACCATATTGTATGTAATGCTATAATGATAGGATGTATATTAACATATTGTATGTAATGCTATAATGATAGGATGTATATTGGCATATTGTATGTAATGCTATAATGATAGGATGTATATTAACATATTGTATGTAATGCTATAATGATAGGATGCATATTGGCATATTGTATGTAATGCTATAATGATAGGATGTATATTAACATAATGTATGTAATGCTATAATGATAGGATGTATATTACCATATTGTATGTAATGCTATAATGATAGGATGTATATTAACATATTGTATGTAATGCTGTAATGATAGGATGTATATTAATATATTGTATGTAATGCTATAATGATAGGATGTATATTAATATATTGTATGTAATGCTATAATGATAGGATGTATATTAACATATTGTATGTAATGCTATAATGATAGGATGTTTATTGGCATATTGTATGTAATGCTATAATGATAGGATGTATATTAACATATTGTATGTAATGCTATAATGATAGGATGTATATTAACATATTGTATGTAATGCTATAATGATAGGATGTATATTACCATATTGTATGTAATGCTATAATGATAGGATGTATATTACCATATCGTATGTAATGCTGTAATGATAGGATGTATATTAATATATTGTATGTAATGCTATAATGATAGGATGTATATTAACATATTGTATGTAATGCTATAATGATAGGATGTATATTGGCATATTGTATGTAATGCTATAATGATAGGATGTATATTAACATATTGTATGTGATGCTATAATGATAGGATGTATATTAACATATTGTATGTAATGCTATAATGATAGGATGTATATTACCATATTGTATGTAATGCTATAATGATAGGATGTATATTAACATATTGTATGTAATGCTATAATGATAGGATGTATATTACCATATTGTATGTAATGCTATAATGATAGGATGTATATTAACATATTGTATGTAATGCTATAATGATAGGATGTATATTAACATAATGTATGTAATGCTATAATGATAGGATGTATATTAACATATTGTATGTAATGCTATAATGATAGGATGTATATTACCATATTGTATGTAATGCTATAATGATAGGATGTATATTAACATATTGTATGTAATGCTATAATGATAGGATGTATATTACCATATTGTATGTAATGCTATAATGATAGGATGTATATTAACATATTGTATGTGATGCTATAATGATAGGATGTATATTAACATATTGTATGTAATGCTATAATGATAGGATGTATATTAACATATTGTATGTAATGCTATAATGATAGGATGTATATTGGCATATTGTATGTAATGCTATAATGATAGGATGTATATTAACATATTGTATGTGATGCTATAATGATAGGATGTATATTAACATATTGTATGTAATGCTATAATGATAGGATGTATATTACCATATTGTATGTAATGCTATAATGATAGGATGTATATTAACATATTGTATGTAATGCTATAATGATAGGATGTATATTACCATATTGTATGTAATGCTATAATGATAGGATGTATATTAACATATTGTATGTAATGCTATAATGATAGGATGTATATTAACATAATGTATGTAATGCTATAATGATAGGATGTATATTAACATATTGTATGTAATGCTATAATGATAGGATGTATATTACCATATTGTATGTAATGCTATAATGATAGGATGTATATTAACATATTGTATGTAATGCTATAATGATAGGATGTATATTACCATATTGTATGTAATGCTATAATGATAGGATGTATATTAACATATTGTATGTGATGCTATAATGATAGGATGTATATTAACATATTGTATGTAATGCTATAATGATAGGATGTATATTAACATATTGCATGTACTGCTATAATGATAGGATGTATATTAACATATTGTATGTAATGCTATAATGATAGGATGTATATTAACATATTGTATGTAATGCTATAATGATAGGATGTATATTACCATATTGTATGTAATGCTATAATGATAGGATGTATATTAACATATTGTATGTGATGCTATAATGATAGGATGTATATTAATATATTGTATGTAATGCTATAATGATAGGATGTATATTACCATATTGTATGTAATGCTATAATGATAAGATGTATATTAACATATTGTATGTAATGATATAATGATAGGGATGTATATTATCATTCTGGATGCTAGAAATAATGTGCTACTATCCATATTCCAGTCACGAAATCAAATCAAATGTTTAGAGTGTATTTTAATTTCACGGCAATCCCATGGAATTACTTCTGCCTATATCTATCTATTCTGTTTTCTACTATAAATAAATTACCATAATGCACATCTTTCCATAGCAACCTGGTCAAAGATTACATATATCAGTTGGGACAATTAATACCCAAATGAAGGCAATGTAATCATAGAAATTAAATGAACAAAATTCTCAATCCCTTTAATGGAACACTATTAACAACAAGCCATGCATGGCACAGTCCCCGTTAATTATCAAATTTAAGATATATAGTTTTGTTTATAGTAATATAGCTGGAATATAACCATGTCAGGAATATGATTTTTTAACATTAAAATGATTGACATTTGTATCTGATCATCAAACAAGTACTTGTCCATATTGCTCTGGAACAGCATTCAAAATCAGCCATTTTGAATACATGTATATATATAACATGATGTATAATGAATATATACAATTTGAATATAATCAATCAAAGCATTTAAGAGATATGGCTCTAGAAGCCCATTCATTAAAACCAAATGGCCGCCAGACAGCCATTTTGAATCTGATCCGAAAAATAAATGATGTGCATCAGGAACCTGTAATGTCTAATATATGTACCAAGTTTGAACGAAATCCATCCAGAAATGCCAGAAATGCTTGATATTTGATGTTTTTTAGCACAAAAATGGCCACCATTTGGCCATTTTGAATAGAATCGTCAAACCAATATATCTGTCTATCCATGAAATGATGTATAATGAATATTTAAAATTTGAACATAATCAGTGAAAGCAAGTCAGAGATATGGCACGAGAACCACATTCATTAATCCAAAATGGCCACCAGTCGGCCATTTTGAACCTTATCTGAAAAACAAAATTACTTGCATCAAGGTCCTATAATGTCTATGGTATATACCAAGTTTGAACAAAATCCATCTGTAAACAGCAGAGAAATGCTTGATTTTTAGGATTTTTTAGCACAAAAATGGCCGCCATTCGACCATCTTGAATCAGATCGTAAAACAAAATGATGTGCATCAAGGTCCTATAATGTCTAATGTATATACCAAGTTTGAACAAAATCCATCTGTTAACAGCCGAGAAATGCTTGATTTTGATGATTTTTTAGCACAAAAATGGCTGCCATTCGGCCATCTTGAATCAGATCGTGATACAAATTGACGTGCAAATGTATAATATCATATATGATGTATGTGTGAAGTTTGATTGTGATTGATTCAGGCATTTCTAAGATACAGGTCTGGACGCACGGACTCCGAACGGGGACTAATTATATTCTAGATATTAATTGGGTAATAAATACAATGTAGTTTTATCTATAGCTAATAAATACTTTATAAAAAATCAATGAAGAGGGTTTGAATTCAATTTTCGTGCATTCTGATCTATTTGGATTTTTATCTGTAGCTGAATTGACAAAATAATTCATTCTCATATATACATATACATGCAATATTTTACAGTGTGTTTTGTATACATTCATTACAGGATAGTCATTTATTATTAATTGGAAAACAAGAGATATACTCAGTAAGTTTGGTACACTCCAAGACATACTGTTAAGATTCTCCATGTTCAATAATAAATAGGTTCAAATTTAGACATACTCATATATCATAAATTTTTTGTTTTACCAAACACAAAATATTTGTTGAAAAAAAAACTGCAAAAATTACTACTTTTGGAGAGATTTATTAACATTGTATTATAATAACAGGAAGAATGTGATATTCAATTAAATAACGAACTTGACTGTGTCTCATTATTGTGCAATTGTTGTTCCTTTAATTATTTTTCCTAATTAAACACATTTTTTAAGTTTGTGTGATGTGTCTAAACTCAGTCTGAGAAATAGCACTAGATGCACTCATGTATAAACAAACCCCAAATTAATAGTTTCTGACTTTTTGGACTTTGGAAAAAGAGACAAAACAGTCATCTCTTTTTAATAACAGCCAATTACTTTGAGGGAAAACAATAAAACAGCATACCAGTATTTATATCAATTGATTAAAACTAAATGAATTAAATGGATGTATCTGAGTTATTTGCAAGGTACATAAAATATACATTATTAATATTGTAATCATTTGGTTTATTAAAAGTACTTAATTTAATTAACTACTGGCTTTCAAAATGGACAAAAATATTATCCAAAAAGGTCAGACATACAGGATTATACAAACTATTTAATTTTTGCTGTTTCTAATTTAATAATATGAGGTCATTCATGGGCACAAAGTCACTGTGCCTCGCCAACTGCAATGTAATGTTCATAATGGTACAGAATATAATGGTTTTGCAATGCAGACATGAATTAAAGCTATTTATTAGATCCACTCGGTGTCTCCTAAAAATAAATCATTTGATGATAAAACTATAATCTGATTATTAAGCTTGGATGAATTAGATTTCATGTCTGGATTTTGCGATTAATAACTCATTTTAAATAGAAGATACAAAGGTGTTATCACACATACACCTGCTTTTTTGACTCTTGATTAATTGTAAATTTAAAATTCATTTTAAATCATCCTTCCATCTTATCAAAGTAAAAACATAGTGTAAGGTAGTAGAAGAGAAACATACCCTTTTGATAAGATTCCACATACTTCACCAATCTTACTCGTCTTCTATGATTATAATGTGAGTAGACATGAACAGATATTGGTGTCAGTGTCGTCACTTTCACTCAAATAGCCAATAAAACACACTTGTTCCATGATACCTCAGCCACGACTGCTACTTATATGTATTATAATTATATGTCAGCACTCATTGTTATTTAAATTCACTGATCTCAGTGTCTACTATGCACAGAGACAACTAATACATGAAGCATAAGTACTTTCAGTGGAGATATATTATACCGGTAAAGCCAAAGCCGTAAATATATATATGCATGAATAACATGATGTTTCTAATAGCAATATTACATACCCTACCTGATACAGGTTATATTATTAAGTGAAAATCAGGTAGATATAGTTGCCATGGATACAAATATTTTATGCCATCATAACGTCCTGAATACATACGTAATTTACAGTCATTGTTGTGATAGCAATAGACAGCTTAATTAATTTAATCAGAAAGAACATGTTTTAGTAATAAATGCATTTCTCCAATATAGTCAGTTGATTATATGTGACAGAAGAGACTGTATGTGTTGCTAAGTAACAGCAGTCATCATTTAGTATAACAAACACGTGTAGTTACCTAGATTCAGATGAACAAAGGTCAATAGACTGTACACATATGCTTCAGAGTGGCTGCATGGATTGATGGGAATGCACACATGCGCATCACAGTGGCTGCATGGATTGATAGGGAATGCACACATGCGCATCACAGAGGTTGCATGGATTGATGGGGAATGCACACATGCGCATCACAGTGGTTGCATGGATTGATAGGGAATGCACACATGCGCATCACAGTGGCTGCATGGATTGATGCGGAATGCACACATGCGCATTACAGTGGCTGCATGGATTGATGGGGAATGCACACATGCGCATCACAGTGGCTGCATGGATTGATGGGTAATGCACACATGCGCATTACAGAGGTTGCATGGATTGATAGGGAATGCACACCATAAGCATCACAGTGTTTGCATGGATTGATAGGGAATCACACATGCGCATCACAGTGGTTGCTTGGATTGATGGGGAATGCACACATGCGCATCACAGTGGCTGCATGGATTGATGGGGAATGCACACATGCGCATCACAGTGGCTGCATGGATTGATGGGGAATGCACACATGCGCATTACAGTGGCTGCATGGATTGATGGGGAATGCACACATGCGCATCACAGTGGTTGCTTGGATTGATGGGGAATGCACACATGCGCATTACAGTGGCTGCATGGATTGATGGGGAATGCACACATGCGCATCACAGAGGTTGCATGGATTGATAGGGAATGCACACATGCGCATCACAGTGGTTGCTTGGATTGATGGGGAATGCACACATGCGCATCACAGTGGTTGCTTGGATTGATGGGGAATGCACACATGCGCATTACAGTGGCTGCATGGATTGATGGGGAATGCACACATGCGCATCACAGTGGCTGCATGGATTGATGGGTAATGCACACATGCGCATCACAGAGGTTGCATGGATTGATAGGGAATGCACACATGCGCATCACAGTGGTTGCTTGGATTGATGGGGAATGCACACATGCGCATCACAGTGGTTGCATAGATTGATGGGAATGCACACATGCGCATCACAGAGGTTGCATGGATTGATAGGGAATGCACACATGCGCATCACAGTGGTTGCTTGGATTGATGGGGAATGCACACATGCGCATTACAGTGGCAGCATGGATTGATGGGGAATGCACACATGCGCATCACAGTGGCTGCATGGATTGATGGGGAATGCACACATGCGCATTACAGTGGCTGCATGGATTGAAGGGGAATGCACACATGCGCATCACAGTGGCTGCATGGATTGATGGGGAATGCACACATGCGCATTACAGTGGCTGCATGGATTGATAGGGAATGCACACATGCGCATCACAGAGGTTGCATGGATTGATGGGTAATACACACATGCGCATCACAGTGGCTGCATGGATTGATGGGGAATGCACACATGCGCATCACAGTGGCTGCATAGATTGATAGGGAATGCACACATGCGCATCACAGAGGTTGCATAGATTGATGGGGAATGCACACATGCGCATCACAGAGGTTGCATAGATTGATGGGGAATGCACACATGCGCATCACAGTGGTTGCTTGGATTGATCAGGAATGCACACATGCATACCACAGTGGTTGCATGCATTGATGGGGAATGCACACGTGCGCATCACAGTGGCTGCATGGATTGATGGGGAATGCATACATGCGCATCACAGAGGTTGCATAGACTGATGGGGAATGCACACATGCGCATCACAGTTGTGGCATGCATTAATAGGAAATGCACACATGCGCATCACAGTGGCTGCATGGATTGATGGGGAATGCATACATGCGCATCACATTGGCTGCATGGATTGATGGGGAATGCACACATGCGCATCACAGTGGCTGCATGGATTGATGGAGAATGCTCACATGCGCATCACAGTGGCTGCATGGATTGATGGGGAATGCACACATGCGCATCACATTGGCTGCATGGATTGATGGGGAATGCACACATGCGCATCACAGTGGCTGCATGGATTGATGGGGAATGCACACATGCGCATCACAGTGGCTGCATGGATTGATGAGGAATGCATACATGCGCATCACAGTGGCTGCATAGATTGATGGGGGAATGCACACATCCGCATCACAGTGGCTGGATGGATTGATGGGGAATGAACACATGCGCATCACAGTGGCTGCATGGATTGATGGGGAATGCACACATGCGCATCACAGTGGCTGCATGGATTGATGGGGAATGCACACATGCGTACCACAGTGGTTGCATGCACTGATGGGGAATGCACACCATACGCATCACAGTGGCTGCATGGATTGATGGGAATGCACACATGCGCATCACAGTGGCTGCATGGATTGATGGGGAATGCACACATGCGTACCACAGTGGTTGCATGCACTGATGGGAATGCACACCATACGCATCACAGTGGCTGCATGGATTGATGGGAATGCACACATGCGCATCACAGTGGCTGCATGGATTAATGGGGAATGCACACATGTGCTTCACAGTGGCTGCATGGATTGATGGGGAATGCACACATGCGCATCACAGTGGCTGCATGGATTGATGGGGAATGCACACATGCGCATCACAGTGGCTGCATGGATTGATGGGGAATGCACACATGCGCATCACAGTGGCTGCATGGATTGATGGGGAATGCACACATGCGCATCACAGTGGCTGCATGGATTGATAGAGAATGCTCACATGCGCATCACAGTGGCTGCATGGATTGATGGGGAATGCACACATGCGCATCACAGTGGCTGCATGGATTGATGGGGAAGGCACTCATGCGCATCACAGTGGCTGCATGGATTGATGGGGAATGCACTCATGCGCATCACAGTGGCTGCACGGGTTGATGGGGAATGCACACATGCGCATCACAGAGGTTGCATAGATTGATGGGGAATGCACACATGCGCTTCACAGTGGCTGCATGGATTAATGGGGAATGCACACATGCGCTTCACAGTGGCTGCATGGATTGATGGAGAATGCACACATGCGCATCACAGTGGCTGCATGGATTGATGGGGAATGAACACATGCGCATCACAGTGGCTGCATGGATTGATGGGGAATGCACACATGCGCTTCACAGTGGCTGCATGGATTGATGGAGAATGCACACATGCGCATCCCAGTGGCTGCATGGATTGATGGGGAATGAACACATGCGCATCACAGTGGCTGCATGGATTGATGGGGAATGCATACATGCGCATCACAGTGGCTGCATGGATTGATGGGGAATGCACACATGCGTACCACAGTGGTAGCATGCATTGATGGGGAATGCACACCATACGCATCACAGTGGTTGCATGGATTGATGGGGAATGCACACATGCGCATCACAGTGGCTGCATGGATTGATGGGGAATGCACACATGCGCATCACAGTGGCTGCATGGATTGATGGGGAATACACACATGCGCATCACAGTGGCTGCATGGATTGATGGGGAATGCACACATGCGCATCACAGTGGCTGCATGGATTGATGGGGAATGCACACATGGCATCACAGTGGCTGCATGGATTGATGGGGAATGCACACATGCGCATCACAGTGGCTGCATGGATTGATGGGGAATGCACACATGCGCATCACAGTGGCTGCATGAATTGATGGGGAATGCACACATGCGCATCACAGTGGTTGCATGGATTGATGGGGAATGCACACACGCGCATCACAGTGGCTGCATGGATTGATGGGGAACGCACTCATGCGCATCACAGTGGCTGCATGGATTGATGGGGAATGCACACATGCGCATCACAGTGGCTGCATGGATTGATGGGGAATGCACACATGCGCATCACAGTGGCTGCATAGATTGATAGGGAATGCACACATGTGCATCACAGAGGTTGCATGGATTGATGGGTAATGCACACATGCGCATCACAGTGGCTGCATGGATTGATGGGGAATGCACACATGCGCATCACAGTGGCTGCATGGATTGATAGAGAATGCTCACATGCGCATCACAGTGGCTGCATGGATTGATGGGGAATGCACACATGCGCATCACAGTGGCTGCATGGATTGATGGGGAACGCACTCATGCGCATCACAGTGGCTGCATGGATTGATGGGGAATGCACACATGCGCATCACAGTGGTTGCATGGATTGATGGGGAATGCAAACATGCGCATCACAGTGGCTGCATAGATTGATAGGGAATGCACACATGCGCATCACAGAGGTTGCATGGATTGATGGGTAATACACACATGCGCATCACAGTGGCTGCATGGATTGATGGGGAATGCACACATGCGCATCACAGTGGCTGCATAGATTGATAGGGAATGCACACATGCGCATCACAGAGGTTGCATAGATTGATGGGGAATGCACACATGCGCATCACAGAGGTTGCATAGATTGATGGGGAATGCACACATGCGCATCACAGTGGTTGCTTGGATTGATCAGGAATGCACACATGCATACCACAGTGGTTGCATGCATTGATGGGGAATGCACACGTGCGCATCACAGTGGCTGCATGGATTGATGGGGAATGCATACATGCGCATCACAGAGGTTGCATAGACTGATGGGGAATGCACACATGCGCATCACAGTGGTTGCATGCATTAATAGGAAATGCACACATGCGCATCACAGTGGCTGCATGGATTGATGGGGAATGCAAACATGCGCATCACATTGGCTGCATGGATTGATGGGGAATGCACACATGCGCATCACAGTGGCTGCATGGATTGATGGAAAATGCTCACATGCGCATCACAGTGGCTGCATGGATTGATGGGGAATGCACACATGCGCATCACATTGGCTGCATGGATTGATGGGGAATGCACACATGCGCATCACAGTGGCTGCATGGATTGATGGGGAATGCACACATGCGCATCACAGTGGCTGCATGGATTGATGAGGAATGCATACATGCGCATCACAGTGGCTGCATGGATTGATGGGGAATGCACACATGCGCATCACAGTGGCTGCATGGATTGATGGAGAATGCTCACATGCGCATCACAGTGGCTGCATGGATTGATGGGGAATGCACACATGCGCATCACAGTGGTTGCATGGAATGATGGGGAATGCACACATGCGCATAACAGTGGCTGCATGGATTGATGCGGAATGCACACATGCGCATCACAGTAGTTGCATGGATTGATGGGTAATGCACACATGCGCATCACAGTGGCTGCATGGATTGATAGGGAATGCACACATGCGCATCACAGTGGTTGCAAGGATTGATGGGGAATGCACACATGCGCATCACAGTGGCTGCATGGATTGATGGGGAATGCACACATGCGCTTCACAGTGGTTGCTTGGATTGATCAGGAATGCACACATGCGTACCACAGTGGTTGCATGCATTGATGGGGAATGCACACGTGCGCATCACAGTGGCTGCATGGATTGATGGAGAATGCATACATGCGCATCACAGAGGTTGCATAGACTGATGGGGAATGCACACATGCGCATCACAGTGGTTGCATGCATTAATAGGGAATGCACACATGCGCATCACAGTGGCTGCATGGATTGATGGGGAATGCATACATGCGCATCACAGTGGCTGCATGGATTGATGGGGAATGCACATATGCGCATCACAGTGGCTGCATGGATTGATGGGGAATGCACACATGCGCATCACAGTGGCTGCATGGATTGATGAGGAATGCATACATGCGCATCACAGTAGCTGCATGGATTGATGGGGAATGCACACATGCGCATCACAGAGGCTGCATGGATTGATGGAGAATGCTCACATGCGCATCACAGTGGCTGCATGGATTGATGGGGAATGCACACATACGCATCACAGTGGTTGCATGGAATGATGGGGAATGCACACATGCGCATAACAGTGGCTGCATGGATTGATGCGGAATGCACACATGCGCATCACAGTGGTTGCATGGATTGATGGGAAATGCACACATGCGCATCACAGTGGCTGCATAGATTGATAGGGAATGCACACATGCGCTTCACAGTGGCTGCATGGATTGATGGGGAATGCACACATGCGCATCACAGTGGCTGCATGGATTGATAGAGAATGCTCACATGCGCATCACAGTGGCTGCATGGATTGATCAGGAATGCACACATGCGTACCACAGGGGTTGCATAGATAGATGAGGAATCACACATGCACATCACAATGGCTGCATGGATTGATGGGGAATGCACACATGCGCATCACAGTGGTTGCATGGATTGATGGGGAATGAACACATGCGCTTCACAGTGGCTGCATGGATTGATGGGGAATGCACACATGCGCATCACAGTGGCTGCATGGATTGATAGGGAATGCACACATGCGCATCACAGTGGCTGCATGGATTGATGGGGAATGCACACATGCGCATCACAGTGGCTGCATGGATTGATGGGGAATGCACACATGCGCATCACAGTGGCTGCATGGATTGATAGAGAATGCTCACATGCGCATCACAGTGGCTGCATGGATTGATCAGGAATGCACACATGCGTACCACAGGGGTTGCATAGATAGATGAGGAATCACACATGCACATCACAATGGCTGCATGGATTGATGGGGAATGCACACATGCGCATCACAGTGGTTGCAAGGATTGATGGGGAATGCACACATGCGCATCACAGTGGCTGCATAGATTGATAGGGAATGCACACATGCGTATCACAGATGTTGCATGGATTGATGGGTAATGCACGCATGCGCATCACAGTGGCTGCATGGATTGATGGGAATGCACACATGCGCATCACAGTGGCTGCATAGATTGATAGGGAATGCACACATGCGCATCACAGAGGTTGCATAGATTGATGGGTAATGCACACATGCGCATCACAGTGGCTGTATGGATTGATGGGGAATGCACACATGCGCATCACAGAGGGTGCATAGATTCATAGGGAATGCACACATGCGCATCACAGAGGTTGCATAGCTTGACGGGGAATGCACACATGCGCATCACAGTGGCTGCATGGATTGATGGGGAATCACACATGCGCATCACAGTGGCTGCATGGATTAATGGGGAATGCACACATGCGCATCACAGAGGTTGCATAGATTGATGGGGAATGCACACAAGCGCATCACAGTGGTTGCTTGGATTGATCAGGAATGCGCACATGCGTACCACAGTGTTTGCATGCATTGATGGGGAATGCACACATGCGCATCACAGTGGCAGCATGGATTGATGGGGAATGCATACATGCGCATCACAGAGGTTGCATAGATTGATGGTGAATGCACACATGCGCATCACAGTGGTTGCATGCATTGATAGGGAATGCACACATGCGCATCACAGTGGCTGCATGGATTGATGGGGAATGCATACATGCGCTTCACAGTGGCTGCATGGATTGATGGGGAATGCACACATGCGCATCACAGTGGCTACATAGATTGATGGGGAATGCACACATGCGCATCACAGTGATTGCATCGATTGATGGGGAATGCACACCATACGCACAACAGTGGTTGCATGGATTGACAGGGAATGCACACATGCGCATCACAGTGGCTGCATGGATTGATGGGGAATGCACACATGTGCATCACAGTGGTTGCTTGGATTGATGAGGAATGCACACATGCGTACCACATTGGTTGCATGCATTGATGGGAATGCACACATGCCCATCACAGTGGCTCCATGGATTGATGGGGAATGCATGCATGCGCATCACAGTGGTTGCTTGGATTGATGAAGAATGCACACCATGCGCATCACAGTGGTTGCATGGATTGCTAGTGTATGCACACATGCGCATCACAGTGGCTGCATGGATTGATGGGGAATGCACACATGCACATCACAGTGGTTGCATAGAATGATGGGGAATGCACACATGCGCATCACAGTGGCTACATAGATTGATAGGGAATGCACACATGCGCATCACAGAGGTTGCATAGATTGATGGGGAATGCACACATGCGCATCACAGTGGCTACATAGATTGATAGGGAATGCACACATGCGCATCACAGAGGTTGCATAGATTGATGGGGAATGCACACATGCGCATCACAGTGGTTGCATGGATTGCTAGTGTATGCACACATGCGCATCACAGTGGCTGCATGGATTGGTGGGGAATGCACACATGCACATCACAGTGGTTGCATAGAATGATGGGGAATGCACACATGCGCATCACAGTGGCTACATAGATTGATAGGGAATGCACACATGCGCATCACAGAGGTTGCATAGATTGATGGGGAATGCACACATGTGCATCACAGTGGCTGCATGGATTGATGGGGTATGCACACATGCGCATCACAGTGGCTGCATGGATTGATGGGGAATGCACACATGCGCATCACAGTGATTGCATGGATTGATGGGGAATGCACACCATACGCACAACAGTGGTTGCATGGATTGACAGGGAACGCACACCATGCGCATCACAGTGGTTGCATGGATTGACGGGGAATGCACACATGCGCATCACAGTGGTTGCATGGATTGATGGGAAATGCACACATGCGCATCACAGTGATTGCATGCATTGATGGGGAATGCACACCATACGCACCACAGTGGTTGCATGGATTGACAAGGAACGCACACCATGCGCATCACAGTGGTTGCATGCATTGATAGGGAATGCACATCATGCGCAGCACAGTGGTTGCATGCATTGATGGTGTATGCACACCATGCGCATCACAGTGATTGCATGCATTGATGGAGTATGCACACCATGCGCATCACAGTAGTTGAATGCATTGATGGGGAATGCACACCATACGCATCACAGTGGTTGCACGCGTTGATGGGGAATGCACACCATACGCATCACAGTGGTTGCATGCATCGATGGGGAATGCACACCATGCGCATCACAGTGGTTGCATGGATTGCTAGTGTATGCACACATGCGCATCACAGTGGCTGCATGGATTGATGGGAATGCACACATGCACATCACAGTGGCTGCATGGATTGATGGGAATGCACAAATGCGCATCACAGTGACTGCATGGATTGATGGCGAATGCACACATGCGCATCACAGTGGCTGCATGGATTGATGGGGAATTCACACATGCACATCACAGTGGCTGCATGGATTGATGTGGAACGCACACATGCTCATTACAGTGGCTGCATGGATTGATGGGAATGCACGCATGCGCATCACAGTGGCTGCATGGATTGATGGGGAATGCACACATGCGCATCACAGTGGTTGCTTGGATTGATGAGGAATGCACACATGCGTACCACATTGGTTGCATGCATTGATGGGGAATGCACACATGCCCATCACAGTGGCTCCATGGATTGATGGGGAATGCATGCATGAGCATCACAGTGGTTGCTTGGAATGATGAAGAATGCACACCATGCGCATCACAGTGGTTGCATGGATTGCTAGTGTATGCACACATGCGCATCACAGTGGCTGCATGGATTGATGGGGAATGCACACATGCACATCACAGTGGTTGCATAGAATGATGGGGAATGCACACATGCGCATCACAGTGGCTACATAGATTGATAGGGAATGCACACATGCACATCACAGAGGTTGCATAGATTGATGGGGAATGCACACATGCGCATCACAGTGGCTACATAGATTGATAGGGAATGCACACATGCGCATCACAGAGGTTGCATAGATTGATGGGGAATGCACACATGCGCATCACAGTGGTTGCATGGATTGCTAGTGTATGCACACATGCGCATCACTGTGGCTGCATGGATTGATGGGGAATGCACACATGCACATCACAGTGGTTGCATAGAATGATGGGGAATGCACACATGCGCATCACAGTGGCTACATAGATTGATAGGGAATGCACACATGCGCATCACAGAGGTTGCATGGATTGATGGGGAATGCACACATGTGCATCACAGTGGCTGCATGGATTGATGGGGTATGCACACATGCGCATCACAGTGATTGCATGGATTGATGGGGAATGCACACATGCGCACCAGAGTGGACTGCTTGCATTTATTGTTGGGGAATGCACACATGTGCATCACAGTAGTTACATGGATTGATGGGGATTGCACAAATGTGCATCACAGTGGTTGCATGGATTGACGGGGAATGCACTCATGCACATCACAGTGGCTGCATGGATTGATAGGAAATGCACATATGTACATCACAGTGGCTGCATGGATTGATGGGGAATGCACACATGTACATCACAGTGATTGCATACATTGATGGGAATGCACACATGCGCATCACAGTGGTTGCATGGATTGACGGGGAATGCACACATGTACATCACAGTGATTGCATACATTGATGGGAATGCACTCATGCGCATCACAGTGGCTGCATGGATTGATGGGGAATGCACACATGTACATCACAGTGATTGCATACATTGATGGGAATGCACTCATGCGCATCACAGTGGCTGCATGGATTGATAGGGAATCACACATGCGCATCACAGTGGCTGCATGCATTGATAGGGAATCACACATGCGCATCACAGTGGCTGCATGCATTGATAGGGAATGCACTCATGCGCATCACAGTGGCTGCATGGATTGATAGGAATCACACATGCGCATCACAGTGGCTGCATGGATTGATGGGGAATGCACACATGCGCATCACAGTGGCTGCATGGATTGATAGGGAATGCACACATGCGCATCACAGTGGTTGCAAGGATTGATGGGGAATGCACACATGCGCATCACAGTGGTTGCATGGATTGATGGGGAATGCACACATGCGCATAACAGTGGCTGCATGGATTGATGGGGAATGCACACATGCGCATCACAGTGGTTGCAAGGATTGATGGGAATGCACACATGCGCATCACAGTGGTTGCATGGATTGATGGGGAATGCACACATGCGCATAACAGTGGCTGCATAGATTGATGGGGAATGCACACATGCGCATCACAGTGGCTGCATAGATTGATGGGGAATGCACACATGCGCATCACAGTGGTTGCTTGGATTGATCAGGAATGCACACATGCGCATCACAGTGGCTGCATAGATTGATGGGGAATGCACACATGCGCATCACAGTGGTTGCATGGTTTGATAGGAAATGCACACGTGGGCATCACAGTGGTTGCAAGGATTGATGGGGAATGCACACATGCGCATCACAGTGGTTGCATGGATTGATGGGTAATGCACAAATGTGCATCACAGTGGTTGCATGGATTGACGGGGAATGCACACATGCACATCACAGTGGCTGCATGGATTGATAGGAAATGCACATATGTACATCACAGTGGTTGCATAGATTGATGGGGAAAGCACACATGCGAATCACAGTGGTTGCCTGGATTGACGGGGAATGCACACATGCGCATCACAGTGGTTGCATGGATTGATAGGAAATGCACACATGCGCATCACAGTGGTTGCATGGATTGATAGGGAATGCACACCATAAGCATCACAGTGTTTGCATGGATTGACTGGGAATGCACACATGGGCATCACAGTGGTTGAATGGATTGATGGGGAATGCACACATGCGCATCACAGTGGTTGCTTGGATTGATGAGGAATGCACACATGCGTACCACAGTGGTTGCATGCATTGATGGGGAATGCACACATGATAATCACAGTGGTTGCATAGATTGATGGGGAATGCACACATGCGCATCACAGTGATTGCATGGATTGATGGGGAATGCACACATGCGCATCACAGTGGTTGCATAGATTGATGGGGAATGCACACATGCGCATCACAGTGGTTGCATAGATTGATGGGGAATGCACACATGCGCATCACAGTGATTGCATGGATTGACGGGGAATGCACACATGCGCATCACAGTGGTTTGCATGGATTGATGGGAAATGCACACATGCGCATCACAGTGATTGCATACATTGATGGGGAATGCACACCATACGCACAACAGTGGTTGCATGGATTGACAGGGAACGCACACCATGCGCATCACAGTGGTTGCATGGATTGACGGGGAATGCACACATGCGCATCACAGTGGTTGCATGGATTGATGGGAAATGCACACATGCGCATCACAGTGATTGCATGCATTGATGGGGAATGCACACCATACGCACCACAGTGGTTGCATGGATTGACAAGGAACGCACACCATGCGCATCACAGTGGTTGCATGCATTGATAGGGAATGCACATCATGTGCAGCACAGTGGTTGCATGCATTGATGGTGTATGCACACCATGCGCATCACAGTGATTGCATGCATTGATGGAGTATGCACACCATGCGCATCACAGTAGTTGAATGCATTGATGGGGAATGCACACCATACGCATCACAGTGGTTGCACGCGTTGATGGGGAATGCACACCATACGCATCACAGTGGTTGCATGCATCGATGGGGAATGCACACCATGCGCAACACAGTGGTTGCATGGATTGCTAGTGTATGCACACATGCGCATCACAGTGGCTGCATGGATTGATGGGAATGCACACATGCGCATCACAGTGGCTGCATGGATTGATGGGAATGCACACATGCGCATCACAGTGACTGCATGGATTGATGGCGAATGCACACATGCGCATCACAGTGGCTGCATGGATTGATGGGGAATGCACACATGCGCATCACAGTGGTTGCATGGATTGATGGGGAACACACACATGCGCATCACAGTGGCTGCATGGATTGATGGGGAATGCACACATGCACATCACAGTGGCTGCATGGATTGATGGGGAATGCACACATGCACATCACAGTGGTTGCATAGAATGATGGGGAATGCACACATGCGCATCACAGTGGCTACATAGATTGATAGGGAATGCACACATGCGCATCACAGAGGTTGCATAGATTGATGGGGAATGCACACATGCGCATCACAGTGGCTACATAGATTGATAGGGAATGCACACATGCGCATCACAGAGGTTGCATAGATTGATGGGGAATGCACACATGCGCATCACAGTGGTTGCATGGATTGCTAGTGTATGCACACATGCGCATCACAGTGGCTGCATGGATTGATGGGGAATGCACACATGCACATCACAGTGGTTGCATAGAATGATGGGGAATGCACACATGCGCATCACAGTGGCTACATAGATTGATAGGGAATGCACACATGCGCATCACAGAGGTTGCATAGATTGATGGGGAATGCACACATGTGCATCACAGTGGCTGCATGGATTGATGGGGTATGCACACATGCGCATCACAGTGGCTGCATGGATTGATGGGGAATGCACACATGCGCATCACAGTGATTGCATGGATTGATGGGGAATGCACACCATACGCACAACAGTGGTTGCATGGATTGACAGGGAACGCACACCATGCGCATCACAGTGGTTGCATGGATTGACGGGGAATGCACACATGCGCATCACAGTGGTTGCATGGATTGATGGGAAATGCACACATGCGCATCACAGTGATTGCATGCATTGATGGGGAATGCACACCATACGCACCACAGTGGTTGCATGGATTGACAAGGAACGCACACCATGCGCATCACAGTGGTTGCATGCATTGATAGGGAATGCACATCATGCGCAGCACAGTGGTTGCATGCATTGATGGGGAATGCACACCATACGCATCACAGTGGTTGCACGCGTTGATGGGGAATGCACACCATACGCATCACAGTGGTTGCATGCATCGATGGGGAATGCACACCATGCGCATCACAGTGGTTGCATGGATTGCTAGTGTATGCACACATGCGCATCACAGTGGCTGCATGGATTGATGGGAATGCACACATGCGCATCACAGTGGCTGCATGGATTGATGGGAATGCACAAATGCGCATCACAGTGACTGCATGGATTGATGGCGAATGCACACATGCGCATCACAGTGGCTGCATGGATTGATGGGGAATGCACACATGCGCATCACAGTGGTTGCATGGATTGATGGGGAACACACACATGCGCATCACAGTGGCTGCGTGGATTGATGGGGAATGCACACATGCACATCACAGTGGCTGCATGGATTGATGTGGAACGCACACATGCTCATTACAGTGGCTGCATGGATTGATGGGAATGCACGCATGCGCATCACAGTGGCTGCATGGATTGATGGGGAATGCACACATGCGCATCACAGTGGTTGCTTGGATTGATGAGGAATGCACACATGCGTACCACATTGGTTGCATGCATTGATGGGGAATGCACACATGCCCATCACAGTGGCTCCATGGATTGATGGGGAATGCATGCATGCGCATCACAGTGGTTGCTTGGAATGATGAAGAATGCACACCATGCGCATCACAGTGGTTGCATGGATTGCTAGTGTATGCACACATGCGCATCACAGTGGCTGCATGGATTGATGGGGAATGCACACATGCACATCACAGTGGTTGCATAGAATGATGGGGAATGCACACACGCGCATCACAGTGGCTACATAGATTGATAGGGAATGCACACATGCGCATCACAGAGGTTGCATAGATTGATGGGGAATGCACACATGCGCATCACAGTGGCTACATAGATTGATAGGGAATGCACACATGCGCATCACAGAGGTTGCATAGATTGATGGGGAATGCACACATGCGCATCACAGTGGTTGCATGGATTGCTAGTGTATGCACACATGCGCATCACAGTGGCTGCATGGATTGATGGGGAATGCACACATGCACATCACAGTGGTTGCATAGAATGATGGGGAATGCACACATGCGCATCACAGTGGCTACATAGATTGATAGGGAATGCACACATGCGCATCACAGAGGTTGCATGGATTGATGGGGAATGCACACATGTGCATCACAGTGGCTGCATGGATTGATGGGGTATGCACACATGCGCATCACAGTGATTGCATGGATTGATGGGGAATGCACACATGCGCACCAGAGTGGACTGCTTGCATTTATTGTTGGGGAATGCACACATGTGCATCACAGTAGTTACATGGATTGATGGGGATTGCACAAATGTGCATCACAGTGGTTGCATGGATTGACGGGGAATGCACTCATGCACATCACAGTGGCTGCATGGATTGATAGGAAATGCACATATGTACATCACAGTGGCTGCATGGATTGATGGGGAATGCACACATGTACATCACAGTGATTGCATACATTGATGGGAATGCACACATGCGCATCACAGTGGTTGCATGGATTGACGGGGAATGCACACATGTACATCACAGTGATTGCATACATTGATGGGAATGCACTCATGCGCATCACAGTGGCTGCATGGATTGATGGGGAATGCACACATGTACATCACAGTGATTGCATACATTGATGGGAATGCACTCATGCGCATCACAGTGGCTGCATGGATTGATAGGGAATCACACATGCGCATCACAGTGGCTGCATGGATTGATAGGGAATCACACATGCGCATCACAGTGGCTGCATGCATTGATAGGGAATGCACTCATGCGCATCACTGTGGCTGCATGGATTGATAGGGAATCACACATGCGCATCACAGTGGCTGCATGGATTGATGGGGAATGCACACATGCGCATCACAGTGGCTGCATGGATTGATAGGGAATGCACACATGCGCATCACAGTGGTTGCAAGGATTGATGGGGAATGCACACATGCGCATCACAGTGGTTGCATGGATTGATGGGGAATGCACACATGCGCATAACAGTGGCTGCGTGGATTGATGGGGAATGCACACATGCGCATCACAGTGGTTGCAAGGATTGATGGGAATGCACACATGCGCATCACAGTGGTTGCATGGATTGATGGGGAATGCACACATGCGCATAACAGTGGCTGCATAGATTGATGGGGAATGCACACATGCGCATCACAGTGGCTGCATAGATTGATGGGGAATGCACACATGCGCATCACAGTGGTTGCTTGGATTGATCAGGAATGCACACATGCGCATCACAGTGGCTGCATAGATTGATGGGGAATGCACACATGCGCATCACAGTGGTTGCATGGTTTGATAGGAAATGCACACGTGGGCATCACAGTGGTTGCAAGGATTGATGGGGAATGCACACATGCGCATCACAGTGGTTGCATGGATTGATGGGTAATGCACAAATGTGCATCACAGTGGTTGCATGGATTGACGGGGAATGCACACATGCACATCACAGTGGCTGCATGGATTGATAGGAAATGCACATATGTACATCACAGTGGTTGCATAGATTGATGGGGAATGCACACATGCGAATCACAGTGGTTGCCTGGATTGACGGGGAATGCACACATGCGCATCACAGTGGTTGCATGGATTGATAGGAAATGCACACATGCGCATCACAGTGGTTGCATGGATTGATAGGGAATGCACACCATAAGCATCACAGTGTTTGCATGGATTGACTGGGAATGCACACATGGGCATCACAGTGGTTGAATGGATTGATGGGGAATGCACACATGCGCATCACAGTGGTTGCTTGGATTGATGAGGAATGCACACATGCGTACCACAGTGGTTGCATGCATTGATGGGGAATGCACACATGATAATCACAGTGGTTGCATAGATTGATGGGGAATGCACACATGCGCATCACAGTGATTGCATGGATTGATGGGGAATGCACACATGCGCATCACAGTGGTTGCATAGATTGATGGGGAATGCACACATGCGCATCACAGTGGTTGTATAGATTGATGGGGAATGCACACATGCGCATCACAGTGATTGCATGGATTGACGGGGAATGCACACATGCGCATCACAGTGGTTTGCATGGATTGATGGGAAATGCACACATGCGCATCACAGTGATTGCATACAGTGATGGGGAATGCACACCATACGCACAACAGTGGTTGCATGGATTGACAGGGAACGCACACCATGCGCATCACAGTGGTTGCATGGATTGACGGGGAATGCACACATGCGCATCACAGTGGTTGCATGGATTGATGGGAAATGCACACATGCGCATCACAGTGATTGCATGCATTGATGGGGAATGCACACCATACGCACCACAGTGGTTGCATGGATTGACAAGGAACGCACACCATGCGCATCACAGTGGTTGCATGCATTGATAGGGAATGCACATCATGTGCAGCACAGTGGTTGCATGCATTGATGGTGTATGCACACCATGCGCATCACAGTGATTGCATGCATTGATGGAGTATGCACACCATGCGCATCACAGTAGTTGAATGCATTGATGGGGAATGCACACCATACGCATCACAGTGGTTGCACGCGTTGATGGGGAATGCACACCATACGCATCACAGTGGTTGCATGCATAGATGGGGAATGCACACCATGCGCAACACAGTGGTTGCATGGATTGCTAGTGTATGCACACATGCGCATCACAGTGGCTGCATGGATTGATGGGAATGCACACATGCGCATCACAGTGGCTGCATGGATTGATGGGAATGCACACATGCGCATCACAGTGACTGCATGGATTGATGGCGAATGCACACATGCGCATCACAGTGGTTGCATGGATTGATGGGGAACACACACATGCGCATCACAGTGGCTGCATGGATTGATGGGGAATGCACACATGCACATCACAGTGGCTGCATGGATTGACGGGGAATGCACACATGCGCATCACAGTGGTTGCATGGATTGATGGGAAATGCACACATGCGCATCACAGTGATTGCATGCATTGATGGGGAATGCACACCATACGCACCACAGTGGTTGCATGGATTGACAAGGAACGCACACCATGCGCATCACAGTGGTTGCATGCATTGATAGGGAATGCACATCATGTGCAGCACAGTGGTTGCATGCATTGATGGTGTATGCACACCATGCGCATCACAGTGATTGCATGCATTGATGGAGTATGCACACCATGCGCATCACAGTAGTTGAATGCATTGATGGGGAATGCACACCATACGCATCACAGTGGTTGCACGCGTTGATGGGGAATGCACACCATACGCATCACAGTGGTTGCATGCATCGATGGGGAATGCACACCATGCGCAACACAGTGGTTGCATGGATTGCTAGTGTATGCACACATGCGCATCACAGTGGCTGCATGGATTGATGGGAATGCACACATGCGCATCACAGTGGCTGCATGGATTGATGGGAATGCACACATGCGCATCACAGTGACTGCATGGATTGATGGCGAATGCACACATGCGCATCACAGTGGCTGCATGGATTGATGGGGAATGCACACATGCGCATCACAGTGGTTGCATGGATTGATGTGGAACACACACATGCGCATCACAGTGGCTGCATGGATTGATGGGGAATGCACACATGCACATCACAGTGGCTGCATGGATTGATGGGGAATGCACACATGCACATCACAGTGGTTGCATAGAATGATGGGGAATGCACACATGCGCATCACAGTGGCTACATAGATTGATAGGGAATGCACACATGCGCATCACAGAGGTTGCATAGATTGATGGGGAATGCACACATGCGCATCACAGTGGCTACATAGATTGATAGGGAATGCACACATGCGCATCACAGAGGTTGCATAGATTGATGGGGAATGCACACATGCGCATCACAGTGGTTGCATGGATTGCTAGTGTATGCACACATGCGCATCACAGTGGCTGCATGGATTGATGGGGAATGCACACATGCACATCACAGTGGTTGCATAGAATGATGGGGAATGCACACATGCGCATCACAGTGGCTACATAGATTGATAGGGAATGCACACATGCGCATCACAGAGGTTGCATAGATTGATGGGGAATGCACACATGTGCATCACAGTGGCTGCATGGATTGATGGGGTATGCACACATGCGCATCACAGTGGCTGCATGGATTGATGGGGAATGCACACATGCGCATCACAGTGATTGCATGGATTGATGGGGAATGCACACCATACGCACAACAGTGGTTGCATGGATTGACAGGGAACGCACACCATGCGCATCACAGTGGTTGCATGGATTGACGGGGAATGCACACATGCGCATCACAGTGGTTGCATGGATTGATGGGAAATGCACACATGCGCATCACAGTGATTGCATGCATTGATGGGGAATGCACACCATACGCACCACAGTGGTTGCATGGATTGACAAGGAACGCACACCATGCGCATCACAGTGGTTGCATGCATTGATAGGGAATGCACATCATGCGCAGCACAGTGGTTGCATGCATTGATGGTGTATGCACACCATGCGCATCACAGTGATTGCATGCATTGATGGAGTATGCACACCATGCGCATCACAGTAGTTGAATGCATTGATGGGGAATGCACACCATACGCATCACAGTGGTTGCACGCGTTGATGGGGAATGCACACCATACGCATCACAGTGGTTGCATGCATCGATGGGGAATGCACACCATGCGCATCACAGTGGTTGCATGGATTGATGGGAATGCACACATGCGCATCACAGTGACTGCATGGATTGATGGCGAATGCACACATGCGCATCACAGTGGCTGCATGGATTGATGGGGAATGCACACATGCGCATCACAGTGGTTGCATGGATTGATGTGGAACACACACATGCGCATCACAGTGGCTGCATGGATTGATGGGGAATGCACACATGCACATCACAGTGGCTGCATGGATTGATGGGGAATGCACACATGCACATCACAGTGGTTGCATAGAATGATGGGGAATGCACACATGCGCATCACAGTGGCTACATAGATTGATAGGGAATGCACACATGCGCATCACAGAGGTTGCATAGATTGATGGGGAATGCACACATGCGCATCACAGTGGCTACATAGATTGATAGGGAATGCACACATGCGCATCACAGAGGTTGCATAGATTGATGGGGAATGCACACATGCGCATCACAGTGGTTGCATGGATTGCTAGTGTATGCACACATGCGCATCACAGTGGCTGCATGGATTGATGGGGAATGCACACATGCACATCACAGTGGTTGCATAGAATGATGGGGAATGCACACATGCGCATCACAGTGGCTACATAGATTGATAGGGAATGCACACATGCGCATCACAGAGGTTGCATAGATTGATGGGGAATGCACACATGTGCATCACAGTGGCTGCATGGATTGATGGGGTATGCACACATGCGCATCACAGTGGCTGCATGGATTGATGGGGAATGCACACATGCGCATCACAGTGATTGCATGGATTGATGGGGAATGCACACCATACGCACAACAGTGGTTGCATGGATTGACAGGGAACGCACACCATGCGCATCACAGTGGTTGCATGGATTGACGGGGAATGCACACATGCGCATCACAGTGGTTGCATGGATTGATGGGAAATGCACACATGCGCATCACAGTGATTGCATGCATTGATGGGGAATGCACACCATACGCACCACAGTGGTTGCATGGATTGACAAGGAACGCACACCATGCGCATCACAGTGGTTGCATGCATTGATAGGGAATGCACATCATGCGCAGCACAGTGGTTGCATGCATTGATGGTGTATGCACACCATGCGCATCACAGTGATTGCATGCATTGATGGAGTATGCACACCATGCGCATCACAGTAGTTGAATGCATTGATGGGGAATGCACACCATACGCATCACAGTGGTTGCACGCGTTGATGGGGAATGCACACCATACGCATCACAGTGGTTGCATGCATCGATGGGGAATGCACACCATGCGCATCACAGTGGTTGCATGGATTGCTAGTGTATGCACACATGCGCATCACAGTGGCTGCATGGATTGATGGGAATGCACACATGCGCATCACAGTGGCTGCATGGATTGATGGGAATGCACAAATGCGCATCACAGTGACTGCATGGATTGATGGCGAATGCACACATGCGCATCACAGTGGCTGCATGGATTGATGGGGAATGCACACATGCGCATCACAGTGGTTGCATGGATTGATGGGGAACACACACATGCGCATCACAGTGGCTGCGTGGATTGATGGGGAATGCACACATGCACATCACAGTGGCTGCATGGATTGATGTGGAACGCACACATGCTCATTACAGTGGCTGCATGGATTGATGGGAATGCACGCATGCGCATCACAGTGGCTGCATGGATTGATGGGGAATGCACACATGCGCATCACAGTGGTTGCTTGGATTGATGAGGAATGCACACATGCGTACCACATTGGTTGCATGCATTGATGGGGAATGCACACATGCCCATCACAGTGGCTCCATGGATTGATGGGGAATGCATGCATGCGCATCACAGTGGTTGCTTGGAATGATGAAGAATGCACACCATGCGCATCACAGTGGTTGCATGGATTGCTAGTGTATGCACACATGCGCATCACAGTGGCTGCATGGATTGATGGGGAATGCACACATGCACATCACAGTGGTTGCATAGAATGATGGGGAATGCACACATGCGCATCACAGTGGCTACATAGATTGATAGGGAATGCACACATGCGCATCACAGAGGTTGCATAGATTGATGGGGAATGCACACATGCGCATCACAGTGGCTACATAGATTGATAGGGAATGCACACATGCGCATCACAGAGGTTGCATAGATTGATGGGGAATGCACACATGCGCATCACAGTGGTTGCATGGATTGCTAGTGTATGCACACATGCGCATCACAGTGGCTGCATGGATTGATGGGGAATGCACACATGCACATCACAGTGGTTGCATAGAATGATGGGGAATGCACACATGCGCATCACAGTGGCTACATAGATTGATAGGGAATGCACACATGCGCATCACAGAGGTTGCATGGATTGATGGGGAATGCACACATGTGCATCACAGTGGCTGCATGGATTGATGGGGTATGCACACATGCGCATCACAGTGATTGCATGGATTGATGGGGAATGCACACATGCGCACCAGAGTGGACTGCTTGCATTTATTGTTGGGGAATGCACACATGTGCATCACAGTAGTTACATGGATTGATGGGGATTGCACAAATGTGCATCACAGTGGTTGCATGGATTGACGGGGAATGCACTCATGCACATCACAGTGGCTGCATGGATTGATAGGAAATGCACATATGTACATCACAGTGGCTGCATGGATTGATGGGGAATGCACACATGTACATCACAGTGATTGCATACATTGATGGGAATGCACACATGCGCATCACAGTGGTTGCATGGATTGACGGGGAATGCACACATGTACATCACAGTGATTGCATACATTGATGGGAATGCACTCATGCGCATCACAGTGGCTGCATGGATTGATGGGGAATGCACACATGTACATCACAGTGATTGCATACATTGATGGGAATGCACTCATGCGCATCACAGTGGCTGCATGGATTGATAGGGAATCACACATGCGCATCACAGTGGCTGCATGGATTGATAGGGAATCACACATGCGCATCACAGTGGCTGCATGCATTGATAGGGAATGCACTCATGCGCATCACAGTGGCTGCATGGATTGATAGGGAATCACACATGCGCATCACAGTGGCTGCATGGATTGATGGGGAATTCACACATGCGCATCACAGTGGCTGCATGGATTGATAGGGAATGCACACATGCGCATCACAGTGGTTGCAAGGATTGATGGGGAATGCACACATGCGCATCACAGTGGTTGCATGGATTGATGGGGAATGCACACATGCGCATAACAATGGCTGCATGGATTGATGGGGAATGCACACATGCGCATCACAGTGGTTGCAAGGATTGATGGGAATGCACACATGCGCATCACAGTGGTTGCATGGATTGATGGGGAATGCACACATGCGCATAACAGTGGCTGCATAGATTGATGGGGAATGCACACATGCGCATCACAGTGGCTGCATAGATTGATGGGGAATGCACACATGCGCATCACAGTGGTTGCTTGGATTGATCAGGAATGCACACATGCGCATCACAGTGGCTGCATAGATTGATGGGGAATGCACACATGCGCATCACAGTGGTTGCATGGTTTGATAGGAAATGCACACGTGGGCATCACAGTGGTTGCAAGGATTGATGGGGAATGCACACATGCGCATAACAGTGATTGCATGGATTGACGGGGAATGCACACATGCGCATCACAGTGGTTTGCATGGATTGACGGGGAATGCACTCATGCACATCACAGTGGCTGCATGGATTGATAGGAAATGCACATATGTACATCACAGTGGCTGCATGGATTGATGGGGAATGCACACATGTACATCACAGTGATTGCATACATTGATGGGAATGCACACATGCGCATCACAGTGGTTGCATGGATTGACGGGGAATGCACACATGTACATCACAGTGATTGCATACATTGATGGGAATGCACTCATGCGCATCACAGTGGCTGCATGGATTGATGGGGAATGCACACATGTACATCACAGTGATTGCATACATTGATGGGAATGCACTCATGCGCATCACAGTGGCTGCATGGATTGATAGGGAATCACACATGCGCATCACAGTGGCTGCATGCATTGATAGGGAATCACACATGCGCATCACAGTGGCTGCATGCATTGATAGGGAATGCACTCATGCGCATCACAGTGGCTGCATGGATTGATAGGAATCACACATGCGCATCACAGTGGCTGCATGGATTGATGGGGAATGCACACATGCGCATCACAGTGGCTGCATGGATTGATAGGGAATGCACACATGCGCATCACAGTGGTTGCAAGGATTGATGGGGAATGCACACATGCGCATCACAGTGGTTGCATGGATTGATGGGGAATGCACACATGCGCATAACAGTGGCTGCATGGATTGATGGGGAATGCACACATGCGCATCACAGTGGTTGCAAGGATTGATGGGAATGCACACATGCGCATCACAGTGGTTGCATGGATTGATGGGGAATGCACACATGCGCATAACAGTGGCTGCATAGATTGATGGGGAATGCACACATGCGCATCACAGTGGCTGCATAGATTGATGGGGAATGCACACATGCGCATCACAGTGGTTGCTTGGATTGATCAGGAATGCACACATGCGCATCACAGTGGCTGCATAGATTGATGGGGAATGCACACATGCGCATCACAGTGGTTGCATGGTTTGATAGGAAATGCACACGTGGGCATCACAGTGGTTGCAAGGATTGATGGGGAATGCACACATGCGCATCACAGTGGTTGCATGGATTGATGGGTAATGCACAAATGTGCATCACAGTGGTTGCATGGATTGACGGGGAATGCACACATGCACATCACAGTGGCTGCATGGATTGATAGGAAATGCACATATGTACATCACAGTGGTTGCATAGATTGATGGGGAAAGCACACATGCGAATCACAGTGGTTGCCTGGATTGACGGGGAATGCACACATGCGCATCACAGTGGTTGCATGGATTGATAGGAAATGCACACATGCGCATCACAGTGGTTGCATGGATTGATAGGGAATGCACACCATAAGCATCACAGTGTTTGCATGGATTGACTGGGAATGCACACATGGGCATCACAGTGGTTGAATGGATTGATGGGGAATGCACACATGCGCATCACAGTGGTTGCTTGGATTGATGAGGAATGCACACATGCGTACCACAGTGGTTGCATGCATTGATGGGGAATGCACACATGATAATCACAGTGGTTGCATAGATTGATGGGGAATGCACACATGCGCATCACAGTGATTGCATGGATTGATGGGGAATGCACACATGCGCATCACAGTGGTTGCATAGATTGATGGGGAATGCACACATGCGCATCACAGTGGTTGCATAGATTGATGGGGAATGCACACATGCGCATCACAGTGATTGCATGGATTGACGGGGAATGCACACATGCGCATCACAGTGGTTTGCATGGATTGATGGGAAATGCACACATGCGCATCACAGTGATTGCATACATTGATGGGGAATGCACACCATACGCACAACAGTGGTTGCATGGATTGACAGGGAACGCACACCATGCGCATCACAGTGGTTGCATGGATTGACGGGGAATGCACACATGCGCATCACAGTGGTTGCATGGATTGATGGGAAATGCACACATGCGCATCACAGTGATTGCATGCATTGATGGGGAATGCACACCATACGCACCACAGTGGTTGCATGGATTGACAAGGAACGCACACCATGCGCATCACAGTGGTTGCATGCATTGATAGGGAATGCACATCATGTGCAGCACAGTGGTTGCATGCATTGATGGTGTATGCACACCATGCGCATCACAGTGATTGCATGCATTGATGGAGTATGCACACCATGCGCATCACAGTAGTTGAATGCATTGATGGGCAATGCACACCATACGCATCACAGTGGTTGCACGCGTTGATGGGGAATGCACACCATACGCATCACAGTGGTTGCATGCATCGATGGGGAATGCACACCATGCGCAACACAGTGGTTGCATGGATTGCTAGTGTATGCACACATGCGCATCACAGTGGCTGCATGGATTGATGGGAATGCACACATGCGCATCACAGTGGCTGCATGGATTGATGGGAATGCACACATGCGCATCACAGTGACTGCATGGATTGATGGCGAATGCACACATGCGCATCACAGTGGCTGCATGGATTGATGGGGAATGCACACATGCGCATCACAGTGGTTGCATGGATTGATGGGGAACACACACATGCGCATCACAGTGGCTGCATGGATTGATGGGGAATGCACACATGCACATCACAGTGGCTGCATGGATTGATGGGGAATGCACACATGCACATCACAGTGGTTGCATAGAATGATGGGGAATGCACACATGCGCATCACAGTGGCTACATAGATTGATAGGGAATGCACACATGCGCATCACAGAGGTTGCATAGATTGATGGGGAATGCACACATGCGCATCACAGTGGCTACATAGATTGATAGGGAATGCACACATGCGCATCACAGAGGTTGCATAGATTGATGGGGAATGCACACATGCGCATCACAGTGGTTGCATGGATTGCTAGTGTATGCACACATGCGCATCACAGTGGCTGCATGGATTGATGGGGAATGCACACATGCACATCACAGTGGTTGCATAGAATGATGGGGAATGCACACATGCGCATCACAGTGGCTACATAGATTGATAGGGAATGCACACATGCGCATCACAGAGGTTGCATAGATTGATGGGGAATGCACACATGTGCATCACAGTGGCTGCATGGATTGATGGGGTATGCACACATGCGCATCACAGTGGCTGCATGGATTGATGGGGAATGCACACATGCGCATCACAGTGATTGCATGGATTGATGGGGAATGCACACCATACGCACAACAGTGGTTGCATGGATTGACAGGGAACGCACACCATGCGCATCACAGTGGTTGCATGGATTGCTAGTGTATGCACACATGCGCATCACAGTGGCTGCATGGATTGATGGGGAATGCACACATGCACATCACAGTGGTTGCATAGAATGATGGGGAATGCACACATGCGCATCACAGTGGCTACATAGATTGATAGGGAATGCACACATGCGCATCACAGAGGTTGCATAGATTGATGGGGAATGCACACATGCGCATCACAGTGGCTACATAGATTGATAGGGAATGCACACATGCGCATCACAGAGGTTGCATAGATTGATGGGGAATGCACACATGCGCATCACAGTGGTTGCATGGATTGCTAGTGTATGCACACATGCGCATCACAGTGGCTGCATGGATTGATGGGGAATGCACACATGCACATCACAGTGGTTGCATAGAATGATGGGGAATGCACACATGCGCATCACAGTGGCTACATAGATTGATAGGGAATGCACACATGCGCATCACAGAGGTTGCATGGATTGATGGGGAATGCACACATGTGCATCACAGTGGCTGCATGGATTGATGGGGTATGCACACATGCGCATCACAGTGATTGCATGGATTGATGGGGAATGCACACATGCGCACCAGAGTGGACTGCTTGCATTTATTGTTGGGGAATGCACACATGTGCATCACAGTAGTTACATGGATTGATGGGGATTGCACAAATGTGCATCACAGTGGTTGCATGGATTGACGGGGAATGCACTCATGCACATCACAGTGGCTGCATGGATTGATAGGAAATGCACATATGTACATCACAGTGGCTGCATGGATTGATGGGGAATGCACACATGTACATCACAGTGATTGCATACATTGATGGGAATGCACACATGCGCATCACAGTGGTTGCATGGATTGACGGGGAATGCACACATGTACATCACAGTGATTGCATACATTGATGGGAATGCACTCATGCGCATCACAGTGGCTGCATGGATTGATGGGGAATGCACACATGTACATCACAGTGATTGCATACATTGATGGGAATGCACTCATGCGCATCACAGTGGCTGCATGGATTGATAGGGAATCACACATGCGCATCACAGTGGCTGCATGGATTGATAGGGAATCACACATGCGCATCACAGTGGCTGCATGCATTGATAGGGAATGCACTCATGCGCATCACAGTGGCTGCATGGATTGATAGGGAATCACACATGCGCATCACAGTGGCTGCATGGATTGATGGGGAATGCACACATGCGCATCACAGTGGCTGCATGGATTGATAGGGAATGCACACATGCGCATCACAGTGGTTGCAAGGATTGATGGGGAATGCACACATGCGCATCACAGTGGTTGCATGGATTGATGGGGAATGCACACATGCGCATAACAGTGGCTGCGTGGATTGATGGGGAATGCACACATGCGCATCACAGTGGTTGCAAGGATTGATGGGAATGCACACATGCGCATCACAGTGGTTGCATGGATTGATGGGGAATGCACACATGCGCATAACAGTGGCTGCATAGATTGATGGGGAATGCACACATGCGCATCACAGTGGCTGCATAGATTGATGGGGAATGCACACATGCGCATCACAGTGGTTGCTTGGATTGATCAGGAATGCACACATGCGCATCACAGTGGCTGCATAGATTGATGGGGAATGCACACATGCGCATCACAGTGGTTGCATGGTTTGATAGGAAATGCACACGTGGGCATCACAGTGGTTGCAAGGATTGATGGGGAATGCACACATGCGCATCACAGTGGTTGCATGGATTGATGGGTAATGCACAAATGTGCATCACAGTGGTTTCATGGATTGACGGGGAATGCACACATGCACATCACAGTGGCTGCATGGATTGATAGGAAATGCACATATGTACATCACAGTGGTTGCATAGATTGATGGGGAATGCACACATGCGAATCACAGTGGTTGCCTGGATTGACGGGGAATGCACACATGCGCATCACAGTGGTTGCATGGATTGATAGGAAATGCACACATGCGCATCACAGTGGTTGCATGGATTGATAGGGAATGCACACCATAAGCATCACAGTGTTTGCATGGATTGACTGGGAATGCACACATGGGCATCACAGTGGTTGAATGGATTGATGGGGAATGCACACATGCGCATCACAGTGGTTGCTTGGATTGATGAGGAATGCACACATGCGTACCACAGTGGTTGCATGCATTGATGGGGAATGCACACATGATAATCACAGTGGTTGCATAGATTGATGGGGAATGCACACATGCGCATCACAGTGATTGCATGGATTGATGGGGAATGCACACATGCGCATCACAGTGGTTGCATAGATTGATGGGGAATGCACACATGCGCATCACAGTGGTTGTATAGATTGATGGGGAATGCACACATGCGCATCACAGTGATTGCATGGATTGACGGGGAATGCACACATGCGCATCACAGTGGTTTGCATGGATTGATGGGAAATGCACACATGCGCATCACAGTGATTGCATACAGTGATGGGGAATGCACACCATACGCACAACAGTGGTTGCATGGATTGACAGGGAACGCACACCATGCGCATCACAGTGGTTGCATGGATTGACGGGGAATGCACACATGCGCATCACAGTGGTTGCATGGATTGATGGGAAATGCACACATGCGCATCACAGTGATTGCATGCATTGATGGGGAATGCACACCATACGCACCACAGTGGTTGCATGGATTGACAAGGAACGCACACCATGCGCATCACAGTGGTTGCATGCATTGATAGGGAATGCACATCATGTGCAGCACAGTGGTTGCATGCATTGATGGTGTATGCACACCATGCGCATCACAGTGATTGCATGCATTGATGGAGTATGCACACCATGCGCATCACAGTAGTTGAATGCATTGATGGGGAATGCACACCATACGCATCACAGTGGTTGCACGCGTTGATGGGGAATGCACACCATACGCATCACAGTGGTTGCATGCATAGATGGGGAATGCACACCATGCGCAACACAGTGGTTGCATGGATTGCTAGTGTATGCACACATGCGCATCACAGTGGCTGCATGGATTGATGGGAATGCACACATGCGCATCACAGTGGCTGCATGGATTGATGGGAATGCACACATGCGCATCACAGTGACTGCATGGATTGATGGCGAATGCACACATGCGCATCACAGTGGTTGCATGGATTGATGGGGAACACACACATGCGCATCACAGTGGCTGCATGGATTGATGGGGAATGCACACATGCACATCACAGTGGCTGCATGGATTGACGGGGAATGCACACATGCGCATCACAGTGGTTGCATGGATTGATGGGAAATGCACACATGCGCATCACAGTGATTGCATGCATTGATGGGGAATGCACACCATACGCACCACAGTGGTTGCATGGATTGACAAGGAACGCACACCATGCGCATCACAGTGGTTGCATGCATTGATAGGGAATGCACATCATGTGCAGCACAGTGGTTGCATGCATTGATGGTGTATGCACACCATGCGCATCACAGTGATTGCATGCATTGATGGAGTATGCACACCATGCGCATCACAGTAGTTGAATGCATTGATGGGGAATGCACACCATACGCATCACAGTGGTTGCACGCGTTGATGGGGAATGCACACCATACGCATCACAGTGGTTGCATGCATCGATGGGGAATGCACACCATGCGCAACACAGTGGTTGCATGGATTGCTAGTGTATGCACACATGCGCATCACAGTGGCTGCATGGATTGATGGGAATGCACACATGCGCATCACAGTGGCTGCATGGATTGATGGGAATGCACACATGCGCATCACAGTGACTGCATGGATTGATGGCGAATGCACACATGCGCATCACAGTGGCTGCATGGATTGATGGGGAATGCACACATGCGCATCACAGTGGTTGCATGGATTGATGTGGAACACACACATGCGCATCACAGTGGCTGCATGGATTGATGGGGAATGCACACATGCACATCACAGTGGCTGCATGGATTGATGGGGAATGCACACATGCACATCACAGTGGTTGCATAGAATGATGGGGAATGCACACATGCGCATCACAGTGGCTACATAGATTGATAGGGAATGCACACATGCGCATCACAGAGGTTGCATAGATTGATGGGGAATGCACACATGCGCATCACAGTGGCTACATAGATTGATAGGGAATGCACACATGCGCATCACAGAGGTTGCATAGATTGATGGGGAATGCACACATGCGCATCACAGTGGTTGCATGGATTGCTAGTGTATGCACACATGCGCATCACAGTGGCTGCATGGATTGATGGGGAATGCACACATGCACATCACAGTGGTTGCATAGAATGATGGGGAATGCACACATGCGCATCACAGTGGCTACATAGATTGATGGGGAATGCACACATGCGCATCACAGTGGTTGCATGGATTGCTAGTGTATGCACACATGCGCATCACAGTGGCTGCATGGATTGATGGGGAATGCACACATGCACATCACAGAGGTTGCATAGATTGATGGGGAATGCACACATGTGCATCACAGTGGCTGCATGGATTGATGGGGTATGCACACATGCGCATCACAGTGGCTGCATGGATTGATGGGGAATGCACACATGCACATCACAGAGGTTGCATAGATTGATGGGGAATGCACACATGTGCATCACAGTGGCTGCATGGATTGATGGGGTATGCACACATGCGCATCACAGTGGCTGCATGGATTGATGGGGAATGCACACATGCGCATCACAGTGATTGCATGGATTGATGGGGAATGCACACCATACGCACAACAGTGGTTGCATGGATTGACAGGGAACGCACACCATGCGCATCACAGTGGTTGCATGGATTGACGGGGAATGCACACATGCGCATCACAGTGGTTGCATGGATTGATGGGAAATGCACACATGCGCATCACAGTGATTGCATGCATTGATGGGGAATGCACACCATACGCACCACAGTGGTTGCATGGATTGACAAGGAACGCACACCATGCGCATCACAGTGGTTGCATGCATTGATAGGGAATGCACATCATGCGCAGCACAGTGGTTGCATGCATTGATGGTGTATGCACACCATGCGCATCACAGTGATTGCATGCATTGATGGAGTATGCACACCATGCGCATCACAGTAGTTGAATGCATTGATGGGGAATGCACACCATACGCATCACAGTGGTTGCACGCGTTGATGGGGAATGCACACCATACGCATCACAGTGGTTGCATGCATCGATGGGGAATGCACACCATGCGCATCACAGTGGTTGCATGGATTGCTAGTGTATGCACACATGCGCATCACAGTGGCTGCATGGATTGATGGGAATGCACACATGCGCATCACAGTGGCTGCATGGATTAATGGGAATGCACAAATGCGCATCACAGTGACTGCATGGATTGATGGCGAATGCACACATGCGCATCACAGTGGCTGCATGGATTGATGGGGAATGCACACATGCGCATCACAGTGGTTGCATGGATTGATGGGGAACACACACATGCGCATCACAGTGGCTGCGTGGATTGATGGGGAATGCACACATGCACATCACAGTGGCTGCATGGATTGATGTGGAACGCACACATGCTCATTACAGTGGCTGCATGGATTGATGGGAATGCACGCATGCGCATCACAGTGGCTGCATGGATTGATGGGGAATGCACACATGCGCATCACAGTGGTTGCTTGGATTGATGAGGAATGCACACATGCGTACCACATTGGTTGCATGCATTGATGGGGAATGCACACATGCCCATCACAGTGGCTCCATGGATTGATGGGGAATGCATGCATGCGCATCACAGTGGTTGCTTGGAATGATGAAGAATGCACACCATGCGCATCACAGTGGTTGCATGGATTGCTAGTGTATGCACACATGCGCATCACAGTGGCTGCATGGATTGATGGGGAATGCACACATGCACATCACAGTGGTTGCATAGAATGATGGGGAATGCACACATGCGCATCACAGTGGCTACATAGATTGATAGGGAATGCACACATGCGCATCACAGAGGTTGCATAGATTGATGGGGAATGCACACATGCGCATCACAGTGGCTACATAGATTGATAGGGAATGCACACATGCGCATCACAGAGGTTGCATAGATTGATGGGGAATGCACACATGCGCATCACAGTGGTTGCATGGATTGCTAGTGTATGCACACATGCGCATCACAGTGGCTGCATGGATTGATGGGGAATGCACACATGCACATCACAGTGGTTGCATAGAATGATGGGGAATGCACACATGCGCATCACAGTGGCTACATAGATTGATAGGGAATGCACACATGCGCATCACAGAGGTTGCATGGATTGATGGGGAATGCACACATGTGCATCACAGTGGCTGCATGGATTGATGGGGTATGCACACATGCGCATCACAGTGATTGCATGGATTGATGGGGAATGCACACATGCGCACCAGAGTGGACTGCTTGCATTTATTGTTGGGGAATGCACACATGTGCATCACAGTAGTTACATGGATTGATGGGGATTGCACAAATGTGCATCACAGTGGTTGCATGGATTGACGGGGAATGCACTCATGCACATCACAGTGGCTGCATGGATTGATAGGAAATGCACATATGTACATCACAGTGGCTGCATGGATTGATGGGGAATGCACACATGTACATCACAGTGATTGCATACATTGATGGGAATGCACACATGCGCATCACAGTGGTTGCATGGATTGACGGGGAATGCACACATGTACATCACAGTGATTGCATACATTGATGGGAATGCACTCATGCGCATCACAGTGGCTGCATGGATTGATGGGGAATGCACACATGTACATCACAGTGATTGCATACATTGATGGGAATGCACTCATGCGCATCACAGTGGCTGCATGGATTGATAGGGAATCACACATGCGCATCACAGTGGCTGCATGGATTGATAGGGAATCACACATGCGCATCACAGTGGCTGCATGCATTGATAGGGAATGCACTCATGCGCATCACAGTGGCTGCATGGATTGATAGGGAATCACACATGCGCATCACAGTGGCTGCATGGATTGATGGGGAATGCACACATGCGCATCACAGTGGCTGCATGGATTGATAGGGAATGCACACATGCGCATCACAGTGGTTGCAAGGATTGATGGGGAATGCACACATGCGCATCACAGTGGTTGCATGGATTGATGGGGAATGCACACATGCGCATAACAATGGCTGCATGGATTGATGGGGAATGCACACATGCGCATCACAGTGGTTGCAAGGATTGATGGGAATGCACACATGCGCATCACAGTGGTTGCATGGATTGATGGGGAATGCACACATGCGCATAACAGTGGCTGCATAGATTGATGGGGAATGCACACATGCGCATCACAGTGGCTGCATAGATTGATGGGGAATGCACACATGCGCATCACAGTGGTTGCTTGGATTGATCAGGAATGCACACATGCGCATCACAGTGGCTGCATAGATTGATGGGGAATGCACACATGCGCATCACAGTGGTTGCATGGTTTGATAGGAAATGCACACGTGGGCATCACAGTGGTTGCAAGGATTGATGGGGAATGCACACATGCGCATCACAGTGGTTGCATGGATTGATGGGTAATGCACAAATGTGCATCACAGTGGTTGCATGGATTGACAGGGAATGCACACATGCACATCACAGTGGCTGCATGGATTGATAGGAAATGCACATATGTACATCACAGTGGTTGCATAGATTGATGGGGAATGCACACATGCGAATCACAGTGGTTGCCTGGATTGACGGGGAATGCACACATGCGCATCACAGTGGTTGCATGGATTGATAGGAAATGCACACATGCGCATCACAGTGGTTGCATGGATTGATAGGGAATGCACACCATAAGCATCACAGTGTTTGCATGGATTGACTGGGAATGCACACATGGGCATCACAGTGGTTGAATGGATTGATGGGGAATGCACACATGCGCATCACAGTGGTTGCTTGGATTGACGAGGAATGCACACATGCGTACCACAGTGGTTGCATGCATTGATGGGGAATGCACACATGATAATCACAGTGGTTGCATAGATTGATGGGGAATGCACACATGCGCATCACAGTGATTGCATGGATTGATGGGGAATGCACACATGCGCATCACAGTGGTTGCATAGATTGATGGGGAATGCACACATGCGCATCACAGTGGTTGTATAGATTGATGGGGAATGCACACATGCGCATCACAGTGATTGCATGGATTGACGGGGAATGCACACATGCGCATCACAGTGGTTTGCATGGATTGATGGGAAATGCACACATGCGCATCACAGTGATTGCATACAGTGATGGGGAATGCACACCATATGCACAACAGTGGTTGCATGGATTGACAGGGAACGCACACCATGCGCATCACAGTGGTTGCATGGATTGACGGGGAATGCACACATGCGCATCACAGTGGTTGCATGGATTGATGGGAAATGCACACATGCGCATCACAGTGATTGCATGCATTGATGGGGAATGCACACCATACGCACCACAGTGGTTGCATGGATTGACAAGGAACGCACACCATGCGCATCACAGTGGTTGCATGCATTGATAGGGAATGCACATCATGTGCAGCACAGTGGTTGCATGCATTGATGGTGTATGCACACCATGCGCATCACAGTGATTGCATGCATTGATGGAGTATGCACACCATGCGCATCACAGTAGTTGAATGCATTGATGGGGAATGCACACCATACGCATCACAGTGGTTGCACGCGTTGATGGGGAATGCACACCATACGCATCACAGTGGTTGCATGCATCGATGGGGAATGCACACCATGCGCAACACAGTGGTTGCATGGATTGCTAGTGTATGCACACATGCGCATCACAGTGGCTGCATGGATTGATGGGAATGCACACATGCGCATCACAGTGGCTGCATGGATTGATGGGAATGCACACATGCGCATCACAGTGACTGCATGGATTGATGGCGAATGCACACATGCGCATCACAGTGGCTGCATGGATTGATGGGGAATGCACACATGCGCATCACAGTGGTTGCATGGATTGATGGGGAACACACACATGCGCATCACAGTGGCTGCATGGATTGATGGGGAATGCACACATGCACATCACAGTGGCTGCATGGATTGATGTGGAACGCACACATGCTCATTACAGTGGCTGCATGGATTGATGGGAATGCACGCATGCGCATCACAGTGGCTGCATGAATTGATGGGGAATGCACACATGTGCATCACAGTGGTTGCTTGGATTGATGAGGAATGCACACATGCGTACCACATTGGTTGCATGCATTGATGGGGAATGCACACATGCCCATCACAGTGGCTCCATGGATTGATGGGGAATGCATGCATGCGCATCACAGTGGTTGCTTGGATTGATGAAGAATGCACACCATGCGCATCACAGTGGTTGCATGGATTGCTAGTGTATGCACACATGCGCATCACAGTGGCTGCATGGATTGATGGGGAATGCACACATGCACATCACAGTGGTTGCATAGAATGATGGGGAATGCACACATGCGCATCACAGTGGCTACATAGATTGATAGGGAATGCACACATGCGCATCACAGAGGTTGCATAGATTGATGGGGAATGCACACATGCGCATCACAGTGGCTACATAGATTGATAGGGAATGCACACATGCGCATCACAGAGGTTGCATAGATTGATGGGGAATGCACACATGCGCATCACAGTGGCTACATAGATTGCTAGTGTATGCACACATGCGCATCACAGTGGCTGCATGGATTGATGGGGAATGCACACATGCACATCACAGTGGTTGCATAGAATGATGGGGAATGCACACATGCGCATCACAGTGGCTACATAGATTGATAGGGAATGCACACATGCGCATCACAGAGGTTGCATAGATTGATGGGGAATGCACACATGTGCATCACAGTGGCTGCATGGATTGATGGGGTATGCACACATGCGCATCACAGTGGTTGTATGGATTGATGGGGAACGCACACATGCGCATCACAGTGGCTGCATGGTTTGATGGGGAATGCACACATGCGCATTACAGTGGCTGCATGGATTGATGGGAATGCACACATGCGCATCACAGTGGTTGCTTGGATTGATGAGGAATGCACACATGCGTACCACATTGGTTGCATGCATTGATGGGGAATGCACACATGCCCATCACAGTGGCTCCATGGATTGATGGGGAATGCATGCATGCGCATCACAGTGGTTGCTTGGATTGATGAAGAATGCACACCATGCGCATCACAGTGGTTGCATGGATTGCTAGTGTATGCACACATGCGCATCACAGTGGCTGCATGGATTGATGGGGAATGCACACATGCACATCACAGTGGTTGCATAGAATGATGGGGAATGCACACATGTGCATCACAGTGGCTACATAGATTGATAGGGAATGCACACATGCGCATCACAGAGGTTGCATAGATTGATGGGGAATGCACACATGCGCATCACAGTGGCTACATAGATTGATAGGGAATGCACACATGCGCATCACAGAGGTTGCATAGATTGATGGGGAATGCACACATGCGCATCACAGTGGCTACATAGATTGCTAGTGTATGCACACATGCGCATCACAGTGGCTGCATGGATTGATGGGGAATGCACACATGCACATCACAGTGGTTGCATAGAATGATGGGGAATGCACACATGCGCATCACAGTGGCTACATAGATTGATAGGGAATGCACACATGCGCATCACAGAGGTTGCATAGATTGATGGGGAATGCACACATGTGCATCACAGTGGCTGCATGGATTGATGGGGTATGCACACATGCGCATCACAGTGGTTGTATGGATTGATGGGGAACGCACACATGCGCATCACAGTGGCTGCATGGTTTGATGGGGAATGCACACATGCGCATTACAGTGGCTGCATGGATTGATGGGAATGCACACATGCGCATCACAGTGGCTGCATGGATTGATGTGGAACGCACACATGCGCATTACAGTGGCTGCATGGATTGATGGGAATGCACACATGCGCATCACAGTGGCTGCATGGATTGATGGCGAATGCACACATGCGCATCACAGTGGCTGCATGGATTGATGGGGAATGCACACATGCGCATCACAGTGATTGCATGGATTGATGGGGAATGCACACCATACGCACAACAGTGGTTGCATGGATTGACAGGGAACGCACACCATGCGCATCACAGTGGTTGCATGGATTGACGGGGAATGCACACATGCGCATCACAGTGGTTGCATGGATTGATGGGAAATGCACACATGCGCATCACAGTGATTGCATGCATTGATGGGGAATGCACACCATACGCACCACAGTGGTTGCATGGATTGACAAGGAATGCACACCATGCGCATCACAGTGGTTGCATGCATTGATAGGGAATGCACATCATGCGCAGCACAGTGGTTGCATGCATTGATGGTGTATGCACACCATGCGCATCACAGTGATTGCATGCATTGATGGAGTATGCACACCATGCGCATCACAGTAGTTGAATGCATTGATGGGGAATGCACACCATACGCATCACAGTGGTTGCACGCGTTGATGGGGAATGCACACCATACGCATCACAGTGGTTGCATGCATCGATGGGGAATGCACACCATGCGCATCACAGTGGTTGCATGGATTGCTAGTGTATGCACACATGCGCATCACAGTGGCTGCATGGATTGATGGGAATGCACACATGCGCATCACAGTGGCTGCATGGATTGATGGGAATGCACAAATGCGCATCACAGTGACTGCATGGATTGATGGCGAATGCACACATGCGCATCACAGTGGCTGCATGGATTGATGGGAATGCACACATGCGCATCACAGTGGTTGCATGGATTGATGGGGAACACACACATGCGCATCACAGTGGCTGCATGGATTGATGGGGAATGCACACATGCACATCACAGTGGCTGCATGGATTGATGTGGAACGCACACATGCTCATTACAGTGGCTGCATGGATTGATGGGAATGCACGCATGCGCATCACAGTGGCTGCATGGATTGATGGGGAATGCACACATGCGCATCACAGTGGTTGCTTGGATTGATGAGGAATGCACACATGCGTACCACATTGGTTGCATGCATTGATGGGGAATGCACACATGCCCATCACAGTGGCTCCATGGATTGATGGGGAATGCATGCATGCGCATCACAGTGGTTTCTTGGAATGATGAAGAATGCACACCATGCGCATCACAGTGGTTGCATGGATTGCTAGTGTATGCACACATGCGCATCACAGTGGCTGCATGGATTGATGGGGAATGCACACATGCACATCACAGTGATTGCATACATTGATGGGAATGCACTCATGCGCATCACAGTGGCTGCATGGATTGATAGGGAATCACACATGCGCATCACAGTGGCTGCATGGATTGATAGGGAATCACACATGCGCATCACAGTGGCTGCATGCATTGATAGGGAATGCACTCATGCGCATCACAGTGGCTGCATGGATTGATGGGGAATGCACACATGCGCATAACAGTGGCTGCATGGATTGATGGGGAATGCACACATGCGCATCACAGTGGTTGCAAGGATTGATGGGAATGCACACATGCGCATCACAGTGGTTGCATGGATTGATGGGGAATGCACACATGCGCATAACAGTGGCTGCATAGATTGATGGGGAATGCACACATGCGCATCACAGTGGCTGCATAGATTGATGGGGAATGCACACATGCGCATCACAGTGGTTGCTTGGATTGATCAGGAATGCACACATGCGCATCACAGTGGCTGCATAGATTGATGGGGAATGCACACATGCGCATCACAGTGGTTGCATGGTTTGATAGGAAATGCACATGTGGGCATCACAGTGGTTGCAAGGATTGATGGGGAATGCACACATGCGCATCACAGTGGTTGCATGGATTGATGGGTAATGCACAAATGTGCATCACAGTGGTTGCATGGATTGACGGGGAATGCACACATGCACATCACAGTGGCTGCATGGATTGATAGGAAATGCACATATGTACATCACAGTGGTTGCATAGATTGATGGGGAATGCACACATGCGAATCACAGTGGTTGCCTGGATTGACGGGGAATGCACACATGCGCATCACAGTGGTTGCATGGATTGATAGGAAATGCACACATGCGCATCACAGTGGTTGCATGGATTGATAGGGAATGCACACCATAAGCATCACAGTGTTTGCATGGATTGACTGGGAATGCACACATGGGCATCACAGTGGTTGAATGGATTGATGGGGAATGCACACATGCGCATCACAGTGGTTGCTTGGATTGATGAGGAATGCACACATGCGTACCACAGTGGTTGCATGCATTGATGGGGAATGCACACATGATAATCACAGTGGTTGCATAGATTGATGGGGAATGCACACATGCGCATCACAGTGATTGCATGGATTGATGGGGAATGCACACATGCGCATCACAGTGGTTGCATAGATTGATGGGGAATGCACACATGCGCATCACAGTGGTTGTATAGATTGATGGGGAATGCACACATGCGCATCACAGTGATTGCATGGATTGACGGGGAATGCACACATGCGCATCACAGTGGTTTGCATGGATTGATGGGAAATGCACACATGCGCATCACAGTGATTGCATACAGTGATGGGGAATGCACACCATACGCACAACAGTGGTTGCATGGATTGACAGGGAACGCACACCATGCGCATCACAGTGGTTGCATGGATTGACGGGGAATGCACACATGCGCATCACAGTGGTTGCATGGATTGATGGGAAATGCACACATGCGCATCACAGTGATTGCATGCATTGATGGGGAATGCACACCATACGCACCACAGTGGTTGCATGGATTGACAAGGAACGCACACCATGCGCATCACAGTGGTTGCATGCATTGATAGGGAATGCACATCATGTGCAGCACAGTGGTTGCATGCATTGATGGTGTATGCACACCATGCGCATCACAGTGATTGCATGCATTGATGGAGTATGCACACCATGCGCATCACAGTAGTTGAATGCATTGATGGGGAATGCACACACTACGCATCACAGTGGTTGCACGCGTTGATGGGGAATGCACACCATACGCATCACAGTGGTTGCATGCATCGATGGGGAATGCACACCATGCGCAACACAGTGGTTGCATGGATTGCTAGTGTATGCACACATGCGCATCACAGTGGCTGCATGGATTGATGGGAATGCACACATGCGCATCACAGTGGCTGCATGGATTGATGGGAATGCACACATGCGCATCACAGTGACTGCATGGATTGATGGCGAATGCACACATGCGCATCACAGTGGCTGCATGGATTGATGGGGAATGCACACATGCGCATCACAGTGGTTGCATGGATTGATGGGGAACACACACATGCGCATCACAGTGGCTGCATGGATTGATGGGGAATGCACACATGCACATCACAGTGGCTGCATGGATTGATGTGGAACGCACACATGCTCATTACAGTGGCTGCATGGATTGATGGGAATGCACGCATGCGCATCACAGTGGCTGCATGAATTGATGGGGAATGCACACATGTGCATCACAGTGGTTGCTTGGATTGATGAGGAATGCACACATGCCCATCACAGTGGCTCCATGGATTGATGGGGAATGCATGCATGCGCATCACAGTGGTTGCTTGGATTGATGAAGAATGCACACCATGCGCATCACAGTGGTTGCATGGATTGCTAGTGTATGCACACATGCGCATCACAGTGGCTGCATGGATTGATGGGGAATGCACACATGCACATCACAGTGGTTGCATAGAATGATGGGGAATGCACACATGCGCATCACAGTGGCTACATAGATTGATAGGGAATGCACACATGCGCATCACAGAGGTTGCATAGATTGATGGGGAATGCACACATGCGCATCACAGTGGCTACATAGATTGATAGGGAATGCACACATGCGCATCACAGAGGTTGCATAGATTGATGGGGAATGCACACATGCGCATCACAGTGGCTACATAGATTGCTAGTGTATGCACACATGCGCATCACAGTGGCTGCATGGATTGATGGGGAATGCACACATGCACATCACAGTGGTTGCATAGAATGATGGGGAATGCACACATGCGCATCACAGTGGCTACATAGATTGATAGGGAATGCACACATGCGCATCACAGAGGTTGCATAGATTGATGGGGAATGCACACATGTGCATCACAGTGGCTGCATGGATTGATGGGGTATGCACACATGCGCATCACAGTGGTTGTATGGATTGATGGGGAACGCACACATGCGCATCACAGTGGCTGCATGGTTTGATGGGGAATGCACACATGCGCATTACAGTGGCTGCATGGATTGATGGGAATGCACACATGCGCATCACAGTGGCTGCATGGATTGATGTGGAACGCACACATGCGCATTACAGTGGCTGCATGGATTGATGGGAATGCACACATGCGCATCACAGTGGCTGCATGGATTGATGGCGAATGCACACATGCGCATCACAGTGGCTGCATGGATTGATGGGGAATGCACACATGCGCATCACAGTGATTGCATGGATTGATGGGGAATGCACACCATACGCACAACAGTGGTTGCATGGATTGACAGGGAACGCACACCATGCGCATCACAGTGGTTGCATGGATTGACGGGGAATGCACACATGCGCATCACAGTGGTTGCATGGATTGATGGGAAATGCACACATGCGCATCACAGTGATTGCATGCATTGATGGGGAATGCACACCATACGCACCACAGTGGTTGCATGGATTGACAAGGAATGCACACCATGCGCATCACAGTGGTTGCATGCATTGATAGGGAATGCACATCATGCGCAGCACAGTGGTTGCATGCATTGATGGTGTATGCACACCATGCGCATCACAGTGATTGCATGCATTGATGGAGTATGCACACCATGCGCATCACAGTAGTTGAATGCATTGATGGGGAATGCACACCATACGCATCACAGTGGTTGCACGCGTTGATGGGGAATGCACACCATACGCATCACAGTGGTTGCATGCATCGATGGGGAATGCACACCATGCGCATCACAGTGGTTGCATGGATTGCTAGTGTATGCACACATGCGCATCACAGTGGCTGCATGGATTGATGGGAATGCACACATGCGCATCACAGTGGCTGCATGGATTGATGGGAATGCACAAATGCGCATCACAGTGACTGCATGGATTGATGGCGAATGCACACATGCGCATCACAGTGGCTGCATGGATTGATGGGAATGCACACATGCGCATCACAGTGGTTGCATGGATTGATGGGGAACACACACATGCGCATCACAGTGGCTGCATGGATTGATGGGGAATGCACACATGCACATCACAGTGGCTGCATGGATTGATGTGGAACGCACACATGCTCATTACAGTGGCTGCATAGATTGATGGGAATGCACGCATGCGCATCACAGTGGCTGCATGGATTGATGGGGAATGCACACATGCGCATCACAGTGGCTACATAGATTGATAGGGAATGCACACATGCGCATCACAGAGGTTGCATAGATTGATGGGGAATGCACACATGCGCATCACAGTGGCTACATAGATTGCTAGTGTATGCACACATGCGCATCACAGTGGCTGCATGGATTGATGGGGAATGCACACATGCACATCACAGTGGTTGCATAGAATGATGGGGAATGCACACATGCGCATCACAGTGGCTACATAGATTGATAGGGAATGCACACATGCGCATCACAGAGGTTGCATAGATTGATGGGGAATGCACACATGTGCATCACAGTGGCTGCATGGATTGATGGGGTATGCACACATGCGCATCACAGTGGTTGTATGGATTGATGGGGAACGCACACATGCGCATCACAGTGGCTGCATGGTTTGATGGGGAATGCACACATGCGCATTACAGTGGCTGCATGGATTGATGGGAATGCACACATGCGCATCACAGTGGCTGCATGGATTGATGTGGAACGCACACATGCGCATTACAGTGGCTGCATGGATTGATGGGAATGCACACATGCGCATCACAGTGGCTGCATGGATTGATGGCGAATGCACACATGCGCATCACAGTGGCTGCATGGATTGATGGGGAATGCACACATGCGCATCACAGTGATTGCATGGATTGATGGGGAATGCACACCATACGCACAACAGTGGTTGCATGGATTGACAGGGAACGCACACCATGCGCATCACAGTGGTTGCATGGATTGACGGGGAATGCACACATGCGCATCACAGTGGTTGCATGGATTGATGGGAAATGCACACATGCGCATCACAGTGATTGCATGCATTGATGGGGAATGCACACCATACGCACCACAGTGGTTGCATGGATTGACAAGGAATGCACACCATGCGCATCACAGTGGTTGCATGCATTGATAGGGAATGCACATCATGCGCAGCACAGTGGTTGCATGCATTGATGGTGTATGCACACCATGCGCATCACAGTGATTGCATGCATTGATGGAGTATGCACACCATGCGCATCACAGTAGTTGAATGCATTGATGGGGAATGCACACCATACGCATCACAGTGGTTGCACGCGTTGATGGGGAATGCACACCATACGCATCACAGTGGTTGCATGCATCGATGGGGAATGCACACCATGCGCATCACAGTGGTTGCATGGATTGCTAGTGTATGCACACATGCGCATCACAGTGGCTGCATGGATTGATGGGAATGCACACATGCGCATCACAGTGGCTGCATGGATTGATGGGAATGCACAAATGCGCATCACAGTGACTGCATGGATTGATGGCGAATGCACACATGCGCATCACAGTGGCTGCATGGATTGATGGGAATGCACACATGCGCATCACAGTGGTTGCATGGATTGATGGGGAACACACACATGCGCATCACAGTGGCTGCATGGATTGATGGGGAATGCACACATGCACATCACAGTGGCTGCATGGATTGATGTGGAACGCACACATGCTCATTACAGTGGCTGCATAGATTGATGGGAATGCACGCATGCGCATCACAGTGGCTGCATGGATTGATGGGGAATGCACACATGCGCATCACAGTGGTTGCTTGGATTGATGAGGAATGCACACATGCGTACCACATTGGTTGCATGCATTGATGGGGAATGCACACATGCCCATCACAGTGGCTCCATGGATTGATGGGGAATGCATGCATGCGCATCACAGTGGTTTCTTGGAATGATGAAGAATGCACACCATGCGCATCACAGTGGTTGCATGGATTGCTAGTGTATGCACACATGCGCATCACAGTGGCTGCATGGATTGATGGGGAATGCACACATGCACATCACAGTGGTTGCATAGAATGATGGGGAATGCACACATGCGCATCACAGTGGCTACATAGATTGATAGGGAATGCACACATGCGCATCACAGAGGTTGCATAGATTGATGGGGAATGCACACATGCGCATCACAGTGGCTACATAGATTGATGGGGAATGCACACATGCGCATCACAGTGGTTGCATGGATTGCTAGTGTATGCACACATGCGCATCACAGTGGCTGCATGGATTGATGGGGAATGCACACATGCACATCACAGTGGTTGCATAGAATGATGGGGAATGCACACATGCGCATCACAGTGGCTACATAGATTGATAGGGAATGCACACATGCGCATCACAGAGGTTGCATAGACTGATGGGGAATGCACACATGTGCATCACAGTGGCTGCATGGATTGATGGGGTATGCACACATGCGCATCACAGTGGCTGCATGGATTGATGGGGAATGCACACATGCGCATCACAGTGATTGCATGGATTGATGGGGAATGCACACATGCGCACCAGAGTGGACTGCTTGCATTTATTGTTGGGGAATGCACACATGTGCATCACAGTAGTTACATGGATTGATGGGGATTGCACAAATGTGCATCACAGTGGTTGCATGGATTGATAGGAAATGCACTCATGCACATCACAGTGGCTGCATGGATTGATAGGAAATGCACATATGTACATCACAGTGGCTGCATGGATTGATGGGGAATGCACACATGTACATCACAGTGATTGCATACATTGATGGGAATGCACACATGCGCATCACAGTGGTTGCATGGATTGATGGGGAATGCACACATGTACATCACAGTGATTGCATACATTGATGGGAATGCACTCATGCGCATCACAGTGGCTGCATGGATTGATAGGGAATCACACATGCGCATCACAGTGGCTGCATGGATTGATGGGGAATGCACACATGTACATCACAGTGATTGCATACATTGATGGGAATGCACTCATGCGCATCACAGTGGCTGCATGGATTGATAGGGAATCACACATGCGCATCACAGTGGCTGCATGGATTGATAGGGAATCACACATGCGCATCACAGTGGCTGCATGCATTGATAGGGAATGCACTCATGCGCATCACAGTGGCTGCTTGGATTGATAGGGAATCACACATGCGCATCACAGTGGCTACATAGATTGATAGGGAATGCACACATGCGCATCACAGAGGTTGCATAGATTGATGGGGAATGCACACATGCGCATCACAGTGGCTACATAGATTGATAGGGAATGCACACATGCGCATCACAGAGGTTGCATAGATTGATGGGGAATGCACACATGCGCATCACAGTGGCTACATAGATTGCTAGTGTATGCACACATGCGCATCACAGTGGCTGCATGGATTGATGGGGAATGCACACATGCACATCACAGTGGTTGCATAGAATGATGGGGAATGCACACATGCGCATCACAGTGGCTACATAGATTGATAGGGAATGCACACATGCGCATCACAGAGGTTGCATAGATTGATGGGGAATGCACACATGTGCATCACAGTGGCTGCATGGATTGATGGGGTATGCACACATGCGCATCACAGTGGTTGTATGGATTGATGGGGAACGCACACATGCGCATCACAGTGGCTGCATGGTTTGATGGGGAATGCACACATGCGCATTACAGTGGCTGCATGGATTGATGGGAATGCACACATGCGCATCACAGTGGCTGCATGGATTGATGTGGAACGCACACATGCGCATTACAGTGGCTGCATGGATTGATGGGAATGCACACATGCGCATCACAGTGGCTGCATGGATTGATGGCGAATGCACACATGCGCATCACAGTGGCTGCATGGATTGATGGGGAATGCACACATGCGCATCACAGTGATTGCATGGATTGATGGGGAATGCACACCATACGCACAACAGTGGTTGCATGGATTGACAGGGAACGCACACCATGCGCATCACAGTGGTTGCATGGATTGACGGGGAATGCACACATGCGCATCACAGTGGTTGCATGGATTGATGGGAAATGCACACATGCGCATCACAGTGATTGCATGCATTGATGGGGAATGCACACCATACGCACCACAGTGGTTGCATGGATTGACAAGGAATGCACACCATGCGCATCACAGTGGTTGCATGCATTGATAGGGAATGCACATCATGCGCAGCACAGTGGTTGCATGCATTGATGGTGTATGCACACCATGCGCATCACAGTGATTGCATGCATTGATGGAGTATGCACACCATGCGCATCACAGTAGTTGAATGCATTGATGGGGAATGCACACCATACGCATCACAGTGGTTGCACGCGTTGATGGGGAATGCACACCATACGCATCACAGTGGTTGCATGCATCGATGGGGAATGCACACCATGCGCATCACAGTGGTTGCATGGATTGCTAGTGTATGCACACATGCGCATCACAGTGGCTGCATGGATTGATGGGAATGCACACATGCGCATCACAGTGGCTGCATGGATTGATGGGAATGCACAAATGCGCATCACAGTGACTGCATGGATTGATGGCGAATGCACACATGCGCATCACAGTGGCTGCATGGATTGATGGGAATGCACACATGCGCATCACAGTGGTTGCATGGATTGATGGGGAACACACACATGCGCATCACAGTGGCTGCATGGATTGATGGGGAATGCACACATGCACATCACAGTGGCTGCATGGATTGATGTGGAACGCACACATGCTCATTACAGTGGCTGCATGGATTGATGGGAATGCACGCATTCGCATCACAGTGGCTGCATGGATTGATGGGGAATGCACACATGCGCATCACAGTGGTTGCTTGGATTGATGAGGAATGCACACATGCGTACCACATTGGTTGCATGCATTGATGGGGAATGCACACATGCCCATCACAGTGGCTCCATGGATTGATGGGGAATGCATGCATGCGCATCACAGTGGTTTCTTGGAATGATGAAGAATGCACACCATGCGCATCACAGTGGTTGCATGGATTGCTAGTGTATGCACACATGCGCATCACAGTGGCTGCATGGATTGATGGGGAATGCACACATGCACATCACAGTGATTGCATACATTGATGGGAATGCACTCATGCGCATCACAGTGGCTGCATGGATTGATAGGGAATCACACATGCGCATCACAGTGGCTGCATGGATTGATAGGGAATCACACATGCGCATCACAGTGGCTGCATGCATTGATAGGGAATGCACTCATGCGCATCACAGTGGCTGCATGGATTGATAGGGAATCACACATGCGCATCACAGTGGCTGCATGGATTGATGGGGAATGCACACATGCGCATCACAGTGGCTGCATGGATTGATAGGGAATGCACACATGCGCATCACAGTGGTTGCAAGGATTGATGGGGAATGCACACATGCGCATCACAGTGGTTGCATGGATTGATGGGGAATGCACACATGCGCATAACAGTGGCTGCATGGATTGATGGGGAATGCACACATGCGCATCACAGTGGTTGCAAGGATTGATGGGAATGCACACATGCGCATCACAGTGGTTGCATGGATTGATGGGGAATGCACACATGCGCATAACAGTGGCTGCATAGATTGATGGGGAATGCACACATGCGCATCACAGTGGCTGCATAGATTGATGGGGAATGCACACATGCGCATCACAGTGGTTGCTTGGATTGATCAGGAATGCACACATGCGCATCACAGTGGCTGCATAGATTGATGGGGAATGCACACATGCGCATCACAGTGGTTGCATGGTTTGATAGGAAATGCACACGTGGGCATCACAGTGGTTGCATGGATTGACGGGGAATGCACACATGCACATCACAGTGGCTGCATGGATTGATAGGAAATGCACATATGTACATCACAGTGGTTGCATAGATTGATGGGGAATGCACACATGCGAATCACAGTGGTTGCCTGGATTGACGGGGAATGCACACATGCGCATCACAGTGGTTGCATGGATTGATAGGAAATGCACACATGCGCATCACAGTGGTTGCATGGATTGATAGGGAATGCACACCATAAGCATCACAGTGTTTGCATGGATTGACTGGGAATGCACACATGGGCATCACAGTGGTTGAATGGATTGATGGGGAATGCACACATGCGCATCACAGTGGTTGCTTGGATTGATGAGGAATGCACACATGCGTACCACAGTGGTTGCATGCATTGATGGGGAATGCACACATGATAATCACAGTGGTTGCATAGATTGATGGGTAATGCACAAATGTGCATCACAGTGGTTGCATGGATTGACGGGGAATGCACACATGCACATCACAGTGGCTGCATGGATTGATAGGAAATGCACATATGTACATCACAGTGGTTGCATAGATTGATGGGGAATGCACACATGCGAATCACAGTGGTTGCCTGGATTGACGGGGAATGCACACATGCGCATCACAGTGGTTGCATGGATTGATAGGAAATGCACACATGCGCATCACAGTGGTTGCATGGATTGATAGGGAATGCACACCATAAGCATCACAGTGTTTGCATGGATTGACTGGGAATGCACACATGGGCATCACAGTGGTTGAATGGATTGATGGGGAATGCACACATGCGCATCACAGTGGTTGCTTGGATTGATGAGGAATGCACACATGCGTACCACAGTGGTTGCATGCATTGATGGGGAATGCACACATGATAATCACAGTGGTTGCATAGATTGATGGGGAATGCACACATGCGCATCACAGTGATTGCATGGATTGATGGGGAATGCACACATGCGCATCACAGTGGTTGCATAGATTGATGGGGAATGCACACATGCGCATCACAGTGGTTGTATAGATTGATGGGGAATGCACACATGCGCATCACAGTGATTGCATGGATTGACGGGGAATGCACACATGCGCATCACAGTGGTTTGCATGGATTGATGGGAAATGCACACATGCGCATCACAGTGATTGCATACAGTGATGGGGAATGCACACCATACGCACAACAGTGGTTGCATGGATTGACAGGGAACGCACACCATGCGCATCACAGTGGTTGCATGGATTGACGGGGAATGCACACATGCGCATCACAGTGGTTGCATGGATTGATGGGAAATGCACACATGCGCATCACAGTGATTGCATGCATTGATGGGGAATGCACACCATACGCACCACAGTGGTTGCATGGATTGACAAGGAACGCACACCATGCGCATCACAGTGGTTGCATGCATTGATAGGGAATGCACATCATGTGCAGCACAGTGGTTGCATGCATTGATGGTGTATGCACACCATGCGCATCACAGTGATTGCATGCATTGATGGAGTATGCACACCATGCGCATCACAGTAGTTGAATGCATTGATGGGGAATGCACACACTACGCATCACAGTGGTTGCACGCGTTGATGGGGAATGCACACCATACGCATCACAGTGGTTGCATGCATCGATGGGGAATGCACACCATGCGCAACACAGTGGTTGCATGGATTGCTAGTGTATGCACACATGCGCATCACAGTGGCTGCATGGATTGATGGGAATGCACACATGCGCATCACAGTGGCTGCATGGATTGATGGGAATGCACACATGCGCATCACAGTGACTGCATGGATTGATGGCGAATGCACACATGCGCATCACAGTGGCTGCATGGATTGATGGGGAATGCACACATGCGCATCACAGTGGTTGCATGGATTGATGGGGAACACACACATGCGCATCACAGTGGCTGCATGGATTGATGGGGAATGCACACATGCACATCACAGTGGCTGCATGGATTGATGTGGAACGCACACATGCTCATTACAGTGGCTGCATGGATTGATGGGAATGCACGCATGCGCATCACAGTGGCTGCATGAATTGATGGGGAATGCACACATGTGCATCACAGTGGTTGCTTGGATTGATGAGGAATGCACACATGCGTACCACATTGGTTGCATGCATTGATGGGGAATGCACACATGCCCATCACAGTGGCTCCATGGATTGATGGGGAATGCATGCATGCGCATCACAGTGGCTACATAGATTGATAGGGAATGCACACATGCGCATCACAGAGGTTGCATAGATTGATGGGGAATGCACACATGCGCATCACAGTGGCTACATAGATTGATAGGGAATGCACACATGCGCATCACAGAGGTTGCATAGATTGATGGGGAATGCACACATGCGCATCACAGTGGCTACATAGATTGCTAGTGTATGCACACATGCGCATCACAGTGGCTGCATGGATTGATGGGGAATGCACACATGCACATCACAGTGGTTGCATAGAATGATGGGGAATGCACACATGCGCATCACAGTGGCTACATAGATTGATAGGGAATGCACACATGCGCATCACAGAGGTTGCATAGATTGATGGGGAATGCACACATGTGCATCACAGTGGCTGCATGGATTGATGGGGTATGCACACATGCGCATCACAGTGGTTGTATGGATTGATGGGGAACGCACACATGCGCATCACAGTGGCTGCATGGTTTGATGGGGAATGCACACATGCGCATTACAGTGGCTGCATGGATTGATGGGAATGCACACATGCGCATCACAGTGGCTGCATGGATTGATGTGGAACGCACACATGCGCATTACAGTGGCTGCATGGATTGATGGGAATGCACACATGCGCATCACAGTGGCTGCATGGATTGATGGCGAATGCACACATGCGCATCACAGTGGCTGCATGGATTGATGGGGAATGCACACATGCGCATCACAGTGATTGCATGGATTGATGGGGAATGCACACCATACGCACAACAGTGGTTGCATGGATTGACAGGGAACGCACACCATGCGCATCACAGTGGTTGCATGGATTGACGGGGAATGCACACATGCGCATCACAGTGGTTGCATGGATTGATGGGAAATGCACACATGCGCATCACAGTGATTGCATGCATTGATGGGGAATGCACACCATACGCACCACAGTGGTTGCATGGATTGACAAGGAATGCACACCATGCGCATCACAGTGGTTGCATGCATTGATAGGGAATGCACATCATGCGCAGCACAGTGGTTGCATGCATTGATGGTGTATGCACACCATGCGCATCACAGTGATTGCATGCATTGATGGAGTATGCACACCATGCGCATCACAGTAGTTGAATGCATTGATGGGGAATGCACACCATACGCATCACAGTGGTTGCACGCGTTGATGGGGAATGCACACCATACGCATCACAGTGGTTGCATGCATCGATGGGGAATGCACACCATGCGCATCACAGTGGTTGCATGGATTGCTAGTGTATGCACACATGCGCATCACAGTGGCTGCATGGATTGATGGGAATGCACACATGCGCATCACAGTGGCTGCATGGATTGATGGGAATGCACAAATGCGCATCACAGTGACTGCATGGATTGATGGCGAATGCACACATGCGCATCACAGTGGCTGCATGGATTGATGGGAATGCACACATGCGCATCACAGTGGTTGCATGGATTGATGGGGAACACACACATGCGCATCACAGTGGCTGCATGGATTGATGGGGAATGCACACATGCACATCACAGTGGCTGCATGGATTGATGTGGAACGCACACATGCTCATTACAGTGGCTGCATGGATTGATGGGAATGCACGCATTCGCATCACAGTGGCTGCATGGATTGATGGGGAATGCACACATGCGCATCACAGTGGTTGCTTGGATTGATGAGGAATGCACACATGCGTACCACATTGGTTGCATGCATTGATGGGGAATGCACACATGCCCATCACAGTGGCTCCATGGATTGATGGGGAATGCATGCATGCGCATCACAGTGGTTTCTTGGAATGATGAAGAATGCACACCATGCGCATCACAGTGGTTGCATGGATTGCTAGTGTATGCACACATGCGCATCACAGTGGCTGCATGGATTGATGGGGAATGCACACATGCACATCACAGTGATTGCATACATTGATGGGAATGCACTCATGCGCATCACAGTGGCTGCATGGATTGATAGGGAATCACACATGCGCATCACAGTGGCTGCATGGATTGATAGGGAATCACACATGCGCATCACAGTGGCTGCATGCATTGATAGGGAATGCACTCATGCGCATCACAGTGGCTGCATGGATTGATAGGGAATCACACATGCGCATCACAGTGGCTGCATGGATTGATGGGGAATGCACACATGCGCATCACAGTGGCTGCATGGATTGATAGGGAATGCACACATGCGCATCACAGTGGTTGCAAGGATTGATGGGGAATGCACACATGCGCATCACAGTGGTTGCATGGATTGATGGGGAATGCACACATGCGCATAACAGTGGCTGCATGGATTGATGGGGAATGCACACATGCGCATCACAGTGGTTGCAAGGATTGATGGGAATGCACACATGCGCATCACAGTGGTTGCATGGATTGATGGGGAATGCACACATGCGCATAACAGTGGCTGCATAGATTGATGGGGAATGCACACATGCGCATCACAGTGGCTGCATAGATTGATGGGGAATGCACACATGCGCATCACAGTGGTTGCTTGGATTGATCAGGAATGCACACATGCGCATCACAGTGGCTGCATAGATTGATGGGGAATGCACACATGCGCATCACAGTGGTTGCATGGTTTGATAGGAAATGCACACGTGGGCATCACAGTGGTTGCATGGATTGACGGGGAATGCACACATGCACATCACAGTGGCTGCATGGATTGATAGGAAATGCACATATGTACATCACAGTGGTTGCATAGATTGATGGGGAATGCACACATGCGAATCACAGTGGTTGCCTGGATTGACGGGGAATGCACACATGCGCATCACAGTGGTTGCATGGATTGATAGGAAATGCACACATGCGCATCACAGTGGTTGCATGGATTGATAGGGAATGCACACCATAAGCATCACAGTGTTTGCATGGATTGACTGGGAATGCACACATGGGCATCACAGTGGTTGAATGGATTGATGGGGAATGCACACATGCGCATCACAGTGGTTGCTTGGATTGATGAGGAATGCACACATGCGTACCACAGTGGTTGCATGCATTGATGGGGAATGCACACATGATAATCACAGTGGTTGCATAGATTGATGGGTAATGCACAAATGTGCATCACAGTGGTTGCATGGATTGACGGGGAATGCACACATGCACATCACAGTGGCTGCATGGATTGATAGGAAATGCACATATGTACATCACAGTGGTTGCATAGATTGATGGGGAATGCACACATGCGAATCACAGTGGTTGCCTGGATTGACGGGGAATGCACACATGCGCATCACAGTGGTTGCATGGATTGATAGGAAATGCACACATGCGCATCACAGTGGTTGCATGGATTGATAGGGAATGCACACCATAAGCATCACAGTGTTTGCATGGATTGACTGGGAATGCACACATGGGCATCACAGTGGTTGAATGGATTGATGGGGAATGCACACATGCGCATCACAGTGGTTGCTTGGATTGATGAGGAATGCACACATGCGTACCACAGTGGTTGCATGCATTGATGGGGAATGCACACATGATAATCACAGTGGTTGCATAGATTGATGGGGAATGCACACATGCGCATCACAGTGATTGCATGGATTGATGGGGAATGCACACATGCGCATCACAGTGGTTGCATAGATTGATGGGGAATGCACACATGCGCATCACAGTGGTTGTATAGATTGATGGGGAATGCACACATGCGCATCACAGTGATTGCATGGATTGACGGGGAATGCACACATGCGCATCACAGTGGTTTGCATGGATTGATGGGAAATGCACACATGCGCATCACAGTGATTGCATACAGTGATGGGGAATGCACACCATACGCACAACAGTGGTTGCATGGATTGACAGGGAACGCACACCATGCGCATCACAGTGGTTGCATGGATTGACGGGGAATGCACACATGCGCATCACAGTGGTTGCATGGATTGATGGGAAATGCACACATGCGCATCACAGTGATTGCATGCATTGATGGGGAATGCACACCATACGCACCACAGTGGTTGCATGGATTGACAAGGAACGCACACCATGCGCATCACAGTGGTTGCATGCATTGATAGGGAATGCACATCATGTGCAGCACAGTGGTTGCATGCATTGATGGTGTATGCACACCATGCGCATCACAGTGATTGCATGCATTGATGGAGTATGCACACCATGCGCATCACAGTAGTTGAATGCATTGATGGGGAATGCACACACTACGCATCACAGTGGTTGCACGCGTTGATGGGGAATGCACACCATACGCATCACAGTGGTTGCATGCATCGATGGGGAATGCACACCATGCGCAACACAGTGGTTGCATGGATTGCTAGTGTATGCACACATGCGCATCACAGTGGCTGCATGGATTGATGGGAATGCACACATGCGCATCACAGTGGCTGCATGGATTGATGGGAATGCACACATGCGCATCACAGTGACTGCATGGATTGATGGCGAATGCACACATGCGCATCACAGTGGCTGCATGGATTGATGGGGAATGCACACATGCGCATCACAGTGGTTGCATGGATTGATGGGGAACACACACATGCGCATCACAGTGGCTGCATGGATTGATGGGGAATGCACACATGCACATCACAGTGGCTGCATGGATTGATGTGGAACGCACACATGCTCATTACAGTGGCTGCATGGATTGATGGGAATGCACGCATGCGCATCACAGTGGCTGCATGAATTGATGGGGAATGCACACATGTGCATCACAGTGGTTGCTTGGATTGATGAGGAATGCACACATGCGTACCACATTGGTTGCATGCATTGATGGGGAATGCACACATGCCCATCACAGTGGCTCCATGGATTGATGGGGAATGCATGCATGCGCATCACAGTGGTTGCTTGGATTGATGAAGAATGCACACCATGCGCATCACAGTGGTTGCATGGATTGCTAGTGTATGCACACATGCGCATCACAGTGGCTGCATGGATTGATGGGGAATGCACACATGCACATCACAGTGGTTGCATAGAATGATGGGGAATGCACACATGCGCATCACAGTGGCTACATAGATTGATAGGGAATGCACACATGCGCATCACAGAGGTTGCATAGATTGATGGGGAATGCACACATGCGCATCACAGTGGCTACATAGATTGATAGGGAATGCACACATGCGCATCACAGAGGTTGCATAGATTGATGGGGAATGCACACATGCGCATCACAGTGGCTACATAGATTGCTAGTGTATGCACACATGCGCATCACAGTGGCTGCATGGATTGATGGGGAATGCACACATGCACATCACAGTGGTTGCATAGAATGATGGGGAATGCACACATGCGCATCACAGTGGCTACATAGATTGATAGGGAATGCACACATGCGCATCACAGAGGTTGCATAGATTGATGGGGAATGCACACATGTGCATCACAGTGGCTGCATGGATTGATGGGGTATGCACACATGCGCATCACAGTGGTTGTATGGATTGATGGGGAACGCACACATGCGCATCACAGTGGCTGCATGGTTTGATGGGGAATGCACACATGCGCATTACAGTGGCTGCATGGATTGATGGGAATGCACACATGCGCATCACAGTGGCTGCATGGATTGATGTGGAACGCACACATGCGCATTACAGTGGCTGCATGGATTGATGGGAATGCACACATGCGCATCACAGTGGCTGCATGGATTGATGGCGAATGCACACATGCGCATCACAGTGGCTGCATGGATTGATGGGGAATGCACACATGCGCATCACAGTGATTGCATGGATTGATGGGAATGCACACCATACGCACAACAGTGGTTGCATGGATTGACAGGGAACGCACACCATGCGCATCACAGTGGTTGCATGGATTGACGGGGAATGCACACATGCGCATCACAGTGGTTGCATGGATTGATGGGAAATGCACACATGCGCATCACAGTGATTGCATGCATTGATGGGGAATGCACACCATACGCACCACAGTGGTTGCATGGATTGACAAGGAATGCACACCATGCGCATCACAGTGGTTGCATGCATTGATAGGGAATGCACATCATGCGCAGCACAGTGGTTGCATGCATTGATGGTGTATGCACACCATGCGCATCACAGTGATTGCATGCATTGATGGAGTATGCACACCATGCGCATCACAGTAGTTGAATGCATTGATGGGGAATGCACACCATACGCATCACAGTGGTTGCACGCGTTGATGGGGAATGCACACCATACGCATCACAGTGGTTGCATGCATCGATGGGGAATGCACACCATGCGCATCACAGTGGTTGCATGGATTGCTAGTGTATGCACACATGCGCATCACAGTGGCTGCATGGATTGATGGGAATGCACACATGCGCATCACAGTGGCTGCATGGATTGATGGGAATGCACAAATGCGCATCACAGTGACTGCATGGATTGATGGCGAATGCACACATGCGCATCACAGTGGCTGCATGGATTGATGGGAATGCACACATGCGCATCACAGTGGTTGCATGGATTGATGGGGAACACACACATGCGCATCACAGTGGCTGCATGGATTGATGGGGAATGCACACATGCACATCACAGTGGCTGCATGGATTGATGTGGAACGCACACATGCTCATTACAGTGGCTGCATGGATTGATGGGAATGCACGCATGCGCATCACAGTGGCTGCATGGATTGATGGGGAATGCACACATGCGCATCACAGTGGTTGCTTGGATTGATGAGGAATGCACACATGCGTACCACATTGGTTGCATGCATTGATGGGGAATGCACACATGCCCATCACAGTGGCTCCATGGATTGATGGGGAATGCATGCATGCGCATCACAGTGGTTTCTTGGAATGATGAAGAATGCACACCATGCGCATCACAGTGGTTGCATGGATTGCTAGTGTATGCACACATGCGCATCACAGTGGCTGCATGGATTGATGGGGAATGCACACATGCACATCACAGTGGTTGCATAGAATGATGGGGAATGCACACATGCGCATCACAGTGGCTACATAGATTGATAGGGAATGCACACATGCGCATCACAGAGGTTGCATAGATTGATGGGGAATGCACACATGCGCATCACAGTGGCTACATAGATTGATGGGGAATGCACACATGCGCATCACAGTGGTTGCATGGATTGCTAGTGTATGCACACATGCGCATCACAGTGGCTGCATGGATTGATGGGGAATGCACACATGCACATCACAGTGGTTGCATAGAATGATGGGGAATGCACACATGCGCATCACAGTGGCTACATAGATTGATAGGGAATGCACACATGCGCATCACAGAGGTTGCATAGACTGATGGGGAATGCACACATGTGCATCACAGTGGCTGCATGGATTGATGGGGTATGCACACATGCGCATCACAGTGGCTGCATGGATTGATGGGGAATGCACACATGCGCATCACAGTGATTGCATGGATTGATGGGGAATGCACACATGCGCACCAGAGTGGACTGCTTGCATTTATTGTTGGGGAATGCACACATGTGCATCACAGTAGTTACATGGATTGATGGGGATTGCACAAATGTGCATCACAGTGGTTGCATGGATTGATAGGAAATGCACTCATGCACATCACAGTGGCTGCATGGATTGATAGGAAATGCACATATGTACATCACAGTGGCTGCATGGATTGATGGGGAATGCACACATGTACATCACAGTGATTGCATACATTGATGGGAATGCACACATGCGCATCACAGTGGTTGCATGGATTGATGGGGAATGCACACATGTACATCACAGTGATTGCATACATTGATGGGAATGCACTCATGCGCATCACAGTGGCTGCATGGATTGATAGGGAATCACACATGCGCATCACAGTGGCTGCATGGATTGATGGGGAATGCACACATGTACATCACAGTGATTGCATACATTGATGGGAATGCACTCATGCGCATCACAGTGGCTGCATGGATTGATAGGGAATCACACATGCGCATCACAGTGGCTGCATGGATTGATAGGGAATCACACATGCGCATCACAGTGGCTGCATGCATTGATAGGGAATGCACTCATGCGCATCACAGTGGCTGCTTGGATTGATAGGGAATCACACATGCGCATCACAGTGGCTGCATGGATTGATGGGGAATGCACACATGCGCATCACAGTGGTTGCAAGGATTGATGGGGAATGCACACATGCGCATCACAGTGGTTGCATGGATTGATGGGGAATGCACACATGCGCATAACAGTGGCTGCATAGATTGATGGGGAATGCACACATGCGCATCACAGTGGCTGCATAGATTGATGGGGAATGCACACATGCGCATCACAGTGGTTGCTTGGATTGATCAGGAATGCACACATGCGCATCACAGTGGCTGCATAGATTGATGGGGAATGCACACATGCGCATCACAGTGGTTGCTTGGATTGATCAGGAACGCACACATGCGCATAACAGTGGCTGCATAGATTGATGGGGAATGCACACATGCGCATCACAGTGGTTGCAAGGATTGATGGGGAATGCACACATGCGCATCACAGTGGTTGCATGGTTTGATAGGAAATGCACACGTGGGCATCACAGTGGTTGCATGGATTGATAGGAAATGCACACATGCGCATCACAGTGGCTGCATAGATTGATGGGGAATGCACACATGCGCATCACAGTGGTTGCTTGGATTGATCAGGAATGCACACATGCGCATAACAGTGGCTGCATAGATTGACGGGGAATGCACACATGCGCATCACAGTGGTTTGCATGGATTGATGGGAAATGCACACATGCGCATCACAGTGATTGCATACATTGATGGGGAATGCACACCATACGCACAACAGTGGTTGCATGGATTGACAGGGAACGCACACCATGCGCATCACAGTGGTTGCATGGATTGACGGGGAATGCACACATGCGCATCACAGTGGTTGCATGGATTGATGGGAAATGCACACATGCGCATCACAGTGATTGCATGCATTGATGGGGAATGCACACCATACGCACCACAGTGGTTGCATGGATTGACAAGGAACGCACACCACGCGCATCACAGTGGTTGCACGCATTGATAGGGAATGCACATCATGCGCAGCACAGTGGTTGCATGCATTGATGGAGTATGCACACCATGCGCATCACAGTAGTTGAATGCATTGATGGGGAATGCACACCATACGCATCACAGTGGTTGCACGCGTTGATGGGGAATGCACACCATACGCATCACAGTGGTTGCATGCATCGATGGGGAATGCACACCATGCGCATCACAGTGGTTGCATGGATTGCTAGTGTATGCACACATGCGCATCACAGTGGCTGCATGGATTGATGGGAATGCACACATGCGCATCACAGTGGCTGCATGGATTGATGGGAATGCACACATGCGCATCACAGTGACTGCATGGATTGATGGCGAATGCACACATGCGCATCACAGTGGCTGCATGGATTGATGGGGAATGCACACATGCGCATCACAGTGGTTGCATGGATTGATGGGGAACACACACATGCGCATCACAGTGGCTGCATGGATTGATGGGGAATGCACACATGCACATCACAGTGGCTGCATGGATTGATGTGGAACGCACACATGCTCATTACAGTGGCTGCATGGATTGATGAGAATGCACGCATGCGCATCACAGTGGCTGCATGGATTGATGGGGAATGCACACATACGCATCACAGTGGTTGCTTGGATTGATGAGGAATGCACACATGCGTACCACATTGGTTGCATGCATTGATGGGGAATGCACACATGCCCATCACAGTGGCTCCATGGATTGATGGGGAATGCATGCATGCGCATCACAGTGGTTGCTTGGATTGATGAAGAATGCACACCATGCGCATCACAGTGGTTGCATGGATTGCTAGTGTATGCACACATGCGCATCACAGTGGCTGCATGGATTGATGGGGAATGCACACATGCACATCACAGTGGTTGCATAGAATGATGGGGAATGCACACATGCGCATCACAGTGGCTACATAGATTGATAGGGAATGCACACATGCGCATCACAGAGGTTGCATAGATTGATGGGGAATGCACACATGCGCATCACAGTGGCTACATAGATTGATAGGGAATGCACACATGCGCATCACAGAGGTTGCATAGATTGATGGGGAATGCACACATGCGCATCACAGTGGTTGCATGGATTGCTAGTGTATGCACACATGCGCATCACAGTGGCTGCATGGATTGATGGGGAATGCACACATGCACATCACAGTGGTTGCATAGAATGATGGGGAATGCACACATGCGCATCACAGTGGCTACATAGATTGATAGGGAATGCACACATGCGCATCACAGAGGTTGCATAGATTGATGGGGAATGCACACATGTGCATCACAGTGGCTGCATGGATTGATGGGGTATGCACACATGCGCATCACAGTGATTGCATGGATTGATGGGGAATGCACACATGCGCACCAGAGTGGACTGCTTGCATTTATTGTTGGGGAATGCACACATGTGCATCACAGTAGTTACATGGATTGATGGGGATTGCACAAATGTGCATCACAGTGGTTGCATGGATTGACGGGGAATGCACTCATGCACATCACAGTGGCTGCATGGATTGATAGGAAATGCACATATGTACATCACAGTGGCTGCATGGATTGATGGGGAATGCACACATGTACATCACAGTGATTGCATACATTGATGGGAATGCACACATGCGCATCACAGTGGTTGCATGGATTGACGGGGAATGCACACATGTACATCACAGTGATTGCATACATTGATGGGAATGCACTCATGCGCATCACAGTGGCTGCATGGATTGATAGGGAATCACACATGCGCATCACAGTGGCTGCATGGATTGATAGGGAATGCACACATGCGCATCACAGTGGTTGCAAGGATTGATGGGGAATGCACACATGCGCATCACAGTGGTTGCATGGATTGATGGGGAATGCACACATGCGCATAACAGTGGCTGCATGGATTGATGGGGAATGCACACATGCGCATCACAGTGGTTGCAAGGATTGATGGGGAATGCACACATGCGCATCACAGTGGTTGCATGGATTGATGGGGAATGCACACATGCGCATAACAGTGGCTGCATAGATTGATGGGGAATGCACACATGCGCATCACAGTGGTTGCCTGGATTGATCAGGAATGCACACATGCGCATCACAGTGGCTGCATAGATTGATGGGGAATGCACACATGCGCATCACAGTGGTTGCATGGTTTGATAGGAAATGCACACGTGGGCATCACAGTGGTTGCAAGGATTGATGGGGAATGCACACATGCGCATCACAGTGGTTGCATGGTTTGATAGGAAATGCACACATGCGCATCACAGTGGCTGCATAGATTGATGGGGAATGCACACATGCGCATCACAGTGGTTGCTTGGATTGATCAGGAATGCACACATGCGCATAACAGTGGCTGCATAGATTGATGGGGAATGCACACATGGGCATCACAGTGGTTGCATGGTTTGATAGGAAATGCACACGTGGGCATCACAGTGGTTGCATGGATTGATAGGAATGCGCATCACAGTGAAAACATATGGATTTCCACAGTAAATGATCTAATTATTAATGCAAATTCAATGAGATGCAAAAAGTTTTCATATAAATATATCTTATGCTTTCACAAATTTACAATTGTACGCTTGTGACCACCTATCAATACATCCCAAAGTTTATTGGTCTTCTATTTTACTACTACTAATAATAATAATAGTTTGTTACGCAACTATTATCTGCTGTGGATACAGTAAGGTAAAAATAGTGTAAAATAAAGCAGCTAAAGATAACTGCAGATTTAAAAGGTCTAAGAACTACACAAAAAAAATCAGTAATAATAATACCCCCTTCCGCTTACATGTGGGCTAATAGCACTACTTGCCTTGGGTTTTTCGCCACTTATTGATTTTAAAAAGTCTATTTTGCAGAAAAAAAGGGTCACAAATGACGAGCCTAAGTAAAGGAATGGACTGGCTCACAGCTTACACACCGCAACCGGGGACGCAAACAACCCTGAGAACCGAATAGACTAGACCCAGTTTTTCATAGTGCCTTAGTACTTCAGTATTAAATCTAGTTTTATACCTCGCTTGAATGCTAATAAAATAGATCTTCTGATTGGTTCTTGAATTTAAATTCGAGCAGAAGTAGTACGGGGATTATGTGGCAGTTTTGTGTAATATTCACGCACAGGTTTGGGCGGTGGATCGATTGGTGGGATGAATGGAGGTGTCAATAACTATACAAGTAATCTTATTCGCTTACCTTAGTTTCTGCAAGTTCGATTTTTTGCATAATCACTTGTCCGCACTTATCACAGTTGACGAGATCGTCGTCGTCTTCCATTATATCCAGATGTTTACTAGCCACTAAAGTAGTCCATATCACAAGAAATTGCCGTTAAAGTACCGAAGAACGACGGCGACCTTGTCTACTTGATACCATTGTATTTGCCGTTTCTGTGGCGACCGAGGTGAAAGTTCACTGTGATTTTGTTCTGATTCATTCAACTTGAAAGACGGGGTAAACTCCCAGAATGCACCACAATCCATGTCGTTCGTAGTCCCATGGGCAGGCCGTCGGTGGATTGTCGTCATAATAACCCAACAAGAGAAAGCGCAAACAAGTCAACAAGGCTGAAATAAATGTAGGTAACGTCGTTCGCAATCTGTAGCTACAGAGGCGCGGCTCAAGTTACAGTGGAGAATATAGGTTGCCGAATATTACAGATTTCGCAATATTAAACTTATTATATTAGATTTTAATACTAAAAGCATATCGACTGCAATAATGAAAATTACGTTGGGGACTATATTAAAAAAATTAGTTATGTACCGAGGCTGGTCAAGCTAACGAGCGCAATTATCCAATCGAAATTTCGGTCAATTTTAATATTTTTAAAGCAATGCTCCCTACCATACATAGATCATACACGAACCATGTGATAACCCTACCATACATAGATCATACACGAACCATGTGATAACCCTAGCATATATAGATCATACACGAACCATGTGATAACCCTACCATACATAGATCATACACGAACCATGTGATAACCCTAGCATATATAGATCATACACGAACCATGTGATAACCCTACCATACATAGATCATACACGAACCATGTGATAACCCTACCATACATAGATCATACACGAACCATGTGATAACCCTAGCATACATAGATCATACACGAACCATGTGATAACCCTAGCATACATAGATCATACACGAACCATGTGATAACCCTACCATACATAGATCATACACGAACCATGTGATAACCCTAGCATACTTAGATCATACACGAACCATGTGATAACCCTAGCATACATAGATCATACACGAACCATGTGATAACCCTAGCATACATAGATCATACACGAACCATGTGATAACCCTACCATACATAGATCATACACGAACCATGTGATAACCCTAGCATACATAGATCATACACGAACCATGTGATAACCCTAGCATACTTAGATCATACACGAACCATGTGATAACCCTAGCATACATAGATCATACACGAACCATGTGATAACCCTAGCATACATAGATCATACACGAACCATGTGATAACCCTAGCATACATAGATCATACACGAACCATGTGATAACCCTAGCATACATAGATCATACACGAACCATGTGATAACCCTAGCATACATAGATCATACACGAACCATGTGATAACCCTACCATACATAGATCATACACGAACCATGTGATAACCCTAGCATACATATATCATACACGAACCATGTGATAACCCTACCATACATAGATCATACACGAACCATGTGATAACCCTACCATACATAGATCATACACGAACCATGTGATAACCCTAGCATACATAGATCATACACGAACCATGTGATAACCCTAGCATACATAGATCATACACGAACCATGTGATAACCCTAGCATACTTAGATCATACACGAACCATGTGATAACCCTACCATACATAGATCATACACGAACCATGTGATAACCCTAGCATACATAGATCATACACGAACCATGTGATAACCCTACCATACTTAGATCATACACGAACCATGTGATAACCCTAGCATACATAGATCATACACGAACCATGTGATAACCCTACCATACATAGACCATACACGAACCATGTGATAACCCTACCATACATAGATCATACACGAACCATGTGATAACCCTACCATACATAGACCATACACGAACCATGTGATAACCCTACCATACATAGATCATACACGAACCATGTGATAACCCTACCATACATAGATCATACACGAACCATGTGATAACCCTAGCATTTATTCATTATTCTCATAACAAGTAATTCGTCAATATAATTTGTAATGATATGTTTTTGGACCTACATAGATTGTTCAAACGAGTTTCGTTTTTCACCAGTTGCGGGGGGAAATGTTCATAAATGTATTCACTATGGGAATATAACAAAACCAAGTATGCTACGATGTTCGCTTATTGGCATAAAGTACGTTTTTAGTCAAAATGTCACTGAAATGTCATTTTCAATGTCCCTTATTTGGTGAGCTTAGTCTTTCATCATCTTTGCGTTAAATTGCTCACTATTGTAAATAGTAGACATATATTTCTAAGAAATCACAATTAAATATAATACGGGGTTATAGTTAGCCCACTTTCGCATCGTACCCGTTGTCCAAGGTATGATGCTAACTGATAATTACACTTTGCACGATGCCTTCTAAGTTTGGTGGCTATTTCTGGAAATATTTACTCAGAGTGTTCATTGTCAACATTAACAGTCCACATTTATCGACTTCCTTGTTCTAACACCCAATTAATATATACGAATCGGAACCAATTATTTGCAAATCATCGAGCCTATACTAGATGCCGCTATTATCGCGAGATTTAAATCTACGAGTAATGCACTAGGAAGGGTACTCTGAATGGCTGGATTGCAGGCCAGCTGTGTGAGCGTCCCACGTGATCTGAATATGCATATTTCAACATATATTGTTGAAAGTATATTTATCTGACAGTATAAACAAAATCCTTGTACAGACGAAAAAACTTCAATGCAGTTTGTTCATTCCGTTACATGACGTCATTAACGTATACATATAGTTCCTATGTGGTGGCGCACTTACTACTAAAAACGTTGACACTGACAGTTAATCGTTTACAGCTGGTCGTGTGGCGTCCGCAAATGTGGACTTTGAATGGTTTGTTGACTCCATATGCATACCAATTATAGCACTGCTTCTTTCATTCATTTCGATATTAGACGAGGCGTGTTTCATTCGTACCCACAACTGATCTAGAGATCGCAGAGATTTTGTTGCCATGGCAGCAGAAGAATGACTTGGTCGATGGAGTCTACAAGGAGAAAAAAACGTGTTCCACATTAACTAAGAAACCTGTCACAAACCTCCATCAGTGTTCTCTTACTTTTTTTTAAATTTATTTTGAATGGCGTTTTTTTTAGCTTGCTTAAGCAAATATTTTTCTTATTTCATTTTGATAAAAACAACATAATGTATCGTGAAATAAAAAATATTGTTTTGACAGAAACAACATTATTCGTTCGATGAAATACAGAAAAACTTCAATGCCTACCATTTATATAAACCTGCCTAAAATACACAAAGTTACAAACATCGACCTGTAGAAGGTTGGTATTAACACTGCCATAAAGACTTTCCGTTTCTGACATTGTGAAATTCTTTCGTTTTTACGCACAAAAACACAGTATTTTTACCAAGTAAAATCATATTGTTCATACATGAATTGTTGAACACACTACATAGTTTGTAATTTCATCCAGCTTCTTACAGTTACAATTCAAGACAAATAAAAGGTAAAAATATAGAGAATATAGCAAATTATGACAATTGGGTGCTTAGGGAATACATTTCGTTATAAATTATTCTAGATATAAATTACTGAATTATCTGTCAAAATATTTTTTTCAGTTTTTTTTTCTCCCCAAAAAACGAAAGAATTTCACAATGTCGAAGACAGAAAGTCTTTATCGTAGTTTTTATCTTAGAATTATATATTTTTTATTTGAAACGAAAGCTTTATCATGGTTTTGTTCGCTCTGACGCAACGACACCAACGCCACCAACGACACCAACGCCAGATGTACACGTGACTACTTTCTTTAGGGTATATCACACGTACACGGTATGAGCCTAGAAGCTCGATCGTATATTCCATCGTATAATCATGAATGTTTTTTTCTAATAGTATCAATTTGTCTCACTGTTATAAAATGTACGAGTGTTTTATAGTGTTTTCTCGTGTTTCATGTTTATATGTTTGTATATGTGTCTGTAATTTGATAACAACCATATCACTCCGAGTTGTAGAACTGATGACATAGACACGAGTTGCAATCAGTGGCGGATCCAGAGGGGGGCCAGGGGGGGGGCATGCCCCCCCAAACGCATGACGATTCGTATCATCTGGATTACGCATAGCTTCTCTGCGATTTACGGTCCGTATATCTTAAGCGTAGCTTGGACCCCCCTTGGAATACATTTTGCTGGATCCGCCACTGGTTTCAATAACGCATAACGACCACGGTTTCCTGGACAACACTGTACATGTAGAGATATTATATATGTGCGTGTTTTCAAAGTGCATGTCAATTTGTGTTACTATATCCAACTCACTGTTGTCACGTGATGGTATCTACTTATACACTGACTTCGTGAGTGCTTCAATTTATTTCACAATAGTAGACAAGGTCGACATAATTTCCCTCTTAATATATAATTCTCTAATTTCTACTATCTGTTTTTAATTTCTTCCGCAAATTCCGTTATGAACAACGTAGCCTTGACCTTTTCATGCAGTTTTTTACATTCTATGAATATCATTTTTCCTTTCTTTTAAAATCACTGTTGAAGATTTCTGATGGTTTATTTCGTTGTCATGGATACGCGTGATAATGTAAATGTGAACAGTTTTATGATTAGACTTATTGAAGTCGTACTTTCAATAAAGTGTCATTAATAATCAGCTTAATGAGAATGAACATAATTCTGATGCTTTATTTCGTTGTCACGACAACACTGGATATAGTTGAGCAATCAAAATTTACATGACCCTGTGGTTCCACACTACAGTTTATATGTGTAGCAAATCACGTGGTTGCATCTATTTTACAAGAGATGGTATTATTGGAGAATAAGCAAGACCTAAATTTGTAGAAAAGTAATCCGACGTGAGACCCCGTATAAGTGTCGCTTTCAAAAAGTTGTAGCGTTACCACCATGAGACAAAACTGACAATGGTCGATGTGTTAGTGTTAATTTTATTATCGGTGGGATGTATTTTGTGGGGGGCTGTAACACAACGTTTTTACTGTTAGAAATTAAGTGTCAAACAACAAATTAAAAATACATGTCCATATACACAGTGTATATTGAAAGGCGTGCCCTCAGAGATTGTTACGGGGTTTCTCACGTCCCACGTATTTACACCGCATACTGATATACATGTCCATTAGTAGTAATCGCAGCTGTCTATTAGTGTTCTCATTCAATACATTTCACTTCTATTATCGATTACTTTGATGAATCAGAAAATTCAATAAGTACAATCTCGACCATTACATGCATGGCCACTCGGTATGGTAGTGCAACGCCTATACTGTATTGCTATAACTACACAGAATTGTATACAATGTATATAACAGTGTCATCCAAACAAAAGACATATACCAATGAATAATTAATATTAATTAATATTTGTGCAGGCCATGTTAGGATACGACTCATTTATATGGAATATGGCGTTCAATTAACTAATTGAATATCGTCATTTTTTTCATACAAGTGACAAATAGATCTAAATGTTAACATCGATATCTGACAAATTCAAGATCGTACATTTCCATAGTTACCTGATTCCAACCGCTTTGTCGCCTTTGTCTTTATCGTTGTCGACTTGTTTTTCATTACGACTGTTGATATACGTGATAATCTCATGAAATAGAAGTATATAGAGCATAAGAACCAAGGCCCCGGCTACAGGCAGCATCACCCAGGATCATAGTTGCGTGGTTTCCCACTACTCTTACAGACTGTGTGCCTTAACGTTTCCAGAAAAGCAGTCACATTTCTCACCAACGTAATAGATGTATATCGCCTGCAATGTTCACAGGAAACAATTCCATTTGAAATGGCATGTTGATATAATTAGTTCAATTGGCATTAACGGTTCGATATAGCTACTATACGTTCGCGTAACCTTTGACCCCCCGGAATTACTTTCGATTTCTTTACCGTTATCTTTTCATGATTAATTGAATAATAATAATGATCGATGGATGTTCCTTTTACCGACAGTTTAAATTGAGATAGTGAAGCAAACGTATATAATGTAATTATCCACTAAATCCAAATAGATTTTTAATAAAATTTTAGATTTTGAAAGATTGTTTCTAATTTGAATCACCGGAGACAAAACAGGCCTTTTAGTTGTGGGGTCAACACAACGGTCAGAATCAACAATACATTTAATCGCAATTAACACAAACTAATAAGAATATCGAAAACAAATTATATGCCTACAAATCCCATATCAGAAGTATTACTTGCCAACTCTTTGCTTTTTTCTGTATGTCGAGGATAATTCATTGATAATAGTAGTTTCCATGGAAACCCCGGAAGATTCACTTTAATGTGGTCACACATTTACGCCTCTGTTACCATGGTGTGCGAGATATGACGCAAGACATACATTTCAATACACAGATAGACAGATTTGACACCTCATTTGACAATTCCTCCATTGAAAACAACACATTTTTCTTATCAAATGATGGTTTTATATTACGGTATTGATCGTCAATGTTAATATATCTGAGAATGAATTGACACAGACAGACATAATATCAATAATTCTCTCAGTAACCCAAATAAATATGAAATTACTGGGGTTAATTAACGACCTATTTCACGAGACAAAATACCATGGATTAATCTGGTAAAAAACAATATATTTGAGAAACGTTGGACAACACTTCAAGCTATTATTATTATTAGGCCAGAATTTTTTTATTCCTTGTTTTGCGAGTTTTTATAAGGCAATTTTTTTGAGGAGCGCGGAAAAAAAAATAATTCTTTTTTCCCATTAGATTTGTATGATTCTCAAAGAAATGTAAGTGAGATCATTGATCGGAGAGAAGAAATGAAATAAAATTGTATTCCATGTATAACCTTGTTTCTCATCTGCGCGAGACTTCGGTACTTTGATCATGACACTTCCACGAAAATGCAACTTAGATTTGTTATGCGGCGGGCGGTAAAAAAATGAAGATAAAAATAATATTTTTTTAGCATTTTTTTGCGCTTACAAGTCGGCCAAATTACGCTGAAATAAAATTATATTTTTATTTCAATTTCGGCTCCTGTTCATTCGGCGGGTTCGCGAAACAAGGGATAATAAAAGTCTGGCCTTATGCATCACGTGCTGTGTTAATGTTTATATTGTGTGTTGTGTTAATGTTTATATTATGTGTTGTGTTAATGTTTATATTGTGTGTTGTGTTAATGTTTATATTGTGTTAATGTTTATATTGTGTGTTGTGTTAATGTTTATATTGTGTGTTGTGTTAATGTTTATATCGTGTGTTGTGTTAATGTTTATATTGTGTTAATGTTTATATCGCGTGGTGTGTTAATGTTTATATTGTGTTAATGTTTATATCGCGTGTTGTGTTGTGTTAATGTTTATATTATGATAACGTTTATATTGTGTGTTGTGTTAATGTTTATATTGCGTGTTGTGTTAATGTTTATATTGTGCGTTGTATTAATGTTTATATTGTGTGTTGTGTTAATGTTTATATTGTGTGTTGTGTTAATGTTTATATTGCGTGTTGTGTTAATGTTTATATTGCGTGTTGTGTTAATGTTCATATTGCGTGTTGTGTTAATGTTTATATTGCGTGTTGTGTTAATGTTTATATTGAGTGTTGTGTTAATGTTTATATTGCGTGTTGTGTTAATGTTTATGTCGTGTGTTGTGTTAATGTTTATATTATGTGTTGTGTTAATGTTTATATTGTGTGTTGTGTTAATGTTTATGTCATGTGTTGTGTTAATGTTTATATTGTGTGTGGTGTTGTGTTAATGTTTATATTGCGTGTTGTGTTAATGTTTATTTCCTGTGTTGTGTTAATGTTTATATTGTGTGTGGTGTTGTGTTAATGTTTATATTGTGTGTTGTGTTAATGTTTATATTGTGTGTTGTGTTAATGTTTATATTGTGTGTTGTGTTAATGTTTATATCGTGTGTTGTGTTAATGTTTATATTGTGTGTTGTGTTAATGTTTATATTGTGTGTTGTGTTAATGTTTATATTGTGTGTTGTGTTAATGTTTATATCGTGTGTTGTGTTAATGTTTATATTGTGTGTTGTGTTAATGTTTATATCGTGTGTTGTGTTAATGTTTATATTGTGTGTTGTGTTAATGTTCATATTACGTGTTGTGTTAATGTTTATATTGTGTTAATGTTTATATTGTGTGTGGTGTTGTGTTAATGTTTATATTGCGTGTTGTGTTAATGTTTATATCGTGTGTTGTGTTAATGTTTATATTGTGTGTTGTGTTAATGTTTATATCGTGTGTTGTGTTAATGTTTATATCGTGTGTTGTGTTAATGTTTATATTGTGTTAATGTTTATATCGCGTGGTGTGTTAATGTTTATATTGTGTTAATGTTTATATCGCGTGTTGTGTTGTGTTAATGTTTATATTATGATAACGTTTATATTGTGTGTTGTGTTAATGTTTATATTGCGTGTTGTGTTAATGTTTATATTGTGCGTTGTATTAATGTTTATATTGTGTGTTGTGTTAATGTTTATATTGTGTGTTGTGTTAATGTTTATATTGCGTGTTGTGTTAATGTTTATATTGCGTGTTGTGTTAATGTTCATATTGCGTGTTGTGTTAATGTTTATATTGCGTGTTGAGTTAATGTTTATATTGAGTGTTGTGTTAATGTTTATATTGCGTGTTGTGTTAATGTTTATGTCGTGTGTTGTGTTAATGTTTATACTATGTGTTGTGTTAATGTTTATATTGTGTGTTGTGTTAATGTTTATGTCATGTGTTGTGTTAATGTTTATATTGTGTGTGGTGTTGTGTTAATGTTTATATTGCGTGTTGTGTTAATGTTTATTTCCTGTGTTGTGTTAATGTTTATATTGTGTGTGGTGTTGTGTTAATGTTTATATTGTGTGTTGTGTTAATGTTTATATTGTGTGTTGTGTTAATGTTTATATTGTGTGTTGTGTTAATGTTTATATCGTGTGTTGTGTTAATGTTTATATTGTGTGTTGTGTTAATGTTTATATCGTGTGTTGTGTTAATGTTTATATTGTGTGTTGTGTTAATGTTCATATTACGTGTTGTGTTAATGTTTATATTGCGTGTTGTGTTAATGTTCATATTGCGTGTTGTGTTAATGTTTATATTGCGTGTTGTGTTAATGTTCATATTGTGTGTTTTGTTAATGTTTATATTGCGTGTGGTGTTGTGTTAATGTTTATATTGTGTGTTGCGTTAATGTTTATATTGAGTGTTGTGTTAATGTTTATATTGCGTGTTGTGTTAATATTTATGTCGTGTGTTGTGTTAATGTTTATATTATGTGTTGTGTTAATGTTTATATTGTGTGTTGTGTTAATGTTTATGTCATGTGTTGTGTTAATGTTTATATTGTGTGTGGTGTTGTGTTAATGTTTATATTGCGTGTTGTGTTAATGTTTATGTCCTGTGTTGTGTTAATGTTTATATTGTGTGTGGTGTTGTGTTAATGTTTATATTGTGTGTTGTGTTAATGTTTATATTGTGTGTTGTGTTAATGTTTATATCGTGTGTTGTGTTAATGTTTATATTGTGTGTTGTGTTAATGTTTATATTGTGTGTTGTGTTAATGTTTATATTGTGTGTTGTGTTAATGTTTATATTGTGTGTTGTGTTAATGTTTATATCGTGTGTTGTGTTAATGTTTATATTGTGTGTTGTGTTAATGTTCATATTACGTGTTGTGTTAATGTTTATATTGTGTTAATGTTTATATTGTGTGTGGTGTTGTGTTAATGTTTATATTGCGTGTTGTGTTAATGTTTATATCGTGTGTTGTGTTAATGTTTATATTGTGTGTTGTGTTAATGTTTATATCGTGTGTTGTGTTAATGTTTATATCGTGTGTTGTGTTAATGTTTATATTGTGTTAATGTTTATATCGCGTGGTGTGTTAATGTTTATATTGTGTTAATGTTTATATCGCGTGTTGTGTTGTGTTAATGTTTATATTATGATAACGTTTATATTGTGTGTTGTGTTAATGTTTATATTGCGTGTTGTGTTAATGTTTATATTGTGCGTTGTATTAATGTTTATATTGTGTGTTGTGTTAATGTTTATATTGTGTGTTGTGTTAATGTTTATATTGCGTGTTGTGTTAATGTTTATATTGCGTGTTGTGTTAATGTTCATATTGCGTGTTGTGTTAATGTTTATATTGCGTGTTGAGTTAATGTTTATATTGAGTGTTGTGTTAATGTTTATATTGCGTGTTGTGTTAATGTTTATGTCGTGTGTTGTGTTAATGTTTATACTATGTGTTGTGTTAATGTTTATATTGTGTGTTGTGTTAATGTTTATGTCATGTGTTGTGTTAATGTTTATATTGTGTGTGGTGTTGTGTTAATGTTTATATTGCGTGTTGTGTTAATGTTTATTTCCTGTGTTGTGTTAATGTTTATATTGTGTGTGGTGTTGTGTTAATGTTTATATTGTGTGTTGTGTTAATGTTCATATTGTGTGTTGTGTTAATGTTTATATTGTGTGTTGTGTTAATGTTTATATCGTGTGTTGTGTTAATGTTTATATTGTGTGTTGTGTTAATGTTTATATCGTGTGTTGTGTTAATGTTTATATTGTGTGTTGTGTTAATGTTCATATTACGTGTTGTGTTAATGTTTATATTGCGTGTTGTGTTAATGTTCATATTGCGTGTTGTGTTAATGTTTATATTGCGTGTTGTGTTAATGTTCATATTGTGTGTTTTGTTAATGTTTATATTGCGTGTGGTGTTGTGTTAATGTTTATATTGTGTGTTGCGTTAATGTTTATATTGAGTGTTGTGTTAATGTTTATATTGCGTGTTGTGTTAATATTTATGTCGTGTGTTGTGTTAATGTTTATATTATGTGTTGTGTTAATGTTTATATTGTGTGTTGTGTTAATGTTTATGTCATGTGTTGTGTTAATGTTTATATTGTGTGTGGTGTTGTGTTAATGTTTATATTGCGTGTTGTGTTAATGTTTATGTCCTGTGTTGTGTTAATGTTTATATTGTGTGTGGTGTTGTGTTAATGTTTATATTGTGTGTTGTGTTAATGTTTATATTGTGTGTTGTGTTAATGTTTATATCGTGTGTTGTGTTAATGTTTATATTGTGTGTTGTGTTAATGTTTATATTGTGTGTTGTGTTAATGTTTATATTGTGTGTTGTGTTAATGTTTATATCGTGTGTTGTGTTAATGTTTATATTGTGTGTTGTGTTAATGTTTATATTGTGTGTTGTGTTAATGTTTATATTGTGTGTTGTGTTAATGTTCATATTACGTGTTGTGTTAATGTTTATATTGTGTTAATGTTTATATTGCGTGTTGTGTTAATGTTTATGTCCTGTGTTGTGTTAATGTTTATATTGTTTGTTGTGTTAATGTTTATATCGTGTGTTGTGTTAATGTTTATATTGTGTGTTGTGTTAATGTTTATATTGTGTGTTGTGTTAATGTTTATATTGTGTGTTGTGTTAATGTTTATATTGTGTGTTGTGTTAATGTTTATATTGTGTGTTGTGTTAATGTTTATATTGTGTGTTGTGTTAATGTTTATATCGTGTGTTGTGTTAATGTTTATATTGTGTTTTGTGTTAATGTTTATATCGTGTGTTGTGTTAATGTTTATATTGTGTGTTGTGTTAATATTCATATTACGTGTTGTGTTAATGTTTATATTGCGTGTTGTGTTAATGTTTATATTGTGTGTTGTGTTAATATTCATATTACGTGTTGTGTTAATGTTTATATTGCGTGTTGTGTTAATGTTCATATTGCGTGTTGTGTTAATGTTTATATTGCGTGTTGTGTTAATGTTTATATTGCGTGTTGTGTTAATGTTTATATTGAGTGTTGTGTTAATGTTTATATTGTGTGTGGTGTTGTGTTAATGTTTATATTGCGTGTTGTGTTAATGTTTATATCCTGTGTTGTGTTAATGTTTATATTGTGTTAATGTTTATATTGTGTGTTGTGTTAATGTTTATATTGTGTGTTGTGTTAATGTTTATATTGCGTGTTGTGTTAATGTTTATATTGTGTGTTGTGTTAATGTTTATATTGTGTGTTGTGTTAATGTTTATATTGCGTGTTGTGTTAATGTTTATATCGTGTGTTGTGTTAATGTTTATATTGCGTGTTGTGTTAATGTTTATATTGTGTTAATGTTTATATCCTGTGTTGTGTTAATGTTTATATTGTGTTAATGTTTATATCGTGTGTTGTGTTAATGTTTATATCGTGTGTTGTGTTCATGTTTATATCCTGTGTTGTGTTAATGTTTATATTGTGTTAATGTTTATATTGTGTGTTGTGTTAATGTTTATATTGTGTGTTGTGTTAATGTTTATATTGTGTGTTGTGTTAATGTTTATATTGTGTGTTGTGTTAATGTTTATATTGTGTTAATGTTTATATTGAGTGTTGTGTTAATGTTTATATTGTGTTAATGTTTATATTGTGTGTTGTGTTAATGTTTATATTGTGTGTTGTGTTATTGTTTATATCGTGTGTTGTGTTAATGTTTATATCGTGTGTTGTGTTAATGTTTATATTGTGTGTTGTGTTAATGATTATATTGTGTTAATGTTTATATTGTGTGTTGTGTTAATGTTTATATTGTGTTAATGTTTATATTGTGTGTTGTGTTAATGTTTATATTGTGTTAATGTTTATATTGTGTGTTGTGTTAATGTTTATATTGTGTGTTGTGTTAATGTTTATATTGAGTGTTGTGTTAATGTTTATATCGTGTGTTGTGTTAATGTTTATATTGTGTGTTGTGTTAATGTTTATATTGCGTGTTGTGTTAATGTTTATATTGTGTTAATGTTTATATCCTGTGTTGTGTTAATGTTTATATTGTGTGTGGTGTTAATGTTTATATTGAGTGTTGTGTTAATGTTTATATTGTGTGTTGTGTTAATGTTTATGTCATGTGTTGTGTTAATGTTTATATTGTGTGTGGTGTTAATGTTTATGTCATGTGTTGTGTTAATGTTTATATTGTGTGTTGTGTTAATGTTTATGTCCTGTGTTGTGTTAAATTTTATATTGTGTGTGGTGTTGTGTTAATGTTTATATTGTGTGTTGTGTTAATGTTTATATTGTGTGTTGTGTTAATGTTTATATTGTGTGTTGTGTTAATGTTTATATCGTGTGTTGTGTTAATGTTTATATTGTGTGTTGTGTTAATGTTTATATTGTGTGTTGTGTTAATGTTTATATCGTGTGTTGTGTTAATGTTTATATTGTGTGTTGTGTTAATGTTCATATTACGTGTTGTGTTAATGTTTATATTGTGTTAATGTTTATATTGTGTGTGGTGTTGTGTTAATGTTTATATTGTGTGTTGTGTTAATGTTTATATTGTGTGTTGTGTTAATGTTTATATTGTGTGTTGTGTTAATGTTTATATTGTGTGTTGTGTTAATGTTTATATTGTGTGTTGTGTTAATGTTTATATCGTGTGTTGTGTTAATGTTTATATTGTGTGTTGTGTTAATGTTTATATCGTGTGTTGTGTTAATGTTTATATTGTGTGTTGTGTTAATGTTCATATTACGTGTTGTGTTAATGTTTATATTGTGTTAATGTTTATATTGCGTGTTGTGTTAATGTTTATATTGCGTGTTGTGTTAATGTTTATATTGAGTGTTGTGTTAATGTTTATATTGTGTGTGGTGTTGTGTTAATGTTTATATTGCGTGTTGTGTTAATGTTTATATCCTGTGTTGTGTTAATGTTTATATTGTGTTAATGTTTATATTGTGTGTTGTGTTAATGTTTATATTGTGTGTTGTGTTAATGTTTATATTGCGTGTTGTGTTAATGTTTATATTGTGTGTTGTGTTAATGTTTATGTCATGTGTTGTGTTAATGTTTATATTGTGTGTGGTGTTGTGTTAATGTTTATATTGCGTGTTGTGTTAATGTTTATGTCCTGTGTTGTGTTAATGTTTATATTGTGTGTGGTGTTGTGTTAATGTTTATATTGTGTGTTGTGTTAATGTTTATATTGTGTGTTGTGTTAATGTTTATATCGTGTGTTGTGTTAATGTTTATATTGTGTGTTGTGTTAATGTTTATATTGTGTGTTGTGTTAATGTTTATATTGTGTGTTGTGTTAATGTTTATATCGTGTGTTGTGTTAATGTTTATATTGTGTGTTGTGTTAATGTTTATATTGTGTGTTGTGTTAATGTTTATATTGTGTGTTGTGTTAATGTTCATATTACGTGTTGTGTTAATGTTTATATTGTGTTAATGTTTATATTGCGTGTTGTGTTAATGTTTATGTCCTGTGTTGTGTTAATGTTTATATTGTTTGTTGTGTTAATGTTTATATCGTGTGTTGTGTTAATGTTTATATTGTGTGTTGTGTTAATGTTTATATTGTGTGTTGTGTTAATGTTTATATTGTGTGTTGTGTTAATGTTTATATTGTGTGTTGTGTTAATGTTTATATTGTGTGTTGTGTTAATGTTTATATTGTGTGTTGTGTTAATGTTTATATCGTGTGTTGTGTTAATGTTTATATTGTGTTTTGTGTTAATGTTTATATCGTGTGTTGTGTTAATGTTTATATTGTGTATTGTGTTAATATTCATATTACGTGTTGTGTTAATGTTTATATTGCGTGTTGTGTTAATGTTTATATTGTGTGTTGTGTTAATATTCATATTACGTGTTGTGTTAATGTTTATATTGCGTGTTGTGTTAATGTTCATATTGCGTGTTGTGTTAATGTTTATATTGCGTGTTGTGTTAATGTTTATATTGCGTGTTGTGTTAATGTTTATATTGAGTGTTGTGTTAATGTTTATATTGTGTGTGGTGTTGTGTTAATGTTTATATTGCGTGTTGTGTTAATGTTTATATCCTGTGTTGTGTTAATGTTTATATTGTGTTAATGTTTATATTGTGTGTTGTGTTAATGTTTATATTGTGTGTTGTGTTAATGTTTATATTGCGTGTTGTGTTAATGTTTATATTGTGTGTTGTGTTAATATTTATATTGTGTGTTGTGTTAATGTTTATATTGCGTGTTGTGTTAATGTTTATATCGTGTGTTGTGTTAATGTTTATATTGCGTGTTGTGTTAATGTTTATATTGTGTTAATGTTTATATCCTGTGTTGTGTTAATGTTTATATCGTGTGTTGTGTTCATGTTTATATCCTGTGTTGTGTTAATGTTTATATTGTGTTAATGTTTATATTGTGTGTTGTGTTAATGTTTATATTGTGTGTTGTGTTAATGTTTATATTGTGTGTTGTGTTAATGTTTATATTGTGTGTTGTGTTAATGTTTATATTGTGTTAATGTTTATATTGAGTGTTGTGTTAATGTTTATATTGTGTTAATGTTTATATTGTGTGTTGTGTTAATGTTTATATTGTGTGTTGTGTTATTGTTTATATCGTGTGTTGTGTTAATGTTTATATCGTGTGTTGTGTTAATGTTTATATTGTGTGTTGTGTTAATGATTATATTGTGTTAATGTTTATATTGTGTGTTGTGTTAATGTTTATATTGTGTTAATGTTTATATTGTGTGTTGTGTTAATGTTTATATTGTGTTAATGTTTATATTGTGTGTTGTGTTAATGTTTATATTGTGTGTTGTGTTAATGTTTATATTGAGTGTTGTGTTAATGTTTATATCGTGTGTTGTGTTAATGTTTATATTGTGTGTTGTGTTAATGTTTATATTGCGTGTTGTGTTAATGTTTATATTGTGTTAATGTTTATATCCTGTGTTGTGTTAATGTTTATATTGTGTGTGGTGTTAATGTTTATATTGAGTGTTGTGTTAATGTTTATATTGTGTGTTGTGTTAATGTTTATGTCATGTGTTGTGTTAATGTTTATATTGTGTGTGGTGTTAATGTTTATGTCATGTGTTGTGTTAATGTTTATATTGTGTGTTGTGTTAATGTTTATGTCCTGTGTTGTGTTAAATTTTATATTGTGTGTGGTGTTGTGTTAATGTTTATATTGTGTGTTGTGTTAATGTTTATATTGTGTGTTGTGTTAATGTTTATATTGTGTGTTGTGTTAATGTTTATATCGTGTGTTGTGTTAATGTTTATATTGTGTGTTGTGTTAATGTTTATATTGTGTGTTGTGTTAATGTTTATATCGTGTGTTGTGTTAATGTTTATATTGTGTGTTGTGTTAATGTTCATATTACGTGTTGTGTTAATGTTTATATTGTGTTAATGTTTATATTGTGTGTGGTGTTGTGTTAATGTTTATATTGTGTGTTGTGTTAATGTTTATATTGTGTGTTGTGTTAATGTTTATATTGTGTGTTGTGTTAATGTTTATATTGTGTGTTGTGTTAATGTTTATATTGTGTGTTGTGTTAATGTTTATATCGTGTGTTGTGTTAATGTTTATATTGTGTGTTGTGTTAATGTTTATATCGTGTGTTGTGTTAATGTTTATATTGTGTGTTGTGTTAATGTTCATATTACGTGTTGTGTTAATGTTTATATTGTGTTAATGTTTATATTGCGTGTTGTGTTAATGTTTATATTGCGTGTTGTGTTAATGTTTATATTGAGTGTTGTGTTAATGTTTATATTGTGTGTGGTGTTGTGTTAATGTTTATATTGCGTGTTGTGTTAATGTTTATATCCTGTGTTGTGTTAATGTTTATATTGTGTTAATGTTTATATTGTGTGTTGTGTTAATGTTTATATTGTGTGTTGTGTTAATGTTTATATTGCGTGTTGTGTTAATGTTTATATTGTGTGTTGTGTTAATGTTTATATTGTGTGTTGTGTTAATGTTTATATTGCGTGTTGTGTTAATGTTTATATCGTGTGTTGTGTTAATGTTTATATTGCGTGTTGTGTTAATGTTTATATTGTGTTAATGTTTATATCCTGTGTTGTGTTAATGTTTATATTGTGTTAATGTTTATATCGTGTGTTGTGTTAATGTTTATATCGTGTGTTGTGTTCATGTTTATATCCTGTGTTGTGTTAATGTTTATATTGTGTTAATGTTTATATTGTGTGTTGTGTTAATGTTTATATTGTGTGTTGTGTTAATGTTTATATTGTGTGTTGTGTTAATGTTTATATTGTGTTAATGTTTATATTGAGTGTTGTGTTAATGTTTATATTGTGTTAATGTTTATATTGTGTGTTGTGTTAATGTTTATATTGTGTGTTGTGTTATTGTTTATATCGTGTGTTGTGTTAATGTTTATATCGTGTGTTGTGTTAATGTTTATATTGTGTGTTGTGTTAATGATTATATTGTGTTAATGTTTATATTGTGTGTTGTGTTAATGTTTATATTGTGTTAATGTTTATATTGTGTGTTGTGTTAATGTTTATATTGTGTTAATGTTTATATTGTGTGTTGTGTTAATGTTTATATTGTGTGTTGTGTTAATGTTTATATTGAGTGTTGTGTTAATGTTTATATCGTGTGTTGTGTTAATGTTTATATTGTGTGTTGTGTTAATGTTTATATTGCGTGTTGTGTTAATGTTTATATTGTGTTAATGTTTATATCCTGTGTTGTGTTAATGTTTATATTGTGTGTGGTGTTAATGTTTATATTGAGTGTTGTGTTAATGTTTATATTGTGTGTTGTGTTAATGTTTATGTCATGTGTTGTGTTAATGTTTATATTGTGTGTGGTGTTAATGTTTATGTCATGTGTTGTGTTAATGTTTATATTGTGTGTTGTGTTAATGTTTATGTCCTGTGTTGTGTTAAATTTTATATTGTGTGTGGTGTTGTGTTAATGTTTATATTGTGTGTTGTGTTAATGTTTATATTGTGTGTTGTGTTAATGTTTATATTGTGTGTTGTGTTAATGTTTATATCGTGTGTTGTGTTAATGTTTATATTGTGTGTTGTGTTAATGTTTATATTGTGTGTTGTGTTAATGTTTATATCGTGTGTTGTGTTAATGTTTATATTGTGTGTTGTGTTAATGTTCATATTACGTGTTGTGTTAATGTTTATATTGTGTTAATGTTTATATTGTGTGTGGTGTTGTGTTAATGTTTATATTGTGTGTTGTGTTAATGTTTATATTGTGTGTTGTGTTAATGTTTATATTGTGTGTTGTGTTAATGTTTATATTGTGTGTTGTGTTAATGTTTATATTGTGTGTTGTGTTAATGTTTATATCGTGTGTTGTGTTAATGTTCATATTGTGTGTTGTGTTAATGTTTATATCGTGTGTTGTGTTAATGTTTATATTGTGTGTTGTGTTAATGTTCATATTACGTGTTGTGTTAATGTTTATATTGTGTTAATGTTTATATTGTGTGTGGTGTTGTGTTAATGTTTATATTGTGCGTTGTGTTAATGTTTATATTGTGTGTTGTGTTAATGTTTATATTGTGTTAATGTTTATATTGTGTGTTGTGTTAATGTTCATATTACGTGTTGTGTTAATGTTTATATTGTGTTAATGTTTATATTGTGTGTGGTGTTGTGTTAATGTTTATATTGTGCGTTGTGTTAATGTTTATATTGTGTGTTGTGTTAATGTTTATATTGTGTTAATGTTTATATTGTGTGTTGTGTTAATGTTTATATTGTGTGTTGTGTTAATGTTTATATTGTGTTGTGTTAATGTTTATATTGTGTGTTGTGTTAATGTTTATATTGTGTTGTGTTAATGTTTATATCGTGTGTTGTGTTAATGTTTATATTGTGTGTTGTGTTAATGTTTATATTGCATGTTGTGTTAATGTTTATATTGTGTGTTGTGTTAATGTTTATATTGTGTTGTGTTAATGTTTATATCGTGTGTTGTGTTAATGTTTATATTGTGTGTTGTGTTAATGTTTATATTGCATGTTGTGTTAATGTTTATATTGTGTTGTGTTAATGTTTATATCGTGTGTTGTGTTAATGTTTATATTGTGTGTTGTGTTAATGTTTATATTGCATGTTGTGTTAATGTTTATATTGTGTTAATGTTTATATTGTGTTGTGTTAATGTTTATATCGTGTGTTGTGTTAATGTTTATATTGTGTGTTGTGTTAATGTTTATATTGTGTGTTGTGTTAATGTTTATATCATGTGTTGTGTTAATGTTTATATCATGTGTTGTGTTAATGTTTATATTGTGTGTTGTGTTAATGTTTATATTGTGTTGTGTTAATGTTTATATCGTGTGTTGTGTTAATGTTTATATTGTGTGTTGTGTTAATGTTTATATTGTGTGTTGTGTTAATGTTTATATCATGTGTTGTGTTAATGTTTATATTGTGTTAATGTTTATATTGTGTGTCGTGTTAATGTTCATATTGTGTGTTGTGTTAATGTTTATATTGTGTGTTGTGTTAATGTTTATATCATGTGTTGTGTTAATGTTTATATTGTGTTAATGTTTATATTGTGTGTTGTGTTAATGTTGTTTGTTGCATTAATTTTCCAATATTTCTTTCAGTTGGGTGAATTCGTCTCAATGTTGTCTACTAATTATTTTGAGGCTATTTAGTTTCCCAGCAACCATACATCTTTTCTTAATGTCATGATCAATTGTCACATACAACTTAAAGGGATAGGTTTTGGATATGTTTGGGTTACAACAACTTGAAGTTTTATCATGTGTATGTACATTACAATAAGTTTATGTTTGCTTGTTACAAAGTGTACAATAATCGTATCATGGGTGACAATTACACAAACAAGTTTTCCCAATATTTTGAATGCTATCATATTATAGTAAGTACATACATAAAGTCTCCAAAGATTAAATAATAATGTTCACTCAGCATTGGTGAATATATTTTTGAATTGAAAATAAATTTATCTTTCAAGTTTACTGAATTATGTCAATATGCATGACATGTAAATTTTTGGGAAAAGTTGAAATCTGAGCTCAGTAAAGGTAAAATGAGAGATTATACACATACTAAATTGGTTCTTTTCCTTCGAAAGTTTTTATTTTTATTTTAACATCTTGATTCAATTTGTTAGTTTATTGTTCTTAGTTTTGTTATGAGTGATCAATGTTTCCTTAAATTGTTTGTATTTGCATATTTCCCTTATTAACATAATAATGAGGTATTAGTGAAAGATCTTTCAGTATTTCTAATATTATTTTAATTATTTTATTTTCATTTTAAGTGTTTTTTTTTGCCCAGAAATGTTCCAAGTTTAATGAGGTGTTTTGCTATTCCATTCCCCCAGTTGTTATTGCCTGAATGATGAAATTTTATATCCAACTTGAGTGAACTTGAATGCTTGAAATTTTATATCCAACTTGAGTGAACTTGAATGCTTGAAATTTTATATCCAACTTGAGTGAACTTGAATGCTTGAAATTTTATATCCAACTTGAGTGAACTTGAATGCTTGAAATTTTATATCCAACTTGAGTGAACTTGAATGCTTGAAATTTTATATCCAACTTGAGTGAACTTGAATGCTTGAAATTTTATATCCAACTTGAGTGAACTTGAATGCTTGAAATTTTCTTTTAAACCAAGTACATACATGAGCAGTTCTAAAAGAAATCACAAATTTCTGGCTTTGGTGTTTATTATATTTATTGTTTATTAGCATAATGTAATGTTTTTTTAAATGAGTGAGATGGAACTGAAGCATTTTGACTGTGTGATGATGTCATAACGATGATGTCATAATGATGATGTCATATCGATGATGTCATAATGATATCATATCGATGATGTCATACTCTTACTCCACTATAGGAAAATGCAAGCCAGGTCATGAAGCTTATAAGGAAAATTACACATAGTATGTGAACATTCTAATAAGAAGTTATGAGATAAGGAAAATAAATTAAGCAAATTTTCAACCCAAGTGTCAAGTATAAATGTCACCAGGTAATAAATCCTCATCATACTCTGTGTTTTTAATAATTCTTCTTCTTGCTAATTTTGTTGACCACCAGAACAAAATGGTTGAAATGGCAAATGTTCCAGGCCACAAAATAAGCATAGTTACCTGCCATCCCCATGCAGCCCTTAGCATAGGTACTAGTAAAGTGATATTACCACCAAGGATGTTGAGTGAAAAAGAGTATATTGCCACGGAAACTACCTGTTGCCTGACTGGTGCCTGCTCCAATATAGCAGTCATGAGAATTCCACCCAAACACTCATTTAAAAGATAACATGGGATCATGAAAAGAAAAAACCATGGCGGATCTGAGAATAGTATCAACATAGAAAGCGGTGTTGATAAAACCTGTAATAAAGGGAAACATTATTTCAAAAAACATGTATACAATAATTGTTATCATTTCAGTTAAATCACTTTTCACTATTCATAAATATATTTGTTATCCATGTCAATATATACAACTTAATGAAGTATCTGAAATCTTACAGAACATACCAATGTAAAAAGAATAACAGTCAACCTTCCCATGAACCCTTGCTTCATCTGAATGGATAATCTATCAGCCCATATGCCTCCAACAAGGGTGCCAGCAACTCCCGTAACAGCAGGTATCCAACTAAGGAACCTTTCTATTGGATAACCTGGGTAAAAATAGTTGACGTAATTGTGGATGTTGTAATTGAATGTATGCCCCCCTGCACAGCGAATGGACCCAGCTAAGACCAATACAATGTACAGATGATTGAATAATGGAGCTGGTGACAGCGAGGAGGTTTTTTTTTCTTCTTTTAGTTTTTGAGATGATGAGCTTGATTCATAATCAAGGTGCTGTGGAAATACAAATTAAAATATTTATAATTTTAAATAATTGTAGTAACATATAATAAACTAATAGCTATGTATGTTTTAACAATGACTACTAATCAGAAACTGACATGGATTACTGGTGACCAATCAAAGACTGACACCTGGTGACCAATCATAGACTGACATGGATTACTGGTGACCAATCAAAGACTGACACCTGGTGACCAATCATAGACTGACATGGATTACTGGTGACCAATCAAAGACTGACACCTGGTGACCAATCATAGACTGACATGGATTACTGGTGACCAATCAAAGACTGACATGGATTACTGGTGACCAATCAAAGACTGACATGGATTACTGGTGACCAATCAAAGACTGACATGGATTACTGGTGACCAATCAAAGACTGACATGGATTACTGGTGACCAATCAAAGACTGACACCTGGTGACCAATCAAAGACTGACACCTGGTGACCAATCAAAGACTGACACCTGGTGACCAATCATAGACTGACACCTGGTGACCAATCATAGACTGGCATGGATTGACATTGACTACACAAACATTTTGATATAAAAAACAAACTAACCTCTACAACCGGATCAGATACTGTGCAATATGTAATGACAGCAAAAATAATTCCAGGAATACCAGTCATGAAATACACTATTCTCCAACTATATATATTGGCAGCAAATTTTAACATAAATGCTGAACTATAACCAAAGTATACTCCCCACATAAAGATTCCCATTGCCATTGAACGCATATCCTGAAAGACAACGATCTATACATAATAGTGGAGCCAGGTCACGAAAATATGAGTAATTTTATGACCTTCGCTTTAAAACAATCTCGCCATCTTTGAATTTTGGGAATCCATATTTCATATAACACATACACTGTAACTATGGCGATAGTATACGTACAGATGTAGTAATGAATTATGATGTTATCATAAGAATACTGTAATGTACGCACAAAGATAAAAGCAATCTGATTAAAATCCAATGTGGGTACAAGCTCCAATTTTTTATTTTTTTATTTTATTTTATTTTTTTATTTTCATCTAAACATTATCATAAATTGGTACATCATTGACATAATCAAACCAGAAGATAGGAACACAACTACTCATTGTTTATACTTACAGAAGAAAAATGGCTGCCAATAAGACTAACTGCGAATGCAGTAAATGCCCCTTCACTGAATAAAAAAATAAAAATAATAAGGAACTGAGAATAATTATTTACTGAGTTTCATTTTCACATGTTTGCTGATACCAAAAATTAAAAATTAAAAGCAAATAAACATTATCAATAAAATGAAAAGATTTAATGATTTTTTAACCACAATGATCACCAGTAATTTGATTATGTAACAAATTGGGTGCCAATATATTTTGTGATATAGAATCACACAGTGAAAAACAAAATAACAAAAAAAAAAATATTTTGAAACTTGAAAAACAATGAAAAAACAACACCCACCACATCCCATCCATCCATCCATCCATTCATCCTCTTGGAACCAGTTAAGGATACTTTTAAATATTAGAATTTAGGCATATTTTATGACCAAAATGGTCACTGGGTGGCATATTTAAACAAATAAAAAAAAACACAATTACAATCGTATGTATGACATATAAATGTACCAACTTTGAAAGAAATCAGTCAATACATATTCAAAAATTGTTCAATCAAGTGATCTGTGCATTGATGGTATTTGACAATTTGTGTCACTTTAGAAAACAAACATGTGCTGTGAACTGAATGCAAAAAATAAAGTGCTCCATTGCTCAAATTATTCTTCACAAGTTTAAAACAGCAAAATACATTCTATAATTGTATCCACCATTGTCATACCCATCTGAACCAATTTAATTATACATGCATAATTAATATGTCACTTGCTTTCACCCATGTAATGGTGCTTGCAACTTTATTCACAACCCGCATATTTAGCATTACACATTACAAGATACATAAGAATAAGAATACTTACAAAAACGCAATTGCCAATCTGGTGACGGCAATATGCCAGTATTGTGTTGCCAGTCCACCTAATATCACCATAAAGCTCCATAAAACAGCTGAGATTGCTATCACATTCTTTCTGTTACTTTTATTTTTTTCTAAGATAAGTCCTACAGGAACACTGGTGAAACTGAATATAATATTAAATAATGGTCCTGCTAACAATTGGTATTCATAACCAGTCCCTGTGTAATACCAACCACATTTACTGGTTTTGTCTTCAACATTGCATCTGGAAATAAAATAAAATTTATTATAAAAACAAGAGAAAGAACACTTTCTCTATTAACTAACTAAACATACAACGACAACAAAAGAAAATCTACAATATATTTGTTGACGTTTCAATTAACGAAAATACTGTTATTATACATCTAGTACTAGACACTTCAAACTGACACCATCACATAACTTTATATGAACAAGGTCATTTTGGCAGTAGTTATCAATGTGTTCTGACAATGCAACAGTATTCCTGTGTTGAACTTCAGAATTTTATAGGTATTTAAATAATATATTATCAAAAATGGTAACTTACAATTGTGGGCTTTGTCTACAAATGTCATTTTGTAAATGACTTTCAGCATTCAGGCGGCATTCTCTGTCTCCAAAATGAATTTCATTCGCCATTTCCACATTTGTAGCAACCAGAACAAATCTGTAAAATACGTCAAGTTTGATACTACTGCAAAGCCTCTATTAGGTTGTCATAGCAACCAGTACATTGTACTACAATAATACTGTAACACAAAGATGCAATATGGAAGAAAACATAACTGTTTGTTACTGGATATTCATGACCAAAATGATCAAAAATGCAATTTATTTACTAAGTGTCAGTTTTTATTGCATTGTGTTATTTTGTATTAACTTCACACAGGTCAACATTAGTTGACTGTATGGTTATCATGGTAAAATGAAATTAGATTATTTCCTGTGAGAATAACATAGCTTTTTTACTGAATAGTGCTTTGAATGAATTACTCAATATTTTTTTACAACAATTTGTCTCAACTTTATATGAATATGTTTTGCCATTTGTCAGACATTACCTTACCACCATACCTTTGCAGCTTCTGTTGAGCAAATGTGTATTAAAGTGCGCCCTCTATGGCAATTTTGTTTTGCTGCACATGGACTACAAACTCTGATTGGCAGAAGCATCCAATCAGATTCATCTATTTTACTGAGGTCAAATACGTGACCTCTTGATAGAGTCAAGCACAGGGTGCCAGGTGATAATGTGTTCATGGAAAAAACTGTGTGATTCAGAAGTTGGCATTGATATTGAAAAAATGAACAAAAAACAAAAAAATGTGTAATTATATTGAATTTAAAAAGGTCAGGAAATTAATGTTTACAATGAACATGACTTGTGTTCAAGAAATATTGATATTTCAGCAGAAATACAGCCAGTATTTCAAGTGATACGATATTTACAGTTTGACACTATATGCAGGGTGACCAGATTAGATTGAGCAATCAGTTAGAAAATTGGCAGGGAATTTGAAAAGCCATTTACAAGACTCATCAATATCTTACACATGAATTGAACAGTCTCATTTGTGAATAAGACATATGGGTAATATAATTGTGTATAATTTATAGCATAAATTTGTTTAATTTTGACACATAAAGAACTGTGTTGTTGTCAGGTTATAGTGTTAGCGCCCTCTATTGGTTACACTGACACCTGTTTTACATAGTTTGTGAAGTAATTGGTTGAGTCTTTCCCATCCAGTTCTCCACTGCATTTACTGTGTTAACTCTTAGTCCTATTGGTGTATCTTGTATGGTAACTCAACTATGACCTGATTTTAGAAATGTATTCATAAAAATTTGTAAATCTGCTTTCATTTGATTGCAACCACTAATTTTATCAGAATAAAGTGCTGATTTTAAACTAATTCATTAATGTAAATTAAAACCTAATAAATAATGTCATAATTGCATTTCAGGTTTATTTGAATACTAACAGACGTTATATATTTAGAAATTGATAATGTTCACTATAAGGGCAAAAAAAAAATGTTTTGTTGCCCTCACCGCGTTTTTTTTTTGTTTTTTTAAGAGGCCCAAATATAAAAAAAAAAGTGTTTCCTCTAAAAATTTACAATCCCGGACCGTTGTTTAATCCCTAGGTCCCTCGAGTTGATCTGTATTTCTCTGACATGTTCCGAATACTATGAAGTCTGAAGAGCAAACACGTCTTTTGACATTTGTGATTCAACCGATAGTTGGTGCACAATATTAAAAATATCGCTGCACCAAGTATTTTCTTAATGAACATAAAAACATTATTTTGAATCAAAAACAATACATTGTTTTATTCTCACTTCCAGGTTTGTCATTGTGTATACATGTGTACAGCAGTAGTGAACACGTTTGGTGTGTGCATGACAGCAAAAGCTGGATCAATTATTAAATGTTAAATTAAGTATTAATTTTCCGACTTGAGGGCAACACAAGTTTTTTTTTTTGGCCTAACTAAACTTGTTAAATATATTTAGAAATCTCAATGCGAAAATTTTCTACATTTTTTTTTACAAAAGTGCATATTTACTAATAGTAATAGTAATGTATTGATAAAGAGTTGCAGATAATGTGTCTGATACAGCTGAAGGGTCTTGATAAACAGTGAACATAAAGAGAACTAAAGTAAACAACTTTTGAAGCACTAAGATAACACTTGTTTGGCCAAGTTAGGTTTGAGTGACCATAATTGGAGTGATTTAGAAAGAAGAATGAGACAAACAAATACTGGATAATAGAATCCAAAAGAAATAGAGAACAAATTGTAGTTACAAAGTAAATGACAAATGATATTTAGGGAATGGCAGTTAAGTCAACATGATAACAATATTACTAATGGTAATTGAAATCAAGAAAAATAACTGTATTGCACTATTAATTAATAATAAAAGTTAAATTGAGTGTTTGGATGTTTTGAGGCAAATGTTACATCTACAATACTAGATTCATTGCTTATTGATAAACATGTAGAATTGCATACAATCCTTTGTTTATTTTTTTTGTTTTTCAATGTTTATTTCGCTGTAACCAGACTTTCACTTTCACCATTTATACACTCCCATAAAACTTGATTGAGAAAACAACAACAAATAAACAAGAGACTATATGCAAGTGTAAAACACATGTTTCTGTAGTTGTATTTACAATAACAACATTGTGTAATAAAGTTATATGTGTATACTGATTTAATTAGTGGTTCATGCCTATTAAGGTAGCGGGACTATTATTTGTATACTTGTTTTCATCTTCTAATTGTGACTAAATGACTACAAATAGACCCGGGAAAGTATATATTTTTAGAATCGCCAGACTTCAAGCTTTTCACAAGTGTATTTTGCATGCCCGTATCTGCAGTCTATGACGCGTTACTCAATCAAAGGTGAAAAATTACTTTTTCTGTAAAAAAAATAATTACGCATTTATGCTGGCGATAAGAAGTATTTTTTTCATTTTTCCTAGTTGTTCAATAGTCTGGTAAATTGAATGTGTCTGGTCAGTTTTATTTAAGCAACGCGTTTTAAAAAATAGTGTGTTGAATTTCAATTACTGTTTTAGTCACATTGCCTCCAACTCAAACCACAACACATTGGTAAATAATCTATGAAATAGTTTGTCTGGACACATTCAAGTTCCTCTCATTGTCACCTTAAAGCTGTGAAAATTTGGCGTTAATCCGACGATAATAAGTATACGTTATTTTTTGTTAAAGACCTTGTATTTTGAAAAACATAAACTCCTAGAAAACGTCCATGAAGTAACAGCAAAGATTTTCAAGCTTGTTTATTGGCACAATCAATTTGTTTTCCCATCAAAGTTTGTTTTAACATGTGTAGGGACATCCAAATGCGTAAGGCTATTGGAAACCAAAAAATAAAGGAATGGGATAGCTATAATTGGATAAATTCGGCATATGAAAACACCAAAATCAATGATTTTTTTCAGTGGCTGTGTGACCTTGTGTCTGACACATTCATATGCAAATGACTAATCTGTGAAACAAACAGGGGCGGAGACAAACCACTCAAATGTTTGGAAACACTAATTGTGTGTCAGATAGCTACTGATAACACATCCTAACATTGCTTTGTCTTGAGTTTATCTTTGAAACTTATCGGCACACAGATTAAACCTGTGTTGTTGATTTTGGAAAACACTACTGAGGCTGCCTTGCTTCCCTTCAGAAAATCTACATTTCAACCAACTTACATGACATTCTATGTTATGTTGACTTTATCACATGAAAGTTTATAGTGCATTTCATCAATTAATAAATAAATGTGAAAATCGTAATTTTCAACACAAATAATAGTCTCGCTACCTTAATTGTTATCGTTCTAATTATCCTTTTCTTCTTGTTCTGTGATGAAACAAGATTCAAATTGGTCAAAATCTAAAACGTGGACCCCTGTGATGCTGTTCTAATCTTTATTATTATATTATATATATATTACTATAATAATAACTTTTTATTGCATTTAAAAAAAAAAACATTTCTGTCAGATATGTTAAGATATAAAATAATAATATTATCAATGCTGCCTTTATAGAAAATAGTTTGAGTCAGAATGATCCCTCGGTTGGTATTATTAATAAATTTAGTTTAGTTCCACTGACCTTAAAACTAAAAATGTCAAGAAAGAATAAGGAATGTATAAGTGGCAAAACGATATACAGGGCAACAAAAAATTAGACTTGTACAAACAAATTAATAAATGATAAATATGTTTTTGAAAAGTATTTAGATGACATTACAAATAAAAACCACAAGATTGTACCGACAAGATTTTTAGAGTATCAGCACATTTCTTTACCAGTTGAATCTGAGAGACATTCAGACATTAAGAGAGAAGAAAGACTATGTAAAATCCATGATTGTAACAAGATTGGAAAACATTGTTTATTTCATTGTCAGTATAACATTATCAAAGAATGTAAACAGAAATTTCTCTCAGCTCTCTTTATGTATGAGCCACTTTTTCAAAATTTTAGTTTTGATGATCTATTCATTGAAATTCTCTCCAGTTGTGACAAGTTTATCCTTTCCAATTTTGCTTTGTTTTTTTGTATTTTAGATCTGTTTTATTCTTACTTTTGTTTGGGTACGTTCCAAATAAAATATCATAAAACATAGTTTAAAATGAAAAACGGTCAGAAGTCAATGTACAAATACAAATATTCTCAAATTTGTCACCATGTGTCTTCCATTTTGTCAAAATGAAAATAACGACGAAAACAAAGGCGGCTATGAAACACAACTAGTATAGGTAGAACACTACCAGACTGTACACACCGTGTACATCACCATATCACACATAATTTGAATATTGTCTTGTGACCTGAGTATCAAACAAGTGTTATCCTAAACGTATCATAACGAGTTCAGATAATGTGTTTACAACAGTGATGACACAAACACCATGATCAGATGTGGTAATTTATTTGTAACACGTTTTATTTTCCCACGGTTACTTTTACTAAAAGTGATTTTGCAGGAGAAATTAAAATGTCTGCAGTTTAAATGCGAACTTACCTACTCATCTGGTTGAACGTAAATAATAGCATCATGATTACAGCAACGTACAATGCATATTTGTTCTCCAATAAGCGATAGATGTACGCCCTGATTACGCCTGTCATATTGGCGAACGTAGTCTTATGAAACACTCACAGTAAACAGCGAAATGTCAAAGGTCAAACCATAAGTCAGGTGATCAGCGTATTGGTTACAACATGGAGGTAAAAAGTTACCTCCATGGTTACAACCATGCAATTCATCATAGACCGTCCAGTAGAGGGTAAGGATAAGTAAACACTGTCTACAAATAGTTGACGTCACACACATTTGCCAGAACACCAACTTGAATGTAATACAGAGCGATGAAAGCTTTCTTCAAAATAAAACAATTGTTATGTTAATTGTTACAATATTTCAGTCAAAACATACCTAAAATTATTTGATAGCATGGTTAAACCTATCCTGAACTATTGCAGCGAAATTTGGACAAGCGACTGTGTACTACAAATAAAAGATATTTTTGATAGTGGGCTACCTATGGAGAAATTTCATAACAAATTTTGCAAATACATTTTACAGGTAAACCACAGGGAGCCCAAGAACTATAATCAACTGTAATACGCAGTCTCTATGAGCGGGGGGGGGGGGTATCGGCTGGTATCTAGTGTAAGTGTATTTCTTACACTAGATACCAGCCGATACCACCCCACCCCCCGCTCATAGAGACTGTGTATTGCAGTTGATTATAGTTCCTGGGCTCCCTGTGGGTAAACTGTAAAGTCAGTAATTTGGCATGTATTTTGAATTAGGTTTCGTCTATCAGGGTTGTTATAGGTGGATGGCTCGTCAGAAGTGGTGGATCCAGAGGGGGCAGGAGGCCATGCCCCCTCCAAACGCATGAAAATCATCTGGATTACGCATAGCATCGTCTGAATCGCGTGTATTCGACCTATAGGCCTGGACCCCCAATTCATTTTGCATTTTGCGCCCCTGCTCGTGAGGTTGAATATACGGGAAGTGGTTGTAACGGGGATGTAAACAATGCGGGTTAGTCTATCAGGGTTGTTATAGGTGGATGGCTCGTCAGGTTGAATATATGAGAAGTGGTTGTAACGGGGATGTAAACAATGCGGGTTTCGTCTATCAGGGTTGTTATAGGTGGATGGCTCGTCAGGTTGAATATATGAGAAGTGGTTGTAACGGGGATGTAAACAATGCGGGTTAGTCTATCAGGGTTGTTATAGGTGGATGGCTCGTCAGGTTGAATATACGAGAAGTGGTTGTAACGGGGATGTAAACAATGCGGATTAGTCGGGATTGTTATAGGTGGATGGCTCGTCAGGTTGAATATACGAGAAGTGGTTGTAACGGGGATGTAAACAATGCGGGTTAGTCTATCAGGGTTGTTATAGGTGGATGGCTCGTCAGGTTGAATATACGAGAAGTGGTTGTAACGGGGATGTAAACAATGCGGATTAGTCGGGATTGTTATAGGTGGATGGCTCGTCAGGTTGAATATACGGGAAGTGGTTGTAACAGGGATGTAAACAATGCGGATTAGTCGGGATTGTTATAGGTGGATGGCTCGTCAGGTTGAATATACGAGAAGTGGTTGTAACAGGGATGTAAACAATGCGGATTAGTCGGGATTGTTATAGGTGGATGGCTCGTCAGGTTGAATATACGGGAAGTGGTTGTAACAGGGATGTAAACAATGCGGATTAGTCGGGATTGTTATAGGTGGATGGCTCGTCAGGTTGAATATACGAGAAGTGGTTGTAACAGGGATGTAAACAATGCGGATTAGTCGGGATTGTTATAGGTGGATGGCTCGTCAGGTTGAATATACGAGAAGTGGTTGTAACGGGGATGTAAACAATGCGGGTTTCGTCTATCAGGGTTGTTATAGGTGGATGGCTCGTCAGGTTGAATATACGAGAAGTGGTTGTAACGGGGATGTAAACAATGCGGATTAGTCGGGATTGTTATAGGTGGATGGCTCGTCAGGTTGAATATACGAGAAGTGGTTGTAACGGGGATGTAAACAATGCGGGTTTCGTCTATCAGGGTTGTTATAGGTGGATGGCTCGTCAGGTTGAATATATGAGAAGTGGTTGTAACGGGGATGTAAACAATGCGGGTTTCGTCTATGAGGGTTGTTATAGGTGGATGGCTCGTCAGGTTGAATATATGAGAAGTGGTTGTAACGGGGATGTAAACAATGCGGGTAAGTCTATCAAGGTTGTTATAAGTGGATGGCTCGTCAGGTTGAATATATGAGAAGTGGTTGTAACGGGGATGTAAACAATGCGGGTAAGTCTATCAAGGTTGTTATAAGTGGATGGCTCGTCAGGTTGAATATATGGGAAGTGGTTGTAACGGGGATGTAAACAATGCAGGTTTCGTCTATCAGGGTTGTTATAAGTGGATGGCTCGTCAGGTTGAATATATGAGAAGTGGTTGTAACGGGGATGTAAACAATGCGGGTTTCGTCTATCAGGGTTGTTATAGGTGAGTGGCTCGTCAGGTTGAATATATGAGAAGTGGTTGTAACGGGGATGTAAACAATGCGGGTTTCGTCTATCAGGGTTGTTATAAGTGGATGGCTCGTCAGGTTGAATATATGAGAAGTGGTTGTAACGGGGATGTAAACAATGCGGGTTTCGTCTATCAGGGTTGTTATAGGTGGATGGCTCGTCAGGTTGAATATATGAGAAGCGGTTGTAACGGGGATGTAAACAATGCGGGTTTCGTCTATCAGGGTTGTTATAGGTGAGTGGCTCGTCAGGTTGAATAAACGGGAAGTGGTTGTAACGGGGATGTAAACAATGCGGGTTTCGTCTATCAGGGTTTTTATAGGTGAGTGGCTCGTCAGGTTGAATATATGAGAAGTGGTTGTAACGAGGATGTAAGCAATGCGGGTTTCGTCTATCAGGGTTGTTATAAGTGGATGGCTCGTCAGGTTGAATATATGAGAAGTGGTTGTAACGGGGATGTAAACAATGCGGGTTTCGTCTATCAGGGTTGTTATAGGTGGATGGCTCGTCAGGTTGAATATATGAGAAGCGGATGTAACGGGGATGTAAACAATGCGGGTTTCGTCTATCAGGGTTGTTATAGGTGAGTGGCTCGTCAGGTTGAATAAACGGGAAGTGGTTGTAACGGGGATGTAAACAATGCGGGTTTCGTCTATCAGGGTTGTTATAGGTGAGTGGCTCGTCAGGTTGAATAAACGGGAAGTGGTTGTAACGGGGATGTAAACAATGCGGGTTCGTCTATCAGGGTTGTTATAGGTGAGTGGCTCGTCAGGTTGAATAAACGGGAAGTGGTTGTAACGGGGAATGGGTAACTCGCAAGGCAGTGAGTGGTAAACTAGGATCGCTCGACACTTATACGCACGATTCAGTCATAAGGACATCAGTGGTATAGTACAGTCAGATAACATCAATGAAACTTGGTGACAGTAGACACCTTATTTTACTGACTAGTATAAAACAAATGATAAAATATTGGCTAAAATAAAAACAAATATTGAAAACACACTAGTCCATGAAGCATACAGACTTGGCATAGAGATGGGTGGTAAAGGCATACTTGATTGGGTATCTGGTATCAAAAATATCTGGAAATGAATAAATCACGGGAAAATAATGATCCAAATTATAACACCAATCTAATCAACACAATTTGCATTAAACTCAAAACAGTATTCGAAAACAAGAGTAAAAAACAAATGCATGATGATAATAAAAACAAAAAACAAAAAGAATAAACTGCGAACATTTAGACTGCTAAAGAAAAATTGCCAGTATGAAAATTATCTAACAACAGCAACATATGCAAAACATAGAGTAGCATTAACAAAATTGAGAATTAGCACCAATAATTTAGAAATTGAGAATTAGCACCAATAATTTAGAAATTGAGAATTAGCACCAATAATTTAGAAATTGAGAATTAGCACCAATAATTTAGAAATTGAGAATTAGCACCAATAATTTAGAAATTGAGAATTAGCACCAATAATTTAGAAATTGAGAATTAGCACCAATAATTTAGAAATTGAGAATTAGCACCAATAATTTAGAAATTGAGAATTAGCACCAATAATTTAGAAATTGAGAATTAGCACCAATAATTTAGAAATTGAGAATTAGCACCAATAATTTAGAAATTGAGAATTAGCACCAATAATTTAGAAATTGAGAATTAGCACCAATAATTTAGAAATTGAGAATTAGCACCAATAATTTAGAAATTGAGAATTAGCACCTACAATTTAGAAATTGAGAATTAGCACCAATAATTTAGAAATTGAGAAAGGACGATACAAAAAATTCCTTACAGTGGTAGAAAGTTCACTGCTTGTGACCAAAATGACTTTGAAGACGAAATGCATTTCTTACTTGAATGCAAGCTGTATGAAAATGAGAGAACTGAAATGTTGAAGGAAATAAATTTAATACATTGCAACAACACACATACCAATAAATTGATTACAATGCTAATAAGAACTTAAATGAACTTAAGGTAGAGATGCAGTTAATTTGGCTTGCTTTTTAATTGAGTAATTAGACAATGAAGATGGTATTATATATCCAACATGTTATATATTTTCTGAAAGCTTATTATACAAACTTTGTAAAACTTGTCTTTATTTTAAATATCCAGAATGCGTTTTTGATTTTGGGTCAAAAATATGCTTTTTTGGACAAAAGTGGTTTAAAAAAAATTAGCTTAAAAACTTCAAGTCCGTTTGTGGGTAAAGTTACATCACTGGATACCTTGGTATACTACTAATTCAAATGCGTCCACTCATCTCTCTAACGGCTTTCAAAGTCGCACAGTATGACCTCAAAGTTCACTCTTTTCTATTTTTGCATAATATATATATCCATGTTAATTGCAGACTTGTTATTTTTGTTCCACTCGCCGTAATAAACTGTCCGGACGCATTTTGAAGGGGGAACACCTTGTCAATAATGTGTGAAAATTTCGAGGCAAATGGCCAAATCGTCTATCAGCTATTTTAATTTAAAACCCAAGAATTCACCAAAAATAGAAGACGAGAAAAAGGCTAATTTGCATAATTGCGCGTTAAACCGGGAATTACTGCTTTGTCATACTTTGTCATACTTTCTAGACTATTGAAATTGAAAGTTAACGTATAGACATAGACATTTTATGTAAAATCGTTGGACCAGAACAACTGCTCTTGAATATATAAATCAGAAACACGTCATTCATACCAGTGTTTTGATGGGGTCGGTAAAAACACGTGGCAATGCCCAGTAAATATGACGTCATGTCATGAATTATTAAACAGGAGGCGGTCCTAGGAAGGTGACCTTTTATCACGATCAAAACATCATGGCTTCTCTTCGAAGTATTTTCAATAAAAAATCTACGAGTATTTCAGAGCCTATGGTTTACCGTGAAGAGTACAAAGTGGGATATTAACTTATTTATCCTTGATGATTTTTATGTAGTATTGAGAACCAACTACAGGAAGCGAACGCACAATAATGAATAATCGCGTAATCCTAGAATCGAAACGCGAGGCACAGAAGTTTTGTTCGTTTCCAATCCAATTTTTCCCACTGCAACATATTTGTTAAAAGAAATATTTGAATTCTGTTCGTTTTTTAAGGAGGCATTTTTTTTATTTTTTCCGATTTTGGCAACGCCTTATTCAGGGATTTTCTAAGACAGTCGCAGACAATCAGCGCACGGATGTACGTACAAAACATGCTGTTGTACTACCGGCGACGGTCGCCTGCAAGAAGAGAGCTCCAGCTCCTAACGTAAAAGTTTTTAAAATTTCAAACGGTTTTAAATAATAAGTGTTGGAAATCTGACATGTTTTAAGAGTGCAAAATTAAGGTGCATTTTCGAGCGGTCGAATTTTTCTGAATAGAAATCGGCAAATGAAAAAAAATAGGAGTGCTAAACAGTGTGCTTTGTTAGTTTAAAAAAATGGAATGTCCGTCAAATTGACGTAAACTTCCCCATTTTTCACGGAAAAAGCAAAGGTCGTGGCCGAGTTGCAGGCTAAAAAACTCAAAAATCAAAACAAAATCATCAATCAGTAAGTATTATCACAAGGAAAACAAAACATCAGACGTGGAGAAGCGGTCAGCGCGTCAAAAGAGTTGTTACCGTAATGTATCAAGTTACCCCTCTCTGTGATATATTTTTCATTGAAATTATTTGGTTGTTTTCAATTAATTTTAGCGTACCTCTGCAATTTATTTTAGCATTGTCAGTTGTTTGCTTCATTGAATTAAACGGAGTTCGTCCGGTTGCAAACAAAGCTGTCTCGCACCACCTAGCAAAACTTGCGAATGATCGAAGTACAGGTACCCATTGGACAAAAGATACACAAAAGTTTGTATCTCCCCGACCCAGTGCAATATATCCGGTTAGAATCAAAGCTCACGTGTCCCTTATTTGAGGGACCAGATTCTGCCGTAAATTCGGGATGGGATTTAGAAAATAAAATAAAATGGGACTTTTAAGGTGTATTTTGGCGTCATTTTCGGACATTTCAATCATTCCTGATGCCTAAAATAGAGTTTAAAATGTACCGTAGTCATTGACGCCTATTCAAGAGTATGATGTTTATTGTGACTAGCGTGAATGGGTAAGCTTCGTTTCGACAATGAGCAGTTATCACTGTAAACAATGTTAAATTATTCTTCACATGCTCAGTTTATTTTTTGAGAACAATTATTTAAAAATAAAATCTCTCAGTCAATCAGAAACTCGGATTCATGCCTTCAGGGAAAGTCATGTTTGGACGCTCACATCGATTTTGTTTTTCGTTCGGTGGGCTGATGCCTTCAGTGTAGCTTTTGCCTCTTCCGACATAGAAATCATCTGAATCTACTTTCTCTCTTTCTTTTCACACCACGCATAATGTAATGATAAAAATTAGGAAAAAGCGCTGAGGAAATATAATGTTTGGTTTGCTAGCGAGCGAGAACTGATTTGAGAATAATTGCACATGCGCGTGAATTGAATGAACTATGACCCGTACAATCTCGATTTGCATATTGTCAATCAAAGGTCCTGTTGTTTGGTTACTCATGCAAATTAGGCAATTGGACATAAACATTGCCACGTGTGAGTGTTTTTTATTTTTAATCAGAAAATAAACAGCAATTTTAACGGTGTTCCAATAAGAAATCATTGGTCAAATTTTCACAGAATGTTCTTTAGATAATAATCTATATAAAAAACGAAAAAAACTATTTTTGATTGAAATGCACAAATAAACTGCATCTCTACCTTAAATGACGAGTAAAGATTGTTCTGTTTGGAGAAACAACCAAATAAATTACCTATTCTGCCAACATTCAGGATGATTATTTATACTACAGAGAACACTCACCAATTCACAAGCAATTTCTTTTCTCCTAATTTAGTGGGGGGGGGAGGGGGATTAGAGAGGCAGAGTTAGGATTGGGGCCGTGACTGGGGATGAGAAGCCTTAGAAAAATCTTACCTGAATTCATTTTACGGAGAAAATAACTCATTTATTACGAAACATCCCTACACTTTATTTTAATCAAATGGAGATGATTTTATTGGCTGTAGAAACTACTTTATTCTTTGCATGGTTTCTCAAATTATTGACCGATTTGCTAATGATCAATTCCACTATATTATTCTCAAAAACACGAAAAATACGATGCGACAAAAATTACTTGAGTACAGAAGATGAAAACTTCAATACAATGAGGATACAGTATTTTGTTATATTACGAGAAATACAAATACATTATCAGACAAGTATATGATGCAAATGGTATAATTTAAGCAATAAAACGTCATTCGATGCATTTCACGCTCAATGTGTTTTTTGGTTTTTGGTAATTTTGGAATTGATACTAGACTCTAGTCGCCGGTGTATTTATAGTCTGAACAAAAGACTAAAAAATGTGTTTGTGCCTTTTTGATCAGGAGCCAATTAAAACGTATGTTCTAGTAAACCACAAATGAGCGTCCTGAACACAATTTGGTTTGTCATTTGGCCACACCAATAAAACAGAGCCTTCATTGAAACCAAATTAAAATGTGCTTTAAGCATGCATTTATTGTGATTTTGCATATTACATCTAAAATAATTCGATTTCTTTAATTTATGGCAAAGTTTTTCATGGCCTCTCTATGTTTAACTATAGGTTATCACCAGACATGCCACAGACCAGTGATAGGTGATGATGTACTCAAACCTGATGTACAATGGCATTGCAGACAGTGTGTGTTTGCTACCTCTGTCAAGATTGGTGGCGCCTCAAAGAAAGGACCCAATGCCAAAATGTTATGAAGAAATCGCTGCCCTATAGTCTCTTCTGGGATGGTAGCCATAGAAACAACACACAACAGTGTTACTGTCATTGTGGAGGCCCTGGGGAGTAAGTACCTCTATCTTAATCATTATTAGTTCCCTTTTAGACGTAGTTCGAATGGATTGACCTGTGTGCGTGCGTCAGTGCGTACGTCCGCATCTATATCTACAGTTACAGTGATTACAACCAAAATAAATATACGGCAATATTTGACCTTTCATTGGTGTACTATTATAATATTATTATTTCATATAAATATTTCATACATTTTGATTATTATTTACTAAACTGTTTTGCCAACTTGAAAAAAAAAACGTGCTCTGAAAGGAGCGTGTGAAATTGGATAGACGAGTGCAGCTGTTTGCAACGAGTGATTATCGTTTAATATTCAAAATAACACAACAGATTTATGTTTTGGTGGATGGTAATTAATATTATACTGCATATGAGATTTAGTCAGGTTTAACAGCTGGAAGGTAACCATGCCATCTGTAAGTTAAAATAATATACTAAATTATGCAGCATAATTTATCAAAGCATTATGCACGTCTGTGCACATGTTGTCATGACAATATTGCTTTATCCTCAATATACTTCGTTGATTTGTGACAACACAAGCATGTAACAGGTTGGTATGATAGCTTGGTATTTATTTTCTATTATATTGTGTAGTGTGGTGGTTGTTGAATACACTGAAACTACATGAATCCCATAGGCTTACCAATATGCAGACAATGTCGGGCGTATTTCAAACTACTAGGAAAGAACAAATATGCGTTATACGTGGTTGTTGTTATTATGTTATTATGTATGTGTAACCAAGCCAGCAGGTAAGTCACTCGTACTTTTAGTAATGTGTTATAGCCGTGTGGCAGTTAACATCACACGTAACAAGGTCAACTGATTGTAACACACATTCCTAACAGAAGCCATTAACAAGAACAACGAAAAATTGTGACAATGATGATATAGTTTGTTATTTGTTAATATTGACTGTCAACGAGATGAGTGTTGGAAGAAGGTGTTTAACATAGTTTAACATTTCATTTAGCAAATTGCGTGGAAGCTACATAAATGTTCATACCAATCGCGCAACGCGTTTATCTTCATTTAAACATACAGACAGAATGTTTTTATACAGCGGTCGTATATTTCACATTGCCCGCGCGTGTGTGTGTGTGTAAAGACAGTAAGCATGGACATAATATAATATAATAAAATAACTACTACTATTTTCGAGTGAAATTGTGCATTAGAATGTTTTTTTATTCTAGAAGAATAACACATACACATACATGTTATATTTCCAAAGTTATATACATATTTTATATACTTTGTTTGCCGACTAAAAATAATTCAACATAATTAAATTAAATTAAATTAAATTAAATTAAATTAAATTAAATTAAATTAAATTAAATTAAATTAAATTAAATTAAATTAAATTAAATTAAATTAAATCAAACCAAACCAAGCCAAATTAAATTAAATTAAATTAAATTAAATTAAATTAAATTAAATTAAATTAAATTAAATTAAATTAAATTAAATTAAATTAAATTAAATTAAATCACCATTCTTTGAGTGCTGTTTTTTTCTTCCAAAATGTGGATGTATCATTTTGTCTATTACGTATTTTTGTACTGACGTCATAATTTTCTACTGGCTTCAGATCTCGATCAAAAGTTTGGTACTCGAAGGGTTATTCATAGAAGTGCTTATATTAATTAAAGCGGGGGAGTCGTCACCTGCGCATGCGTCAGATGGCCATTGCGTGTCATTTATTACAAACAATCGTCTGCCCATGAGCATTTGCGTTCTTAGCGTTTGTTGTTATCGTCGTCGCTTGGGACTCAATTGCCACGCGTGCGCAAGCGACGACCCCCCCCCCCGCTTTAACTTACATCTTGTTTTTTTGTCAGGATAGTTTAATAATTTTGGATTACAATTACCCAAGTTATCATGTACACATTAACAGTTATTCAAAACAACAACGACAACGACAACGACAACGACAACGACAACAACAACGACAACGACAACAACAACGACAACGACAACAACAACGACGACGACAACAACAACAACAACGACGACAACAACAACAACGACAACAACAACAACAACGACGACGACAACAACAACGACAACGACAACAACAACGACGACGACAACACACATTTCCTTTAATATACATTTTCACTTTCAATGATACGGACAAGGTGAAAAGTAAAATACATTGTTTAAGGCAACAGAACTAATTAATAATATCTGAAACGCAAATGGAAATAAGCAATAAGTACATATTTTACCAAGTTTGGATGTGGACCTTATAGTAATCTAACAAAAGTGTTGATTGACTGTTGATTGAAACACTGACGGGAATCTACTGATTGTGCATTATATAGTTAGCATTAAAAAGGAAGTGAAACTCAATTGTCATATTCACCGCGCTCACGTTCGTGGCTAGAAATGCGACAGGGGATAAAACTAAATTCAAGTGTTATTTGCTTACTTTACTTCCTATGTCAACAGCAACTATGAGTTTAAAATTATTTCTCAGTACTTATTCACTGTTAAAATGCTGTACCATTACTTTCACCATCCTACTACAGCCAGATCTGAAGGCCTTTGCCGCATTCTGGCCACGCTGTGTGGCGCGGATCGCGTGGACGGGTTTCATGTTCTCTGCACGTAATAAGCTCGGTTATTAAGCATCCTTTTTGGGGGATGCCCGGTGGCCGAGGGGAAGACGTGTAGTGGCGTGAAGCTAGGCGATTTGGTGCCGTACGCGAGCGCCGGTTCGAGTCACGCACGCAGTACGTATTTACTATAATTAGACATAGTCTTTACCTTGCCGTTTATTCGGTGTTATTTGCTTACTTTACTTCCTATGTCGACAGCAACTATGAGTTTAAAATTATTTCTCAGTACTTATTCACTGTTATAATGCTGTACCATTACTTTCACCATCCTACTACAGCCAGATCTGAAGGCCTTTGCCGCATTCTGGCCACGCTGTGTGGCGCGGATCGCGTGGACGGGTTTCATGTTCTCTGCACGTAATAAGCTCGGTTATTAAGCATCCTTTTTGGGGGATGCCCGGTGGCCGAGGGGAAGACGTGTAGTGGCGTGAAGCTAGGCGATTTGGTGCCGTACGCGAGCGCCGGTTCGAGTCACGCACGCAGTACGTGTTTACTATAATTTGACGTAGTATCTACCTTGCCGTTTATTCGGTGTTATTTGCTTACATTCCATTGTCTTGGCTGATTTTACCCAGCATTCTTTCCCATTCTGCTCTGATTTCAATTCGGTTTAATATATAATATACCGTAATTGGTATAGTACAGGTGTGATGGTTCAAATACCAAAATGGCAACAGTAACAGAAAGACTTCCCTGGCGGCGATGATAAAATACGAACACGGAGCCAACAGATGAGGTTTCAACTGGTACTGGTATTATTATACTCAGCAAACATCAAGTACAATAACGCGGTAAAACTCCACTACTCCAATGACTAGATACTTAAACTCCAATACCATTCAACGAGATTTCCGATCTGAAATCAGTGCTGAACAAATCCCCTATATATACCTGCACTGTCTATAAATAGACCATTACATCAGCATACATATAATTGGAAAGTCATCAATAAGTAGCCTACTTTATGCAGATGACTTAGTATTACTCTCTGAAACAGAGGAAGGGTTACAAAATTGTTTTACTAAGCTACATTCCTGTTGCACTGATTGGAATTTGGAAGTAAACACTTCCAAAACCAAAGTAATTGTCTTTAACAAAAATGGCAGGTTGCTCAATCATAAATACAATTTTTATTATAATAATATAGAAATTGATATTGTGAGTAGTTATAAATATTTAGGTATGGAGTTTAAGCCAAATGGAAAGTTTGATTTGGCAAAAGAAAATTTATATAAAAAGGCAGTCAAAGCATTTTTCTTTATTAAAAAATCTCTTAGTGGGTCTACCAAAATTAATATAAAAACTTGGCTGAATGTCTTTGATCATGTTATTAGACCTATATTAACATATGGCTGTGAGATTTGGGGGATAGAAAAGTATACAGACAAAACAGTCATCGAAAAAATTAACATAAAATTGTGCAAACTACTCCTTCAAGTTAACCAGTCTGCAACAAATTTGGCTGTAAGAGGAGAGCTGGGTAGACATCCACTGTCAGTATTTATTAATAAAATGATGATAAAATACTGGCATAGATCATGCACTGTGAAAGAAAACACTCTAATTCATGAGGCAATGTCTTACAATATCGATAACAAAACAAAGTGGGCAACAACAATCAGTCAAATAACTGGTGTTGATAATATTAATGATTACTGGAAGGGGGATAGTAAAAGTGTGAAGGGAGTTTTAGAAAAAATAGAAGATGATTATTCAAAAAAGTGGAAGAGTGACATTAATTTAGAAAAATCTGATTCAGGAGAGCTCAACAAACTTCGCACCTACAGGAAGTTTAAAACAAACTTCGAAATGGAAAAATATTTGATGGATGTGAATAATTCAAAATATAGAAAATATATTTGTAAATTAAGAATTAGTGACCATCAGCTTATGATTGAGAAAGGGAGGTATACTAGACCAAAAACAAAACTGGAACACAGAATCTGCACAAGATGTGACAATAACTCAGTTGAGGATGAGTACCATTACATTATGGACTGCCCACAGCACAATAAAATGAGGCAGATACTTTTTACAGACTTACATAAGGATAATCCTAATTTTATTTCAATGGATCATCCCGATAAATTTCTTTACATTATGACAAACTGCCACATTAAGCTTGGTGTGTTTATAATGCAAACAGGTGTGTATGTATTAATAAAACACCTGATTCTGCACTACCTTTTAATTGCCTTTTAATTAATCTGTTATTTGAATTTTTTGATTATCCTTTTTACTTTTTTTTATTTCACTTGACTATGTTCATCTTCTATAGAAAGAATAATGTCAATAAAGTTAAAGTTATAATGAGTCTGGAATTTACTATAAATTTCTAGAATGTTCCATTACCTTCTATTGCCTCCTACAGTGTTCTATTATCTATTCAACCAGTTTCTAAAAAAAATAGAATATTCCACCCAGACACAGTACGGTTCTAGAACATTCTCAGTGACACGGAAGTGGGAAATAAGTCGTATGCGACATATCCATTTGTTGTTATGGTATTATTGCACAAAGAAGATTCGAAGAGCAAATATTTTTTCACGTCGATGTAGCATTACAAGAAAAAAAAAACGGTTGCAGCAGCACATACATATGCGTCGCTGATGAAATATAGTTGGGTAGGCGGGAGCGGCCGGCGTCCCGAAGCCTTCAATAACATGGGTATACGTGTGTAGCTGAACAATATATCACCACAATGTGTGCAACTCTCCAAGTTCACATAAACATAATATCTCGGCGTAACAAACCCGTTTTTCTCTTCTTTTAAAATATTTATAAAGATACATATACACTTAGTAGCGAGGTAGCGGGGACCAAACATTGGTCAAATCGTAAAGTTGCGTACTATTTTATTATTGAAATATAATATAAAATTACAATATAGCTAAAAAATATTATAATTTGATATATATTTTTTATAAATCATCTTAAGTCCTAGACTGGTGTAAGATACATAGATAAAACATAGTGCACTTCAAGTATTTGGAATCACCATAACGATAAATGGAATCAATACCCACGCCAAGAATAATAATCACGTGATTCATTTCATCCACACGTAAGCAATTAGTCTTTACTATAGTTTGCTGATCACATGGTACTAGGGAGTCATCACGAACGAAATAAACAATTTTGATAACTCGCTGATAATCAAATGATCCAGACACCCCCTCCGGAGTAAAATAGAATAGTCATTTGAGAACAATACTACACATTTGGTGCGCTGTTATTTAACCGTTGCGCAGCCGTTCCAATAATCACATGGATGTGATGGAGGTTTCATCACGTGACTCGAATATTAGTTATTGTAAATTACTTTGGGATAATAAGTACCCGTTATATGTGGTTTTTATAACTATGTTATTATTTATGTGCAACCAGGCTGGTAGGTAAGTTGTAATGATTTACCATTGCTTTAATTTGTTTTGAGACTGAGAACCATCCCTTTATGTAGTGCGGCGTTGCTGGATTCGCGCATGTTTGCTATGGGGGGGGGGGGGCTTCTACGGATCTGATAGACCACTTGGTAATACTGAAATTATAGAATGTATAATTACGACGAAACACTGGTTCAAATAAATATCCGGTATTAAAGTTTAAAATACTATTTTTACAAGATTGTATCAGCTATATAGAATATAAACTACTTCCTCATGATAATCTAGTACCAACTGAGCAGCGTACGATATCATCACATTCTTGTTCCGGAGAGTACACGGTTTACTGTGGTCGGGAGACTATCCTTCCCGGTAATACCGTTTACGAAGAGTACTATAGTTGTTAGGGATCGATACAAATCGTCATAATGATATTCAAGTCACACAGTTGATATCCCTATCGACCAGACCTACCATACTATGTGTATTATTTTCATTACAGTTTTTGCATAGATTTCAAACAATTTCTTTGATTTTGAATGGACGGTAGTGGTGATTGAATTGGGAAAAAAAAAGTAAACACCACGTTGGAAACTGGACGAACTGGTGCCACGTGCACCGGTTTCAATCCATGCACACAATGCGACCTGTGTCTCTTTATTACCACGTGGTACACAAAAGAGTCACCAAGTGATACCGTGATATTTTGCCCCTTTCTATCCTATTTCTATTGTTGTTGCTAACAAAGTGGAAATTATATCGAGATACGGTAGCAGCCTAAACCCCAACAATAAACTCGTACTTGCCTTCCAGATATCTAAAATACCGAACAAACGGTTTCCGACATGATAGCGACAACATTCACCATACCGTAAATATCGCCTACCATTTTAAAGTAACGAGATCATGTTGTTAGTTTGATTTTTTAGTTCTTTCGACACAAATTTACTTGAGGGTATCTCTTTCCATCATATAAATTATCGCCTAACTTACACTAATAACACTACCGATACAGAAATTTCGTTTTCGAGATTGTGAAAGTTTTCGTTTTTATCAAGTATTTTACCAAGTAAAATCATATTTATTAAAGTTAAAGTATTAAAGTTGTTGAACACACTACATAGTTTGTAATTTTATTCAGCTTCTTTTAGTCATAATTCAAGCAGATATCATGCACATATAGAGAATTTAATAAATTGTTTCTGTAGTATTCTTGTGTAAATAATAATTATGGCAATAATGATTGGCGTGAAAATGTAATACATTTCGTTATGATTTGTTCAGTTGTTTTCAGGGTTCCCCTCAAAACCAAAAAAATCACAATGTCGAAAACGGAAAGTCAGTATTTAAATGTTAGGTTTTCTAAAACGAAGGTAAATCTTTTGACAGTGTTCATTATATTAAAACTTTATATACAACATTAGTGTTGAGTACTCAGGTGTAGTATCCTTCACAGACATTTCTTGCTAATAAAATTGAACGAGTTCAAAAGACTATGTATCACTTTGCAACCATTTTAAATTTAAAAACTTTAGAAATACGCCGAATAATTATTGACCTGTTTTTTTCAGACAAATCCCTCTATTCTTTTACGATTACTATTTTATCGGAAATCCATTTACAGATTGCACATCGTTTGGGCTCGCTTTTCCATGTCTCAAAATGACAGAAAATGTCCTTGTGTACTTTTTCCTTTTGATACAACGTAAAAGCGCGGACTGATGGTCACTTAATATCCAAAACACCGTCTCAGTTTAGCTGATGGAAATAATATACTATAATACCCCCTCAGTGTAGACTAATGGAAATGATATCTATAATACCCCCTCAGTGTAGACTGATGGAAATTATATCTATAATACCCTCTCAGTGTAGACTGATGGAAATGATATCTATAATACCCCCTCAGTGTAGACTGATGGAAATGATATCTATAATACCCCCTCAGTGTAGACTAATGGAAATGATATCTATAATACCCCCTCAGTGTAGACTAATGGAAATGATATCTATAATACCCTCTCAGTGTAGACTGATGGAAATTATATCTATAATACCCCCTCAGTGTAGACTAATGGAAATGATATCTATAATACCCTCTCAGTGTAGACTGATGGAAATTATATCTATAATACCCCCTCAGTGTAGACTGATGGAAATTATATTTATAATACCCTCTCAGTGTAGACTGATGGAAATTATATCTATAATACCCCCTCAGTGTAGACTGATGGAAATTATATCTATAATACCCCCTCAGTGTAGACTAATGGAAATGATATCTATAATACCCCCTCAGTGTAAACTAATAGAAATGATATCTATAATACCCTCTCAGTGTAGACTGATGGAAATTATATCTATAATACCCCCTCAGTGTAGACTGATGGAAATGATATCTATAATACCCCCTCAGTGTAGACTAATGGAAATGATATCTATAATACCCCCTCAATTTAGACTGATGGAAATGATATCTATAATACCCCCTCAGTCTAGACTGATGGAAATGATATCTATAATACCCCCTCAGTGTAGACTAATGGAAATGATATCTATAATACCCTCTCAGTGTAGACTGATGGAAATTATATCTATAATACCCCCTCAGTGTAGACTAATGGAAATGATATCTATAATACCCCCTCAGTGTAGACTAATGGAAATGATATCTATAATACCCTCTCAGTGTAGACTGATGGAAATTATATCTATAATACCCCCTCAGTGTAGACTGGTGGAAATGATAGCTATAATACCCTCTCAGTGTAGACTGGTGGAAATGATAGCTATAATACCCCCTCAGTGTAGACTGATGGAAATGATATCTATAATACCCTCTCAGTGTAGACTGATGGAAATTATATCTATAATACCCCCTCAGTGTAGACTGATGGAAATTATATCTATAATACCCCCTCAGTGTAGACTAATGGAAATGATATCTATAATACCCCCTCAGTGTAGACTAATGGAAATGATATCTATAATACCCCCTCAGTGTAGACTGATGGAAATTATATCTATAATACCCCCTCAGTGTAGACTGATGGAAATGATAGCTATAATACCCCCTCAGTGTAGACTGATGGAAATTATATCTATAATACCCCCTCAGTGTAGACTGATGGAAATGATATCTATAATACCCCCTCAGTGTAGACTAATGGAAATGATATCTATAATACCCCCTCAATTTAGACTGATGGGAATTATATCTAAATAGCCCCTCAGTGTAGACTGATGGAAATTATATCTATAATACCCCCTCAGTGTAGACTGATGGAAATGATATCTATAATACCCCCTCAGTGTAGACTGATGGAAATGATAGCTATAATACCCTCTCAGTGTAGACTGGTGGACATTATATCTATAATACCCCCTCAGTGTAGACTGGTGGAAATGATAGCTATAATACCCCCTCAGTGTAGACTGGTGGAAATGATAGCTATAATACCCTCTCAGTGTAGAGTGGTGGACATTATATCTATAATACCCCCTCAGTATAGACTGGTGGAAATGATAGCTATAATACCCTCTCAGTGTAGACTGGTGGAAATGATAGCTATAATACCCTCTCAGTGTAGACTGGTGGAAATTATATCTATAGTATCCCCTCAATTTAGACTGATGGAAATGATATCTATAATACCCCCTCAGTGTAGACTGGTGGAAATGATAGCTATAATACCCTCTCAGTGTAGACTGGTGGAAATTATATCTATAATACCCCCTCAGTGTAGACTGATGGAAATTATATCTAAAATACCCCCTCAGTGTGGACCAATGTGACATGTTTCGAGTTGCTTTCATCGATATTTGTTTGAACTGACTACATCACATGATTCGAAGGGATAGGTGTCACAAACTGCCAGCTGACACAAGCAATGACAAATCTGCAAGCAGAGACAATACATTAAATTAAACTGATGATATACTCACTGTCTGCATACTGGTTTATTTGTCCGCATCGTCTTGCCTCGGGCAATATCACAGTCAACATACTGGTTTATTTGTCCGCATCGTCTTGCCTCGGGCAATATCACAGTCAACATACTGGTTTATTGGTCCGCATCGTCTTGCCTAGGGCAATATCACAGTCAACATACTAGTTTATTGGTCCGCATCGTCTTGCCTAGGGCAATATCACAGTCAGCATACTGGTTTATTGGTGCGCATCGTCTTGCCTAGGGCAAGATCACAGTCAACATACTAGTTTATTGGTCCGCATCTTGTTGCCTAGGGCAATATAACAGTCAACATACTGGTTTATTTGTCCGCATCGTCTTGCCTAGGGCAATATAACAGTCAACATACTGGTTTATTGTCCGCATCGTCTTGCCTAGGGCAATATCACAATCAGCATACTGGTTTATTGGTCCGCATCGTCTTGCCTAGGGCAATATAACAGTCAACATACTAGTTTATTGGTCCACATCGTCTTGCCTAGGGCAATATTACAGTCAACATACTGGTGTATTTGTCCGCATCGTCTTGCCTAGGGCAATATCACAGTCAACATACTAATTTATTGGTTCGCATCGTCTTGCCAAGGGCAATATCACAGTCAACATACTAGTTTATTGGTCCACATCGTCTTGCCTAGGGCAATATTACAGTCAACATACTGGTGTATTTGTCCGCATCGTCTTGCCTAGGGCAATATCACAGTCAACATACTGGTTTATTGGTCCGCATCGTTTTGCCTGGAGCAATATAACAGTCAGTATACTGGTTTATTGGTCCGCATCGTCTTGCCTAGGGCAATATCACAGTCAACACACTGGTTTATTGGTCCGCATCGTCTTGCCTAGGGAAATATAACAGTCAACATACTGGTTTATTGGTCCGTATCGTCTTGCCTAGGGCAATATAACAGTCAACATACTGGTTTATTGGTCCGCATCGTCTTGCCTAGGGCAATATAACAGTCAACATACTGGTGTATTGATCCGCATCGTCTTGCCTAGGGCAATATCACAATCAGCATACTGTTTTATTGGTCCGCATCGTCTTGCCTAGGGCAATATAACAGTCAACATACTAGTTTATTGGTCCACATCGTCTTGCCTAGGGCAATATTACAGTCAACATACTGGTGTATTTGTCCGCATCGTCTTGCCTAGGGCAATATCACAGTCAACATACTAATTTATTGGTTCGCATCGTCATGCCTAGGGAAATATCACAGTCAACATACTAGTTTATTGGTCCACATCGTCTTGCCTAGGGCAATATTACAGTCAACATACTGGTGTATTTGTCCGCATCGTCTTGCCTAGGGCAATATCACAGTCAACATACTGGTTTATTGGTCCGCATCGTCTTGCCTGGAGCAATATAACAGTCAGTATACTGGTTTATTGGTTCGCGTCGTCTTGCCTAGGGCAATATCACAGTCAACACACTGGTTTATTGGTCCGCATCGTCTTGCCTAGGGAAATATAACAGTCAACATACTGGTTTATTGGTCCGTATCGTCTTGCCTAGGGCAATATAACAGTCAACATACTGGTTTATTGGTCCGCATCGTCTTGCCTAGGGCAATATAACAGTCAACATACTGGTGTATTGATCCGCATCGTCTTGCCTAGGGCAATATCACAATCAGCATACTGTTTTATTGGTCCGCATCGTCTTGCCTAGGGCAATATAATAGTCAACATACTGGTTTATTTGTCAGCATCGTCTTGCCTAGGGCAATATAACAGTCAACATACTGGTGTATTGATCCGCATTGTCTTGTACATTCATATCACTGCCAATACAATAATAAATTTGTATCAATTTTTACTGTTATGCATTCTGGGTATTATTTATAGTAATTTTATCGATAAGTGTCTATTGTTTTAAGTGCCTTTGTTCGATAGTGTACAGTTTTCATTCAGAATCCACATCCAATTTAAAATAGTTCACATTCACTGGGAAAAGGACAGTTTTTCTTATGAAACCGTCGCATGTTCGGGTTTATTTGGATCCGTAAGTCATGTTCGATCACTCGCACACAATAAGGACATCGTAAGAAAGGACAACAAATTTACGCACTCTGGTATCTTTTGAGCTAATGAGTTTTAATTACCATATAAAGTTACATCAACTAAAGTAGTATAAATGAAGGTTGCAGTTCCGGGTCATGGGTTCAGGACAAATTTGTTTAAACACAACCTTACGCCAGTTGACTTGACTTGAATACATAATGCAGGTCACAATAAAATTACACGTAAACGTAATACACGCAACAACACTGAACGGGAAAGTAGCATTCACGGCCAAAACGTTGTACAATAAATTGAATAATTACATTCTGCAATATTGTGTACGAACCCAGGTGGCTGCTGCTCAGCCAATCACATTACATCATTACTACATCAACTGCTATTTAATCAAGCACCGCTACGAAATGTGACAGAAACCAAATATTGGTATAACAATAAAATGTATGTATTTCATTTAATAAAATGAATGTAATATTTATAAATATGTATACAAAATAAACATTGTTGGTGTTACAGATTTGTGCTGGTAGCGACTAATGTTCAGATGGCAAATGAGATACACTTTGGGGAACGTGAATGCAGATCACTCAGTAAGACACAGGAAATCGATGTGTGTAAACAAGACAGCACATTGTAAGTATATTGTGGTTCAGGATTCAAAAGTCAGAATGTATTTAGTTTTGAAAATTAATACATCTTTTGAATAACTAGTATTGTAATGATAACTATTATATAATTCCAGATGTGACGAAGAGAGGACCAATGCAGTCTGTGGTTGGTATTACACAGGGACTGGTTATGAATACCAATTGTTAGCAGGACCATTATTTAATATTATATTCAGTTTCACCAGTGTTCCTGTAGGACTTATCTTAGAAAAAAATAAAAGTAACAGAAAGAATGTGATAGCAATCTCAGCTGTTTTATGGAGCTTTATGGTGATATTAGGTGGACTGGCAACACAATACTGGCATATTGCCGTCACCAGATTGGCAATTGCGTTTTTGTAAGTTTACATTTAAGTGATTGCACTATAAAAGCATGCTTTGCACAGACACGACACATTACTATGTTTGTAAAACTGTATTGGTAGGAGTTACAGTTAAACGTTTTCTTTGTTCTCACTTGATGTGGACTAAAACTGGGAAAAGAAGTTCTCGCCAAACTAACGCCTGTACAATATCGAAATGGACGTCTCGACTAAAATGAATTGTCATATCAACCATCTTGTATCTCAGATCCTATGATCAACCACTGACGTTTTCATTACGAGAACGATCTTCACATAATATTAATATAATGCCAGGGGGAATTATTGTCTCTGTCTCTATGTCACGTCTGCTTGAGGTACCGGACCGGGAAAGTCACTTAAGCTTTACAGTCAAATAGACGCACACAACGAAACACGTTCCAATAGCTGTCTCGTCTGAGACTCTGCCCAGCACTGACCTAGACTCTCTCGCCTCGTGGAGTTCTCTCCGGGACCAAGGACTTAAACCGTTTTTTACGTATCAAAACTTAACCAATTACAAATAAGTTTAAAGACACAAGGCGTAACCTTCACACATTCAATTTGCACATCGCCAATCACACTAAGTACTGGACACGTCATATCTTTTGATTAATCGTTCACTATATTAATAACTGCAAATACCAACTGTCAGAAATAGTAGTCCGAATAGCGACGGTTATATCGTAATTAGTTCCAAATCACTGAGTCAAGTTCCGTCCAGGACCTCGCATGAGTCTAAATGATGACAGACATAACACAGCCACTCACTAGTACGCCAGTATGGACACAGACCTGTTGTATACAGAGCTTGGACTACAACCAGACACTTCAGTTGGAGCGCTAACGAGCGAGTAACTCCGTTTATTTCTCAACGGGAAAACAGAACCAACATGGCGGGGAAAACACAACGAGAGAACAGAGCATGCGTAGCAAAATGTAAAGCGAACACAAGAGGGCGTTAACATGATTGTAAATACAATAAACACACATAGTGGCGTAACCACTTATTGTCTTTAATTTACATCATTTTCGAAAAGACTAAAGAAAACGCATGAGGGAAAAATGACAGGCAACATGATAATTCAAAATTGTTTTTGGAAAGACACAAAAAATAATCTAAACTGAATACAGACTTAAAAGTCCATGACGTAGTCTTTTAGATGTTCCGGAAGGCGGCGGTTACGGCTTGATCGTCTATGTTGAACGGGCTGCATGACTTTTGGATTATCATCAGCCAGGGATGTTGGTGTCTGGTCTCCAGGAGTCAACAATATTGGGTTTATTGAGCCAATACTTTGCGACTCAGTTTCTAAGGGAGTGTCAGTGCAACCTGTTGCCGGTGTTAGATCGGAAGGTATACTTGGTGGTATTGGTGGATGTGTTGGAGATAGTGGAGTGTCGTCTTCGTCCAGATGATATGACATAGGGTTTTGATCGGTGTCTTTCGGAGAAGGTACGATATAACATTCCGACTCTTTGACACGGTATGACGTTTGCCTGAGTTGACTACCGCGGAACTTGCGGATGTTGCGCCATTGGCCATCAATACCAGTCACTAAGTAGCGATCGCGGGCACTAGACTTATTGCGGTCACAGTGCAGATAGACGAGGTCCCCAACTTCAAGTTTGGGTGCACTGGTGGTTTTTACTGTAGGAGCTTTTGACTTCTCGCTAGCTTTATGGTTAGCCAAACGTTTCGTGTGTTGGTCTAAAATAAGTTTACGGTCGCTAATAGGAAGCTGGTAATTGGTAAATTGGTCTCTTTGGGTCCACATTTCACGTGCCGATAAGCCACTTGAACGTATGCGAGAGTTAACATGAGCGATTGCTATGGAGAGGGAGAGTGGCGTAATAGTTGCGCACAGTGGATCCTGGCGGAGAATCTCATCCTCAACTTCCTGTATTGCTCTATCTGCGACAGGGTTTTTGTTGCGATTCTTGATGCGGCCGACCTCAATATTCAGACGGTATTTTCGAAGAAGGCTGTCTTTTGATAGGGCTACAAAACCTGGAGCTGGGTCTGTTCGTATAACTGCGGGTGGACCATCAAGGGGGCTCAGGTCAATGCAAAGTCGCAGTAAGGCGTTGCGCAATGTTTCACTGCATTCGTCTTCTATGAGGCACTCTGTGGTGTATGACGTGACGCATTCTCTGACGACTAGGACTAATTGTCTTTCACGTTTAATTACATCTGCTGCATATAAACTGCCCACAGATTCTGGTGGATCTGAAGTTGATTCCTTAACAACTGTGTGAGGTACTTTGTTAAGTGAGGCACACTGGTGACAAGAGGTGGATACGTGTTGGATTGCCTTGTCCATGTCCAGTGCGAAAAAATAACGATGGAGGACCTGCTTCATTTGGTAACAAGACGGGTGACTGAGACGAATATGAATTGCTGTCAGGAGGCCATCTAACACCTGTCGAGGTACAACAATGCACTCGCGAGGTGGAGCGAATGGATCAGTACGCTTGACTACAAGTAGACCATCTTTGGCAATAGTGACGATGTTGAAGTAGCGTTTGACGTCTTTGATGTTAGTTAGCTTTTTAGATGGACGAGTCCCCTGGGTGAGATGAGAATGTGTGCGTCTTAAATCAGCGCATTCCAACTGGATAGTTTGCCACGCTGCCCTATTGGTGAATGGTAGGCGTTTATTTCCTGATGATATGTCTTCAACGGATGTGTTCATGACAACCGAGTCTTCCACACGTTCTACAAACGAACATATCTGACAGGTAGGGGTGGTACACTCTGCGGCATTGCGGCTGGCAAAGTCTGATGGAATATTGTCCTTGCCCGCCAGGTGGCGCACGTTGGCCTGGTAACGACTAACAGAAGAGAGGAATGTTGTTATGCGTGGGCTTGCTGAGAACTCACCCCGACAAAGTTTTTCGTATGCTTGCACACATGGCTTACTGTCGGTAAGGATACACGGTTTATGGTGGGACTGAATGATGTATGGCCCAAAGTGCCTTGTTGCGATGGCAATAGAAAGGGCCTCAATTTCACATGGAAGCCATGTTGCCTGACGGCCTCGAAGCTTGGCACTGAAGAAACCTGCGAGGTGGAGCTTGTCACCACGTGAGACATACATGGTGGACCCAACACTGTGTTTTTTAATGGCTGCATCAGTGACGATCCATATCTGATCTGTGCGTCTGGGGAGTGTGATCGTGTGATTTGATGATAATGCTGCCTGAGCAACACGAAAGGAATCGCGAAGCTCATCCGACCATTGAATTTTATCTTGGGATTGTTGTCCAATAGTCGCATCTTCTAGTGGAGCAACAAGAGAAGCACAGCCTGGTAGCACTCTAGCTAGGACCTTATATGCGCCTATAAATGATCGTAGGTTGCGTATCTTTTCCGGTGGGGAACATGACGACAACGTAGAGACACGGTGTTGGCTTGCGCGGATGGTTCCCTCATTCCATACCCAACCGAGAATTGTGACTGTTGCCGGGCAGATGACAGTTTTCGATGGTGACAGTCTTAAGTCATTGGCTGCTAACTTACACAGGAGACGTCTCCAGTTTACAAGAAGGTCCTCGATTGTATTTGCACCGCAGTACAGATCATCTGCGAGTTTGGCAATGCTACCATCCTCAAGCATGTCACCAAGTACGCGACACATTAACTCCTCCAACGCTGTCTCAGAGCCTGGCATTCCCATGGCTGAACGCACGTATACGCGGACACCTTTGAATGGGGTTACAACGCCACAGTATTTTTGTGACTCGTGTGACAGGGGAATCTGGTAGAAGGCCTTAGTGAGATCGGTGGTGATGATATACTTCCATTGTGCAATTTGGCGTAGTGTGCTGTCGATGTCTGGCATGAGGGCGGGTTGTGGCTTACTGTAGCGGCCAACGTCTGCAAAAGCGGTGACAAGACGGAATTCACAGTTTGATTTTTTGACTAAGAATGAGGGGTTCACATATTCTACATTGACATGTACGTTCTCCGGGCGAGCAAAAACACCGAGCTCTTCAAGTTCGTCAAACTTTTGTTGTAACTCAGCCAACTTGTCACGGGAGTATTGGGGAACACGACCCTTGCGCTGCGGTGGTTGAACAGGACCCATGTTGACGACTGCTTGAAATGGGCCAGAAGCACCGTTATAACCCTTGATTGCAGTGTTGAAGACATCATTATATTCATGGTGTAATGTTGCGAACTTTGCTCGGTGAGACGGAGAGAGGAGTTGGTCGGGGTCAATTTTAACCGAATCTGAGTAGCTCTTTTCTGGAAGAACTGATTTGTGTGGTGATGTTACATGAAGTGTAGTGTCTATGCTGTCTTTGTTTGTCGGTGGTACGAAGACAGGACATATTTGGCAAAAATGTTCATTGCGTTTCAAATTTTGGGGTGTGTTGGTCTGGTTCGGAATCCGAATTTTACCCGATATGGTTGAATAAATGTTTGGAGCAGGCCATGGCTTGTCAGATGATATGACTGAGAGCGAGCGAGATTCTACTCGTGGTTCAAGTGCAAATGCCTCGCTTGAGTCTTTGATTTCTGTAGGCAAGTCAAGTTCAATGAAATCACCGGGCCAAATTGTTGTTGACTTTGGTGGTGCGCGTAGTATGAGTGTCCGGCGAATGCGATGACTGCCCTTTGGCGATGAACCGTATGTATATGTAGTGTTGTCTCCCACAGTGACTTGGTGCTTGGCTGGACGAACACTTATATCATTGGCCTCCATGAAAGGGGTACCTGCGAGTATTTCAACATCGAGATTCTCGACAACGAGGCCTTCAAACTTGAAATTCGTATCATCGCGACTCACTGCGAATTTGGTCTCGCCCACAACTTTTAGGGGAGATGAACCATCTGCTTGACGTGCTGATTGAGAACTAGACTTTATTGGGACGCCGAGACGTTTTGCGGTGGCCAGTAGAATCATATTGCCTGTGGCACCACTGTCGATGGTAAGACGTGTAACCTGGTGGCCATAAAATGTATCAATATATGGTGACTGACGAACCTGTATTCTAAGGGCAGTAGGGACGTCTGCAGTGTCAGAGTCACTGAGATCATCATCGCCCTGTTGAGTGTCCTGGGGAACGTCATCGAGTATATTAACAATCTGTCTGGCCTTGGTCATGAATTTACGATCTTGGTCCGGCAGGAAGTCACACTCGCTGAGGAAATGGTTGTCTGGACGGCTGGCCTGCTTACATAATGGGCATGAGCGGCTTTTGCGTTCCCTGGGCCGAGCCTTTTGATATCTCACTGGTTTTGGTGTGATGCGTCCCCTCTGAGGCCTTGAAGAAGCAGAGAGCATGACAGTGGCGTCCTCAGTCATGTGGATTTCATCTAAAAGTGAGCTCAATGCTTGCGAGATCTCGGGCTTTATAGAAGCTAGAGTCCGTGTCCGCAGCTCAGTCCCATACCGCTGTTTAACCAGTTTGGGGAGGTCACTATGAATTAGTTGTAACCAAGTGAGTACAATGTAGTTCTCAAGTGAAGGGGAAATTTCCTCATCGTCAGTTATTGTTTCACCGTGGTGTGAAATACCATTGTCGCTGCGTAACAGGTTATCATCAACAAATGCTGTTAAGCGTTGGAAGAGATCTTCTGGGCGTTCATCTGGTTCAAGGTGTATATTACAAAAATCTAGCAGGTGTGCACCAGTGGACTGGAACCCAAAATGGAGACGGATTACCTGCCAAATATTGCTCATGGATGTCGAATTTTTGACTATCATGTTGCGAGATATGATTGGACAGAAGTTGGCTATTTGCCCCAACATTAGTTCTAGGGCACTGACCTTCTGCTGGGCAGTTTGTCGTCTGCCGGCCTGGATGTCTTCTCCATCATCTGTGAAACCTCTCAGTGGTGTAGCCTTGGTTCGCTTTGTCCACTGTACGCCCTCACCGAGGAACTGTGCAAAATTTGAGTCTAATGAGAGTGTGTAGACCAGGTTCTGACGCCAGCTTTCAAACGAAGTAATTGTTTCTGATTTTGACAGACACCATTGCTTGGGCGCCCGTTGTTGGTTGGCCATAATGATTAGTATTGCTTAACGAAATCAACGTCGGTATTATCCAGTCGATATATTGACTGACTGGCTGTACACAATATGCGTGTGTAAAGTCCGTACGTGTATAGCAGGCTTGTGAGTTAACGATGTCCGTATTACCTTTCAATGACGTGAGATCCGAAGGCCGCTGCCACCACGCCAGTATGGACACAGACCTGTTGTATACAGAGCTTGGACTACAACCAGACACTTCAGTTGGAGCGCTAACGAGCGAGTAACTCCGTTTATTTCTCAACGGGAAAACAGAACCAGCATGGCGGGGAAAACACAACGAGAGAACAGAGCATGCGTAGCAAAATGTAAAGCGAACACAAGAGGGCGTTAACATGATTGTAAATACAATAAACACACATAGTGGCGGTAACTTGCTAAATAAGTCGATCAACAGATACGCGAAAACTAATTCATGACAATAATCTCAATTATGAAATAAATGAAGTGTGGTTTGTGAGCATTGAACAAATGATATATGAATGCAACAATGTAAAGCAATACATACTCATTAATGGTATTGTCCAGGAACTAACACATATTGATGGCAGTTATCATGTCTATATGGAAACTTTGCTGACAAATTCGATGATTTCTGTTCATCCATTTTACACCATCATCATGACACAGCATCCATGAATATGTCGGTGTTGCTAATTGTCAATTCTGAATTATTGTATGGACATATATATTCATTAATCATATTATTCTTCTTCCATTTTCAGTGAAGCCCCTTTCACAGCATTTGCTATTAGCCTACTTTCCAGTTATTTTAATCAGGTGAGTCACAAATGAGTCAGTCATTGTATATACTCACGTCAATAATATTGATATGTCTTTCACAGTAAACTCTCACTTCATCAAGACACGCTCACCCCATGTCACATATTTCACTTTGTCACGATAGGACGCCTAATGATTCCCTGATGACTAGGCCAGAGAGGTGTATATCTAGTATGGTTTGTTTGATAACACACGATATTCTAACTACATGGTTATAGTGCAGAAAGGTGAATCGCGTTATGCCGTTTTTTATTTTCTATATTAATGCATTAATTTATTTGATAGGAACTACGAGCTTTGGCACTGAGCATTTTTACAGCTGGTTTGCATTTTGGGTTCAGTTTGGCATTTATTATGAAAATAATTGTCGTTGACATTGGTTGGCGGTCTACGTATGTAGTTGCTGGATTACCTGGTATTGCCTTGGCATTTATAACATATATCACTGTCAAAGAACCGAGCAAACAGGTGTGTATTTTGTAACCAATATGTACAGATAGTGTTACTATTTCATGTTATGCATTTCATAGATGGGTGAGTTAGTATTAATTAAAAGGAGGCGGTCGTCGCGCCGCGTCCTGTTCGATATGGAACTCATGGCGACGTACTCAACGCGTGTAAAATACATTATTTGTTTACACGAAATTCGAACACGCGCTGTGCGACGACCACCGCCCTTTAACGTACTTTGTTTTTATTAAAAACAGCTACATACTGTGTTATTAAGTGTTACATTATTTTTCTGAAATCAATTGTTACAGTTATACAAAACAATACTATATTAGTAGTATTAAAACATGTCATCATTTTCATTTGCGTTTTTTGTAGCTAGCACAAGGACCCACCTTACCATCCAGGACCACTGTGAAATGCGTTGATCAGTCATTATTGCCTGCTCCACTATTTAATCCACTTTTTGTGACAATCATATTGGCGGCAGCAGCGAGATGTGCCGGTGGACGCACGTACAGCTATAATATAAATAATTATATACAACATTACTACCCTGGTTATCCAACAGAACTATATTTGAGTTGGTTACCAGCATGTATGGGAATTATATCTTCGATAGTTGGAGGGGTATGGGCTGATAGAAGAGCCATCGGGGAACATGGTTACATAGGCAGAATAACTGTGCTAATAATTGGATTGGTAAGTAGTTGAACATACTCAATAACTGCATTTATTATTCAATAAGGTTGGATTGCTCCACAAAAATACACGTGAAGGTTTAAATAGCATGAACTAAACATGTTTGCAGAATGGTTGAAATTGAAATCATGTGAAGGTTTAGGCAGCAAAAATTGAACGTGTTTACAGAATGGTTAAAATTGAGCACATGTGAAGGTTGAGATAGCATTAATTGGACATCTTTACAGAATGGTTAAAATTAAACACATTTAAAGGTTGAGATAGCATTAACTGAACGTGTTTACAGAATGGTTAAAATTGAACACATGTGAAGGTTGAGATAGCATTAATTGAACATGTTTGCAGAATGGTTAAAATTAAACACATGTGAAGGTTTAGATAGCATTAATTGAACGTGTTTACAGAATGGTTAAAATTAAACACATTTAAAGGTTGAGATAGCATTAATTGAACGTGTTTACAGAATGGTTAAAATTGAACACATGTGAAGGCTGAGATAGCATTAATTGAACGTGTTTACAGAATGGTTAAAATTGAACACATGTGAAGGTTGATATAGCATTAATTGAACGTGTTTACAGAATGGTTAAAATTGAGCACATGTGAAGGTTGAGATAGCATTAATTGGACGTGTTTACAGAATGGTTAAAATTGAGCACATGCGAAGGTTGAGATAGCATTAATTGAACATGTTTACAGAATGGTTAAAATTAAACACATGTGAAGGTTGAGATAGCATTAATTGAACGTGTTTACAAAATGGTTAAAATTGAACACATGTGAAGGTTGAGATAGCATTAATTGAACGTGTTTACAGAATGGTTAAAATTAAACACATGTGAAGGTTGAGATAGCATTAATTGAACGTGTTTACAGAATGGTTAAAATTGAAGACATGTGAAGGTTGAGATAGCATTAATTGAACGTGTTTACGGAATGGTTAATATTAAACACATGTGAAGGTTGAGATAGCATTAATTGAACGTGTTTGCAAAATGGTTAAAATTGAACACATGTGAATGTTGAGATAGCATTAATTGAACGTGTTTACAGAATGGTTAAAATTGAACACATGTGAAGGTTGAGATAGCATTAATTGAACGTGTTTACAGAATGGTTAAAATTGAGCACATGGGAAGGTTGAGATAGCATTAATTGAACATGTTTGCAGAATGGTTGAAATTGAACACATGTGAAGGTTTAGATAGCAAAAATTGAACGTGTTTACAGAATGGTTAAAATTGAACACATGTGAAGGTTGAGATAGCATTAATTGAACGTGTTTACAGAATGGTTAAACTTGAACACATGTGAAGGTTGAGATAGCATTAATTGAACGTGTTTACAGAATGGTTAAAATTGAACACATGTGAAGGTTGAGATAGCATTAATTGAACGTGTTTACAGAATGGTTAAAATTGAACACATGTGAAGGTTGAGATAGCATTAATTGAACGTGTTTACAGAATGGTTAAAATTAAACACATGTGAAGGTTGAGATAGCATTAATTGAACGTGTTTACAGAATGGTTAAAATTGAACACATGTGAAGGTTGAGATAGCATTAATTGAACGTGTTTACAGAATGGTTAAAATTGAACACATGTGAAGGTTGAGATAGCATTAATTGAACGTGTTTGCAAAATGGTTAAAATTGAGCACATGGGAAGGTTGAGATAGCATTAATTGAACATGTTTGCAGAATGGTTGAAATTGAACACATGTGAAGGTTTAGATAGCAAAAATTGAACGTGTTTACAGAATGGTTAAAATTGAACACATGTGAAGGTTGAGATAGCATTAATTGAACGTGTTTACAGAATGGTTAAACTTGAACACATGTGAAGGTTGAGATAGCATTAATTGAACGTGTTTACAGAATGGTTAAAATTGAACACATGTGAAGGTTGAGATAGCATTAATTGAACGTGTTTACAGAATGGTTAAAATTGAACACATGTGAAGGTTGAGATAGCATTAATTGAACGTGTTTACAGAATGGTTAAAATTGAACACATGTGAAGGTTGAGATAGCATTAATTGAACGTGTTTACAGAATGGTTAAAATTGAACACATGTGAAGGTTGAGATAGCATTAATTGAACGTGTTTACAGAATGGTTAAAATTGAACACATGTGAAGGTTGAGATAGCATTAATTGTACATCTTTACAGAATGGTTAAAATTAAACACATTTAAAGGTTGAGATAGCATTAACTGAACGTGTTTACAGAATGGTTAAAATTGAGCACATGGGAAGGTTGAGATAGCATTAATTGAACATGTTTGCAGAATGGTTGAAATTGAACACATGTGAAGGTTTAGATAGCAAAAATTGAACGTGTTTACAGAATGGTTAAAATTGAACACATGTGAAGGTTGAGATAGCATTAATTGAACGTGTTTACAGAATGGTTAAAATTGAACACATGTGAAGGTTGAGATAGCATTAATTGAACGTGTTTACAGAATGGTTAAAATTGAACACATATGAAGGTTGATATAGCATTAACTGAACGTGTTTACAGAATGGTTAAAATTGAGCACATGTGAAGGTTGAGATAGCATTAATTGAACATGTTTGCAGAATGGTTAAAATTGAACACATGTGAAGGTTGAGATAGCATTAATTGAACGTGTTTACAGAATGGTTAAAATTGAACACATGTGAAGGTTGAGATAGCATTAATTGAACGTGTTTACAGAATGGTTAAAATTGAACACATGTGAAGGTTGAGATAGCATTAATTGAACGTGTTTACAGAATGGTTAAAATTGAACACATGTGAAGGTTGAGATAGCATTAATTGAACGTGTTTACAGAATGGTTAAAATTGAACACATGTGAAGGTTGAGATAGCATTAATTGAACGTGTTTACAGAATGGTTAAAATTGAACACATGTGAAGGTTGAGATAGCATTAATTGGACATCTTTACAGAATGGTTAAAATTAAACACATGTGAAGGTTGATATAGCATTAATTGAACGTGTTTACAGAATGGTTAAAATTGAACACATGTGAAGGTTGAGATAGCATTAATTGAACATGTTTGCAGAATGGTTAAAATTGAACACATGTGAAGGTTGAGATAGCATTAATTGAACGTGTTTACAGAATGGTTAAAATTGAACACATGTGAAGGTTGAGATAGCATTAATTGAACGTGTTTACAGAATGGTTAAAATTGAACACATGTGAAGGTTGAGATAGCATTAATTGAACGTGTTTACAGAATGGTTAAAATTGAACACATGTGAAGGTTGAGATAGCATTAATTGAACGTGTTTACAGAATGGTTAAAACTGAACACATGTGAAGGTTGAGATAGCATTAATTGAACGTGTTTACAGAATGGTTAAAATTGAACACATGTGAAGGTTGAGATAGCATTAATTGAACGTGTTTACAGAATGGTTAAAATTGAACACATGTGAAGGTTGAGATAGCATTAATTGAACGTGTTTACAGAATGGTTAAAATTGAACACATGTGAAGGTTGAGATAGCATTAATTGAACGTGTTTACAGAATGGTTAAAATTGAACACATGTGAAGGTTGAGATAGCATTAATTGAACGTGTTTACAGAATGGTTAAAATTGAACACATGTGAAGGTTGAGATAGCATTAATTGAACGTGTTTACAGAATGGTTAAAATTGAACACATGTGAAGGTTGAGATAGCATTAATTGAACGTGTTTACAGAATGGTTAAAATTGAACACATGTGAAAGTTGAAATAGCATTAATTGAACGTGTTTACAGAATGGTTAAAATTGAACACATGTGAAGGTTGAGATAGCATTAATTGAACGTGTTTACAGAATGGTTAAAATTGAACACATGTGAAGGTTGAGATAGCATTAATTGAACATGTTTACAGAATGGTTAAAATTAAACACATGTGAAGGTTGAGATAGCATTAATTGAACGTGTTTACAGAATGGTTAAAATTGAACACATGTGAAGGTTGAGATAGCATTAATTGAACGTGTTTACAGAATGGTTAAAATTGAACACATGTGAAGGTTGAGATAGCATTAATTGAACGTGTTTACAGAATGGTTAAAATTGAACACATGTGAAGGTTGATATAGCATTAATTGAACGTGTTTACAGAATGGTTAAAATTGAACACATGTGAAGGTTGAGATAGCATTAATTGAACGTGTTTACAGAATGGTTAAAATTGAACACATGTGAAGGTTGAGATAGCATTAATTGAACATGTTTACAGAATGGTTAAAATTAAACACATGTGAAGGTTGAGATAGCATTAATTGAACGTGTTTACAGAATGGTTAAAATTGAACACATGTGAAGGTTGAGATAGCATTAATTGAACGTGTTTACAGAATGGTTAAAATTGAACACATGTGAAGGTTGAGATAGCATTAGTTGAACGTGTTTACAGAATGGTTAAAATTGAACACACGTGAAGGTTGATATAGCATTAATTGAACGTGTTTACAGAATGGTTAAAATTGAACACATGTGAAGGTTGAGATAGCATTAATTGAACATGTTTACAGAATGGTTAAAATTAAACACATGTGAAGGTTGAGATAGCATTAATTGAACGTGTTTACAGAATGGTTAAAATTGAACACATGTGAAGGTTGAGATAGCATTAATTGAACGTGTTTACAGAATGGTTAAAATTGAACACATGTGAAGGTTGAGATAGCATTAATTGAACGTGTTTACTGAATGGTTAAAATTGAACACATGTGAAGGTTGATATAGCATTAATTGAACGTGTTTACAGAATGGTTAAAATTGAACACATGTGAAGGTTGAGATAGCATTAATTGAACGTGTTTACAGAATGGTTAAAATTGAACACATGTGAAGGTTGAGATAGCATTAATTGAACATGTTTACAGAATGGTTAAAATTAAACACATGTGAAGGTTGAGATAGCATTAATTGAACGTGTTTACAGAATGGTTAAAATTGAACACATGTGAAGGTTGAGATAGCATTAATTGAACGTGTTTACAGAATGGTTAAAATTGAACACATGTGAAGGTTGAGATAGCATTAATTGAACGTGTTTACAGAATGGTTAAAATTGAACACATGTGAAGGTTGAGATAGCATTAATTGAATGTGTTTACAGAATGGTTAAAATTGAACACATGTGAAGGTTGAGATAGCATTATTTGAACATGTTTACAGAATGGTTAAAATTAAACACATGTGAAGGTTGAGATAGCATTAATTGAACGTGTTTACAGAATGGTTAAAATTGAACACATGTGAAGGTTGAGATAGCGTTAATTGACATGTTAAAATAATTGCGTGTTTATTTGTTTTTTTATTTCAGTCATTGTCCATACCTGCTGCAGTACTATCGTTATGTCTACCGCCGCCATGGTGTTTCCTTTCATTGGTTACTGGGGGATTTTTTCATGATATGTGTGGTGGTATTATAACAACGGTAATAGTGGAACAAGCTCCATCAGGACAACAAACTTCAGCCCTCGCTATATTTACTTTTACAATAAACATGCTAGGAGGGAACACTATGTTATTGTTGCCTGGACTCAGAAAAATTTCGACCTGGCAATTATCAATGATGATATTATGGCCTGGAAGCTTCATTCTTTCAATGATTTTATTTGTTTGGTCAATACGACTTGCAAAACTGAGAATTGGCAATCAACAAAATATTATTGACGAATGAAGACAATGCTCTATATATAAATTTTACAATAAAGTTTCTTTTTTATCAATTTATGCCTAAAACTAACGATATTATAGTTTAAGACTGCACTCCCCATTTATCAGCTTGAAGCACATTAGAAAGGATTTGCGTACGTACTATGGGATTGTATAATGGAGCTGTAGGTAGCTATGGAATGGTATAGTGCTGACGTAGGTAACTATGGAATGATATAGTGCTGACGTAGGTAACTATGGAATGATATAGTGCTGACGTAGGTAACTATGGAATTGTATAATGCTGACGTAGGTAACTATGGAATGGTATAATGCTGACGTAGGTAACTATGGAATGGGATAACGCAGGCCTAGGTAACTATGATGTGGTATAAAGCCGACGTAGATAACTTTTTAATGGTATAGTGCTGATGTAGGTCACTATAAAATGGTATAATGTATTCCATAGGTAACTATGGAATTGTATAAAGCTGACGAAGGTCACTTTTGAATAGTATAGTGCTCATGTAGGTAACAATGGAATGGTATAATGCTGACGTAGGTTTCTATAAAATGGTATAATGCTGATGTAGGTTACTATGAAATGGTATAACGCTGACGTAGGTTACTATGAAATAGTATAAACTGAAGGATACTATGAAATGGTATAATGCTGACGTAGGTTACGATGGAATGGTATAGTGCTGATGTAGGTTTCTATAAAATGGTATAATGCTGATGTAGGTTAATGTGAAATGGTATAATGCTGATATAGGTTACTATGAAATGGTATAGTGCTGATATAGGTTACTATGAAATGGTATAGTGCTGATATAGGTTACTATGAAATGGTACAGTGCTGATATAGGTTACTATGAAATGGTATAATGCTGACGTAGGTTACTATGAAATGGTAAAATGCTGTTGTAGGTTTCTATAAAATGGTATTAAGCTGATGTAGGTTACTATGAAATGGTATAGTGCTGATGTAGGTTACTATGAAATGGTATAGTGCTGATGTAGGTTACTATGAAATGGTATAATGCTGATGTAGGTTACTATGAAATGGTATATGGAATTGTATGAAGCTGACGAAGGTCACTTTTGAATAGTATAGTGCTCATGTAGGTAACAATGGAATGGTATAATGCTGACGTAGGTTTCTATAAAATGGTATAATGCTGATGTTGGTTACTATGGAATGGTATAGTGCTGATGTAGGTTACTATGAAATGGTATAAAGCTGAAGAAGGTTACTATGAAATGGTGTAATGCTGATGTAGGTTACTATGGAATGGTATAGTGCTGATGTAGGTTACTATGAAATGGTATAGTGCTGATGTAGGTTACTATGAAATGGTATAGTGCTGATGTAGGTTACTATGAAATGGTATAATGCTGATGTAGGTTACTATGAAATGGTATAGTGCTGATGTAGTTTACTATGAAATGGTATAAAGCTGACATAGGTTACTATGAAATGGTATAAAGCTGTCGTAGCTTACTATGGAATGGTATAAAGCTGTCGTAGGTTACTATCGAATGGTATAGTGCTGATGTAGGTTAATATGAAATGGTATAGTGCTGATGTAGGTTACAATGGAATGGCACAAAGCTGTCGTAGGTTACTATGGAATGGTATAAAGCTGTCGTAGGTTACTATCGAATGGTATAGTGCTGATGTAGGTTACTATGAAATGGTATAGTGCTGATGTAGGTTGCAATGGAATGGTATAGTGCTGATGTTGGTTACTATGAAATGGTATAGTGCTGATGTAGGTTACTATGAAATGGTATAGTGCTGATGTAGGTTACTATGAAAGGGTATAAAGCTGTCGTAGGTTATTATGGAATGGTATAAAGCTGTCGTAGGTTACTATCGAATGGTATAGTGCTGATGTAGGTTACTATGAAATGGTATAGTGCTGATGTAGGTTACAATGGAATGGTATAGTGCTGATGTTGGTTACTATGAAATGGTATAAAGCTGTCGTAGGTTACTATCGAATGGTATAGTGCTGATGTAGGTTACTATGAAATGGTATAGTGCTGATGTAGGTTACAATGGAATGGTATAGTGCTGATGTTGGTTACTATGAAATGGTATAGTGCTGATGTAGGTTACTATGAAATGGTATAGTGCTGATGTTGGTTACTATGAAATGGTATAATGCTGACGTAGGTTACTATGAAATGGTATAAAGCTGTCGTAGGTTACTACGGAATGGTATAAAGCTGTCGTAGGTTACTATCGAATGGTATAGTGCTGAAGTAGGTTACTATGAAATGGTATAGTGCTGATGTAGGTTACAATGGAATGGTATAAAGCTGTCGTAGGTTACTATGGAATGGTATAAAGCTGTCGTAGGTTACTATCGAATGGTATAGTGCTGATGTAGGTTAATATGAAATGGTATAGTGCTGATGTAGGTTACTATGAAATGGTATAATGCTGATGTAGGTTACAATGGAATGGCACAAAGCTGTCGTAGGTTACTATGGAATGGTATAAAGCTGTCGTAGGTTACTATCGAATGGTATAGTGCTGATGTAGGTTACTATGAAATGGTATAGTGCTGATGTAGGTTGCAATGGAATGGTATAGTGCTGATGTTGGTTACTATGAAATGGTATAGTGCTGATGTAGGTTACTATGAAATGGTATAAAGCTGACGTAGGATACTATGAAATGGTATAATGCTGACGTAGGTCACTATGAAATGATATAATGCTGATGTAGGTTACAATGAAATGATATAAAGCTGACGTAGGATACTATGAAATGGTATAATGCTGACATAGGTCACTATGAAATGGTATAATGCTGATGTAGGTTACTATGAAATGGTATAAACTGAAGAAGGTTACTATGAAATGGTATAATGCTGACGTAGGTTACTATGGAATGGTAGAGTGCTGATGTAGTTTACTATGAAATGGTATAAAGCTGAAGAAGGTTACTATGAAATGGTATAATGCTGATGTAGGTTACTATGGAATGGTATAGTGCTGAGGTAGGTTACTATGAAATGGTATAACCTGAAGAAGGTTACTATGAAATGGTATAATGCTGACGTAGGTTACTATGGAATGGTATAATGCTGATGTTGGTTACTATGAAACGGTATAAAGCTGAAGAAGGTTACTATGAAATGGTATAGTGCTGATGTTGGTTACAATGAAATGGTATAGTGCTGATGTAGGTTACTATGAAATGGTATAAAGCTGACGTAGGTTACTATGGAATGGTATAGTGCTGATGTAGGTTACTATGAAATGGTATAAAGCTGAAGAAGGTTACTATGAAATGGTATAATGCTGATGTTGGTTACTATGGAATGGTATAGTGCTGATGTAGGTTACTATGAAATGGTATAAAGCTGACGTAGGTTACTATGAAATGGTATAAAGCTGACGTAGGTTACTATGAAATGGTATAATGCTGATGTGGGTTACTATGGAATGGTATAGTGCTGATGTGGGTTACTATGAAATGGTATAGTGCTGATGTAGGTTACTATGGAATGGTATAGTGCTGATGTTGGTTACTATGAAATGGTATAATGCTGACGTAGGTTACTATGAAATGGTATAGTGCTGATGTAGGTTACTATGAAATGGTATAGTGCTGATGTAGTTTACTATGAAATGGTATAAAGCTGACGTAGGTTACTATGAAATGGTATAAAGCTGTCGTAGGTTACTATGGAATGGTATAAAGCTGTCGTAGGTTACTATCGAATGGTATAGTGCTGATGTAGGTTAATATGAAATGGTATAGTGCTGATGTAGGTTACTATGAAATGGTATAATGCTGATGTAGGTTACAATGGAATGGCACAAAGCTGTCGTAGGTTACTATGGAATGGTATAAAGCTGTCGTAGGTTACTATCGAATGGTATAGTGCTGATGTAGGTTACTATGAAATGGTATAGTGCTGATGTAGGTTGCAATGGAATGGTATAGTGCTGATGTTGGTTACTATGAAATGGTATAGTGCTGATGTAGGTTACTATGAAATGGTATAAAGCTGTCGTAGGTTACAATGGAATGGTATAAAGCTGTCGTAGGTTACTATGGAATGGTATAAAGCTGTCGTAGGTTACCATCGAATGGTATAGTGCTGATGTAGGTTACTATGAAATGGTATAGTGCTGATGTAGGTTACAATGGAATGGTATAGTGCTGATGTTGGTTACTATGAAATGGTATAAAGCTGTCGTAGGTTACTATCGAATGGTATAGTGCTGATGTAGGTTACTATGAAATGGTATAGTGCTGATGTAGGTTACAATGGAATGGTATAGTGCTGATGTTGGTTACTATGAAATGGTATAGTGCTGATGTAGGTTACAATGGAATGGCACAAAGCTGTCGTAGGTTACTATGAAATGGTATAGTGCTGATGTAGGTTAATATGAAATGGTATAAAGCTGACGTAGGTTACTATGAAATGGTATAAAGCTGTCGTAGGTTACTATGGAATGGTATAAAGCTGTCGTAGGTTACTATCGAATGGTATAGTGCTGATGTAGGTTACTATGAAATGGTATAGTGCTGATGTAGGTTACAATGGAATGGTATAGTGCTGATGTTGGTTACTATGAAATGGTATAGTGCTGATGTAGGTTACTATGGAATGGTATAGTGCTGATGTAGGTTACTATGAAATGGTATAGTGCTGATGTAGGTTACTATGAAATGGTATAATGCTGATGTAGGTTACAATGGAATGGCATAAAGCTGTCGTAGGTTACTATGGAATGGTATAAAGCTGTCGTAGGTTACTATCGAATGGTATAGTGCTGATGTAGGTTACTATGAAATGGTATAGTGCTGATGTAGGTTACAATGGAATGGTATAGTGCTGATGTTGGTTACTATGAAATGGTATAGTGCTGATGTAGGTTACTATGGAATGGTATAGTGCTGATGTAGGTTACTATGGAATGGTATAGTGCTGATGTAGGTTACTATGAAATGGTATAAAGCTGAAGAAGGTTACTATGAAATGGTATAGTGCTGATGTAGGTAACTATGAAATGGTATAATGCTGACATAGGTCACTATGAAATGGTATAATGCTGATGTAGGTTACTATGAAATGGTATAAACTGAAGAAGGTTACTATGAAATGGTATAATGCTGACGTAGGTTACTATGGAATGGTAGAGTGCTGATGTAGTTTACTATGAAATGGTATAAAGCTGAAGAAGGTTACTATGAAATGGTATAATGCTGATGTAGGTTACTATGGAATGGTATAGTGCTGAGGTAGGTTACTATGAAATGGTATAACCTGAAGAAGGTTACTATGAAATGGTATAATGCTGACGTAGGTTACTATGGAATGGTGGAGTGCTGATGTAGTTTACTATGAAATGGTATAAAGCTGAAGAAGGTTACTATGAAATGGTATATTGCTGATGTTGGTTACTATGGAATGGTATAGTGCTGATGTTGGTTACTATGAAACGGTATAAAGCTGAAGAAGGTTACTATGAAATGGTATAGTGCTGATGTTGGTTACAATGAAATGGTATAGTGCTGATGTAGGTTACTATGAAATGGTATAAAGCTGACGTAGGTTACTATGGAATGGTATAGTGCTGATGTAGGTTACTATGAAATGGTATAAAGCTGAAGAAGGTTACTATGAAATGGTATAATGCTGATGTTGGTTACTATGGAATGGTATAGTGCTGATGTAGGTTACTATGAAATGGTATAAAGCTGACGTAGGTTACTATGAAATGGTATAAAGCTGACGTAGGTTACTATGAAATGGTATAATGCTGATGTGGGTTACTATGGAATGGTATAGTGCTGATGTGGGTTACTATGAAATGGTATAGTGCTGATGTAGGTTACTATGGAATGGTATAGTGCTGATGTTGGTTACTATGAAATGGTATAATGCTGACGTAGGTTACTATGAAATGGTATAGTGCTGATGTAGGTTACTATGAAATGGTATAGTGCTGATGTTGGTTACTATGAAATGGTATAATGCTGACGTAGGTTACTATGAAATGGTATAAAGCTGACGTAGGTTACTATGAAATGGTATAAAGCTGTCGTAGGTTACTATGGAATGGTATAAAGCTGTCGTAGGTTACTATCGAATGATATAGTGCTGATGTAGGTTAATATGAAATGGTATAGTGCTGATGTAGGTTACTATGAAATGGTATAATGCTGATGTAGGTTACAATGGAATGGCACAAAGCTGTCGTAGGTTACTATGGAATGGTATAAAGCTGTCGTAGGTTACTATCGAATGGTATAGTGCTGATGTAGGTTACTATGAAATGGTATAGTGCTGATGTAGGTTGCAATGGAATGGTATAGTGCTGATGTTGGTTACAATGAAATGGTATAGTGCTGATGTAGGTTACTATGAAATGGTATAAAGCTGTCGTAGGTTACAATGGAATGGTATAAAGCTGTCGTAGGTTACTATGGAATGGTATAAAGCTGTCGTAGGTTACCATCGAATGGTATAGTGCTGATGTAGGTTACTATGAAATGGTATAGTGCTGATGTAGGTTACAATGGAATGGTATAGTGCTGATGTTGGTTACTATGAAATGGTATAAAACTGTCGTAGGTTACTATCGAATGGTATAGTGCTGATGTAGGTTACTATGAAATGGTATAGTGCTGATGTAGGTTACAATGGAATGGTATAGTGCTGATGTTGGTTACTATGAAATGGTATAGTGCTGATGTAGGTTACAATGGAATGGCACAAAGCTGTCGTAGGTTACTATGAAATGGTATAGTGCTGATGTAGGTTAATATGAAATGGTATAAAGCTGACGTAGGTTACTATGAAATGGTATAAAGCTGTCGTAGGTTACTATGGAATGGTATAAAGCTGTCGTAGGTTACTATCGAATGGTATAGTGCTGATGTAGGTTACTATGAAATGGTATAGTGCTGATGTAGGTTACAATGGAATGGTATAGTGCTGATGTTGGTTACTATGAAATGGTATAGTGCTGATGTAGGTTACTATGGAATGGTATAGTGCTGATGTAGGTTACTATGAAATGGTATAGTGCTGATGTAGGTTACTATGAAATGGTATAATGCTGATGTAGGTTACAATGGAATGGCATAAAGCTGTCGTAGGTTACTATGGAATGGTATAAAGCTGTCGTAGGTTACTATCGAATGGTATAGTGCTGATGTAGGTTACTATGAAATGGTATAGTGCTGATGTAGGTTACAATGGAATGGTATAGTGCTGATGTTGGTTACTATGAAATGGTATAGTGCTGATGTAGGTTACTATGGAATGGTATAGTGCTGATGTAGGTTACTATGGAATGGTATAGTGCTGATGTAGGTTACTATGAAATGGTATAAAGCTGAAGAAGGTTACTATGAAATGGTATAGTGCTGATGTAGGTTACTATGAAATGGTATAGTGCTGATGTAGGTTACTATGAAATGGTATAAAGCTGACGTAGGTTACTATGAAATGGTATAAAGCTGACGTAGGTTACTATGAAATGGTATAAAGCTGTCGTAGGTTACTATGGAAAGGTATAAAGCTGTCGTAGGTTACTATCGAATGGTATAGTGCTGATGTAGGTTACTATGAAATGGTATAGTGCTGATGTAGGTTACAATGGAATGGTATAGTGCTGATGTTGGTTACTATGGAATGGTATAGTGCTGATGTAGGTTACTATGAAATGGTATAAAGCTGTCGTAGGTTACCATCGAATGGTATAGTGCTGATGTAGGTTACTATGAAATGGTATAGTGCTGATGTAGGTTACAATGGAATGGTATAGTGCTGATGTTGGTTACTATGAAATGGTATAAAACTGTCGTAGGTTACTATCGAATGGTATAGTGCTGATGTAGGTTACTATGAAATGGTATAGTGCTGATGTAGGTTACAATGGAATGGTATAGTGCTGATGTTGGTTACTATGAAATGGTATAGTGCTGATGTAGGTTACAATGGAATGGCACAAAGCTGTCGTAGGTTACTATGAAATGGTATAGTGCTGATGTAGGTTAATATGAAATGGTATAAAGCTGACGTAGGTTACTATGAAATGGTATAAAGCTGTCGTAGGTTACTATGGAATGGTATAAAGCTGTCGTAGGTTACTATCGAATGGTATAGTGCTGATGTAGGTTACTATGAAATGGTATAGTGCTGATGTAGGTTACAATGGAATGGTATAGTGCTGATGTTGGTTACTATGAAATGGTATAGTGCTGATGTAGGTTACTATGGAATGGTATAGTGCTGATGTAGGTTACTATGAAATGGTATAGTGCTGATGTAGGTTACTATGAAATGGTATAATGCTGATGTAGGTTACAATGGAATGGCATAAAGCTGTCGTAGGTTACTATGGAATGGTATAAAGCTGTCGTAGGTTACTATCGAATGGTATAGTGCTGATGTAGGTTACTATGAAATGGTATAGTGCTGATGTAGGTTACAATGGAATGGTATAGTGCTGATGTTGGTTACTATGAAATGGTATAGTGCTGATGTAGGTTACTATGGAATGGTATAGTGCTGATGTAGGTTACTATGGAATGGTATAGTGCTGATGTAGGTTACTATGAAATGGTATAAAGCTGAAGAAGGTTACTATGAAATGGTATAGTGCTGATGTAGGTTACTATGAAATGGTATAGTGCTGATGTAGGTTACTATGAAATGGTATAAAGCTGACGTAGGTTACTATGAAATGGTATAAAGCTGACGTAGGTTACTATGAAATGGTATAAAGCTGTCGTAGGTTACTATGGAAAGGTATAAAGCTGTCGTAGGTTACTATCGAATGGTATAGTGCTGATGTAGGTTACTATGAAATGGTATAGTGCTGATGTAGGTTACAATGGAATGGTATAGTGCTGATGTTGGTTACTATGGAATGGTATAGTGCTGATGTAGGTTACTATGAAATGGTATAAAGCTGAAAAAGGTTACTATGGAATGGTATAAAGCTGACGTAGGATACTATGAAATGGTATAATGCTGACGTAGGTCACTATGAAATGATATAATGCTGATGTAGGTTACAATGAAATGGTATAAAGCTGACGTAGGATACTATGAAATGGTATAATGCTGACATAGGTCACTATGAAATGGTATAGTGCTGATGTAGGTTACTATGAAATGGTATAAAGCTGACGTAGGTTACTATGAAATGGTATAAAGCTGACGTAGGTTACTATGAAATGGTATAAAGCTGTCGTAGGTTACTATGGAAAGGTATAAAGCTGTCGTAGGTTACTATCGAATGGTATAGTGCTGATGTAGGTTACTATGAAATGGTATAGTGCTGATGTAGGTTACAATGGAATGGTATAGTGCTGATGTTGGTTACTATGGAATGGTATAGTGCTGATGTAGGTTACTATGAAATGGTATAAAGCTGAAGAAGGTTACTATGGAATGGTATAAAGCTGACGTAGGATACTATGAAATGGTATAATGCTGACGTAGGTCACTATGAAATGATATAATGCTGATGTAGGTTACAATGAAATGGTATAAAGCTGACGTAGGATACTATGAAATGGTATAATGCTGACATAGGTCACTATGAAATGGTATAATGCTGATGTAGGTTACTATGAAATGGTATAAACTGAAGAAGGTTACTATGAAATGGTATAATGCTGACGTAGGTTACTATGGAATGGTAGAGTGCTGATGTAGTTTACTATGAAATGGTATAAAGCTGAAGAAGGTTACTATGAAATGGTATAATGCTGATGTAGGTTACTATGGAATGGTATAGTGCTGAGGTAGGTTACTATGAAATGGTATAACCTGAAGAAGGTTACTATGAAATGGTATAATGCTGACGTAGGTTACTATGGAATGGTGGAGTGCTGATGTAGTTTACTATGAAATGGTATAAAGCTGAAGAAGGTTACTATGAAATGGTATATTGCTGATGTTGGTTACTATGGAATGGTATAGTGCTGATGTTGGTTACTATGAAATGGTATAAAGCTGAAGAAGGTTACTATGAAATGGTATAGTGCTGATGTAGGTTACAATGGAATGGTATAGTGCTGATGTTGGTTACTATGAAATGGTATAGTGCTGATGTTGGTTACAATGAAATGGTATAGTGCTGATGTAGGTTACTATGAAATGGTATAAAGCTGACTTAGGTTACTATGGAATGGTATAGTGCTGATGTGGGTTACTATGAAATGGTATAGTGCTGATGTAGGTTACTATGGAATGGTATAGTGCTGATGTTGGTTACTATGAAATGGTATAATGCTGACGTAGGTTACTATGAAATGGTATAGTGCTGATGTAGGTTACAATGAAATGGTATAGTGCTGATGTAGGTTACTGTGAAATGGTATAAAGCTGAAGAAGGTCGCTTTTGAATGGTATAATGCCAGCTGTGGAATAGTATACTGTAAAATAATTTATTTTACCTTGAATTAATTTTCGCTGAAAAGACTTTTTGGGTGTTGTGTATGGAATTTATTTTCACTAAATTTGTAATGTAAAATTTAGAAAAAAATTTGCTGAATTTTATTTTTACTGAATCATTCCTGCAATGAAAATAGCGAAAATTGATTAATTTACAGTTAACAAACTTGTTCACTGTTCTAGCAAACTTTGATCACACACACACACACACGCACACGCGCACGCGCACAAACACGCGCGCACGCACACACACACACACACACACACACATATGGTTCTGTCTTGTGTAGTCCACCCAGGTGTAATACTTTTATTATCAACTTAATAGTGTATTTGGTCCCAAGAGAGATATTCTGTTGTATTCCCCTGTATGTTGTTTTTTGGCAATTCAAGTAATAAATGTAGGAAACTCCACATTGGTTTTACAGTGCGTCACCTAGGAGATCAGTTTGTTGAACAACAGGACAATTGTTTTTATCTGGTTCCCTTTCATTTTAATTTTTGTAAGTAAGTAAGTAATTCTTTATTGCTATCGTATCCCATTTGAGATCTTGACATAAAGTCAAAAACATGTAATAATTAAAAAAAAATGAAAATAAAAGGAAATACTAAAAGTACTGTAAATGAATGAAATAAATACATATCTCACAATAAGAGATAAATGAATAATTGTAATATAATGTAAATAAATGTGAATCTGTGTTTTGTGAGTTTTTTTTGAGACAGCTGGTACTGAAGTTATTGTTTGATTTTTTGCTCCCTAAGCATAAAGCAAGTATAAATGTGTTTTGAAACGTCTTTAATTATGTGATCGTTTTTATTATTTAATATGTTTATTTTATGTTTAGTAAAAAGGCTGGTTTTTTCTTTATCATATAGCTGGCACGTGAAAAGGAAATGTTTCTCATCTTCAATTTCTCCAAGATCACAGACAGGGCATATTCTATCAGAGATGGAGATGTTTTTGTATCTGCCTGATTCAATCTGTAAACGGTGGGCACTTATTCTAAATTTGGTCATTTCAGCACGATATAGTGGATTTTTAATTATTTGGAGGTATTTCTCAAAAGAAAAATCAGTTTTTATTTCTCTGTATGTTCTCAATTTGTTTTTGTGATGCACGCCCTTATCATCATCAAACATGCATTCTTTACTTTTTTTCTGGAATTGCATTTTAAGTTTTTCTGTAATGTCTTCAATAGTAGCATTGCTGTATTTAATTTGCCCATCTTTCCAGATATTACTTAAATTTAGGTTTTCCAGAATCTTTTTCACACCAGATACCCAGTTTTTAGTACCAGAATCATGCATCTTAATACCAAGCTTGTATGCTTCACATACTAATGTATTTTCAGGCATTTCCTGAACCCTCATCCTATATTTTAACAGTTGTTTTGTACCCTGTGTTGTAAGAGGGTACATGTACCTCCCTAATTCAATTAAACATGGCAAGTTTGAGGCTCTGCTGTTCACCTTTATTAAAAACTTGCAGAAATTTATATGAGTGAGGTATGACAATGCCATAACTGTCAGTCACATTTATAAAAGGGCGGGACAGTAAAGATTCACTGGTTCACTCAACACAGTATACAGTGTAAGTAGATCAAGGGAAGTCAAACAAACCAACAGTTAACACACAGAGTAGCAGATCTCATCTTGGATCTGCAGAATATCTATTCAATCTCTGACAGCTCTGTCTATTGATCTATATGCTAAATTACCAAACACCAAGACAACAGTTTGTGACACACACCAAAAACATATTTTCTATTCCACTATGCCACAACAGGTAGATTTTCTTCACCACACAGCTGCCACTTTTTACCGTGGCTGTCTCAGTCACCATGCACACTATTTACTATTTAGGAGCTAAGTACCAGAGACTAGATGAACTGGTTTCATATTTGTCTGTTAGACAATATCTAACTATATCAACTCATTAACAATGGAACTGGCTGAAGCAAGTTGGAATTCCGTAATCGGTTGCATTCCAACTTTGCAAATATGTCAATCACCTCTCTCATGACAAGCTTACAATATAAAATGTGTTTAAATTATGCTGTTTCAGCTAAAAAAATATATATTAAAGTTGATATCCTGACTTTCCTACCCATTTTATTTTGAGACTACTAAAGAGTTTTATTATTTACACGAACTTATCTGCAACATCATAGATAAAACATAGTTGAACTCTGGTGACCTTGCCCTTTGTTATATAATATTATTCCCTTTATAATAGTTTGTTTCAATATGAATATGAATATGCATTGTCATAATTAATTTTGAATACAAACAAGTTTTCGGGTTGAAACAACAGTGGGAAAGCAGTTTACCAAATGTCCTTGATAGATGTAAATATCTTACAAAAACATTGGTGCCTAATTTGTTTAATCATTTTAAGGGACATGATTCCCAGCTTTATTCAAAGTAATTCAGATAAATTTTGTTATAAAAAAAATGCCACATTTAGACATGAATAGATTCATAAATCATGCAAGATACCAGAAAATCTTAGCTGGCTTTTGCCCAAGTATTTTGTACAGGTGTCTGTCAAAAAATAATGATTTACTGAGACAAATATGAACTGCCTTATTATATTCATTGTGTGACTACTGTACTTTTGCCTCCCTGAGAATCTACATCTTCAAACACTGCAATCTTTGTTTTTGAAGTGCGTTTTAAAAGCTCTATCATTCTGTTCTATTAGCTGAAACAAATTCCTGTGAATTTTCATTTGTCGAATGAAATGTTTGTCAAAGACAAAATACCTATTTTTGAGTACAATATTTTTTCAAAATGTGGATGCAATGTTTTGCTTTTTATGTATTTCTTATGTAATGTTTTTGATTTGATAACTAAACAGATTTTTTTTTTTTTATCAAAGTTTGGCACCCAGTTCTTAGGAGTGCTTATATTGATTTTCTGACATCTTGTTTTCTGTAAAGATTTTATTGGTTTGCAAATGTGTATCAGACTGTGCAAAAACTTGTCCATGAGTTGGTTTTGAAAGCCAGTCTGGTATTCCCATGGGATTTGGGTGATACATTACTAAATATATTATTACAAGATAAATGATTTGCTTCATTGAACACATACAACAATGCATATTTCCACTGAGATCAGTGACCTTTGATGTGTATCACCAGTGATCAGTCAAGTAGAAACAGTCAAAATATTTTATCAGATCTTCACAATTTTTGCATCATATTTTCATACAGGACATCTGTCGTTTATACTAAGAGAAGACTTTATATTGCTGAATTTGATGAAGTTTGGAATAGAATTAGTAAAGCTATTGTGTACACAATAACAATTATTAACAACGACAACAACGCCGGACAGAAATTTTTCCCTTAATATACCTTTCCCTTCCATCTTTGATAAATAAGCCTCTTGAGTATGAGTGTTTATTGTAAACAAATCTAGCCTAATCTAGGAGGATCACTTAAATTAATATTCTGCAGATAATTATTCATCACAATCTCAATCTTTGATGGTTTATGTCAGGGAATGGTGTCTCACAGATTTGATTTGCAAAGTGTGATTTCAAATTTAACTAAATTAAATACAGAGAGATCAAATAAAAGAATTGCATAATCCGATATTTCATGTTTACAAACCAGATATGGATTTCTCAATTTACTTAGAGTGTAATAACTGCACATAGAAACATATGGTCTGTTAGAAAAGTATGTTTTAACTGTCACAACATCATACATGTACAAAAATTAAATTGATGATCCAGTTTTCTTTCTTTCTAACGTCATGACTTCAAATACTCTTGTTAATACATCTGACATCATATCCAGTGTACATATAGCTGACCTCACAACCTGTAACACAACACAATGATTAAAGTTACCATGACAATCTAAAGAGGAATAAGATGTGCATTTTGTATAAAATTCAAAATACCTAGTCTTTAATTGAGTTGAAACATCCTCAAATTCAAACCAAGCAGCCTCTCTTGCATTATCAACAATCTGATCTGTGTTCCATCTAAGCCGAGATGACATGTCACTGATTCAATCATGTGGTGACACATTCAATCATGTGGTGACACATTCAATCATGTGGTGTCACATTCGATCATGTGGTGACACATTCAATCATGTGGTGACACATGAACACATGCTGCAATACACAAAACATTTAATGAGACACCCACACATGTAGTTACACATTCAAAAATTTGGTGATGCATTCACACATGACAAATTTAATGACACACACAAATGTTTAATGACACATTCACCCATCTAGTGACACATTCATTAAAAGTAGTGACATGTTTAAACATTTAAAGACACCATCACACATTCATTGGCTCATTGAATCAAATAAAGCTTAGAAAGAATTCCCACACGTTGACAGAATTTGAGGCATGTCGAGTTAAATGTGGAATATTTAAAAACCAGGAGACTAGTGTAAGGTTGTTATTTGAGATGTTACCCAAAGCATTGAAGTTTATAATGACAATTGTTATTACAAAATAAATACATTTGATTGTACAGTCAGTTTGCAGTTTATACAGTTTGCGGATTTATAATAGAATACTTGTGCAGCATGTGTAGGTACAAACTATGTTTCATTGATATGTGATGATAAGTCCTTGAGATAAGTAAAAAATTTATAATTCTCATGCAAATTAGATAATTAATATGCATGTATTTTAACTCGAAACTCATCAGGCCAGCACACATTATTGCAATGATTGGTTCTTGACATAATGGTGGAACAGACATAGATAAATGTACATACATACATACATACTTACGGACAGGGTAACCACAAAGACTCCCACTGTGTGCTTTACTCACACAGAAATCAAAAATACAGCAAACACTAAGTCAAGACAATTTCTAGTCATAAACAGTAATTGTTTGGATTTTGTATATTTTCTTATATCATGGAAACATGCATTACATTACCTGTAACTGCTGTTCTGGCAGTAAGCCTGGAAGCTGTTCACCAGAAACTGTCACTGAAATTTTGCTGTCTTGGGATTTTTTACCTTAAACAAAGAAAGACAGAAAGATGAACTCAATTGATTCATCACAACAGTGTTTAAACACATTGGTAATGAGGTAAACATTACATGTATCTTGAGATCTGACATGTCATACATAATACTTTCACCAGTCACATGATGTACCGGTAATAGTTTTTTGTAACAATGTAACTTTTTTTTATTGAGCTATACCTTAAAGCTATGACCACAATAACACTGACAACTGACAGCATTGCAATGCAAAGGTCACTCACCTCTGCTGACAATAGGTACCTGACTTTTCAGTATCAAAATACACAAATGTTAGTTAATTAAAAAAAAGATGGATTCTAATTTTCGTGCAAAACAACCTTCTGTGAAAATAAAATTCATGTAAAAATAATGAATTTGACAGTAACATTGTACAGTATATACAAGTTAACTTACTCCTTATCTGTTTATTAACATCTTGTAATTCCTGTGCAAAGTGATTTCTGGATAGTCCTATACCCTTCAATAACACGTTTAAAAAGTCTTCTTCAATGTTTTCATATTCACTCCATATTCCAGTTCTGTTATCTCTCACAGAATCTCTCAAAAATAAGTACCTCAAAAGATTTAAAGCTGCCATTATTCTGAAACATGAATATAATTATAGTATATTCCATATCAATATTTAATGTGCTTTCCCCAATACTATAGAACAGTCCATCAATCTTATACTTCTGTTCTGTAAACCTATACTCATCAATTCTTACAAAACAATGAAACAACAAAAAATGCAATTACCATACCTGTCAGACTCATGTAAGAAATCACTAAACGGACCTTTTTCTAATTTCATTGGTATTTTTAATAAATCCATTAACTGTTTTCCAGCGAACCACTCCAAACCTTCATTTATCTGTGAATACAAAACACAATAAAAAGCAATAAGTGACATTCATACCAAGTTTGAATAACAGCAGCATGTACATTCACAATCTATAAAACCACCCAGCAACAGACATGGGTCAGTCTGAAAACCCATCCAGCCAGACACAGTTAAAACTATAGACACACTTTGCTACAGACACTGAAAAACCCATCCAGTAACATACATCAGAATTGATTTATAAGCCCTCACATAGACTGGACAAGTAAAAATGATGGATGATGGGTAAAAATGATGGATGATGGGTAAAAATGATGGATGATGGGTAACAATTTGTGTTTGAAGAGACTCACTCATGCTAGCTAAGAGAATGCTTTCAACATAGAATGGTATATACCTGTAATGCATTGTTAATTTCATCTTTCACAATACCAGTCAATAATCCAGATACGCCGGCATGTTTAGTGTTAGAAATAAGATGCCGTATTAACTTGTATCTTCCTTGACAATCAAACTTTGTGATGTAAACTTTTATGAACTCTACTGCTCTTTGTCTCTGCAAATATTGATAGATACACAAACAAATTCATTGAATTGATAATAATATCACATAATCATATAATATAGCATTCCCAATGACACATCAACATTATATGTCAAATTATTGTATAACATTGACCATCAATTTGCATAATGTCAAAACAATCAGACTTGCAGTTTTCAACAAGAAGTCTAAAATACCACTTTTTACCAAAAATGACAAAAATATTCATCTAAATTAGAGAATTGAAGATATAATCACGAAATGAACAAAGAGAGGCCCACCAGAGGGACCTACAGGTATATATATATATAATATCAAAGGAATCAGACTTTCCAATGAAATGAACAAATCTAAGAGAGGTCTACCCAAGGTACATATACACCAAGTATCAACTTAGCAATTAGACTTTTAAGGTTTTTAAGAAGAAGTCGAAAAAGTAAAATGTTGACACACAATCAGTAAAATGACATGCTATGCTAAATATTAAAGTTAATATTAAATCTAATTATGTAATTAGAGAAATATGAACAATGGACATTTATGGCAGTCAACTATATAAATTCATTATGTAGCATGTATGCTAATCCAGACACGTCAATAATATTGGCCCAGGAACAGAATTTTTTAAAAACAAATCTGCCACCAGACATCCATTTTGAAACTTATTCAAAACATAATACTGTTTCCATTATTTCCATTACATTAATAGTAAGAATATCACATGTCAGAAACTCACCAATATCTTTGATGGGTGCATGACCATAATTCTTTCCATACAGGCTGCAATTTCTATATATCCAGACTGATCCAATGTAGCATGAGGGACATTGCCTTTATCCAAACTATTCACCAGTGTAAACATCAACTCCTGTTAACAGTAAATACATAGTTACTGCTGGTTATTCAATAACAACTATTCACAGTGTAATGATTGAACCAGGCAATTTCCTCAGCTAATCACAGAGCGTCTAACAAAGCAGTTAAACTCATGTTTTGTGCAAGCGTAGAACTCCAGATGAAAAAATGGCTGACCACACATGTACTGCTGCAGAGGTGAAGTTCGAGGTAGGTTTATGCGTGTTTCGATGAATTTCGTAATTGTTACTGACAAACAATCGTTGTTTCTTTGCATACTTCGCATATTGTCTTGTTTGTAGCTGTTGTCCTGTTGCGTAACTTTGCGTTCGATGGCCGACTGGTTATTTAGCTTCTCGGACTTGAAACTTGAAGATTACGCCCCTAGGATGCGTGCCTTGGCATAACTTGCTGTGAGTTTGTTGACACACGTTAACCCGAAGATTTCAGAATGCACTCGCATTTATCTGTTTCATGTGTTTTCGTAGTATCATTCAAGTCGGCCAATTTTCGCCTGAGTTACAGCATTTTTAGTATCTCCTACTTTGGTCTATGATATCTATGTCTATGAATACATAGTGAGCAAATTTATAGCAGTATTTGTCATTATTTTGATTTTTCGCATATAAAAATCAAATGGCGTCGACAGTGTTGTGTGGACATTTCGTAGTTTTTGTGGACATAGCGTTTGAAAACTTGATATACTGAACTCACGCAATTAACGATTGAAGTCATTTAATATTCAGCAGGAAGCTCCAATAACTTGCATATGTTTTGTCTCAATTGTGGAGATTATTTAAAGATAGACCACAGGGAGTTGGACAAACTTATGTATTTTAATAAATTATTAAATAATAAAATGTTATATAACTTTTCTTTTACCCCCCCCCCCCTTCCTGGTATCGATATCAAGTAATCACTGATCTTTGTTTATACCACTCTTTCCTTCATCACAACTTTGTTACCGTGCGATGTAGACACACCCTATTATAGTAAAATATCCCAAGGGTTGAAACGCGCCAGGACTATGGCATAAAATCATGCATTCGAACCTTTCAAAGTTCGTTTTCTTTACATACATAGCATCTGTAATGAAATGGATGGAATTAGAAAGTGACACAACTGCATTTGCACTTGAATATTTGTCAAATTAAAACTCATTGTGATCGAGCGACATGGCAGGAGCACAACTGTAAAGCCGGAAACATTAGCATACCTATAACCAAAATGGTATTTTCATAGATATTTAAAAGGGAAAAATTAGGTAAATTTGATTATCTACCCTGAATAACAAGACAAAAACTAAAATTTTGCAAAGCTTGATGGGTAAAATCCAGGTTCGACTAAACCCTGGTTTGTTTGATTACAAGCTACATTAGATCAAACATAAACAAACTCAGGGTCTTACACCTCTCCACCCAGTTTTTGATGTTTTTCTTCTTTTTTATTCACACAAGTCACAAATTACTAGTATTTTGTATTGCATGGCTAGTGTTTACCAGTACTGTCAATCTTTAACCTAGAAAAAAAGAAAATAAATTAGGATCTAACTAATACTACTCCCTGTCACAATCCCTCTATCCTCATTTCCAGATCAGAGATAGAGGGACTATGTGTACATCTCGCACTACCCAGTATCTTGCATTATTTGATAAAATAATAAACATCCCCTTATGCTATATGCTACGTTCACATGACAGCATTTTATCGGAGCCCTACGGCTCGAGCCAGCAAAAATGGTCGTGTGAACGCGTTCAACTCGAGCTATGTTCGGCTCCACTAAACTCTTGGGGTTGAACTCCGATCGTTTAAACGCATCAGGGCCAACTATCGGAGCCAAAATCACGCCCTCAATCGTCTTCTTCAAGTAACCTATCATTTCAATTATGGCAGAGACAACATATTTTGTAATTTCACGCAATTTCCGGCTTGAAGAAGAGGTACGCGCCCTAATATACACTTGTCAGAGCAAAGAATTACTGCCACTGCTATAGATTGATAGCTCAATGGAAAACGGGAAAAATGGCGTACGACATTATGCAACAAAACTTGAAAGAACGACTGAACAGGAACTTTTTAAAGACATGAAAGAAAAAATCGTAGAAGCAATCTAGTAGGTTTAGATTCTTCCGCAGTCCGTCTATGATATATAGAGAGGATAAAGGGGCTGTGATTCTTCATAGTACTACATTGTAGTAGATATCACTAACGGTTGAATCATTACAAAATGGTAATTTTGCATGACAATAAATAATAGGCTGTAACACATTTTAGCTGCCGTGTTTCCTGTTTATTCAAGGTACTAGTACATGTACCTAAATAATAACACTAGTGCATTGTCTTTTCTACCTCCATGCTCAGACTTACGACTTTTTTTTCTCCTAGCCCATCAGCATCGTACCATGTAAAGAAACAACACAAACACGACACCAAAATCGATTTCACTCCAGTTTTTTCATACTTATTATTTTAGGGCACTGTTCCGTTTGGCTCTGATTGAACTGAATCGAACTGTGTCAGATCAGATCTCGGCTCTCATTCGGCTCCTGACCGTATGAACGCATTGGAGATAAGCTCCTGTTAATCAGTGGGAGGAGCAGTAGTTCGGCTCCGATAGAATGCTGCCGTGTGAACATAGCAAGAGTCACATCAGTTTATTTGATTAAAAAGTTAAGTCCCCCCCCCCCCCAAACAAACGCATCTGACCAATGCTCATCTGTTCTATAGTAGTCAGAGTTATCTTTCGATTCGTGTTATTGTCTTATTAAAAACCTGGTAATACACCACTCAAGTGGTACTACTTAAACATGACTGTGACCTATGTTATTTTTTTACTATTTAATTTTAAGGTCTGTGAGAAGTTTGGTGTCGATCCCACACAGTTGAAAGAAGAACAAAAATTGGCTATTAAGTATCTTTTTAGGTAAAAATGATGTACTTGCAATTCCGCCAACTGGATATGGGAAATGTTTTCAATGATATAATCACAACTGATGGAGCAATCATAATTGTATCACATTTAAGGTGATACAATTATGATTGCTCCATCAGTTGGTTTTTTGGTGTCCCTGATAAAAGACCAGGTATGTACCTAATAAAATGATTTTAGTAGAATTCTACTTTACTTCCCCCTAAAAAAAAATAATTCAATTGATTAATAATGTTTGTATTGTAATTAATCAAGTTTTAATCAAATGATGAAAACAAATTAATGTTAATGTGCTCCTTTTTTTCTTTAGATATTTTTTCATCAGAAATTGTGGTTTGTCAGCAGCAACAATAACAGAATTAAATCATGATGCTGACCTGCCAAAATATATTTTTGGTCGCCAAAGGCTTACTTAAAGAATATACAAAATATTGAAATATTAAAGGGAAAACATGGTAACATGATCATTTTATTAGTGGTTGATGAAGTTCATACAGTTCCAAAGTGGTAAGTATATCGCTCATTACCAACACATTGTACCACAGCGTTTTAGAATTTGTTGTTTAAAGCCATAAGCATCGAATATGAGATCAAATATGCTACAAATTAAAGCGGGAGCATTGTCACCTGTGCACATGCAGGAATTGAGGCTCAAGTGATGATAAACAACACGTTAAAAATTGTGAAGGCTCATGGGTAGATGCTTATTTGTAAACAATGACACGCTATGGCAACCTGCCATGCGCAGGTGAAGACTCTCCACTTTAAACAACATGTATAACAATTTGATTTGCCAAAACTGCCCAATTTGTGACAGTGATGGTAAAAATTAGTTAAATAATGCTTTACAAAAATTTGTTCACACTCCTTCCAAGTTTCAAGTCCTCAAGCCCCTAAGACAGAGGAAAAATGAATTATCTATACTAAAATAATTTACACATGTTGAGTATCTTCATTTTTGCTCTTTACAGGAGAAAGCCGACTATTGCTCAAAGTAACAAAGGCAGACGCAAAGAGCAGGAATGAGCACTTAGAGAGTATTTTTTCTATTTAGGAGAACTACGATCATATTTTCCTGATGTGCAAGTACTGGCATTGACCTCAACAGCATCCACATTGTTACAACCCGCATTGTCACAGATCAAGGACAGTCGCTCCATTTCAGACTGTAAAAATATAAATGTGTGTACGAATAAGGCTAATGTTAGATATGGTGTTTTGAAAATTGTATGTGATATCCCCTCAACTTTTTACTGGATGGTTGATAAGTTGGGAGAGGAAACTGACCAGTTTCCACGTACACTTGTCTACTGTTCATCACTTGATTATACATCTAGATTATATGATTACTTTGAAGGGGAATATCCTGCCTCAATTTCTTACATTGGGATGTACCACAGCGAAACTGATTCCGTGGTATAAGAGTCTCACATAAAAGAAATGACGAAAGTGTTCACATTCACATTCAGAGTTGCATATTATTTTTTGTTCAACAGCTCTTAGAATGGGTATTAATTGATATGAACAATTTTCATCATGTTATTCACTATGGTCCTTCATTTGATATAGAGTCTTATGTACAGGAATCTGGGAGAGATGACAAACCATCTCATTCAGTTATTTTGTATCATACTTAAGAAACACAAATGTTTGCAGACGGGTGAAACTTTATGAAGATTTTGCTTCAAGTCTGGAAATAAATCAATTGAAAGACAAAATATTATACTGTGGAATACTTTATTTTCGCTGGAATTAATTTTCTCTGAAAAAGGCTTTTTGGGCGTTTTGTATGGAATTTATTTTCACTGTTTTTTGATGACTTTAATGTGAAATATAGGAAAAAAAGTATATTTGCTGGATTTTATTTTCATGGAATCATCCCGTCAGCGAAAATAACGAAAAAGTATTCCACAGTAGCACAGTTGTGATATTTGTGCATCTAAGTGTTCATGTGAACATGGCAAAGATGAGAGTAGTTATATTGAAATACATCTTATTCATTACTGTGCAGATACAAATAGTGTTAGCAGTGACAGTATAGAGTCTGATGCAATAATTGAGAATAGCTCATCAAGCACTGGTACAGAGGACTGAATGTGCCATTGATAATAGCAGTGTGAAGTTGGTATAATCAGACTGGCATTGTATTTGTATTTTATTGTCATCGGATTAAAAACATTTGAAGAATAAGCATTTTCATAATGTTATTCAATGGTAAACGAGAATTTATCATATTGTCATAATTTACAAGTGTGACATGAGATTATTTGTTATCCAACAGATTCAAACAAATATCTCTGAATATATGAAAATTCTTATTTTGGGGATATTTTAATCCAATGTTGATACGATGCCAAGTAGATTAACAAACTTCAATAATAAATAACTAATTAAATTTGTAAAACCTTTTTTTTACCCATTTTATCCTCAGTATGACTACCAGTGTCATATTTTTGTTAAAGTTGTACAGAAATTGTAGTTAAAAGCTCTATCTTGCATATGAATTATTACCTGTAGTACCAAATTTCCTTTATTGGATCTGTCCCCATGCTGGGAAAACATGTACAGAGACATCAGTAATATTTTTTTAATAAATTATTAACAATTGCCAATGTGTCTTAATTGCTGTGAAAACAGTTTTATACTTTTATGACTATAAAACCATGTACCTAGGGTGATCCTTGTAGACAATACAACTGCATTTTATTTTTTGACCAAAAAATTGATTCTAACAGGTTAAAAACAATCATATCAGCTATGCTGGGCACAGCATACCATTTTTCAATCCAATAATTTCATAACAATATTTTCATCTGTATTCCGGACAATCTTCTTTCTGGTGTATCCACTGGCAAGGTTTCCAGCCTCATTCAAAAACCCCTTTTTAAAATCAAAACTACATACGACATACATGTAGTAGCTAACAAACAGAAACAATCTGAAACTAAAAGAAACAAAATTAATAATTAGTTCACTTGTATTTACAGCTCCTATTCATGTCACGATAACTTATTCAAGATGGTGGCAAACACAGGGATTTCACTGTAGTTTCTCTATTTTCCGCGGTTTTCGTCGTGAAATCGACCAATTTTGGACCATCGTCCTCAAAATAATTGATGAAAAAGTTTCGGAACCCATCCACAGCAGAAACTTGAGGCGAAAATAATGAAAAAAACGGCTGTTACGACCTGACCGGATTTCAGGTTGGTAAAATAGGGCAATTAGCTCCATGAATAGGGTAACTCGCATAGGATAGAACTGTAGCTCTCTGGTTTCATGTTAATACCACGGCGAACGAAATACCCGACAGCGAAACCAAGCGAGCTACAGAACTAACAGCTAACCTTCGACGCAAAATAACAATCAAAGAAAGCTTAGAAAGAACTCCCGTGTGCTGAGAGCATTGAAGACACATTAAAAATTAATTCAAAATTACTTGTACATGAGATATTGATGGAAAAGCTGAAAACTAATTATGTAAATCAGGTAACTAATATGAACAGAACAGAAAAAAAAATTAATTATTATGAATTATTATGCTAGTTAGAGAATTAATATTAATCAAAATTAATCAGGCATGTCTATTGTCTTAGAGCATTTATGTACTAAATTTTATTCAAATGTGATGATCAGTAATTGAGATATCAGTGTTAATTAATTATGTTAATTAGGTGATTAATAAGCATAAATATTTACCAAAAACTAATTGGGTTTCTGCATAGTTCTCTTTAAAAGTTTCATTAAAATCCAATTTGTGGTTCTTTATATATCAGTGGAACATTATGCGAATTAGGTAATTAATATCCAATTAAAACTAATCAGGTGTCTGCATAATCCTAGAAGATCTATGTAGCAAGTCTCATTGAAATATGATGTTTACTACTTGATATATCAAAAGCTGAAAATGAATTAATTATGCAAATTAGATAATTAATATGTACTCATATTACCCTAAAAACTATCAGGTCTGTGCAGTGTCCTATGACATCTATGTACCAAGTGTCATTGAAATGTGATGATAACTACTTGAAATATCAAAAACTGAAAATTAATTAATTATGCTAATTAGGTAATTAATATGTACTCGTATTACCCTAAAAACTATCAGGTCTGTGCAGTGTCCTATGACATGTATGTACCAAGTGTCATTGAAATGTGATGATTACTACTTGAAATATCAAAAGCTGAAAATTAACTAATTATGCAAATTAGGTAATTAATATGTACTCATATTACCCTAAAAACTATCAGGTCTGTGCAGTGTCCTATGACATCGATGTACCAAGTGTCATTGAAATGTGTTGATTACTACTTGAAATATCAAAAGCTGAAAATTAATTAATTATGCAAATTAGCTAATTAATATATGCTGATATTACCCTAAAAACTATCAGGTTTGTGCAGTGTCCTATGACATCTATGTACCAAGTTTTATTGAAATGTGATGATTAGTACTTGAGATATCAGTGGAAAAGCCGAAAATTGATTAATCATTATGCAAATTAGGTAATTAATATTGCATATATTTTTACCCAAAACTAATCAAATCTGCGCATTAGTTTGGTGCATCTGTGTGCCAAGTTTCATCAAAATCCAATGAGTGGTTCTTTAGATATCAGTGGAACAGTCATGAAACAGCTAAAAATCAGCTAATTATCATGCAAATTAGGTAATTAATATGCATGGATTTTTATCAAAACCTAATCAAATCTGCGTATTGGCCCAGAGCATCTATGCACCAAGTTTCATCAAAAACTGATGTATGGTTCTTGAGATATCAGTGGAACAGACGGACAACATACACACACACACACACACACACACACACACACACACACACACACACACACACATACTTGTATTGCAATATGTTCCGAGGACTCCATTGGATTAACTTTTAATATAGTTGAATTAACTTTTAATATAGTTGCGATATGAACTCGATTAAAACGCGTTCCTATATAGGGTTGCGTTTTAATTGGAGTTTAATTAAACTCAATTACAATGCAATACAATGGAGAATTGCATTTTAATTAAGTTTAATTAAACAAGAGTTGAATATCCCGTGACTGAACATAGAAATGTTTGCGAAGCTTAGGTTTAGTATCGGGGTAAGGTATGGTATAATTATATTAATATTAATATAACGTGAACCATACCTTCCCCCGATACTAAACCTAAGCTACGCAAAACGTATTAATAATCGAATTAACTATTAATATAAATTATGTTTTCCGAGGACTATGAAAAAGGTCCTCGGAAGGTGTGTATGTCCTCGGAAGTAGCTATATATCTGTATTTTTGTCCTCGCAACATATAGCAATCCAAGTACACACACACACACACACACACACACATACAGACACACTAACTGCAAAGACTCCCTTTCTGTGCTTCGCACACGGGAGTCAACAACTGATTGATTGATCCGATCCATCATTGTGAATGAATACAAACAAAATTGCTTCAACTTTCACAATATCATATCATACATACACTGTCAGTTGACTAAAGTTGTCTGTCGTTTTTTTTTTACCAAGAAACGAATCTATAAATACATAATATACTTACCAATAACAACTCAGAAATCTTCACGCTGACGAAAAACAAAATGGCGACCATAACAAAAACAATTGCACTCGCGTAATCTTGCACATGTTACAACGAATTTGATTGGCTGCTGTTTTTCTCGTAAATTGTGACACTGGAACGAGAGTTCCTATGTTCAGATCCCGGTGGCTTTCACGAACAAAACCATTCTTGCAGCAAAATAATTGTAACGTCAAAAAATAATTAAAATAAATAATAATTATAATAGTAATTATATAAAAAAAAAAAAAATAAAAATAAAAAAATAAGCCAACCAAGATCTTATTTTAATGAGATTGGTGCTGGTTACTCCATAACAACTATTCACTAATGTAAGATACTTACAATGCCTTTTCTTATAACATTTTCTTCTTGTCTTCTCAGCATGCAGATAATATACAATAAATTAACATCTAGAAGATACAGTGAGCTGCAAATAAAAGCATTATATGTCAGTATGGCAATATATGTTGTCACTAGTGAGTTGGTAATACAACACTAGAAATAATTTGTTGATAAAACTAGCCAATGTCACAGTTCTCTATATTATTTCAATATTATACTAGAAATGGATCATATCAAACTATTGTACATTAAACTAAAAACTGAAAATGTTTCAATATCTATATGTATTTATGAAAGATGTCATTTTCAATATATGTCTGATGGAGTACCCACAGAATACAGGTGACATGACAGATGTCATTTTCAATATATGTCTGATGGAGTACCCACAGAATACAGGTGACATGACAGATGTCATTTTCAATATATGTCTGATGGAGTACCCACAGAATACAGGTGACATGACAGATGTCATTTTCAATATATGTCTGATGGAGTACCCACAGAATACAGGTGACATGACAGATGTCATTTTCAATATATGTTTGATGGAGTACCCACAGAATACAGGTGACATGACAGATGTCATTTTCAATATATGTCTGATGGAGTACTCACAGAATACAGGTGACATGACAGATGTCATTTTCAATATATGTTTGATGGAGTACCCACAGAATACAGGTGACATGACAGATGTCATTTTCAATATATGTCTGATGGAGTACCCACAGAATACAGGTGACATGACAGATGTCATTTTCAATATATGTCTGATGGAGTACCCACAGAATACAGGTGACATGCCAGATGTCATTTTCAATATATGTCTGTTTGGAGTAAATACCTGTAAACACTTGGCATGTACTCCTCTTCAACACCTTCTACTATTACAAGATATGCAAAACAGCTAAGTCCAAATATGGGCAATAATTCTTGACATTGTTCTTTGATATTGTCGTCGTCTTCATTCTCTTCTTGCTTGTGAAATTCTTTCTCATAACCGAATGCATTTAGTTGGCCATACGTTATAAGATTATTATAACTGCAGTGCATACACCTAAGATAATGCTGAAATTAAGCAATATTTAGTAGTGGGTATTGAGTAGTGCTGTACCTGACTAGACCAGACATTATTAGGTACCAGGTCTAAGTGGATGTGTTCTAAAACAGAATATGACTAGACCAGACATTATTAAATACCAGGTCTAAGTGGATGTGTTCTAAACCAGAATATGACTAGACCAGACATTATTAGGTACCAGGTCTAAGTGGATGTGTTCGAAACCAGAATATGACTAGACCAGACATTATTAGGTACCAGGCCTAAGTAGATGTGTTCTAAACCAGAATATGACTAGACCAGACATTATTAAGTACCAGGTCAAAGTGGATGTGTTCGAAACCAGAATATGACTAGACCAGACATTATTAGGTACCAGGTCTAAGTGGATGTGTTCTAAACCAGAATATGACTAGACCAGACATTATTAGGTACCAGGTCAAAGTGGATGTGTTCTAAACCAGATTATGACTAGACCAGACATTATTAGGTACCAGGTCTAAGTGGATGTGTTCTAAACCAGAATAGGAGTAGACCAGACATTATTAGGTACCAGGTCAAAGTGGATGTGTTCGAAACCAGAATATGACTAGACCAGAGCAGACATTATTAGGTACCAGGTCTAAGTGGATGTGTTCTAAACCAGAATATGACTAGACCAGACATTATTAAGTACCAGGTCAAAGTGGATGTGTTCGAAACCAGAATATGACTAGACCAGACATTATTAGGTACCAGGTCTAAGTGGATGTGTTCTAAACCAGAATATGACTAGACCAGACATTATTAGGTACCAGGTCAAAGTGGATGTGTTCTAAACCAGAATATGACTGGACCAGACATTATTAGGTACCAAGTCTAAGTGGATGTGTTCTAAACCAGAATATGACTAGACCATACATTATTAGGTACCAGGTCTAAGTGGATGTGTTCTAAACCAGAATATGACTAGACCAGACATTATTAGGTACCAGGTCTAAGTGGATGTGTTCTAAACCAGAATATGACTAGACCAGACATTATTAGGTACCAGGTCTAAGTGGATGTGTTCTAAACCAGAATATGACTAGACCAGAGCAGACATTATTAGGTACCAGGTCAAAGTGGATGTGTTCTAAACCAGAATATGACTAGACCAGACATTATTGGGTACCAGGTCTAAGTGGATGTGTTCTAAACCAGAATATGACTAGACCATACATTATTGGGTACCAGGTCTAAGTGGATGTGTTCTAAACCAGAATATGACTAGATCAGACATTATTAGGTACCAGGTCTAAGTGGATGTGTTCTAAACCAGAATATGACTAGACCATACATTATTGGGTACCAGGTCTAAGTGGATGTGTTCTAAACCAGAATATGACAAGACCTTACATTATTGGGTACCAGGTTTAAGTGGATGTGTTCTAAACCAGAATATGACTAGACCTTACATTATTGGGTACCAGGTCTAAGTGGATGTGTTCTAAACCAGAATATGACTAGACCTTACATTATTGGGTACCTGGTCTAAGTGGATGTGTTCTAAACCAGAATATGACTGGACCAGACATTATTAGGTACCAGGTCTAAGTGGATGTGTTCTAAACCAGAATATGACTAGACAATACATTATTAGGTACCAGGTCTAAGTGGATGTGTTCTAAACCAGAATATGACTAGACCATACATTATTGGGTACCAGGTCTAAGTGGATGTGTTCTAAACCAGAATATGACTAGACCAGACATTATTAGGTACCAGGTCAAAGTGGATGTGTTCGAAACCAGAATATGACTAGACCATACATTATTGGGTACCAGGTCTAAGTGGATGTGTTCTAAACCAGAATATGACTAGATCAGACATTATTAGGTACCAGGTCTAAGTGGATGTGTTCTAAACCAGAATATGACTAGACCAGACATTATTAGGTACCAGGTCAAAGTGGATGTGTTCTAAACCAGAATATGACTAGATCAGACATTATTAGGTACCAGGTCTAAGTGGATGTGTTGTAAACCAGAATATGACTAGACCATACATTATTGGGTACCAGGTCTAAGTGGATGTGTTCTAAACCAGAATATGACTAGACCTTACATTATTGGGTACCAGGTCTAAGTGGATGTGTTCTAAACCAGAATATGACTAGACCTTACATTATTGGGTACCAGGTCTAAGTGGATGTGTTCTAAACCAGAATATGACTAGACCTTACATTATTGGGTACCTGGTCTAAGTGGATGTGTTCTAAACCAGAATATGACTGGACCAGACATTATTAGGTACCAGGTCTAAGTGGATGTGTTCGAAACCAGAATATGACTAGACGATACATTATTAGGTACCAGGTCTAAGTGGATGTGTTCTAAACCAGAATATGACTAGACCATACATTATTGGGTACCAGGTCTAAGTGGATGTGTTCAAAACCAGAATATGACTAGACCAGACATTATTAGGTACCAGGTCAAAGTGGATGTGTTCTAAACCAGAATATGACTAGATCAGACATTAGGTACCAGGTCTAAGTGGATGTGTTCTAAACCAGAATATGACTAGACCATACATTATTGGGTACCAGGTGTAAGTGGATGTGTTCTAAACCAGAATATGACTAGATCAGACATTATTAGGTACCAGGTCTAAGTGGATGTGTTCTAAACCAGAATATGACTAGACCATACATTATTGGGTACCAGGTCTAAGTGGATGTGTTCTAAACCAGAATATGACTAGACCTTACATTATTGGGTACCAGGTCTAAGTGGATGTGTTCTAAACCAGAATATGACTAGACCTTACATTATTGGGTACCAGGTTTAAGTGGATGTGTTCTAAACCAGAATATGACTAGACCTTACATTATTGGGTACCTGGTCTAAGTGGATGTGTTCTAAACCAGAATATGACTGGACCAGACATTATTAGGTACCAGGTCTAAGTGGATGTGTTCGAAACCAGAATATGACTAGACGATACATTATTAGGTACCAGGTCTAAGTGGATGTGTTCTAAACCAGAATATGACTAGACCATACATTATTGGGTACCAGGTCTAAGTGGATGTGTTCTAAACCAGAATATGACTAGACCAGACATTATTAGGTACCAGGTCTAAGTGGATGTGTTCTAAACCAGAATATGACTAGACCAGACATTATTAGGTACCAGGTCAAAGTGGATGTGTTCTAAACCAGAATATGAGTAGACCAGACATTATTAGGTACCAGGTCTAAGTGGATGTGTTCTAAACCAGAATATGACTAGACCAGACATTATTAGGTACCAGGTCAAAGTGGATGTGTTCTAAACCAGAATATGACTAGATCAGACATTATTAGGTACCAGGTCTAAGTGGATGTGTTCTAAACCAGAATATGACTAGACCTTACATTATTGGGTACCAGGTCTAAGTGGATGTGTTCTAAACCAGAATATGACTAGACCAGACATTATTAGGTACCAGGTCCAGTACATTCATACTTACCATAATTTGTTCTGCACAGCATCTGAACATACTCTTCTCACTGTCCCTGTCACTAGGGCCCTCTTTGTTCCAAGTCAAATCCATATGTGACAATGGATAAAACAGTAATTTCAATAAGCTATCAACAAAATCATTATAGTATGAAAGATGTAGATTATTATTTATAGGAATTAATAAAACATTTCCATCAATACCATATTTTTATACCAATAGTATCAATATTACAATACAGTACAAAAAATTCAACCTCAAAGCACCTTTATTGACAGCCAGCAGATGGAAAATACCATCATGTTAGTTCAACCTCACTCAAAATTTGTGCAATTCTTTATTAAAAGAATAACAGTAAATGCACAAAACCAGAATTATAATCTGTATTTTCAGATGTGACATATCAGTATTAAGGCAATACCAAGTTTGAATAAAATCTGCACAGGCATGTCAGAGAAATGATTGATAGCATTGTAAGAAAGACAAAAAATTGCTACTAGTTAGTCGAAAATAAGTTAAATAAAAGACAGTGTATATATAGGTGTATATGATGACATCTCATCCCGGTCAAAGAATGTGTGAGAAATGATCTTGAATAGACAGATAGAAAAAAAGGAGACATAAGTCTCAATTTAAGAAAATATATACTCAAAATAATACTTACAATCTTTCAATTTCAACTTTCATTTTCAGATTCTCTATTTGGTTTTCCTTAAATAAAGCACATACATGGTTTATCCGTTGAAAGATTTCATAGATGTCTGATGAGTTTAGGTGAGGGTAAAAGTCTATAGTAAAAGCTGCAGTCTCTATTAAAATGGTACAATGCAACAGAGGTGATGGGGCTTCTTTTAGAGCATCTACACATATGAGAAATTGTGAATTTTTGGTTCTCAATTGTTCAAAAAGAACGGTGCAGCTTGTATAAGAGATGTGGCTTTTTAAATTTGACGATACTGACCATACCTTAGTTAGTGTCTTCTGCATAGCTTTACCAATTTCGAATACAAAGGGTGTTATGAAGTCTAATAATGCTGTTAATGTTTTCTCAGCTCTGTCAAAACTGTCGTCTTCTAGCATCAGTAGTTTTTTTTCTCTCTCATTCATATTCGTTGTGTCAGGAAGCTGTATAGTTTGTAGGTGTGCATGAAATGTGCACAGAACCAGATTCATGGAAAGACTACGATGACTTGGAAGCCTTTTAAGAGCTGAAAAAAACATAGTGTAAAAACTTATTAACTTTCCCTTTTTCATAGCTACAATGTACAGTTTGAGGATGTAGGAGGTGTTGAAGATTTAACATAGTTACAAAATGAATATGTGTGTGTCGTGTGTGTTTTTTTCCCCAAAATCATTGGCTTCTAAAATTTTAACTGACCACATAATTGGATGAGATCCCAAACGTTTTCTTGGTAACAAATTGACCTACCAGTGTCCTTTGACCTGACAGGTCACAAATTGACCTACCACAGTGTACTTTGACTTGATAGGTCACAAATTGACCTACCAGTGTTCTTTGACTTGATAGGTCACATGTTGACCTACCAGTTTCCTTTGACCTGATAGGTCACAAATTGATCTACCACGGTGTCCTTTGACTTGATAGGTTACAAAATAACCTACCACAGTGTCTTTTGACCTGATAGGTCACAAGTTGACCTACCAGTTTCCTTTGACCTGATAGGTCACAATTGATCTACCACGGTGTCCTTTGACCTGATAGGTTACAAAATAACCTACCACGGTGTCCTTTGACCTGATAGGTCACAAATTGACCTACCACAGTGTCATTTGACCTGATATGTCACAAGTTGACCTACCAGTTTCCTTTGACCTGATAGGTCACAAATTGACCTACCACGGTGTCATTTGACCTGATAGGTCACAAGTTGACCTACCAGTTTCCTTTGACCTGATAGATCACAAATTGACCTACCACGGTGTCATTTGACCTGATATGTCACAAGTTGACCTACCAGTTTCCTTTGACCTGATAGGTCACAAATTGACCTACCACGGTGTCATTTGACCTGATAGGTCACAAGTTGACCTACCAGTTTCCTTTGACCTGATAGATCACAAATTGACCTACCACGGTGTCATTTGACCTGATAGGTCACAAATTGACCTACCACGGTGTCATTTGACCTGATAGGTCACAAGTTGACCTACCACTGTGTCATTTGACCTGATAGGTCACAAATTGACCTACCACGGTGTCATTTGACCTGATAGGTCACAAGTTGACCTACCACGGTGTCATTTGACCTGATAGGTGAAGAACATCATTAATTAATCATAATACCAATGAGCACTTTACGAAATGTAGAACAAGTATTCAAAGAGTTGCAATAAACTGTAAGTCTTCTCAGAGTCAGTAACTCAGTCTGTTATCTGCTATTTCTGACCATTTAATTTTCATGAATATTCAAAGAGTAAATACTCAAGTTATTTTATTTTTAGTAAATGCTGAACTCATTACATATACATTTTTATCGACTGCACTTACTGATACACTACTGACATTTTAGTTGACATGTATTTACGTTACAGACAATGAAGTGCTAAAGTAAAACTACTCAAATAATTATATTTATTGAAACTATTCATTGCTAGAAAACTTACCTGTTTGGATAGGATCAAGAAAACTTCTAAAATGAGCATTATTTAAAAACCTATCAACTTGTTCTAAAAGTGCTAGAAGGACTTCTTTGGGATTACAAACCTACAACACAAAACACATAAATATAAACATACATTGATCATTAGAATTTATATATTTACATTACAATACACTTACTTAGTATGGTTCATATCACACAGCAATGTTATTCAGTATTTATAATGAATCTAGTAAATACTGTCAATGTTTAGTGAATACTAGACTTACCACAGCAATGTTATTCAGTATTTATAATAAATCTAGTAAATACTGTCAATGTTTAGTGAATACTAGACTTACCACAGCAATGTTATTTAGTATTTATAATAAATCTAGTAAATACTGTCAATGTTTAGTGAATACTAGACTTACCACAGCAATGTTATTCAGTATTTATAATAAATCTAGTAAATACTGTCAATGTTTAGTGAATACTAGACTTACCACAGCAATGTTATTCAGTATTTATAATAAATCTAGTAAATACTGTCAATGTTTAGTGAACACTAGACTTACCACAGCAATGTTATTCAGTATTTATAATAAATCTAGTAAATACTGTCAATGTTTAGTGAATACTAGACTTACCACAGCAATGTTATTCAGTATTTATAATAAATCTAGTAAATACTGTCAATGTTTAGTGCATACTAGACTTACCACAGCAATGTTATTCAGTATTTATAATAAATCTAGTAAATACTGTCAATGTTTAGTGAATACTAGACTTACCACAGCAATGTTATTCAGAATTTATAATAAATCTAGTAAATGCTGTCAATGTTTAGTGAATACTAGACTTACCACAGCAATGTTATTCAGAATTTATAATAAATCTAGTAAATACTGTCAATGTTTAGTGAGTACTAGACTTACCACAGCAATGTTATTCAGTATTTATAATAAGTCTAGTAAATACTGTCAATGTTTAGTGAATACTAGACTTACCACAGCAATGTTATTCAGAATTTATAATAAATCTAGTAAATGCTGTTAATGTTTAGTGAATACTAGACTTACCACAGCAATGTTATTCAGAATTTATAATAAATCTAGTAAATACTGTCAATGTTTAGTGAATAATAGACTTACATCAGCAATGTTATTCAGAATTTATAATAAATCTAGTAAATACTGTCAATGTTTAGTGAATACTAGACTTACCACAGCAATGTTATTCAGTATTTATAATAAATCTAGTAAATACTGTCAATGTTTAGTGAATACTAGACTTACCACAGCAATGTTATTCAGTATTTATAATAAATCTAGTAAATACTGTCAATGTTTAGTGAATACTAGACTTACCACAGCAATGTTATTCAGTATTTATAATAAATCTAGTAAATACTGTCAATGTTTAGTGAATACTAGACTTACCACAGCAATGTTATTCAGAATTTATAATAAATCTAGTAAATGCTGTCAATGTTTAGTGAATACTAGACTTACCACAGCAATGTTATTCAGAATTTATAATAAATCTAGTAAATACTGTCAATGTTTAGTGAATACTAGACTTACCACAGCAATGTTATTCAGTATTTATAATAAGTCTAGTAAATACTGTCAATGTTTAGTGAATACTAGACTTACCACAGCAATGTTATTCAGAATTTATAATAAATCTAGTAAATGTTGTCAATGTTTAGTGAATACTAGACTTACCACAGCAATGTTATTCAGAATTTATAATAAATCTAGTAAATACTGTCAATGTTTAGTGAATACTAGACTTACAACAGCAATGTTATTCAGAATTTATAATAAATCTAGTAAATACTGTCAATGTTTAGTGAACACTAGACTTACCACAGCAATGTCATTCAGTATTTATAGTAAGTCTAGTAAATACTGTCAATGTTTAGTGAACACTAGACTTACCACAGCAATGTTATTCAGTATTTATAATAAATCTAGTAAATGCTGTCAATGTTTAGTGAATACTAGACTTACCACAGCAATGTTATTCAGTATTTATAATAAATCTAGTAAATACTGTCAATGTTTAGTGAATACTAGACTTACCACAGCAATGTTATTCAGTATTTATAATAAATCTAGTAAATGCTGTCAATGTTTAGTGAATACTAGACTTACAACAGCAATGTTATTCAGTATTTATAATAAATCTAGTAAATACTGTCAATGTTTAGTGAATACTAGACTTACCACAGCAATGTTATTCAGTATTTATAATAAATCTAGTAAATGCTGTCAATGTATAGTGACTTACCACAGCAATGTTATTCAGTATTTATAATAAATCTAGTAAATACTGTCAATGTTTAGTGAATACTAGACTTACCACAGCAATGTTATTCAGTATTTATAATAAGTCTAGTAAATACTGTCAATGTTTAGTGAACACTAGACTTACCACAGCAATGTTATTCAGTATTTATAATAAATCTAGTAAATACTGTCAAGGTTTAGTGAATACTAGACTTACCACAGCAATGTTATTCAGTATGTATAATAAATCTAGTAAATGCTGTCAATGTTTAGTGAATACTAGACTTACCACAGCAATGTTATTCAGTATTTATAATAAATCTTTAATTTTTAGTAAATACTGTCAATGTTTAGTGAATACTAGACTTACCACAGCAATGTTATTCAGAATTTATAATAAATCTAGTAAATGCTGTCAATGTTTAGTGAATACTAGACTTACCACAGCAATGTTATTCAGAATTTATAATAAATCTAGTAAATACTGTCAATGTTTAGTGAATACTAGACTTACAACAGCAATGTTATTCAGAATTTATAATAAATCTAGTAAATACTGTCAATGTTTAGTGAACACTAGACTTACCACAGCAATGTTATTCAGTATTTATAGTAAGTCTAGTAAATACTGTCAATGTTTAGTGAACACTAGACTTACCACAGCAATGTTATTCAGTATTTATAATAAATCTAGTAAATGCTGTCAATGTTTAGTGAACACTAGACTTACCACAGCAATGTTATTCAGTATTTATAGTAAGTCTAGTAAATACTGTCAATGTTTAGTGAACACTAGACTTACCACAGCAATGTTATTCAGTATTTATAAAAAATCTAGTAAATACTGTCAATGTTTAGTGAATACTAGACTTACCACAGCAATGTTATTCAGTATTTATAATAAATCTAGTAAATGCTGTCAATGTTTAGTGAATACTAGACTTACAACAGCAATGTTATTCAGTATTTATAATAAATCTAGTAAATACTGTCAATGTTTAGTGAATACTAGACTTACCACAGCAATGTTATTCAGTATTTATAATAAATCTAGTAAATGCTGTCAATGTATAGTGAATACTAGACTTACCACAGCAATGTTATTCAGTATTTATAATAAATCTAGTAAATACTGTCAATGTTTAGTGAACACTAGACTTACCACAGCAATGTTATTCAGTATTTATAATAAATCTAGTAAATACTGTCAATGTATAGTGAATACTAGACTTACCACAGCAATGTTATTCAGTATTTATAATAAATCTAGTAAATGCTGTCAATGTTTAGTGAATACTAGACTTACAACAGCAATGTTATTCAGTATTTATAATAAATCTAGTAAATACTGTCAATGTTTAGTGAATACTAGACTTACCACAGCAATGTTATTCAGTATTTATAATAAATCTAGTAAATGCTGTCAATGTATAGTGAATACTAGACTTACCACAGCAATGTTATTCAGTATTTATAATAAATCTAGTAAATACTGTCAATGTTTAGTGAACACTAGACTTACCACAGCAATGTTATTCAGTATTTATAATAAATCTAGTAAATACTGTCAATGTTTAGTGAACACTAGACTTACCACAGCAATGTTATTCAGTATTTATAATAAATCTAGTAAATACTGTCAATGTTTAGTGAATACTAGACTTACCACAGCAATGTTATTCAGTATTTATAATAAATCTAGTAAATACTGTCAATGTTTAGTGAACACTAGACTTACCACAGCAATGTTATTCAGTATTTATAATAAATCTAGTAAATACTGTCAAGGTTTAGTGAATACTAGACTTACCACAGCAATGTTATTCAGTATGTATAATAAATCTAGTAAATGCTGTCAATGTTTAGTGAATACTAGACTTACCACAGCAATGTTATTCAGTATTTATAATAAATCTAGTAAATACTGTCAATGTTTAGTGAACACTAGACTTACCACAGCAATGTTATTCAGTATTTATAATAAATCTAGTAAATACTGTCAATGTTTAGTGAATACTAGACTTACCACAGCAATGTTATTCAGTATTTATAATAAATCTAGTAAATACTGTCAATGTTTAGTGAATAATAGACTTACATCAGCAATGTTATTCAGAATTTATAATAAATCTAGTAAATACTGTCAATGTTTAGTGAATACTAGACTTACCACAGCAATGTTATTCAGTATTTATAATAAATCTAGTAAATACTGTCAATGTTTAGTGAATACTAGACTTACCACAGCAATGTTATTCAGTATTTATAATAAATCTAGTAAATACTGTCAATGTTTAGTGAATACTAGACTTACCACAGCAATGTTATTCAGTATTTATAATAAATCTAGTAAATACTGTCAATGTTTAGTGAATACTAGACTTACCACAGCAATGTTATTCAGAATTTATAATAAATCTAGTAAATGCTGTCAATGTTTAGTGAATACTAGACTTACCACAGCAATGTTATTCAGAATTTATAATAAATCTAGTAAATACTGTCAATGTTTAGTGAATACTAGACTTACCACAGCAATGTTATTCAGTATTTATAATAAGTCTAGTAAATACTGTCAATGTTTAGTGAATACTAGACTTACCACAGCAATGTTATTCAGAATTTATAATAAATCTAGTAAATGTTGTCAATGTTTAGTGAATACTAGACTTACCACAGCAATGTTATTCAGTATTTATAATAAATCTAGTAAATGCTGTCAATGTTTAGTGAATACTAGACTTACAACAGCAATGTTATTCAGTATTTATAATAAATCTAGTAAATACTGTCAATGTTTAGTGAATACTAGACTTACCACAGCAATGTTATTCAGTATTTATAATAAATCTAGTAAATGCTGTCAATGTATAGTGAATACTAGACTTACCACAGCAATGTTATTCAGTATTTATAATAAATCTAGTAAATACTGTCAATGTTTAGTGAACACTAGACTTACCACAGCAATGTTATTCAGTATTTATAATAAATCTAGTAAATACTGTCAATGTTTAGTGAACACTAGACTTACCACAGCAATGTTATTCAGTATTTATAATAAATCTAGTAAATACTGTCAATGTTTAGTGAATACTAGACTTACCACAGCAATGTTATTCAGTATTTATAATAAATCTAGTAAATACTGTCAATGTTTAGTGAACACTAGACTTACCACAGCAATGTTATTCAGTATTTATAATAAATCTAGTAAATACTGTCAAGGTTTAGTGAATACTAGACTTACCACAGCAATGTTATTCAGTATGTATAATAAATCTAGTAAATGCTGTCAATGTTTAGTGAATACTAGACTTACCACAGCAATGTTATTCAGTATTTATAATAAATCTAGTAAATACTGTCAATGTTTAGTGAACACTAGACTTACCACAGCAATGTTATTCAGTATTTATAATAAATCTAGTAAATACTGTCAATGTTTAGTGAATACTAGACTTACCACAGCAATGTTATTCAGAATTTATAATAAATCTAGTAAATACTGTCAATGTTTAGTGAATAATAGACTTACATCAGCAATGTTATTCAGAATTTATAATAAATCTAGTAAATACTGTCAATGTTTAGTGAATACTAGACTTACCACAGCAATGTTATTCAGTATTTATAATAAATCTAGTAAATACTGTCAATGTTTAGTGAATACTAGACTTACCACAGCAATGTTATTCAGTATTTATAATAAATCTAGTAAATACTGTCAATGTTTAGTGAATACTAGACTTACCACAGCAATGTTATTCAGAATTTATAATAAATCTAGTAAATGCTGTCAATGTTTAGTGAATACTAGACTTACCACAGCAATGTTATTCAGAATTTATAATAAATCTAGTAAATACTGTCAATGTTTAGTGAATACTAGACTTACCACAGCAATGTTATTCAGTATTTATAATAAGTCTAGTAAATACTGTCAATGTTTAGTGAATACTAGACTTACCACAGCAATGTTATTCAGAATTTATAATAAATCTAGTAAATGTTGTCAATGTTTAGTGAATACTAGACTTACCACAGCAATGTTATTCAGAATTTATAATAAATCTAGTAAATACTGTCAATGTTTAGTGAATACTAGACTTACAACAGCAATGTTATTCAGAATTTATAATAAATCTAGTAAATACTGTCAATGTTTAGTGAATACTAGACTTACCACAGCAATGTTATTCAGTATTTATAATAAATCTAGTAAATACTGTCAATGTTTAGTGAATACTAGACTTACCACAGCAATGTTATTCAGAATTTATAATAAATCTAGTAAATGCTGTCAATGTTTAGTGAATACTAGACTTACCACAGCAATGTTATTCAGAATTTATAATAAATCTAGTAAATACTGTCAATGTTTAGTGAATACTAGACTTACCACAGCAATGTTATTCAGTATTTATAATAAGTCTAGTAAATACTGTCAATGTTTAGTGAATACTAGACTTACCACAGCAATGTTATTCAGAATTTATAATAAATCTAGTAAATGTTGTCAATGTTTAGTGAATACTAGACTTACCACAGCAATGTTATTCAGAATTTATAATAAATCTAGTAAATACTGTCAATGTTTAGTGAATACTAGACTTACAACAGCAATGTTATTCAGAATTTATAATAAATCTAGTAAATACTGTCAATGTTTAGTGAACACTAGACTTACCACAGCAATGTCATTCAGTATTTATAGTAAGTCTAGTAAATACTGTCAATGTTTAGTGAACACTAGACTTACCACAGCAATGTTATTCAGTATTTATAATAAATCTAGTAAATGCTGTCAATGTTTAGTGAATACTAGACTTACCACAGCAATGTTATTCAGTATTTATAATAAATCTAGTAAATGCTGTCAATGTTTAGTGAATACTAGACTTACCACAGCAATGTTATTCAGTATTTATAATAAGTCTAGTAAATACTGTCAATGTTTAGTGAATACTAGACTTACCACAGCAATGTTATTCAGTATTTATAATAAATCTAGTAAATGCTGTCAATGTATAGTGACTTACCACAGCAATGTTATTCAGTATTTATAATAAATCTAGTAAATGCTGTCAATGTATAGTGACTTACCACAGCAATGTTATTCAGTATTTATAATAAATCTAGTAAATACTGTCAAGGTTTAGTGAATACTAGACTTACCACAGCAATGTTATTCAGTATGTATAATAAATCTAGTAAATGCTGTCAATGTTTAGTGAATACTAGACTTACCACAGCAATGTTATTCAGTATTTATAATAAATCTTTAATTTTTAGTAAATACTGTCAATGTTTAGTGAATACTAGACTTACCACAGCAATGTTATTCAGAATTTATAATAAATCTAGTAAATGCTGTCAATGTTTAGTGAATACTAGACTTACCACAGCAATGTTATTCAGAATTTATAATAAATCTAGTAAATACTGTCAATGTTTAGTGAATACTAGACTTACAACAGCAATGTTATTCAGAATTTATAATAAATCTAGTAAATACTGTCAATGTTTAGTGAACACAAGACTTACCACAGCAATGTTATTCAGTATTTATAGTAAGTCTAGTAAATACTGTCAATGTTTAGTGAACACTAGACTTACCACAGCAATGTTATTCAGTATTTATAATAAATCTAGTAAATGCTGTCAATGTTTAGTGAACACTAGACTTACCACAGCAATGTTATTCAGTATTTATAGTAAGTCTAGTAAATACTGTCAATGTTTAGTGAACACTAGACTTACCACAGCAATGTTATTCAGTATTTATAAAAAATCTAGTAAATACTGTCAATGTTTAGTGAATACTAGACTTACCACAGCAATGTTATTCAGTATTTATAATAAATCTAGTAAATGCTGTCAATGTTTAGTGAATACTAGACTTACAACAGCAATGTTATTCAGTATTTATAATAAATCTAGTAAATACTGTCAATGTTTAGTGAATACTAGACTTACCACAGCAATGTTATTCAGTATTTATAATAAATCTAGTAAATGCTGTCAATGTATAGTGAATACTAGACTTACCACAGCAATGTTATTCAGTATTTATAATAAATCTAGTAAATACTGTCAATGTTTAGTGAACACTAGACTTACCACAGCAATGTTATTCAGTATTTATAATAAATCTAGTAAATACTGTCAAGGTTTAGTGAATACTAGACTTACCACAGCAATGTTATTCAGTATGTATAATAAATCTAGTAAATGCTGTCAATGTTTAGTGAATACTAGACTTACCACAGCAATGTTATTCAGTATTTATAATAAATCTAGTAAATACTGTCAATGTTTAGTGAACACTAGACTTACCACAGCAATGTTATTCAGTATTTATAATAAATCTAGTAAATACTGTCAATGTTTAGTGAACACTAGACTTACCACAGCAATGTTATTCAGTATTTATAATAAATCTAGTAAATACTGTTAATGTTTAGTGAACACTAGACTTACCACAGCAATGTTATTCAGTATTTATAATAAATCTAGTAAATACTGTCAATGTTTAGTGAATACTAGACTTACCACAGCAATGTTATTCAGTATTTATAACAAGTCTAGTAAATACTGTCAATGTTTAGTGAATACTAGACTTACCACAGCAATGTTATTCAGAATTTATAATAAGTCTAGTAAATACTGTCAATGTTTAGTGAATACTAGACTTATCACAGCAATGTTATTCAGTATTTATAATAAATCTTAGTAAATACTGTCAATGTTTAGTGAATACTAGACTTACCACAGCAATGTCATTCAGTATTTATAATAAATCTAGTAAATACTAGTTGCGTTCACGCACAGCTCCTTAGCACGGGCTAAGAGGTCAAATTCCTTAGCCCGTGCTAAGAAAACGTGCGTGAATGCTTAGCACGGGCTAAGGAATGCTAAGTACGGGTTAAATCTGATCCGAATTTAAGACGCGGTCTAGACCTTAGCACGGGCTAACAAAGTATGCGCGAACGCTTAGCCCAGGGCTAAGCGCCCTCTGCGGCGACCTTTGGGTGTGAAAATTGTCCCATGTTCGTATCCTCGGGGCGGACATCCGGGCATTTTCACCGCCTGGCAACCGGAGGCGGTGAAAACAAAGGCCCAAAACTCGCAGAAAACGGTATTTTGGGATGATTGTTGAGACTCCTCTGAACAGTGTAACAAGATTAGCCTTACGTGTGTAACATATATAAATTTGGTTGTTCGGGATTACTTCAAAGTTGAGTTTGTGTTGTTTTCTCGAATTTTCACCGGCTCGGCCGGCGTTCCACAGCAGCGCGCACAGAGCCCATAGAAATGCATGTACAGTGGTGCGCGTCGTAGCAACGTGGAACGTCTTGTGACGTAGCTCCGCCCCCAAGGATAACGACACTATTCCACCGGTCATTACTCCGCGCTCACTTCCACACTAATCGGGTCACTGTAGTAGAGCGTACAGCAGCTCCAATCGTAGACAAAATAAATTTGGTTCGCTGTCTACGACATGCATTAATAAAACGCTGTATTCTGTTACGCCCGTTGTATACTGTTTATGTGCATCCAAATGAGTGGTCCGACTTCTCTCGCGTTCCTGTGCACGTCGCTTCAAAATTAGAATGAAACATGCCAGCAGCAGAAATAGAACCTCGCGCATATCATCCATTTTTCGTTCGTAAATAGCGGCTTACCAAAGGTCACCGACTAATGGCACCCCTTAGCCCGTGCTAACGACTGGCCCTCCCTGTGCGTGGACGCAATTGGGTCTAGCCGAAATGCAAATATGCTAGATAAGCCTAAATCAGCTTAAACCTTAGCCCGTACTTCGTGTAACGTGAACACAACTACTGTCAATGTTTAGTGAATACTAGACTTACCACAGCAATGTTATTCAGTAGTTGTAATGCATTTTCATCTCCTGAATTTTTATTCGCGAGATAAGTACAAACACATGGCAGAAGATCCCATCCAACAGATTTCAGTAAGACCTGGAAATAAATTGAAATATCACTCTAGTCAAAGATTGAGTCTACAATTGTGTTTATATGGTAGGGTGATGGCAATGGTTATATAAAATATTTTGATAGAAAACAAATTTGGGAATTCAAACCACCAGTAAATGACGGTTTACAACACAACCCACAACATCACATTATAATTTATATGTCCTGTTTACATAGAATTAACACATAACATCATTTCTAACAATATTCAAAAAATTACCTCATAATCCTTATTACTGAATACTTTGTATACTTCGTTTAATTTTCCTTCTTCTATATATGTTTTAGCTGTAACAATGAAAACACTTTTTTGACCATCTTCCAAATCTTTGAAAGTAACACATTTCTGAAAGACATAATGTTGTACATGTTGTACTTTTGTAAATGTGGGTACAAGTCACTGACATGACAGTTTTCTGATGTGAAAATGTATGTATGGAAGGTATGTCACAATCAAAGTGTAACAACAAGACAATCATAAACATTTAAATGAAAAAAAAAGGATGGACAGAAGAAAAAAATATATTATATGAGAGCAAGTCTAAATAATGGAACTCTAAAGCATATAAACTTGGTTTAATAATCTGATACCGTAAGTGATTGAACTAAAGATGCATTGTGAAATTATGTTTTACCAGATGCCTTAATGTCAGTAGCAAACACATACACCATCTCACCGGCCAGCAAGCTAGCCACAATTAAACCATTCAGTCTTCATAACTCATTGCAATGACTTATTATTTGATACCAATGTTTATATTTTTTAAATCTAAATTGTCTTGAGATACCTGAGATGTTATATGTACACTGTGAAGTATTGACAATAAACAAATCTAACAGGTTATTACTATAGTCATTCCGAAAGTTTATATATACATGTACAACTAATCAAAATTCAATATGCACGTTTATTACACAATATGAAAACTATTATTTTTTTACAACTTTTATAATAATAAATTTATTTAATATTTATTTTACTTTGCTCATTTTATTATTTTGATACATTTCATTTTGTAATTAAACTAGCATTTGACTATGTTAATAAATTATGATATGATTTTGAAAACATTACAGTTAGGTATGCCATGTTTCCTGAATTAAGACCGCATCCTTGCCTTATCAGAGAATCACAAGTAACAGCAAATAAAATTGCCAATATATATCAAGCAGAACAAATTGTGGGAGGAATTTGTCTGGTAAATCTTTCAAAATAAAGTCATGATTTTATTAATAGTATCGATAGTGGTCAATTAAACGTTATGACATCATTGCATACTCACAAACAATATTTGCCTGTGAAAATGGTAGACACACGTCCTAGGAAATTATAATAGACCAGGTTGTTTACAAGTGTAAATAATTTATTGGAAAAATACTGAATGGCATAAAAGTAACAGATGAAATTTAATTGTAGTCACTGAAGACTTTTAGCATTCTCCACAATCCCAAACAGACAAATGCAACCTGATTTACATACTAGTACATCTGCATATTAATTTGCATGTCACTTACAAAATACATCCCTATTTACCAACATTCCTGTACATTCTAGGAAATCCAAACTGCCAAAATATGCTTTCTGAATCTTTTATTCACATTGAATATCTCTGTATTACATCACGGTTACAAACTGGTTCATTGTTTGGCGCCTCAGAGGAAGGGATGGATGCAGATATTTCCTGAAGGAGTCGCTCTGCCAGTCCCCCAGGAGTTTGATTAACTCAGTGGGTATACCTGAGTACAACGCCCATGAAGCACCACCCCGGCGAAAACTGTGGGTTGAATACTGATCAGCATTATGCACCAATGGAGCCAAAAGAGAGGCCAGATGTTTGGTAAACATAGGAGGGAGGACTGGCTGGGGGGGAAGGAGTATAAAGGCTGGTCCTTCAGGAGGAGAGGGGGTATTCCTGAAGGCAGCAATAACAGCTGAAACGGGACAAAGAGGGTGATTGGGGAGGATTAACTCAGTGGGTATACCTGAGTACAACGCCCATGAAGCACCACCCCGGCGAAAACTGTGGGTTGAATACTGATCAGCATTATGCACCAATGGAGCCAAAAGAGAGGCCAGACGTTTGGTAAACATAGGAGGGAGGACTGGCTGGGAGGGAAGGAGTATAAAGAGACATACTAATCAACCTGTGTTGATTATTAATAAAAGGCTAAAAGACAGCAATCAACCTGTGTTGATTATCGGATCCATATAGGGGGTAGTTTATTACTAAAGCACTATGAACTAAGAAACCAGTGTTTTCACAAGGAATATGCAAATATATGCAAATGCTATGTAAATGTGAACATGCTGACTTTGAAAACACTTGTAACGTACATATCTAATCAAAGAAAGCTTAGAAAGAACTCCCATGTGCTGAGAGTATTGGAGACACATTAAATATAATTCGAAATTACTTAGCTGAAAACTAATTATGCAAATCAGAAAATTAATATGACCAGATTTGAGTGTAAAACTAATGAGGTCTGCGCAATGTAACAGAAAATCTATGTCTCTAAGTTTAATTGAAATGTGATTAGAACCAAAAAATTATGAATTATTATGCTTATTAGGGAATTAATATGAACAGATTTTTACCCCAAACTAATTAGGTTTGTACATTGTCCTAGAGCATCTTTATACTAAGTTTCATTGAAATGGAATAATTAGTACCGTGAAAACTCCAAAATTTCGACCCCTCTAAAAATTCGGCCGCCTATTTATTTGCCGGTTTCTGTGTTTTATTTACCTACAAATTTTCGACTCCACTAAAAATTGCCGACTCATTCTTATTCGAAAATTGCGACCAGTTTTAGTTTTCCCCCAAACGAAAAAAACACACGATGTGAGCGTTCAAACGGGACCTTCCTCGAAGGCATGAATCCGGGTTTCTGATTGACTGAGAGATTTTTATTTTATTGGTAACGAAAATATATTCTAAATAAACGAAGTTTGAAATAAAAACGAACACAAAAATCTCGGCATGCTGCGTTTCTGAATTGTTGATTATTACTGTACTCAGTAGTGATTATAATAATGTACACAAAATAAATTTGTTGAATGGTTATGAAATACAAATAAAAGTCAACTTAGTTTCATCGTAAGCGAATGATTCCGGTCTCGTATAAACGTTTGATGCTGTAGGATATCCGCCATGTTCTCTTAGGTCAAATAGGTCAAATCGCTAATTAACCAATCAAAAAGCTGGATGATGCCAACGTGTTCAAATTACCATAGCTTATTTAAATATGTTAATGTTATTGAACGCAATGCGGAAGAGATTGGTGTTGTAGTACGATATTTTGGCTTGGATTTTGATGCGAAAACGGCATGATTTTTTTTAAATAAAAAAATTAGTTGTTTTTAAAAAATAAACTGGTCATCTGAAGAATAATTTAACATTGTTCACAGTGATAACAGCTCATTCTCGAAAGGAAGCTTACCCGCTCACGCTAGTCATGATAAAAATCATACACGTGTACTCTTGAATAGACAAACGTCAATGACTACGGTAAAACTTAGACTCTATTTTAGCCGGCAGGATTGATTGAAATGTCCGAAAAATGACGCCAAAATACACCTTAAAAGTCCCATTTTATTTTCTTAAATCCCATTTTATTTTTTAATCCAAGGGCGAATTTACGGCAGAATTTGGTCCCTCAAATAAGGGACACGTGAGCTTTGATTCTAACCGGATACATTGCACTGGGTCGGGGAGATAGTTTGCTAAACTTCCATGCATCTTTTGTCTAATGGGTACCTGTACTTCGAACATTCGCAAGTTTTTCTAGATAGTGCGAGACAGCTTTGTCTTTTGACCTATTAGTTTTGTGCTGACCTCTTCTCCGCGTCTTGATGTTTTGTTTTGCTTGTCATAATACTCACTGATTGATGACTTTGTTTAGATTTTGAGTTACAACTCGGCCACGACCTTTGCTTTTACCGTGAAACATGAGGAAGTTTACGTCAATTGACGGACATTGCATTTTTTAAAAACTAATGAAGCACAATGTATATCATCCCCATTTTTTCATTTGCTGATTTCTATTCTGAAAAATTCGACCGTCCGAAAATGCACCTTAATTTTGACTATAAAAACACGTCACATATCGAACACCAATTATTTAAAACCGGTCGAAATTTTGGAGTTTTTACGGTACTTTAGATATCAGTGTGAAAGCTTAAAATTGGTTAATTATGCAAATTAGGTAATTAATATGTACAGATTTTAACCCACAATTATTCAGGTCTGTCTATTGTCCTACAGCATCCATGTACATTCATTGATATGTGATGTATAGTACCTGAGATATCAGTGTGAAAGTTGGTTAATTATGCAAATTAGGTGATTAATATGCACAAATATTTACCGGAAACTAATTGGGTCTGCATAATTCTAGATTCATTGAAATGTGATGATTAGTACTTTAGATATCAGTAGAAAAGCTGAAAATTAATTATGCAAATTAGGTAATTAATATGCACAATTATTTACCCTAAAACTAATCAGGTCTCTGCATAGTCCTAAAGGATCTATGTACCAAGTTTCATTGAAATGCGATGATTAGTACTTGAGATACCTGTGGAAAAGCTGAAAATTAACTAATTATGCAAATTAGGTGATTAATATGCACAAATATTTATCGAAAACAATCAATCTCTGCATAGTCCTTGAGTATGTAAGTACCAAGTTTCATTGAAATGTAATGCTAACTACTTATATCAAATGCTGAAAATTAATTAATTATGCAAATTAGGTAATTAATATGTACTGATATTACCATAAAAACTATCAGGTCTGTGCAGTGTCGTATGACATCTATGTACCAAGTTTCATTGAAATGTGATGATTAGTACTTGAGATATCAGTGGAAAAACCAAAAATTGACTAATCATTATGCAAATTAGGTAATTAGTATCCACGGATTATTACCAAAAACTAATCAAAACCTAGCATTAGTTCAGAGCATCTATGTACCAAGTTTCATCAAAATCCAATGAGTGGTTGTTTAGATATCAGTGGAACAGTCATGGAACCACTAAAAAATAGCTAATTATCATGCAAATTAGGTAATTAATATGCACGGATTTTTACCAAAAATTAATCAAATCTGCGCATATGTTCAGAGCATCTATGTACCAAGTTTCATCAAAATCCAATGAGTGGTTCTTTAGATATCAGTGGAACAGTCATAGAACAGCTAAAAATTAACTAATTATCACGCAAATTAGGTAATTAACGAGCATGGATTTTTACCAAAACCTAATCAAATCTGCGCATTGGCCCAGAGCATCTATGCACCAAGTTTCATCAAAAACCGATGTATGGTTCTTGAGATAGCAGTGGAACAGTCGGACACACATACACACACACACACATACACACACACACACACACATACAGACACACTAACTGCAAAGACTCCCATTTTGTGCTTCGCACATGGGAGTCAAAAACTACAAACTAAACTAATGGACTAAAGTCCCCCTTGGAGTTTAAAAGAGACACACTAATCAACCTGTGTTGATTATTAATAAAAGGCTAAAAGACAGCAATCAACCTGTGTCGATTATTGGAAATTTTTTTTAAAAGAAAACATAGCTCAACCTGTGTTGGTTCTTAATAAAGCTAATACAGCAATCAACTTATGTTGATCATTGGTAAAGTAAGAAAAAGCAATCAACTGGCTTTAACATTGCAAGACTTAGAAATAAAAGGAATCGCACACCCATGGTAAATATCATGACCTACCCATGTGAAAGAGGGTGGGGTGGGTGGAAGAGAAAAACACTACGTCTGTGGCTGGCTTGGAAATGCGAACTGAGTACTAAATTAAAAATTGCCAGCAAACAGATAGTTTATTTATTTATGCTAATAGGGCAGCATAGTCCATATGATTGATCACAATTGAAATATGCAGATGTGCCCTTTAAATCACTAACCTCCCAAAGAGCCCACTAGCTCCCCTGTATTTAAAACAAGGAATATGCAAATTTATGCAAATGCTATGTAAATCACTGACCTCCCAAAGGGCCCACTAGCTCCCCTGTATTTAAAACTCGTTAACATATTAACTTTGCCGATTTTCTGTAAACGGAAAGATCGAAAGTGTTGTTCTATAACTATCCCTTCATTTCTACACCCCAGGTCACCCACACCAGCTAACTGCACTGACAAGACTTAGGCTATTGGTTATATCGTACTGAAATAATACTAAAACTAATTATTGCGATATCCAATCACCTATGATACCATGGAGGTAGAAAAGAGAAGGAGTGAGGACGCTATTTAAGCCCATGTTAATCTTATAAACATCCTTTGTCTTCGCTCTGGTTAAGCCACTTATTGTTTTTGTTTAGAAGTCGTTTTATCTACATGATGATAGCCGCTTATTTACACAAGAAAACGAGAGTAGAACTGAAAAAAAATAAATTCCGTTTAAACATCGTCTATAAAATTGAATGCGCAAACCATAAATAAAAGAATTGTGCATGCGCAATGACCTTTATCGGATCACAAAGGTCATTTCACACTTGTAGGTACCGGAAATTCTGCATACGGACGCCACCAAGATGTGTGATTACTTCTTTTCTGATATTTTACATCGCAATAGTCGTCCAAATTTGGACATTGATTAAAAAAATCCCGCAAATTTCCGCAGTGAAATTTAAATATACATGATAAGATTATAACAAGATGTTTTGACTCGTCATTTTTCATTGGTGTGCAGAACTGTGCAGATGTTTAAAATCGCGCATTTTGTTGTAATAGATTTCGGGCGTTGAGTACACTCAGCGTACGTCTTTCACTGCATTCTGTATTATTGTTATCTGTTTGGGCATGCGCAGTGCGTTGAGAATGTTCGTGAAGCTTCCGAATACAGCCGAAACACGTAAGCCGATTAACTGTGACATTGTACAGCGTGTTTGCAAACTAATTACATTGTGTATGTGAGTAAACAAATCCAAAGCATCATGAAACCAGCGGAAACAATAGCGTCATCACTCCTTCTCTTTTCTACCTCCATGATGATACCAAGAGACTTACACGTGTGGATCACAGAGCCTGACGATGTAATGCTCCAGTCAATGTCAACCCCGACCCCTCCCACCTCGGGCGATACGGGACAAATGTGGGGCATTAGACAGGGTTTACCGCCAAACTGTGCCCATGGAGGGGGGGTAATAGCCGTGTTTCGTGTCCCGTCATCGCTAGCATCGCTAGTACTCTGCTGATAGCAAGCATGGCGGACAGTGGCGATTTGTGGAAGAAATGTGGGGGTTTGTTTTGGTTGGGGATTTGCCTATCCATCTTGCCCCAGGAGGTGGGGCATTTCGCAAATTTTACAACAATAATTTCCAAATCCCCCACTAAACCCCGAGGTGGGGAGAGTGGGGGTTGACATTGACTGGAGCATAAGTATGATAGGATCTAGCAGCCATACTTAGATCGTCAGACCACTGTGGTGTGGGCAGTCCAACGCCATGTGTACATTCTTGTCATACCAAACGTGAAGTACACAATACTAGTATGTCACAGACATGACAACACTGTGTGCTGAAAATCTCGATTTTGAAAGATAAAGGGCTTTTAAAAAAACAATTTTGGTTTGTGTCGATCGACATAATAGAAAGAGGCTTAAGTTATTAGTAAGCAGCGAATTAAAAAGAAACTCACCAGCTCTTCCGCAAGCCTATCGAGTTCGTCTGCCATGTTTGCCGCAAATGGGTGACTCCTCAACAGAGACTGTCGCAAAGCGATGTCAGGGATGAACGATTAGAAACTGCGGAGGGGTAAATTTGAGGGAGTCATCTGCACAATGACTAACCAGAAACAAAATTCTTCAGGAATCAATGACAAACTGTCAAAAGTATTTTAAACACATTTCAAAAATACAGCAACATCGTCAATCATACTTGCACAGTTATTTATTGGTACACTACATCACCAACTCGCCTTTCTTTTTTACTTTATAGTAGTAGTTACCACAACTAATTTTAATTGCCCTTTAACTGATAGAAACATTGTATTTCTAAGGAATTCTAAGTGCAATAAGTTATTATTATTATTATTATTGGGTAAATAATTATCTGCTAATTGTCTTCGCCACCCATTTAGAAAATGGAATGTTCCACTTATCAATGACCTTCATAAATAATATTTACTTGATAAACATCACTGTACATTGTCAATTTATTGAGTTTTACCTACATGGTTTTACACAACCCCTCTGGAGGGGGGGGGTGTCACAAGGTACAAACAAAAAATAGAAAATATGCTAAATAACAAAATACAATCACTAAATTACTGAATAATACAAAATCGCAGAAATACTAAATAATATAAGATTACTAAAATAATGAATTAACGAAAGCTTAGAAAGAACTCCCGTGTGCTGAGAGTATTGAAGACACATTAAAAATTAATTCAAAATTACTTGTACTTGAGATATTGATGGAATAGCTGAAAACTAATTATGTAAATCAGGTAACTGATATGAACAGATTTGAGTGTAAAATTAATAAGGCCTGCGTAATGTAATATCTATGTACCAAGTTTCATTGAAATGTGATTAGAACAAAAAAACTACGAATTATTATTAGAGAATTAATATGAACAAATTTCAACCCAAAATTAATTGGGCCTGTCTATTGTTCTAGAGCATTTATGTACCAAATTTTATTCAAATGTGATGATCAGTAATTGAGATATCAGTGTTAATTATTTTAATTAGGTGATTAATAAGCATAAATATTTACCAAAAACTAATTGGGTCTCTGCATAGTCCTAGGTTCATTGAAATGTGATGAATACTCTATGAAAGTTTCAATAAAATCCAATTAGTGGTTCTTTATATATCAGTGGAACATTCATGGAAAAAATTAACTAATTATGCGAATTAGGTAATTAATATCCACAATTATTTACCCTAAAACTAACCAGTCTCTGCATAGTCCTAGAGGATCTATGTAGCAAGTCTCATTGAAATATGATGATCAGTACTTGAGTTATCAGGCAAAAAGCTGAAAATTAACTAATTATGCTAATATGGTGATCAATATGCACAAATATTTACCCAAAAACTAATCAGGTCTCTGCACAATCTTTAAGTAACTATGTACCAAGTTTCATTGAAATGTAATGATTACTACTTGAAATATCAAAAGCTGAAAATTAATTAATTATGCAAATTAGGTAATTAATATGTACTGATATTACACTAAAAACTATCAGGTCTGTGCAGCCTACCAAGTTTTATTGAAATGTGATGATTAGTACTTGAGATATCAGTGGAAAACCAAAAATTGATTATTATGCAAATTAGGTAATTAATATTGCACAGATTTTTATCCAAAACTAATCAAATCTGCGCATTAATTCAGAGCATCTATGTGCCAAGTTTCATTAAAATCCAATGAGTGGTTCTTTAGATATCAGTGGAACAATCATGAAACAGCTAAAAATCAGCTAATTCTCATGCAAATTAGGTAATTAATATGCATGGATTTTTACCAAAACCTAATCAAATCTGCACATTGGCCCAGAGCATATATGCACCAAGTTTCATCAAAAATTGATATATGGTACTTGAGATATCAGGGGACCAGTCATACACACACACACACACAGACACACTAACTGCAAAGACTCCCTTTTTGTGCTTCGCACACAGGAGTCAAAAAGGGGAAATTTATCATAACAGAAAAAAAAGCAGACATTAAAATGTCAAGTAAGATCCTGCTTCCTGACTTCAAAGCTTTTTTACAAACTGTGCTACTGGTATATTTTTATTCTGTAACAATTCCATGATTTTTTTTTCTGTAGGATTGTTTTCAAATGCTGGGATCATTATACACAATGTATTTGTTGCATTCCATCCTCAATTAGACCTTTGTTACACATGTCATTGTTTAGGGAGATTTTTTTTAGGACGACCCATTTCAATTTCGAGACTATGGTTACTAAGACGAAATTTGGTAAGCACACTACGCAGTTCAAAGTTGTTTATCTTGACTAAATATGGCTCAAGGTTTAAATCTGATTTGATTAGCCGATATGTTCTCAGTTTGTTTTTCTCGATGACAATGTTGTACAATCTAAATATAAAATGAACCTCTTGAATCATAGCACTTGAAAAATTGTTAGATTAACATAAAACTATTTCTTGAAATCTTCTATATTTTCATGTTATGTCTACGTAAAATTATTAACACAAAAGTCTTTATGGAAGTTGTCTGACATGATTTTGGGTTGTGAAAATTGTTATCCAAAGTTATGCCTTTGTAATTATAATATGAATATGGCGACTCCACCTGAAAGTGCGACCCTTCGAATATCCCCATTACCTTCATTTGAAATCAAACAATAACCAAACCAACTGAAAAAACTTTTGTGTATTTTAAATAATATATTCCAATGATTTGAACTTTGAAGATTTTCCACTCTGAGAAAAATTGGATTTTTATTGCAAAGTTATTGTGTTTGTCTGAGATTGGACGAACACTTGTAAACAGAAAGTGCTACAAGACTGTTAACTGTGTAACTACATTTTTATTTATAACCATCAATATACACATAAATAACTGGCCATCTCTATACAATCATCACAACACTTTGACACAATCAAATTAAAAACTCAGTCAAGTGCAAAGTTTTAAATTTGATAGACAGTTATAAAGGTACCAGGTCTTTCAGTCTGCACATCAAATCACTTGCAATAGCATGGGGAAACACAACTCAACACTGGATGGAACAATTCTGTTTGCAATGAATCCCTTCAGAAATGCGAGTGGCCTTAGTACATGAATAGTGTGCTTGCTGTTCAGAAGTACATGTGACAAGTACATCTATAAATAGAATGATCAGAATGATTGTTCACTTGATCAACTCTACAAATATTAAATATTGCACCAAGAATGGAAAATATCACTTGTTTGCCCTAATACATGCTATCCATTGACTAATTACATAACTGTAGTATTTCCATAAATAGCATATGTTTAAGTACATATAATTTGCAATAAAAAGATGAAAAAACTGAAATTTGTAAACTGTTACTACGACAACCTAAATGTCTTTAGTCTTATAAATATTTATACATATCAACGACAGTTGAATCCAGGTCTAACATGCATGAGCTGAGCCAATTGCATCAAAGATTTCAGGTCATGTGATGTCAATGAACAGTTAATCAATTTGGCACCATGGCTTCTAATGCTAGAAGGTGGGTCCCTATTACATAGACCAGTCATCTCCTAGGAGAGAGACTGGGTGCAAGGAAGACCCAAACCTTTGTCATGGCATCAAATACAAATATGTCAGTCTGCTGAAATTTGGTAAAATTTGTCACATTGATTGGTGCATCAATATCATATCGGCAATTTTACATTGCACCCCATATCCAGTACGTGTGCACATGCAAAACGCTGTATCATCAACTTCCGGGGAAATTGGGCAATTCAAGACATTGGTGCACTCTGTTGAAGAGGAACCAATCAAATTAGAGTACTGTTACATTGCATGTTGGAATATCGTTAAAGGTCACAAGTTGCAAGTTTAGTTACCACCTACTCAACACAGCCAGGAAACTTCAACATACAACTGCTACATTATTGCTGACTTTGACAAAAAGAAATTCACTGCAAATATTATATTACTGACACATAATACTGAAGTGTTTCTTGACAAGTTATATTCAGAAATCAGATTCATTGCTTTTCACAAAGAAAAAAAAAATGGCAGCTTTCAATTGAATAACGAAAGTTCACATCAATTCAACAATTTAATTAGTACAAACTGAGACAAATTATTATCTGTCATTCAAATCAGAGCCAACTCACTTCAATGATATATTCAAATCAGGATCAAATCACAACAATAATACATTCAAAACAAAATCAATTCACATCAATGATATATTCAATTAAGGTGTAATTCATACACCAAGGACATGGAATCGGGGGGCAATTCACCTCACTGACATGTTCAAATCGGGGATCAATTAACCTCACTGACAGGTTCGAATCAGGGATCAATTCACCTCACTGAAATGTTTGAATCAGGGATCAATTCACCTCACTGACATGTTCGAATCAGGGATCAATTCACCTCACTGACATGTTCGAATCAGGGATCAATTCACCTCACTGACATGTTCGAATCAGGGATCAATTCACCTCACTGAAATGTTTGAATCAGGGATCAATTCACCTCACTGACATGTTCAAATCGGGGGTCAATTCACCTCACTGACATGTTCAAATCGGGGATCAATTAACCTCACTGACAGGTTCGAATCAGGGATCAATTCACCTCACTGAAATGTTTGAATCAGGGATCAATTCACCTCACTGACATGTTCGAATCAGGGATCAATTCACCTCACTGACATGTTCGAATCAGGGATCAATTCACCTCACTGACATGTTCAAATCGGGGATCAATTTACCTCACTGACAGGTTCAAATCGGGGATCAATTAACCTCACTGACAGGTTCGAATCAGGGATCAATTCACCTCACTGAAATGTTTGAATCAGGGATCAATTCACCTCACTGACATGTTCGAATCAGGGATCAATTCACCTCACTGAAATGTTTGAATCAGGGATCAATTCACCTCACTGACATGTTCAAATCGGGGATCAATTAACCTCACTGAAATGTTTGAATCAGGGATCAATTCACCTCACTGACAGGTTCGAATTGAGGGTCAATTCACCTCACTGACAGGTTTGAATCAGGGATCAATTCACCTCACTGACATGTTTTAATCGGAGGTCAATTCACCTCACTGACATGTTCAAATCGGGGATCAATTCACCTCACTGAAATGATTGAATCAGGGATCAATTCACCTCACTGACAGGTTCAAATCCGAGGTCAATTCACCTCACTGACATGTTCAAATCGGGGATCAATTCACCTCACTGAAATGATTGAATCAGGGATCAATTCACCTCACTGACAGGTTCAAATCCGAGGTCAATTCACCTCACTGACATGTTCAAATCGGGGATCAATTCACCTCACTGACATGTTCAAATCGGGAGTCAATTCACCTCACTGACATGTTTAAATCGGAGGTCAATTCACCTCACTGACAGGTTTAAATCAGGGATCAATTCACCTCACTGAAATGTTTGAATCAGGGATCAATTCATCTCACTGACATGTTTGAATCTGGATCAATTCACCTCACTGACAGGTTCAAATCAGGGATCAATTCACCTCACTGACAGGTTCAAATCAGGGATCAATTCACCTCACTGAAATGTTTCAATCAGGGATCAATTCACCTCACTGAAATGTTTCAATCAGGGATCAATTCACCTCACTGACAGGTTCAAATCAGGGATCAATTCACCTCACTGAAATGTTTGAATCAGAGATCAATTAACCTCACTGACAGGCTCAAATCAGGGATCAATTCACCTCACTGACAGGTTCAAATCAGAGATCAATTCACCTCACTGAATTACCCACACTGTAATAAAAACACTTAACATAGATAGAAAAAGAAAAAACAAGTCTATAAACATCAATAAAGTTAAACAAAGCTAGAATAATATGAATGTATAATAAAATAAGAACCTTTAAATATGCATGAAACACAATGGTTATCACAGCTTTCTAAAAGTACAACTACAAATTCCTGAAAATATTTTTACAACACAAGTCACATACTACTTAAAAAGTATGTTAATTTAGCATAGTAATTTACATTATTTAAATTTTTAAATGTAATACATGAAAGAATAGGAAACGCGGTTGCTTAATTTAGAAGACTCCCCTCTAGTGGCTACATATGATACACTGAAAACATAGGTGTTCATTGGCTTGTAGTATACAACATATTTATTGGACTTCAGTGTATGCAACTTTCTATATCAGTTATATATATAGAATGGAATTATTAGCATGAATATGGTGAATAGCATGACATTTATCCTAATCATGATGAAATGATGTAATAATCATTACAATTATTCCACAATTAAGGAGATAAATTATTGCACTGTTCTGTTTTAACTAAAAGTAGTAGATAAACTATTAGAAAATAAGATGAGACATGCTGACTACATATGGAATAGATTACTACTGTATCAAATAGTTACAATTCAAATATACACAATATACACTTGACAAAAAGAAAAAAAATGAGCAAATTTGAGAATGAATAAAATATTAAGTATATATGCTATAGATAATTTGGGTTTTGAAATCAACCAGACGGTTTCACGTCAAGCAGTATTATTGAGAAGGTATTCAGCTGTTACTGATATCTCGTAGATCACTGAGGAATCCCTCAGGTGTCATTATGTGTGTTGATCCTACAAAAAAAACATACAACTTACATTAGAATTACAAAATATACACATCAACAAAGCTATTGCACAATAAAAGTCCACACAAACTTAACTGCATAGAACCATTTCGATACCCGGTTCATATTCTTCTACAATGTTAATTGTGTTGTGAATTGATTTATGAATGAATACCTGTCACAACTAACTATTCTAATTTCAACATTCAAGTAATTAAATAGTCCTTGTGAGTTGGTGGGACATTTTGATTAAATAGTCTTTGTGACTTCGTGGGACATTTTGAATCATCAAGATCCCATACTGTCTAGTGTATTATTAAATCAACCCATACATGATATGGAATGGAAGAATTGCTTGACTTTGAAGAATTTGTCCCCAAAAAATTGCCAAAGATTTTCTAAAATACATAATGAACTGCAGAAGCAGGTGCCTGGCAATATGAAGTATTCTAATTTTCCCTTCTTGCAAACATGCTTTCAATTGAACCCACAAGTGCAGCTTGCACTTTAATTTTTTTTTTGTTTCAATAAAAAAATATATTTATTCATGGCATTCCCATAACACACAAAGGGCATGATGTACGTACCAACTACCACTTCCCACTTCTTCTGTGCTTTCTGTTCATTTGTAACTTCATATGCAGCTCTCATTTCAGAGAATGCCACACCTCCAATGATGAAAACAATCAAACGAGGCCCACTCTTGTGTTCCTGGTGCCCTCTATTGTGCCACTGACCATATCTTGCACTGAAAACATTAAGATTATACGTTACACTGAATACATGTACATGTATATATCAGGGTAGATTAGACATTTAGAGACTGTATAGATATCAGGGTAGATTAGACATGTAGAGACTGAATAGATATCAGGGTAGATTAGACATGTAGAGACTGAATAGATATCAGTAGATTAGTCATGTAGAGACTGAATAGATATCAGTAGATTAGACATGTAGAGACTGAATAGATATCAGGGTAGATTAGACATGTAGAGACTGAATAGATATCAGTAGATTAGATATGTAGAGACTGAATAGATATCAGTAGATTAGACATTTAGAGACTGAATAGATATCAGGGTAGATTAGACATGTAGAGACTGAATAGATATCAGTAGATTAGTCATATGGAGACTGAATAGATATCAGGGTAGATTAGATATGTAGAGACTGAATAGATATCAGTAGATTAGATATGTAGAGACTGAATAGATATCAGGGTAGATTAGATATGTAGAGACTGAATAGATATCAGTAGATTAGTCATGTAGAGGCTGAATAGATATCAGGGTAGATTAGACATGTAGAGACTGAATAGATATCAGGGTAGATTGGACATGTAGAGACTGAATAGATATCAGTAGATTAGTCATATAGAGACTGAATAGATATCAGTAGAATAGACATGTAGAGACTGAATAGATATCAGGGTTGATTAGACATGTAGAGACTGAATAGATATCAGTAGATTAGACATGTAGAGACTGAATAGATATCAGTAGATTAGACATGTAGAGACTGAATAGATATCAGTAGATTAGACATGTAGAGACTGAATAGATATCAGGGTTGATTAGACATGTAGAGACTGAATAGATATCAGGGTTGATCAGACATGTAGAGACTGAATAGATATCAGGGTAGATTAGACATGTAGAGACTGAATAGATATCAGGGTAGATTAGACATGTAGAGACTGAATAGATATCAGTAGATTAGACATGTAGAGACTGAATAGATATCAGTAGATTAGACATGTAGAGACTGAATAGATATCAGGGTTGATTAGACATGTAGAGATTGAATAGATATCAGGGTTGATCAGACATGTAGAGACTGAATAGATATCAGTAGATTAGACATGTAGAGACTGAATAGATATCAGTAGATTAGACATGTAGAGACTGAATAGATATCAGGGTTGATCAGACATGTAGAGACTGAATAGATATCAGTAGATTAGACATGTAGAGACTGAATAGATATCAGTTGATTAGACATGTAGAGACTGATTAGATATCAGGGTAGATTAGACATGTAGAGACTGAAGAGATATCAGTAGATTAGACATGTAGAGACTGAATAGATATCAGTAGATTAGACATGTAGAGACTGAATAGATATCAGTAGATTAGACATGTAGAGACTGAATAGATATCAGGGTAGATTAGACATGTAGAGACTGAATAGATATCAGTAGATTAGTCATGTAGAGACTAGATAGATATCAGTAGATTAGATATGTAGAGACTGAATAAATATCAGTAGATTAGACATGTAGAGACTGAATAGATATCAGTAGATTAGACATATAGAGACTGAATAGATATCAGTAGATTAGACATATAGAGACTGAATAGATATCAGTAGATTAGATATGTAGAGACTGAATAGATATCAGTAGATTAGACATATAGAGACTGAATAGATATCAGGGTAGATTAGACATGTAGAGACTGAATAGATATCAGTAGATTAGTCATGTAGAGACTGAATAGATATCAGTAGATTAGACATATAGAGACTGAATAGATATCAGGGTAGATTAGACATGTAGAGACTGAATAGATATCAGTAGATTAGACATGTAGAGACTGAATAAATATCAGTAGATTAGACATGTAGAGACTGAATAGATATCAGTAGATTAGACATGTAGAGACTGAATAAATATCAGTAGATTAGACATGTAGAGACTGAATAGATATCAGTAGATTAGATATATAGAGACTGAATAGATATCAGTAGATTAGACATGTAGAGAGTGAATAAATATCAGTAGATTAGACATGTAGAGACTGAATAGATATCAGGGTAGATTAGATATGTAGAGACTGAATAGATATCAGTAGATTAGACATCTAGAGACTGAATAGATATCAGTTGATTAGATATGTAGAGTCTGAATAGATATCGGGGTTGATTAGACATGTAGAGACTGAATAGATATCAGTAGATTAGACATATAGAGACTGAATAGATATCAGTAGATTAGATATGTAGAGACTGAATAGATATCAGTAGATTAGACATATAGAGACTGAATAGATATCAGGGTAGATTAGACATGTAGAGACTGAATAGATATCAGTAGATTAGACATGTAGAGACTGAATAGATATCAGTAGATTAGACATGTAGAGACTGAATAGATATCAGTAGATTAGACATGTAGAGACTGAATAGATATCAGTAGATTAAACATGTAGAGACTGAATAGATATCAGTAGATTAGACATGTAGAGACTGAATAAATATCAGTAGATTAGACATGTAGAGACTGAATAGATATCAGTAGATTAGACATGTAGAGACTGAATAAATATCAGTAGATTAGACATGTAGAGACTGAATAGATATCAGTAGATTAGATATATAGAGACTGAATAGATATCAGTAGATTAGACATGTAGAGACTGAATAAATATCAGTAGATTAGACATGTAGAGACTGAATAGATATCAGTAGATTAGATATATAGAGACTGAATAGATATCAGTAGATTAGACATGTAGAGAGTGAATAAATATCAGTAGATTAGACATGTAGAGACTGAATAGATATCAGGGTAGATTAGATATGTAGAGACTGAATAGATATCAGTAGATTAGACATCTAGAGACTGAATAGATATCAGTTGATTAGATATGTAGAGTCTGAATAGATATCGGGGTTGATTAGACATGTAGAGACTGAATAGATATCAGTAGATTAGACATATAGAGACTGAATAGATATCAGTAGATTAGATATGTAGAGACTGAATAGATATCAGTAGATTAGACATATAGAGACTGAATAGATATCAGGGTAGATTAGACATGTAGAGACTGAATAGATATCAGTAGATTAGACATGTAGAGACTGAATAGATATCAGTAGATTAGACATGTAGAGACTGAATAGATATCAGTAGATTAGACATGTAGAGACTGAATAGATATCAGTAGATTAAACATGTAGAGACTGAATAGATATCAGTAGATTAGACATGTAGAGACTGAATAAATATCAGTAGATTAGACATGTAGAGACTGAATAGATATCAGTAGATTAGACATGTAGAGACTGAATAAATATCAGTAGATTAGACATGTAGAGACTGAATAGATATCAGTAGATTAGATATATAGAGACTGAATAGATATCAGTAGATTAGACATGTAGAGAGTGAATAAATATCAGTAGATTAGACATGTAGAGACTGAATAGATATCAGGGTAGATTAGATATGTAGAGACTGAATAGATATCAGTAGATTAGACATCTAGAGACTGAATAGATATCAGTTGATTAGATATGTAGAGTCTGAATAGATATCGGGGTTGATTAGACATGTAGAGACTGAATAGATATCAGGGTAGATTAGATATGTAGAGACTGATTAGATATCAGTTGATTAGACATGTAGAGACTGATTAGATATCAGGGTAGATTAGACATGTAGAGACTGAATAGATATCAGTAGATTAGTCATATAGTATACTTTTATTTTTTTAATTTAATTTATTTATTAACACACAACATCCCCGGAGGGGATGAAAAGGGTTACAAATCAGATATTAGTAAAAGAAAAATAACCACATAAAAAATAAGGGAACAAAAAGGCATTAAAAAAAAAAAAGATAATAATTTGAATACAAGGAATGTATTACTGGCTTAGTTTATGTAGGTGCTGCTGTCTTGTATTAAAACAGTTTTTTAAATATTGCGCTAAAAGAATAGACATTTTCTCGTCACTTAGTAATGATATGAAATATTTTCATTACTAAATTTGTCAAAATTTGGTATACGTTTATTAGCTACAATGTAAAGTTTTAATCTTATTTCATTGTAATGAGGACAATTTGTGACAAAATGTTGTTCATCTTCAACATGGTCATTGTCGCACATATTGCAGACTCTGTCTTTAAAATCCAATCCTGTATGCCGGCCTGTTTCAATTTTCAGACAGTGGTTGCCAAGTCTAAATTTTGTTAAGGATTTGCGAAGTTCACTGTTTTTCATAATTGTTAAGTAGTTTTCTTGTTCTATTTTGGTTTTAAAAAGTTTGTAGGTTCTTAGTTTATTTTTAGAATTTGATTTTTTCCTATTGTCATTATTTATTTCATTTTTCCACTTAAACTCTTCTTTTAATTTCTCATCAATTGTTTTTAATTTTGATAATGAGATAATATTTGTTTCATTTAAAAGATAAGAATGGTTAATATTTTTTAATATCAGATCAAGTTTTTTAAACCATTTACTTTCAATAATTTTATTGACATAGTATGCTTCTTGAAGTAGAGTATTTGTGGAATTTGCAATACGATTGGCATATTTTATCATTTGTTTCTTAATAAAAGAGTCAAGAGGTAATTTTCCCAATTCACTATATATTGCCATGATTGTTGTATTTTTTGAGATACCAAGAATGTACCAATAGTATGTAAGCTGGACATCCTCTACAATTGATTTTGTAGAGCTTTCTTCTCCCCAAATGTCACTCCCATACACAATAACTGGTCTGATAAGTTTATCAAATAGTGACAGTAGTATGGACATGTCCAGATTACCAGATCCAATTTTGGTCTTTAATGAGAATAAGGCTTTTATTCCTTTTCTTTTTAGGTTTTTCATGGCATCTTTAAATTTACCATTTGGACTCATAGTTAAGCCAAGATAATTGAAATCTTTAACTATATTGATTTCTTTTCCTTCATAAAAGAATATTTCCTTGTTAAGGAGTCTGTTACACTTATTGAATATAATTATTTTTGTTTTATCTGTGTTGACAGACAACTGCCATTTTGATGTGTAGGCTGATAGTTTATCCAAACAGTTTTGTAATCCCCTTTTGGATTTTGAAAGAATCACAATATCATCTGCATAAAGAAGGCAATTAATGGGTGTGTTGTGTAACAGTGTAGGGTCACAATGATCATTATCAAAAATATCAGGCAGGTCACATCAGGTTTCACATCACCATACATATCTTTTATAATTTTGTACATATTACCGTTTACACCATTTTTCAACAATTTATAAAAAAGACCTTCATGCCAAACACTATCAAAGGCTTTTTTGAGGTCTACAAAGCAGGCATAAATTTTATTTGATGTTTTAGATTTATTTTTATCATTTGCCTGATGGATGATCTCCTTGTCCTGATGGAGGTATTTATTAATAATAGTTTTCAGGATAAACAGATTGTCTGTTGTCCGACAGTCTTTCCTGAATCCAAATTGTTTATTAGAGAGGATATTATTTTTTTCTAGATATGAAACTAGTCTTGTGTTTAAAATACTATTAAATAATTTACCTAAACAACTTGAAATTGCTATTCCCCTGTAATTAGAAGGATTCAATTTTGATCCAGATTTGTGCAAGGGTACAATAAGACTAGTATTCCAAGAATCGGGGAATTTGCCAGACATGAACACTATGTTAAAAAGTTTTTGTAGTGCGTCTGACAGGTAATAACCACCACATTTAAAAACCTCATTACTGATTTTGTCTTCTGCTGATGACTTATTATTTTTTAATTGGCTAATTGCTTTTTTAATTTCATTTTTTTGAATAGGACCATTCAAAGATTCTGTATTGACTGCGTCCACATTTTTCTCTAAAGTTTCTAGATGTGTTTTCATATTAGAGTGAACAGTGTTGTTTTTATTTAACAGTTTTTTAAAGTAAATTAACCAGTTTCCCAGGTGAAATAGGTTCATTATCTGAATGTGTTATACTGTCATTGTTTAAATCATTCAGTATTTTCCAAAATTTAGATGTATCACTTTTTGATTTTTCAAGCTCATTCAGTTTTAACTGTTTTAGGGCATGTTTCTTTTTCCTGACTAAATTTTTGAATTGCTTTTTTGTTTTGAAGTATCTACCACGAATAATCGGGTCTAGTGGATGTTTCTGCAGTAATTTTGAAATATTTTTTAATTCTACGCGAAGCAACCAGCAATCATTATCAAACCATTTTTTTCTTTTTTAGTACTGTTTTGTTTTTCTTTTTAAAACACTGAGACTGAATAGATATCAGTAGATTAGACATCTAGAGACTGAATAGATATCAGGGTTGATTAGACATGTAGAGACTGAAGAGATATCAGGGTTGATTAGACATGTAGAGACTGAATAGATATCAGGGTTGATTAGACATGTAGAGACTGAATAGATATCAGGGTTGTTCAGACATGTAGAGACTGAATAGATATCAGGGTTGTTCAGACATGTAGTGACTGAATAGATATCAGGGTAGATTAGACATGTAGAGACTAAAGAGATATCAGGGTAGATTAGTCATATAGAGACTGAATAGATATCAGGGTTGATTAGACATGTAGAGACTGAATAGATATCATGGTTGATTAGACATGTAGAGACTGAATAGATATCAGGGTTGATTAGACATGTAGAGACTGAATAGATATCATGGTTGATTAGACATGTAGAGACTGAATAGATATCAGGGTAGATTAGACATGTAGAGACTGAATAGATATCATGGTTGATTAGACATGTAGTGACTGAATAGATGTCGGGGTTGATTAGACATGTAGAGACTGAATAGATATCATGGTTGATTAGACATGTAGAGACTGAATAGATATCAGTAGATTAGACATGTAGAGACTGAATAGATATCAGGGTAGATTAGACATGTAGAGACTGAATAGATATCAGGGTAGATTAGACATGTAGAGACTGAATAGATATCAGGGTTGTTCAGACATGTAGTGACTGAATAGATATCAGGGTAGATTAGACATGTAGAGACTGAATAGATATCATGGTTGATTAGACATGTAGTGACTGAATAGATATCGGGGTTGATTAGACATGTAGAGACTGAATAGATATCATGGTTGATTAGACATGTAGAGACTGAATAGATATCAGTAGATTAGACATGTAGAGACTGAATAGATATCAGGGTAGATTAGACATGTAGAGACTGAATAGATATCAGGGTAGATTAGACATGTAGAGACTGAATAGATATCAGGGTTGTTCAGACATGTAGTGACTGAATAGATATCAGGGTAGATTAGACATGTAGAGACTGAAGAGATATCAGGGTAGATTAGTCATATAGACACTGAATAGATATCAGTAGATTAGATATGTAGAGACTGAATAGATATCAGGGTAGATTAGACATGCAGAGACTGAAGAGATATCAGGGTAGATTAGACATGTAGAGACTGAATAGAATCAGTAGATTAGATATGTAGAGACTGAATAGATATCGGTTGATTAGACATGTAGAGACTGAATAGATATCAGTAGATTAGACATGTAGAGACTGAATAGATATCAGGGTAGATTAGACATGTAGAGACTGAATAGATATCAGGGTAGATTAGACATGTAGAGACTGAATAGATATCAGGGTAGATTAGACATGTAGACTGAATAGATATCAGGGTAGATTAGATATGTAGAGACTGAATAGATATCAGTAGATTAGATATGTAGAGACTGAATAGATATCGGGGTTGATTAGACATGTAGAGACTGAATAGATATCAGGGTAGATTAGACATGTAGAGACTGAATATATATCAGGGTAGATTAGACATGTAGAGACTGAATAGATATCGGTTGATTAGACATGTAGAGACTGAATATATATCACTGTGCTCTCGCTGTCGCTCGCAAATGTCGTAAATTACGAAATTTTGACAAAATTTACGAACAAAATAAATATCTATTAGTAGGATTTACGAACACATTTTGTACAAAATACCCTCGCAAATCGCGCTCATTTAATTGTCAAGACTCGACTGTGATCATCACGCGTGTTACGGTTTGAGTGATTGCCATTTTAAAGTTAAACAACGTCCCGTTACTTCTAAGATTGCAACAATTGTTACATGGTGATCGCGAGCAACACGGAACTGCCACTGAATGTATTTTTCCACTCTAAAGTTATTTTGGTGTCATCGCACATGCGTAGTTTAGTCGACATGTGTTTCAAGATACCCCGCGACATTACTCTGAGTATGGAACGGTTTCATGTCGCCCTTATCAAACACGTGATTTATTTATTTATTGAAAATGGAGACTACGTCAAAAAGGAGCAGACAACTGCTCGACGACTATTTTTCACGACGAGATGGAGAAACCGCTAAATCGTGTTCAGAACCAGAAACAAATGGGTGTCCTAACCCTGACAGCACCAAGAAACTGAAAGTTGATCGTACTGCAGCACAATTTCAGAAATAATGGAAGGTTAGCTGCGGTTCCGTAGCTCTTTGGTGCGACATACAATCTAATTTTGCCCTACCAATTTCATTCGGACGTCTTGTTTTTATTTTTGTTGTTGTATGTCGAACATGGGCCGGCCAGTCTCTGTCACGTAAATAATGCGGTCGGCAACATAGGGCTATGATTCCACAGCTAATGGAAGGTGAGACAATGTTAGCGAATCGATCGAAAAATATTATAATTTGTGTAACATTCTTACCGGGCATTCTTAGCATTGAGATCGAGTTACAAGACCGAAAGTTACTTTAGTTACTTTTTCACTTTAATTCAGAAATTTCGATGAAAATAAATAGTCATTTTGTGTCGTCATAAACGTCAACATGCAGGTTTGCACGATGAGCACGGGAGATTACTTCATAATAATATTGATTGGCATAGAGTTTTTTTCTGAGAAATTTCCCGTGAAAATTTATTCACAGACTTATGTTCTTGGCAGTGAACATAGTGAACTTTTGAATGATGACTATTTTCCCCACTGTTAACAATGTGAGCTTATCATGAATATGTTTAATTAATACTGAGTTATTCAAATAAAGGTTCTGGTGTCTACATTTTATATTTTGTTGTGATGTTTTGTTGTACCATCATAAATGGTACATTTTGTGGAGCAGACTGCCTAATTTGATGTCATGAAATTACACACAAAATTAGAGCTCAGGTTGCACCAGCAAGCACCATTTTCAGCATGCTGTTCTTGTTTTCGGCGGACGACAGAGGGGACACCTCCCTCTCCTTCTCTCTTCCCCGTTGTGCTCGGTCGCGGGAAAATGCTCCGCAGTTTCCAGACAAAGTTTACTAATACTTTTTTTTCTTGATTAGTAAATTTACTATTACCTAGCAAATTCCAGAGAGAGCCCAGTATCAGGGTTGATTAGACATGTAGAGACTGAATAGATATCAGTAGATTAGACATGTAGAGACTGAATAGATATCAGTAGATTAGACATGTAGAGACTGAATAGATATCAGGGTTGATTAGACATGTAGAGACTGAAAAGATATCAGTAGATTAGACATGTAGAGACTGAATAGATATCAGGGTTGATTAGACATGTAGAGACTGAAAAGATATCAGTAGATTAGATATGTAAAGACTGAATAGATATCAGTAGATTAGACATGTAGAGACTGAATAGATATCAGTAGATTATACATGTAGAGACTGAATAGATATCAGTAGATTAGATATGTAGAGACTGAATAGATATCAGGGTAGATTAGACATGTAGAGACTGAATAGATATCAGGGTAGATTAGACATGTAGAGACTGAATAGATATCAGGGTAGATTAGACATGTAGACTGAATAGATATCAGGGTAGATTAGATATGTAGAGACTGAATAGATATCGGGGTTGATTAGACATGTAGAGACTGAATAGATATCAGTAGATTAGATATGTAGAGACTGAATAGATATCGGGGTTGATTAGACATGTAGAGACTGAATAGATATCAGGGTAGATTAGACATGTAGAGACTGAAAAGATATCAGTAGATTAGATATGTAAAGACTGAATAGATATCAGTAGATTAGACATGTAGAGACTGAATAGATATCAGTAGATTAGACATGTAGAGACTGAATAGATATCAGTAGATTAGATATGTAGAGACTGAATAGATATCGGGGTTGATTAGACATGCAGAGACTGAATAGATATCAGTAGATTAGACATGTAGAGACTGAATAGATATCAGGGTAGATTAGACATGTAGAGACTGAATAGATATCAGGCTAGATTAGACATATAGAGACTGAATAGATATCAGTAGATTAGACATGTAGAGACTGAATAGATATCAGGGTAGATTAGACATGTAGAGACTGAATAGATATCAGTAGATTAGACATGTAGAGACTGAATAGATATCAGGGTAGATTAGACATGTAGAGACTGAATAGATATCAGGGTAGATTAGACATGTAGAGACTGAATAGATATCAGGGTAGATTAGACATGTAGAGACTGAATAGATATCAGGGTAGATTAGACATGTAGAGACTGAATAGATATCAGGGTAGATTAGACATGTAGAGACTGAATAGATATCAGGGTTGATTAGACATGTAGAGACTGAATAGATATCAGGGTAGATTAGACATGTAGAGACTGAATAGATATCAGGGTAGATTAGACATGTAGACTGAATAGATATCAGGGTAGATTAGATATGTAGAGACTGAATAGATATCGGGGTTGATTAGACATGTAGAGACTGAATAGATATCAGTAGATTAGATATGTAGAGACTGAATAGATATCGGGGTTGATTAGACATGTAGAGACTGAATAGATATCAGGGTAGATTAGACATGTAGAGACTGAAAAGATATCAGTAGATTAGATATGTAAAGACTGAATAGATATCAGTAGATTAGACATGTAGAGACTGAATAGATATCAGTAGATTAGACATGTAGAGACTGAATAGATATCAGTAGATTAGATATGTAGAGACTGAATAGATATCGGGGTTGATTAGACATGCAGAGACTGAATAGATATCAGTAGATTAGACATGTAGAGACTGAATAGATATCAGGGTAGATTAGACATGTAGAGACTGAATAGATATCAGGCTAGATTAGACATGTAGAGACTGAATAGATATCAGTAGATTAGACATGTAGAGACTGAATAGATATCAGGGTAGATTAGACATGTAGAGACTGAATAGATATCAGTAGATTAGACATGTAGAGACTGAATAGATATCAGGGTAGATTAGACATGTAGAGACTGAATAGATATCAGGGTAGATTAGACATGTAGAGACTGAATAGATATCAGGGTAGATTAGACATGTAGAGACTGAATAGATATCAGGGTAGATTAGACATGTAGAGACTGAATAGATATCAGGGTAGATTAGACATGTAGAGACTGAATAGATATCAGTAGATTAGACATGTAGAGACTGAATAGATATCAGGGTTGTTCAGACATGTAGTGACTGAATAGATATCAGGGTAGATTAGACATGACTGAATAGATATCAGGGTAGATTAGACATGTAGAGACTGAATAGATATCAGTAGATTAGACATGTAGAGACTGAATAGATATCAGGGTAGATTAGACATGTAGAGACTGAATAGATATCAGGGTAGATTAGACATGTAGAGACTGAATAGATATCAGGGTAGATTAGACATGTAGAGACTGAATAGATATCAGTAGATTAGACATGTAGAGACTGAATATGTATCAGTAGATTAGACATGTAGAGACTGAATAGATATCAGGGTTGTTCAGACATGTAGTGACTGAATAGATATCAGGGTAGATTAGACATGTAGAGACTGAATAGATATCAGGGTTGGTTAGACATGTAGAGACTGAAGAGATATCAGGGTAGATTAGTCATGTAGAGACTGAATAGATATCGGTAGATTAGATATGTAGAGACTGAATAGATATCGGGGTAGATTAGACATGTAGAGACTGAATAGATATCAGGGTAGATTAGACATGTCGAGACTGAATAGATATCAGTAGATTAGACATGTAGAGACTGAATAGATATCGGGGTTGATTAGACATGTAGAGACTGATTAGATATCAGGGTAGATTAGACATGTAGAGACTGAATAGATATCAGGGTAGATTAGACATGTAGAGACTGAATAGATATCAGGGTAGATTAGACATGTAGAGACTGAATAGATATCAGTAGATTAGACATGTAGAGACTTAATAGATATCAGGGTAGATTAGACATGTAGAAACTGAATAGATATCAGGGTAGATTAGATATGTAGATTGAATTGGTATAGACTGAATAGATATACAGATAGATTAAAAATGAAGTATGGAGAAAATAGAATACTAGGCATGTGTAGATAGACATGATATCAATTTGATACATCTAGGAACAAAAACATACCTTCTTGCTGCGGATGATGTATATGTTGGTCCTGCAGCTCTTCCTGACAAATAAGGAAATATTTTCGTATCCAACTTTTCTGTGATTGCATCCTGTGAAACAAATGTATAATATATAAGTTAGTGAAGTCTTTTGTGGCATACTGATTGTAGCCCATGCATTGTAGCTTATACCAAATTTTTTAAATGACATTTAATTTGCTGTTATTACAATACAGTGTCACAGCTAGAAACAGACATATTTACCTCCATTATATCTTTAATAACAGGACACCACCTGGACATCTGGTAGGTATGCTCAGTGATTCTTTCTTTTCTTTCCAATTGTTTATGCTTACGTTTACCACTCTGTAAATTAATAATAATTTGATAATACATTTCATTTCTGAATCAAAATAATGGTTTTAAGATCAAGTGAAAAGATTTATGAGAGATAACGACAGTTAGTTATCTATCTTATCTTATCTTATCTTATCTTATCTTATATGTGTTTATTTCAGGTACTATGGCCTGGCCTTCAGTACAAAATAATAATACAAAAACATAATAGGGATACAATGTTATTTAGGTTGAAATAGTCTGTCTATATAATAAAGCATACCGTTATATACAAACTTTGTCATTACTCTGCAGTATTGTCACATATTGTCATTACTCTGCAGTATTGTCACATATTGTCATTACTCTGCAGTATTGTCACATATTGTCATTACTCTGCAGTATTGTCACATATTGTCATTACTCTGCAGTATTGTCACATATTGTCATTACTCTGCAGTATTGTCACATATTGTCATTACTCTGCAGTATTGTCACATATTGTCATTACTCTGCAGTATTGTCACATATTGTCATTACTCTGCAGTATTGTCACATATTGTCAGACTCCGCAGTATTGTCACATATTGTCATTACTCTGCAGTATTGTCACATATTGTCAGACTCCGCAGTATTGTCACATATTGTAAGACTCCGCAGTATTGTCACATATTGTCAGACTCCGCAGTATTGTCACATATTGTCAGACTCCGCAGTATTGTCACATATTGTCAGACTCCGCAGTATTGTCACATATTGTCATTACTCCGCAGTATTGTCACATATTGTCATTACTCCGCAGTATTGTCACATATTGTCAGACTCCGCAGTATTGTCACATATTGTAAGACTCCGCAGTATTGTCACATATTGTCAGACTCTGCAGTATTGTCACATATTGTCAGACTCCGCAGTATTGTCAGATATTGTCAGACTCCGCATTATTGTCAGATATTGTCAGACTCTGCAGTATTGTCACATATTGTCAGACTCTGCAGTATTGTCACATATTGTCAGACTCCGCAGTATTGTCACATATTGTCAGACTCCGCATTATTGTCAGATATTGTCAGACTCCGCAGTATTGTCACATATTGTCAGACTCCGCAGTATTGTCACATATTGTCAGACTCCGCAGTATTGTCAGATATTGTCAGACTCCGCAGTATTGTCACATATTGTCAGACTCCACAGTATTGTCACATATTGTCAGACTCCGCAGTATTGTCACATATTGTAAGACTCCGCAGTATTGTCACATATTGTAAGACTCCGCAGTATTGTCACATATTGTCAGACTGCAGTATTGTCACATATTGTCAGACTCCGCAGTATTGTCACATATTGTCAGACTCCGCAGTATTGTCACATATTGTCAGACTCCGCAGTATTGTCACATATTGTCAGACTCTACAGTATTGTCACATATTGTCAGACTCTGCAGTATTGTCACATATTGTCAGACTCCGCAGTATTGTCACATATTGTCAGACTCCGCAGTATTGTCACATATTGTCAGACTCCGCAGTATTGTCACATATTGTCAAACTCTGCAGTATTGTCACATATTGTCAGACTCTGCAGTATTGTCACATATTGTCAGACTCTGCAGTATTGTCACATATTGTCAGACTCCGCAGTATTGTCACATATTGTCAGACTCCGCATTATTGTCAGATATTGTCAGACTCCGCAGTATTGTCACATATTGTCTGACTCCGCAGTGTTGTCACATATTGTCAGACTCCGCAGTATTGTCACATATTGTCAGTACTCGTTAGTTGATAACATTTTCATTGGCAGTTGATGAGTAAAAAAAGGAATTTTTTAAAATAAAATAAAAAAATTTAAAAATAAATTGGGCACAATTAAAATTCATCTTATATTGCATAAATAATGATGTTATAACAAAATTCTGACTCCCTATCACTCTTTGAACTAATTCAATTGCCACTGATGCTCTACCACACAAGAGAAATCACAAATGAACCATAATTGTTTGTATTTCATAAGACAAGACAGGCTTAAACACTTTATATGAATCTAGCTTAAGATTTTCATCTACACCCAATGACTAGTAATGTTTATGTTTGTTTGAATTCATTTCAGTTCCTATATACTTACCACATACACACAATAGATTTGAAAGCTGTATAACAACAGTGTTTAAGCACTGAATAGTTCAGTGCTTCTACTTACATCCTGTATAATCTGTACTCCTAAATGTGTCATATTGGGAATGATACACTTCTCTTGATCTGGTATCTGGGCATGCTGAATTAACTTTGCCAGGTTTTCTTCACTGATACCTGAACCAAACAGAATATTTATTTATTTGTTGCAGTGCTTGTGAAACAGAGGCTAAGAAAATAAACAAGCAGCCTCATGGCTGAGATAGCTCTGCAGATATATCATTAGAAATGAACAAATCTCAAAGAGGTCTATCTGATGTACCTATATGTATGACATCAAAGCACTTGGACTTGTGTTTTTTAACAAGAAGTAGAAAATATCACCTTTTACCAAAAAAGACAAACATATTCATTAAAATTAGAGAATTGAAGATATTATCATGAAATGAACAAATCTGAGAGAGGTCTACCTGTAGTACCTATATATATAGTATCAAAGCAATTGGACTTGCGGTTTTCAAAAAGAAGTTGAAAATATCACTTTTTACCAAAAATTACAAAAATAATCTTCAAAATTAGAGAATAAACAAATCTAAGAGAAGTCTACCCAAGGTACATATATACCAAGTATCAGAGCATTCAGGCGTGTAGTTTTCAAGAAGAAGTCGAAAAAGTAAAACATTGACACGGACGACGACGGACAATCACTCATATGATAAGCTCCGCTTGACTAAGTCAACAGCGGAGCTAAAAAGAATATATAGTCTTAAATTTGACTTAAACCTTCTTAAAGTAACAATAAAGAGTCTTGTATAAATGGCCATTAAAAGTGGAAACTATACTTACCATTCTTGCCGATAATGTAGAGTAAAATAATTCTAATCTTATCATATGCTGTGACGTTAGAATCCAGCAATATAGGGACAATATTTCTCATCTGATCACGTATCTTTTCTCCATCTACATCAGTTCCCATTGCTAAGTCCTATAAGGAAAATAGAGTGTTTCATTACAGCTACACCAATGGTACAATGACTTCTAGGAAGGTCTATTAAGTAAACCATATAGCATTTTGTATTTTAAATTGAAACAGCTTTCAATCATTTCAAAAACAACAAGCCATGCATGGCACAGTCCCCTTTCGTTATCGAATTTAAGATATATAGTTTTGTTTATTGTAATATAGCTGGAATATAACCATGTCAGGAATATGATTATGATGATTGTTTAACATTAAAATGATTGACATTTGTATCTGATCGTCAAACAAGTACTTGTCCACATTGAGAGATATTGCTCTGGAACAGCATTAATTAAAACAAAATCAGCTATTTTGAATACATGTATATATCTATAAGATGATGTATAATGAATATATAAAATTTGAAGATAATTGATCAGTCAAAGCATGTCAGAGATATGGCTCTAGAAGCCCATTCATTAAAACAAAATGGCCACCAGTCAGCCATTTTTAATCCAATCTGAAAAATAAAATAGCATGCATTAGGAATCCATAAAGTCTAACGCATGTACTAAGTTTGAACAAAATCCATCCATAAATGCTTGATATTTGATGATTTTTTAGCACAAAAATGGCCACCATTTGGCCATTTTTAATAGGATCGTTGAACCAATATATCCGTCCATCTATGACATGATGTATAATGAATATTTAAAATTTGAACATAATCAGTCAAAGCAAGTCAGAGATATGGCACTAGAACCACATTCATTAAAGCAAAATGGCCGCCAATTGGCCATTTTGAATCTCATCTGAAAAACAAAATGATGTGCATCAAGCTCCTATAATGTCCAATGTATATACCGAGTTGAACAAAATCCATCTGTAAACAGCCGAGAAATGCTTAATTTTGATGATTTTTCAGTACAAAAATGGCTGCCATTCAGCCATCTTGAATTAGATCGTGAAACAAATTGATGTGCATATGTATAATGTCAAGTATGATGTATGTGTGCAATCTGATTAAAATCTGATGTAGTGTACGGGCTTTAATTATTTTGACTATAAACTTATTTTAATTTTATTTTTTATTATATTTGTTATTAATGCCCTTTTATTTTATTATTTTACTTTGATTTTGAGATTTTATTTTTTTATAATTCCGCCCTACCTACATCTGATCCGACGCCTATGTAAGTCCCGTTCAAATCTCGCGTAAGTAACAGCCAATCACAGCCCCCCTTTTATACAGGCTGTCGGTTGCTTACTTTTCAGTGTATACGGGCAATCTTTCTGTACATTATATTTTGCCCACTTGAATAAACCATTAATAGAAAATTGCTAGTATATTTTTATTTGCAAAAGAAATTCCACAGGATTTTACAATTTTTGTCATTACATTGAATATTTTTTTCACTTCCAACAAATGTGTACACTTCCAGATACATCTTCGCCAGCCAAGGTTCGTTCATTCAGTCATGCTTCAATTTTACATCACTGAGCATAATTATCTAGAATGAAAGCAAAAAAAAAAAAAATAAGTAAATCGTAATGATTAGAACATAGTAAACAATGCAAACTGATTTTAAATTGTACAACGGTCACCGGCCCACGGCATCGACGCAGAAAATTGGAGCAAACAAATATTTCCTGATCAATTGCGATGTGTTCCAAATAAAAAATATTTTATTCCAGTCAAAATCAGCTCAATTACTTTAATAAAGAGTTATTGTATAATGTACAAAATGTTGATACAATTTGATGAATATTTACAGCTTCAATACCGTAGACGATTTTGGCCCGATCGTCAACAAAACATCACCAGTCTCCAGGGCAGGCGACTGGAAAAAGACACTGGTGTTCGGTCGAACCGGTGGAAACAAAATCAACACTCCCAGAATAACTATACGGAATAACGATCTAAAGTCGAACCATTCGAGTCACAATATTAACATAAAAATGACTTTCGTTGCATTTGACAATGATAAACTTACCGAAAAGCTGTGTTATTCACGGTCGCTAACGTTGGTATAATCCGCCATTTTATTTGAGTGTGTTTGCCACCCGGTGACGTCATCATGTGCCCAATAGAAGGAGGTATGTGATTCGTTGACTAAAATCGTCGATAGTGGGTCTCGTTGAAATCTCGTTACATAGGCGTCGGATCAGATGTAGGTAGGGCGGAATTAAAAAAAATCACAAAATCAAAATCAAAGTAAAATAATGAGATAAAAGGGCATTAATAACAAAAGTAATAAAAAATAAAATTAAAATAAGTTTATAGCCAAAATAATTAAAGCCCGTACACTACATCAGATTTTAATCAGATTGGTATGTGTGAAGTTTGATTGTTATTGGTCCAGGCATTTCTAAGATACAGAAAGCACGAAGGTCAAAACATAAGTCCCCGTTTTCAGGCTGCATTTGAACGGGGACTAAAAAACTCCAAATGACAAGTCATTGAAAATGACACAGTCCCCGTTAAATTTTTAAAAGTTCTCTTTGTGCTCGTCATATTAAAGTGGAGGGGTTGTCGCGAGCATGTCCTTGAAACTTGAGTCCAAAGTGGCAAATACAACAGATTGTTTAGTCACACCAAATTTGAACACATGTTGCATGACAACCCCTCCGGTTTAAAACATAGCAAAGAAAAACATAGATCACAAGTGAAAGCATGTCCAAGTTATCACATTTTAAACAAACAAGATGGCCGCCAGTCGGCCATATTTGATCAAATTGCAAATTGAATTGACATGTACATGTATCCATTTATGACATGCTAAATATCAATGAAAATGATACATGGGTGACAGAGATATAAATCTTTGATCTGATTATGAAACAAAGTGACATGTATGATGTATGTGCCAAATACGAATGAAAATGGTACATAAATCCTGGAAATATAGTAGTAAGACCAAAAAGTCAGATGGCTGTCAATCGGCCATCCTTGATCCGATTTTGAAACAAATTGTCATGGACATGTATCCTAAGATATATAAAGCATATGCCAAATTTGAATGAAAACTAACAAAGCATGTCCAAGATACCACATTTAAAAAAAAAAACAAGCTGCCTGCCAGTCGACCATCTTTAATTCAATTGCGATAGAAACTGTCATGGACATGTATACTAACATGTATAATCTATATACCAAGTTTGAATGAAAATTGACAAAGCATGTCCAAAATACAACATTTTCAAAAAACAAGTTGGCTGCCAGTCGGCCATTTTGAATCGAATCACTAAACCACTGCATGTGCATATGTCCCACATAAAGTACTAGGCACATGCAAAGAATGAACAGAATTGGTCCAAAGGATTCTAAAATATGACTCCAGGCGGACGAATGCACCGACGGACGCAGGCACAGACAGACAGACAGACAGATGGACAGATGCACGAACGGTCGGAGGACATGTATCCTAACATGTATAATCTATGTACTAAATACTAAATATATACTCTGCAAAAAATGCAACTCTCCACTTTCTAATCTCTTGTGAATAAAAAGAAGAAATGGAGAAACTATATTTTGAATTCAGCAATAATCTTCTTGATTTGAATAGTACTGACAGTACAAACACATTTGTTACCTTCATGAATAATACTTCATTTGTTAGAAGTATTCCTCTAATATTTTTATGTTAACATGATTGTTATGGTGTAATAACGATTATTATTATACATCTGTCACCGTAACGCCATAAGTTACAGCGTGTTGTAATTTTGTGGTATTTTACAGGGTATTTTCATCCTATCATATTGGGAAATGCAAATTCCAAATATGGAATGATTACGCGCTTATTAAGCGTCCTCTAATAATAAAAACAAATATGGCTGCCACCAGGGTTTGAACGGACTCCACACAAAGAAGTTTGCTGATTTTGGATTTCGACATTCCCATGATGTAACCTTGCAAGGAAAAGATGCATAATAATAAGGTTATTACAAGAAGGGATTTTTTTAAACAAGGGAACAGGGGCGCAGCGCCCTCCTGCCATGGCCATGCGCCCCTTACCCTGGGGAGCAGATCCTCTGGCAACCATAAAATTCTGATTGACCAGTCTGATAGTAATTTTGGCCCCAAGGAAGCCATAGAATGCTCCATTTTAATTTAGAATTATCAAAAACTCCACACCCTGGTAGGGAGAACCCTATCTCCCCAACTGAATTGCAGTGCTCCCTCTTGTAGTTTTTTTCTAGAAAAAACCCTGAATGAGGATACCTCAAAGTATGCACTCAGACAGCGCTCAGACGTTGTATCGACCTCCATTGCGTGATACTCCCACTGTACGGTCTTCATGCATACTTTGAGGTATCCTCGTAATAACCTCATATTATTATAATCATCTGAAGAATCAAACTAATTATTATGAAAATTACTTATGAATATGCAAGTAAATTTCAACCAAATTCTAATCAGGTCTACAGATTGTCCAAAAACATCTACTAGAGGTAACACCTCAGCAAAATTAAATGACCACTCGACAAATTCGCAAATGGTGGTTACATAAATTTTAAAATAATAATATTATTAAGATTGTTTGCTAAGCACTGCACAATAGTGCAACAATGTGCAGCAAAACGATAAACGGAGAGGCTAAAGAAGCTCTTTGAAAATAAAACATGCTGTACTATATGAACACGCTTTATGCTACAATATTAGGTAGGTAATTAGGAAGTAATAAAAATAAACTAATCTACAAAAACAGAATATCAATAGAAAAAACATTAAAACAACTCCTTGTAAAAGAAAGATGTATAATTTTATTAATTCTGTATTTGTTGTCTAATTTCAAAGCACTTGTTGATATACTGTGCTACCTGGATGAACATCATTATTTAACAGTGCAGTGAACTGTTCTTCAGGAGGCAGGTTGTGAAAGGAGTCAATCACATCAGTCGTGGTATCAAACACAACACTGTCTGTCACTGTATTTGGGACACTCCACCATAAAATGAAATTCATTTTCAATGGTACCTTGATTACACATGTCACAAACCCTGTTATTGAGTGGAGTACAATTGTGAGGGCATGGTCACTCAGATAGAACTTAGCCAGACCAGTTCTCAAATCAATGTTTTTGATATTGATGAGATATGGTTCCATACTGATATTGAATTTAAATGTTCTGTAAGTTCAGACTTTTCACGAATATCACTGTAAATTGTTTATTTCCAATGAGATGTAAATTTATGTTTGAGGGTGGACTTGATATTTATTTCTGCTGAAGTTAATTTATCGCTTTTTATAAATTAAACATTCCTGTTTGATATTCTTCAGCAAGTCTGTAATTTCAAAATAACACTTAGTTTTTAGGCTTTTATTAACTGAAAAAGCTTCTTTAAGAAAAACATTTTTGGTATTTTGAATGCGGTTGTAATATTTTATTAATTGATTTTTAATAAATATATCCAAAGGGTATCTCCCTAACTCGCTGTAAATTCCCATAATTGGGGTTTTTTGGGAAACTTGAAGGAGATATCGACAGTATTGAATATTGATGTCCTCAACTGGTGATTTGGATGAGAACTCGTCACCCCACACATCGCAAGTAGACATAAACAAGTAGCAGTCGTATTAATTTGTCAAAAAGGGATTGTGACAAGGTGATGGACAAATTGTGTATTGCGCCTTAATAGTTTTGAGAGAAAACAGTGGTTTTTGAGCCTTCTTTTAAGGTGCTTTAGAACTTCATTTGCACTGATTATTGAGCCCAGATAATTAAATGTTTTGACTGTCACAATTTCACTGCCACCTAGAAAGAAAGTGTCACTGTTTAGACATCTGTTTGATTTGTTAAAAACTAATACTTTAGCTTTTTCTGGGTTTACAGTTAATTGCTATTTATTAACATACTCTGACAAGTTATCCAGACATTGATAATCACTTTTGTGATCTTTGGTGATATTTAGGAATTTCTTGATACTTTTTGGCTGCACCACACAGCATTCTGATTGATTCATAACTGGCTTGACCTATCAGGTCATGATATGCAGTTTCAGGTCAACTAGTACATGAAAAAAACACATTGCAAACTTTGTTTTTTACAGTAAGTGTTTGCATGAGACCAAAACATTCACTTACAATTAAACTAAGTTTAATTGACTATGATTGATCAGCCGGATTGACAGAAGAGGTAAAGAGGAAACCATGCGGGAGAGGGAGAATTCACTGACGATGAGACATGGAGACGCCAACTTTCAGTTTTTCCAACCGTGTCCCCTCGTCAGTGAGTTATCCCTCTCCCACATGGTTTCCTCTTTACCTCTTCTGTCAATCCGCGAGCGCACAACCAGTTATCTCAAATTGACTAATAACGTGAATGAATCATGCATGGCACAGTCCCCGTTAGTTATCAAATTTAAGATATATAGTTTTGTTTATAGTAATATAGCTGGAATATAACCATGTCAGGAATATGATTTTTTAACATTAAAATGATTGACATTTGTATCTGATCGTAAAACAAGTACTTGTCCATATTGAGAGATATTGCTCTGGAACAGTATTCAAAATCAGCCATTTTGAATACATGTATATATATAAAATGATGTATAACGAATATATAAAATTTAAATATAATAAGTCAAAGCATTTAAGAGATATGGCTCTAGAAGCCCATTCATTAAAACAAAATGGCCGCCAGACAGCCATTTTGAATCCGATCTGAAAAATAAATGATGTACATCAGGAACCCGTAATGTCTAATGTATGTACCAAGTTTGGACTGCGTCCGAACGGGGACTAATAAGCAGAAAATACAGATTAATCATAACAAATAATAGGTCACTCATCAATGTGACAAATAAACACTGGGTATGGTACAATACAATCAGAACTATTTTCTAAGCTGCATCACATGCGCTCCTTGATAGCTAAGTGTAGAACTATTTCACAACTCAACAACTTGTACATGTATGATCAGTCATAAAACAACGTATCCTCCATGTTTTGCTAGCATAGAAATTACACATGGTTACACTCACATGCAAATTTTTGCCAGTAAAACAACATGACCACATTGCATAACTATTCATTCAATGCAACTAAGCAATCTATTAAAAAAACTTTTCTATACTTTTCATTATCAAAAAAATTATAACCAATGCATATTTAAAATCACTGAATAATGTTTTTTTTATCACAAAGGCTCGGAACATATGAAAATTACTACACTCGTTTAATAAATCCGATATTACACGGTCACTCATTGGAGATCCTCTATTTATCACATGGAAATAAACACATTTTTTTGTTTGGACTGTAAATTCTTTGTTCTATTTTTGAACCAAATGGATGCCTCTCTGTTGCCTGACGTCTAAATTAGAATACCTATGATAGGTTATATACCTACAGTACTGTGTGTAATAATCCTTGGCAGTGACGATATTACCAGCAAGTTAAATATTATGGGAAATATATAACATATAAATAAGGTGTTAACATACCTGTTCCACTTTGCACAGTTTATCAACATATCCTTGATAATGTTTCATGCAGTCTTCAGCCAAGTGCAGATGAGTTGCATACTGAAAAAACAAAACAATCACAGATTTCAATTCAATGTTTATGATCAGTACTCAAAAATAGACTGCCATTCTCTGGTTAATAAATAATTTCAAAACATCAGTCTTGGTCAAAATTAATAAACAATATTCAGTGACACAGCACAGTACAATATAAGCATAATAGAATTCTAACTGGTTTAGAAGTAGTTTTAAAAAAAAATGAAAAAAAAACCAAACAAATATTCGATAAGATGAAAAGCAGGAATACATTTTCATTAAACAGATATCAAAGCAATCAGGCTTAAAAACAAACATTGGGAACAAAAATGGTTACCGGTACAGGTCGACTATATTTCAGCAAAACCCAAAACTAAATTGATTTCCATGTGTAATCATTATGTCTCTTACTCAATCTGTCAAAGCATGTCAGATGTAGAATGAGATGAATAACTCATGAGGGATTCTATATCTACCTTGCTCAGTTCTTTCTGATATTGTGGCATCTTTTTTAACATCACAGAAAGATCTCGTACTGAGGTTTTATCCCCACTTGAAGACAGTTTCTTGTTCTCAGCAAACTTCTTTAACATTTTAGTAACTTGCCTAAATTATAAGTAATAAAGATAAGTAGAATACAAAAGAATATTGAAAGATAAGGAGGGATTACATTTGGGTTGCATTGGGAAAATACGGACGAAATGGTTATATTGGTGGTTACATGCCAAACAGAAAGGTTAAATCAGACAGAATTGTTATATTAAGGTTGCTAGTATGTTAAGAAAGAGAGACATAGAAAACAGGGAAAGAAGGGTGATTTCATATTCAAACACCTGGGTCAAACCTGGGTTAACCTGGGTTTACCCGACCTGCCCTATTCAGACCTACTAGACCTAAAATATGCAAATTAGTAGTAGGTTTGAACCTAACCTCCGGATTAACTGCCCATTAACGCCCCCACTGAAAACAAACAACAGAGAACAAAGAAGACAGACCTAGGGAAACCTAGGTTTTTCTTACAATACTGTTTCAGCCTGGTTTCAGTCGGAAAAAAAATAAGATGTATACTATGGTGAAGTGTTAAGAATGAGCAGCTTCTTAGGATAAATTACTTGCGTTATATATATATTTGGCATAGTCAGTAAAATATGTTTATCCATGGAGCGAACTTGTACATTTTGTCCGCAACAAGTACGGTCAGTTTTGTGTCCATGTCAGTTCACAAATTCATAGAACACATTTTTTGGTTAAGTTTGTAAAGTCTGTGAGACTGCGAGTTATCAAAATATGATGAAAGTATTAAATCGATAATGGCAACATTGTTTTCTACGAAGGCATCTGAAAACCACAGTCCCTCTATCACTGTGTCAAAACTAAAGTTGGGGCTAATGCTACGACTCCGGCGCTACGACCACCGTAACATGGGTATTTATCGCTGCCGATATCTTACTTTTTTGTGACAAAATGCACACATTTCGAACCCCCGGTTAATTAAAAATAAACGATTATTTTAGAAAATACATCGAAGCACAGTGCCTTGAGGGACTGTGGGCGAAGTAGGCAGCGAGATATTGTTTTAAACACCGCAGAAAATCATGCACTCAACGCAGCCATCTTGGTTACCTCAATCAGAATTCCCCCTTGTCACCCAGCATGCATCGATTGCGATATCGCAACGTGCACTGTGTCGCCTTGGGCGACGGTCTTAGGTACAAGGCACTCTATGAATGAGGTATTTTCAGAGGTCGGGGTTCGTTTTTTATAAGCAGTCTCGTCTGCAGATGAATAGGCGTAAATAATCAGCGCGAGTCCATTTAATTTATTATTAAATTTTCTGTTTTGATACTTCGTGTCACTGGAAATTGAATAAGAAAAACTGCAAATAACCGATGTGCAGCAAATCGAAATAAATTTTCATGGCGTACGCTGCATTTGTTTTTCCGGATTTTGCGATGCCGCACTCCTGAAAGAACTGTTTGAAAATTGAACGCGCAACAGTAGTAAAGGCTTGAACACAGTAGCGTAAGTCTCAAGTGCAACTTTGTATCAACAAATGTTCGTCTTTTGATACTTATTAGCTGTCAGAGACACATATCAATTGTCTAGCCCAATGAAAAGTCTGAATCACGTCCTCTGCTCAACTTGCGACTCGAGCATAACAGTTTATCAAAACAAAACAATTTATTCAGCACGCTGTTTACCGATATACAAGAGTGTTTTTTTAGGCAAGGCACACGGTAAAATGACTACTGTACACCAATAAATCAACACATTTTAGAGACAACTATCTAGTCTTCAAAAAGCAATGTAAACTCTGTCAATCCTAAAAATAAACAACAGCTTGAATGAGGTGTGAATGAGATCGGTTCGAACCGCAGTTTTTATGCAAATTCGTGCGGTCGTCCTGAACCGCACTGTCTATTGTTTAAACTTACGAACCGCAAAACTGGGTTTTGTTTGGGCGGTTTAGGGCGGTTTGGGTTTTCGTAGGTTTGACCCGCATGTTTGAATATGAGATCACCCCTAAGAACACAAAGGCTCATGGGTAGACGCTCGTTTGTAAAAAATAACATGCTATGGCCACACAGGTGATGCTTTAAATACAAAAAATATTGTGAATAGCTTTGTGGGTGAGAGTTAATAACTTACTGTGACACTACAGCAATATGTTGATGTCTTAATTCAAGCCAAACTTCATCTGATTCATCCAACAACACTTCTTTATCATTCATGTCTCTTCCACTGGCTGGTTCATATCTACAAAATAAAATGGTTACAAACAATTATACTAATTCATACAAGCCAAAGGAAAACATGTACAGTGTTCAATATAATATTGAGGGGACTTGCATCATGCAAACCATAGATGTCAAGTCTACAGTAAAACAGTTCTTTAGGTCTTGTGTCACTAATCAACCAATCACCATTCATAGCCCTCAATTTAAATGCCTACCAATGAAATTTTTTAAATATTTTTTTCAAAGGTGCACCCTGTTTGAGGGCATGCATCACCTGGGTCAAAGGTGAGACTAACATTAGGTCTTTTGTTTATGACTTAGTGGCTATGTACCTGTGGGTTTATTCTGTGTGTATTTGGATGTTCTTATCTAATTTTTCCAGTAATTTCTCTAGCTGCAATCCAAATACAGTAGGTGTGTCTTGTTTACCTGGGATTTGCAAGAGTTTGAGCTGGCCAATATGTCAGCTTTTTTCATGTGGTTGATTACTGACATGTTGATTTCCCTTTTAAGAGCCATGTTTTCTACTTTGTTTATCATTTTCATATAGCAATCTCGTCATATGTTAACATTGTCGTCTATGGAGTTTCAATTAGTGGTATGAGTCCTGAAGGAACAGTTTGCCTAGGACCACCTGAGGTTGTTGTTTTAACCATAATTATGGCTCTATTCACTGGAATTTAGTCATTTTTGGCAGATCTCATTTAACATAATCAAAGTTTACTTTGACCTAATTATTATATGTTTTGACTTCTCTTGACCTTGTGTCACACCTTGTTTTCACGCCCAATTTAATTAGCTGATGTTTTACAGATTAGGAGATTTGTTCCTTTTGTTTTATCCTGGAACATGTATTTTGTCCCATGTTTACAGGGTTTTAGTACAGAGTTTATTAGGTCACTCGATACGTATGCGAGGTTTGGATGATTGCGTATTTTATTTCATATTTCATAATCACATAGTTGTACCCAACGCGTCATCATGATAAACCGCAGGATTTCAAATTGTTGAGACTTTGTACTGCACACGTGCAGTTGGAAGCCACGAGACCACCATTGGTAGAAACTTTCTTACCCGGGCATTCAAGAAACATCCCAATTTCAGCCTGAATTAACTATCAAATCAGTGCCAGACCGTATTGCAGGAAGCGCCGAACACCAGAGCGACTGCAAGTAACCTGATTGAACAGCTGAAGCACACCCGGAGGTGAGAGTCGCTGATGAACTTTCTACCGCCTTCCATGGAAATCGTCGCCCAGCTTCAAGTTTCACCGACATTTGTCGAGACGAACTGCTAACCATCGCTAACAACAGCACCGACCAGCGTTTCGAAAAATTGTGGCGAGTGTATTCCTGGAACTGTGGCCAACGTAGAAGATTCGCTGGAGGTTTGTACAAACTAACTGTAACTACGATCGTGTGCTCCCGCTCCATGTAGTTTGAATTCAACGATAACTGTAAACAATCGCAACCGAAGAGCGTGGGTTATTTAGCATATTACAGTACAGTTCTCGCGGAAGCTTTGGCTTTTGTGGCATCATTGTCGCCTACGCATCGCATCATTGTGGCATCAGCTTCGCGTCATTGAAAATTGAAGCTGTGTTCGCCTCGCTATTTTGTGGCATCATCGTGGCCTCAGCTTCGCAGTCTCATGGCATCAACATGGCATCAGCTTCAACTTATTGTGGCATGAGTATGACCACATTATTTGCACGCAGAAGGGCAGTAGACAAAAACATGTACAGAAGTTCGATATGTAATTGAATTGATTTGAAATTCAAGACGAATAAAATAATATGATCAAGAGTAAAATGACATTTTAAAAAGATATCTTGTTTAATTATTTTAGTGTTGCAAGTATTGGGCACCAAAAACTTTGCGAAGTACATTACAATCGGCAAGGTGACGAGTTTCATATTGACTGGAAGGAAAATCGTGATAAATTCAAATCACACGATGCAATCGTCATTCTGATACAACACAATTTGCTGTATACGAAGTGAAACTGTTCTTGTTATAAAATTTACCTTTTTTCGCTCATTTTATTTGCTGCTAGAAGAGCAGATTCAGATTCCTCATTTCGGTGGTATTTTTCTGTGTTTCTTTTAGTTTTTGCCGAGTCCGACCCCATGCCCGGACTACTAAAACAAAGCAATACACACGTACGCCGCCTGGTGCGTCGGCGCCAGTCATCTTGATACAAAGTTCCAAAACAAGTGCGTACATTTCCAACATATGATTGGATGGTTGTGGTGGCGTCGGTCTGGTAAAATTTGACAACCAATTCTCAAAATTAAGTCACGATCAGTGATCTGAGCTCGATCTATACGTACTTTAAAAGTATTCTCACAAACATATTTTCGAATGAAAACGAGCCACATGCCCTGTAAAAAATCGAATTAGCACTTGACATGCAGAAATAATTTATTGGGCTTCAGAAGAAAAAACGTGTCCATTTAGTGTGGCCGTAAATATTTGGTCACCAGCCGATGAACAATTTGAAAATCATGATTCACACGGAAGTCCTTTGATACTGAAAATCATCGACCCCAGTCTGGTTTACCTTATTTCCCAACTTGCAAAACTGATTTGTATCTCAGCCCTGTTTTTTTTCTTTCTTTTTTTTGAACTGAGGTAAAATCCCATCCGTTTGTCAAAATATACGGATGTTTTTCAGTGAATAATTGCGAAGCCTATCACAGCACAAAAAAAACTTTGTGAATCGACGATGGAGATTGGATGGTACGACGACCCTTCAATTTGCGTTAAATATGTTTTGTTACAACATCATTGATTGGCTGAGAGTCACCTGATCGGAGCACGACCTGGGTCACAGAACCATATTAGTCCGTATTATCAACAGGACTTTGCGAGAAAACCACACCCACATTTTCAACCATTTTAGCGCGGAAGTTGCAAACAAATGTCGAAAACTCGTGAATTTTATGAATTCGAATAAAATAAAGCTAGCGATTCGTAAGACTGGTTAATAATATATCCCCCGATACTCTTCGATCTTTTTATTTCAAGGTGAGAAATGGATACTAGTAGTTGAAGTTCCATCGATTTCAAGGCGACTATTTAACTGCGACAACTCTACGCTCTGTTGTAGTTTCGCGAGGTAAAACAAAAATACAATAAATAGTACTTGTTTAATTATTTGGTTGTACAGCCCGCAAATTACGGGACATGATCCCCATGAATTGCGATAAATAAATGCTGATTGTGTTGAATGAAGGACGTCGGGACCGTTTGGAGAAACAAATTACGGTCGGTAGACATTTCAAACAAATGAAATTATTAACGAAAGACGTGATTTTTCTAGATATTTACGATCATATGGTCATACCAAATATATACAAAATTGACAAATACACAAAGAGATGTAATAGTAGGTCATTTTTATTTTAGCCTTAGAAATATTTTCTTTCACTCAGTCCACGTCCATGCGTGGGAATTTTATTTAGCTTCATGGTCCTTCGGCTTGTCTTCTGCTTGGGGGGAAACAACAACAATAAGGAAAAGAAACCCAGACAACCATGTTGTACTTCAGTTGAATACATTTTGTAGCAGTGCGTCACGTCGGAATATTGTCTAAAATAAAATATTCAATCCCAGCCAAATCTAGGTCAAAGGGTCAGATTGCGTGCGAGGAAGTCCTTCGATACTGAATATCATTGACCCCAATCTGGTTTACCTTATTTCCCAACTTGCAAAACTGATTAATTATCTCAGCCCAGTTTTTTTTTTTCTTTTTTTGAACTGAGGTCAAATCCCAGCCGTTTGTCAAAATATACCGATGTTTTTCAGTGAATGATTGTGAAGCCTGTCACAGCACAGTGAATCGACGCCGGAGATTGGATTGGTAAGACTGGTTAATAATATTTCCCCCGATGCTCTTCGAATTTTTAATATTTTATTTCAAGGCGAGAAATGGATAATTGAAGTTTCATCGATTTCAAGGCGACTGTTTCACTGCGACAACTCTACGCTGTGTTGTAGTTTCACGAGGTAAAAAAATATATATAATAAATAGTACATGTTTAATTATTTGGTTTTACAGCCCGCAAATTACGGAACATGATCCCCATGACATACGATAAATAAATGCTGATTGTGTTGAATAATGGACGTCGGGACCGTTTGGAGAAACCAACGGGGATCGATATTCCAAACAAATTATTGGGTCAGGGTCGGTAGACATTTCAAACAAATGAAATTATTAACGAAAGACGAGATTTTTCCAGATATTTACGAAAATACTGTCACAACAAATATATGCAAAATTGACAAATACACAAAGGGATATTAGGTTTTATTTTAGCCTTAGAAATATTTTCTTTCACTCAGTCCATGCGTGGGACTTCTATTTAGCTTCATTGTCCTTCGGCTTGTGTTCTCTTTGGGGGAAATAACAATAATTATACAAATCGTAAACTCAACACAGTCAGGAAAAGAAACCCGGACAATCATGTCGTACTTCTGTTGAAATACATTTTGTAGCAGTGCGTCACGTCAGAATATTGTTTAAAATAAAATAGTCAATCCCAGCCAAATCTAGGTCAAAGGGTCAGATTGCGTGCATATAATTATAGATAGTTAAAACAAAAAGTATTTGAACTTTTGACGGTTGTTTAATATCTATGCACGGTTACTAAACTAGGAACCGTGATCTATGAAAACCAGAAAATTGTTAGTAGTCCGAATTTTTGCACAGTCGAAAATAAAGCGGAAATTCAACAAGCGGTCGCAAAAGCGAGCGATTGAAAAGCGGAAGCGGGCGAGAGGTTGGGCGAAATGAGTTCTGTACTTCTTTGTTTGATGAAGCGATGCTGATGCCACATTGTCGCCATAATGAGGCCACAATGAAGCGAAGCGATAACCGCCTAACTTTTTAATGTCACGACATTGAAGCGATGCTGAAGCCATAACAATGCCATAATGATGTGATGCTGAAGCGAAGGTGAAGCTGAAGTGAAGCCAAAGCTTCCGCGAGAACTGTACTGTAGTATACTGATAAATAGTTATTCTTTCAGTTATACATTTTACCCAGATTTATTCAGTATTTTGCTTTTATACGATTTACATGAATACTGTTGAACTGTGTTGTATTTTTATGCAGTAGATCATTTAGTCCTGGAGAGGTCAGTGACACTGAGTGACCTTGGATACGGTAACTAAACAAACTAGGTGAAGTCAGTTTTACCATGTGTCCACGTTATTACAAGTTGTTAGTGATGGAACTAGTCCTGAACTATTTCATTTCATGTTCTCCGTTGTTCCTATATTGTTCAGTGGATATATACTCCATTTGACTGTTGCTATAGAGACGAATAGCATTGAATATCTGAGACATATCAGCTGCTATAGGAATTATTATTGCATTGTGTGATTTACTATGCGCTCATTGATGACAGTGTCAAATAACGAATAAACGACACGTCCTGACTTCTCGGGTCTTTTGGTCAATGTATTTGATGTGTCTTTGCATATTATATTTTTATAATTATTATCATTAGGATTACAGCGCCCTCTATGGTCGCAACTGTTCTCAAGTCCAGACAACAGAATTATACCGAATCAAGGAAGTACGACATTAAAGCTTATTGTTTATTTAAATTTTTTTTGTGTGCACAGTCTGGAGTGTAACACTTGCATAGATCTGATAATTATGAGGTTGTGTGTTCAAGCACACATTTCGAGAGATCAGCTCCATTTATATGGCAGGTGAAGTGCAAAGTAACTGAGATTATTACATATGTACTACAGTTTATTATGATTCTTCCTTGAAATCAAAATCGGTATTTCCACACCTCATATGCAAATGAGGTCTGAGAGCAAACAAAGTATTCCCTTCACGAGTACTGTTTATTCACTACGTTCAATTACCCACCATAGACTCCGGTCAGTCAAAATGACTATTTTGAACTGTAGGCATTAATCAGCGATTCTGCCGGTGACGGAGAGATAGAATCCAGGTCAGGGGAAGCCCCATGACCTCAAGATTCTTTTACCCCTTATGTCACGAACCCACGTGACCGAGGCCACCTGGCAGCGCCACAGGTAGCCGTCCTTCACTCTTAATTTCTCTCCGCCTCGAGTGGAGATGAAATCTAGCGAGCTCTGCTGGATCGCCTGCTTTTTTTCCTGTCCGGATTTATAGCTCGGGTTGTTGCCGCTGCTCGGCATCCGACATGGTAGCTGGTAGGATAAGTTTTCCTTGTCTTTTTTTACCCTTGTGTCGTTTTCCCCTTTGTGTGTAGTATTTTTCACAGCAAAGAAATCAAAATCTGGCGCCACTACGTAGTCACATGTTGATTTCATGGCGGCACCTTTTACAACTGTAATTCGTCTCCCTCATGCATGTCGTCTTTTATTTTTAATGTATTTAGCAATATATCGATGTAATGACAGCTCCAAGGCTCGCTGCCTTTTTCTTCCGGTCTTCTCGTCTTCCGAGCCGACCGTACAGTGGTTTATTCAGAATCTACCAGCATAGAACCCGCATCCAAGATGCTTTGTCGTGGCTACGTGTGGGTTTCGGGGGGTTTTTTTTGCGTGAAAGCGTGTTTTTTTCACTGGAGTTCTGAGGCCTGAGATTTTCTTTCAGAGCCATCAAAATCGCTGACACTGACCGCGTCACAGCAAGGTCGCGTGTCCAGTAAACAAATCGGTTAAAGTGAGTTGCGTGTTTTGCATGAGTGGAAAGTCCTCACGCTCGGCTACCGGTACTTCATGTACCGGGACGTCGAGTAAGAGACCCGACGGCGGAGGTACCGATATTTTCTCGGTCTCCCCCGCTGATCGGAGGGCATCCTCACAGTCTGTTTTTTCAGGCGGTGTTTTTTACCTGATTTTACCGGCTGCAGCGAGGCTGTGCCCCTGGAGGCTTTCCTCCTATGGGGCCCGTTGCGGGTCTCTTCGTGGACCCTTCCTCGCACGGCGCCGAGTTTGCCTCCGAGTTGAGGGCTTTGGTCGAAGGACTGTCGGGGCAATTGCATCCCTGGCAGGCCGGGTAGATCAGACGCAGTCGGAGCAAGCTGTCTCCACTGTGTCCCCTCGGTGGGCAAGCAGGAAGAGACACGAAAGCATGTTTGCATTCAAACACGTCTCTTCCGGGGAACCCCCGTTCCCAGTCACGGCTCTCCCACTATTTTGGGGGGTGGCCGAGGCTCAGGCTAATTGCACCGGTCCTTCTCTGGATCCGCGGGCACTGAATGCCAACGGGGTGCTGGCAGCCAAGTCTCCGATCTTGGGGCAGGGCTTTCAGGGCAGGGCACCCCCCCCCCCACTTTCAGCCAGCTAGGCTTCGTCACGCGGTCACGGTACAACGGTAACGAATTTATCCTTGTGTCCGGTCCCCGCTGTGGGTTTTGACTCCTTTCTTACCGACCCACGGGCGTCCCCAGACGGAACCGACCCTGTCATGAGACGCACAGTCGAACACGCTCCCTCTCACATATTTTAAGTTAAAGGAGACGCATTCGCTCGCGTTGGATACAGCCGGTACTCCGGGCGGTCCCTCAGAGTCTTCCATCTGTATGACTCGGTGAGCCACGCTTTTGGGGTGAGGCGGAGTATCATCGATCCCAGTGATACGATGTATATACCACCTAAGGTTGCTTCAACGCTTATGGGATCACGGGCGTCGGGATCCAAAGCACATCTCTCCCCTGTCCGTCTGAGTGCGGAGTGGGGCGCAGAGCACGCAAACGGTGTTGATGGGCGGCATTGGTCAGCCGCCGAGGATGTAATGCTTAAGGCCCCCAGGTGGGGATAACGTTAGGCAACACTTCCCACTGGACCAAACGCTACCCAGTCGGTGTGTTTCGGGATCAGACCCCATAGCGTGGGATGAGACCAAAACGCCCCCAACCGGATTCCAAGGCTCCTTCCCCAGACCCCGGTACCACGAATTTGGCAAACCGGGCAAAGGGGGATAGCCGCGTTCCATGGGTGTCTTTGCCAATTGAGGACGACCCATCTAGCCCTGAGGGCAGAGTTACTTGAGCGTATTATTATGCGTGCCCAGCACTCTGGTGACCTTGGAGGCAGAACGCACCAGCCTCCTAGACCAGGCGACATTTTTACTGGTGGGCCACCGCACATCTACGTGCGACATCCCCTAGTGTTGCCTGGCTCGCTTGGCCAGGGCCACTACTGTGCTACGAGACGCGGCCTTAGACGCACGTGTTTTGGCCGACAAGCTGAGCTGGGGTACGTCCCCCACCTCAGTGACGCAGACTGGACACCCTCCACCCTCTTTGTTCAGGGAATGGTGGGTACAGTCTCGGAGCTTCGGAGTGCAATGAATCAGAGGGTTCAGATTGAATCCGCTAGCCAGTTGGTCCTGCCATGGGCAAGCGGAGGGCACCCCAAGCACAGAAAACACAATGCCCTAGGGCGTTGCCCGCTAGCCAGAGTCAGCCAGGAGGCAAGCGCTTATACCCTTCCATGGGAGGGAAGGGTAGTGGCGTGCCCCCAGGGAGGTAAGAGCCAGGTGGTGGCTCCTCACCCTCTCTGGGCGGACGTCTACCCGGCAGCAGGGGAAGCATGTTTGACGCTCACCTCTGCAACCAGGGGAGACAGGCAAGTGCTTGGTGAATGGCCAGGTCACAACTTAGTGACTACTTCAGGCCTTGGGGAACTCGCCTCATGGGGGAAGGGAGCACCCTCCCCCCTTGCAACTGCCAAACACATGGCCACACATCCCTGTCGTACACAGATTGCGCCGGTGTAGTCCGGTTTGGAGACGGCGGGTGACCGATACCTGGATCTTTCCAGGTGGTGACATCCGTTTACGGCATACCGCTGAAATCTCCACTTCCCCCCGTCAGTGTCTCCCCTGTTGGGCACTGCCAGGGGACTCTTGCAAGGTGGAAGCAATCAGACAGGAAGTAGCAGTTTGCTGGGGAAGACGCCATACACAGGGTACATCAGCCGGAACTAAGTCCAGGCTTCTACCCAAATGTGTTCGTAGTACCAAATCTACAAGTGGCAGGCGTCCAGTTTTGGACCTAGACAGACTGAATCAGTACGTGCCCCTCGATCGGTTCCACATGGAGACATCATTCAGGGTTCTTCTCTCCATCCACCGTTTTGACTGGCTAGCCCCGCTAGATTTAAGCGGGGCCTACCTGCACGTACCGATGCACCTAGCGAGTTGCCATCTCCTTCGAATCGCCCAGCTGGGCCAAGTATTCGAAGTTCGGTTACCAACAACCCGGGCAAGGGGTAATAGCCAAACGCATCAGGCTAACACAGGATTTACTTCACCAGTTGGGCTCGTTAGTAAATCGACAAGTCCCACCTCGAGCCAACGCGCAGTTGGTGTCCCTGGGCATGGAGTTTTGACACAGAGGTAAGCTTGGCTTAGCTCTTTCAAGCATATTGCTTAGCGCTAAGCAGCCTAGCCGAATGCCTAGTCAGCGTTCCCTCGGTGTCCCTCCGTGAACTAATGCGGATCATCGGAATGATGACCTCGGTTCGAAGGGTTGTTCCCCAGGCCGCACTACGCAGCCGCCCGGTATAACGCTTGTTATAACGCCGAGCTCTCCTATGGGAACTAGATAGGCGGGTTTTGATCTCGGACCAAGTGAAGGAAGCCCTGCCCTGGTGGTCGTCACTGACCCCCTTGGACCCGCTCGCCGCAGGTATGACTCTGGTAACAAATGCCTCCCCCCAGGGTTGGGGAGCGCATCTATTGGACGAACAAGCCCAAGGATATGGCTCCCGCATAGTTTTGGGACCACCATATCAACCGGCTCGAACTGTGAGCAGTGTACTTAGCACTACCACGCTTTCTACCCGTAGTTCGAGACCACAGAGTCCTGCTCCGCACAGACAACGCAGCGGTGGTCTCCTTCAAGAAGGAGGGGGGGACGCATTCCCCATCGTTGTCAGTCCTAGCAGAGCAAAATCCTCCTTTGGTGCCTGGAATACAATGTGGAGCTAACCGCACACCACCTTCCAGGGGTGAGGAACAGTCTGGCGATGCCCGTTCAGGGCGACTCCGTCTCCAGAACATGGAGTGGCTGATACCCCAGTGGGTAGCCTCCAGGCTGTTTCGGCTGTGGACGGTCCAAGGTTAGACCGTTTGCCGCACCCCGGAACACCAAGCTCCCGACATACGTAACACTCCTGCTGACTCCAGGAGCCTGGGCCAGGGTCGCTTTGCTGCCCCGCGGATCCACTTAGTTGTGTACGCTTTTCCTCCCTTCCCGCTAGTCCACCGGGCACCGGAGAAGACTTCGACAGGTGCACACCTGCATACATGTATTATCATTGGTCGCACCCAATTGGCCAAACAGGGCCTAGTTTCCACTTCTGTCGGAAACGATAGTCGAAACACCAGCAGTGCTTCCGGACTTACCGGACATGCCGTTCCAACCAACTACCACGAGCCCAGCGGGTATCACTTACCCGCATAGAGGCTCTCATTAGACCCGCACATACGAAAGCTTTATCTGAGCGGGCTGCCAACGTCCTGGCCAGGGCGAACTGGGATTCCACCAATGCAGCCTACACTTCTAGGCTGCGAGCATACACTGGTTAGTGTAGCGGAAGGGAGATTGATCGATACCATCTCTCTATTGGCCAGGTAGCAGGCTCCTTCGTCCACCTGTTTGACGAAGTGGGTTTGTCCTACGCAGCGATCGTTGGCTACAGGTCGGCCTTGTGCCCCACGGTTGTCCTACTATTAGAAGACTATTTATTGCTTTCCAGACGCTGAGACCCCATGCAAGGGAACTGCCCAACTGGGACTTGTCGGCTGTGTTGTCCGCTCTAAGCAGACCACCTTTTGAGCCTCTCCAATCAGCACCACTCAATTTTTTTTTTTTTTTTTTTTTGATGTGGAAAATAGTCTTCCTACTGGCCCTCGCCTCAGGTAGGCGCCGGTCAAAGCTAGGCGCGCACTATCATTTGCGGACGGTTGTGCCGCTTTTATGGGCGATCAAGTTGTACTAAGACACGAATCGGGTTCTCGCCAAGAACCAAATCCCAGGACACGATCCTCAACCGATCGTCATCCCCCGGCTGGCAAATATTGTCAGTCCGGAAGATCAGGAGGAATTGCTTCTCTGCCCGGTCCGAGCGCTGAGTTGCTACGAGAACCGTACCAGGTTTTCTAGACGGGGAACCAAACACATGTTTTTGTGTTACGGCCCTGACAAGCGGGATAAGCCGGTTTCCCCGACTTCCATCCCCAGGTGGATTACTGCGACTGTACTGGAGGTCTATAATACACTATCCTCCTCAACACAGACCTTGCAGAGACACAAAGTACAAGAACATGAGGTCCGTGCGATTGCTAACTCACTAGCGCTAGCGTCAGGTGCCCCCCTCAAACACATTCTGAGGGCAGGCTTCTGGAGAATGCAGAACGTCTTCATCAACTACTACCTAGGAGACACCCAATCTATTGAGCAGGGTCTCTTCAGGTTAGGCCCCGTCGTAGCGGGTCAGGCCTTGTTTGCTGACCCAGCCCGAACGACTGCAGGGGCCTCTGCGCATAGGCGATAAGTCAGTCTCTGCATTTTTGCGGGCAGATTGTCTGTTCCACTAGCACTTCCTGGAAGCTCCCAGGTTTCGCTTCTGTCGACCTACGCCCTCATGCGAACTGTTTCGGTCCTACTTCAAGCTTATCACCCCCGAGTTCGGCTTGGGTCTAGCTTTCTCGGGCACACCGAACCCTGTCACCACAGCAGCATTGGCTTCATGCTTCTGGGACAGCACAGGCAAGGTAAGACACCACCCTTCTTGGGTCTTAACTAAGGTTTTTGGGTTTGTTTTTTATCCCGGACTGGGGGAAAGTATTTCATCATTCTCCTTTTTTTTCTGTTTGCTCGGAAAAACCCGCCACCTATCGGTGTCTGACTCTGCCTACAGTTCAAAATAGTCATTTTGACTGACCGGAGTCTATGGTGGGTAATTGAACGTAGTGAATTTAGGCGAGGGTTCTCTGAACCCGCCTATTCACATAGTTCATACCCACCATAGACTCCGGGTCCCCCCCAACCTCCCCACTCTTTCCGTCGCGTTGGTCTAAGTCCTCGAGGCGGAGAGAAAGGAACCAGAGTGAAGGACGGCTACCTGTGGCGCTGCCAGGTGGCCTCGGTCACGTGGGTTCGTGACGTAAGGGGTAAAAGAATCTTGAGGTCATGGGGCTTCCCCTGACCTGGATTCTATCTCTCCGTCACCGGCAGAATCGCTGATTAATGCCTACAGTTCAAAATAGTCATTTTGACTGACCGGAGTCTATGGTGGGTATGAACTATGTGAATAGGCGGGTTCGGAGAACCCTCGCCTAATTTCGAAACATAGCAGTGACTTCTCTAGCTGCAATCCAAATACAGAAGGTGTGTCTTGTTTACCTGATATCTGCGAAAGTTTGAGCTGGCCAACATGTTAGCTTCTTTCATGTGGTTGATTACTGGCATGTTGATTTCCCATTTTAGAGCCATTGTTTTCAACTTTGTTTATTATTTTAATATAGCAATCTCCTTATATGTTAACATTGTAGTCTATGGAGTTTCAATTAGTGTTATGAGCACTGAACTTTCACAGTGGCATTAAAACCAATTGCCTCAATGTTCAGGAAGTTTGATTTGAAGCGAAAACTACAAGTTTTTCATATAATAATCATATAGGATAAAACAATTTTATCAAATTTTGCAAAAAAAGATACGCTCTCAGCTGTGAAATTCAATCATTGATTGTATATATTGTGTAAGAGACTAACTTGTATACGTCATTTTCAATAGGCAGTAGATCATAGGCCATAGCTTGGAAAGTCAATTCATGAAGCAAGGGAGATACTGGATCAATACCACGATCCAGAATCAGAAGTTGTGAACGATGTTTCTCTGGTCCCTATAAGAAAAAAAGACAAATACTTGTTACCAGAAAATTAAAATAATTGTCAATATTTTGTCTCTGTGTTTCTGTCTCAGTGTCTTTCCCTGGTTTCGGTTATGTTTAGTCTCTTTTCCTGTCCCTGTTTATGTCTCAGTCTTATCAAGTGTTGCATTTAACTCTTTTTATGTATATATTTCGAAGATCTTGAGATGTGTTATACCTCATAGAAGCCAAATTATTTGTGATGGAAAATTTGTAATGGCTTGAAAGTATTGTTTATATGAACAGAAATACTCATGCAGTCAAATTTGAATTTTGTAATATATATGTAATACATCATGGAAGCGAGCTTTGATTTTGATAAAACAACTAGAGTTATTGGCTTGTTAGTAAGCAACTAATGTACCGTATTACCCCGGGCACGCACCCCTTCCTGGGCAAGCGCCCACCCCCCTGTTTTCACAAAAGTTACATGTTGGGGACATCCTCGGTTAAACCAGGGTGATTTTTAGCCAAGAACAGGATCAACAATAAAGTTTTATTTGTCAAAAACGAACGTGTTTGATTTATTTAAATAGTGTGTTTGTTACGGTAGTTCTCTTTTTGAAGTGTGTGATGGCCCTGGAAAGGGACGTATTGTTTGTGTTTTTACGTAAAATCTCATTGGAACTTAACGACGTAAGATGAACCACGCAGCATGTGGCGCACACATTCTGCTTTCTCTTCATTCACGATGAATCCAATATTGCAATAATCCATACCTTGGTGAGTGGTTTGAAGCACTTAGCTTTGGTTTCAAAACGTAGCATTTCGCTGACTGTGAATCCATAACGGGAGCTAGCACTTTTGAGACATCACGTCATAAACTTGCTACTTTCTTTCCATCCTTCATCACAGCTATGGCATTACGATCATGTGGATTATTTTTCTGTCGTTGAAGGAAAAAGATTTTGCCAACCTCAAGTCCATTACGATAACCATAATGAGGCATGCCGACGATGGGAACTTGTTGCATCATCGTTATTTTTGTAATTTTGTCATGTGTGTGGGTGCGTGAATAAATCATGTTAATTAGGTCGACCACAGTTTATTTTCAGTCTGTTTTTTATGTATCGCCATTTGGATATGTTTATGTATTGACAATAGTTCGTAAACATTTCACATCAGTAATAAAAGGTGTATTTGTTTCATAACCCTGTCTGCTATTCTTCAGTAATTACGATGCAATGTATCAATACGTGCGTGAACAAAATTATGCTAATGAGGTCATCGCCATCTTGGTTTACAAGCGGTAGTTTTTCCCAGCCGTATCAACTTGCACTGATCACGGTTACTAAAAAAGTAACCGTGCATTGATTACAATACTTACCATACTTTGTAGCCAATTTCAGTGAGTAATACAACTTCATTCGCTGACATAAAACAAGTTTTATTCTTGAAATTCGACCCTGTGTCTTAGTGTTCCCACAGTTCTTGACCGAGTGGTCACGTTTATTGAAACCTCGCATAAATCAAGAAATAAGTACGTGTACAAAGTGTACGAAAGCATTCCACTTTATTTGACCTTATCATACGATCAAAAAAACAACTTTTTAAAATCTTTTTGGGGGTGGTCCTCGGGTAAGCGCCCACCCCCAATTTTTCCCGATTCTGTATGTTCAGGCCCCTGGGCGCGTGCCCGCGAGAATACGGTATATTGGCTTGTTATTAAGCAACCAGTGTATATTGGATTGTTAGTAAGCAACCAGTGCATACTGGCTTATTATTAAGCAACTAGTGTATATTGGCTTGTTATTAAGCAACCAGTGTATATTGGATTGTTAGTAAGTAATCAGTGTATATTGGCTTGTTAGTAAGCAACTAGTGTATATTGGCTTGTTAGTAAGCAACCAGTGCATACTAGCTTGTTATTAAGCAACCAGTGTATATTGGCTCGTTAGTAAGCAACCAGTGTATAGTGGCTTGTTAGTAAGCAACCAGTGTATATTGGCTTGTTAGTAAGCAACCAGTGCATACTAGCTTGTTATTAAGCAACCAGTGTATATTGGCTTGTTAGTAAGCAACCAGTGTATAGTGGCTTGTTAGTAAGCAACCAGTGTATAGTGGCTTGTTATTAAGCAACCAGTGTATATTGGCTTGTTAGTAAGCAACCAGTGTATAGTGACTTGTTAGTAAGCAACCAGTGTATAGTGGCTTGTTAGTAAGCAACCAGTGTATAGTGACTTGTTAGTAAGCAACCAGTGCATATTGGCTTGTTAGTAAGCAGCCAGTGTATATTGGTTTGTTAGTAAGCAACCAGTGTATATTGGCTTATTAGTAAACAACTAGTGTATATTGGATTGTTAGTAAGCAACCAGTGTATATTGGCTTGTTAGTAAGCAACCAGTGTATATTGGCTTGTTAGTAAGCAGCCAGTGTATATTGGATTGTTAGTAAGCAACCAGTGTATATTGGCTTGTTAGTAAGCAGCCAGTGTATATTGGATTGTTAGTAAGCAACCAGTGTATATTGGCTTGTTAGTAAGCAACCAGTGTATATTGGCTCGTTAGTAAGCAACCAGTGTATAGTGGCTTGTTAGTAAGCAACCAGTGTATATTGGCTTGTTAGTAAGCAACCAGTGTATAGTGGCTTGTTAGTAAGCAACCAGTGTATAGTGGCTTGTTAGTAAGCAACCAGTGTATAGTGGCTTGTTATTAAGCAACCAGTGTATATTGGCTTGTTAGTAAGCAACCAGTGTATAGTGACTTGTTAGTAAGCAACCAGTGTATATTGGCTTGTTAGTAAGCAACCAGTGTATATTGGCTTGATGTTAAACTACCAGTATATTGGCTTGTTTGCAAAACACCAATGTCTATATGTGAAAATAACATTTGTTAGCGAATTATCCCCTGTTATGTAGCAATGCGATGCGATGTGATGACAACTGATAGACACCAGAAATCAGACACCATCACAATTCTTATAAGTTAATCTAATCATGCAAAACAGGGCTAGCTATTTGAATACTGTAAATGCAGTGTTACTATTGCCTACCTCTCCCATAGTTGGTTCATCTGCTTTGTATGCATCCAATTTACTCTGCACCATCTGAGCTAGTTCAGCAGTCTTCTCACATTCACCACGGTATCTGATAGAGGGATATTCACCCAGGGTTGCACACAGTGTAGCCAACTGTTCAGCTAATTTTTCCATTTGAGTGTTACGACCTCCCATTCTTAGACTGGACTGTGGACTGTAGAAAGTATTGAAAGATTCTGGCATATCCAGTGAGAACACCTAAAATGAAACATTGGCAGAGGCCTCAGAAAGCAAGTCTCATCATCATAGAATCAACCATTGACAACAGTCTTATAATAGAACATGATTTATAACATATTTGTGAAGATTGAATATGGATTGGTTAAGACATGTTAGAGCTATATATATATATATATATATATACATATATAACAGCTTTCATTGAAAGTAAATGGCCGCCAGTCAGCCATTTTGTATCTCGTTTGCAAAGCAAACTAACAGTCATAAAAATCCCTTTATCGTCAATGCATGTTCCATGGGTTTATAAATTGTTAATACTATCATAATAATGTCTACACTTAAGCAATCTTAAATCAGATTTTCAAATTAATACAATCTTACACGACATGATGCATGTTTGTTTGAGGTTTGAATTTGATCAACCAAAGCATGTCCCAAAATTGGCATTGAAACAGCGTACTTCTTGCTACTATTTAATTCACACAAAAAAACTTGGGGAGACTAAGCCATAAAATCATCATATCTCACCTGTTCTTCATACGGCAGGAATGCAATATTGATTTCTTTCAATGTTTTGATTACCTTACCAGCTGGTGATTTACTTATTTCATTGAACAACTCATCAGGACAAACTGCAGAATAATCATATCAAAGTAACGTTATTTGAGTAAGCAGGCATTATAAGTCATAAAAGTATATCCCTGAATATACTATAATGTAACTGAGACTGTGAAGAACTGTTCAGTGATAATTATTTCTGTTTACACAGTGTATCTAAGCTTTAAGGTTATGTACAAGTTATTATAGTAGCTTGCTTAGTAACTGTTAAAAAATGCACTCTGTTTTAATTCACAGTCAATTCATCCTAATACGTTCATCCCACAAGTTGATTTGTCAAAATTCATTGAAATGAAGATATCATCACAAAATGAACAAATCTGAGGTCTACCTGAGGTACCTACATGTATATGTATAATATCAAAGCAATCGGATTTGCGGTTTTTAACGAGAAGTCGAAAATAACACTTTTCACAATAGATGACAAAAATATACATCAAAATTAGAGATTTGAAGATATCATAACAAAATGAACAAATCTGAGAGAGGTCTGCCCAAGTTACATATACACCAAGTATCAAAGCAATAACAATTGTAGTTTTCAAGAAGAAGTCGAAAAAGTATAATGTTGACACGAGCGCCTACAGCGGAGCTAAAAATGTCTCGTCAAAATAAGTCATATTTTAATGATCCAGCATACAATAAATACAATAAATGAGATATGATTTTAACATAGCACATTTGTCTTCAATTAGGTGACACTTTGTTACACTTTCATTTCATGGTGGCACTTATTTGTGGTTAAATTTGGGCAACTTTGTTTCCAATGGCACTTATTTCAAACCATTGTTTCTTGCTTCATTTTGGTAATACATTGTATCAATTTATTGGTAATATTTTACATTACAGCTCAACACTTTGTCACTGTAGCCTATATTTTAAATACTAAGTAAATGACTTGTTTTCTGACAATCTAGAAAGTTGTACAAAAAGTGTTATCCCTTAGAAAACATTCACAGCTTGCAGCAACAGAAAAATACATAGACAAATACATTGCTTAGTAGCAAATGATCAGAGTAGCGAAATCTGGTCATGCTGCCAGGGTTCTCCACCGTTTGAAAATTAACAGGGCGCGCCAATGAAAAGTGGGCGTGCATCATTCATTGGCATGGACGTTGAAAAAGTATATATATTATTACAAAATGAATGAAAATTTTGAAGAGCTATTATTAAGTAAACGTCAGCACGTACAATCAGCTGATTTTAGCTCCACGATTCATCACGCGGCAACATCAGTAATGATCGCGTCCAGAAAAAGACGTAACAAGTTTGTTAATTTATTTTACCAAACAGATACATACATGCTTTATTTAATTTTTAGCAAAAATTGTGATTTATATTTATTTGGACGAAGCAAAATAAAATTGATGATGTCGCACAAACGCTTGTAATTGGTTCATTAAAAAACTTGCATGAATGTGCGTCATCGTTATCAAAACCAATCAGAATATTTGTTCCAAGAAGAACACTAGAAAATTTATTTCCTCCACTTATGATGCGAGTAAAAAGCATGGCCGTTTTACCGGGGTTTTTAAATAGTGATTTAAAAAAAATTCAACTTTAAATAGCAACATTCGTCAAAATATAAACATTTTCATGTTTAAGCAAGCATTCGTGTGGACTTCTTGGTGATCAGCAATGTCTGTGATGGTACATCGGCTGCGCTGGTCGTTTACCGATCATGCAAGTGCATGGCTGCCTTTGTTTTGCTCAGCGGTGACGATGTTGTCGCTACAAGTCACAACGTGAACTTGGTTTTAACCTTAGATCTTATGTTGTAACAAATGGTTTTACCGATAACGATTTCATATATTTAATGTCACCCTGGCAGTTAAAATATGGGTACGGTAATACACTTTTCTAGACCACATGTTCATTTTTAATCGTGTTGAAAAAACTTGCAACTTTTTGTTCGGTGGTGTTTTCAACTCACGGTGAACTGCTATGATAACAAGCCGGAATTTTCAGTTTTCACACCTTAAAACAATGAACCAGTTACCCTGAGCATGATGAATCATTTTTGGAAGACAATGAGTGATGGCTTGTTTTGTAAACAATTCTTTTTCTGGGACCAGGGCGCACAGGAAATATAACAGGGCGTTGACAATTTAAACAGGGCGCCAATTTCAGATAACAGGGCTCGGCACCCTGTTAAAACCCCTCGTGGAGAACCCTGGCTACGTTTCACTGTTATTATTACTCAGTAATGATTATAATAACGTACAAAAAATAAAATGCAAGTAAAATTCAACTTAATTTCATAGTAAGCGAATGATTCTGGTCGCATGTAAATGCTTGATGCAATACGATATCCGCCATGTTATCTGTGTAGGAGTTGTCCTGGAACGCCTAATTAACCATCAAAATGCTGGATGATGACGTGTTCAAATTACGATAGCTCATTTAAAATAATGTATGTTAATGTATGAACGCAACACGGAAGAGATTTATCAATGTTTGCGATCTTTTGGCTTTGATTTTTATGGGAAAATGGCATGATTTTTTTTTTTAATCAAGAAATTAGTTATTTCAAAAGTTAAACTGAGCATTTGAAGAATAATTTAACATTGTTTACTGTGAAACAGAACATTTTCGTGTAGTTTTAATTTAATGTGCGAAATTCGCGAAATAAAAAACCATGCCAATTTTTTCTACTTCTACAGTAGACAAAGAGAATATAGGCCGATTTCTTAAAATTTGTTAGAAACAAAACTAAATTTGTTGTATAAATGCTAATCGTACAATAGAAGTGAGGGACTTCCGTGATCACGTCTATCACTACTAACCAGGCCAGTAGTCGATATGTAGCCACCTATATAACAAATAGGATTACATGAAACAATGCATGGTAACTCACCTTCAGTAAAGAAGACATGTGCTTTCTTATACATAATTTTATGATAGTCTTTAAAGTCACTAATCAACAATCGAACAGACTGTAAACAAACAAGAAAATAAACTATAAACTATACTATCTGACTGTTTCTGCTAAATTTTGATGAAATCTAATCATGACCTTGAAAAGTCACACATCCTGGTAATTATGGCAGTACAATACAAGATATCATGGAAGTTTGAAAACTGTTATAAAGGGCAAAAATCAACATACACTATTGGTAATCATATAACAATGAATTGTCCCCAGAATGGACCAGAATATGTCCCCAGAATGGACCAGAATATGTCACAAGGTGCATTTTACTAAAAATAAATATACTGTTATAAGATTTACCTTTTCTGATGGAGTCAATAGGTACACAGCTTCCATTGATGGTAATGGTTCACGACGCTTACAGATATCTTCCACAACTGTATAAAAACACAACATGGAGTTAGGAACCATGCATATCGTATTATACACTGTCCTATAACATAGTAATACCGTACTCAGCCGCGTTAGTGCCCATGCTCAGGCAAGCACCCACCCCCCACTTTTGCGCAATTTTTATATTTGGGGTCACATTCTGCAAAGCGCCCACCCCTTCAAAATGCAACTGATTTAAAACTTGGTCTTGCGTAATGAATCTTGGTAATCGTTTTTATATGATACAGCGTGGATATCGACCGCTTTGAACATGTTGTGAATGCGTAGACCACAGTAACCAAGCATAAACTACGCTTTGACAATGACTCGTTAATACAAGTAAAATTCTGTAAATATTTCATGCCATATTCAGTTTACCTCTCAAAAACGGCTAGTTACTAGTTTTTTGGAAAAACCATGTCGTTTATTCGCTGAAATCAATTCTAACAGATCGTACTTCAACATCGATAATTCATTGCGTTACCGGAAAGTCTTCGAGAATTTCTGAAGAATTGCATCGGTACAACAAAGCATTCTGATTGGTTAATAACCAACTTGACCCATTAGGTCAAAGGACGCTGCTGCAGGTCAAATCTGCAAATGCATCATGGCGGAAAGTGATTTTCATCTAGAGTTTGCATTGCGTACGATCCAACACCTTCGTCAGTGGAGATAATATGAGAATTTTGACTTCGACTGTGTTCCAACAGACTCTAATGTTTTTAATTTTGTAAATTCTGGTGGTACATAATTAATAATATTGTAATAAAATATGCATATTTTTTGTGATCATTTCTGTTTCTTCATTGTGAAAATCAATGATGACGCAAGTAATTTCGTAATTTGATTTTCCCTCAAAGACGTAATCTGTCCCATGATGAATCATAATTTTCATTTGCACTCTTTATCGAGGGGGGTGCTCAGGTAAAAGCCCACCCCTTAAAAATCAGGATTTTCTGAGTTGAGGCCCCTGGGCGCTTTACGCGGTCGAGTACGGTACATATACTATATCCCTAAACTTAAATCACTGTATATGGTATCCCAAGAATGGTGTTAAATCACTGTATATGGTATACATAGAATGGTGTTAAATCACTGTATATGGTATACAGTACTCATTCCGCCCAACCTCCCGCTTTTATCGCTTTTTTTCGGACCGCTTATCGCTTAATTTCCGACCACTCGCTGCTTTCCGACCGGAAACCGACCGCTTTTTTTTCGCTCGCTCGCGTTCGCTTTTGTTCGCTCGCTCGCTTTTTTTCGCTCCCTCGCTCCTGCTATGGCTGGCTTCAGAAACATCGTTCGCTTGCCAACCGACCGCTGGAGTAACAATGATCGTACATTGTATGTATAAACTTAAGTTTTTATTCGTAATAAATTTAGGTTTTAATGACGATTCAAAACACAACGCCTATTGCTTCTCTGTTTTGGAACAAAGACGCCTTCAAATCACTTGACACATTGTAAAGTTTGCTACGCAAGTCGAACTGTGACCTGTATTTACATATTTACGTCCTTGTGTGTGTAGTTCAAGCAGCTATATAACTAGTCAATCGCGATATGTATTGAGTACTAGTATTTGTGTGTTGTGTGTGTTTCTGTGTGTGATTTTGACTAAATTTATTCCGAACGGCGCTCAAAATAATTTGACACTTTGTTATTTGCGAACGCAACTTGCACTATGACCCTTACTCAATTTGCATAAGTAATACAAATACTGTAGTTCAGAAAATATATTGGTTAACTTTTGCTCGTGTCTGGGTGCGCAAAACAAAACTGAATTTCTACAAATCAATTGGTCTTAAACTACTAGTATAATGAATGTGATGATTAATCGCTTGTCTGAGTACATGCGGCGACGAATTATTGGATTGGCAGCAGCCGGACGAAAAATGAAAGAGATCTTGGAACAGTTAATTTGTTGAGGAAAACAAAACAAACGCAGCCAGTGATACATTTTGAAAACAAAAATACAAAATAAACGCAATCAGAGGCGCCGACCACGCGCGTTAGAAATAAATAAAACGTGTTGTGACAGTCTCACCAAACTCTTTCACTCGTGCAATAAAATTATGTTATTTCCCAAAGCACTTATATTTTAATACATTGACGAAAAACACCGCAAGAAAAATGTAAATCAGGCTTGTAATTACTAGTAACTCTACTCGAACGCAATGTTGATCACTGTAAAAGTGGATAAATTCGAACCGTCATCAAATTCAAAATTCAAGCGATCTCGATGTTAAAAATAAACTTGATGTTTAGAAAGACAAAAACAACAACATATTAGAGTGCAAAAAAAGTTAGCAGCAAAGAACGAGAAGTACATGTGGGAAAGCGATGAGTGAACTCGAGGAAAATTATGCTGATGTGAGAACAAGCCATATACCCGTGGAGTACTCGCTAAAACATCGAGAAAATGTGCCATTTCAAAGGGCACCCTTACAAATAATGTCTGCGATTGTGTGAACATGATAACGTGCAAACAAGGAACAGAGCTCGTGGTCCACAAGGAAACTTGATGACACAGTTAGATGTATACGGCTGTTGAAAACAGAGACTCCTTCGATCTCATATAAGCAGGTTCACGTGGATGTATCATTTTCAACTATTACCAACAACGCTATGATAATAAAGACATTGTGAAATTCTTTTGTTTTTATGTAGAAATATACAGTAATTTTACCAAGTAAAATCATATTTATTAAAATTGTTGTTCATACATGAGTTGTCGAACACACTACATAGTTTGTAATTTCATCCAGCTCCTTTCAGTCACGATTCAAGACAAATAAAAGGCACAAATATAGATAATATAGCAAATTATTTTTTTCTGTAATATTCGTGTGTAATCAGTAATTATGAAAAAAAATTATGGGTACATATGGAATACATTTCGTTATGAATTATTCTTAATATCAATTTCTAAATTATTTTGTCAAAATCAGTTTTTTTTCCAGGTTTTTTCCCCCAAAACGAAAGAATTTCATAATGTGGGGAACGAGAAGTTTTTTTTTATTATTATTTATTGGGAACGGAAAGTCTTTATTGTAGTGCTTCGCCTCGGTTGACAATGAGCTCTTCTGGTCGCTAAAACTGTATGTCCACCTCTGTTGGGGTGAACATTTGTATTATTATACTGAATAAATCTTAGAACAGAAATGGTGGCACTCAATCATGGCAATCTTCCAGGTCATCGTTAGAAAGATTTTCGGAGGCAAATTTAATCTTGAAGGATTGCAGGAAATTGACCCTTACCGATTCATATTTATGAATTAATCGGGATTCAGGTACCATAGTGTTTGTAACAGGAAAAAAAAACGCTTTCGCGTGGTATTTTTCATGCAAACATTGTGAATGGTTCCCCGACACTGATTCCTTTTTAACTTTCAATTGTTCTAAGACGCGGCAAACCCTGCTCATGACCGGAGACGTCGTCGAGATGCAGGTGCGATTCCTTTTAACAACGAGTTCTATTTATTTCCAAAGCGTGTGGTCGGCGCCTTTGATTGCGTTTATTTTGTTCTTTTATTCACGTAATCTATTACTGGCAGCGTTTGTTTTGTCACGTCTCACAATGTCCAAGCTGACTTTGTTTTGGCTGTAAGTGAACTACGTACAGCTCATGAAAGTGTTTCGCCCAGAGTTCGCAAAAACCGGAATACCCTGCAAAATTTGAATCCTTTATTTTATAACGAGACATTGGGCGCAAAAATAAAAACCATAATTGTAATTCAACAAGTTTATGTAACGTGTTAGTCCGCTTGCCAGCCGCCTTGTTAAAAAATGCGATCTCCATTGATGTCGGCTTCGACAACTTCGGACAATAAGATGGGCGCTGGCCGACATTACATTTGCAAGTATTGTATTTGTTTGACAAATTGTACACTACGGTCATTCTATAACAATCGATTGGTCGTTTTTTTCACAGTCTTACTATTCCTGCAGATATTCTTCAATTGTTATAGGTGCCATAGATTTACATAACTACAACTTGACCCGTGTTAAACCCAAACCTAGCTCTATGTACAGGTCTGTGAATGTGGAGGCGCTCCTATTCATCGGGACCTTCTCTGTGTTGGGGTGGTGTAAGAAGCCCAATGTAAATATCACCCCTACACAGCCATGTACGCAGGGATAACCCAAACCATGCGTGCATGACAACAGTCACCCTACACACGGTTACTCAATGAATACCGTACTCTACAGTAGACATTTTTCGCCCTCCACCAAAAATAGAATGGTTTTATTTCATATTAGTTGTGTCTGTGTCAGTGTCGTATTTGATTTCACATATTTGGTTTGCTCTTGTTTATGGTGGACATTATTGCTACGCGTATGTATTATTACCAATTTTATATGGCCGTGTGATCCGGTCGTTCTATAAATTTCTGATTGTATTTATTCTTATTTTAACATCATAAAAACAAAAATGATACACTTGTACATGAAACAGTAGGTAATAAACTGTAAATGCGGGCGGTTGCGCTGTCAGGCGAGCAAGCGAGCGATTGCGCGAGCGGATACTTCCGGATTTGTGTGGTCGAAAAAAAAGCGGAAATTGCGCGGTCGAATTGAACAAAGCGAGCGAAAAAAAAGAGATCGAAATCCGGAAGCGGGCGGGAGGTTGGGCGAAATGAGTACTGTACATAGAATGGTGTTAAATCACTGTATATGGTATCCCTAGACTGGTGTTAAATCACTGTATATGGTATTCCTAGAATGGTGTTCAATCACTGTATATGGTATTCCTAGAATAGTGTTAAATCACTGTATATTGTATCCCTAGACTGGTGTTAAATCACTGTATATGGTATTCCTAGAATAGTGTTAAATCACTGTATATTGTATCCCTAGACTGGTGTTAAATCACTGTATATGGTATTCCTAGAATAGTGTTAAATCACTGTATATTGTATCCCTAGAATGGTGTTAAAACACTGTATATGGTATTCCTAGAATAGTGTTAAATCACTGTATATTGTATCCCTAGAATGGTGTTAAATCACTGTATATGGTATCCCTAGAATGGTGTTAAATCACTGTATATAGTATCCCTAGACTGGTGTTAAATCACTGTATATTGTATACATAGAATGGTGTTAAATCACTGTATATTGTATACATAGACTGGTGTTAAATCACTGTATATGGTATACATAGACTGGTGTTAAATCACTGTATATGGTATACATAGACTGGTGTTAAATCACTGTATATGGTATACATAGACTGGTGTTAAATCACTGTATATGGTATCCCTAGAATGGTGTTAAATCACTGTATATGGTATCCCTAGAATGGTGTTAAATCACTTTATATAGTATCTCTAGAGTGGTGTTAAATCACTGTATATGGTATATATAGAATTGTCAAATTGCAAACCAATTCGCTGATGATATATCTTATCAGTAAATCATTAGACAGTGATTACTTACTTGTAATTCCTTCACCCATTATTTCGTGCATTTTGCAGCATGCTGACACCATACGCATACTGAGTTGATCCACAACCAGTACCTAGCAGATAAACAAAACATTTATTCATACACTGTCAGCTAAAATTTATTCAGTCCAGGAATCATATTGGATGTCAATTTTACTTGTGTTTATATTTGCATCAAATGAAGGAGGATGCAGTATCATCAGGGTTGCCACTGAACAATGTATCAGATAGCTCATGTAAAGTAATTTAAAATATATTAATGAATTGTATTACCTTCCATTCACCCGGTTTATAAACAGACCTGATGACATCTTGCATAATTCCTGTCAAATATACAATAATATTTCAGATAGTAGAGACATACAGCTGGTTATACTGGGTTAACATAACATTGACATGTATGACACCTAGAGTCTTGCCAAGGACTCAGAATTAAGTCACTATAATCTGGCCTAGGACTCTGAATACAGTCACTGTATAATCTAGCCTAGGACTCTGATTACATTATTTCTACTATCATTACATAAGAATTTTTTTTATATTTTATGTATTCAAATACAGATGTTGAATGATGAAACTTGATACCTGTAACCTATGACCTGTAATTGTTACCCATTCTAAATTTGTAGAACAATGTCATTATTGTTATTACAATAAAAAACTTTATGCTCAATATTTTGGATTCATAATAATGTAAAGTCAATTCCTAATTTCCAAGTTACTATTTTTCTCACGAAATCCGATAGAGGGCGTTCCCAAAGTACCCAGATAACAGCCTGTTCAACGTTCGTGGTGGGGGTTGAAATTTGAGCGGCGTCTGCTGTAAGCAATACCTGAAGCAATAGAGTTCCTGTTGATGCCGAAGTCTTATTTTTTACAATTGTTTTGCAAAAAATTGATGTCAAAATGGTTAACTGGTATTGTAATGCCCCAGGCTGTTCCTCGAGTGCTATTAAAAAGAAAAAAACAGCAAAATATCCCGAGATGAAAGACGTAACTTTTCTGCATTTCCTTCGTCCAAGAAATCAACTCTTCGACGCCAGTGGTTTCGAATGGATGCCAAATAAATATTCCCGGGTTTGTTCACGGCATTTTCCAGGTAGCAAAGGGCTAACTGAAAACCATCCTGTGCCAGCACTTTTTGAGTACAATAACTGGAGACAACCATCTTTCAACCGCAGTTATACATCGATTGAAAAACGAAGACTCCGTCAGATTCGATAATTTTACTGAAAATGGGGAGAATTGAAATTGGTCTGTAGTTGCTGGGTTCAGTGGTGGCCCCCTTTTTATAAATTGGGATTATTTTGGCTATTTTAAGTGCATCTGGAAATATTCCTTGGCTCAGTGAACAATTGATAATGTGGGTTAACGGGTGAGAGATAACATTTGCAGCTTGTATGACTAATTTGGGGTGGATTTAATTAATTTAATTTAATTTAATTTAATTAATTTCATTTGACACATCTTGCTCACAGACTGGGTGGAAAAAGAAAGAATTAGGGTAACTTGTTAAATTTTTCCGCAATATCAGAATTATTTGTTAAAGGGGGCTTGTTAGGATTACTTGAATGTAAGATACGGGGTATTAATTTGCTTGGTGTTTTGTTAAGTAGATCATTGATCACTCACCATGTTTTGTTTGTGTTACCTTGGGCCAATCGTACTCTATTTGAATAATGATGTTTTTTTGCTGACTTTGTGAGTTTTAACAGAATATTTCTATAGGTTTTGTATTTAGTTTTATAATAATCACTGCGTGGATTATTTTTCATTTTTGAAAACAACTTATGTTTTGTGCGGACTGACTTGGCAAGTCCATAAGACATCCAGGGTTTGCGTACATTTTTAGACTGACGAAATGTTTTTGTACAAAGATGATTAGACGAAATGTTATAAAATATCTCATAGAAAGTTGTGTACGCATCATTCGACTCCAAACAGTCGTAGACCGGCTGCCATGTTACCATATCCAAGTCAGATTTCGACAGTGGTGCCTTTCTTGGTATACAGCACAAAATCCATGTCAGGTGACAGATCGTGAGTTGCATTTGGAGTTGTGTGTAACAGGACGATGTCTTTTTCAGGCAAACATTGCCGTCTTCATCGACCGCAACATGGTAATTTGGGTTATGCGTTGAAATATCAGACGGATACATATTTTGGTACTTGCTGCTGCATTTGATTTCACATAGACCTTCACCGCAATAAACTCATGTCACACGTCCATCGGGACTGGCACCAAGATGTGGAACATCCTTACAAATTACTAAACCAGTATCTTCAGTATCAATCAATTTTTGAACTTTCCAAAATACAGCTGTCGTGCAATGGGCTTGTGGCGGATTCCAAATTCAAGGTGGGGGTGATTTAATGGATTGATGATCTGTACTTAATATTTTTCTAACGATATAATTGTCAGCATTATATGTACTCTGCATATGTAATACAGTCAAACCTGTGTTAACGACCACCTGTGCAGAGCGGCCACCTGCTCATAGCGACCACCTTAGTACAGTCCCTTCGCAATTTACACGTTAAAGACACTGGATATAGCGACCACCTGTCGAACGCGACCAGCGACCACCCTATTGTAGACCTATTCACACTTTAACCTTTGTATAACGACCACCAACTGTCTCAGCAAAAAGACAATAGCTACTTGCAAATCGCTAACAGGAAAGTGGCCATATGTTATGTTCAGATTACCGAGTACGCAATCTTTAGGGCTAATAGACAGGGGTACCATCGCAACTTGGTTTGTGAAGTTGCGAAAAAGTAAAAAAAAAAAAAGTTGAATATCATCTGAATGTAACGTCTAGAGACTGGAAAGATTTTAACAACAAATTAAAACAGTTTCATTCAAAGTTTGAAATGAAAAACTAGCTTGTTTCGGATCGGTACTACCCCCGGTATACTATCGATGCCCAGCCGGCCAGCGGCACTTCTGTGGACTGTCTCGCACATGAAGAGCAAATTCCCCCTGTCTCGAAAACAAAAAAAATGAACCAGTTTTATTAAATGAGAGATGTTTTATTTACCTTGTCGACATGAAATATCCAAACAAAATAATAAAACATTCGGTTATTCTCAACGAAAGATGTTTTCTATTTTGATCCTCTTTTTTTATAAACGGTAATATCAATATTTCGCAATCGAGAAAATTCGTTTGGGCAGTTTCGACACGTCGATGCTTGCAACAAATAACTGTAAAATTGCGTGTACGATCACCGTGTTTCATTTCCGGTTCGTTTGACTTTCTGATTCAACACCGAGAGTTGGAGCAATCGTTACGAGTTTGGTCAATCTTGTTTATTACCAATGCTTCTTCATTTTTAATGCTTGTTTGTTTTTTCAATCACGGCAACTTTGCCTGTGCATTTTGTCACAGTGTACAATCGACAATACTAACGATGGGACTGATTACCGCCTGTGATGGAATATGTGTAAGAGACTGGGGAATAAGACTGCTTGGCGAGAGTGTGAAAGTCCGAGCTGAAACGCCAATGCGACCGATCGTTGACAATTGTTCTTATGCATTAAATACACCAATGAATCCATGGGCAAAATCACTTGGCTTCAGTGAATTTACATGATATAATTTGTAGTAAACAAGCAGCCTGTCGGCTGAGATAACTCCGCTGTTAGCAATGCACATGGCAATTAAAGAACAGAAGATATCATTAGAAAATGAACAAATCTGAGAGAGGTCCACATGTAGTACCTATATGTATAATATATCAAAGCAATTGGACTTGCGGTTTTCAACAAGAAGTCGAAAATATCACTTTTTACCAAAAATTACAAAAATATTCATCAAAATTAGAGAATTAAAGATATCATTATGAAATGAACAAATCTGAGAGAGGTCCACATGTAGTACCTATATATGTAATATCAAAGCAATTGGACTTGCGGTTTTCAACAAGAAGTCGAAAATATCACTTTTTACCAAAAATTACAAAAATATTCACCGAAATTAGAGAATTAAAGATATCATTACAAAATGAACAAATCTGAGAGAGGTCCACATGTAGTACCTATATATGTAATATCAAAGCAATTGGACTTGCGGCTTTCAACAAGAAGTCGAAAATATCACTTTTTACCAAAAATGACAAAAATATTCACCAAAATTAGAGAATTAAAGATATCATCACAAAATGAACAAATCTGAGAGAGGTCCACATGTAGTACCTACATGTATATATGTAATATCAAAGCAATTGCACTTGCGGTTTTTAACAAGAAGTCAAAAATATCACTTTTTACCAAAAATGACAAAAATATTCACCAAAATTAGAGAATTAGATATCATTACAAAATGAACAAATCTGAGAGAGGTCCACATGTAGTACCTATATATGTAATATCAAAGCAATTGCACTTGCGGTTTTTAACAAGAAGTCGAAAATATCACTTTTTACCAAAAATGACAAAAATATTCACCAAAATTAGAGAATTGAAGACATCAACATGAAATGAACAAACCTAAGAGAGGTCTACCCAAGGTACATATACACCAAGTATCAAAGCATTCAGGCTTGTAGTTTTCAAGAAGAAGTCGAAAAAGTAAAACATTGACACGGACGACGACGACGCACGACACCGGACAATCACTCATATGATAAGCTCCGCTCGACAAAGTCGACAGCGGAGCTAAAAAGTAAAACATTGACACGGACGACAACGGAGACGGACAATCACTCATATGATAAGCTCCGCTCGACAAAGTCGACAGCGGAGCTAAAAAGACATATTCATTGTAGGTTTGTTTTTATGTTTTGCTTATGATCTCCCTTAAAATTCCGGTTCTAATTAATATTCATGATTAAATGAATAAATTAGGCCATCTCCATATAAAGACCACCTGTCTATAAAGGACAGTTTGGCTCAGTCCACTGACTGTCCTTTATAGACAGGTTTGACTGTACTGCATGCGCGATACTGGCCGCAGTGATGCGACCATGACGATAATTGAACCAATACGAACTATTCGTTGTTCTTGGGAAAGTACGGATATCAGCCGATTTGAAAAATTTTGTATAAAGTTTGTATTTGAGTTTGTGGCAGGTTCCTGCTGGAATGTAGACTGGCGCAGTCGGGGCGATTAATTTATTTTTGTAGTTCAAATAAAATACAAAAATTCGCGAAATGGAGGTGTTAGCGCGAAATCCCCTGTAACTATGAAATCATCCCGACTGGTTTATTCTGCATGGCCCTCTATCGACACTGCAGGAACCCGTCGATTTTTCAACGGGTAATTATGTTAATGATGTTCTAATCGACAATCATCTAAGCCAATCACAACGTCTCTTCAACTGATCTCTGACCGAGAAGACGTCGACTGGTTGTAGCAGCGTTTTTTTTTTTTCAATTCTACTAGTACGAGTTACTTTTTTACAAATTGTGATGAATTAGAAACGACGACTACGGCAAACTCAAATTTCAACGTGCCGCCATGTTATGTCTGCAGTGTGATCTTTACCATGTTCACCTCACTTTGCATGTGTTTCCGCGCTCACCTGTGGGTATTCATGAATATTTAATAGCAATGAATTTCCTGCAAAATAAACCAGTCGGGGTGATTTCGCACTAAAATTAGGCGAGGGTTCTCCGAACCCGCCTATTCACATAGTTCATACCCACCATAGACTCCGGTCAGTCAAAATGACTATTTTGAACTGTAGGCAGAGTCAGACACCGATAGGTGGCAGGTTTTTCGGAGCAAACAGAAAAAAAAGGAGAATGATGAAAGACTTTCCCCCAGTCCGGGATGAAAAACAAACCCAAAAACCTAAGTTAAGACCCAAGCAGGGTGGTGTCTTACCTTGCCTGTGCTGTCCCAGAAGCAAGAAGCCAATGCTGCTGTGGTGACAGGGTTCGGTGTGCCCGAGAAAGCTAGACCCAAGCCGAACTCGGGGGTGATAAGCTTGAAGTAGGACCGAAACAGTTCGCATGAGGGCGTAGGTCGACAGAAGCGAAACCTGGGAGCTTCCAGGAAGTGCTAGTGGAACAGACAATCTGCCCGCAAAAATGCAGAGACTGACTTATCGCCTATGCGCAGAGGCCCCTGCAGTCGTTCGGGCTGGGTCAGCAAACAAGGCCTGACCCGCTACGACGGGGCCTAACCTGAAGAGACCCTGCTCAATAGATTGGGTGTCTCCTAGGTAGTAGTTGATGAAGACGTTCTGCGTTCTCCAGAAGCCTGCCCTCAGAATGTGTTTGAGGGGGGCACCTGACGCTAGCGCTAGTGAGTTAGCAATCGCACAGACCTCATGTTCTTGTACTTTGTGTCTCTGCAAGGTCTGTGTTGAGGAGGATAGTGTATTATAGACCTCCAGTACAGTCGCAGTAATCCACCTGGGGATGGAAGTCGGGGAAACCGGCTTATCCCGCTTGTCAGGGCCGTAACACAAAAACATGTGTTTGGTTCCCCGTCTAGAAAACCTGGTACGGTTCTCGTAGCAATTCAGCGCTCGGACCGGGCAGAGAAGCAATTCCTCCTGATCTTCCAGACTAACAATATTTGCCAGCCGGGGGATGACGATCGGTTGAGGATCGTGTCCTGGGATTTGGTTCTTGGCGAGAACCCGATTCATGTCTTAGTACAACTTGATCGCCCATAAAAGCGGCACAACCGTCCGCAAAGGATAGTGCACGCCTAGCTTTGACCGGCGCCTACCTGAGGCGAGGGCCAGTAGGAAGACTATTTTCCACATCAAAAAATTGAGTGGTGCTGATTGGAGAGGCTCAAAAGGCGGTCTGCTTAGAGCGGACAACACAGCCGACAAGTCCCAGTTTGGCAGTTCCCTTGCATGGGGTCTCAGCGTCTGGAAAGCAGTAAATAGTCTCCTAATAGTAGGACAATCGGTTAGTCTTGTTCCCGTACGTTTGAATGGTGGGGCACAAGGCCGACCTGTAGCCAACGATCGCTGCGTTGGACAAACCCACTTCGTCAAACAGGTGGGCGAAGGAGCCTGCTACCTGGCCAATAGAGGGATGGTATCGATCAATCTCCCTTCCGCTACACTAACCAGTGTATGCTCGCAGCCTAGAAATGTAGGATGCATTGGTGGAATCCCAGTTCGCCCTGGCCAGGACGTTGGCAGCCCGCTCAGATAAAGCTTTCGTATGTGCGGGTCTAATGAGAGCCTCTATGCGGGTAAGTGATACCCGCTGGGCTCGTGGTAGTGCGCCGTCTGGTTGGGACGGCATGTCCGGTAAGTCCGGAAGCACTGCTGGTGTTTCGACTATCGTTTCCGACAGAAGTGGAAACTAGGCCCTGTTCGGCCAATTGGGTGCGACCAATGATAATATGCAGGTGTGCACCTGTCGAAGTCTTCTCCGGTGCCCGGTGGACTAGCGGGAAGGGAGGAAAAGCGTACACAACTAAGTGGATCCGCGGGGTAGCAAAGCGACCCTGGCCCAGGCTCCTGGAGTCAGCAGGAGTGTTACGTACGTCGGGAGCTTGGTGTTCCGGGGTGCGGCAAACGGTCTAACCTTGGACCGTCCACAGCCGAAACAGCCTGGAGGCTACCCACTGGGGTATCAGCCACTCCGTGTTCTGGAGACGGAGTCGCCCTGAAAGGGCGTCGCCAGACTGTTCCTCACCCCTGGAAGGTGGTGTGCGGTTAGCTCCACATTGTATTCCAGGCACCAAAGGAGGATTTTGCTCTGCTAGGACTGACAACGATGGGGAATGCGTCCCCCCCTCCTTCTTGAAGGAGACCACCGCTGCGTTGTCTGTGCGGAGCAGGACTCTGTGGTCTTGAACTACGGGTAGAAAGCGTGGTAGTGCTAAGTACACTGCTCACAGTTCGAGCCGGTTGATATGGTGGTCCCAAAACTATGCGGGAGCCATATCCTTGGGCTTGTTCGTCCAATAGATGCGCTCCCCAACCCTGGGGGGGGAGGCATTTGTTACCAGAGTCATACCTGCGGCGAGCGGGTCCAAGGGGGCCCCTCTGCCCGAGGTTGGTCAGTGACGACCACCAGGGCAGGGCTTCCTTCACTTGGTCCGAGATCGAAACCCGCCTATCTAGTTCCCATAGGAGAGCTCGGTGTTATAACAAGCGTTATACCGGGCGGCTGCGTAGTGCAGCCTGGGGAACAACCCTTCGAACCGAGGTCATCATTCCGATGATCCGCATTAGTTCACGGAGGGACACCGAGGGAACGCTGACTGGCATTCGGCTAGGCTGCTTAGCGCTAAGCAATATGCTTGAAATAGCTAAGCCAAGCTTACCTCTGTGTCAAAACTCCATGCCCAGGGACACCAACTGCGCGTTGGCTCGAGGTGGGACTTGTCGATTTACTAACGAGCCCAACTGGTGAAGTAAATCCTGTGTTAGCCTGATGCGTTTGGCTATTACCCCTTGCCTGGGTTGTTGGTAACCAGTAGTCTGGGTACGGATTGAGGTGTACTGACATCTGGTGAAGCTGCAGCACTACCTGTTTCATCCCTCTGGTGAACACGTAGGGCGCTGTGCCTAACCCGAACGGGGGGGGGAAGTTCGAATACTTGGCCCAGCTGGGCGATTCGAAGGAGATGGCAACTCGCTAGGTGCATCGGTGCGTGCAGGTAGGCCCCGCTTAAATCTAGCGGGGCTAGCCAGTCAAAACGGTGGATGGAGAGAAGAACCCTGAATGGTGTCTCCATGTGGAACTGATAGAGGGGCACGTACTGATTCAGTCTGTCTAGGTCCAAAACTGGACGCCTGCCACTTGTAGATTTGGTACTACGAACACATTTGGGTAGAAGCCTGGACTTAGTTCCGGCTGATGTACCCTGTGTATGGCGTCTTTCCCCAGCAAACTGCTATTTCCTGTCTGATTGCTTCCGCCTTGCGGGAGTCCCCTGGCAGTGCCCAACAGGGGAGACACTGACGGGGGGAAGTGGAGATTTCAGCGGTATGCCGTAAACGGATGTCACCACCTGGAAAGGTCCAGGTATCGGTCACCCGCCGTCTCCAAACCGGACTACACCGGCGCAATCTGTGTACGACAGGGATGTGTGGCCATGTGTTCGGCAGTTGCAAGGGGGGAGGGTGCTCCCTTCCCCCATGAGGCGAGTTCCCCAAGGCCTGAAGTAGTCACTAAGTTGTGACCTGGCCACTCACCGGTTGCAGAGGTGAGCGTCAAACATGCTTCCCCTGCTGCCGGGTAGACGTCTGCCCAGAGAGGGTGAGGAGCCACCACCTGGCTCTTACCTCCCTGGGGGCACGCCACTACCCTTCCCTCCCATGGAAGGGTATAAGCGCTTGCCTCCTGGCTGACTCTGGCTAGCGGGCAACGCCCTAGGGCGTTGTGTTTTCTGTGCTTGGGGTGCCCTCCGCTTGCCCATGGCAGGATCAACTGGCTAGCGGATTCAATCTGAACCCTCTGATTCATTGCACTCCGAAGCTCCGAGACTGTACCCACCATTCCCTGAACAAAGAGGGTGGAGGGTGTCCGGTCTGCGTCACTGAGGTGGGGGACGTACCCCAGCTCAGCTTGTCGGCGAAAACACGTGCGTCTAAGGCCGCGTCTCGTAGCACAGTAGTGGCCCTGGCCAAGCGAGCCAGGCAACACTAGGGGGTGTCGCACGTAGATGTGCGGTGGCCCACCAGTAAAAATGTCGCCTGGTCTAGGAGGCTGGTGCGTTCTGCCTCCAAGGTCACCAGAGTGCTGGGCACGCATAATAATACGCTCAAGCAACTCTGCCCTCAGGGCTAGATGGGTCGTCCTCAATTGGCAAAGACACCCATGGAACGCGGCTATCCCCCTTTGCCCGGTTTGCCAAATTCGTGGTACCGGGGTCTGCGGAAGGAGCCTTGGAATCCGGTTGGGAGCGTTTTGGTCTCATCCCACGCTATGGGGTCTGATCCCGAAACACACCGACTGGGTAGCGTTTGGTCCAGTGGGAAGTGTTGCCTAACGTTATCCCCACCCGGGGGCCTTAAGCATTACATCCTCCGCTGCTGACCAATGCCGCCCATCAACACCGTTTGCGTGCTCTGCGCCCCCACTTCGCACTCAGACGGACAGGGGAGAGATGTGCCGACGGGGTTGCTTTGGATCCCGACGCCCATGATCCCATAAGCGTTGAAGCAACCTTAGGTGGTCGCTTTAGGATCAAGGGTGGGGGTATATACATCGTATCACTGGGATCGATGATACTCCGCCTCACCCCAAAAGCGTGGCTCACCGAGTCATACAGATGGAAGACTCTGAGGGACCGCCCGGAGTACCGGCTGTATCCAACGCGAGTGAACGCGTCTCCTTTAACTTAAAATATGTGAGAGGGAGCATGTTCGACTGTGCGTCTCATGACAGGGTCGGTTCCCTCTGGGGACGCCCGTGGGTCGGTAAGAAAGGAGTCAAAACCCACAGCGGGGACCGGACACAAGGATAAATTTGTTACCGTTGTACCGTTACCGCGTGACAAACCCTAGCTGGCTGAAAGTGGGGGGGGGGTCAACGCGTGCCCTGCCCTGAAAGCCCTGCCCCGAGATCGGAGACTTGGCTGCCAGCACCCCGTTGGCATTCAGTGCCCGCGGATCCAGAGAAGGACCGGTGCAATTAGTCTGAGCCTCGGCCACCCCCCAAAATAGTGGGAGAGCCGTGACTGGGAACGGGGGTTCCCTGGAAGAGACGTGTTTGAATGCAAACATGCTTTCGTGTCTCTTCCTGCTTGCCCACCGAGGGGACACAGTGGAGACAGCTCGCTCCGACTGCGTCTGATCTACCCGGCCTGCCAGGGACGCAATTGACCCTACAGTCCTTCGACCAAAGCCCTCAACTCGGAGGCAAACTCGGCGCCGTGCGAGGAAGGGTCCACGAAGAGACTCGCAACGGGCCCCATAGGAGGAAAGCCTCCAGGGGCACAGCCTCGCTGCAGCCGGTAAAATCGGGTAAAAAACACCGCCTGAAAAAACAGACTGTGAGGATGCCCTCCGATCAGCGGGGGAGACCGAGAAAATATCGGTACCTCCGCCGTCGGGCCTCTTACTCGACGTCCCGGTACATGAAGTACCGGTAGCCGAGCGTGAGGACTTTCCACTCATGCAAAACACGCAACTCACTTTAACCGATTTGTTTACTGGACGCGCGACCTTGCTGTGACGTGGTCAGTGTCAGCGATTTTGATGGCTCTGAAAGAAAATCTCAGGCCTCAGAACTCCAGTGAAAAAAACACGCTTTCACGCAAAAAAAACCCGAAACCCACACGTAGCCACGACAAAGCATCTCGGATGCGGGTTCTATGCTGGTAGATTCTGAATAAACCACTGTACGGTCAGCTCGGAAGACGAGGAGACCGGAAGAAAAAGGCAGCGAGCCTTGGAGCTGTCATTACATCGATATATTGCTAAATACATTAAAAATAAAAGACGACATGCATGAGGGAGACGAATTACAGTTGTAAAAGGTGCCGCCATGAAATCAACATGTGACTACGTAGTGGCACCAGATTTTGATTTCTTTGCTGTGAAAAATACTACACACAAAGGGGATGCCGAGCAGCGGCAACAACCCAAGCTATAAATCTGGACAGGAAAAAAAGCAGGCGATCCAGCAGAGCTCGCTAGATTTCATCTCCACTCGAGGCGGAGAGAAATTAAGAGTGAAGGACGGCTACCTGTGGCGCTGCCAGGTGGCCTCGGTCACGTGGGTTCGTGACGTAAGGGGTAAAAGAATCTTGAGGTCATGGGGCTTCCCCTGACCTGGATTCTATCTCTCCGTCACCGGCAGAATCGCTGATTAATGCCTACAGTTCAAAATAGTCATTTTGACTGACCGGAGTCTATGGTGGGTAATTGAACGTGGTGAATAACTCCATTTGGCGAATTTTTTCATTTAAACTACAAAAACAAATTAATTGCCCCGACTGCGCCAGTCTAGCTGGAATGTAGTACCCATTTCAAAAATAGATTGAGGTTCTGTTGGTCCTATATGTGGATTTGGATCCAACATGTGGTTAACGCATGAGTTTTGTCCGCAATATTGTAAATAGCTTTTATCAGTTCCCTATTATCTTCATTTCAAGTTTTTGTTCCAGGATTGTAGGACAATAACGTTAGCAGTGTCTGGTTGTGATTTATTTCGTCTGATGTCAATATCGTCAACCTCCATTGGGTTTGACTCTTTTCTTGGTTTTTCCCACCTGCACATAACATCATTTCAGACTTCAGTTGCCCGATCTTTATGACGAGAATCAAATTCGTGCAAACTGAATAATAACGCTGTGCATTGCTTGCATGTTCTATGTTCCCTAAAAATAAAATTTTAATGACATTGTATGAAAAAAAAAGAAAAAGACTTCCCTCAGTTTTACTAGCGATAATAATGCAACTGTTAATCATTATACTTCAAAATACTGTTTTTTGCCCTAATAAAAAATAATAATGAAACATTCACACTTTATTATCCAACATGAATAGAACTGACTAACAAATTGCTACAAATTATTTAACTACGGAAGGGAAAAACGTGTGTCCATTTATATAACTACTGCGTCTGCTGATCACCTGGTGAATAAAATAGAAAACGAAATCGAACTTATGCTACACAGTTACTATTTCAGAGTTTGATTTAATAATAAACTATGGCTTGTAAGGCTTTTCCTTCGTGGATGTTTGCCGAATACACTCTGCCATAACAACAATAAATTCTGTATGCTGCACATGATGAAGCTTTACGGAAATGATGTGTCCATCTTTATGGAGTAAATAACCATTGTCACGTCGATAGTCTTTCAGTCTGGCTGTTGTCCAGTCACTTCGATGCAACAAATATGCGAATATATCAGCTATTTCAAATGAAGGCAAAGTATGAAGGTTTTCTTGCCAAGTTTTTACATTATACGGATCTACCAAAGTTATCGTCGACTAGCCGTGTTTTACAGTACGACAACAATTGTTTGACTCTTCGGGAACGTCTGGCTCCGAAGGATGAACATTTAACTCGTTTGCCAACTCAACAAGTTCAATAAGTTTAGCTTTACGAACATTGCTGCAAGTTATACCAGGATCCTGCAGAAATTTGCAGAGTTCTGGAACTTTTTTGCTTTTCAAATCCATTGCATTATATACGCATGTAAGAAAACAGAACATCAATCAAAACAACCCCACTCAGGCTTGTCATCTGGGTATTTTGGATGTGGCCTCTAGCGGAATTCTGAGGAAAACTTAACAACTCGAAAATTAGGAATTTATTCAGCGAAAACAGTAAACGTGTCATTCACACTATGCAATAAAACTATAAATTAGTCAAATATTCTACCTATGTTTTTGTACTTTCATAGAAACATTCACAGCATTCAACTAGGATTAAGATTTTTTTTTATTCACCTATGAGAACCATACAGAGTTGAGTTTAGCAGATACTAGGTTGAATACAACATGTATTTAATCTTCATTTCAAGTTTACTGCTTTGGAATATTTTGGAATATTTTATTAATCAGTATTAGAAATCAACCTTACCACAAGTCATTCACTGAATGAGTGTTCATTTTGGCGTGTATACATGTAGCATAGGTCAACCCGTACTGCCTAAGTGCAGTATTCCCATAATAACCTTATTATTATACATGTTTTCTGATTGTAGAAATAATTTTATCAGAGATTATAGCCCAAAATGAGAACGTTTGTGTTCAGTGACAAGATTATTTTGCATCGTCCTATAGCGCATCTGCATCAAATGTAAAGATAGAAAAATGTTTAAATGTGACGTCAATAACCTGGAATGTGTCAATGTTGGTGATGTACTTAAAGGAAAAATTTTGAACGTCATCTTGACTAATATCTGATTTGTAACCCTTTTCATCCCCTCCGGAGGATGTTGTGTGTTAATAAATAAATTTACGGTGCTAAATGTATAAAAATGTCCCTTCATTTGAAATCATAGATTATATACAGTGATAAAGACAGAAGAATAGAATTATTGTGAGAACTGACAACTTGTTTGATGCATTGTGCTTCTAAAGCCAATGAGAGTTTGTTCTTTTGATTTGAATGAAATGCTAAAGACTGATATAGAAATATTTTAACAAATTTAGATGAAAAAAAAATTCATGCCTTCTGAATGTATGAATTTTATTCCATTTCTAAAATATAGAAATCACTTCTGCTTATTCAATATTCAAAGTGCTAGGTTAGATTACACAGTGACTTCCCTGCATGTCGCACATGACAACAAATAAATGAATTCAATATTTTATAGGTGAACATGTATAGAATATCTAATGAGTGACCTATGGTATCAGAATTATTAAACAATTGTAGTAAGAGAAATATGTATGGGTCAAGCAGGTCGGTAAGTTGAATCACTGACTAAAAGAAATGTATCATCCTTTAGTGTGAATTTTGCAGTGATTAGAAGCTTATGATGAGCTATATTTTGGAATTTTATGAGTGTGCAAATTGTTAGCAAAGTCTAATGAGATGTTTTAGAAAGTGTAATAAAGTAAAAATAATCCATGGCTTTATGTCACTGATACCACATAACACATGTGTTAAAACATGAATATTATTTTATAGTGACCAATACAGAGTATACATGCAATAATTTCAAAATCAATGTTTTCATTGAAATGTTACCAATCATCTTGATCGCAATAACAAATCTATAAATCAAAAATCATTTGCGAAACCTAGAGTAATCAATTCACGGATCATAACAATGCGAATACAATAAATGACTGCATTGCGTGAGGCCAGGTAAAGGTTGCAATGATTCATATGTACATAGGAGGGGCGTAACATCCCACTCTGCTTACGCCTAGAAACCCACTAAGTTGGTCAAATTTCCTTCAAGTGTTACATGCGTAGGTATACAGAACTTGTCATACAAATAATTTCGAGGTAACCATAAACTATTATTGTAATAATATTAATAAACAAATTGATGAAGTCAGGGAGGCTGAAAATGAACATATTGCGCTGAGATTTCATAAGCAAAAAACTGACTGTTATCGATACATCTGCAGTACAAAAATGCATGCATCTTCCTTTCCATTCATGAACTAGTTCAACTATCAAAACAACTAAAAAAATATCAATGAACATATGAAATAAATATTAGTATCGTGTACTTACTCTTTCCGACCACATCTTTTAGCGCCATCTTGGATTCTATTTTTCAGACAGGAGTGGTGAATTGTGGGTAAACGGGTCATACCATTATATTTAAGGGTGTACAGCACAGCACAAGTTTCTCCCTGACTGCAATGTACGCGACTGTTGACCCGGGCCAAATAAAGTTGACTTCTATTAGTTATCTATTACGTGTTATATTCATTCATTTATAATTATTCTATTCTATTACCAGTGTGAAATTGGCATGCAATAAGAGCACACAATAGAAGCTGACACGATATAAGAGTACTAAAAAATGCCGTAAACCGGCGTTTTTGTCGTGTACAGTGTTGGTGTGACTAAAATAATGTGACTAAAATAATCAAAATTGGGGTAATAACTGCCTCGTTCGTTTTCAATCTCAACTGCTCATTCAATCAGAAAAAAGGCCATTTTTGGCTACAGCCCAGTTGTCCGAAGGTTCACGAGACCGAACATAAATAATAATTATTTCAATCAATGAATTGAAGAAGAAATCTATTGCACAAGGGTTTAATTTTATGATATTGTATTAATAATAAACAAATTAAAAACGATAAACCATGAAATTTGGATGTCATGTGACAAAACCGAGAAAGGACTTTGCACGTCGTGTGGGGAAAGCTCCACTCAGCATAGAGGCATATTCAATATTTCTATAAGCAACTGTATGACGACATCACTTAATATACGATATATTAAATATTTCTATAAATAACTGTATGACGACATCACTTAATAGACTATATATTAAATATTTCTATAAACACCTGTATGACGACATCACTTAATAGACTATATATTAAATATTTCTATAAACAATTGTATGACGACATCACTTAATAGACTATATATTTAATATTTCTATAAACATCTGCATGACGACATCACTTAATAGACTATATATTTAATATTTCTATAAACACCTGTGTGACGACATCACTTAATATACTATATATTAAATATTTCTATAAACAACTGTATGACGACATCACTTAATAGACTATATATTAAATATTTCTATAAACACCTGTGTGGCGACATCACCTAATATACTATATATTAAATATTTCTATAAACAACTGTATGACGACATCACCTAATAGACTATATATTAAATATTTCTATAAACAACTGTATGACGACATCACTTAATAGACTATATATTAAATATTTCTATAAACAACTGCATGACGACATCACCTAATAGACTATATATTAAATATTTCTATAAACACCTGTGTGACGACATCACGTAATATACTATATATTAAATATTTCTATAAACAACTGTATGACGACATCACTTAATAGACTATATATTAAATATTTCTATAAACAACTGCATGACGACATCACCTAATAGACTATATATTAAATATTTCTATAAACAACTGTATGACGACATCACTTAATAGACTATATATTAAATATTTCTATAAACAACTGCATGACGACATCACCTAATAGACTATATATTAAATATTTCTATAAACAACTGCATGACGACATCACTTAATAAACTATATATTAAATATTTCTATAAACAACTGTATGACGACATCACTTAATAGACTATATATTAAATATTCAATAAACAACTGTATGACGACATCACTTAATAAACTATATATTAAATATTTCTATAAACAACTGTATGACGACATCACTTAATATACTATATATTAAATATTTCTATAAACAACTGTATGACGACATCACTTAATAGACTATATATTAAATATTTCTATAAACAACTGCATGACGACATCACCTAATAAACTATATATTAAATATTTCTATAAACAACTGTATGACGACATCACTTAATAGACTATATATTAAATATTTCTATAAACAACTGCATGACGACATCACCTAATAGACTATATATTAAATATTTCTATAAACAACTGCATGACGACATCACTTAATAAACTATATATTAAATATTTCTATAAACAACTGTATGACGACATCACTTAATAGACTATATATTAAATATTTCAATAAACAACTGTATGACGACATCACTTAATAAACTATATATTAAATATTTCTATAAACAATTGTATGACGACATCACTTAATATACTATATATTAAATATTTCTATAAACAACTGTATGACGACATCACTTAATAGACTATATATTAAATATTTCTATAAACAACTGTATGACGACATCACTTAATAGACTATATATTAAATATTTCTATAAACAACTGTATGACGACATCACTTAATAAACTATATATTAAATATTTCTATAAACAACTGTATGACGACATCACTTAATAAACTATATATTAAATATTTCTATAAACAACTGTATGACGACATCACTTAATAGACTATATATTAAATATTTCTATAAACAACTGTATGACGACATCACTTAATAAACTATATATTAAATATTTCTATATTCTATAAACAACTGTATGACGACATCACTTAATAGACTATATATTAAATATTTCTATAAACAACTGTATGATGACATCACTTAATAAACTACATATTAAATATTTCTATAAACAACTGTATGACGACATCACTTTATAGACTATATATTAAATATTTCTATAAACAACTGTATGACGACATCACTTAATAGACTATATATTAAATATTATAAACAACTGTATGACGACATCACTTAATAAACTAAATATTAAATATTTCTATAAACAACTGTATGACGACATCACCTAATAGACTATATATTAAATATTTCTATAAACAACTGTATGACGACATCACTTAATAAACTACATATTAAATATTTCTATAAACAACTGTATGACGACATCACTTAATAGACTATATATTAAATATTTCTATAAACAACTGTATGACGACATCACTTAATAGACTATATATTAAATATTTCTATAAACAACTGTATGACGACATCACCTAATAGACTATATATTAAATATTTCTATAAACAACTGTATGACGACATCACTTAATAAACAACATATTAAATATTTCTCTGAACAACTGTATGACGACATCACTTAATAGACTATATATTAAATATTTCTATAAACAACTATATGACGACATCACTTAATAGACTATATATTAAATATTTCTATAAACAACTGTATGACGACATCACCTAATAGACTATATATTAAATATTTCTATAAACAACTGTATGACGACATCACTTAATAGACTATATATTAAATATTTCTATAAACAACTGTATGACGACATCACCTAATAGACTATATATTAAATATTTCTATAAACAACTGTATGACGACATCACTTAATAAACTATATATTAAATATGTCTATAAACAACTGTATGACGACATCACTTAATAAACTATATATTAAATATGTCTATAAACAACTGTATGACGACATCACTTAATAAACTATATATTAAATATTTTTATAAACAACTGTATGACGACATCACCTAATAGACTATATATTAAATATTTCTAGTAGAACTTTTGAACAGTTTTATTAAATAGTTTAATTACTTTCTAGTATAAATAATGACCGGAGGATAAATATTTTAATTCTCTTTAAATATATATATATATGTATATTGCTACCAACTATGTTGCTCCTTTCGATAGTCGAAACTTAATGCCTGTTGTATATTTTATAACAACTTATTTCGCCGATTTTTTAATTGACCTCGAGACCATCATGTAAAACATATAAGACATTTAAATACATGTACTCAAATTAAAAGCAAGTAAATATATACAATTAAAAAAACAATGGATATCTAAATATTCTCCAAATATATTGACAAAATCGATGGAAGCAAGGTTGATGGAAGCGGAACATCAAACCCCCCCCCCCCCACAAGGGAGTCAGACCAGTTGCACATGAAGGGTAAGCATCTGTTGCTGGCATGCCACACCCGTCGTGATGTTCCAAAGTCGAGAGGGGGGGGGCAAGGGTTATTTTCGTTCAACGTAATTGCATTTTTTTTGTTCGTACAACGTAAATTGAAAAAATAAATTCCGTAATTCTGTAATCACAGGCTAGACGTACAACGCAATCAATTAAATATTTTTTCGTACAGTGTAAAAATGTATCATTTTTTTCGGTACGTACAAGAATTTTCTAAGTTTTCTTTTTTAATTTTCCGTAAAATGTAATTAACCGTTATTTTCTCTGTAAACTGTAAACATTCAATTTTCACTGTAAACTGTAAAAACGTCCTTTTTTCCTTGTAAATTGTAAAAGCCCTTTTTATTTCCCGTAAAACAGTACCAGCTACCCCCTTGCCCCTCCTCAAAGTAATGTCAGGGGAAAATGTCAAACCAAGTTTACTGGACAAAAAAACACACCAAGTACAAACACGACCACACACATCAATCAACAAACAAATCTGCAATCATTTTACAGACAGAAATCCAATAGGAAGCTGTCAAATCATGATGCAAGTTTAAGTCGAGGAATCGGGAAACCCTTGGCTTACCAACTTGGCAGTCAATAGCTGAGATCTGATCAGGAAATATATGTTACCACCACCGTCGGTTTACTTGATCTGATTGGGAGATTTTTTTTTGTATGGCTTCACTAATGTCGGCAACAATACTTGTAAAGCTAATTTCAAATACTGAAGATCGTTTATTTTACAGAAGAGAATCATGGGCCGAAACGTCCACCCTGGTCGAAACTCTTGGCCGAGTAAAACATGAGTAAAACATGATTGTTTGACTGGACGCTTACACGTTGCAATAGTTGAACCTATCTAAAACCCTGGTCCGTTGTTTTGATTAACTGTCTCGTAGGCGTGTATGTAACTTTATTGCGTCTACAACGGTCACTGGGGCGTCTAGGAAAGTGTCTGGGGATGTTGCAAAGTCCCTCGGTAATTACCTACCATGTACGGGAGTTAGGTGTATGTGCATATCTTGCGCCCACTGTAATAACTGTAAGTATAAGTTGTTGGAGTATGGATTAGCAATATGAAAATCCGCAAATGTAGGAGAATACAATTTACAATTTTTTGATTCTCCAATTGTGGGCAAAATGTGATATCATATCCACTGTTGTGAAAAATTGAAAAAATGCTTTCATCTATAACTTCGAAAGTTGAACTGCACATTTGCTGACAGTTTAGAACATGGTAGCATACATGTACCGGTGCCAAACAAGTTATAGATGTAATCTTTTTCTTAATTTCTGACAACAGTGGATATGAAGTCATACTTTACCCACAATCCTTTGCTGAAGAACCAAGAATCAACTACATAATACTGGTGAAAAGTTGAATATATAGAGTATGAAAAGTGATATAAATAAACTGTAAATGTCCTTACATTTGCTGAGCTCTTTCATCTAGGAGTATTAAGTTGTTAGCCTTAACTTTTTCTTTAACAGTGGAAACAAATTTTTCTAAAAAAAAATATTTTAAAATTCTCTTTCCTTTGCAAAGCTGATTTTTTTAATCCTCACAGTTAGTGATGAAAATACCATTATTGGTGATCCGCTCTGCTAGGATTGCTCTTAAAATCACTTTTGTGTTTTCACGTATTAATTTTTCTGTGATTTTTTGGCTTGGCCAAATTTGGCTCAAACTTGGCAGGCAGGTCACACCATTCTCTAGTTATTAGGTAAAATCTGAAGAAAAAAAAATTTGGCTCACCGCTGCATAGCAACAGCCAAAAAACAGATTTTCGGATAGCTTTGCACCAAATGTATCTCCTCCTACAAACTTAGGATAAAACATCTCAGACATAGCTCATTCTACTCAGCTTGAGTGTGGGCACAAAGTTACTATTTGAATTTATGATATTTTTTTTCATTACCAAGAAATTTGACCCCAAAGTTAGGGTAATTGTTCACCAGGAATGGCTTTTTAACTCTTCTGGGATTTTTTTGGCTGGGCCAATTTGGTTCAAACTTGGCAGACAAGTCACATCTTCAATCTAGGTAGGTTGTAAAATCTGAAAACAAATTGTGGCCCATCATTTCATGGCAACAGCCAAAAAACAATTTTTTTGAATACCTTTGTGCCAAATGTATCTCACCCTACATTTCTACGATTAAAAAGTATGGACAGCTTGAATGTGGGCATAAATTTATTGTTTTTTTTTTCATGTCTATTTTCATTAGCAAAAAAATTTACCTCAAACTTGGGGTAACTTTTCACCAGCAACAGCTTTTAACACCTCTGTGATTTTTTTGGCTTGGCTAATTTTGTTCATACTTGACAGGCAGGTCGCGCCGTCACTAATTGGAATACTATCGCCCCAAATTTATCACCTTCTACCAGTCTTGTAATAGCAGTGTTCAAATGGTCATGCTTTTTTATTTTGGCTACATTGCACACCGTTTTTTTGCGAACTTTGTATACAGTGCCGGGTTTGTGTTAGCTTCACGTTCATGTCCTACCAATGCAGCAACCGAAAACATGTTGCTTGTTTTTTTAGTAGAGCGGATCACCAACCAGCCTACCGGCTTGTACTGTAATTAGTTAATTTCTACAGTGCGTCACATACTGTCAAAGGCTGCAAAACAGCTGTAAAGTTAATTATATACTCTGTTTATGCTCTAGTACAGTTATATGCAGATGAGCCTTTTCTCATCTCAAAACTGCTCCAATTTTGTAATAAATGTAAGCTATAAGTTAATATTAAAACACAAAAATTATTGTTTTTCACTCGCTCTTTTTATTTTGCTCCTGAAATTGCTTTTGGTGTCAGTGACAACGAACCACTCTGTCCATTGAATTGTTGAAAATGATGAAATATTAATTATATGCTAATATGATAATACTCTGCTTTTGCTGATTTGTTGTGTTTTCTGGTGGATTTGCCATCAGCCCTCCTGGAATGACACAACTGCATAACTGACCAGATGTACACTTTTCACCAGTATTCCACTGTTTTATGCAGCAGTTTCACATTTTCACCACTGTTCCACTACTTTGCTCTCTAGTTTAAAATCTGCACCACTATTCCACTATCTGGCACTCTAGTTTCACAGTTCAGTCTTGAGTGGAATTTTGATTGGCAGTTTTGAGCTTGCATTTTTTATTGAACATTTTGCCATCTTGAAAATTACATTACTATACTATACTATTCCACTACTTTACACTCATAGTTTAACACTTTTCACCACTATTCCACTACTTTAGGCTTTAGTTTCATACTTTGTACCAGTATTCAACTACTTTAGGCTCTTGTTTAACACTTTTCACCACTATTCCACTACTTTAGGCTTTAGTTTCATACTTTGTACCAGTATTCAACTACTTTAGGCTCTTGTTTAACACTTTTCACCACTATTCCACTACTTTAGGCTTTAGTTTCATACTTTGTACCAGTATTCAACTACTTTAGGCTCTTGTTTAACACTTTTCACCACTATTCCACTACTTTAGGCTTTAGTTTCATACTTAGTACCAGTATTCAACTACTTTAGGCTCTTGTTTAACACTTTTCACCACTATTCCACTACTTTACACTCATAGTTTAACACTTTTCACCACTATTCCACTACTTTAGACTTTAGTTTCATACTTTGTACCAGTATTCAACTACTTTAGGCTCTTGTTTAACACTTTTCACCACTATTCCACTACTTTAGGCTTTAGTTTCATACTTTGTACCAGTATTCAACTACTTTAGGCGCCAGTTTCACATTTTGCATCACCATTCCACTGCTTTACACTCTACTTTCAAATTTGCATTCTTGTTTAACATTTTGCACAATGTTTCCACTGCTTTGCACAAGTTTCACACTTTGCACCACTATTCCAAAACTTTATGCTCTAGTTTAACATTTTGCACCACTGTTCACTACTTTGCTCTCTATTTTCTCACTTTGCACATCTATTCCATTATTTTGTACTCTAGTTTTACACTTTACACCAACTATTACACCACTTTGCACTCTATTTTCTCACTTTGCACATCTATTCCATTATTTTGTACTCTAGTTTCACACTTTGCACCAACCATTACACCACTTTGCACATCTATTCCATTATTTTGTACTCTAGATTCACATTTTGCACCACTATTACACCACTTTGCACTCTACTTTCACACTTTGCACATCTATTCCATTATTTTGTACTCTAGTTTCACACTTTGCACCAACCATTACACCACTTTGCACTCTTTTCTGACTTTGCACATCTATTCCATTATTATGTACTCTAGTTTCACACTTTGCACAACTATTACACCACTTTGCACTCTAATTTCTCACTTTGCACATCTATTCCATTATTTTGTACTCTAGTTTCATACTTTGCACCAACTATTACATCACTTTGCACTCTATTTTCTCACTTTGCACATCTATTCCATTATTTTGTACTCTAGTTTTACACTTTGCACCAACTATTACATCACTTTGCACTCTATTTTCTCACTTTGCACATCTATTCCATTATTTTGTACTCTAGTTTCACACTTCGCACATCTATTCCATTATTTTGTACTCTAGTTTTACACTTTGCACCAACTATTACATCACTTTGCACTCTATTTTCTCACTTTGCACATCTATTCCATTATTTTGTACTCTAGTTTTACACTTTGCACCAACTATTACATCACTTTGCACTCTATTTTCTCACTTTGCACATCTATTCTATTATTTTGTACTCTAGTTTCACACTTTACACCACTATTACACCACTTTGCACTCTAATTTCTCACTTTGCACATCTATTCCATTATTTTGCACTCTAACATGTATATGGGTTATCATATCTAAGCATGTATTACATGTGTATTTACCAAGTTTTATTGAATCTGATAAGTGGTTGAGGTATTGGTGGAAAAGTTAAATATTGGCTAATTTATATGTAAATTAGGTCATTAATATGAATGAACTACATCCAAAAACTAATAAGAGCTGTGCATTATCCCAGAGCATGTATGTTTAAGGTTTTATTGAAATCTGTTTAATGGTTCTTCAGAAAAAGTGAAAATGCTTAAAACTGGCTAATTTATATGCTAATTAGGTAATTAATATAGACAGGGTTTCAACCAAAACTAAACAGTACTGTGCATTATCCCAAAACATCTACGTGCTAAGTTTCATTGAAATCTGTTTAATAGTGCATGAGTTACAAGTAAAAAATTAATATCCAAATTAGGTAATTATTATGCACAGTTTCAACTAAAAATATAATCTGGTCTGTGTATTATCATAGAGTATGTACCAAGTTTCATTGGCATCTGTTTAATAGTACATGAGAAGTGAATATGCCTAAATTTGATTAATTAATATGCTAATTAGGTAATTAATATGCACAGAGTTTCAACTAAAAATATAATCTGGTCTGTGCATTATCGTAGAGTATGTACCAAGTTTCATTGGAATCTGTTTAATAGTACATGAGAAGTGAATATGCCTAGATTTGGTTAATTAATATGCTAATTAAATAATTAATATGCACAGAGTTTCAACTAAAATTATAATCTGGTCTGTGCATTATTGTAGAGTATGTACCAAGTTTCATTGGAATCTGTTTAGTAGTACATGAGAAGTAAATATGCCTAAATTTGGTTAATTAATATGCAAATTTTGTAATTTTAATATGCACATATTTTATAAAAAAACTAATCAGGTTGAGCATTATCCCAAAGCATCTATGTACCAAGTTTCATATAAATCTGATAATTGGTTCTTGAGATAGCAGTGTAACAGACACACACACATATATACAAACACGTCTTACCATCGTTGTGACGACACACATTGGATTAACTTTTATTATAGTTGCGATATGAACTCAATTAAAACGTGTTTCTATATAAGGTTGTATTACAATGCAATACAACATAGAATTGCGTTTTAATTAAGTTTAATTAAGTTTAATTAAATAAAAGTTGAATATCCCGTGACTGAACATAGAAATGTTTAAGAAGCTTAGGTTTAGTAACGGGGGAAGGTATGGTACAATTTGGTACAATTATACTACTATATTACTAAACCTAAGGTTTGCAAACTTGACTTAAATTCGATTAAAGATTAATATAAATTATAAGAATAGTCTGGGTCTTCACAATGTAGGTCCTGTTGTCACAAGTCGGTGTAAAGTTAAATTGAAGTCGTCACAACGTTGTTACCATGCACGCACACCCCCCCCCCCTCCCCACACACACACATCCGCAGATGCCAATTTGAATGAAATCGATCAAGGCATATCCATGAAACGGTTGATGACTTGTTTGAATTTTGTGATTTCCTTCGTTTTTGACGAAAATGGTCGCCATTCGACTAAATTTCAATGAAAACGAAAAAATAACTGAAAACAACATTAACCCATAATATCTTGCCTTTGTACAAAATTTAACCCAAGTCTGTACAATCATCTCTGTAAAATAAGTAGAATACTTGTAAAAAACAAAATGGCCACCAGTTGTCATTTTGAATTGAATTACGAAAAACAATGACATGCATAAGTTTAGTAACCCACTATGACTGATGTCAATGCCAAGTTTGTATGAAATCGATCAAGGCATTAGTTATTATTTTCTTTACTTTCTTAAGATGAAAGTTCCAAAGAGAGTAAAGAAGATGAGCACAATTAAACTGATGATAATAGTTTAGTGTCGGCTGAATTGGGTAACTCAATGAATGAAGCACAGAGTGAGGAAAGTAGTGTGAACAGCGAGCCTATTCAACCAATTCTGCTCTCCAGACTTAGGCGGCAAACCATCACATACTGACCAAGGCAGTTTATTTGGAGACTGAAGAATGAACCTGCTAAAATTGCACATTTTTTTCAGGGCACTTTAAATGATTGTACTTTAGATAAATAAAATGTGGACTTTTCTTTCTCGTCTTGACTGAATCACACAAGACATATTTGTTCAGTGTATTATTGATTCTAAAACCAGTTTTTAGAAGAGTGACAACAAGTATGTTAAAACACGGTCAGTGGATGTACATCCCTGTTTTATTTGATGATGAAAATATTTTTAATGATAACATGTTTAAAGGGGAATATTTCAATCATAATGACTTGATGTTTATTTGCATGGGAGTTGCAGTCTTTTTGTTTTCTATTGTAATTGTAATCTGTTACGCATATTTACATCAAGATAAATCTGAGTAAAACTTTCTCCGTTTTCCAAAACAATGTCTATGTGTACAGGGAGGGTTACTATTTATAAACACACAGTAGGGGGAGGGCATCTTTTTTCGAGTGTACACATTTTTTAAAAACACCCCCCACCCCCACCCACCCAAACACCCACCCAACCCCACCGTAATTTCTGTGCAGTCCCTAACGGCATCTTGGTCCGATTATGATGATAATTCGCAGCGTCGTCATGGCGTGGGGACGCAAAACTAAATTATAGTACTTATTCTTATCCCGAAAATATGACCGTCTTTATTCGTTCTAACGGGTATTCATGATTATTTTTTCTCGCTGCCTACTACGGCATGAAAGGTCTAATCACACACACACACACACACACACACACACACACACACACACACACACACACACACACACACACACACGGCTGTAAGTATTGCAAAGTCTTGATAAGTATGAATCTTATTGATTTCCTTACCCACCCTGAACGATCGATGCAATTATTCAAAACTAATCGAAGTTCAGGGAGCGTTTGTTGTTCACCTGATTGCACTGTGACTGCTCGGGCCTTGGGTTTACATCTCTGAGTGCTTGATTGTTCTGTTTCCTTAAAATTAATTGCTGCCCGTCTTCATTTTGGGGTCTTGCGCTCTTTCGCCATCTTATGTAATCCGTAATGTTACGATGTGTTTTCAGTAGGTATCTGACAGCTATGAGTGTTTACAAATACTTGAGTGGTTAGTATCTCCCCCTGTTTGTTTCACAGATTGGTCATTTGCACATCAATGTGTCAGACACAGGGTCACGCAGCCACTCGATTTTGGTGTTTTCATTTGCCGATTTTACTAAATTATAGCTATACCATTCCTTTATTTTTGTTGGTTCTCAATAGCCCCATATACTTGTTAAGGTAGAGATGCAGTTAATTTGGCTTGCTTTTTAATTGAGTAATTAGACAATGAAGCTAGTATTATATATCCAACATGTTATATATTTTCTGAAAGCTTATTATACAAACTTTGTAAAACTTGTCTTTATTTTAAATATCCAGAATACGTTTTTGATTTTTGGTCAAAAATATGCTTTTTTGGGCAAAAGTGGTTTTAAAAAAATTAGCTTAAAAACTTCAAGTCCGTTGGTGGGTAAAATTACCTCACTGGATACCTTGGTATACTACTAATTCAAATGTGTCCACTCATCTCTCTAATGGCTTTCAAAGTCGCACAACATGCCCTCAAAGTTCACTTTTTTTATTTTTGCATAATTTATATATCCATGTTAATTGCGGACTTGTTATTTTTGTACCACTTGCCGTAATAAACTGTCAGGACGTATTATGAATGGGGAACACCTTGTCAATAATGTGTGAAAATTTCGAGGCAAATGGCCAAAGCGTCTATCAGCTATTTTAATTTAAAGCCCAAGAATTCACCAAAAATAGAAGACGAGAAAAAGGCTAATTTGCATATTTGCGCATTAAACCGGGAATTACTGCTTTGTCATACTTCGTCAGACTTTCTAGACTATTGAAATTGAAAGTTAACATATAGACAGACATTTGATGTAAAATCGTTGAACCAGAACAACTGCTCTTGAATATATAAATCAGAAACACGTCATTCGTACCAGTGTTTTGAGGGGGGTCGGTAAAAACATGTGGCAATGCCCAGTAAATATGACGTCATCTCATGAATTATTAAACAGGGTCCTAAGAAGGTGACTTTTTATCATGACCAAAACATCATGGCTTCTCTTCAACAAAAAATCTACGAGTATTTCAGAGCCTATGGTTTACCATGAAAAGTACAAAGTGTGATATTAAATTATTTATCCTCGATGATTTTTATGTATTGAGAACCAACTCCAGAAAGCGAACGCACAATAATGACTAATCGCATAACCCTATAATCGAAACGCGAGGTACAGAAGTTTGCATATTGTCAATCAAAGGTCCTGTTATTTGCTTACTCATGCAAATTGGCAATTGGACATAAACATTGCCAAGTGTGAGTGTTTTTTATTTTTAACCAGAAAATAACGATCAATTTTAACGGTGTTTCAATAAGAATTCATTGGTCAAATTTTCACAGAATGTTCTTTAGATAAAAATCTATAAAAAAAACGAAAAAAAATATTTTTGATGAAATTCACAAATAAAATGCATTTCTACCTTAAAACAGATCGGTTGCACTAATAAAAAAAAATTGAAAATCGTTACCGTGGCTCCATCAACCATTTCTAGAAGTTCGTGTTTTTCAGAATACGAGGTCTTTAGCAAAAATAACGTATACTTATTGCCGTCAGATTAACACCAAATTTTCACAGCTTTAAGTTGACAGCGAGAGGAACTTGGATATGTCCAGACAAACTAATTCGTGGATTATTTACCAGCGTGTTGTGGTTAGAGTTTGGGCAATGCGACCACAGGGAGTTGGACAAACTTATGTATTTTAATAAATTATTAAATAATAAAATGTTATGTAACTTTTCTTTTACCACTCCCTCCTGGTCTTTTACCCCCCCCCTTGTTTATACCACTCTTTCCTTTATCACAACTTTGTTACGCGCTAATGTTATATGCAAATTTTAACGCGCGATGTAGACACACCTTATTATAGTATAAAAATATCCCAAGGGTTGAAACGCGCCAGGACTGCGGCATGAGCACAACCGTAAAGCGGGTGAGCATTTAATTTATTCATGAGATGCATTAATAAACAAGAAATGCTGCGCGTGAAATTTAAAAGTGTAATCTCCGACGCGACGCAACTTCAATGAATCAGTGACTCTTCTGTAAAATGGTTTCTACTTCAAATGTCGCTCGCGTTGCTCTTCGAGATGTTTCTAATGAAAATAATCAAAATAGCAGCAGCACAATTCATGGGAAAATTGTTTACTTCTGATCATGTGACACAACAATATGAGTCATTCTTTGCGATAGAGGTCAAAATTTGCAACATCCGGTTTCCGGCTTTACGGTTGTGCTTCTGCCATGTCGCTCGATCGCAATGTGTTTTAATTTGACAAATATTCAAGTGCAAATGCAATTGTGTCACTTTCTAATGCCATCCATGTCATTACCGATGCCATATATGTAAAGAAAACGAACTTTGAAAGGTTCGAATGCGTGATTTTATGCTACAGTCCTGGCGCGTTTCAAACCTTGGGATATTTTTCTATAATAGGGTGTGTCTACAACGCGCGTTAAAATTTGCATATAACATTAGCGCGTAACAAAGATGTGATGAAGGAAAGAGTGGTATAAACAAAGATCAGTGATTACTTGAAATCGATACCAGGAAGGGGGGTAAAAGAAAAGTTATATAACATTTTATTATTTAATAATTTATTAAAATACATAAGTTTGTCCAACTCCCTGTGATGCGACTAAAACTAATGCGACTAAAATTCAGCACGCTACAGCTTCCTATCATCAGCATAAATGCGTAATTATTTTTTTTTACAGAAAAAGTTTTTTTTACTTTTGAGTGAATGAGTAACGTTTCGTGGAATGCAGATATGCGCATAAAAAACACACTTTTAAAAAGCTTGAAGTCGTGCGTTTCCAAGAATATATACTTTCCTGGCTCTTTGCGTAGCCATTTGGTCACAATTAGAAGATGAATACAAGAATGCAAATAATAAAATAATAGTCTCGCTACATATTGAACTCCAACCCAAACAAGCTGGAGATATAACTTCATTAAAGCATTTGCCCTATGTTAACTAGAATCATATTTATCCCCAGACTTGGGTTTTCAACTATTCAAAAAATGAAATTTGAAAATTTACCGCAATATGCAATTATATTAACGGACCTACAACAAGACATTTAATTAATTAACAATTCGTTATTTGTTCTGAACATGTCATCGTAGTTTTTTTTCTAATTGTTTGTGGCATCTTCTTATATTTTTATGACTATTCTTTAGATTCAGAGAGCAATCCAGTATTCGTCTTTCTTGGTCTCACCTATTTGTTCATCAAATTCATTTTGTTTGTATTTTAATAGTTGTGTAATATTTTAATCCCCGGCAGTTTGTTTATTATTGATATCTTTCGTTCTATGGTTGAGCTTTTACAAGTTTCATTACATGGCTCATTGTCACAACGTAGTAAAAGAACATGCGAAAACAAGCAAAACACGAGAAAGAAGAATGTACGAAGTTGACTCTGGTGTGAAATTGGAAAATTAAAATATACATGCAGTCGTTATCTGTTTAACAAGTTTGCCATAACAATGAAGCAAAATAAACTTAACGAGAACCAAGTTTCAAAATTCTGCATACAATCTTCATGGATCGCAACTTCGCTGTCGATTTCGACCATTGCTGACACTCGGTTGTCATAGTGACAACGCCCCCCCCCATGCGGTAATTTTTTAGAGTAGTTTTAAATTGTTAGGTATAACGGAATAGCTTCCATGATTTTACCGATTTTACAGTGTTCACTTGGTTCTCAGACTAGTAATACAAGAGGTTTAGTCTAGTATCAATAGAAACACATTGCTCATTTTCATCTGTTCCAATACAACTTCTAAAAATCTTGAAATACATAACAAGTGGTTATTCCCCGCCTAGTTGTCGAACTCTCCTCCCCTGCCCTGCCACTCCGGTGAGGTTTTACCCACCCAATAGCCATTATTGTACACGCCCCCCGTCCTCTTGCTTTTCCTGCGTTTACCCCCCCCCCCCGCCCACTCCCTTGGACATCTGTTTTGCACGAACACCTTCGTCGACTGCTTCTGAGTGGTACTGGCCCATGAACTAGTTAAATTATAGCGGTATTTTACCTTTGTGTACAAATTGTCGTTTGTTGGGACATTTTCATACCATATATAACTGTCTTCAATACACCATGCCATTCCTCTGCTCATATATTCAAAGAAAGTTTTGAGCATCATTTTTGGAGGGGGGGGGGCTACTTGCCCGGTGTCATTTCACTATATTTGGTTTAGAAGTGGTGGTCATTTATCAATGGTTTGGTTTAGAAGTGTGTAGCATTTATTTACTTTTTCATTGGTCCTTATATTCAAAGCCAAATACCGGAAAAGACTGAATAAAATGCATCGCCCGGATGAGTTCACTGGTTGCGAAAGTTGTGAGCTGGTTGTTGTTTTTTTTCGCTGAAAACACTTGTGTTTTGAAGTGGGTATATAAATAGAAAAAAAAAATGTTTAGAAGTGAGTATGGTTTACGAGAGGTGGGCTTCACAACCTTACCTTCTTGATGTGGAAGTACCCACCGGGGGGGGGGGGTCCTCAATGTCAGTCAACACTACCAAGTAATGTATATTGCCATCTATTATAACTAAATATCTACTCAATTAAAAAATGTGCGGACAAGCGATAAAGAACAACACGTGCTTGGAATTTGTAGCAAATGTGCGCGTGTTTGTTTATGTTTTGCTCTAAAGCACGTGAAACCTGAAAGCGGGACGTAATACTTAATATTTAATTTGTCTGGTCGATTGACAAAGATGGCGGAAGAGGTCAGACAGTGAACTATAACTTCGATATGTTTTGTTGTGTTTTATGGGTATTTGTGTCGGTAGTCTTTCGACGTTTGTTACTGTAATCACAGTAAGTATACATGTAATTAACATTCATATAAACTAGATGGTCTTCCAGAATACGATGTCGATAAACTTCGACCCAAGTTAACGACGTAAAATCAAATCACGGAATGTACTATATTAAACACTGTTGATGATTGGATATTGGTAATTAAACACTGTTGATGATTGGATATTGGTAATTATCCCAAACAACCTCCCATCCCATTTAACCTCTGATCAGATGGGCGGGCACGAGGGGTGGGTACAATTAAAAGGTGGTATGTGTATATTTTATTTTTTTTATTAGACGCATAAAATCCTTAGGAAAGGATAAAAAGGGTCTTACAGAAAGAAATTAAAAAAAAAAACAATCTAAAAAATAAAACAAAAAATAAAAACTTTTCTAAAATAAATAAATAAAACAAATCAAAAACAATAAAGACAATTTGCAGCCAATGGTGAATACAGAATATGGAATGAACACAAAATGTAGCCTAATACACTGATAGTTGTTGCTGTTGTGTTCCATAGCTGTTTTTTAAGAAGACAGCTAAGGCTGGTGCTAGAGTATGGTTTGCAATAATCAAAATGAATTTATTCTGACTATTTTCTTTATCAAAATTTGGAACTTTATTTTGTGCAGTCAGGAATAATTTGTCCCTATGGTGACTGTAAGCTGGACATTTCATTACAAAATGTTGCTCATCCTCAACTATATTTTGGCTGCACATATCACATGTTCTTTTATCCAGCGGCACATTATTATGTCTGCCTTTCTCAATTATAAGGTCATGGTTGCTTGTCCTGAATTTTGCAATTAACCTTCTAAGACCATGGTTCTGCATATAATTAGGTAATTTTCAATTTTTAAATCTTGTTTGAAAAGTCTGTATGTTCTTAATTTGTTTTTAGCCAAGGTTTGTTTTCTATTATCATTATGCATGTCTAAGATCCATTGGTTCTCAAATGATTTGTTTATTTTTTTATGAATAAAGTCTAAATTTGTCTTAATTATTTTTTCACTTGAGTTTACAATGGTGACAACATCTATATCTTGCATGAGGGTTTCTGAACTAGTAAACCATTTACTTTTTACATTCTTATTTACTAAGTAGGTTTCTCTTAGTAATGTGTTATCAGAGTTTGTTACCCGGTTGAAATATTTAAGTCGTTGTTTCTTGATAAAACAGTCAATGGGGTACCTTCCTAGCTCACCATAAACAGCCATTTTTGGTGTGAATTTTGAGAGACCAAGAATGAACCGACAAAATGAAAGATGGACATCCTCAATTGCAGACTTAGTTGTGCTTTCATCTCCCCAAACATCACTACCATACTCAATAATTGGTCTTATCAGTTTGTCAAATAAAGATAGTTGGAGGGGTATGTTTAGTGAGTTGTCATAACCGAGTTTGCATTTCAAAGCAAAGAGAGCTTTCATCCCTTTATTTTGTGAAATCTCATCATTGTGGAAGCCAAACATCTCCATGTACATTGTGACGCATATATAGGTTTATAAGGGGCTGACCATTAACAACTCCGGGGGGTAAAAAAATGTGCAAGCAACATTCTGAAAAAAATATCTAAGGGATTGGTCAGTTACTTCAGCCTAGAGGGGTCGGCAGATTCCATTTTGCCAGCTGTAAATCTCAGTTGACCCACCCCCTATCAAATAAAAAAAAGTGTGTAACCCCCCCCCCAACATTATATTTTAAAACATGCTGGGGAACCTCCCCCCCAAAAAATATATATAAAAAAACAAAGAAACATTAACAGTTTTGGCTCTGACATGATTCCAAAATGTATTATATGTGCATTGAAAATATCATGGTTTGCCATAATTTTGACATAATTTTTAGTGTTTGCATTTAATAGACTGACTTTAGGAGGGGAGGGGAAGCATAAAGCCAAAAAATGACTACAGAAAAGGCTGCAGGAAGGAGGGAAATCTATGCTGCTAAAGATAGTAAATAAAAGCAAAGCTGTGGAGTACTTACTCGATAAACGCCCTTATAAGATAGGAAAAGAGGATTTGAATCTAGGCGGTTTGAACTCTTTGAAAACCAAGTTAGATTTAAAATATCTTATAGACCAGGAATTTATATATCAGCATTTTCACAAATTTAACTAATTTGATTTGCTGAACAAAAGCTGTCACTGCTCTTTGTACTAATTGCTGTGTTGTCTTTCCGTCTCCTGTTATAATTGGATAAATCCAGTAAATATCTTATACAATGGTGGTACTCACTAAAACGAAGGACCGCGAAGGACCGAAGGACCTAATCGAAGGACCGAAGGACTTGTAATGACTATAAAACGCTGATACGAATTACGTTGTTATACGTTGCATTTATTCACAAATTATGCAGCAGCGATTAAATTTACAAAGATACCTTGATAAATACATTGCATGATAAATATAAAAGCGAAGGACCACAATTATATTATAAATATGAGCGAAGGACTTCGTTTTTATTGTAAATATGAGTGAATGACCGTAATTACGTGGCTAATATGAGCGAAAGACCACGATTATATTATAAATTTGAGCGAAGGACTACGATTACGTGATAAATATGAGCGAAGGACCATGAGTATGTTATAAATATGAGCGAAGGACCATGATTATATTATAAATATGAGCGAAGGACCACATTTATATTATAAATATGAGCGAAGGACCACGTTTATATAATAGATATGAGCAAAGAACCATGAGTACGTTATAAATATGAGCGAAGGACCATGAGTACGTTATAAATATGAGCGAAGGACCATGAGTACGTTATAAATATGAGCGAAGGACAGTGATTGTATTATAAATATGAGCGAAGGACCATGAGTACGTGATAAATATGAGCGAAGGACAGTGATTATATTACAAATATGAGCGAATGACCACGATTATATTACAAATATGAGCGAAGGACCACGTTTATATTATAAATATGAGCGAAGGACCACGATTACGTGATAAATATGAGCGAAGGATCACGTTTATATTATAAATATGAGCGAAGGACCACGTTTATATTATAAATATGAGCGAAGGACCACGTTTATATTATAAATATGAGCGAAGGACCACGATTACGTGATAAATATGAGCGAAGGACCACGTTTATATTATAAATATGAGCGAAGGACCACGTTTATATTATAAATATGAGCGAAGGACCACGTTTATATTATAAATATGAGCGAAGGACCACGTTTATATTATAAATATGAGCGAAGGACCACGATTACGTGATAAATATGAGCGAAGGACCACGTTTATATTATAAATATGAGCGAAGGACCACGTTTATATTATAAATATGAGCGAAGGACCACGTTTATATTATAAATATGAGCGAAGGACCACGATTACGTGATAAATATGAGCGAAGGACCATGATTACGTGACAAATACTAGCGAAGGACCACGTTTATATTATAAATATATGAGCGAAGGACCATGATTACGTTATAAATATGAGCGAAGGACCACGTTTATATTATAAATATGAGCAAAGGACCATGATTACGTAACAAATACTAGGGAAGGACCACGTTTATATCATAAATATGAACGATGTACCACGATTATATTATAAATATGAGCGAAGGACCACGTTTAAAAGAACGTAGATTCGCTTAATAAATTTAAAATAACAACAATCACTGTAATGTATGCTATTCAATATCACGTATTGTCGGCTCCGCTCCGCTGTTAGCAATGCACATTTCAATTAAAGAACTGAATATTTCATTAGAAAATGAATAAACAATATCTATAATTTCAAAGTAATCGGACTTTGGTTTTCAACAAGAAGTTGAAAATATCAATTTTACCAAATATTAGAAAAATATTCATCAAAATTTGAGAATTAAAGATATCGTCACAAAATGTATTAATCTGAGAGAGGTATACATGTAGTACCTATATATATATATAATATCAAATCAATCAGACCTGCGGTTTTCAACAAGTCAAAAATATAACTTTTACCAAAAATGACAAAAATATTCATCAAAATTGGAGAATTAAAGATGTCAACACGAAATGAAAAAATCTAAGAGAGGTCTGCTCAATGTACACGACACCAAGAATCAAAGCAATAAGAATTGTAGTTTTCAAGAATAAGTTGAAAATGAAAAAGTTGACACGTACGACGAACGATGACGGACAATCACTTATATGATAAGTTCCGATCGACAAAGTCGTAAGCGGAGCTAAAAAAAGAGAAATTATTATACAACAATTATCAAATTAATCATTTATTTTTGTCTATGCTAAACTGTCACGTGACTCTATTCGAATGACCGAGGCACTGACGAGTACATAACACTAAACGCGTAACAAGATTAATAAATGTACTGGCGTTTCCTTCAAACCACATGTATTGTAATATTGTAATATTTCGAAGAGTTGAAACCAGTACAGATACTGCTTCTTTATAAAGTACATCCATCGGGAAACTTCCAACAAAAATGAAAATACAACAGTATCACGTTATTTAAAGCGATGACAAGGAAGATAGAGTTTCAATATTGAAAATTACACATCACATGGCAACATGGCAAGTAAAACAATTATCTGATTATCAGTCACTATATATATAATATAGAAGAACTGATATATTTATTTGATAAGCAAAAACTAAAAACTAAAGAGAAACTAAAGGTCATTGGTACAAAAAACACAAAATACTTACAAAATACTGTGCCTGTATTTTTTACACTATCGTTCACTGGTGCACAGCGACTGTGTGCTGCATTCAAACATTCCGCAAAACAAACATAAGAGGAATAATTAAAGTAGAAATTTTCAATTAAATCTCTGTGTTTGAAATAATTGTGTACATACATATTGGGCTAAACAAGTTAAAATTCAATACACTATTAAATATGGTGTGTATAGTTTACCATGTGATGGACTCACTCACAACTCAGAGATGTCAGTCTGCGCTAGATTTCAATATTCAACAGTCAGAGCTACAATTTAGACCTTATATACATACATATATTTCGAACACAGATTAGTTTAATTATTTTCAGCGTTTGAATAAAGCATCAGTTTCCGAGACAGTGGGCTCTGAAATTCCCACTCATGATAATACACGACAAGATTATATTGATACTGTACAACTTGATATGGACATTAGTACGGACGAAGTGATAGCTGCAATAAAGAAATTAAAAATGAAAAAAAACACCCGGATTTGATGCCTTTAGAAATGAGTTATTCAAAATAGTAAACAAGATTTGATTACTGATTTGTCCGATTTTTAAGAAAGGTAGCATACACGACCCCGCCAATTACCGTGGCATTTCCCTATTGAGTTGTTTTGGTAAGTTTTTTACAATTATTATTAACGAAAGAATAGTAAAATGGTTTGATACAAATAATATTCTCAGTGATAATCAGGCAGGCTTCCGGGCAAATCACAGCACTGAGGATAATATTTGTATCCTGTCAACGCTAATTTAGAAATATAGAGTCGATAGAAAAAGATTGTACGTTTGTTTTGTAGACTTTAAAAAGGCGTTTGACTATGTTGACCGAGCTAGTTTATTTTTAAAGCTTGTTAGAGTAAGCTTTAGTTGTAAAATAGTCAATCTTTTAATGAGTGTGTACAGTGTGGTTAAATCTTGTGTAAAATTACCGCATGGTTATACAAAAACTTATACATCTGAGATTGGGGTACAGCAAGGGGCATATTAAGCCCAATTTTTGTTTTTTTCTAAACGATTTAGAAAAGGCTTTGAATTGGATGATTATCCACTAACATGTTTTATGTATGCCGACGACACCGTTATTGTATCTGATAGTGCTGATAGTTACTTGCCAGATTCCAATTTTATTGTTATACGTGGAAAATGTTTGTAAACACCACTAAAACTGAAATTATTATCTTCAATAAGGATATTGTTGACTGTGATGACGATAACTTGGATTTGAAAATATTTAGAAATCAAATTGATATTGTTGTAAATTATACATATCTAGGTGTTGTCTTTGCCGAAAATGGTTCATTTAAGTTGGAATGTGGAATTTTGACCGGAAAAGCTTCAAAGGCAGCGTACGTGGCCAGGAAAGGAATTGGTAACGAGATTTCTCAAAAATTACTTCAAAAAATATTTAACTCTAAAATTGAACGAATTTTAAACTAAGGAGCCGCTGTTTCAGGAAATTGGTATTGTAAACCAATAGAAGATGTTCAGTTAAAGTGGTGTAAATATATATTAGGTGTGGGACAAAATACAACCAACAATGCAGTTATGGGGCAATTCGTACGATCTCCACAGAAATATAATCCGTGTTTAATTTTGAAAACTTAATCTAAAAATGTCTTCTAATCCACTCGTTATAAAGCCTATGGAGAGTTCGAACAATTGGCACTGATAGGAAAGCCATCTTTTGCTTTAGCTATTATGAAATTATTAAGTAAACACAATATGCACACTATTTGGGAGAATAGATTTACCGATGAGATGAAATAACGTTGTTAATTGGAAAGAAAGAAATAGAGAGAGATTGTTATTTAAAACGTTGGAAAGTGCTTTATTTGACGATGTTCGTAGATCCCCAAACAGTAGAAATAAGTTATATTTTTATTATTAATATTTTTATTATTTGGATATCGTTCGTGTTCCCCTGTACAGACAAGCTTTAACTAACTTTCAGTGCTCTTAAGTTATACATTGAGAGCGGTAGATATTATGGAACTCCAGTGGAAAAGAAAACCTGCCAAATATGTACAGATGCTGTTAAGACTCATTTTCTGGTAGTTTGTCCAGCATATAAGTTACCATATTCGAAATCCAATTTTTGATTAAATTAACCACAATATATATATTTTCTCAAGATAACATCATCCAAATTCTTGCAAGATTTGTATACACAGCTTTTCAGATTGGATATAATTTGTTAGTGTTCTCCAATAGATGAGTTATAATATTATATTTTATTGAGAAGATTAAAGTCACGCTTGTAACTTTCTTTTTTATATGCATTGTAACCTGTTCCCCCAGGTTAATGGGGTATATTTCTTTAGAGAAATGGAAATAAAATAATGATAATATATAGTGTTTCCTTGACCTTTGACAGTTAAAATGTATTGCAGACAACAACAAAAACAAGTATGTCAAGTGTTAACGACACTGGTGATCTTTCCCTGGTATTTATATCGTTAAAATTCATACAAATATAAGCTGTAATAGCAAACACATACAATGTGTAACAGTGTGACATCGTATCTACACTTTGCGCCTAATGAAAATTTTGATGAATGACATATAGTGTTGAATTATAAACACACTCTCAGCGTACTCGGTTGTGGTAAACTTCTCCCCAAGAGACGTAGAAGCTGGTCATGGGCCTGAAATTAAAAAATATAACAAATAACACTGGTATATGCGCACTAAATAACAGCAGTATATATTCGCATGCAATCAATACAATTTTGCGATATTATTTAGTTTTGCTATTATCTATTATTTTTGCACACTTACACTTTATGCAAAAATGCTGGTAATATTAAATTAGAGACAAATAATTACTTTATTTGAGACATACTTCACTCCATACATTACTGTGATGTTGTTTCTTAACGGTTATAGTTCTGAATGTGTTCTTCTAGATACTTGATATGCCTAGTTAAATGTGTATCACAATTCGCTGTCCTCGTACATTCCAATACTTTGTCTATGTGGGGTATTAAGTCATCAAACTGGAATATACCGTGAAATAATAGGTATATGTGAATATATTATTATAACAAATAATGATGGATTTTAAAATGTTGTGAATAAGGATATATATAAACTAATGACTTCCATTTAACAATTTCCTTACCACAATCACAGCTCCATTTTGACTATATAGACGCAAAATTTGATATGTTTACTTGTTCTTAGAAATACGTTAATCATTTCTAGTTATAAAATACAGGTTGCAAAATATTCGACTTAAGACACTACGCCAACATTTAGCATCAACTCGTGAATATAAGTTGACTGGAGTTATCAAATACTACGAATTGTATTCACCAATCGAAGTGAAAATAGAAATTCTAAAGCTCGAAGCTCAGTGAAAGTTTTTAATACCTGAAATGTATTCTGTCTCGCATTTTTCGCCAACCAGTAACTTATCCCTGCAAAGAAGATACTCATATTATTTTTCCAGGAAAAACATATCATAAACACTATACTATGAAGCAAGTAGCCCTCCAGATAAAATAACTTATGCTCTTAGATCAGTAACAATGACATAATGACCGAGAAACTATCGAAAGATAGAACACATATGTAAGAGCACATACCAAGTATAAATTTTGCGAATTTGGGTGTCCTTATTTATTCATTTGAATTCAAAGATATATCCAAGAATATAACGTAATTACGAGAAGATCAAACGGCGCGGTATAACAGGGCATTGTATGTACGCCATGAGAAGTATTTAAATAACAGCAAAACTGAGCGCACAGTTACAAATAAATGAGTGATTGCACATCATATTATGAATGTGTTTCAGAAACTACTTTAAGTCACAGGCACAGAACAACATATACAAACAATGGATAAGCTGAGAGAAATTGACATCTTGTGGCTTACGATTTGAGTGGGAAATAATAATAAATAATGAAATATATCTATGTTCAAACTACTCATAGGAGCTACGTATCACGTTCATGTAGCATGCTAATTTCACTGAACGAAAAACCGAACCGAAATTGGACACCCCCCCCCCCACACACACATACAAAGAAACAAATATGTCAATTGATGTGCATCATTCAGTAACATGTAATATTGACGATTTTTGAATATGTTGAATTAACCATCTTGTCTTAAAAACAAAATCTTTGATAAACTTTTAACAAAGATACAAAATAAATATGGATTTATTAATAATATATTTAACTCAACATTTTTTTCATATCAATCATTATTTCAGAGCGCAGATATTTAGAGTCACACTAATAAGCAATGCCAACAAAATTTAATATACGGTACATTCTTAACTGAGTTCATTTTGTATACATTAAATAATATAATGCACTATGAATGCAATAGGACCAAAGTAATAATTTATGTGTTAATATCGCCATTTTGACATGTTGATAATATACCAGTAGCTCACATATCATAATCAAGAATCATGAATGGAATGCCCTTATATATCACCACTATAAAACACGCACGTGCATGTCTACTCTATGTACATTATTTGATTTTGTCAAAATCACATTTGTATGTTACCTAACTTTATATACCTGTTTAAGTATTTGCACAATTATTTAACATGATTGGATTAATTATTTAACTGTTTTAACTGTTGATAACCTACACTAAAGCGAAGAGTTTCCTGTAAAATGCAGTTCTTGAGATACTGAAATAAATAACAATTAATAATTAGTTTATGTATGTAATCTTCCCGTTTGCTATAATATGGTAATACATTATTGTCCTCATTAAGAATACCCATAATGCAACAATTATTAGAAATTTGTCACAGTGCACAAGTTTGATCCATCCGAAATCCTTTTAACCGAATATGCCTGACTTAATTAAATTTCACGGGACTGGCTGTAATTACGCATTGACGCGATGTATGTTCAACATGAAGGAAAAGCAAATTGAAATCCAGTGAACAATTAAGGGTCGGATGGAACTCATATATTTCACTTATATGATGCGAGCCCACTATCCACTAAACAACGACAATTCATCCCGGCCTGCATGGTTAGAAAAATGTGTCAAAATGCCCAATCATTGCAAATGTTGGTAATCAAAATAAAAACAAAAACAAGCGACATCGTAACTTGGTGAACATTAAATACAAAACTTTAACACGCCACAGTCGGTGTCATTATTTTGACGAGTTATACCCTGCTTGTAAGAATAGCAAATATAAACTATCAATAATTAAACAAATAACATTAATTATCATATAATGTGTCAATGGGAAATGAACTGGAGTCATTTCATTTGGTTTTCTTTAGGCAATTGACATTATAATTAAACTTGATTATATAATAGACTACTAAATCGTTCTGGGCGTGAGCGGACCTTATTTACGACTCGGTCAGCGCATGAGAGTTTTCATGAGAATGAACTGAGGTCATGGAGACAGACAATCAGTGACGACACAGAATCCTGTGCCGTCTATGTATTAACGTTGCAATTCAGCAGATCACTCTCGGATGCACTGAGAAGGGCAACTAAATGACTGGAGTCAAGGCTACATTATAATGGGTTAAAAACAAAAAAACAAGGACTTCTTCTGCGTGATAACATAGTTTGAAATAATTGCTAAAATAACCACATTAACCACACCCCAATCTTGGTACTTATATCATGTAATAATAGTCGTACTCCAGTGGCCCCCGGCTTTACTCGGGACATGTATGGGTATGAACAACTTCTGGAGATCGAACAATTTCGACTTCTGTGAAATAAATACAATGTAAATTAATGAATTGTAAAGCTAAGTATAAACAAATTTATAGAAGAGCTGAAAAATGTATTCTTTCCGATTATGCAAAGTTACATTTAACAACATTAACTGTAAGAAATCATAGACTACACCACGAATGTAACCCTATCGAAAAACATTGTCAATGACATGATTTAAAATACGTTACAACCCACAAATAACAAACGATGTTACGTAATGTCCCTCACCTGTGTTATATAGCTATCATAGGCCATTTTGGATATACAATTGTTGCTGTCCAATAAAGGAATATAACTAAAATAGCGATGCAAAGTAATCGATACCAAACTATATTGTGAACTCTGAACTAGAGGTGTTTAATGTGTTCCACTTTGCCTCATCCGGTAATGATTTCCTTAACAATTTTGTATACGCATTAATAATCTGCAGGACAACAAACTATGTATCTACTGGACATATATATGAGTGTTATTAAATAAATGATTACATTCATAAGTCTAACAGATTGACTATATATGGGTTATACCATACCTCATTATTTAATTCACCCAGTTGTCGGCCGACATACAGAAGGTGTCTGAAATTTAAATGTACATGCAATTATTACTATAATATTATCAAAATAAATAAATAAAAGTTAGTATGTTTGGCTGATCATAATTTTGGAATGTATTCTTTTATTTTATCATAACAATAACATACCATTTAATTATCACAGAATTGCTTCGCATTATTACTTCCCATGACTCGAACGTGTACAAATGCTAGGAGGAACGTTTGTCCTCAGTGATGTCACATTCATTACATATGAGTGTATTACAAACATACATACTGCAAATCACCAAACGTTTGATATTGTAGAACCTGCATTCTTATTGACATCATCTTCAATGACGATAACATTTTCAGGGACACTGAAAATAATATGATTGAAAATAATGTTAGAGACACCACGTAATTCATTCAATCAGTTATGTTTTATTGAAATAAGTGTCCCGAAGTAATATTGACGTACTTTGATAACATAAAGCTCTCATTACCATTGGCAATATATAATTTTAAAAATATCTTTCTTTTTGTCGCTTTCCCGTTTTACCAGTGTTTGTCGACCATCTTAAAGAAAATCGTTTCTATTACGAAAGTAAAGTACAACACGGGGTGATTATATTTTATTAGGAGCATAGTAAATATATAATGTATGAAATTTTAAAAACATGATATTTTCACTATTGGTGGATCCTGTCTTAGATTGTATCTAAAGTAGTGAATTTATCTACTGAAAAAATACAAAATATGAATCAACACAAATACGTTTTGAAAAATATTGGAATATACTATAAATAGTTAAGCTAATTGAGTAATTACTTACTCACCACCAACAGGGATGACTGACATGTAAATGGGGAATATATCCCATATACATAGTTATTCATCATCTATGATTTCTGGTGAAGATATCATTCGGGTAAAGTTTGGTCACGGTGCAACGATCTTAAACTTTCTTTTCAACATTACTACAGTGAGCATTATATGGTCACCCATGCACCGGGCTTTCGCATTCCGTTAATATATTGTTAACAATTCATTCACATATTCTGTAAATCTGCATTCACGATTTCCTGCATATACATTTAAAAGTGCATATTGTCTAGTGTTCTATGCAACAAGATAATTGTTAACATTTGCATGACAGGGCCAATAAACACAGTTAAGACGAATACAACGCCTCTCGCACATGCACATTTGTGGACATTTTCGAGAAATAAGTTGTTACATATAATAAATCTTTGACCATCGAGTTGATTGTATCCCAACCTACCCTGAAGATTATCTTTCGAACTGACCATAAAGTCAATAGTTGTTTGGCATAGAGTAGCTCATATTTATCACGTAACCATGGTCAATCGCTCATATTTATAATATAATCGAGGTCCTTCGCTCATATTATTCACGTAATCGAGGTCCTTCGCTCATATTCGCCACGTAATCATGGTCCTTCGCTCTTATTTATAATATAATCGTGGTCATTCGCTCATATTTATAATATAATCGAGGTCCTTCGCTCATAATTGGTCCTTCGCTCTTATTTATAATATAATCGTGGTCCTTCGCTCATATTTATAATATAATCGAGGTCCTTTGCTCATATATGCCACGTAATATTGGTCATTCGCTCTTATTTATAATATAATCGTGGTCCTTCACTCAGATTTGCCACGTAATCACGGTCCTTCGCTCATATTTGCCACGTAATCATCGTCCTTCGCTCTTATTTATAATATAATCGTGGTCCTTCGCTCATATTTATAATATAATCGAGGTCCTTCGCTCATATTTGCCACGTAATATTGGTCCTTCGCTCTTATTTATAATATAATCGTGGTCTTTCGCTCATATTTATAATATAATCGAGGTCCTTCGCTCATATTTGCCACGTAATCATGGTCCTTCGCTCTTATTTATAATATAATCGTGGTCCTTCGCTCATATTTATAATATAATCGAGGTCCTTCGCTCATATTTACCACGTAATATTGGTCCTTCGCTCTTATTTATAATATAATCGTGGTCCTTCGCTCATATTTGCCACGTAATCACGTCCTTCGCTCATATTTGCCACGTAATCATGGTCCTTCGCTCTTATTTATAATATAATCGTGGTCCTTCGCTCATATTTATAATATAATCGAGGTCCTTCGCTCATATTTGCCACGTAATATTGGTCCTTCGCTCTTATTTAAAATGTAATCGTGGTCTTTCGCTCATATTTATAATATAATCGTGGTCCTTCGCTCATATTTATAATATAATCGAGGTCCTTCGCTCATATTTGCCACGTAATATTGGTCCTTCGCTCTTGTTTAAAATATAATCGTGGTCATTCGCTCATATTTATAATATAATCGAGGTCCTTCGCTCATATTTGCCACGTAATCATGGTCCTTCGCTCATATTTATAATAATCGTGGTCTTTCGCTCATATTTATAATATAATCGTGGTCCTTCGCTCATATTTATAATATAATCGAGGTCCTTCGCTCATATTTGCCACGTAATCACGGTCCTTCGCTCATATTTGCCACGTAATCATGGTCCTTCGCTCTTATTTATAATATAATCGTGGTCCTTCGCTCATATTTATAATATAATCGAGGTCCTTCGCTCATATTTGCCACGTAATCACGGTCCTTCGCTCATATTTGCCACGTAATCATGGTCCTTCGCTCTTATTTGTAATATAATCGTGGTCCTTCGTTCATATTTATAATATAATCGAGGTCCTTCGCTCATATTTGCCACATAATATTGGTCCTTCGCTCTTATTTATAATATAATCGCGGTCCTTCGCTCATATTTATAATATAATCGAGGTCATTCGCTCATATTTGCCACGTAATCACGGTCCTTCGCTCATATTTGCCACGTAATCATGGTCTTTCGCTCTTATTTATAATTTAATCGTGGTCCTTCGCTCATATTTATAATATAATCGAGGTCCTTCGCTCATATTTGCCACGTAATCATGGTCCTTCGCTCTTATTTATAATATAATCGTGGTCCTTCGCTCATATTTATAATATAATCGAGGTCCTTCGCTCATATTTGCCACGTAATCACGGTCCTTCGCTCCTATTTGCCACGTAATCATGTTTCTTCGCTCTTATTTATAATATAATCGTGGTCCTTCGCTCATATTTATAATATAATCGAGGTCCTTCGCTCATAATTGCTACGTAATCACGGTCCTTCGCTCATATTTGCCACGTAATCATGGTCCTTCTCTCTTATTTATAATATAATCGTGGTCCTTCGCTCATATTTATAATATAATCGAGGTCCTTCGCTCATATTTGCCACGTAATCACGATTATATTTATAATATATTTGAGTTCGTTCGCTCATATTAATCTCCGACAAAATGCAACGTATATCAACGTTATTTTTATCAGCGGTTTATAGTCATTACGCCCGTTTAAGTCCTTCGGTCCTTCGGCTCGGTCCTTCGGTCCTTCGGTCCTTCGCGGTCCTTCGTTTTAGTGAATACCTACAATGGTGACTTCAGACTTTAAATAAAATAATCTGATATCAGCAGCACATGGAATCTAGCCGCATTGCATAATCTGTTAGTTATTTTTTGCATCAGCAAATTTATAGGCAATATAGGTAACAGTTATTATTAAGAACACATTTGTACGATTAACTTTTTTATCAATGTTCTGAAATAAAAATTTTAAAAATATATGCATGAGCGCATATGTGAATTCTGGAAAACATGGTGACCCCCTATTCATGATATCAAAAACAAGGTGATCCCCCCTATTCGCACAATCAAAAACAGGGTAACCCCCCTACTGATCCACCGACCTCCCCCCCCCTAGGCCGAAGTAACTGACCAATCCCTAAGTGAAAAAAAAGTTTTATATATACAACACTACATCATGTGTTGGAAGAAGCAGAATGTTTGTTTTTTTGTAGCAAGAAAACAAAAAAGGAACCAATGAGAAAGCAGATGTGTGAGACAAGCAGAAGTCCGAGATGAGATTTATTGTTTTTTTTTGATAATTGCTTATAAGAAAGAATTTATAAAATATATGTTGCAACATTTACACTATAATTGTCACATTTTTTTCGATATGGTAATGATTAATGTGAGTTTAAGCTGTCAACTAATGAGAAGGCTTCTATTGATCTGATCTGATCTATGCACTATAATGCACATGTGGCAATGGCACATAGAATTATTTGCACAAGTGCATGTTTATTTAAGTGAAAAAAATAATATTATACTAGTATACTAGTCTGAGATCTTCCTCTATAGTGGTTAACACAGTGCTTGTACTTCAAGATGTGAATATATTAATGTTGTGGAATATGCTAATATTTGGTTTGGAGGATATATATATATATAGACTTATACAAGTCGGGTTTTTTCTAAACCGGGGAATAGGGGCGCAGCATCCTGATAATCTCGGCTGGCACCCTCTTACAGAATTGCCCATTGAACTTTCAAGTCATGAATATATTTCTTGAGCCATGCACTTCCGTGCTGCCGTACAACATAAAATCTTTCTCAAATATATTTTTCTGAAAACTTCCCAGCAACACCAGCTGACAATGTGTCTGGACACCAAATACACTAATGCAATAGATGCACCGTTTTAACCTTCTGATATGGCGTTTCCAGGGCGATCCTGGGCGAGCCTGTGCATGCTCTTGTTCATTTTTTTCTAGAAAAAAACCTGCAAGTGAATATTGAAAGCTGAGTATTATGGGTATTTGAATCTGTTATTTAAATTTGTATATTTATACAATATATTGAACATGGTGTGAAATTAAATTTTGGAAGTCTGTTTAGCAGTTCCATGATAATATTTGTAGATTTAAAGGTACTTACAGCCATGTGGGAAAGTGTGAATAAAAAAAAATGGCAGTTGTCAATATGTGAATGAAACTCACTGAATAATTTCTGGTAATAGTTTGGGCTACCAATGTAAGACTAGATTTGGTAGTCTGTGTGTCTTGCACTATTGTTAATTTGGAGCCCTGTGGAATCACCCAAGACATCACCTGGTTTCTTTGCTTAAAAATGGGATCGATATATTGCCCATTGGAAAATTGCTTTTTTATCAATAGCGATAAGCATGTCATGGATATCTTTTATGATAATACTTTTAATTAAACCTGTATGAAGGTTCCATTTGTGTTCCATTCATTGGAAAATATAGAAAAATGTGCAAAATGTTGCATCATCAGTGAGTTGAATATATTGTCTAGTTTACTGAGAAATAGCTGTTTTTCATACAAGTGATTAAACAGATGATGTGACATCTGAGGCCACAAAAACACATAAATATCAAGTGTAGAAGCAATTCACCTAAACTTTTGTCGTTTTGTTTTAAGAGTCAGTTATATTATATAACAAAGGGCAAGGTCACCAGAGTTCCACTATGTTCATTGTTTTATAGCTTTATGTTACTTTTTTCTTCTTATAATTATCGTCAGTTTTTTCAATAGCTTATCCTTCTTTAGATAGTATTTTTTTTAGAATTTGTTTGTTTTAATTATGTGTTCTAATAGTTAGTGTAACCATTTTAATTGCTTCTGAGAAATGTCATCAAACTATGAATCTGGTGCAATTTGTACAGATCATTTGCCCATTCTTTTCCTATATACAAAATGATTTATTTAACATGTGTACACTGTGAAACCATAGAATGGTGATGTCTACAGGCTTTGTATGTTTATAAAAACCTCAAACCCAAACACATTCTCAGCCATTTAACTTTCTGCTATATTTAGTTGCATTACTTGCATTAACATAGCAATGTTTTATATTTTTTAGTGATGGAGGATAACATAGGGCTATGTCTTCCAGACAGTCTACTTTTGCATATCTATTCCTATCTTACATCAAAAGATTTACTCTGTGTTTGTCAAGTTTGTAAACATTGGTTCTATGTCAGCAAAGATGAGTTGCTATGGAAACAACTACTATACAAAGAACTGAAGATAGATGAGACCTTAGCATTGCCGTCAAAGTGCATTTCCTACTACAAGGAGTATAAACGATTGAAATACCATGTACCATCACAGCTGTCACAAGTATTAAAGGGACATTCTGATCAAGTATTACATGTGAGTTTTTCTCACAGTGGTCAATTGTTTGCATCATCATCCAAAGATAGCAGTATTAAGGTATGTACCGTAATGCCGACATTACCTTCATTAATATTTTGAAAAAATGTTGTGACTTGATAGTAAAGTGGTAGCAAGTTGTATATGAAGTTACTTCCCTTACCAAATTGTACGCTCCAATAGTATATTAATTGTATACATAATCTGTACAAAAAGTATACTTTTGTGAAATTGTGTACATTATTTGTATACAAAATTCAAACATACAAGAAAACAGCAGTACATTATTTGTATACACACTTTATACAAATTCATTAATGTATATTTGTTGTATACTAGAAATGTACAGACTTTTTGCATAGGATTCAATGCCTAAATATTGTATAATTTACATATACATAAAATGTACAATATCATGACTAAGAATCAAAGGGTAACCAAATAAATTTATGTTAGAATCATGTCAGAATGAAGTATAATGTATGTATACATTAATTGTACAAATTATTGACTTGGCATCTTGACAAATATTAGTACTATTTATGTATACATAGAATGTACAACAATTTGACTTGAATAAACTTAATTACTGTAAAGTGCTTTTACACAAGAGACAAATTTTGCAAGATTTGCTAGTCTGGAAAAGTTTTGTTGGTGTCCTATGATAAATTTTGTCATTATGAATGAAGCATATACAGATTACATGTAAATTACGTTATTGTCTTGAAATTACAGTTAAGAAAAACTTGCACATGTGAAAGTGTGATTTTTACTCAGATATTGTGCTATACATTCTTACATCCATCAAAATAAATATTTGAATGGTTTGTCTCATGAACAGAAAAATGATTTGAAAAGATTTATTTATATTTTCCAGGTGTGGACAAGCAAACACCCATGTGCTTTGAAGTACACACGTGATATGAAAAAACTGTTACGATGGCAGTATACACAGATTTCTGAATTTAACATATCTGATACGTTGTTACTGGTGTCTGGTGTTCATTTTGGTTCTAATAGTACATCAGGAGAGATTGCTATTTTCAATATACATGGTATGTTATAATCATTGGACCAATCATACATTAATATGTTTACATTCACTGAATAATGTTTAACAATAATGTTTAGCCTGGTTAATAATTAAGCATCTTTTGGGGCAATCAGTTAGGTGGGAACCATGCATGCGTACATCTTTTTTGTAATTTCCATGTATTGTGTGTTAGTTAATATCTTGATTTATGTGGAGTACTGTTGCATCATTGGTTAAAAGCGGCATCTGTCCCTATATTCACATATCTGATATATCTATGAAATATGTTTACAGTGGGCGCAAGATATTTATATACACCTAACTCCCGCACATGGTAGGTAATTACCGAGGGACTTTGCAACATCCCCAGACACTTTCCTAGACGCCCCAACGACCTTTGTAGACGCAATAAAGTTACATACCCGATCGTGTGACAGTAAACCAAAACACAGGATGCGGTATGCCTTTGATGTGTGGCCACGACGAACGAGGGGTAGTTGGAATATTCAATTGCATTGTACATGGCTTTGTAGGTACAAAAATCATTGCTGTGTAACACTTGGAAGAAATATAATACGGACATAAAACTGGGAATGAATATTAACAAGAAATGATAAATGTAAATTCATTTGATTGGTAGTTTGTTGAGATGTTGTCAATGGATTTATATTTAATAATAATAGCATTGTGAGTGTCCCGTTCAATTTGTCGCATAATGGTTGGTCCCATTACCAGTTTGCCAGAACACTCATTGCCCAATCAATCTTCCCCTGGAATCTTCTACCTAGTTTCACCCCCACACCGTCACCATATACCAGTTTTAAATACCTTTCAGATCTCAGACAAAATTCAATAAACTCAACAATCTTTTGTGTAACATTCAGTCGACGATGATGATTTGTTGGCGTATTACTTTATATTGTGGACTTTTCATAACAAAGTGCAGTTCATCTTCTATTTCATTCTGTGAACATTGTTTGCAAATTCTATTTTCAGTAGGTATTTTTGGTTGCATATGTCTCCCTTTTTCTATTGCTAAATTGTGATTACTAGTTCGACATTTTGTCATTGAAATTCTTTGTTTCAAATTTAGCACATCCAAGTATTTTTCAAAATCATAAGAGTCTTTGAATTTTTCATAAGTTCTCAGCTTTGTTTTTTTAGTTATATTTTTTCTCCAGAAATTTATGTATTTTTGTTTGACAACTTTGCCAATTTGCTGTATATGTTTTGTTAACCAATCATTCTGTTGTTCTCGTGAAAAGTTCATGTTGTTCATCATTTTTTGTATTGAAGAGTACCATTGTAAATTGGATTTCTTTTGTTCAAGGTACGCTTGTTTTGTGATATTATTGTCTGGTAATTTACTGATACGAGTCCAGTATTTTATTAAATTGATCTGAATGTCTACTAAGAGTGGTAATTCTCCTACTTCGGCTCTGCATGCAATGTTTGCCACAAATTTGTTCAGTCCTAAAAGTTGTTTGTAAAAATTCAATTGTGTTTTTTCTGTTATTGTTTTGTCCCATTTGTTGTAATCTTGAATTTCATGACTCCAGATTTCAGACCCGTACAATAATATTGGTTGAATACACCTTTTAAAAAGATGGATGAAAGTTCTACAATTTGTTTCTGGTGGTAGGAACTGTTTCAATGCATACATTGCTCTGGCTGCTTTATCTGCTAAATTTTGTTTGGCTTCAGTGTAGCAGCCATTTGACTTTATATTTATACCCAGGTAGTTGTACATATCTATACAGGTAATATTTTGTTCATTATAATAGAATTTTTCTGTCTTTTTCAGTGTTCCTCGTCTGAAAATAACAATGAGTAAAACATAATTGTTTGATGAATGTTTGACTGGACGCTTACACGTTGTAATAGTTGAACCCATCTGTAACTCTGGTCAGTTGTTTTGATTAACTGTCACTTAGACGGGTATGTAACTTTATTGCTTCTACAACTGTCACTGGAGTGTCTAGGAAAGTGTCTGGGGATGTTGCAAAGACCCTCGTTAATTACCTACCAGGTGCAGGAGTTAGGTGAATATAAATATCTTGCACTTGCTGTAAACATATTTTCTGACAGTATTTAAATTTCTGACATGTACTTGTTTCTGATACACATGTATATGTACATGTACAACCCAAAACAATAAATTACGTACATACACTCAGTTCAAACCTACATATAAATTTGAACCATATTTGAATCAAGTAAAAAATGCACAACATAGAACCAGCTTCACCAAATTTAGGATATCTGCACATACCCTACCAATTGAAAAACTTAGATATCAAGGGATACCTCCAGAGGAAAGAAAGTGCCAACTTTGTAACAATGGGGCTATTGGCAATGAAATCCATGCACATTTAGACTGTAATCATACTGGAATAACAAATGCTCGTACTGAATTTCTGAATGTAGTTAGCATTTATAATGAAAGTATCCTTAAACTATCAAAACAACAAATGTTTACAGAAATTTTAAGTTCGAGAGATGGGTTCATTGTCAATAGTGCTAGCAAATTTATTGACAGCATACTATTTTACTATAAGTAATTTTACTTAGACTTTAGTTATTATGTATTTTCTTTTGTCTCGTGTGTGTACTTGTGTTTTATTATATTTAATGTCTTTTGACCACAGATAATGTAACAAAATATATTATTTAGTGTCAAATAAAATATACTATACTATACTATACTATACTATTACTCACATAGAAAGTCTGATACACATGTATATTACTCACATAGAAAGTCTGATACACATGTATATTACTCACATAGAAAGTCTGATACACATGTATATTACTCACATAGAAAGTCTGATACACATGTATATTACTCACATAGAAAGTCTGATACACATGTATATTACTCACATAGAAAGTCTGATACACATGTATATTACTCACATAGAAAGTCTGATACACATGTATATTACTCACATAGAAAGTCTGATACACATGTATATTACTCACATGAAAAGTCTGATACACATGTATATTACTCACATAGAAAGTCTGATACACATGTATATTACTCACTTAGAAAGTCTGATACACATGTACATGTATATTACTCACATGAAAAGTCTGATACACATGTATAATACTCACATAGAAAGTCTGATACACATGTATAATACTCACATAGAAAGTCTGATACACATGTATATTACTCACTTAGAAAGTCTGATACACATGTACATGTATATTACTCACATGAAAAGTCTGATACACATGTATATAACTCACATAGAAAGTCTGATACACATGTATAATACTCACATAGAAAGTCTGATACACATGTATATTACTCACTTAGAAAGTCTGATAGACATGTACATGTATATCACTCACATGAAAAGTCTGATACACATGTATATAACTCACATAGAAAGTCTGATACACATGTATATAACTCACAAAGAAAGTCTGATACACATGTATAATACTCACATAGAAAGTCTGATACACATGTATATAACTCACATAGAAAGTCTGATACACATGTACATTACTCAATTAGAAAGTCTGATACACATGTATATTACTCAATTAGAAAGTCTGATACACATGTATATTACTCACATAGAAAGTTCGATACACATGTATATTACTCACATAGAAAGTCTGATACACATGTATATTACTCAATTAGAAAGTCTGATACACATGTATAATACATAGAAAGTCTGATACACATGTATAATACATAGAAAGTCTGATACACATGTATATAACTCACATAGAAAGTCTGATACACATGTACATTACTCAATTAGAAAGTCTGATACACATGTATATTACTCAATTAGAAAGTCTGATACACATGTATATTACTCACATGGAAAGTCTGATACACATGTATATTACTCACATGGAAAGTTCGATACACATGTATATTACTCACATAGAAAGTCTGATACACATGTACATGTATATTACTCACATGGAAAGTCTGATACACATGTATATAACTCACATAGAAAGTCTGATACACATGTATATTACTCACTTAGAAAGTCTGATACACATGTACATGTATATAACTCACATAGAAAGTCTGATACACATGTATATAACTCACATAGAAAGTCCGATACACATGTATAATACTCACATAGAAAGTCTGATACACATGTATATAACTCACATAGAAAGTCTGATACACATGTATAATACATAGAAAGTCTGATACACATGTATATAACTCACACAGAAAGTCTGATACATATGTATAATACTCACATGAAAAGTCTGATACACATGTATATAACTCAATTAGAAAGTCTGATACACATGTATATTACTCAATTAGAAAGTCTGATACACATGTATATTACTCACATGGAAAGTCTGATACACATGTATATTACTCACATAGAAAGTCTGATACACATGTATATAACTCACATAGAAAGTCTGATACACATGTATAATACTCACATAGAAAGTCTGATACACATATATAATACTCACATGAAAAGTCTGATACACATGTATATAACTCACATAGAAAGTATGATACACATGTATATTACTCAATTAGAAAGTCTGATACACATGTATATTACTCAATTAGAAAGTCTGATACACATGTATATTACTCACATGGAAAGTCTGATACACATGTATATTACTCACATAGAAAGTCTGATACACATGTATATTACTCACATGGAAAGTCTGATACACATGTATATAACTCACATAGAAAGTCTGATACACATGTATATTACTCACATAGAAAGTCTGATACACATGTATATTACTCACATAGAAAGTCTGATACACATGTATATTACTCACATAGAAAGTCTGATACACATGTATATTACTCACATCAATATTGTTGTTGAAATTCTTACCAAACATTGTTAAACCTAATTTCTGATAGTGTTCAAATATGTATTAAATGAGTTCACATTGTGACAGCCATCATATATTCTGTCAGTTTTCAATCTGTGAAAAACTATGCAAAACAATATGATATGTCTTGTCAATTATAGCATCATGAACGGTATAATATTTTTGATTTGTGGAACAAGTGATTTCAGGAGATTACCTCACAGGGCATTGTACAATAGGGGTTTCCAACTGTTTTAGATAAATAATAGAACCAATTTAGCATAACAATTAATACAATAAAAGTCATTAACATATTCAATTGTTATGCAAATTGGCCAACACTGCTGTAGTATCCATACCTAAAGAATGTCAATTAATGTCAGGGATATTGTCACTGTTCATAAATCTTCATAGGATTATACTTATCCATGCTTTTGTTTCTTATTACAGAAGAATTTACATTGCAAGCAACCTTATGATGTATTTGGTGCTTGGTTGAACAATTCTTATCTGCTATCTGGAAATTTTCATAACCTGGGTCAACTGTCCTCATGTTCTGCTGTGTGGATGAATAAAGCCACGCAAGAAATAGACTCTGGGGAGTCAGTTGTCATGAGACTATTCCGCTTTCTAAATATCAATGCTAGTACTGTTAGAAATGTCATGGTTGCAAGGTAATGTGGGTATAGTGAAGAGAGAGTTGTTGAGTTAGAGACAATGTGTAAACCAATTGATAGTAGTGAGAATGAATTAAGAGAGCCTGATGATTCCAGTGGTGCTGATTTCTCTGATGGTTATAACGAATCACAACTTGATAGTGTCCAGACATCTCATTGCAATGTTGATAATAATATGTCTTCCCTAGGTATAGATAGGGATTGGGATGTGGATACGCCTTGCCCACCAATCGGTGCCAAGAGAGATGCATCAAACAGGACTGGTAATAGCCCTCTCTTGAAATCACGAAAGACATTAAAACAAAAAGATACAACTGAAAATTCAGCAGTATTTACATCATCAAAGATACTTGGAGACACATACTATGATCATGTGTGGTCCCGAATGAAAAGGGCTGAGTTGAAAGATTCTGGTGAATCGTGTGATGACGAGACATTACGACTGTTAAAATGTGGATGTGCAAATATCCAGCCTTCACAAAATAACACCCAAAAACCATCACCTCAGAAGCGATATAAAGATAGTTTTGGAAAATATGAAACTGATAGTATGAGAACAAGTGCTTCTGATAGTGATTTAAGAAGTCTATATCACACTATGGACAGCCACAACTCAAGATGTAGTTCTAATGATATTCTGTTCTCTGACGAGGCAGTGACAGGCTCAGAGCAAAGTGATGTTTTACGTAGCTTGGGAAAACATTTCACATTTAGCAGTGATGAAGACCCTACAATAAAATACGTAGAAAGTAAAACAAATAGTACAGATAACTTGTCCACAAGTTGTAGCAGTGATGTAGAAGAGTCCAGAGACAAAAATAAATCAAAATATTTGATATTTTCCATGGGCACATTAGCACACACACCTCACCAGATCGCTGTTAAAAAAATTGAAGACGATATGACGAAAATAATGAAAGGTGCATCCCCTAGACAACAAGTACAAGAGGCCTTGGCAGCTGTAAAAAGTCAGAAAGAAAAGAGTACTGATGGGTCTGATGAGGATAATAATCGAGATATACAGTTTGATAAAGTAGACCATGTGATTGAAATTCATGGACACATTATTGGCATGGCATTGTCACCAGACCACAGGTAAGTGACACTCATTTATGACACGTTATTGGCATGGCATTGTCACCAGACCACAGATAAGTGACACTCATTTATGGCACGTTATTGGCATGGCATTGTCACCAGACCACAGGCAAGTGACACTCATTTATGACACGTTATTGGCATGGCATTGTCACCAGACCACAGATAAGTGACACTCATTTATGACACGTAATTGGCATGGCATTGTCACCAGACCACAGGTAAGTGACACTCATTTATGAATTGCGTCCCTCTTTTGTGCATAATAAAATAAACATTATTAGTTTGAAACAAGGACTTATAATTCATATTTCATATTTCAAAACCCTGTGGACCAAATTTAATATATTTAATTTGTGTTGATACTAGACCAGCCATTTGTTAACTATGCTGTTGATGCATATTACTTTAGTTTTGGCATGAATAACATTCTTCCTAATTCCAACAGGGACTATGTCATTAACAATGACTTGTTAATTAGTGTATTGTAATTAATAATATGTTTTATTAGAAAAGTTTGTTCACACGTAATAGTTGTCCAGTATAAGCCCCTCCGGGAAACGGCAAATTGATGAAAATTGGGTAGGGGCTTATAAACGAATAAAAGTTAAAACTTCTCCTGAGTGATAATTTATGCTAATTTATTCATAAACAAATCGTTGTGTGTATGATACTAGAGTGTCTTCATCGACTAGCATCGTCCAAATTACATGTAACTTGAGGATCGGCCATTACACCAGGGGTCACTATAATCACTCTTGGGTGCGATTACTAAGTGGAACAGCAATCGACCCTGCGTTTCATGTGAATATTGGTCAGTACACTTTGGGGTATCGAGAGTATATTCTAACAACTGCATAGGTGTAACAGCAAATGATCACAATTACATAATCCGGTCATGCTACGTGTCATACTGCTGCATATAAAGGTCTCATGCCACTAATCAATCCAATGACCGTTGGTAGCTCTCAATTTAAATGCCTTGCAAGAACCAATGAAACTTTTTAAATATTTTTTTTCTCAGGTACTCCCTGTTTGTGGGTGTGATCACCTGGGTCAAAGCTGAGACTGACATGGGGTCTTTTGTTTACTACTCAGTGTACCTATAGGTTTATTCTATGTGTACATTTTGTATTTGGATGTTCTAATCTTGGTGTTTTTCCAGTGATTTCTCTAGGTGCAGTCTAAATACAGTAGGTGTGCCTTGTTTACCTGAGATTTGAGTTTGAGCTGGCCAACATGTCATTTTTTTCATGTGGTTGATTACTGACATGTTGATTTCCCATTTTTTTGAGTCATCTTTTCATCTTTCTTCATCATTTTCAAAAAGCAATCTCGTCATATGTTAACATTGTCGTCTATGGAAATTCAATTAGTGGGATAAGCCAACATGTTTAAATTACCATAGCTCATTTAAATATGTTAATGTTATTGAACTGCGGAACAATGCGGAAGAGATTTGCTGATGTTATTGTACGATCTCTTGGCTTGCATTTTGATGGGAAAATGGCATAATTTTCTGTCAAATCAAAAAAATAGTTGTTTTCAAAAGATGAACTGAGCATTAGAAGAATATTTTAACATTGTTTACAGAGATAACAGCTCATTGTCGAAACGAAGCTTACTCATTCATGCTAGTGACAATAAACACGCTCTTGAATACAAATTTAATAATTTATGACTATATTAGGCATCAAAAACGATTGAAATAACCAAAAAATGACGCCAAAAAAACAACTTTAAAAACTGCCGAAAAATCGCCATAATTTTTTTCAAAAACCCAAACTGCCGTTTAACGGGCCAGGGCAAATTACGGCAGAATCCGGTACTACACAGAATGTATTTCAAAGTGGAGGTACATATTAACGTTTGTGTATACTGTGCAAACACAAATCTAGCGGCTCTTTTCAGGGCCACCACATTCTTCAGAAAGGAAACTACCATTATTCACATACCAAGCTTATACTCAAGCAGGGGTTAATACTCGGACAACTATGGTATCTGTTCAATCAATAATTTTCTGTACTTAAAGCTATTATAGTAATTAATATAATTTCTTGTCTGTGTTTCCCAGATATCTCTCTGTCAATTGTCGCTTGTGGTCTAAAAACTATATTATTACTGACCCACTGAAGCCACCCCAGATTGCACAAGAGATAGAGTTACATGTATATGATCTGGTAACCATGACAGAAGTCAAGCGTCACTATGGACATAGAGCTTTCTCAACTAATGAAGAATTATTTTTCATCTTTTTAGATGTCAGTCAGCATTATGTAGCAAGGTACATAACATTATCTAACAATGTGCATAGTATTATGTAGCAATGTACATATCATTATGTGGCAATGTACGTATCATTATGTAGCAATGTACATATCATTATGTAGCAATGTACATATCATTATGTAGCAATGTGCATATCATTATGTAGCAATGTACATATCATTATGTAGCAATGTACATAGCATTTGGTAGCAATGTACATATCATTATGTAGCAATGTGCATATCGTTATGTAGCAATGTACATATCATTATGTGGCAATGTACGTCTCATTATGTAGCAATGTACATAGCATTATGTAGCAATGTACATATCATTATGTAGCAATGTGCATATCATTATGTGGCAATGTACGTCTCATTATGTAGCAATGTACATAGCATTATGTAGCAATGTACATACCATTATGTAGCAATGTGCATATCATTATGTAGCAATATACATATCATTATGCAGCAATGTGCATATCATTATGTAGCAATGTACATATCATTATGGAGCAATGTACATATTATGTAGCAATGTACATAGCAATATGTAGCAATGTGCATATCATTATGTTGCAATGTACATAGCATTACGTAGCAATGTACATATTATGTAGCAATGTGCATATCATTATGTAGCAATGCACATATCATTATGTAGCAATGTACATAGCATTTTGTAGCAATGTTTATATCATTATGTAGCAATGTGCATAGCATTATGTAGCAATGTACATATCATTATGTAGCAATGTACATAGCATTATGGAGCAATGTACATAGCATTATGTAGCAATGGGCATATCATTATGTAGCAATGTACATAGCATTATGTAGCAATGTACATATCATTATGTAGCAATGTGCAGATCATTATGTAGCAATGTACATATCATTATGTGGCAATGTACGTATCATTATGTAGCAATGTACATATCATTATGTAGCAATGTACATAGCATTATGTAGCAATGAACATATCATTATGTAGCAATGCACATATCATTATGTAGCAATGTGCATATCATTATGTAGCAATGTGCATATCATGTAGCAATGTACATATCATTTTGTAGCAATGTACATATCATTATGTAGCAATGTGCATATCATTATGTAGCAATGCACATATCATTATGTAGCAATGTACATAGCATTTTATAGCAATGTTTATATCATTATGTAGCAATGTGCATAGCATTATGTAGCAAGGTACATATCATTATGTAGCAATGCACATATCATTATGTAGCAATGTGCATATCATTATGTAGCAATGTGCATATCATGTAGCAATGTACATATCATTTTGTAGCAATGTACATATCATTATGTAGCAATGTGCATATCATTATGTAGCAATGTGCATATCATTATGTAGCAATGCACATATCATTATGTAGCAATGTGCATATCATTATGTAGCAATGCACATATCATGTAGCAATGTACATATCATTTTGTAGCAATGTACATATCATTATGTAGCAATGTACATATCATTATGTGGCAATGTACGTCTCATTATGTAGCAATGTACATAGCATTATGTAGCAATGTACATATCATTATGTAGCAATGTGCATATCATTATGTAGCAATGTACATATCATTATGCAGCAATGTGCATATCATTATGTAGCAATGTACATATCATTATGGAGCAATGTACATATTATGTAGCAATGTACATAGCAATATGTAGCAATGTGCATATCATTATGTAACAATGTACATAGCATTATGTAGCAATGTGCATATCATTATGTAGCAATGCACATATCATTATGTAGCAATATACATAGCATTTTGTAGCAATGTTTATATCATTATGTAGCAATGTGCATAGCATTATGTAGCAATGTACATATCATTATGTAGCAATGTACATAGCATTATGGAGCAATGTACATAGCATTATGTAGCAATGGGCATATCATTATGTAGCAATGTACATAGCATTATGTAGCAATGTACATATCATTATGTAGCAATGTGTATATCATTATGTAGTAATGTACATATCATTATGTGGCAATGTACGTATCATTATGTAGCAATGTACATATCATTATGTAGCAATGTACATAGCATTATGTAGCAATGTACATATCATTATGTAGCAATGTACATATCATTATGTAGCAATGTGCATATCATTATGTAGCAATGTGCATATCATGTAGCAATGTACATATCATTTTGTAGCAATGTACATATCATTTTGTAGCAATGTGCATATCATTATGTAGCAATGCACATATCATTATGTAGCAATGTACATAGCATTTTGTAGCAATGTTTATATCATTATGTAGCAATGTGCATAGCATTATGTAGCAATGTACATATCATTATGTAGCAATGCACATATCATTATGTAGCAATGTGCATATCATTATGTAGCAATGTGCATATCATGTAGCAATGTACATATCATTTTGTTGCAATGTACATATCATTATGTAGCAATGTGCATATCATTATGTAGCAATGCACATATCATTATGTAGCAATGTACATAGCATTTTGTAGCAATGTTTATATCATTATGTAGCAATGTGCAAAGCATTATGTAGCAATGTACATATCATTATGTAGCAATGTACATAGCATTATGGAGCAATGTACATAGCATTATGTAGCAATGGGCATATCATTATGTAGCAATGTACATAGCATTATGTAGCAATGTACATATCATTATGTAGCAATGTGCATATCATTATGTAGCAATGTACATATCATTATGTGGCATTGTACGTATCATTATGTAGCAATGTACATATTATGTAGCAATGTACATAGCATTATGTAGCAATGTACATATCATTATGTAGCAATGCACATATCATTATGTAGCAATGTGCATATCATTATGTAGCAATGTGCATATCATGTAGCAATGTACATATCATTTTGCAGCAATGTACATATCATTATGTAGCAATGTGCATAGCATTATGTAGCAATGTACATAGCATTATGTAGCACTGTACATATCAATATGTAGCAATGTACATAGCAATATGTAGCAATATACATAGCAATATGTAGCAATGTACATAGCATTATGTAGCAATGTACATAGCAATATGTAGCAATGTACATAGCACTATGTAGCAATGTACATAGCATTATGTAGCACTGTACATAGCAATATGTAGCAATGTACATAGCATTATGTAGCAATGTACATAGCAATATGTAGCAATGTACATAGCATTATGTAGCAATGTACATAGCAATATTTAGCAATGTACATAGCAATATGTAGCAATGTATGTAGCATTATGTAGCAATGTACATAGCAATATTTAGCAATGTACAAAGCATTAGGTTGCAATGTACACAGAATTATGTAGCAATGTACATAGCAATATGTAGCAATGTATATAGCATTATGTAGCAATGTACATAGCAATATGTAGCAATGTACATAGCATTATGTAGCAATGTACATAGCAATATGTAGCAATGTACATAGCATTATGTAGCAATGTACATAGCAATATTTAGCAATGTACATAGCAATATGTAGCAATGTATGTAGCATTATGTAGCAATGTACATAGCAATATTTAGCAATGTACAAAGCATTAGGTTGCAATGTACACAGAATTATGTAGCAATGTACATAGCAATATGTAGCAATGTACATAGCATTATGTAGCAATGTACATAGCATTATGTAGCAATGTACATAGCATTATGTAGCACTGTACATAGCAATATGTAGCAATGTACATAGCATTATGTAGCAATGTACATAGCAATATGTAGCAATGTACATAGCATTATGTAGCACTGTACATATCAATATGTAGCAATGTACATAGCACTATGTAGCAATGTACATAGCATTATGTAGCACTGTACATAGCAATATGTAGCAATGTACATAGCATTATGTAGCAATGTACATAGCAATATGTAGCAATGTACATAGCATTATGTAGCAATGTACATAGCAATATTTAGCAATGTACATAGCAATATGTAGCAATGTATGTAGCATTATGTAGCAATGTACATAGCAATATTTAGCAATGTACAAAGCATTAGGTTGCAATGTACACAGAATTATGTAGCAATGTACATAGCAATATGTAGCAATGTACATAGCATTATGTAGCAATGTACATAGCAATATGTAGCAATGTACATAGCATTATGTAGCAATGTTCGTAGCATTATGTAGCAATGTACATCTACATCCAATTATATATATATATAGTTATGTCATGTCATGACTTGTTAATTATTTGTTTCTGTAAACTTACAGTGGAGCAGAGGATAAACAAGGTCACATATGGGATAGATATTATGGTATAGAAGTTGCCAGGATACAGCATGACGATGTGGTTAACTCTGTAGCATTCAATCCAAAGAATCCTGAGATGCTTGTGAGTGCTAGTGATGATTGCACTCTGAAGATATGGAGATCACTTTGTCAATATGTATGATATAGACTCTGACTAACACCTACATATGAGGATATGGAGATCACTGTGTCAATATGTATGACATAGACTCTGACTAACACCTACATATGAAGATATGGAGATCACTTTGTCAATATGTATAATATAGACTCTGACTAACATCTACATATGAGGATATGTAGATCACTTTGTCAATATGTATGACATAGACTCTGACTAACTCCTACATATGAAGATATGGAGATCACTTTGTCAATATGTATGATATAGACTCTGACTAACACCTACATATGAGGATATGGGGATCACTTTGTCAATATGTATGACATAGACTCTGACTAACACCTACATATGAAGATATGGAGATCACTGTGTCAATATGTATGACATAGACTCTGACTAACACCTACATATGAAGATATGGAGATCACTTTGTCAATATATTCAACATAGACTCTGACTAACACCTACATATGAGGATATGGAGATCACTTTGTCAATATGTATGATATAGACTCTGACTAACACCTACATATGAGGATATGGAGATCACTGTGTCAATGTGTATGATATAGACTCTGACTAACACCTACATATGAGGATATGTAGATCACTGTGTCAATATGTGTGATATAGACTCTGACTAACACCTACATATGAAGATATGGAGATCACTGTGTCAATATGTATGACATAGACTCTGACTAACACCTACATATGAGGATATGTAGATCACTGTGTCAATATGTATGATATAGACTCTGACTAACACCTACATATGAGGATATGTAGATCACTTTGTCAATATGTATGACATAGACTCTGACTAACTCCTACATATGAAGATATGGAGATCACTTTGTCAATATGTATGATATAGACTCTGACTAACACCTACATATGAGGATATGGGGATCACTTTGTCAATATGTATGACATAGACTCTGACTAACACCTACATATGAAGATATGGAGATCACTGTGTCAATATGTATGACATAGACTCTGACTAACACCTACATATGAGGATATGGAGATCACTTTGTCAATATGTATGATATAGACTCTGACTAACACCTACATATGAGGATATGGAGATCACTGTGTCAATGTGTATGATATAGACTCTGACTAACACCTACATATGAGGATATGTAGATCACTGTGTCAATATGTGTGATATAGACTCTGACTAACACCTACATATGAAGATATGGAGATCACTGTGTCAATATGTATGACATAGACTCTGACTAACACCTACATATGAGGATATGTAGATCACTGTGTCAATATGTATGATATAGACTCTGACTAACACCTACATATGAGGATATGTAGATCACTGTGTCAATATGTATGATATAGACTCTGACTAACACCTACATATGAGGATATGGAGATCACTTTGTCAATATGTATGATATAGACTCTGACTAACTCCTACATATGAAGATATGGAGATCACTTTGTCAATATGTATGATATAGACTCTGACTAACACCTACATATGAGGATATGGAGATCACTTTGTCAATATGTATGATATAGACTCTGACTAACATCTACATATGAGGATATGGAGATCACTGTGTCAATATGTATGACATAGACTCTGACTAACACCTACATATGAGGATATGGAGATCACTGTGTCAATGTGTATGATATAGACTCTGACTAACACCTACATATGAAGATATGGAGATCACTTTGTCAATATGTATGACATAGACTCTGACTAACACCTACATATAAAGATATGGAGATCACTGTGTCAATATGTATGACATAGACTCTAACTAACACCTACATATGAAGATATGGAGATCACTGTGTCAATATGTATGACATAGACTCTAACACCTACATATGAAGATATGGAGATCATTGTGTCAATATGTATGACATAGACTCTGACTCACACCTACATATGAGGATATGAAGATCACTGTGTCAATATGTATGACATAGACTCTGACTAACACCTACATATGAAGATATGGAGATCACTGTGTCAATATGTATGACATAGACTCTGACTAACACCTACATTTATGTGCATGTGAAGATATGGAGATCAATGTGTCAATATGTATGATACAGACTCTGACTAACACCTACATATGAGGATATGGAGATCACTGTGTCAATATGTATGACAGAGACTGTGACTAACACCTACATATGAAGATATGGAGATCACGTTGTCAATATGTATGACATCGACTCTGACTAACACCTACATGTGAAGATATGGAGATCACTTTGTCAATATGTATGACATAGACTCTGACTAGCACCTACATGTGAAGATATGGAGATAACTGTGTCAATGTGTATGACATAGACTCTGACTAACACCTACATATGAAGATATGGAGATCACTGTGTCAATATGTATGACATAGACTCTGACTCACACCTACATTTATGTACATGTGAAGATATGGAGATCACTGTGTCAATATGTATCACATAGACTCTGACTCTATTGTTATACATAGACCCGATACTGCTATTGTTATACATAGACCTGGTATCGCTATTGTTATACATAGACCCAATACTGCTATTGTTATACATAGACCTGGTATCGTTATTGTTATACATAGACCCGATACTGCTATTGTTATACATAGATCTGGTATCGCTATTGTTATACATAGACCCAATACTGCTATTGTTATACATAGACCTGATACCGCTATTGTTATACATAGACTTGGTATCGCTATTGTTATACATAGACCTGGTATCGCTATTGTTATACATAGACCTAATACAGCTATTGTTATACATAGACCCAATACTGCTATTGTTATACATAGACCCAATACTGCTATACCTCTTATTACTATTGTTATACTGACACGGACCTGATACCTCTATTGTTATACATAGACCTGATTCCTCCATTGTTATACATAGACCTGGTATCGCTATTGTTATACATAGACCCGATACTGCTATTGTTATACATAGACCCAATACCACTAAACCACTTATCACTATTGTTGTACACGGACCTGATACCGCTATTGTTATATATAGACCCGATACTGCTATTGTTGTACATAGACCTGGTATCGCTATTGTTATACATAGACCCGATACTGTTATTGTTATACATAGACCTGGTATCGATATTGTTATACATAGACCCGATACTGCTATTGTTATACATAGACCTGATACCGCTATTGTTATACATAGACCTGATACCGCTATTGTTATATATAGACCCGATACTGCTATTGTTGTACATAGACCTGGTATTGCTATTGTTATACATAGACCCGATACTGCTATTGTTATACATAGACCTGGTATCCCTATTGTTATACATAGACCCAATACTGCTATTGTTATACATAGACCCGATACTGCTATTGTTATACATAGACCCAATACCACTATACCTCTTATCACTATTGTTATACACGGACCTGATACCTCTATTGTTATACATAGACCCCATACAGCTATTGTTATACATAGACCCAATACAGCTATTGTTATACATAGACCCGATACTGCTATTGTTATACATAGACCCGATACTGCTATTGTTGTACATAGGCCTAGTATCGCTATTGTTATACATAGACCCGATACTGCTATTGTTATACATAGACCCGATACTGCTATTGTTATACATAGACCTGATACCGCTATTGTTATACATAGACTTGATACCGCTATTTTTCTACATAGACCCAATACCACTATACCTCTTATCACTATTGTTATACACGGACCTGATACCTCTATTGTTATACATAGACCCCATACAGCTATTGTTATACATAGACCCAATACAGCTATTGTTATACATAGACCCAATACCGCTATACCTCTTATCACTATTGTTATACATGGACCTGATACTGCTATTGTTATACATAGACCCAATACCACTATACCTCTTATCACTATTGTTATACATGGACCTGATACCGCTATTTTTATACGTAACCCCAATACCGCTATTGTTATACATGGACCTGATACCGCTATTGTTATATATAGACCCGATACTGCTATTGTTGTACATAGGCCTGATATCGCTATTGTTATACATAGACCCGATACTGCTATTGTTATACATAGACCTGGTATCGATATTGTTATACATAGACCCGATACTGCTATTGTTATACATTGACCTGATACCGCTATTGTTATACATAGACCTGATACCGCTATTGTTATACATAGACCCAATACCAATATACCTCTTATCACTATTGTTATACACGGACCTGATAGCTCTATTGTTATACATAGACCCCATACAGCTATTGTTATACATAGACCCAATACAGCTATTGTTATACATAGACCCGATACTGCTATTGTTATACATAGACCCAATACCACTATACCTCTTATCACTATTGTTATACATGGACCTGATACCGTTATTTTTATACGTAACCCCAATACCGCTATTGTTATACATGGACCTGATACCGCTATTGTTATATATAGACCTGATACCGCTATTGTTGTACATAGACCTGATACCGCTATTGTTATACATAGACCTGATACCGCTATTGTTATATATATAGACCCAATACAGCTATTGTTATACATAGACCTGGTATCGCTATTGTTATACATAGACCCGATACTGCTATTGTTATACATAGACCTGGTATCGATATTGTTATACATAGACCCAATACAGCTATTGTTATACATAGACCCGATACTGCTATTGTTATACACAGACCCAATACCACTATACCTCTTATCACTATTGTTATACACGGACCTGATACCTCTATTGTTATACATAGACCCCATACAGCTATTGTTATACATAGACCCAATACAGCTATTGTTATACATAGACCCGATACTGCTATTGTTATACATAGACCCAATACCACTATACCTCTTATCACTATTGTTATACACGGACCTGATACCTCTATTGTTATACGTAGACCTGGTATCGCTATTGTTATACATAGACCCAATACAGCTATTGTTATACATAGACCCAATACTGCTATTGTTATACATAGACCCAATACCACTATACCTCTTATCACTATTGTTATACATGGACCTGATACCGCTTTTATACGTAACCCCAATACCGCTATTGTTATACATAGACAAGTTATTGTTATTCTCATACATGCTAGCAGATCAAAGTAATCACTTTGTTATTAACAAGAAGTAAAAAATATCACTTTTCACACACAAAAAAATATCATGAACATCGGAGAATTTAAGACATCTGCATTAAGTAAACAATTCTGTTTCAACCCAATGTGACATGTTTAATATTAATGAGTTAGTTAAACGTCATCAAATCATCCTTCATTTGGAATAAGTGCACGATTCTATCTTTCAAGGCTTACACATAAACTTATTTTGCCCTCAAGTCGGAAAATTGAAAAATTGGGTCGGTCGGTCGGATTTTTTTTTTAAACTTAATTTAAAATATTATAGTTTAACCAGCTTTTGCTGTCATGCACACAGCAAACGTGTTCGCCATGTTCGCTACCGCTGTACACGTGTACGTACACACGATAACAAATCCGGAAGTGAGAATACTGACAGCGCTAAAACAATGTGCAAAAGCCAACGTTTTGTTTGCGATGTAAAGAAGGAATTAAAATGGTTACACTAACTGCTAAAACACATATATTAAACATACAAATTTTACAAAAATTACTATCTAAAGCACGACAATGATTTAAAAAAACTGCAATTACAAAAAAACTATTGATATATGTAGGTAATAATAGAAAAAAATAGATGAAATAATAATTAAAAAAAATGAAAGCGTATGAAAGTTTTAATATTAAATGTCATGTTTTGTAAATGTAAATTTTTTGCATTTCATGTATTAAAAATTATATTTACAACAAACGTATTGTTTTTGATTCAAAATAATATTTTTATTTAATTAAGAAAATACTTGGTGCGGCGATATTTTTAATATTGTGCACCAGCTATCCGTTGAATCACAAATGTCAAAATGGGCTGAAATGCAAAAGACGTGTTTGCTCTTCAGACTTCATAGTATTCGGAACATGTCAGAGAAATACAGATCAACCCGAGGTTCAAAGTCGCCATTTATCTTCCCGGGGACCCTGGGGATCAAACAACGGTCCGGGATCGTAAAATTTTAGAGGTGGGTTTTTAATATTTGGGCCTATTAAAAAAAACGCGACCCGATATTTCATATTTTTCGGTCGATTTACATTAATAAGTGATCATGGCTGGAAGGACTCAACAAAATACAAGACTTATAAGATTGAAACAATCATTTTATGATAATGTTAGGACATACTACTAGTATTACAAAGCATTTTAGAAATTTTTGCTTTAAAGGAGGCAATATAAGTTGATATTTAAACATTCACGCTATCTACTGAGCAGTGAATGTGTGACGTTGGACGTACGTCAGAGATTGCTTCAAGATTGCATAAGCCTTGGAAAATACTATTGATGCCTGGTCAAAATTTAGAGTCTCTTTGTGTGTTGTAAATGAGAAATCAAGAGTGTGGATTATGTAAATAAATAGTTAAACATGTATTCGTCTCTGTTTAAGGTAGCGGGACTATTATTTGCATACTTATTTTCATCTTCTAATTGTGACTAAATGACTACAAATAGACCCGGGAAAGTATATATTTTTAGAATCGCCAGACTTCAAGCTTTTCACAAGTGTATTTTGCATGCCCGTATCTGCATTCTACGACACGTTACACAATCAAAGGTGAAAAATTACTTTTTCTGTAAAAAAAATAATTACGCATTTATGCTGGCGATAAGAAGTATTTTTTTCACTTTTCCTAGTTGTTCAATAGTCTGGTAAATTGAATGTGTCTGGTCAGTTTTATTCAAGCAACGCGTTTTAAAAAATATTGTGCTGAATTTCAATTACTGTTTTAGTCACATTGCCCCCAACTCAAACCACAACTTGTTGGTAAATAATCGATGAAATAGTTTGTCTGGACACATTCAAGTTCCTCTCATTGTCACCTTAAAGCTGTGAAAATTTGTTGTTAATCCGACGACAATAAGTATACGTTATTTTTTGTTAAAGACCTTGTATTTTGAAAAACATAAACTCCTAGAAAACGTCCATGAAGTAACAGCAAAGATTTTCAAGCTTGTTTATCGGCACAATCAAGTTGTTTTCCCATCAAGGTCTGTTTTACCATGTGTAGGGACATCCAAATGTGTAAGGCTATTGGAAACCAAAAAAATAAAGGAATGGGATAGCTATAATTGGATAAATTCGGCATATGAAAACACCAAAATCAATGATTTTTTTTTCAGTGGCTGTGTGACCTTGTGTCTGACACATTCATATGCAAATGACTAATCTGTGAAACAAACAGGGGCGGAAACAAACTACTCGAATGTTTGGAAACACTCATTGTGTGTCAGATAGCTACTGATAACACATCCTAACATTGCTTTGTCTTGAGTTTATCTTTGAAACTTATAGGCACACAGATTAAACCTGTGCTGTTGATTTTGGAAAACACTACTGAGGCTGCCTTGCTTCCCTTCAGAAAATATACATTTTAACCAACTTACATGACATTCTATGTTATGTTGATTTTATCATATGAAAGTTTATAGTGCATTTCATCAATTAATAAATGAATGTGAAAATCGTAATTTTCAACACAAATAATAGTCTCGCTACCTTAAACTTTCTTCAAAGTGTGATAGATCAACGTTTATTTTATGCGACGATGCCCTCTAGAGGTCAACTTGACAAGACATCCCAGAATGCACCACCTTTAGGTGGCAACCATTTTGAATAAACTTCTTTGTAGGTTTGAATTTGTTGTCATATTTTGACCAATATCGGGTTTATCATTTGGGAATTCGGAAAACAACTCTGTGCTGGACAAAGGGTGAGTTCTAGTCATTATTTTTTTCTTAATAAACACCCAGTAATACCTGAAGAAGGATAACGTTTGGTCGGAAAACTATTAGCCGCATCACGTCGTGTCGTCAGGAGGCATGTGAACGTTGCCGTAACGTTATATTGATTTTGATGATCTCGTGTGCCTATGTAGATCGATATCTGCCAAATCGGATATGTGTTTCAGATCATAAAAGTAATATGTACATGGTCAGATATACGTGATACTGACGACATCGCCCATGCAAAGCATAGGCCTACTGTTTGAATTGGTAACTGTTTTTTTCAGTACTAGACCACGCTGGATTATGTGCGCGTTCACATTGCCCCATATACGCATGAATTGTTTAGCCGAGTAGTGCAGCCTACTGTACATTCCTACTTTCCGGGTATCGATCTCAATATGTCTGCAGAGACTGCTTCAACTGTGGTGCTAAAGGAAAGAGAATAACAAACACATTTTCATGGAAACTGTTTGAAATTCGTAAAAAAACGCCAGCGTTGGTTATGAGCCAAGAATAGATTGTTGGTTCTGAGTTTTTCTTTCAGTTGACTTTCTTACCAAAGTATGTTATGGACATCAGTGGTCGGAAACTGTGTAATCTCTATCTGGGAACATGTGTTGTCTATAGACCTGAGTAAAATAAATTATCTTTTTAAATTTGCTGCAAATTCTTAGAAGGAAGTATCACAACAGTGTATTACAACTAGGTATCAGTAGTGGTAGTAGTGTAAGTAAACTTCTATTTTGCAAAACGGCTGCAAAATTGATTTACCGTACTCGACCGTGTTAGCGCCCAGGGGCCTCAACTCAGAAAATCACGATTTTTTAGGGGTGGGCGCTTACCCGAGCACCCCCCTCGAAAAAGAGTGCAAATGAAAAATTTGATTCATCAAGTGACAGATTACGTCTTTGAGGGAAATCAAATTACGAAATTAGTTGAGTCGTCATTGATTTTCACAATGAAGTAACAGAAATGATCACAAAAAATATGCACATTTTATTACAATATTAATTACGTACCACCGGAATTTACGAAATTAAAAACATTTGAGTCTGTTGGAACACAGTCGAAGTAAAAATTGTCATATTATCTCCACTGACGAAGGTGTTGGATCGTACGCAAACTCTCGATGAAAATCACTTTCCGCCATGATGCACTTGCAGATTTCACCTGCAGCGGCGTCCTTTGACCTAATGGGTCAAGTTGGTTATTAACCAATCACAATGCTGTTTTGTACTGACGCTATTCTTCGGAAATTCCCGAAGACTTTCCGGTAATGCAATGCGGAAGTGAATTATCGATGTCGAAGTACGATCTGTTGAAATTGATTTCAGCAAATAAACGACATAGTTTTTCCAAAAAACTAGTAACTAGCCATTTTTGATAGGTAAACTGTATATGGCATGAAATATTTACCGCATTTTACTTGTATTAACAGGTCATTGTCGAAGCGTAGTTTACGCACGGTTACCGTGTTCTACGCATTCACAACATGTTCAGTGGTCGATATCCACGCTGTATCATATAAAAACGATTACCAAGTTTTGTTACGCAAGACCAAGTTTTAAATTAGTTGCATTAGTTGGGAACTAAATAGAGCCTATTTTGGTGTTTGTATTTATCAAGTTGTGTATATTGATTATAAATTTGAAAAAAAAAATGAAAAAAAATGATTATCTTCAGAGTTATGATGATTTAAATATGAGAAACCATAAACCTGCGAAGGACTTCCGTTTGCGCCATCTTGCCATAAAAAACGCCCTCATGAGGTATAAACAGGTAAGGTAACAAAGCATGATGACGAAATAGTATCTGATTAAATATAAGCAACTTAGGGAGCCATAGCTGGCTGGACTGGTGAATTGACTTCTAGTCTAGGTTGTTTCGACTTTTACGTTAATGTTATTTACAAGCATATCAACATACAAACATTATGGATGTCTCGATTGATCGAGACAGGCATTTTGTTTTGTTTTTTGTCTAACTGTCTAATAAATGCTGTTTCCAGTACTGTACTGTGCGGCGTGCAAATTATTCAAAGTATGGATGCTGGAGTATGCAATCTTGAGTTCGTAGGGTGGTGGTGGAAACATTTACGTATGTATTCACGGGGCTGCACTGGCAAATCATGGGACAAGTGTCACAGGAACACCAAGCAGATTGTTCACAGACTTCCGTGTAATTTGAAATAAAACTTTCATCCGAACAAGGGGCATCGTCGACAATATACTCTCATCACTCACACTGGACTGATCTGAATCGTCACAGTATACCGTACTTCCCTGATCATAAGCCTGGAGGCATGAACACGTAAAGGAAAAGTAAGGGATGAGCTTGTACTCGAGGACCAACTCAGAAAAAATTATTTTGTTTTGGGGTTAAACACTGTAACCATCTTGCAAACAACGAAAAATTATCCCAAAAAAATATTCGTTCACCACGCCGGGCTCGGGAAAATAATACTTATTTTTGAAAAAAAATGCGTCGTTGATTTGAACAATACTTACAATGAAGAAACAAACATGTTAATAAAAAACACACACATTTTATTACAATACGATTTACATACCGTCTGAATTTACGGTGAAATAATGGGTTGGGTCTGTGAGGAAACGGTGGACGAAGGCATTTATCATTATTTTCGTTTTGGTATGTTTTCGATCGTACGCAAACTCTCGACGCAAAACAATTTTCCACCATGAGGTTTTTCAGCACGATTTGACCTGGAACAACTTCCTTTGACATAACAGGTCATGTCTTTCATTAACCAATCAAAATGATGTGTCGTAATGATGAAATTCTCCGATTATTGACGATGATTTTTTAGCGCAATGCGGAAGTGAATTACCGCAATGTTAAAATGCGATCTGTAGCACTGATTGCAACGAAAAAACGATGATTTTTTCCCCCTAAAAACTGCCGATTCGCAATTTCCGAAATATAAACGACGGTTATTAGTAACCGTGGGTAAACTGAGTGTGGAGGAAGAATTTAAACACCTTTCTCGGTCGCCAACATGTCTCATCGTTCAAACCCTAGGCCTTTCATGATAGTCTCAAAGTAAACCATGCCCAATAACCAGGTACACGCCTTGACGATCACATTTTTGGCTTTTCGAAGGCTACTACTCAAAGAAATAGGATTATTCCAGAATTGCAACATGATGTTCATCCTGAGTAAATGACAGAATAGAAACGATGCGAATCACGTTGTGTACGTTCGCCATGCACTCTGAACTTGAAATTAATGCGAGTTTTCTCATAAAACTAAAAGCATGAACCAAACTCACATGCCAATCATGATTATTATGAAATGAAACACACCTTTTACACGCATATTTTAAAGAATATCGTTGAAGCCCAGTAAAAAACACTCTGGGCTTATAATCGTGAATGCCTTCAACTCGATAAATACCAAGTAAAAACATAGGGATGGGCTTCATACTCGGGAGGGGCTTACGATCGAGGAAGTACGGTACTTTAACGCAATTGGGCTTTCACTCTCAGAATATTGTGGTTCAAACGCATAAGGCTCTAACCCAAGTTTTAAAAAGCACATTGTGCATATAAAAGTTGAGTTTATACTAATAGTACACAACGCTTGGCAGCATGAACGGCTATGTACAATGGCGTATACGAGTGCGATCAGATACTAAAACGTCATAGCTTTGAAAAGTACCCGGATGTTAAATATGTTCGTTCGTTAATTATTCCCCTCCATGAATGGCCTCCATGGCAAGCACTTCAAATGCCTATCCAAGCTACAGTTATAATTAAAACAAAATTAAATCACTGCAATATTATTTCGAATACAGTTTAGAATATACACAACTATAAATTAAGGCCGCATTTAGGTTCGCTTTAAAAGCACTGATTTGTTTATTCTTCATAAATCTTGTTGTCCCTTGGATCGTTCTGATCACTATGCATTTGCTGGATGTATGTTCAGTACAACTAAATGTACCCTGACTCAAAAGTCGGCTGGGCCTAGTTGGATCTGGTCTTTCTAAGCGGACCAAACAAGATTTGCCAAGATTTAAAGTGCCTGTGAAATGCCCACCCACACGTTTCCCATTTTAGATCTGTGTCCCACTGAAATGGACAGTTATTGATTTTGTTGTTGAAAATGATTACTTGTTTCCAAGTAATTTTTAAATATTTATTGGGCTGTAGCCATGCCCACCTATCTTGAAATGGTTGACTGTTTTTTGTTATTTCCGACTCTCATCGAAGATAAAGTGCGCCACCAAATGCCAAAATATGAGAGGAAGCCATACTCTTGAGCCCTGCTTTTTTAAAACTGGTCATTCAACATACTTTCAAACGATATATATATTTGGTCGGTGTTTTTTGTCTTTTTTTTTTTGGAATGGACCTTCTCCTTACTGTCATATGTAGTGTTCACTTTACTTTAGAATCTTTTTCGAAAAACTGTCCTCGTTCATGAAAGAACAACTACGTTATGAAGAGAAGCACCAACAACTTAAACCTGGTGCAATACCAACACTTGTTCGTGTTATGTAAGAGGTAGCAATAATTGTGATAATGACTCGAAAACGAAGCATCGGATAAAAGGGGAAATTACACAGCCCTTACACACAATGATGATCACAGTGACCAGCTTCGCAAAGAGGACATATTTTGTATCTACCTCAACCCTATGCGACAAAATTGATATTATGCAATGTAAGCTGCCAAGCAAGTTTCTCTGCTTACGTCACATGCAGAATTTCTGTATGCTAATGAGAAACTAATGAGGAGCCTCGTTTTAAAGTGTAACTGAATTGGGCCAATTGATTTTTTTTTTGTGCAAAATTTATTTATAAACAACAGTGTTCTTCCCAAGATGTAAACAGCGTGGCGATCCCGCCACAGTGCTTCGATTTGCCGCCACACCGGTCTGACACCACTACGGTGATTAGCAAGACCGCCACAGTGCTTTTTTCATTGGGGATCTCATCACGCTGGTCGGCCCGACCGGCACTCAAAATTAGCGACCACCACGGAAACACTTCCGACCAGGACTATTGTCATATTGTTATTGTACTTACGTACCGACCGACAAGCATCCTGCCAGTCGTGGATAATAATTTGTAAACAAAAGACATAGTCGTGCGATGTGGTAGCGGCTAGAAACAATACAAGTCAATTTTGTAAAATTAGCACCTCTTTGTAAGTAAATATTTTCTGACGATAGACACAGTCTTTGGATTGAAAGCTAAAATTCTTTCAAAATCAATTCCACCCCGATGTAACATGGGAAAAGCGGAGTTCACTATCAGTTTACGCTACTCAAGAAAAAACAAAGTGTTTATTGCGTGATTGGGTAAAATACATTTGAACTGTTATCATCGTGAATCATGTAAAACCTCTTCTTTCAAGACTTCTTTAACCTTTTAAAACTTGCTAACCACCCCTTTCAAAAACCATCATGCAGTTTTCATCTGAAATCCATACCAATACATCATGCTACGACATCGCTTTACTTCCGCAATGTAATTTTTATGATCACGATCATTTGGGAAACTTCGGGTTCTACTGGCATTACCATGCAGCATTCTGATTGGTTAATGGCGTTTTTGACCCACCGGGTCAAAGGACACATGCGGTCAACTAATGCATCACAACTATCAATGGCGGGTCTGTGTTTTTCACCGAAGTGATCTAGTGATCAAAAATAATTTCTCCCGATAGAACTAGTTCAAATTTTACGTTTTTTTATATAAAAAAAGAAGTATTTGATTTTTTCATGGCATCATGATTAAGAAGAATTAATGGTACTGTATAACCGGTGTATAACATCGCAAAGCAAGTTATGTCACGTCGTAACTTAGATGATCGTTTGGAAGTGTTATTTGTTCGTTCATTTACTGTAAATGTATACGTTGTAGGAGCTGATGATCGGAATGACAATAACCAGCAATCCGTCAAATAATTACGTGGTCGATTTATTGAAGGAGAATTTTGTAGTAAATAAGATCATGAAAGTCGTGAACAAAATCCTGGCTGAAACGTTTCAAATGAGTTTCATTTAACCTTTTACAATTTATTTGTTTCTTTTTAGTCTGTAGCATTTGAATTTCGATAATGTTTCATTTTTATATTCAAACTCTTCTAAGTTGTGAAACGAAATTTTTTGACCCCAAAAAAAAAATATTTGCACTGTGACTGAGCTCATTAATATTTCAAAAGTGCCAAAAATAAGTGTTTATAACACTGTGTGAAGCAAATAAATATCTGCCACTTTGTTTTTGAAAATATATGTCAGGGTTCTCCACGAAGGGTTTTTACAGGGCGCCGCGCCCTGTTATCTGAAAGTGGCGCCCTGTTTAAATTGTCAGCGCCCTGTTATATTTCCTGTGCGCCCTGCATGGTCCCAGACAAAGAATTGTTTACAAAACAGGCCAACACTCATTGTCTTCCGAAGATGATTCATCGTGTTCAGGGTAACTGGTTCATTGTTTTAAGGTGCAACTGTTAAAATTCCGGTTTGTTATCGTAGCAGGTCACCGTGAGGTGATAACACCACCAAACAAAAAGTTACAAATTTTTTCAACACGATTAAAAATGAACATGCGGCCTAGAAAAGTGCATTATCGTACCCATATTTTTACTGCCAGGGTGACGTCAAATATATAAAATCATTATCGGTAAAACCATTCGTTAAACATAAGGTCTATGGTTAAAACCAAGTTCACGCCGTGACTAGGTAGCGGCAACATCGTCACCGCCGAGTGGAACAAAGGCAGCAACCGGGCAGCTATGCACTTGCATGATCGGTAAACGACCAGCGCAGCCAACGTACCATCACATTGCTGATCACCAAGAAGTCCACACGAATGCTTGCTTGAACATGTAAATGTTTTTATTTAAATGTCACTATTTAAAGTTGAATTTTCTTTAAATCACAATTTAAAAACCCCGGTAAAACGGCCATGCTTTCAACTCGCATCATAAGTGGAGGAAATAAATTTACTTTTGTTCTTTTGGAACAAATATTCTGATTGGTTGTTTTTCGCGTCAATGCGTGGCTTTGGCCAGTCAAAAGCATCGTTACATAGTATCAGGGTGCACACAGTAAAATGAACTGTTTTCGGGTCATAGCTGTTTTCAACGAAGCAGACATCATCAAACTTTCGATTCGAATGAAAATTATTCTTTTAAGTATGTATTTTGTTTTTTTATACCTAATTCTATTATTTTTGATAGTAACTGTTAACTGCAGATCGAAAATCTTCTATTGTACATTTTATTTCGTTTGATCACCTTGGTTTTTGGTGCCATTCATGCAAGTTTTTTAATGAACCAATTACGAACGTTTGTGCGACATACATTTTATTTTGCTTCGTCCAAATAAATATAAATCATAAATATAAATTTTTGCTAAAAATTAAATAAAGCATGTATGTATCTATTTGGGAAAATAAAATAACAAACTTGTTAAGTCTTTTTCTGGACGTGATCATTACTTGTAAACAACTGATGTCGCCGCTTGAGGAATCGTGCAGCTAAAATCAGCTGATTGTACGTGCTGACGTTTACTTAATAATAGCTCTTCAAAATTCCTATTCATTTTGTAATAATAAATATATATTATCCATATGTAATATGTAGATTAATAGATTTTTTGGTTTCCATTTTTCAACATCCTTGCCAATGATGCACGCTACAAATGTGCCACGCCCACTTCACATTGGTGCGCCCTGTTTAATTTTCAAACCGTGGAGAACCCTGTATGTTTATTGTGTGAGTGTAAATGTGCTTTGGTCAATTTCTATTATTATGTTAATGATATGCAAATTAGACCGCCACAGTGGTTTAAATTCCTGGGGAGAACACTGAACAACATTATGAAAAAAACAAGGGAAAAGGGTATAAATTGGGTAAACAGTCAACGATATTCCAAAATCGGGCTATGCCCCCACAGGGATCTCGCCAGCCCAACGCGAGTGCCGGTCGGTCATGAATATTAATGAGCTATATGAATATTAATTAGCAATGAATATTAATGAGTTTGGTCGTAGCAAATATTTTTATTATGTTTCACAATTTAGATGAGTTTGAATTTAAAAATTAAATATATTCGAAATGCAAATGCTGCAGACTAAAAAACAAACAAATAAATTATTGTTGCAATATTAATATATATCGTAAAAAGTTAAATAAAACGCATTTGAAACGTTTTAGCGAGGAATATTTTCACGATCTTATTTACTCCAAATACATTCTCCTTCAAAAAATCGACCACGTAATTATTTGGAGTATTGTTGTAATTTATTATTCGTATCATCAATTTCTAAAACGTATATATTCACAGTAATGAACGAACAAATAAAACTTCCGAACTTTCAACGTTACGACGTGACACAACTTACTTCGCGATGTTATACCAATAATTCCTCTTACTCAGTCATGATGCCAAGCAAAAAATGTTACTTCGTTTTTTTGATAAGAAATAAATGTAAAATTTGACTTAATTTTATCGGGAGTGGATATTTTTGAACACTCGATCGCTTCGGTAAAAAACACAGCCCGCCATGATGTTTGTGACTTATTAGTTGATCGGCACGTGTCCTTTGACCCGATGGGTCAATAATTCCATTAACCAATCAGAATGCCGCATGGTAATGCCGGTAGAATCCGAAGTTTTCCGAATGGTAGTGATCGTAAAAATTACATTGCGGAAGTAAAGCGATGTCGCAGGACGTGCTGACATCGATTTCAGTTGAAAACTGCACGATGATGATCGAAGGAGGTGATTAGCAATTTTTAAAAGGTAAAATAGGTCTTGAAAGAAGAGTTTTTACATGAATCGCGATGATAACAGTTCAAATGTATTTTACCAAATCACGCAATAAACACATTGATTTTTTTCTTGAGTAGCGTAAACTGTCAGATCGTGAACTCCGCTTTGACCATGTTATATCGGGGTGAAATTGATTTTGAAAGAATTTTACCTTTCAATCTAAAGACTAACACAGTCGAAGACACTATCGCAGAAAGTATTTACTTACAAACAAAGAGGTGCTAATTTCACAAAATTGACTAGCCGCTACGTATCGCGCGACTAGGTCTATTGTTTACAAATTATAATCCACGACTGACAGGATGTGTGTCGGTCGGCACATAATTATAATAACAATCGGACAATAGTCCTGGTCGGAAGCATTTCCGTGGTGGTCGCTAATTTTGAGTGCCGGTCGGGGCCGACAAGCGTGGCGAGATCCCTGCCCCCATCTCCCGTCACCTTCAATTTTTTTTTAGGCATTACGGGTGTTGCCGAAATGGCACCACCAACGGGAGGATTGTTTACCATATTCAATATGCACGCGTTTAGTAAACCAGCATATACAACGAGCTACCACGATCGTTATCATGGGGGAAACCCTGTGTTGTTGGCGGGTGTAGCAACACACGCGGCGATCGCGCAAGTCTTTATGCGGCGATCGCGCAAGTCTTTATGCGTTCCCAAAAGATGTGGAGTATTTCCGGTTTTGGTACATGTGTCACTGACGCGTGACAGCTTTGCAAAGTAACTGTGTAAATAACCAGAAAAATAATATTTCCATGTAGAATATGAATATTAATTTGCTTGCAAAGTTTAGAATGAATTCATGTTATCGTGGAACAACAAAACACAAAATGGCGATTGAAAAATGTAAGCACTGGACACATTCACCGTTCACGTATTTTGTGTCTTTTACATGATTTCATCAGAAGATCAAGAAACTGAAACTGAAAATTGCATTTTTACAAAACACTGATTTGAGTTGCCAAGCTGGTCACGATGTTCAAACTCATTTTGGGGAGGTACACAGTCACCCACATCATCGCATACTTTTCTCGCAGGTTCAAACCTGTATGGGCCAATTTGTCCCTGGCACTCTAAAATCGTGACATCTGTAGTTGTCATCATATTCCTCGATCTCAAAACTCTCGTCAGACGATGATAACATAGGTTCCGTGTCGCTTTCCGAGCGCTACATGCGTATAGCAGCCATTGTAAAACGATGACATTTTCCCGCCGTGATGTCATAAATCACCCTTGTATGCTAATTAGGCTCGCTAGCGAGAGCCTCGTTCTGAGTCGGCCAAGAAATTGGACGTGAGCGTTTCCTTATACAGAACATTATCGATTTTTTTACTTAATTTATGTACATTTTTCACTTGATTTTTTTTTCATAATGTTGTTTATAAATAAATTTTGCACACAAAAAAGTCAATTGTCCCAATTCAGTTACACTTTAAAATACACAAAAATAAAGTTGAGTATAAAACTCATTTCTTTACTTAAATAAATATTTTATGCCTGGAAACATAAAAATTAATAATATTAATGTACCAATGAATGATTTTAGGTGAGAAAATAGCAGCCATTTCGCAGGCACTTTAAATTCATTTCTATGTGGATAAATTTCGCTAGTAAAATAAAAATAAACCTGAAGTGTTTTTTAGTGGATGAAATTTGATGAGTTTGTTAATATTTGCATTGTGCTATACAGGTTGTGTGCTGTCCTGTTGTCACCATGGAAGGAGAAACAAGTCAACCAGAAAAGAAACAAAAGAAAGTTGAGAAAAAGAATAATTCATTACCTCTGTGGGGCAATGAAAAGACAATGAATTTAAATCCGCTGATTTTGACAAATATTCAGTCGTCTCCGTATTTCAAAAATGAGTTGTTTAAGTTGAAGACTTACCATGAAGTGATAGATGAAATATACTACAAGGTGAGTTGAAGGTCAGTGCACTTTATTATTACTTATTCTGAAATTTAAAATTGTTAATATCAATGTTATATCAGCAAATGGGTTATAATTCCTGTTCTCCATTCAGACTGCTCTAGTTTGCACATTTTCCAGTTTATGCATCAAGCAAATTTGTTAACATTGTCGTATTATTGTATGTTTTTCTGGTACCCCTGAATCATTTCCATCTTTATTGCCTGTGTTTATTTCCCTGTTCAGTCCTCTCTGAAAGGGAAACTACTCTACTACAATGTCTGTGTGCAATTTTTGGTTTTAATAGAGCAGTACAGTATATACTGTGTGTATAGTGTGTGTATATTTCTATTTTTAACTGCATTCCATGTGACTGTTACACTATAGGTGGGCCATTTGGAACCCTGGGAGAAAGGAAGTCGACAGACAGCAGGACAGACCGGCATGTGTGGTGGGGTGAGTATGTAGTCTTTCCTGTACAGTGTTCTCCCCGGAAATTTTCCATAGAGTCGCAGCTAATTTGCATAATACTTAGCATTCAATTTGCATAAATTAACATTGTTTGGGATGGGTTTCTGTCCTGCGTCTGTCTGTCTGTCTGTCTGTCTGTCTGTCTGTCTGTCTGTCTGTCTGTACACGACTTCTTCTCAAAAACCGCTGAACCGTTTGACTCGATTTTTGGTGCGTGGATGCCTTGATGAGTGTAGATGGTACTTTGTTCATGAGAAGTCGATCTGCCAAAAATTATGCAAATTAGCTCCCCAAAACTCTAAAAAAAATTCTATGCTACTATGACACTAGGTGGTCTACAGTGTTGATATTGGTAGTGCATGTGCCTTGGGTTGTCCTTTATCAGTTTTGTTAATTTGGTAAGGAAATTTTCAATTTCCTAATTTTGGCAAATATTTTAAAATGGTCGTTTTTGGTCAAAAATTCTATTTTCGACTTCTTCTTCAAAACCGGTAGCCTGAATGCTTCGATACTTAGTGTGTATGTATGTGTTGTGTTGTGTTGACATCTACTAGATTTGTTCATCCCATAGCCATATCTTCAATTCTCTAATTTTGGCAAATATTTTTGTCATTTTTGGTTAAAAATGGAATTTCAACTAGCCACTATTTCAAATGCTTTGGTGTTAGGCATACATGTGTTTATTATTCCATTGACAACTTTGTGTAGTTGTTTGCCGATATTTCATTTAAAAGTACAAATTGTTGACATCTTCAATTCTCTATTTTTAGCTAGTATCGTAAAATTCCTAATTGAGGCCGCGGCTTTAATTAAAATTCATTTTTTCAATGGACGAATTCAGATGCGTGAAGTCTTGGTGCGGCTTTAATTAGAGCATTCACTTCAATATAGGTCACAACTGAGAGACAGTCGTCTGACACAGTCGATTGTGTTCGACTACTGACATGTTAGACTTCCGGCAGAGTGACTGTTCATTCCATGTTTAATTTAGACATCAGGGAAATTAAAATAAAAAAAGTCAATAAAAAAAAAATCAAGCTGGGCAGAACCCTGAGTTAGGGCTGCGGCTTCTATTAAAGCTGCGGCCTCCTGGTATAGGTCACAACTGAGAGACAGTCGTCTGACACAGTCGATTGCGTTCGACTACTGACATGTTAGACTTCCGGCAGAGTGACTGTTCATTCCATGTTTAATTTAGACATCAGGGAAATTAAAATAAAAAAAGTCAAAGTCATCAAAAATAGTACTTTTGACTTGTTCTTCAAAACCAGTAGTCCAAATTCTTTGATACTTGGTACACATTTAGCTTGGATGACACTTCACCCAGTCACTAAAAGTGCCAAATTTATCAAAAATTTCAGAAATTGTCGGGAAAATGGACAAACTTGAGAAGATTATACAATGATGGCATATTGAAATTATATGCTCACAGGGAGATATGTAATGTTTCCCATTTGTTCTGTCAACAGTTTCTCATTCTCACATAGCACACGGGAGTTCTAAGTTTTCTTTGATTGGTCTATTGTGATTGTAATGAAAACATAACATTTACATACCAATATTTAGGCTATTTTGGTGATATCTTGAGAACCATTTAATATGTTTTAATAAAACTTGGTGCATAGATGTGTTGGGGCAGTTTCTAGATATATTTAGTTTTTGGTGGAAATTTATGCAAATTATCTAATTTGCATATCAGCTAGTGAAATTCAAGCTATTTGGGTACTATTTCAAGAACCATTCAACATATTTCAACAAAACTTGGTATATACATGTATTACGAATTCAGATAATTGCAAATATGTTATTCTCTCAACACGCTGGAGTTCTTTTTAAGCTCTCTTTGATTCTAATTTTATTGAATATTTCTGTTATTTTTGTAAAAAAATTCCACTTTTAGCACTCACTGCCTTTTGGGGTATTTGTCACTAATCTTTTGTACAATAGCCGTTGAGCAACAGGCTATTGGCCTATTTTTTTAGCTCCGCTGTCGACTTTGTCGAGCGGAGCTTATCATATGAGTGATTGTCCGTCGTCGTCGTCGTCCGTGTCAATGTTTTACTTTTTCGACTTCTTCTTGAAAACTACAAGCCTGAATGCTTTGATACTTGGTGTATATGTACCTTGGGTAGACCTCTCTTAGGTTTGTTCATTTCATGTTGATATCTTCAATTTTCTAATTTTGGTGAATATTTTTGTCATTTTTGGTAAAAAGTGATATTTTCGACTTCTTGTTAAAAACCGCAAGTGCAATTGCTTTGATATTACATATATAGGTACTACATGTGGACCTCTCTCAGATTTGTTCATTTTGTAATGATATCTTTAATTCTCTAATTTTGGTGAATATTTTTGTCATTTTTGGTAAAAAGTGATATTTTCGACTTCTTGTTAAAAACCGCAAGTGCAATTGCTTTGATATTACATGTATAGGTACTACATGTGGACCTCTCTCAGATTTGTTCATTTTGTAATGATATCTTTAATTCTCTAATTTTGGTGAATATTTTTATCATTTTTGGTAAAAAGTGATATTTTCGACTTCTTGTTGAAAACCGCAAGTCCAATTGCTTTGATACTACATATATAGGTACTACATGTGGACCTCTCTCAGATTTGTTCATTTTGTGATGATGTCTTCAATTCTCTAATTTTGGTGAATATTTTTGTAATTTTTGGTAAAAAGTGATATTTTCGACTTCTTGTTAAAAACCACAAGTCCGATTGCTTTGATATTACATATATAGGTACTACATGTGGACCTCTCTCAGATTTGTTCATTTTGTGATGATGTCTTCAATTCTCTAATTTTGGTGAATATTTTTGTAATTTTTGGTAAAAAGTGATATTTTCGACTTCTTGTTAAAAACCAAAAGTTCAATTGCTTTGATATTACATATATACTACATGTAGACCTTTCTCAGATTTGTTCATTTCGTGATGATATCTTCAATTCTCTAATTTTGGTGAATATTTTAGTCATTTTTGGTAGAAAGTGATATTTTCGACTTCTTGTTAAAAACTGTAAGTCCGATTGCTTTGATACTATACATATTGTTCATTTTCTGATGATGTCTTCAGTTCTTTAATTGAAATGTGCATTTCTAACAGCGGAGCTATCTCAGCCGATAGGCTGCTTGTTTTAGATTATGTACCTTGGGTGGACCTCTCTCAGAGTTGTTCATTTCGTGATGATATTTTCTTTTCTCTAATTTTGATGAATACCGTAAAAACCCGCAAATAAGCGCCACCCTCAATTAAGAGCCACTCAGTGAAAATTTGTTACATTTGACCCTCCATTAAGAGCCACCAAGAGTTGAGTGGTTTTGTCAATAAGAACCCTGAAATAAGCGCCAGTCACCCGGTTGTTTACAATCAGACAGACACCGAGCTTGTCGTGCCTCACTTCCACCCTGCATTGTTTATTGCCCCACAGAAGGTGTGAGACAAATAAAGATTATCCCCATAACCTGCCCGATGTCCTGTGTAATCATAGACCTGTTTTCTAAGGTCTATGGTGTAATTGAGAACGGAAGAATGATAGACGAAAGAAATGCACTGAGAGCGTGAATGTGACTGTCAACTTGTCCATTTTATATTTCTGACACACAATCGACCAATTCATAAACTATTTAGTAGTAACTACTAGTATGTTTTTTGTCGAAACACCGAAGGACACGTTGAGATATTCATTGCCAATGTTGTCTTTATAACGACAGTCCCTCCACAACTGTGTTATAATCAAGTAAAGAACGTCACGATTTTAGAACGCCTTTATCGGAAAATCGGAGGTATCGAAAATACATTCTCACAGACGGACCGGAACAGGAAGTCAGTAGAAAACAAAAGATTTTTTCCTTAGCATGGGGGAAATTTAGTTAGCGTGGGGGAAAACAGAGGTGTTAATCCGGTCCTGGCAACATTTGAGGGATCGTGATGTAGCTCCGACTGTGAGAATGTAATGATTGCGCAGCCCACTCTCACTGATCGTGATTTTGGGTTATTTTTTGCATTTCGTTTGAGACGTTCGTTTTGGGGTGATTCGAGACAAAATGTTCAGGGAAGTAACAAAATAACTGGCATTAGTTTGAAGAGGACTCTCTTGCCGAAAATAATCAAAATTGAAGTCGAATGGATTAGTTCCACAAACTTGCGCGATCAACTTGTCTTACAGCAAAGTGAAGCCTACGTGACCCGCCTGACCCAAATATTTAAATTAGCTATTTGTGAGAATTGAAAATAATCTGGACTTGTACCAATCAGAAAATGCCTTGTAACAGGCCTGGGCTTTCGTGAATGATTTCGTCTCTCTGATTGGTCACAGGAAATTATTTTTAGTCCCCGTTCGGACGAAGTCCGAAAACGGGGACTTATAATTCGGTCTCCGTCCGTGTGTCCGTGCGTCCGTCCGTCCGGAGTCATATCTCAGAATCCCTTGGACCGATTCTGTTCATTCTTTGCATGTCCCTAGTACTTTATGTGGGACATATGCACATGCAGTGGTTTAGCGATTCGATTCAAAATGGCCGACTGGCAGCCATCTTGTTTTTTGAAAATGTTGTATTTTGGACATGCTTTGTCAGTTGTCATTCAAACTTGGTACATAGATTATACATGTTAGGATACATGTCCATGACAATTTATTTTGCAATTGGATCAAAGATGGTCGACTGGCAGGCATCTTGGTTTTGTTTTCTTATGCAGTATCTTAGAGGTGCTCTGTCAGTTTTCATTCAAATTTGGCACATACATGTACTTTATACATGTTAGGATGCATGTCCATGACAATTCGTTTCAAAATCTGGTCAAGGATGGCCGATTGACAGCCATCTGACTTTTTGGCCATACTACTATATTTCCACAATTTATGTACCATTTTCATTCGTATTTGGCACATACATCATACATATCTGTGTGTTTCATAATCAGATCAAAGATGGCTGAATAACGACTGTTTTTATTTTGGCCATATTACTATGACACGAAACACGTGTTTTGATGTAAATAAACAATCTGTTGTATACGCCACTTGGAACTCAAGTTTCAAGGACATGCTCATGACGAGCACAAAGAGAACTTAATGGGGACTGTGTCATTTTCAATGACTTGTTAATACATGTAATTGTTACTTTCTCGGTATCGTTTCGTATTTGGTTATATAGGGGTGGGGCTATAGTTTGACCCTGTTTGCGTGGACTGTGAAGTACGTGAATATCATTAACATATTGGCTTAATTATGAAACAGGAAATATAAACCAAAGCTGTACTGTCAGACGTTTAGCGCAATTAAAACAATGCCCAAGTACCCAAGCTGTAAAAATCTATCGAAAAACGTGTTTTTCTTTATTGTTTTTGCCATAAATACAAGTGATTGGGCATCATTTTTTTCATTCGTTCCATGCTTGCATTGCAAGTATCCGATACTATTTTATATCGTCACCAAATCAACCACCACGCCAGCCACAGCCACGCAAGTTAATCCCAGTTTTCAAGAAAAAAGTTTGCCGTACCATACTTGGTAAACAATTGTACAACGGAAGTACAAGTGATTCGAGTGTTGGGTCAGACACTGAGAGTGCTACCAAATCCGACTTCAGGCATCGGTACGCATTGTCAGTGAGATGTGACTTCAGGCATCGCTACACAATGTCGGTCGAATCGTTGTATTTATTTGACGTTTGTTATTCCCATAACAGTATTTTTACAGAATAAATTAATTGCAATGATTCATCATTAATAATTACTTGTCTTTTTGGTTGTGTGTGTGTTTGCCTATCCCCTTCCCTATTTCACAATGAAAAAGTTTGATGACCCTGGTTTAAGAGCCACTGGCTACAAAGTTGTCAACATGTTACCTCAAATAAGCACCACCCAGAAATGAAAGTGTTACAAAGTGGCTCTTATTTGAGGGTTTTTACGGTATTTTTGGTAAAAAGTGATATTTTCGACTTCTTGTTAAAAACTGCAAGTCTAATTGCCTTGATATTATATATACCGCACTCGACCGCATTAGCGCCCAGGGGCCTCAACTCAGAAAAATCATGATTTTTTTTAGGGGTGGGCGCTTACCCGAGCACGCCCCCTCGAAAAAGAGTGCAAATGAAAAATTTGATTCATCAAGTGACAAATTAAGTCTTTGAGGGAAAATCAAATTACGAAATTAGTTGAGTCGTCGTTGATTTTTACAATGAAGAAACAGAAATGATCAAAAAAGTATGCACATTTTATTACAATATTAATTACGTACCACCAGAATTTACAAAATTAAAAACATTTGAATCTGTTGGAACACAGTCGAAGTCAAAATTGGCATATTATCTCCACTGACGAAGGTGATCGTACACAAACTCTCGATGAAAATCACTTTCCGCCATGATGCATTTGCAGATTTGACCTGCAGCAGCGTACTTTGACCTAATGGGTCAAGTTGGTTAACCAATCAAAATGCTGTGTTGTACTGACGCAATTCTTCGGAAATTCCCAAAGACTTTCCAGTAACGCAATGCGGAAGTGAATTATCAATGTCGAAGTACGATCTGTTGGAATTGATTTCAGCGAATAAACTACATGGTTTTTCCAAAAAAATAGTAACTAGCCATTTTTGAGAGGTAAACTGAATATGAAATATTTACCACATTTTACTTGTATTAACAGGTCATTGTCGAAGTGTAGTTTATGCATGATTACCGTGTTCTACGCATTCAAAACATGTTCACAGCGGTCGATATCCACGCTGTATCATATAAAAACGATTACCAAGATTCGTTACGCAAGACCAAGTTTCAAATTAGTTGCATTTTGAAGGGGTGGGCGCTCTGCCGAATGTGACCCAGAATATAAAAATTGCGCAAAAGTTAAGGTGGTTGGTGCTTGCCCGGGCATTGGCGCTAACACGGTCGAGTACGGTACTACATAGGTGCTACAGGTAGACCTCTCTCTGATTTGTTCATTTCTTGATGATTTTCTTCTTCAATTATCTAATTTTAACCCTTTTCCGGTCAGGGGAGTTTCACGCTATCAGGTTAAGTCGGTGAAAAACGGTATGATTCAATGCACTCCAGTAGCCAGCATCTGTGCATGCTATCCTGCCAGACATTTTTGCAAAAATAGGCCATAGTTAACAGACTGTATCGACCACAGTTTTCACATTTTTTGCAATCTGTTCGCATACACACTTCATTACCACCAACAACAACATGGACAACAATTTCTCGTATAAAAAAAATCACCGTTTTATTTCAATATACATTTTTTACTGTCGTTAAGTAGCAATGTGTTGCCCTTTGTACAGTCTCAATAAACACTGTTAAACATTGAAATAAATATTGCTTAATTGAAAACACATTACAAGCAAGTACAAGGTCACTCACTACATGAATGCAAGTTCGAAGTAAGAAGAAAAAAAAACGCGCGAGTATGGGGATATTTGGGACATGTATGGGGAAAACGTGTTTGACGTACTCGACCTGTCAGCCTACATTTCAAATTTCAACATATATTCAACGACTTGAACTGCATGTGTAACATATTACAACGTACTTTCCCTGACTTCACTGATGTTATATTCAAGCTGTAACATATATTAACCGACTTGACCGTACGAGTAAGCCCACACTTAAAAGTATATTTAACGACTCAAACTGAGACTGAAACGAACCAGAACGTAATTGCAACGACTTGATCGGGGTTACCTTCACACGACAACGTATATTCACTGACATGACCCGATTAACTAACTGAATATTTCAACGTATATTTATCGACTTGAAATAAAACGAACTAGCGAGAACGTAACTGCAGGAACTTGGCGTGTATATATACTCACGCTGAAACGTATTTCCACCGACTAGACCCGATGAACTATTCTGACATTAAAACGTATAAATACCGATTGAGCATGAAACTAAATTAACGATAACGTATTTTCACCAACTCAAACTATTGTACAGTTCGTGAAGCTGTAATAAGTCCCAAATTTATTTGTTGTACACCTTTCTTAGTCGTCCACCCCGGCGGGCTGCTCCCATGCGTCTGCCTGATGTAGAGGGCTGCTCTTCTGTACTTCGTGTTTGTGTTCCCACGGTGCGTTTTCCCCTCAGTGCCATGTTGTGATGAAAAGCAGCGAAACATTCGCCCGCATGAAGGTGAACTTTACAAATTGGGCATCCTTTCGATGTTTCTGATAATCGGCCACTCGCTGTTTTTCTCCCGTTCTTGCTGCACTGCTTACATGATTTTTGACGCCCGGGTAGTCTGCATATTTCGTGCGAATCCATGTTTTCACTACGAATAAATGACGTGTTACTTGGAAGAGAGCCAACTTCTCTTATGGACTTTTGAATTCTACTCGAGTGTCCACCAATCAGTTGTTTACCTGTGCGGATATTGAAGAATTTGTGCGTTACTTTAGTCGTGCGATTCAGTGCCTTGAAACATTCATAAGCATTGACCAATGCAACATCTATGAGGTAACAGACCATGTAGATCCACCAACGATTGTTTTTTCAGTCCGTGTGATAGTATTTCCGCCTTTGATTAGACCGATCCACGCCATCCATGTGTTATCTGTAACATTGTAACGATACAGGCACATTTCTCGCGTCATCTACTGCTTCTGCCGAAGTAGCCAGCGGGGGGTAGACCGTATTTAAAATTAATATCTGTGCACTGTCATCTTGGTATGCAGTAATATTGATAGTGTCGTCCAGTCTAGTTGCTGCTTTCATTTCACCAATTTTCAATTTCAGCTTCTTGCTTTTCCCCTCGGGAATTAATTGCGGTGGCATAGTTTTCCGATTTCGTCTGCTAAAACTACCGACCATGTGCACTTTCTTGTCTTGTAATTCAAGGGCTGTGTTAACTGAGGTAAAAAGCGAATCACAGAAAAGAATATGTTTTTTTTCTGTGAAGGGCTGTAACAACCGGTGCACAGTCTTCTTGATTGTCCCAGTTTCTTTCTTTCTTCCCTCATTGGTAGTTTTATATTTCACTCCCAAATACGGTTCAAAGTTCGCAATGTAAGACGTTGTCGAGTCGCACACCTGCCATATTTTGAAGCCATCACGGTCGGGTTTGTGGGGCCATCTCTGCTTAAACATGGACCTTCCCTTGAATCTCACCATACCCTTGTCAATCGAATTTTCCTGTCCCATCTGATAATATCGCCGACAATTTTCGAGTACGGGTTTCAGCCACGGGTTGATTTTATACAACGGGTCGGCCTCTGATCGTTGACGACGACGTTCAATGTCAGGATCCCGCCGTAGGTCATTTACTGGATCAGCTAAATGGAAATAACGCATTAGCATTTGAAATCTGGCCCGAGTCATTACTGATGCAATTCCCATGTTCTGCAGAAAGGGATCACTCGACCAATAATCGTCGATTGCTGATTTGTGATCAACACCCATACATATCATCACACCAAAGAATGCTTGCATTTCACTGAAATTTGTATTACGCCAGCGGGCATTTAATTTTTTTGCAATGTATTTTTGATGACCATTCTCCATTCACCAGTGCCGGAGGCAACATAATCGAATGTAGCACCAATTTCTGTGTCTGATTCAATTTCAATGTCGCTATCGAGTACAGGTGGGTAACATTGCTCTAAAAAATCGTCATTCTCAGCACGATCTTCATCGATTTCTGAATCTGTATCGTCGTCATTTGCATCTATGAAGTCATCTGGTATTTTGTGTCGTAGTTCATCTGTTTTTTCGTCCAATACAAGTTCATCGTCACGCGTGTCCATTGGCGATGCATGTGCATACACAACACATTTGTTTAAAGTTTGTTTTTCGGGGAAACTCGCAATTGTTGATTGTTCTGTATCGCATACATTTTCGTGTACCATTTTTTTGGTGACATCGATGTTTTGTTGCGTACTCGCTTGGTCGATATGTTCAGACCCCTGCTTTTCTGCGTTGACAGTTGTGGCGGATGTCGACGGTTCCGAATCGCAAACATTGTCTTGCAAAAATTGTATCACATCTTCGACGGCACGTTGTATTTCAGCGTGATTAACTCCCGTTTCTTCGGCATCTGCTTCGTCGGCAACTGGCGATTCAACCACTTTACAGTTCGTCTTCGATTTATGCTTGCCTCCTGGTTTGCCCCCTAGTTTGCCCCCGCAGTCCTTCAAACGACTTTCTTCTGTAATCACATGTTCATTGACAGAGGAGACAGTCTCCGACTTGCGTTTGTTCTTTTTCTTTTTATGCCTTTTCTTGAGAGGACTATTATCACCGGTGTCAGTGGTATGTTCGGCTGGTAACTCACCGACGTCAAATGTTTCCTTTGCTTTGGATTTCTTCCTTTTTCCACGCTTTGCTGGTGAAAAATCTGTCGTGTCAATGTCAAACTTATCACTCCCCGTGCCACTGCACAATTGACGCGTTTTCTTCAATTTCCTTCTTGCCTTCATAAAACACTTCCTATCTGTACAGGACGGCATATTAACATACGTGTTGGAAAGGAGGCAAACAGCGAGTCTGGGCTTTATCTCACTTTCTTCGGCCATATTTATACTGAACGACCAGATGTCCACAAGACTGCATCTCCCCACAATTTGAATATTTATTGTTATGTAAATAAATATGTTATTTTTTCAAACACGGATTGGTTACAATTTGCATACACATAGAATTGCATATGCTAGCTCAGACGGTGAAATCACGTGGACTTGAATATTTCCTACCAGCTGTCCCGGTCATTTTACGTTGGTGATTGCCGACATTCCAAGTTCAGCCGTTGGAATCCGTTATGCTATTCATTCTAAGTGCCGGGACTATTTGCCAAGCTGGTCAAAATACGTTACTACCGTTATAATCGTGAATCGTGTCGTTCAAAAAAGGTTGTAATGCTGCAGTTTGCAATGTGGTCAAGGCGTTTTTTTTTTCGTCGTCGCAAACGTCGCGTTGTGACGGTAAAAATAGTGAAATGAGCAGACAAGAGTACAGAATTACATTCTTTATTACTTGGTTAATTTATTTGCCTTGACGGAATCGAAAACAAATTCTCTCCCTCCATAATTTCGCAAGTGTAAAATATCAGGTTCCGTACAACGTATTATAAACGCTTGACCGTCTGAACAACCTAAATAGCAGGCCGTTTTTCAACGACTTAACCAGTTAGCTAGCTGGAGTGGTAAATTCTAGCATACCCATATTGACGGCGGTTTTTCACCGACTTGACCGGAAAAGGATTAATGAATATTTTTGATAAAAAGTTATATTTTCAAATTTGTGTTGAAAATAGCAAGTCTGATTGCTTTAATACTATACATATTGTTCATTTTCTAATGATATCTTCAGGTCTTTAATTAAAATGTGCATTGATAACAGCGAAGCTATCTCAGCCAACAGGCTGCTAGTTTCTCATCTATTTCAACCGAATGAATGATTACAAACCTGGTACTACCACTGACTTGTCTGTGCTGTACTGAAATTAACATCACAAAATTTATAATGAAAAAAAAAAAACTGATTTGAGGAAGAATAAATACAAAAATATATTGATAAAACCAATCAGCTTGTAAGTATTGAATAAGGCATCAGCTTGTATTTCAGCTAATTCAACAGTCTTGCAAAGCACACAATGTGTATGTATGTGCATCTATCTGTTTCACTCGTATCTAAAGAACCACTTATTGGATTTCGATGAAACTTAGTACATAGATGCTCTGGGGTAATGCGCAGATTAGTGTTTGATTGAAAACAAATCAAATTAATTACCAAATTTGTATGATAATTCACGTTTTTTTTTGCTGTTCCATGAATGTTTCACTCATGTCTAAAGAACCACTTAATGGATTTTGATGAAACTTGGTAAATGCTTGGTAGATGCTGTGAGACAATAGGCAGACCTGATAAGTTTTGGATAAATGTCATGCATATTAATACATAATTTGCATAATGATTACCGTATAATCTCTTGAGTGGGCATAACTCTAATTTAGCGAGTGAAAGGCATTAATTTGGTTCTAAAATATAGGCATCACGAAATGTTATCATTTTTTGGTTACGAAAAGTATATTCTAAAAGCAAATGAACATGGTACAGTAATGTAATCAGGTCATGTTACATTTCACAAATGCATTGTCCCCCCCCCGAATCGTTTTAGCATAGCGAGATTGCCCGCAACACTGACGAGTTGACCGCAACACTGAAGAAATCCCACCAAGTTTTATTGTGAATCTATTTCTAGTGTTCATTCATTAACATGTTGCACAAAAAACAGAATTAGCACTTGCTAGCAGACTGAAAGGAAGTGTGAAGCTTGGTTTCTGTGGCGTTCAAAAGTAGAAAGCAAATAAGCATGACATACTAAATAGAATTATCGAAAAAACACAAGTCAAATTCGGCCAACCGAGACTGCTTGAAAGCAGTGATGAAACTGAGAAATAATTCACCGTCAATGAGTCTATCTTCACTTTTAAATTAGCTTTACTATCGTTTCAGTCATTCTTTGAACGATTATGTTTAACTAAATATTGCTACACTACAGCGAAACTGGTATAAAATTTATTTTGAAATCACGCCCACTAGCATTTTATGTTTGAGAAAATTATCTAAACACCTTTTTACCTTTTTCGTTATTTTAACATTTTGAAAAGATTTTAGCACTAAATGTAAAAATATTCGATATATTATTTTAAATAACACACATTTTTTTCAACAGAAGCTTAGGATATAAGAAACAAATGAATTTTAAAAAACCCGGAATACCAACAATTTTGGTGTAAAATTGTACCTGTGGCACCTGTGAGTCTAGTTGTGGCTCTCTGGCTCCATAGGTCAAGAAGACTCTGCAAGGGAGAGTGTCGTTGACTGTGACTGACATTCACAGTCATCATGTTGCAGAGTAAACAGGGATTTCCGACTCCACCTGTGATTCGCAAAAAATAGTTGAGCTGTATTTAGAAGGAATATCTTTTGCTGACATAGCGAAAAGGGTTGGTGTGACGAAATCTACTGCGTGTAATACAATACAGCCAATGGCAGTCGGGGCGTTTTTAGATCGGTCAATTGCCGCCGTTCCGTGCAGTAAGTTCGTCTGTTTGTTAATGTAGCATACCACGGCGATAATCCATTGACGATGTCTGGTCTACTCGTGTTTGGTGTTTTTTGTCCGAGTCCATAGCGGATCTAGCAACCACGTGTGTGTCCAAGTGAAAGTCTAGTTTCATTCGCTTTGATTTGTTACCGGCTTCAGTAGATGAACCAGCAGTCGGTTGACGCGGTTGGTTTTCATTCTGTTTCATCATAGGTGATGACCCATCCAGAATGAATAGTTTTGCCTTTATTATGCCTCCTGGTGTAGTTGAACGAAGATTGTCAATGACCAACTGTTTGAATCGATGGTTTGTCGGTAAATCCAATTTCTGATTTTCTTTGTCCATAATTTGAATGCGAAGTGCGTTCATTTGTCGTAAAAATGTTAATGAGGTGGTCGATAAAACTGTTGTAATCACTTTGAAACTCAGCTTGTGATACATGTATATATATATTGGTATAATTCTTGTATCCCGATAATAAACAAACTCTACTTTGAATAAGTATTCCGCCATGACTGTCAGTCCGATCAGGTCCGAGTTGAAATGCATTGTTGGTCCAATGACGGTGACTAGAAGTCTGGGTGCGTTGCAAATGTATCAAAACAAACTTGATTGTAGCAAAACAACATTGGAAGCAATTGCTATACATTTACTGACAATGTTGATAAAAAGTTGCTGTAGTGTAGCAATATTTAGTTGGGGTACAGTTTTAATGTTTAGCTAGCACAATTAACCTCCATTTTCAGCAGGAAAATAAATAAGACTGATGGAACGGTGGCCATGTTTTTTTGCTGTATGCAAATTACCAGCACATGCACGTAGCTATTAAGGGAGCAGTAAAACAAATGATTAGGGAGGGTGTCAAATTCATGTAATTCTTAATTTCAATAATGTTGCACAAATGGTTCATTTTTATCTTAGTAGGGACAGACAGGGATCTGCCCACGGCACTCCGAATTTTCGACCAGGACAAAAAGTTGGCGACCGGCACTGTTCTATTTGTTTATGATACACACAGGATGTCGGCCACTGGACCATCATTCTATTGTCCTTGTTGGTTTTAACACACAACAACACAATGCAAACAATTAACACACAATAAAACTTTTATGAAAGAAAACACAGCTGTTCAAAATCAACGTACACGTGTAACATCGGCCTAATGTCAACCTCCGATTGACATTCTGTTAGTTTTAACAAACGAACCAGAACGGAATAAGTTGTACATCAAGATAATGGAAGGGGAAACAACAATAAATAAACAGAAGGAAGGATTACTATTGCAAGTTTAGTTGTTTGTAGGATTTGTTGAGTGGAACAATAACTTGCTCACTTCACCGGAAGCGATGCGTCAAGCTGCACTTGCACTCAAGTGTAGTAAACTTCATTGATGTTTTTGGCTTCATGACTCGTTCATAAAATTAAATTCATAAGCTATATTCAGTCAGCGATACAAGGAATACTTATTTTTCACTATTAATGTGATTTACCAGCATTCCATTGGAAAAGAAAACAATTAAATTCTTGTTTCCACTTTGGCCGTAACAAATGGACGACATGCTTTGACAAAAAAAATGGCTGCCAGATCAGATGTCAATGTCTCAAAATGCGTATTTTAACGTGATTGCAAAAATAAAGTGTATATATTTTTTTCACTTTTTTCAAAGCAGATTAATTTTACATTGAAATATTTAAAAAAGTTAAAATAATTAAAGTAGTTAAATCGTAGCTAGTAGAATGGAAAAATGAATATTAATGAACTCATGAATATTAATTAGCGATCGGCACTCAAATCAGGCTGGGCAGAACCCTGGACAGATATGTCTCCACTTTTATTCTTCAACCTGTCTAATGTACAGGCAATTTTAATTTTAACTTCTGTGATAACCAACTAATATGGAATATTTGCAAACATCTTATCATAAAGATTTGAGTTTCCAAATAATTGTACTGGTCTTCAAGGTTTATTATAGTCTACTATGTTTACTATATGGAGTAGTATTATATCCTAATGTTGTTGTTTTTTTGTTAATTATTTTTTTCAGGTTAGAGGTGTTGGTACTGGTGGGATAGTGTCATCTGCATTTTGTTTATTATATAAGCTGTTTACATTGAAGTTAACGCGTAAACAGGTGAATGGCCTCATCACACACATTGATTCACCTTATATAAGAGCCTTAGGATATATGTATATAAGGTGTGTATTTAGACAGTCAGGCAAACTGCTAGTATATGCAAGTATTACTGTACAAGTATAGTATGCTTAACCTGTCATTTAACACACCAGTACCTGGCAGAAATTGATACGGATAGGCTCACTGAAAAGCCTCAGATATAGTGACTCGCTATCTACTTACCGTAGTTCAGCACAGAGTTTTACATTGAGTTTGGTTTTTTTCAATCGTGCAATTTTTGGTGCAAAAGGGGTCTTAGATTTCCGAAGACATGTTTTTGGAAAGCCTTGAACAAGTCTTAAATCACATCAGTTGTTGGTGTTGGAAAAAAAACTATTGTATTTAGGTTGTAAGTTTATTTGCAGCTATAATGTTTGGTTTTTGTTCATATTTAGATATACGCAACCACCTGGTGACTTGTTTGATTGGTATGATGAATATTTAAATGATGAAGAGGTACGTATTCCAGTGGGTAGGTTTTAAAAACTAATGACACTTTATTATTTATTCATACAATTCATAATTCTATACTATTACTGTGATCCATGCTTGTAATACCTTTTTGACAAAAAGGAGTCTTCATCTTCAGTTTTCATTCAACATCATTATGTGACAATAATTAGCATATCTTGGCTTTTTTAATTCACTGTTGTGTATTGATCAAAATGTCCCAAACTAACTATGCCTAGATTCTTGTCATGTATTGGGGTTCTAGAATAAAACTATTTCTACACTTGAATGCACTGTATACCTTGGCATATCATAAAAGAAATTAGTACACTTGTTAGTTTGCATGTTCAGACAATGCCATATTTGCAAATGTGCTAAAATGTAAATCTCATGGGTGGGTCCATAATCAAAGTAAATCATAATTTCAATGATCAAATGTATGATAAATAAATCTTGGTTTATGTGCACTTCTATAGAAATGTGCTTTTGTTTGAGCAAATACTGTAGTTTCTATGTTCTTTTCTTATTTTGTGAGTTTTTCACTAACTGTGATTGTCTGAACAATGAAAGATACAGGTAATGTTTTGATTGGTAACTTCATTTCAACTGAATCACTGTTTCACCTTGTACTTGACAGGAGCTTGATGTGAAAGCTGGTGGTGGATGTGTTATGACTATTGGTGAAATGTTAAGATGTTTTCTCACAAAATTGGAATGGTTTTCAACATTATTCCCTCGTATTCCAGTACCTATTGTGAAGGCAAGTACCATATGCACAAAGGCATTTATAGATGAGGCAATCTAGATCCGTATATACCTCCATTTATCATCATCACATATATATTGTTAAACTTGTCTCACACTACTAAGCAGAACAAACTCAAATTACCTACATCTTTGTGAAATTCATCTTTACAAAATAATCTCAATATACAGTACAGTACATGTAATAATATGATTTGATCATAAATCTCATCTTGAATCAGGTGTATTTGAATACATAGCACATGACATTAGAAGGAATGTTTCTCAAATTGTCAAATTTTACTGTGAAATAGTTTGGCTGCTTTCTTCCTAAATATCATAGTTGCATTTGTTCACAGGATATAGAGAGACGAATACCACCAAGAAAACAAGCATCAACCAGTAGTAGTGCAGCAAAAGCTGAGAAACGAGATGAACATATACCAGATAAAGATGTCCAATGGGGTGAAGCTGAGCGTATGGCAGCCAAGGAAAGAGAACGGGACAGGGAAACAAAAAAAAGGAGCAGGTATGCATGATGTATGTGCCATTTATTTCTGTTATATTCAATGTGTATGGATAACAATTGCACATTCTAGCAGTTCAATATACAACATTGAATGAAATATTTGTGAATTTCAATCTTCTATAACGCAGCATGTATGTGATGCTTGCTCACATTGTTTTACCAATAAATGAATGATTTTTGGATATATATGTACTTGCATTTATCTTATCAACACTTGGCTAAAACCTATAAAATCCACATGTGACTCCAGAGTAAAGTTATTTTTACTTATCATGTGTTCTAGCCATGATGCTTTCTCACTTGCTTTTTGTATGAATACACAACATCACATGGAAATACAACTTCCATTCCATACCTTACTAGTTCTTACCATTCATCTGTCTAATATCTTTGCTGAGATGAAATAAGTATTAAATAAATACGTTTGGGTGGGTACGTTTTTGTGTTGGGTGGGCCAGAACCTATATCTTAAAAATACCTGGACTGATTACATTCAAACTTCACACATGCATTATACATAATATTATACATATACACATCAATTTGTTACCCGATCTGATTCAAGATGGCTGACTCAAAATCTAGCATTTCTGGCATTCCGGAACCGGATCTCAGCTATTTACAGATGGATTTTGTTCAAACTTAGGCATACATTAGGCATTATGGCTCATTTTGATGTCATTTTGCTTTTCAGATCAGATTCAAAATAGCTGACTGGTGGCCTTTTTGTTTTAATGAGTGTGGTTGTTTGGCAGTGTCTCTAGCATTCTTGATTATCTTCAGATTTTATATATTCATTATACATCATGTTGTAGATATACAGATGTATTTAAAATGGTAAAGCAATATCACATTGATATAGAAAAGTGCTCGTTTGACAATTAGATACAAATGACTTAATGTACAAGATGACTTAATGTTAAACATTTTAATGTTAAAAAATCAAGAGCATCTGGATTCATATCGCCGACATGTTTATGTTTAAAGTATTACTATTATCAAAACTATATAACTTAAAATTGATAACTAATTGGGACTGTGCTATGCATGGCTTGTTTTTTATGATTTAGGTCACCTGTGAAGCCAAGGAATGAAAAAAGGCATAGCAGATCTCCTCATTCAAACCGTAGAGAAAGCAGACGATCATCGAGTCATCATAGGTCCAGCAGAAGGGAGGAATCTGACTTTGCAACTGCCTTGGAACGAGAGAGAGAAAGACAAAAGCGAGATCAAGAAAAAAGACCTGGTCACAGTCCATACCGTGAGAGGTATAGGAGCAGAAGTCGAGAGAGGCAACAAAGTCGGAGCAGAGAGCAAAGGAGAAGTCGGAGCAGAGAGCAAAGAAGAAGTCGGAGCAGAGAGCAAAGGAGAAGTCGGAGCAGAGAGCAAAGGAGAAGTCAGAGCAGAGAGCAAAGGAGAAGTCAGAGCAGAGAGCGAAGGAGAAGTCGGAGCAGGGATAGAAAAAGTCACAGTAGTCGACAACACAGGGATAGAAGACCTAAAAGTAATAGCAAAGACAGATCTGATTGGGATAGACATTATGAAAGGAAACGTGGTAATAGCAGGGACAGATCTGATCGGGTCAGACATGAGAGGAGACGTAGTAATAGCAGGGACAGATCTGATCGGGATAGACATAATGAGAGGAAACGTAGTAATAGCAGGGACAGATCTGATAGGCGTAAACACAGGGACAAGTCTAATGACAGAAAGCATCACTCACAATCTAAAAATTATGACCGGAAACGCAGTCGTAGTCGCAGTCACGACAGATCCAAGTCTGAAAAACATCGCAGTCAAAACAGATCTAAATCAAAGCACAAGAAAAGTCCTAAATATAAACGTGAAAAGTTGTCCAGAAATAGTTGCAGTCCAGATAGAAATCAACGCAGTAGTTCTCATGAAGAAAGGTGATTTTTCTACAAAACATACTTGCATTTCCTGCCAACTAATTGAAAAAAAATCATGTTTTGTAAATCTGTATATTTGCATATAAACACAAATTATATTCTGTATCAGAATCAATTTTCCTTGCAATATTGCATCTATTGTTGCTGGCTGTGTTATACAATAGATGCTTAGATGAAACAATGATATGTGTGAAGTTTTATCTTTGACAGTTAGTACATATATCCCAAATGTGCTGGCTGGCATGGGGGAACTGAATAATTACAGACACAGACTGAATATTTGTTCATGGAGGTCATTTAAAAAAAAAGGCAACAGTATTGAAAACAATAATGTTCACTGGTATTTAATTTCACTATTTTGATGTTTTGAGTGCATTCGCTGGGTTTAAATTCATGACTATTCGCAGCAATGAGTTTTATTCTATTCATACGCTCACATAGATGTCATTTCATTTATTATTAAAACTGCCAAAACTAAAAATAATAAATTAAGTCGCTAATGTAGTTAAGGACAGATAAGCTTTGAAAGTAAACAGTGAAACTCGCAATGTTGCAAAGAAGATTGATGTCTGCTGTAATCACTAGTAATGAAGGTTTAATGTTCTTCTCACAACTAGTTTGACTGCAAGTTTTACCTGCCTCTCTTCAACTCATACTGATTCATCTGTCAAATAGAATTGTAGAATTACAGTGTTTACAAATTTAAAGATCTTGCATGTTTATTATTGATGATTTATGTAGAATATCATTGACATCAGCATATTGTAGATTGCTTTATTTTCACCCACAAGCTGCACACTTTGCCACCATGAGTGAAATATGAATTGTATGGTTAGTGTGTAACAAAGCCAGTCATTACAATTGTACCCAGGGAGCTCTTCTGTCATTACAATCTCTGCCAATTGTATTGAGTAAGATCTTCTCAGTCATTGTAAGATTTTCTGTCTAATATCTCTGCCAATTGTCATTCATGACAGGATTGCATCCTATACAAACAGATTGCTATATATGATTATTGCAAACATTCCATGCCCTTTGCTTTGTTAGTTTTTGCACTTCTTTGTAAATTTTATAAATGTACAGTTCTTGTCAAGTCAGGAAATTCTTACAAGTGTTCTGCCATTGCCAGCCTTTTTTTTTCCCTTCCTTACACACAGTTGCATTGGTTTGTAAATGAAAGGTACAGTATGTCTGGGAGTCATATATTGACATTACTAGTATCCATATCAGTTTTCTACACTACTTAACTCATAATATTATTTTGTATCTGCTGTAGGTCTGGTTTTCTGATATTCTAGAATCATTGTATTATGGGATGTCCCTGGTATTACCGGTAGTCATGTACAAGTGTGTAATACTGCAACACTGGTGGCGTATTATTTTTTTTTTACAGTTTTATACTCGTTACAGAGAAGTTTTCAAATTTGTACCAAGCTTCTTTTCAAACTTGTACCAAGCAGCAAAGAATTTGCTACGTATTGAAGCATAAAAATGTCTAATTCTGTAATTCTAGAAAGTAAGTTTTTTTTTTTCAATATAGACAAATGTTATTCATACAAGTCTGGATTATCTTGTCATTTCCTTCTAGCACACAATGGAAGTCATTGAGATTATTCCGTGTCTGTCTGTCTGTCTGTCTGTCTGTTCCACTGTTTTCTCAATAACCATTTGTCAAATTAATGATACTTATCCTTAAGGTAGAGATGCGGGTTCGTGTGCACTTGGGAGTGAAATTTTTTTTTTTGCTTTTTATTATCCAAAAAGTCTTGGCTATAGACTGTTGAAATTTTATAGAATTGTGAATAGTGGAACATTACTCAAAAACGATTTTAAAATATAAATAACAGGTGCAAACATTATCTCTTTTGAATGCTTAGCAAGATTTAGCAAGGCTGTACATAAATAATTAAAAAAAACATGGTGAAAAAAAGAAATGACGGGATCTCCATATTATGCACTGTATTTAACTTTTTACAAAACGATAATACATTTAAATTTGAAACTGTAACAGCCATTTTAATTATGAGCATTAGCAAACTTCTTACTGTGTGAATTGTTATGCAAATTAGCAAATATCTCAGCTTCTTTTTAGTGCACATTCCAGAACTTTGGGAAAAAAATAGCTCCTAGACGATTTGACCTTTTGTTTTGAAATTTTCACAAATGATTAGCAATGTGTTTATCTTCAAAACGCCGTTGGGGCATTGTTTTTAGTTGAATAGTGTCACAGCAATCGTACAGACAACTAGCCTGGGTGTTAATTTATGCATAAACTTGAAGTAGTGAAATTTGACAAAATTGACAACTGGTAGACAGTTTTCAAGACGATACTTTCTTCATAGTAAACAGATGTACCCATAAACCAATTTTGTAAGGAAACAGAAGCATGGTTTAGAAGCAAATTTTTTTTAAATCACTTTTGACCAAAAAAGCACATTTTTGTGCATATTTCAAACTACAGTGTCCATAAAAATAAATTACTAACAAAACTTTAAAATTCATACAATAAGCTTTCTGAAAATATATAGTTTTGTGGACAAGGGTCAACTTGGTTTTCTAATTAACTAATTAAAATACCTGTCAGATAAACTGCATCTCTACCTTAAGTAGCAAGTCAGCGCTGAAAGCTTGAAAATTTAAGAAAAAAATCTGCAAAATTACATGCTAATTTTTTAAAGTAACGTAAAGAAGATAGTTAAATGAAAAGCCTGCCAAGTTAGTAAAAGTACATGAAGAGTTGTTAACATTACATGGCTAGTCTACAAAGCTGCTTGAAAACACCCTAAAGTGTCTGCAAAATTACAGGGAAAGTTGCTTGCCAATCTGCAAAGCTGTTAAAGGTATGTGGCAGGTCTGCACATTTGCGCAGTTGGTTGGCAAGCATGAAAAGATAATATAGTTGCATTGACATTTGCATAAAATGTCTAATATTGCTAGTTACATGGTATGACGGCAACATTTTGTATGAAGTTGAGAAAGATGCGTGGCAAATCTATAAAGTTGGTAACGTTATGTAGCATGTCTACAAAGTGGTGTGTAAAACTGATAATGGACCTAGCAAAAGCATGCAAAGTTGGTAACGTTATGTAGCATGTCTACAAAGTGGTGTGTAAAACTGATAATGGACCTAGCAAAAGCATGCAAAGTTGGTAAAGTTATGTAGCATGTCTACAAAGTGGTGTGTAAAACTGGTAATGGACCTAGCAAAAGCATGCAAAGTTGATAAGGTTATGTAGCATGTCTACAAAGTGGTGTGTAAAACTTGTAATTGACTTAGAAAAGCATGCTAAGTTGGTAACGTTATGTAGCATGTCTACAAAGTGGTGTGTAAAACTTGTAATGGACCTAGCAAAAGCATGCGAAGTTGGTAACGATATGTAGTATGTCTACTATAAAGTGGCATGTAAAACTGGTAATGGACCTAGCAAAAGCATGCAAAGTTGATAACGTTATGTAGCATGTCTACAAAGTGGCGTGTAAAACTGGTAATGGACATAGAAAAGCATGCAAAGTTGGTAAAGTTATGTAGCATGTCTACAAAGTGGTGTGTAAAACTTGTAATGGACCTAGCAAAAGCATGCAAAGTTGATAACATTATGTAGCATGTCTACAAAGTGGTGTGTAAAACTGGTAATGGACTTAGAAAAGCATGCAAAGTTGGTAAAGTTATGTAGCATGTCTACAAAGTGGTGTGTAAAACTGGTAATGGACCTAGCAAAAGCATGCAAAGTTGATAACGTTATGTAGCATGTCTACAAAGTGGTGTGTAAAACTGGTAATGGACTTAGAAAAGCATGCAAAGTTGGTAAAGTTATGTAGCATGTCTACAAAGTGGTGTGTAAAACTGGTAATGGACTTAGAAAAGCATGCAAAGTTGATAACGTTATGTAGCATGTCTACAAAGTGGTGTGTAAAATTTGTAATGGACCTAGCAAAAGCATGCCAAGTTGATAACGTTATGTAGCATGTCTACAAAGTAGTGTGTAAAACTGGTAATGGACTTAGAAAAGCATGCAAAGTTGATAACGTTATGTAGCATGTCTACAAAGTGTTGTGTAAAACTGGTAATGGACTTAGAAAAGCATGCAAAGTTGGTAACGTTATGTAGCATGTCTACAAAGTGGTGTGTAAAACTTGTAATGAACTTAGAAAAGCATGCAAAATTGATAACATTATGTGGAAGTCTATCAAGTTGCTTTTTAATATGTGGAACCATGTTTGAGGTACTTGAAAGCCTGCAAAGTTACGTGACAAGTCTGCAAAACTGGTAAAGCTGTGACATGAATTGTTAACGTTACATAGAAATTCTGCAAAGTTGGTAACTTTACATATCAGTCTACACAGTGGGTGTGCAAAACTGATAAATTTACTTTGAAAGCAGCATGAAAATTTGTATTGACAGCCTGCTAAATTATCATCAAAGTTAGTGATGCTATGTGCAACTTGGTTATGCACGACAAGCCAGTAGATTACGTGAAAAGTCTACTGAAAATGACAATGACTCGTAATAAATACCATAACAGCAAATGGATATAATTTCAATATAGCAATTATTATTATTATATGCGTATCGTTTTTCATGATTGAGTCAAATAACAGATCAACAAATGTGGGCACGAACTTGAACTGAATGAATTCCAAGTGGGTCAAGACTAACATGAACGCAACTGTTGTAATCCCTCTGTAAACACAAATGATTACACATTTCAGCACGGGACGAGATCTCATAGTGTGAACCAGGCGTGAACGTAGCAAATATATCAACAACGTACGTAAAGATGTGCGTGTTATCCTAAACCAACATACTCCATCTACCAAATGATAAATATATACAACAATAATTTCAAGACAGTTCAGGAATCAACATGACACTATTATTAAGATTCTATATGCAGCTGGGACGTATAGAAAGTTACTTGCAACAGTGATACAGGGAACACTCTTGTCAACAGTGTTACAGGGAACACTCTTGTCAACAGTGTCACAGGGAACACTCTTGTCAACAGTGTTACAGGGAACACTCTTGTCAACAGTGTTACAGGGAACACTCTTGTCAACAGTGATACAGGGAACACTCTTGTCAACAGTGTTACAGGGAAAACGCTTGTCAACAGTGTTACATGGAACACACTTGTCAACAGTGTTACAGGGAACACTCTTGTCAACAGTGTTACAGGGAACACTCTTGTCAACAGTGTTACAGGGAACACGCTTGTCAACAGTGTTACAGGGAACACGCTTGTCAACAGTGTTACAGGGGACACTTTTGTCAACGGTGTTACAGGGAACACGCTTGTCAACAGTGTTACAGGGAACACGCTTGTCAACAGTGTTACAGGGAACACGCTTGTCAAGTGTTACAGGGAACACGCTTGTCAACAGTGTTACAGGGAACACGCTTGTCAAGTGTTACAGGGAACACGCTTGTCAACAGTGTTACAGGGAACACTCTTGTCAACAGTGTTACAGGGAACACTCTTGTTAACAGTGTTACAGGAAAACACTCTTGTCAACAGTGTTGCAGGGAACACTCTTGTCAACAGTGTTACAGGGAACACTCTTGTCAACAGTGTTACAGGGAACACTCTTGTCAACAGTGTTACAGGGAACACGCTTGTCAACAGTGTTACAGGGAACACGCTTGTCAACAGTGTCACAGGTAACACTCTTGTCAACAGTGTTACAGGGAACACGCTTGTCAACAGTGTTACAGGGAACACTGGTCAACAGTGTTACAGGGAACACTCTTGTCAACAGTGTTACAGGGAACACTCTTGTCAACAGTGTTACAGGGAACACTCTTGTCAACAGTGTTGCAGGGAACACTCTTGTCAACAGTGTTACAGGGAACACTCTTGTCAACAGTGATACAGGGAACACTCTTGTCAACAGTGTTACAGGGAACACGCTTGTCAACAGTGTTACAGGGAACACGCTTGTCAACAGTGTTACATGGAACACACTTGTCAACAGTGTTACAGGGAACATTCTTGTCAACAGTGTTACAGAAAACACTCTTATCAACAGTGTTACAGTGAACACGCTTGTCAACATTGATACAGGAAACACTCTTGTCAACAGTGTTACAGGGAACACGCTTGTCAACAGTGTTACAGGGAACACGCTTGTCAACAGTGTTACAGGGAACACTCTTGTCAACAGTGTTACAGGGAACACGCTTGTCAAGTGTTACAGGGAATGCGCTTGTCAACAGTGTTACAGGGAACACTCTTGTCAACAGTGTTACAGGGAACACTCTTGTTAACAGTGTTACAGGAAAACACTCTTGTCAACAGTGTTGCAGGGAACACTCTTGTCAACAGTGTTACAGGGAACACTCTTGTCAACAGTGTTACAGGGAACACTCTTGTCAACAGTGTTACAGGGAACACGCTTGTCAACAGTGTTACAGGGAACACGCTTGTCAACAGTGTCACAGGTAACACTCTTGTCAACAGTGTTACAGGGAACACGCTTGTCAACAGTGTTACAGGGAACACTCTGGTCAACAGTGTTACAGGGAACACTCTTGTCAACAGTGTTACAGGGAACACTCTTGTTAACAGTGTTACAGGGAACACTCTTGTCAACAGTGTTGCAGGGAACACTCTTGTCAACAGTGTTACAGGGAACACTCTTGTCAACAGTGATACAGGGAACACTCTTGTCAACAGTGTTACAGGGAACACGCTTGTCAACAGTGTTACAGGGAACACGCTTGTCAACAGTGTTACAGGGAACACTCTGGTCAACAGTGTTACAGGGAACACTCTTGTCAACAGTGTTACAGGGAACACTCTTGTCAACAGTGTTGCAGGGAACACTCTTGTCAACAGTGTTACAGGGAACACTCTTGTCAACAGTGATACAGGGAACACTCTTGTCAACAGTGTTACAGGGAACACGCTTGTCAACAGTGTTACAGGGAACACGCTTGTCAACAGTGTTACATGGAACACACTTGTCAACAGTGTTACAGGGAACATTCTTGTCAACAGTGTTACAGGGAACACTCTTGTCAACAGTGTTACAGGGAACACGCTTGTCAACAGTGTTACAGAAAACACTCTTATCAACAGTGTTACAGTGAGCACGCTTGTCAACATTGATACAGGAAACACTCTTGTCAACAGTGTTACAGGGAACACGCTTGTCAACAGTGTTACAGGGAACACTTTTGTCAACAGTGTTACAGGGAACACTCTTGTCAACAGTGTTACAGGGAACACTCTTGTCAACAGTGTTACAGGGAACACTCTTGTCAACAGTGTTACAGGGAACACTCTTGTCAACAGTGTTACAGGGAACACTCTTGTCAACAGTGTTACAGGGAACACTCTTGTTAACAGTGTTACAGGAAAACACTCTTGTCAACAGTGTTGCAGGGAACACTCTTGTCAACAGTGTTACAGGGAACACTCTTGTCAACAGTGTTACAGGGAACACTCTTGTCAACAGTGTTACAGAAAACACTCTTGGCAACAGTGTTACAGGGAACACTCTTGTCAACAGTGTTACAGGGAACACGCTTGTCAACAGTGTTACAGGGAACACGCTTGTCAACAGTGTCACAGGTAACACTCTTGTCAACAGTGTTACAGGGAACACGCTTGTCAACAGTGTTACAGGGAACACTCTGGTCAACAGTGTTACAGGGAACACTCTTGTCAACAGTGTTACAGGGAACACTCTTGTCAACAGGGTTGCAGGGAACACTCTTGTCAACAGTGTTACAGGGAACACTCTTGTCAACAGTGATACAGGGAACACTCTTGTCAACAGTGTTACAGGGAACACGCTTGTCAACAGTGTTACAGGGAACACGCTTGTCAACAGTGTTACATGGAACACACTTGTCAACAGTGTTACAGGGAACATTCTTGTCAACAGTGTTACAGGGAACACTCTTGTCAACAGTGTTACAGGGAACACGCTTGTCAACAGTGTTACAGAAAACACTCTTATCAACAGTGTTACAGTGAACACGCTTGTCAACATTGATACAGGAAACACTCTTGTCAACAGTGTTACAGGAAACACGCTTGTCAACAGTGTTACAGGGAACACTCTTGTCAACAGTGTTACAGGGAACACGCTTGTCAAGTGTTACAGGGAATGCGCTTGTCAACAGTGTTACAGGGAACACTCTTGTCAACAGTGTTACAGGGAACACTCTTGTTAACAGTGTTACAGGAAAACACTCTTGTCAACAGTGTTGCAGGGAACACTCTTGTCAACAGTGTTACAGGGAACACTCTTGTCAACAGTGTTACAGGGAACACTCTTGTCAACAGTGTTACAGGGAACACGCTTGTCAACAGTGTTACAGGGAACACGCTTGTCAACAGTGTCACAGGTAACACTCTTGTCAACAGTGTTACAGGGAACACGCTTGTCAACAGTGTTACAGGGAACACTCTGGTCAACAGTGTTACAGGGAACACTCTTGTCAACAGTGTTACAGGGAACACTCTTGTCAACAGTGTTGCAGGGAACACTCTTGTCAACAGTGTTACAGGGAACACGCTTGTCAACAGTGTTACAGGGAACACTCTGGTCAACAGTGTTACAGGGAACACTCTTGTCAACAGTGTTGCAGGGAACACTCTTGTCAACAGTGTTACAGGGAACACTCTTGTCAACAGTGATACAGGGAACACTCTTGTCAACAGTGTTACAGGGAACACGCTTGTCAACAGTGTTACAGGGAACACGCTTGTCAACAGTGTTACAGGGAACACTCTGGTCAACAGTGTTACAGGGAACACTCTTGTCAACAGTGTTACAGGGAACACTCTTGTCAACAGTGTTGCAGGGAACACTCTTGTCAACAGTGTTACAGGGAACACTCTTGTCAACAGTGATACAGGGAACACTCTTGTCAACAGTGTTACAGGGAACACGCTTGTCAACAGTGTTACAGGGAACACGCTTGTCAACAGTGTTACATGGAACACACTTGTCAACAGTGTTACAGGGAACATTCTTGTCAACAGTGTTACAGGGAACACTCTTGTCAACAGTGTTACAGGGAACACGCTTGTCAACAGTGTTACAGAAAACACTCTTATCAACAGTGTTACAGTGAGCACGCTTGTCAACATTGATACAGGAAACACTCTTGTCAACAGTGTTACAGGGAACACGCTTGTCAACAGTGTTACAGGGAACACTCTTGTCAACAGTGTTACAGGGAACACTCTTGTCAACAGTGTTACAGGGAACACTCTTGTCAACAGTGTTACAGGGAACACTCTTGTCAACAGTGTTACAGGGAACACTCTTGTCAACAGTGTTACAGGGAACACGCTTGTCAAGTGTTACAGGGAACACGCTTGTCAACAGTGTTACAGGGAACACTCTTGTCAACAGTGTTACAGGGAACACTCTTGTTAACAGTGTTACAGGAAAACACTCTTGTCAACAGTGTTGCAGGGAACACTCTTGTCAACAGTGTTACAGGGAACACTCTTGTCAACAGTGTTACAGGGAACACTCTTGTCAACAGTGTTACAGAAAACACTCTTGTCAACAGTGTTACAGGGAACACTCTTGTCAACAGTGTTACAGGGAACACGCTTGTCAACAGTGTTACAGGGAACACGCTTGTCAACAGTGTCACAGGTAACACTCTTGTCAACAGTGTTACAGGGAACACGCTTGTCAACAGTGTTACAGGGAACACTGGTCAACAGTGTTACAGGGAACACTCTTGTCAACAGTGATACAGGGAACACTCTTGTCAACAGTGTTACAGGGAACACGCTTGTCAACAGTGTTACAGGGAACACGCTTGTCAACAGTGTTACATGGAACACACTTGTCAACAGTGTTACAGGGAACATTCTTGTCAACAGTGTTACAGGGAACACGCTTGTCAACAGTGTTACAGAAAACACTCTTATCAACAGTGTTACAGTGAACACGATTGTCAACATTGATACAGGAAACACTCTTGTCAACAGTGTTACAGGGAACACGCTTGTCAACAGTGTTACAGGGAACACGCTTGTCAACAGTGTTACAGGGAACACTCTTGTCAACAGTGTTACAGGGAACACGCTTGTCAAGTGTTACAGGGAATGCGCTTGTCAACAGTGTTACAGGGAACACTCTTGTCAACAGTGTTACAGGGAACACTCTTGTTAACAGTGTTACAGGAAAACACTCTTGTCAACAGTGTTGCAGGGAACACTCTTGTCAACAGTGTTACAGGGAACACTCTTGTCAACAGTGTTACAGGGAACACTCTTGTCAACAGTGTTACAGGGAACACGCTTGTCAACAGTGTTACAGGGAACACGCTTGTCAACAGTGTCACAGGTAACACTCTTGTCAACAGTGTTACAGGGAACACGCTTGTCAACAGTGTTACAGGGAACACTCTGGTCAACAGTGTTACAGGGAACACTCTTGTCAACAGTGTTACAGGGAACACTCTTGTTAACAGTGTTACAGGGAACACTCTTGTCAACAGTGTTACAGGGAACACTCTTGTCAACAGTGATACAGGGAACACTCTTGTCAACAGTGTTACAGGGAACACGCTTGTCAACAGTGTTACAGGGAACACGCTTGTCAACAGTGTCACAGGTAACACTCTTGTCAACAGTGTTACAGGGAACACGCTTGTCAACAGTGTTACAGGGAACACTCTGGTCAACAGTGTTACAGGGAACACTCTTGTCAACAGTGTTACAGGGAACACTCTTGTTAACAGTGTTGCAGGGAACACTCTTGTCAACAGTGTTACAGGGAACACTCTTGTCAACAGTGATACAGGGAACACTCTTGTCAACAGTGTTACAGGGTACACGCTTGTCAACAGTGTTACAGGGAACACGCTTGTCAACAGTGTTACAGGGAACACTCTGGTCAACAGTGTTACAGGGAACACTCTTGTCAACAGTGTTACAGGGAACACTCTTGTCAACAGTGTTGCAGGGAACACTCGTGTCAACAGTGTTACAGGGAACACTCTTGTCAACAGTGATACAGGGAACACTCTTGTCAACAGTGTTACAGGGAACACGCTTGTCAACAGTGTTACAGGGAACACGCTTGTCAACAGTGTTACATGGAACACACTTGTCAACAGTGTTACAGGGAACATTCTTGTCAACAGTGTTACAGGGAACACTCTCGTCAACAGTGTTACAGGGAACACGCTTGTCAACAGTGTTACAGAAAACACTCTTATCAACAGTGTTACAGTGAGCACGCTTGTCAACATTGATACAGGAAACACTCTTGTCAACAGTGTTACAGGGAACACGCTTGTCAACAGTGTTACAGGGAACACTTTTGTCAACAGTGTTACAGGGAACACTCTTGTCAACAGTGTTACAGGGAACACTCTTGTCAACAGTGTTACAGGGAACACTCTTGTCAACAGTGTTACAGGGAACACTCTTGTCAACAGTGTTACAGGGAACACTCTTGTCAACAGTGTTACAGGGAACACTCTTGTTAACAGTGTTACAGGAAAACACTCTTGTCAACAGTGTTGCAGGGAACACTCTTGTCAACAGTGTTACAGGGAACACTCTTGTCAACAGTGTTACAGGGAACACTCTTGTCAACAGTGTTACAGAAAACACTCTTGGCAACAGTGTTACAGGGAACACTTTTGTCAACAGTGTTACAGGGAACACGCTTGTCAACAGTGTTACAGGGAACACGCTTGTCAACAGTGTCACAGGTAACACTCTTGTCAACAGTGTTACAGGGAACACGCTTGTCAACAGTGTTACAGGGAACACTCTGGTCAACAGTGTTACAGGGAACACTCTTGTCAACAGTGTTACAGGGAACACTCTTGTCAACAGTGTTACAGGGAACACTCTTGTCAACAGGGTTGCAGGGAACACTCTTGTCAACAGTGTTACAGGGAACACTCTTGTCAACAGTGATACAGGGAACACTCTTGTCAACAGTGTTACAGGGAACACGCTTGTCAACAGTGTTACAGGGAACACGCTTGTCAACAGTGTTACATGGAACACACTTGTCAACAGTGTTACAGGGAACATTCTTGTCAACAGTGTTACAGGGAACACTCTTGTCAACAGTGTTACAGGGAACACGCTTGTCAACAGTGTTACAGAAAACACTCTTATCAACAGTGTTACAGTGAACACGCTTGTCAACATTGATACAGGAAACACTCTTGTCAACAGTGTTACAGGGAACACGCTTGTCAACAGTGTTACAGGGAACACTCTTGTCAACAGTGTTACAGGGAACACGCTTGTCAAGTGTTACAGGGAATGCGCTTGTCAACAGTGTTACAGGGAACACTCTTGTCAACAGTGTTACAGGGAACACTCTTGTTAACAGTGTTACAGGAAAACACTCTTGTCAACAGTGTTGCAGGGAACACTCTTGTCAACAGTGTTACAGGGAACACTCTTGTCAACAGTGTTACAGGGAACACTCTTGTCAACAGTGTTACAGGGAACACGCTTGTCAACAGTGTTACAGGGAACACGCTTGTCAACAGTGTCACAGGTAACACTCTTGTCAACAGTGTTACAGGGAACACGCTTGTCAACAGTGTTACAGGGAACACTCTGGTCAACAGTGTTACAGGGAACACTCTTGTCAACAGTGTTACAGGGAACACTCTTGTCAACAGTGTTGCAGGGAACACTCTTGTCAACAGTGTTACAGGGAACACTCTTGTCAACAGTGATACAGGGAACACTCTTGTCAACAGTGTTACAGGGAACACGCTTGTCAACAGTGTTACAGGGAACACTCTGGTCAACAGTGTTACAGGGAACACTCTTGTCAACAGTGTTACAGGGAACACTCTTGTCAACAGTGTTGCAGGGAACACTCTTGTCAACAGTGTTACAGGGAACACTCTTGTCAACAGTGATACAGGGAACACTCTTGTCAACAGTGTTACAGGGAACACGCTTGTCAACAGTGTTACAGGGAACACGCTTGTCAACAGTGTTACAGGGAACACTCTGGTCAACAGTGTTACAGGGAACACTCTTGTCAACAGTGTTACAGGGAACACTCTTGTCAACAGTGTTGCAGGGAACACTCTTGTCAACAGTGTTACAGGGAACACTCTTGTCAACAGTGATACAGGGAACACTCTTGTCAACAGTGTTACAGGGAACACGCTTGTCAACAGTGTTACAGGGAACACGCTTGTCAACAGTGTTACATGGAACACACTTGTCAACAGTGTTACAGGGAACATTCTTGTCAACAGTGTTACAGGGAACACTCTTGTCAACAGTGTTACAGGGAACACGCTTGTCAACAGTGTTACAGAAAACACTCTTATCAACAGTGTTACAGTGAGCACGCTTGTCAACATTGATACAGGAAACACTCTTGTCAACAGTGTTACAGGGAACACGCTTGTCAACAGTGTTACAGGGAACACTCTTGTCAACAGTGTTACAGGGAACACTCTTGTCAACAGTGTTACAGAGAACACTCTTGTCAACAGTGTTACAGGGAACACTCTTGTCAACAGTGTTACAGGGAACACTCTTGTCAACAGTGTTACAGGGAACACGCTTGTCAAGTGTTACAGGGAACACGCTTGTCAACAGTGTTACAGGGAACACTCTTGTCAACAGTGTTACAGGGAACACTCTTGTTAACAGTGTTACAGGAAAACACTCTTGTCAACAGTGTTGCAGGGAACACTCTTGTCAACAGTGTTACAGGGAACACTCTTGTCAACAGTGTTACAGGGAACACTCTTGTCAACAGTGTTACAGAAAACACTCTTGTCAACAGTGTTACAGGGAACACTCTTGTCAACAGTGTTACAGGGAACACGCTTGTCAACAGTGTTACAGGGAACACGCTTGTCAACAGTGTCACAGGTAACACTCTTGTCAACAGTGTTACAGGGAACACGCTTGTCAACAGTGTTACAGGGAACACTGGTCAACAGTGTTACAGGGAACACTCTTGTCAACAGTGTTACAGGGAACACTCTTGTCAACAGTGTTACAGGGAACACTCTTGTCAACAGTGTTGCAGGGAACACTCTTGTCAACAGTGTTACAGGGAACACTCTTGTCAACAGTGATACAGGGAACACTCTTGTCAACAGTGTTACAGGGAACACGCTTGTCAACAGTGTTACAGGGAACACGCTTGTCAACAGTGTTACATGGAACACACTTGTCAACAGTGTTACAGGGAACATTCTTGTCAACAGTGTTACAGGGAACACGCTTGTCAACAGTGTTACAGAAAACACTCTTATCAACAGTGTTACAGTGAACACGCTTGTCAACATTGATACAGGAAACACTCTTGTCAACAGTGTTACAGGGAACACGCTTGTCAACAGTGTTACAGGGAACACGCTTGTCAACAGTGTTACAGGGAACACTCTTGTCAACAGTGTTACAGGGAACACGCTTGTCAAGTGTTACAGGGAATGCGCTTGTCAACAGTGTTACAGGGAACACTCTTGTCAACAGTGTTACAGGGAACACTCTTGTTAACAGTGTTACAGGAAAACACTCTTGTCAACAGTGTTGCAGGGAACACTCTTGTCAACAGTGTTACAGGGAACACTCTTGTCAACAGTGTTACAGGGAACACTCTTGTCAACAGTGTTACAGGGAACACGCTTGTCAACAGTGTTACAGGGAACACGCTTGTCAACAGTGTCACAGGTAACACTCTTGTCAACAGTGTTACAGGGAACACGCTTGTCAACAGTGTTACAGGGAACACTCTGGTCAACAGTGTTACAGGGAACACTCTTGTCAACAGTGTTACAGGGAACACTCTTGTTAACAGTGTTACAGGGAACACTCTTGTCAACAGTGTTGCAGGGAACACTCTTGTCAACAGTGTTACAGGGAACACTCTTGTCAACAGTGATACAGGGAACACTCTTGTCAACAGTGTTACAGGGAACACGCTTGTCAACAGTGTTACAGGGAACACGCTTGTCAACAGTGTTACAGGGAACACTCAGGTCAACAGTGTTACAGGGAACACTCTTGTCAACAGTGTTACAGGGAACACTCTTGTCAACAGTGTTGCAGGGAACACTCTTGTCAACAGTGTTACAGGGAACACTCCTGTCAACAGTGATACAGGGAACACTCTTGTCAACAGTGTTACAGGGAACACGCTTGTCAACAGTGTTACAGGGAACACGCTTGTCAACAGTGTTACATGGAACACACTTGTCAACAGTGTTACAGGGAACATTCTTGTCAACAGTGTTACAGGGAACACTCTTGTCAACAGTGTTACAGGGAACACGCTTGTCAACAGTGTTACAGAAAACACTCTTATCAACAGTGTTACAGTGAGCACGCTTGTCAACATTGATACAGGAAACACTCTTGTCAACAGTGTTACAGGGAACACGCTTGTCAACAGTGTTACAGGGAACACTCTTGTCAACAGTGTTACAGGGAACACACTTGTCAACAGTGTTACAGGGAACACTCTTGTCAACAGTGTTACAGGGAACACTCTTGTCAACAGTGTTACAGGGAACACTCTTGTCAACAGTGTTACAGGGAACACTCTTGTCAACAGTGTTACAGGGAACACTCTTGTTAACAGTGTTACAGGAAAACACTCTTGTCAACAGTGTTGCAGGGAACACTCTTGTCAACAGTGTTACAGGGAACACTCTTGTCAACAGTGTTACAGGGAACACTCTTGTCAACAGTGTTACAGAAAACACTCTTGGCAACAGTGTTACAGGGAACACTCTTGTCAACAGTGTTACAGGGAACACGCTTGTCAACAGTGTTACAGGGAACACGCTTGTCAACAGTGTCACAGGTAACACTCTTGTCAACAGTGTTACAGGGAACACGCTTGTCAACAGTGTTACAGGGAACACTCTGGTCAACAGTGTTACAGGGAACACTCTTGTCAACAGTGTTACAGGGAACACTCTTGTCAACAGTGTTACAGGGAACACTCTTGTCAACAGTGTTGCAGGGAACACTCTTGTCAACAGTGTTACAGGGAACACTCTTGTCAACAGTGATACAGGGAACACTCTTGTCAACAGTGTTACAGGGAACACGCTTGTCAACAGTGTTACAGGGAACACGCTTGTCAACAGTGTTACATGGAACACACTTGTCAACAGTGTTACAGGGAACATTCTTGTCAACAGTGTTACAGGGAACACTCTTGTCAACAGTGTTACAGGGAACACGCTTGTCAACAGTGTTACAGAAAACACTCTTATCAACAGTGTTACAGTGAACACGCTTGTCAACATTGATACAGGAAACACTCTTGTCAACAGTGTTACAGGGAACACGCTTGTCAACAGTGTTACAGGGAACACTCTTGTCAACAGTGTTACAGGGAACACGCTTGTCAAGTGTTACAGGGAATGCGCTTGTCAACAGTGTTACAGGGAACACTCTTGTCAACAGTGTTACAGGGAACACTCTTGTTAACAGTGTTACAGGAAAACACTCTTGTCAACAGTGTTGCAGGGAACACTCTTGTCAACAGTGTTACAGGGAACACTCTTGTCAACAGTGTTACAGGGAACACTCTTGTCAACAGTGTTACAGGGAACACGCTTGTCAACAGTGTTACAGGGAACACGCTTGTCAACAGTGTCACAGGTAACACTCTTGTCAACAGTGTTACAGGGAACACGCTTGTCAACAGTGTTACAGGGAACACTCTGGTCAACAGTGTTACAGGGAACACTCTTGTCAACAGTGTTACAGGGAACACTCTTGTCAACAGTGTTGCAGGGAACACTCTTGTCAACAGTGTTACAGGGAACACTCTTGTCAACAGTGATACAGGGAACACTCTTGTCAACAGTGTTACAGGGAACACGCTTGTCAACAGTGTTACAGGGAACACTCTGGTCAACAGTGTTACAGGGAACACTCTTGTCAACAGTGTTACAGGGAACACTCTTGTCAACAGTGTTGCAGGGAACACTCTTGTCAACAGTGTTACAGGGAACACTCTTGTCAACAGTGATACAGGGAACACTCTTGTCAACAGTGTTACAGGGAACACGCTTGTCAACAGTGTTACAGGGAACACGCTTGTCAACAGTGTTACAGGGAACACTCTGGTCAACAGTGTTACAGGGAACACTCTTGTCAACAGTGTTACAGGGAACACTCTTGTCAACAGTGTTGCAGGGAACACTCTTGTCAACAGTGTTACAGGGAACACTCTTGTCAACAGTGATACAGGGAACACTCTTGTCAACTGTGTTACAGGGAACACGCTTGTCAACAGTGTTACAGGGAACACGCTTGTCAACAGTGTTACATGGAACACACTTGTCAACAGTGTTACAGGGAACATTCTTGTCAACAGTGTTACAGGGAACACTCTTGTCAACAGTGTTACAGGGAACACGCTTGTCAACAGTGTTACAGAAAACACTCTTATCAACAGTGTTACAGTGAGCACGCTTGTCAACATTGATACAGGAAACACTCTTGTCAACAGTGTTACAGGGAACACGCTTGTCAACAGTGTTACAGGGAACACTCTTGTCAACAGTGTTACAGGGAACACTCTTGTCAACAGTGTTACAGGGAACACTCTTGTCAACAGTGTTACAGGGAACACTCTTGTCAACAGTGTTACAGGGAACACTCTTGTCAACAGTGTTACAGGGAACACTCTTGTCAACAGTGTTACAGGGAACACTCTTGTCAACAGTGTTACAGGGAACACTCTTGTCAACAGTGTTACAGGGAACACTCTTGTCAACAGTGTTACAGGGAACACTCTTGTCAACAGTGGTGGGGAATAATCATCGTACAACAAGATTTTTTGTGAGAAAAAAGGAATGACAAAACAATTATTGAAGAGAAGACAATATACTGTGAAAGCATTTATTTTTACTGGAATTAATTTTCACTGATTTTTGGTGAGTTGAATGTAAAATATTATATAAAAAAAAGTATATTCGCTGCATTTTATTCTCACTGAATCACTCCTTCAGCAAAAGTAGCGTAAATATGTTATATTATATATATGTATATATTAAGTATTTTACAGTATTGTGGAATCAAAAGGTGACAATAAACTGTTGACGAGAATCCGTTGGTATAATAAATTATACAACAATAAAACAAACATTGTACAAACTATTGACAAGTTCATCTTATGCATGTATGTATGTACAGGTATCATCGTGTATACAATGCAAATATGAATAATTCGAAATGTTATAGTGGGGATATAGTAGATGTGCAAGCCAATTACAGCCTACAAACTATGCTCTTATCGCTAACTGCCACCCAAATTGTTTTTATATTAATACATCATTTCTTAGAATGGTCGTCAGATTTTTTTTTATGCCACAACAATCGTAAAGTTTCTTTATTCAAGAGCTGATTCTTACAGTTTAATAAAAAATCTCATATATTCAACCAACATCTTTTTCTGATTTGCTTTCATACTAAGTTACGTCAAAATTCGAAATAGACAGGATAATGAGCAAATTGCAATGTTTTAAAGAGTACAGATTGTACGTTGTGGGATATATGGAATGTTACATAGCTCTAACGTGATGGGACGATGATGGTGTACATATTTTCTTTCATTTCTATTTGTTTTACCCGAGCTGATGTTTTCTGAAGCTTTATTTCCTAGTTTATGCACGTAACGTTTTCATGCATGAATTGTCGTTCTTATTAAACTGGTGCAGAAAGTTAAAACTCGGATGATCCTAATTGTGATAATGGAGATAAAAACCCTTCAATTTTGACATTCGAGCTATTGGCAATGGCATTCACATGGTGTGGATTGAACATATCCCGTGCCCTATGCCATGTGGCATTTGATATGCTGGGGGATAATGTTAATATGTTTAGGTCGGAGTCGCTTGATCGATCGTTTTGCCTTTATATTTGGGGCGAGGAAGTCCAAGGCCGTAGCTAGCGGGGGGGGGCAGTGTGTTGTTTTTGTTTTTTAAACAACTTAAAATAGAAAAGTTTCGAGCAATCACGTATTTGGTTTGTACACGATTTGAAATAAAACATGGCAAGCCAGTTGCATGTACTTTGTTTATATTTATTACTGAGCGCGTTGACACTTTGACGCACAGTGGGTCAAACGTTACCTTCAAGTATTTCTGATTGAAATGTCAGCTTCGAAGAAACGTTGCACACAACTGTCAATGTTGAATTTTTATAGTACAAGCAGTAATGTGAGGAATGCCAGTATGATTGATGTTATACGTCGCCCTGACAGTATGTATGCCAGTTAATTCAACTGAACGAAAAATCGATCACACTCGCAACAATCTAATGATATAAATCATTTAAATTACGGCTACTCTCTTTTTGGAATATTTGGTGGCCCTGAAAATCGCCGTTTAGTTTGGTTGCTATGAAGCCACTAATCAAGCTCGGTCACTTCATTATGATCTTCTTGGTGGTCGAGATTGCAGCGGGAAGCAATTGACAGAATTTCGTAAACGATGCGGAATATATTCAAAAATAATGAATGTATATTATCTTTTCTCGGATCATGTCATCCAAGATCTTGAGACGCGATTTGCTGATCATTACCATGCAACATTGGTCAGCTCACATCAACCCATGTGACCTCAATTAACAACTACTATGGGACATTTTTGCAAAGGGATGATTTTTTGAATATTGAAATTGAGAAGTGGATAACAAAGTTCAGTGATACACCAATTAAGCAAAGGCCCTATGATGCTGCTTCATCTGTTTCTGTTTGTGGTGTCTATTACTATTTCCCAGCCATCCACAGAATTCTCACAATATTCTGTACAACACCTGTCGGAAGCGTGTCATGTGAACGTTCTTTTTCTGCACTTCGGCGGGTGAAGTTATGGACACGATCTAGCGTGGCTCAAGACAGACTCAGTGCTCTGGCTATGTTAGTAGTACACCGAGGCACAGACATCATTCCTTCCCCAAAATTGATTTATTCAAGGAAAGCTAACTGGAGATAAATTAATATGCTATCGCCAAAATTGTAAACATAAACTGTGTATTGTACAACTATCAATTGTATTAATCAGTCCTGTACATTACATTAATGTTGCCCCTATATGAAGATAGAACAAAAGTGTTTTGTATATATTCATAAAATATATCAAGATGATTTTATTGTTAAAAATAGATAGATATACCCCCATAGCCATTAACTTATGGCGCAACTGCACACCTCTACGCCTTTATACATTTATACGCAACTTAAAAAAATACATTTGCTGCCCCCTAGTGAAAAAAAGCTAGCTACGGCCCTGCAATAAAGATTTACATTAATGAATCGTTGCATGCTTCAAGGTTCCAGCTCTTCTCCCTGACCTCGTCACTACAGTTTAAGGAACTATTAAGTCATCAGTCTCTATTTCTTCTGCACTGTCAACGAGATCATCACCATCAGAGTCCTCTGAGTCAGTTTCGTCAGTGTTGTATCAGGGGTAAAATCTTCTTTCTGGGGTTCTCCACACTTGTCAGGGGGGAATCTCGTCTCGTCTCTCTATCTCGTCCCCTTGAGGTACGGGGTCGGGAATGTCACTTTAACTTTACAGTCAAATAAGGCACACACAACGAAATACGTTTCAACTCTCGTCTTAGTCGATCTTTTGGAGCACTCTATAAGACACAGCGCCCTGGGGAAAAGTCCCCAAGACTCTCACAAGGCTGAACCAAGACTCGCCCAAGACTGGACTGCCTCAAGGCTCGCCCCTGGACTCTCTCGGACTGCGTCTGTCGTGGAGTATTCGCCAAGACCAACTCAAACTCTCTTTATTCATTTTCAAAACTCTAACCAATTACAAAGCAGTAAAAAGACTCTAGGGCGTAACCTATAATCATAAAGCCAATCACACTAAGTACTGAATACGTCATATCTTTTGATTAATCGTTCACTACATTAATAACTACGGATATAAACTGTCAGAATCGCGACGGATATCTCGTAATTAGTTCCAAATCACTGAGCCAAGTTCCGTCCAAAACTTCAAATAGGCCTACACGATGACAGACATAACACAGCAATTCGCTAATAATCAGTTAATTAAGTCGGTCAACAGATACGCAAAAACAAATTCATGACACATCCCTTCACCCAAACTGAGATATGCCTCTCGGCATTGCACGTTCACAAATCAAAGATACCGTCAGCCACTCATCGTCATAGGGTTAAATACAATACTAATAAAAGGAATAAATCAAAAAGAGTAAAACACACTAATTAAGTACAATGATTATAAAGTCTAAATACAATGGTTATAAAGTCTCAAATAGTTATAAATCAAAAACAAGGGAAAGGCTACCAATCGACTCACTTTTCTCAAAAGTTCGCTGAGGTAACCCGTCGCTTCACTTTCTCCGTTACTAAAGTTACAAACTCTATATCAAAAGGTCAAAAAACTAAGGCGTGGCGGTGTAACCAAGCGATCAGCCAATCGCTGCAGTCGACAGCATGATCACGTGATTACCAGGGATGCGTCTTTCGGTTAAAGCATTGCAAAGCGGTAACTAATAAACAATGAATAAAAAGCTATTAATCAAACTCCTGTCATCTACGCTTATAAACTTCAACTGAACTCACAATTCGTTAATCTAAACAAAAGTCATACAGCGTGGAAACAGAATGCAAAGACAAAGTCGCTTTCATAACACATTACTTTTCTGGCACTAAAGACGGGGAAAAGGCTAAAACGATAAACACTACTAAGTTACATATAAACCTGTCAATCATGAACAAAAGCTTGCGATATCAAACAATACTTACATAAGCGCACCAAACTCTCACTTCAAAAAGACATTAAAAAACGTTACAAAGGTGCTATCAACTCAAAAAAGCGTCAGAAGTATTCCGGAAAACAACACATAAACAAAAACAACTCTTAAAACGTCGGTATCTCTGTACTCGACAAATCTCAAAACTCTTAAAAACTCATTGGGGCATTACTTTCCCCATCATAATCCGTATTCATAAACTCATTAAAACACTATAAACTTCACAAAACTCAAAACACTGTGTTGCAAATACTTGTCCACTGAAATGCGCTTAAATCGTTATAAAGGACCTCGCACGTCACTAAATATCATTTCAAAACAAAGATCTGGGCGCTTACACACATACAATTCAATACCACAAAAAACGGTAAGAAAAAAGATAGAAAAAGCAGCAATACATTACATTACTGAGCAATAGGGTTAGGGTTGTGGAAAAGAGTTCAATGTCCTTGAGTTACACAGTGTCAGTTACAGTGTCCAGCGAGCGGTACTCTAAGCAAATAGCTAAAGTTCTAATCAAAGTCTATAAGCGTCAGTTCTCTTGTCGCGTTAGTCCGGGTCGTTCTTTGTCATCATCTTGTGCTTAATGTCGCTCAATTCTTAATTATACTGTCCTATCCGGTACTCATCCCTCGTAAGGGGTTCAGAAGTCTTCATCTCTTCAGCGTTGTACATCGGTGCCATACTGTTAACGGTGTTAGTCGTCAAGCGCGGTTTCCAAGTCGTCTCTGCCATCGAGCCAGTTAGTTCGGTTCGCAAGAAAGACACACCTTCGCCATTTCACTTCTCTTCACAGGATGTCAATGTGTGTTAAACACCTGCCCGGATTCTCCACCACGTATCAGGGGTAAAATCTTCTTTCTGGGGTTCTCCACACTTGTCAGGGGGGAATCTCGTCTCGTCTCTCTATCTCGTCCCCTTGAGGTACGGGATTGGGAAAGTCACTTTAACTTTACAGTCAAATAAGGCACACACAACGAAATACGTTTCAACTCTCGTCTTAGTCGATCTTTTGGAGCACTCTATAAGACACAGCGCCCTGGGGAAAAGTCCCCAAGACTCTCACAAGGCTGAACCAAGACTCGCCCAAGACTGGACTGCCTCAAGGCTCGCCCCTGGACTCTCTCGGACTGCGTCTGTCGTGGAGTATTCGCCAAGACCAACTCAAACTCTCTTTATTCATTTTCAAAACTCTAACCAATTACAAAGCAGTAAAAAGACTCTAGGGCGTAACCTTCAATCATAAAGCCAATCACACTAAGTACTGAATACGTCATACGTCATTAATCGTTCACTACATTAATAACTACGGATATAAACTGTCAGAATCGCGACGGATATCTTGTAATTAGTTCCAAATCACTGAGCCAAGTTCTGTCCAAAACTTCAAATAGGCCTACACGATGACAGACATAACACAGCAATTCGCTAATAATCAGTTAATTAAGTCGGTCAACAGATATGCAAAAACAAATTCATGACAGTTGTACATTCTGGTGTTTACAGTTTGTAAATGTTCAGTGATTTTATGTGTTTTTGCTTGATCTTTATATGATTTTCTGATTACATCACTGGTAATTGCTTTCATTTTGTCTTGTTTGTTCCCTTTTTTTGGTAGCTTATTATGGTCCAGGTACTTATCCAACTCAGCTGCTGTCAATGTTTTTAGTGTCCCATTCAACACCAAAGAAATCCAGTCATAATCACTATGACTTCTTTTATGCTTCTTTTTTTGTTGTTTCTTTCTACCTTTTTCCCTAATGGTTTTCATTTGCTTTAGTGTGGTAAGGTGTTGTAAATGGTCTATGACATATTGCTCTTCCACTGCATACTTAGAGGAAAATTCTTTGATGCTCTCAGTCAGTATTCTTCAAAGATAAAAGCCCATTTTTGAAATTCTGCGTGATGTTGAAACGCGGCTGCCAATCATCTGGCTGTCTTCTTTCACTATTACTATTCACACATGGGGTCTCATGCACGCTTAAGAAGTGGTACGGCCTCTCACTGTTTGTCACTGGTTGGGGAAAGTTACTCTAACTTATTTACCAGTTATGGAAGACACCTAAAACAGTGGGCTACTGAACAGACGGCTTACAATGACAGCATGGTGAGTGAACTGCAGTCAATCTACTGAGTTCATGGCAGATCTTGATAAAACACTGACTTGGTTAAGAAATGTATTTCATGGACTGTCAGATGTAAGTAAAAGAAGAATAAGTAGAGAAAAGAAAACAGGAGAAAAGTGAAGAAGCAAAAACGAGATCGTTTTGCAAGAGGAGTTACAGCTTTGTTAAAACGGATAACATCCACTGAGGTAGTACAAAGATGTTTCCCTGATGGTATACATGGTTCAGTAGATTTTGAAATCTCAGATCAAACTGAAGCCAATTTGAAGTTGTCAAAGATGGATGCAGTATATTTGCAATACCTCATTCATCGCAATGTCTTCTGTGATGCAGCTAAGCAGCAGATGATGAAGCTGTATGAAGAACTGAAGTTAAAATATGAGTGCCTGTCTGATAGTTCCAGTGGAGAGAGTTATGAGAATGGTGAAAGTGGTTCTAATGATCCTGGTGATAGTGCTGATACTGACATTCTTTGCGATGAGGATAGAGATTGATAGGAATGGAGAGGATAAAAAATAGATGCCTAGGTTCAATATCTACAGTTCCTCAGAAAGTTGTGTTTTATTAAAAAATATGAAAACTTTTTTTATATATATTTTATTTATTTACATACAAAATATTACACTATATAAATATATTTTATCTTTATATTTTGTGTTATATTAGTGTGTTTGCTTTTCACAAACTTGTTTAAAAGGTTTGTTTTTCTTCATACAGTGGAAAGTGCAGTAAGTTTTGTTATGCTGTTTACAGAGGTTTATTCTGTTGTTTACAAATGAAGTTTCATGTTTTATACTAATTTGATTAAGTTATTGTTGTGCAATAAAACAATCAATACCTCTTTCTCATTGCAGTATGTTCATCACAGCAGCCGTCGTCTATACAATATATGTGAATAAACCCAGAAAATTATAACCCCCCTCCTTCACTCTTGGAAAAATTGTTAGCCCCCCTTTTTTTCACATACAGAAAATGGAAAGGCCCCCCCTAGAATTGCCCGGCACCCCCCAGGCCAGATTAACTGGTGATTCCCTGACAGACGACACATACTATATTGTTAATCCATTTGAAGAATAATTGCAAATAATCTTTTTCAGGGGAAATATAACTGAAATATATAAAGCACGGGTAACATGTTGCTCTAATGTCAATCTCAATTTCAAACAGTTGTATTATAACATGTACCACACATTACAGCAAGTCTCAGAAGTATTGGGGCAGCAATTTGCAAATTTTAACTCGCTAGCGAATTGGCTAACTGCTTTGGTTTTGACTAAACGGTTGGCTTTCGAATCTAAAAAACACCCACATAAACTTTGTATTTGATGTAAGGGACTCAGGTAGAATTTTATCACATTGCCATTACTACGCTATTACCTTGACATTTCATACTTGAAATGTTCTGAGCATTCGAAAAAGTAATGATAGGGTGGCAGTTGCCCCATCAAATGTTACCGATGACTTTTTTGGGGGGACAGTGATTCATTGACTAACATTGCGGCCCGATGTATATTGTGCGGTCTCGAAAGCCTGGGAGATGTCGGTAAAATCATGATATAATCTACTTGCTATTGTGTTAATTGACGTGGCTTCACCAACGAAACAAATCAAGAAAAGCGTGTCGTGGTTTTTCCCCAAGCTCTTGAGTTTTACTACACTCAAAGAATTTAGAGTAAACATAGTCGAAAATTATCGATCCAGTGAATGAATATTGTAAATAGACAACACACAACGGCGTGTGTCTCTGTAGCGATATTTAAGTCACTATTTCTCAATGAAACATACTCTTTGTCTGTTTTGAGGAGATGCGTGAAGATATTACGAGGTTATTACGAGGATACCTCAAAGTATGCACGAAGACAGTATAGCGGGAGCCTGAGTATCGACCGACGCGCAGTGGAGGTCTATGCGACAGCGTACTGTATGAATGATTACTTTGAGGTATCCTCATAATAACATTATTATTATACATCTTTTCCTTCCAAGGATACATCATGGAAATGCCGAAATCCTAAAAGTTTACAACAGAATCAGCGAACTTCCTTGCGTGGAGTCTGGTCAAATCCTGGTGGCAGACATGTTACACGCGCGTAATCATTCCATATTTGGAATTCGCATTTCTTAATATGGTAGAATAAAAATACCCCGTAAATTACGGCACGCTGTAACTTATGGCGTTACGATGACAGATGTATATTAATATACAGTAGTACATACATTGCATTTGTTGTAATGACTGATATTCCTATGAGTACTAGTGATACACAAATGAAACATTTTCATATTCAAAAATGTATTGAACTAACATGTCTCAACATATTTGCATTAAGAGTGCAATAGATTTACTATTTAAGGTTAGTCAAGTGAATTGCAAATTTTCATTACATCATTCAAGTGGTTCCTAAAAGTGCATTTGATTCTACCCTGCATTATAGCGTTAAATTCAAATTTTCGGTATACCCGAGTCCAACTCAAAAAAATCACCACGTTCGTGAACGGAATATCGCATTATTAGGTTTGGATTTTATTTTAAGTTCATTTTCTCTATAATAACAAAAATACTTAATTCACATCGTACCATTTCCTTGAATTAAAACTCAGACTAGTAATATGTATTACTAGTCTGAGATTAAAATAACGTATTTCAGACCGATCTTCGATATTTACTTATATACATGTTTCATTTCACCTCAGACTTCTAGATTAGTGTGAAATTTCATTTCAGAATGACACGATTCACAAACCGATACTTTTTTTCTACGATACATTTATATTCCTGCAAATCGCATGCAAGTATAGTTTACATAGATGTACGATTCAGTTAAAATTTATTTTCAAATTAAACTCCTGTGCCTATTCTATCGTTTGTATACTGAATTCCTAATTCGCACACGGCTTTGTGGCATACCTTGACAAGAGTTACGAGTTTAGCATAACTTTGTCTATCTGTGTAGATGTTTATATAGTTTTCTCGCAAAATCACACCAAATCTGAAACATTGACACTATAATTGTGTTGAACTCACATTTGGCGGATTTCCACGGGAACTTGATATACGGGTCACATGATTTGAATATGGACGAGGCCATTAAAAAAAAGTCCCATTATATTGAGCGCACATTTGTCCTACTTTGTATTTTCTTTCTCAACATGTCATATATTCTTGTCATTGTTAAATTATCGTTTCTACAGCAACCACCCCTCGTAAAAATGGTTGTGGCCAGCGGCGACAACTTGTTAAGGTTGCTGGTGACATAAACTCTTACGGCAACTTTGCAATGTTCCAAGAGAAAGCGGTTTTCATGATTAGTTTATTCTGGCGTCCGTTGTAACGAGTTGCTCAACTGTCATGTGTTTACGCGCCCAGTTTATCTCATAGTTTGGTGTCCGGGAAAAAAATGGGCGCGTAACTATTTGTCGTGTTTACTTCCTTGTGTTTTAGTTTACATGGATAGCACACCTGGCGAACTTTAGACTTTTTTACGTGATTCTCGACATGCCCATGGTGATGACGATAATGTATTTATCTCTGACCGTCGTTTAGCCGTACTATCTCCAGCCGCCTCCAGTGCCTATATTTGCCGTGTTGAAACACGTGATATGAAGAGATATCGTCACTTCACTTACTGCCTGACGTCTGTTGTGTTAACAGAGTAAACGATTAGAGCGGTGTTTTGTTTCACATTCATCAGGTTCAACGGATTGCTTCATCATGCCTTCTGCCTGGTCCGTGTTCATGTCTTCAGGGATCGTGGTGTTACTAGCAGCGACAGCATCACATTCAGACAACTGGAGTTTGTATTTGCATGGCAGTAAACTGTTCGAAGCGGCCAGTTTCTTGACCACCATGGGTTTACAACTTTTATCAACGCGATCGCCAATCGAACTCATCCTCTGGCCTTTACTTTTATATATCACATTTAAAATGTATAAACTTTTTTTCACTCCTTTATTTTGGATCCGAAATATGGAGGACTTGGGATATGTCGTAGAACCAGGAAGAAACAAACGAGATGTTGCTAACGAGGTTCGCAAACGACGCGCCCGGGGTGACCTACCTCCCGTCTATCCCAATGGATGGTTTCGCGTGCTCGAATCGTGGCAATTGAAAATAGGAGAAAAGAAAGACCTTACTATTATGGGTGAGTATGACTTATTTTACGGTCTATAATAGGTAATATATAGAGGATGACAGGCTATAACAATGTTATTCAAAGTCCACTAAGTTCATGCTATAACGCACGCACGGCACGGTGTTCACGGGCATTCGAACTATTGACATATGGACAATGTATCACATGTAATTATTTATCTGGACACTACTCATCAATTGGTGGATTCTTTTACTCAAAAAAATGTAGTTTGGAAAAATACTGTCTGAAAAATGCAAAAATGAACTTTTTTGGAACAATTTTTATTGGAATTTATTTTGATTACTAAGCATGTTCAATCTATACAATCTATACGCCATTTGAAAGTTTAGATATAAGCAAATACGTCAGTACACCAACGCCATACCAATGTTTGTCTAAGAGATGACCTGACGGCCAATTTCACAGGTCAACGAAATTTTAAGATGCCGAGTTTTACGCTTTGCAGAGTTCCCGACTCCATATTCACGCTATGTATCGCTACATCACGCTATACGCCATATTCACTTAGAGTGTTCTTCTTTGTAAGGAATCACAATCTGCGTCTTGAATGTATTTTCTAAGCTGTTTTTTCTGGTTTCTGTCGATATATTGTGAAAAACCACAGACCCTCTAAAAGAGGGTCTATGGTTATAGGTAACAAGTGACTGTGGTTAATGTGAATATTCTAATTTTACCAATATATAGACCCATTTAGACATAACATGTATTTTTATTGAATAAGATATTGTACCATCCGTGTGCCTTGATTCCACAAAAACTTAGATAGCATAGAATGTAACTCCAGAAAGGTCGTTGACCTCTTGTGGACTTTTGACGAGCCTCGATAGTGTGTTAACACTGGCAGCCGCAATATAATGAATCCCGATTAGGAATGCAGACAAATGGTGTCAGCTAGCAATATCTACAGTTTTATGTTTCTATGGAATATTTTTATGATTTTTGGTAATTATAATCCTGTATCAGGGGCAAATACAGGATTTTTTTATGGGGGGGGGGTCCAAAATTTAAAATCGCCAGACTAAGTTAATGATTTTTTTATATTATACAAAAACAAATTGAATAAATTTTTCAACGAACCGTCCAATGTTCCGGACCCCAAGAACCCCCCCCCCCTAGATTTGCCACTGTGTATTTATAAATATACACTATTTATAAATGTCTTAGATTGACCTCATTTATACTTTTTGTTATTTTTTTTTAAATAAAAATTTCGTGCCAGTTAATAGTTATGGACATTAAATGTAACAGCATGTTTTATATACAGACGGTCACACTAAATATAGCGCAATTTACCACCAAACAATATTCCATACAAGTTTGTACTGTGAAGGTAGCAGGAAATGAGTTTTTGCTCAAAAGTCCTTTTATAATTTTTCTGTACATTCTGCTGCTCTATAAATGTGGTCTCTAAACAGACACACACTTACACTCACACAGTGATTGTAAATAGATACACATATTATTCTACAAAGAACATTAAGATTATCACAGTACATGTAGTATTATTTGAGGAAAAGGAATGTTATTTTAATTTTTTTTGTTAAATTATGATTATTTTTCATGTTCATTTTTGTATTGAATTGTTCCCACCTAAATTGTAGCCAGTATTTTCTATGCAAAATGTTTAGATAAATTATTGAATTGTTTCATGACTTTTATACTCACATTCACCATACAAAGAAAAGATTGCACGTCATTAGTTTGTATTATATTGTACACAAGGTCTCTGGGTTAAAAAGCACTTCTTAACAACACCAGAGAAACGACAAACAGAAATATGCAAATCAGATAATAATTTGACAATAGAAGGCACAAGAGTGTAAACTTAATATGTTATGTATTTGATGTACAGCCACACCTTAAATGATGGCATTAGCAGCGTGATTGAACTTTACTCTGGATGAGTCAGTAGAAGTATATGTTAATGAATACATCGTTAAAATTAGACAAAATGCCGAGTTTACGAAAAAGTTACTTGAGATCTTATGTAATATATATATATATATTATCATTTCATCCCCATTTTATTGTAATTTAACTCAAGGTCCTATATAATATATGATATTAATAATTTATTATTATTAAAACTAAAAAAGGCATAACAACATGAACAATGTTCCATGGTGATTTAATCTGTTAATTGTGCAACTCCTAGAATTGACAACTTCCCCTTTATTACGCAAAGCTTTAAGCTGAGGTGCACCTCCACTCAAGCTTGTTATATGTCACAGCAAATTCATTTACTGATTTAAAAATACAATGGAAAACAAAAGACAGATTAACAGAGTAACAACTAATCAATAAATAGTGTTCCATGATTCCCTTGTGCAGTCCCGGGGATTGACTTTTTCTTTTGAATTTTTATTAATGTAAATTGATTAATTAAATCAAATAATTAAACCTTTATTATTTCACTAATTTTAAAATGTCAAAAACACTGAAATTATTAACACTGATAATTATCAATGATTTGTAATAAATAAAAAAAATCGCATTTTTTTATATCTTTTTTTTATGCACAGCTATTAAAAAATAACATTTGTGTCTGAAATAAAAAAACAAAATAGGCTGTGATGCTCATATGAATGTTTGTCATTGGACACGTACACAATATGCATATTTGCTTAGTGTTATAATCTTATCACATACCCATAAAGAAAACAATTATTAACTGTGTTTCATGTCTGTTTTTTGTGACCCATTACGCAGATGTAAAAGGGTTTTAAAATGATTGAGTTTACCCCCCCCCCCCCATGAGTGGGTTATTAGCACTTGTGTATTAAACTGTGATGTAATTGTTATGTTTGCATTGGAACAGTTGAGAACTTGCTACACTGGGGTAGAGAGGCTTAAATATGGCGGAGACAGCACCAACCACCATCCACAAAGATGTTGTAAGCGTATTGGCATTCTAAATTGTATTTAAGTTTATCTTATTTCAAAGTAGGTAGGCTCGCAATGTGTGTCAAATTTTAAGTCAGTTTAGGTTCTTATGTTGACTTGTAAACATTTTTAAACTCAATTATATGCCATCTGGTTCCAACATAAAGCTAAAAGCAGATTAGCTGTAGATATATGTATGTATATGTCATATGGGTATGGCACCTTACAGATCAAGAAATTAACTATTACTGCTTGAATGAAGAAGTAAATATATGCATTATCTTTGAGTTAGTGCCATTGTGTGCCATATTTATGTCTCCTGTCATTATTGCTGGAGTCAAGATTGAGTTCTTCATGTTTTTTCTTTATTGGGCCCAACTTACATTAACAAAACTTTTTTTAGTGAGAACACGGTTGAATATTGCAGCAATATTGACCCCTGACCTACATACATTGGGTGTTAGTCTGTACATGCATAAAGGGTTTTCTGAAAATGTGCACAAGTGTGCATTTCTCAAAATTGCATACCAGACACAAGTCAGGTAACTATAAAAAAGCAATGTTTCACTTTGTTTCTGTTAGGTCATACACATTTTCTTCTAGTGCGTTTCTGTGACAGGGTTCTACCAATTTGTGCAGGTCCATGATAATCACAGCTTTGCCTTGACCTTTGTTGACCCAACTTGTCAAGTTCATAAACACACAATAATATTTGAAAACTCATGACATATAAATAATTAATATATGACATTTAACGTTAGATAAATATGTGTACTCAGCTTATTGATATAAGGTCAAGGTAGTGAGTACATCGTTTTTTATGGATGAATATTACATGATTCACACGTACTCAGTCAACGACTTTTAAGATATGTGGATTGCACATGTATATTAAAGGGGCAAATAACACCGAATAAACGGCAAGGTAAAGACTATGTCTAATTATAGTAAATACGTACTGCGTGCGTGACTCGAACCGGCGCTCGCGTTCGGCACCAAATCGCCTAGCTTCACGCCACTACACGTCTTCCCCTCGGCCACCGGGCACCCCCAAAAAAGGATGCTTAATAACCGAGCTTATTACGTGCAGAGAACATGAAACCCGTCCACGCGATACGCGCCACACAGCATGGCCAGAATGCGGCAAAGGCCTTCAGATCTGGCTGTAGTAGGATGGTGAAAGTAATGGTACAGCATTGTAACAGTGAATAAGTACTGAGAAATAATTTTAAACTCATAGTTGCTGTCGACGTAGGAAGTAAAGTAAGCAAATAACACCGAATAAACGGCAAGGTAAAGACTATGTCTAATTATAGTAAATACGTACTGCGTGCGTGACTCGAACCGGCGCTCGCGTACGGCACCAAATCGCCTAGGTTATTAAGCATCCTTTTTGGGGGATGCCCGGTGGCCGAGGGGAATACGTGTAGTGGCGTGAGGCTTGAAAAGTTTAGAATGTATTCATGTTATTATGCCAGAGTCAACAACAACGTGGAACAACAACAACAAAACACAAAATGGCGATTGGAAAATGTAAGCACTGGACGCATTCACCGTTCACGTACTTTGTGTCTTTACATGATTTCTTCAGAAGATCAAGAAACTGAAAATTGCACACTGATATGTGTTTAGAATTTGGATGAACAAAAGACAGAAACTGGAAACCAAGCCGGTCACGATGTTCAAACTCTGTGTCACGGTCATTTTGGGAAGGTACACGATCACCAACATCGCGTACTTTTCTTGCAGGTTCAAACCTGTATGGGCCAATTTGTCCCTGGCACTCTAAAACAAAATCGTGACATCTCTCATTGTCATCATACTCTTCGATTTCATAACTCTCGTCAGACGATAACATAGATTCCGTGTCGCTTTCCGAGCACTGCATACGTATAGCGGCCATTGTGAGACGATGACAAGTTCCCCCGTGACGTCACAAAGTACCCTTGTATGCTAATTAGGTACTCTAGTTGGAGCCTCGCTCTGAGTCGACCAAGAAACTGAACGTGGGCGTGTCCTTATCCAGAACATTATTATTGATCGTTTACTTAATTTATGTACATTTTTCACTTGATTTTTTTTCATAATGTTTTTATAAATAAATTTTGCACACAAAAAAAGTCAATTGTCCCAATTCAGTTACACTTTAAAGGGGAACCGCTCAATCCCTTGGATTGCACCAAGTGCTCATGGGTAATTAACTCCGCCTCTGTCTACTGAGTAGATGAATGCTTATCTTTCCCCCTGTACTGCTAATCCCACAAAACAACAACTGATATAAACATCCTAAGAACGGATTACAATTTGCTTGTTTAAATATAACCACAGTCCCTCTATAGGGATAGATAGAGGGACCGACTGTGATATAACATAGCAATTGAATTTCAAACAAATACAGAGCAGTCTTTATGTGCCATGATTTGAAACATCGCGCGCTCGGTAATTTACACATCGTCGGAAAAATATGACGCGGAACTAATTCAAGTTGATGATGGTCAACAAGAAAAAGCAGCAGTCCACCGACTGGATACACACGACCAGATTGTTGCTAAAGTTTATTTGTCTGTTTTCGTTGCATCGGTCTATGGACGGTAGTGATCTCGTATACAGTAAACCTAAGAACGAAACTTCCTATGCACATTCTGTATACATACTACTCCTCCAGACTGCTAATATAACAAGCGTAAAAACACGAAGTCAAGGACTTCGGTTTTCATATTTCCGCCATAAATCGGTAAACAGAACGTGTATTTCAAGTTTCATATAATATTGACTAATTGGTAGAGACAACAATGAAAAAGTTTACTGTATATTATAAGTACAGGTTACTATACGGAAATTCCCGTGATAAAATATCAAAATCATTAGTAAAGAAAAGTCGCCGCGACATCACGGGTTTATCTTGTAACCTGTTTACGACACTCGTGTGGAAAATCAAAATGTACACGGGTGGTACCGGCTTGTATCTCGTGTGAGATTTGAGTTCTTGTGATCTGGTGGGTGAAAGTCGGGTTGACTTTACAGTCAAAATCAAATGAGCGGTGAGGGGGAGAAGAGCGTTCTGTCAAAACAATTTTACCGCAGACTCAATTTCAACGACCAATCTGCAGCGTTGTATTTATTATAAATAAGAATCCAAAAATAAAATATAAATACACACATACACTCGGTTAAATTTTCTGGACATATATGCGACCATGGAGGTAGAAAAAAGACTACCTCCATGATGCGACGCATGAACGAAAACGATCTATTGTAAAAGATATGAATTGGAACTGCCTGTGACGTGTTGTCTGGGTGCCGTTTCGTCCAACAGTCAAATACAGAAACAAAACTGATTTATTTTCCTATGCCAAGACCTGGATGTTCATCAAGCATTGCGTATTTACTTCTTGTACTCTGTGGTGTGTGCTGTGGAAACATCTTATTTCGCGGTTTTGAGCTGTCGAAGTATTTCGCGAAAAATAAAACAAAGGGTAACACCATACGAAGCAGTCAGGCCAATGTCTTGTTGATATCCGAAACTTGGAACCTCTAACAGAACGGTTATTTCCTGCATGCCTACCAGTATTACATAACTATTATTTGCAGCTCAATGCAGTCTGACACTTACTAGTATTCACTGTACCCCTTCCCTTTTCCAGACTGTCTAGAAAACACAAGTCTTTGCCGTACGATCGAAAGAAAAATGTCCACATAGTAGTAACCAACATCGTTCTGGCGTTCCTAAAAAAAAAGTTTTTAAAAAACGAACACTGCATTGTTTAGTAGCAAATAATCACGGTAGCGCAATCCGACCATGCTACGTTTCACAATTATTATTATTACTTGGTAGTGATTATTAATAAGGTACAAAAAGGAAACTCGTTGAATTGTTTTGAAATGCAAGTAAATTTCAATTTAGTTTCATCGTAAGCGAATGATTCCAGCCGCATGCAAATGAACGACACCTTATAGGTCAAATCGCTAATCAGCCAGTCAAAATACTCGGTGATGCCAACGTGCTCAAACTACCAAAACGGAGGAGATTTGCCGATGTTCCAGCTCGATCTTTTACCTCTGGTTTTGATGGGAAGACGGCACTTTTTTTTGAAATCAAAACATTAGTTGTTTTCGATGATAAATTGACCATTTGAAGACTAATTTAACATTTTTACGGCGATAACAGCTCTTTATTCATAAACCTTTGTTGTAATTTATCATCAAATGTGTGGACAGATGGGAAATAGTTCAGCTTGTCTGTCCTATCATGCATTCACAGAGGTTGATAGCATAATTTTTTATTTTTGAATAAAATAAAATATTAGATTCTCATCAAGCATTGAATATTGATATTAACATTATTATACAACAATGTTTGTCCTACTTATTTGTACTGCCAACATTCCATCTCCAGTTTCAAAATCTCAATCAAGCATATCAACCCTAGCTACGGTTGCAATAAAAAAAACATGTTAAAAAAACACTTAATTCAATCCCCGAAGTGAGAAAATGGTTACAAATAAAAAACACTGAATACTGAGAGAAAATCAAACAAAACCATAAATGACAAAAATCAATTAAAATAAACACATTGACAATAAAATCAACAATATATTTTGTTATATCATTCATATTGTTCAGCTAAAGTTGTGGCAATAATATATTTTATAATAATATATATATTTTATTGTTTTGTAGGTGAACATATTGCGGTATTTCGAGGCGAGAGTGGAGAAGTATTTATTGTGGATGCATACTGCCCTCATATGGGTGCCAACGTAGCTATTGGTGGACGAGTACTCGGAGATTGTATCGAATGTCCATTTCATGGATGGGTGTTTCGTGGTGAAGACGGCAAGTGTGTTGATATTCCATACACAGAAAAAGGTTAGAATTACACATTGACTGGGAATAATCTGTTGCAGTTGAATATTCTATATTCTATTTATTTAAAGTAATTGGAGAGTTGTTAATTAAACTTCAGTTTGGGTGTTTACACATAGTAAGTATAGCTGTGGTAAATATCATGAGACTGTGTGTGGAGAAAACCAAACCTTGTGATGGTACTATTTTTATCACTGCAAGAAATTCAGGCTGGACAATTGTTCACATTAATGATGACTGAAAGTTTATTTTGAAAAAATATTGATAAGAATCATATTTCTGTTGGTTTTGAAAACTGTCAGCAGTCATAACTGGAAATGCATGTTCATGATGCCACGGTTACTTTTTTAGTAACCGTGATGATGCCCTTAAGATTTTGTGTATAATTAGCATAAATTAGCATAGCATTTGTAAATGTTATTTGGAAATCACAATTTCTCACTTTTGACACTTGATGTTGGTTATGCCATAACAAATTATCATTGGTTGCTAAGTTACCTTTAGTTCATGAATAATATTAGCCTATGACATCACTTGTATCAGCTTTATGAGCATGTGATATCAGGTCATCAAAATATATAAATGGAATATTTCTGATTATTTTGGCAAATTGTCCTTTTAACTTAGTAGATTTAAATTAGTAAATATATGTCCTTTATTTCCTGCAACACAGTACCAGATTTTGCTAAAATAAGATCATGGTCAAGTTTAGAAAGAAATGGTATGATACTGATGTGGTACGATGCAGAGGGACGACAACCACATTGGACTCCACCAATTGTGGATGAAGTAGAAGACGGGAGTTGGACATTCCGTGGGTTCGCACAACATCATATCAATGCGCATATTGAGGCAAGTATATAGAACAGAACTGAATAGAATAGAACTGAATAGAATAGAATAGAATAGAATAGAATAGAATATTGATTACAAAAGAATATAATAGTGAAAACAACAGAATAGAATAAATATAGAATAAGAAAAATATTTTTTTTTTATTTTCAATACAATAAACTGTTGCTTATTTCAAACAATAGGTACATTCTTATATTATCTCTTCTTTATTTTGAAAAAAAATATAAACTAATGGAAAATTGTTTATAAGGAGGAAATAAAATTATTACTATTATAATTATGACTAGCATTTGCCAACTCAATGTTGGGATGTTTTATTTGGTGAGTTCATTCAAAATAAAAACTGTTTTGACTACCATGTACTTGTGATGAAAACAATTACCGATATGTACAACCATGTACTGTGGTAGAGGGCGCTATTTGACATTGAATGATTACACTATTGAAAACATGGTGAAGCAAGAGTGAGACACATTCTCACAAATTGTTAGACTACACTTTCACCAGTAATTACAATTTAACTATATTCTATTAATTTATTAGAACAATGGTCAGTAATCTCATTTATACAATTCTCACTGTGAGAAAATTAGAATGAGGTCAATTAAAATCAAGATGCGTGTTAAAATCTAGACTCACAATTATACATTTTTTGTTTGTACAAATGTATAGGAAATTCCTGAGAATGGTGGTGATGTGTCACATTTACATTATTTACATGGTCCGTTTATGGCAAGTGGAATTGATCTCAGATATACACATTCAAGGTGGGACCCATAAATTGTTTTCAAATAGTCACCAAGAGTGAGAGTGTCACAATTAATACTTTTTTTTGAATTGTCCTCCTGACCTATGTAACCATGGCAATTAGGCATGATGATGGGAAAGAATATAATATTTTAGGGAACAAACATTTGTCTTATATGTGTATGGTTTTGTTCTCACTGAAATCTCAATGGTATAATGAAAGAGGATTGTATTGTAGGAAATGTATATTGACCGATATTTTTATTACAACTCTTTTTAAGATTCTGGGAGTTCATTGGTCAACACATTTGGGATGCGTCATGGCATCAGGATAAAGATAACGCACATATTGGAGTGTTAAATCTAACACATAGAATGACCTTATTAGGGATTCCTATTACACCAGTGGAGGTGTCAGTACAAGCAAGACAGGTAAGATACAGTAGAGAGTAGAGAGGACAAAGGGTATGTAATAATTTGTATACCAACCAATAATCTGAAGAAAATGGTCTTATTTGGGTGGATTTCTTTAATGTTTGTTTAAAGTCAAAGATTTTGATGCAATTTAGATAATTTTGTTTGCTTCCTCAAATTTTATTTGCTGAATACAAAGATATATAAGGTCATTCACAATTGCTGCACTAATTGACTCCTGTATGTAAAGCACACAGTGAGAGCCTTTTTAGGTCCCTGTCAGTGTGTGTGTGTGTCTGCTCAAATTAGGTAATTTTCTGATATCTTCTTACCCACTATTTCAATTTGAATGAAACCTGGTACATATGTATTTTAGTTTAGTGTTGAATTTTGTGCATACTAATTAACAAATTTTCACTTATACCTCTTGTATTTTCCATCAAATTGAAATAAATTACAGTACATTATATATGTAATATCTAGAATTAAAACCATACATATTAACTACATAATTAGCTACATAATTACATAAATTTTCTGATATCTCAATAACCCGTTATAGGATTTCAATGAAACTTCAATGAAAAAAAAAACACATCTTTGTACAATCAAATTATTTCTTTTGTTAGTTCCCATATGCTGGATTCATTTTGGTTTAGTGAATGCATTTTTAAAGTCATATTTCTGACAATGTCAGACTTTCCATGTCCAGACTTTATATGTAATGCATTAATTTCTTTTTATTTGTTTTATGAACTTAAATACTATCAGTAATTGTTTTGACATTGTTATATTATTATACTGAGTAGTTATATTAGCTGACAGGCATCTTGTTTGGAAAACTAATTAAATTTGTAATTCAAATAGTGTATTTGCTCTATTAGAAGTTTATAGACTGATATGTAAGTGATCAAGAGGCAACATATTTCAATGGTTTTGTATACAATTTTTTACAATACGATTGTTTACAATCATGGCAATTTTTGCTTCTATTATAATAATAAATATGGTACATATACATGTAAACTTAATGCAATCAATAACCTCAGCACACAGGAATTCTTTCTAAGGTTTCTTTGAATGTTTACATCTTTTTACTTGTGTAGGTGGGACCTGGACTTGTTTTCTTACATTTCAAGAGTTGGATTGGAGATTGTATGCTTACTCAGCACGTTACCCCAGTTGAACCATTGCTACTTAAAGTCACTCATACTATCTATGGTAGCTGGACTGTTCCCACATTTATCGCTAAATTCTTTCTTTTTGGAGAACTAGTACAGGTTGGTAATTGATACAAGTGCTGTGGATTTTTTGTACATGAAACGGGAGGGTGGGGTGATACACGCATCTGATTGGATTTCTTTGCAACTAATGTGGAACTATCCAACACTTATTTATTTGTTTGTTTCTTAGTTTGAGCGTGATGTTATGGTATGGAACAATAAACGCTGGTTAAGCAAACCTTTACTTGTGAAAGAAGACCAATTGGTAGCCAAGCATAGAAGATGGTATTCTCAGTTTTACTCTGAGAACTCACCACGATTCACTTTTAATAGAACCAGTTTAGACTGGTAAAAAATAATTAATGATGGTCAAAATACAAATATTTTCGCAAAGAACACGTTTATTTGAAGATTACATTAATGAAAAAAATCAATGAGACCCTGAATATGACATGTGACAATCCACATATAATATTTAATATTTTTTATTTATTTACCCAATAATGAAACACTGAAAAAACAAACAAAAAACAAAAGTAAGCTATACAGAAAAACAAATGGTAAGAAAAATACATATATATATTGGGTAAAAAGGAAATCAGAAAATAGCTTACTGCTAGTCTAGTCTGATTTCCTATATACATTGGAAGTAAATTATAATGTACATAGTAGAGGGCCAAAAATAAGTATATTAATATGAAGATTAACTAACCAAATTAATAAATAACTAAATAAATGAATATGAAAGTTAATACAAATACTGTAGGTGATGAATAAACATATAGCTTATTAATCAATAAGTGAACAAATATGTCTGTATGGCATCACGCTTTGCAGACACCACCACCGGCACCAAACACCGCAGGGCATTTGCGAAAGCGGTACCGCCAAAACTAACATGATGCCATACAGAACTTCTAAGTCTAAGAAAATAAGTTTTGGTAAAATCAATCAGGTTAAAAAAATGAATAAATAAACAACTTGGCAAACAAAATCATATGTATCTAGTTTTCTGCCAATAATAATTGTTTAATCATTTTTTTTGAATGAGCTGCGTGAGATTTTTTGGGTCATATACTAACATATTGACTCAATGAGACACTGACATGTGACAATCCACATACTGACTCAATGAGCACTGTCATGTGACAATCCACATATTGACTCAATGAGACACTGACATGTGGCAATCCACATATTGACTCAATGAGACACTGACATGTGGCAATCCACATACTGACTCAATGAGACACTGACATGTGACAATACACATGCTGACTCAATGAGACACTGACATGTTACAATCCACATGCTGACTCAGTGAGACACTGACATGTAACAATCCACATGCTGACTCAATGAGACACTAACATGTGGCAATCCACATATTGACTCAATGAGACACTGGCATGTGGCAATCCACATATTGACTCAATGAGACACTGACACGTGGCAATCCACATGCTGATTCAGTGAGACACTGACATGTAACAATCCACATGCTGACTCAATGAGACATTGACATGTGGCAATCCACATGCTGACTCAATGAGACACTGACATGTAACAATCCACATACTGACTCAATGAGACACTGACTTGTGATGATTACTCTACATGAAAGTTCACATGTCGGAGATTGCATATTTTCTCATGGAATAATCATTTTTAATAAGTGTCAGTTTGTTCTCACTTGAAGAAGAATATAGGATGATAATAATGATGGTGTATGTACAGTGTACATATTAAGTACTGTAATTGTCTTCATTTCTGTCCACTGTTATGCAATGCCAAACAATGCACCTAAGGTAGTCCAGGTTACCATTAAACCCTCAGACAGCTATTTTGCCTTTTGCAAACTGATTTTATTTGATGCCCCCTAAAAATGTAAATAAACATGCAAATTGTGATTCGCCATTGTATAGTTACATCGCATAAATCCCAATCAAAAAAATTTCAAAAGTGGTACTTTATAATATTTTTGGGCCATTTTTGTAGAATGTTATTTTAATGTCTATTAGAAAGTGTAATGGTTAATACCTTTGCTTTGCTTTGGCAGATCAAGAAATCAAATCCCATGTGAAAAACTTTTTTACTCCTTTATTTTAATTTTTTTTAAATGAAGAATTCTATTATTTTTATGTATTTTTGTCTTTGAATTATTTTTTGTCCTTGTTCAGCATTTTCTTTGGTTTTCTTATCATATCACATTTTTTTTTGTAAATGTTTAATTTTTCTTATGTATTTCAAATGAATTTAATAATAGAATTCTACTAGGACTTTTCGCTTGGGTTATCATATTAAAGCGCGGTGGTCGTCGCGTGTTCGAATTTCATGTAAATAAACAATGTATTTTACACGCCTTTAAAGAAACAGTGCTGGTAATAATTAGGGCTAAACCATTCAGCAAAATAAGGAGGGATGTGCAGTATTTACCAAATCCAATCAGGTTGCTTGGAAAATTTCATTGAAGTTCATGATAAATAAAATGAATTTGTCAACTGAAATTTATAACTTGGATAACCACAAGACTTATATTTTTGAGTTGCTTTACATAATACACACTCTACATTACATAATACACACTCTACATTACATAATACACACTCTACATTACATAATACACACTCTACATTACATAATACACACTCTACATTACATAATACACACTCTACATTACACTCCTTTAAAGAGACATTATGAGTATATGTATATACTTATACAGAGCATGCCATGTGTAGTTTTTTTTTTTTTTTTGACATCCTGGAATGATTTGCACTTTTTTTAGAATGTCTGGTGTTTAGAAATCTATTTTTTATTGACTTGTCTAATATACCATTGAGCAAACAACTTGTGTGTTAGGTAAAACAGTAAATGCATATTTGATAGTGTTTAGATACGTGAACAGCAAGTTATCATGTGTTTATGATTATAAATGTCAAAGTTGTGGTCAGCTTCTTGTAAATGTGTGCAATTTGTTTGTGCATTTACATACAACAGTGTTTAGTCAGAAATACACTCAATAACTGACTACCAATAACATAGAAAATGGTAATACTTGCAGAATATAGTATTATAATACATGTAGTAATACTAATAAAAAATAGTAATAGTAATACTAGTAGAAAATAGTAATACATGTACTTGTAGAATAATTTAAAGAACTTATAATAAAACTTGTAGAATACAGAATTTAAGTAGACAACTAATACATGTAATGTATAAGTGAATATACATGTACTTCTATTGCGAAATGTTTATTATTTACTCTAGTGATATTCATCTTTTATTATTTTTCTCATTTATAGGAATATGATTTAAATTTCAGAAATGACACAAATGATGTCAATTAACGATATTTAATATATCAGTCTGATAGCATAGTGGTTGTCGCATCAGACTCATGATCGGTAAACCCAAGTTCAAATCCTACCTTAGGCTGATCATCGAAAGGGTCAACCCCTACCCTGGGTGAGTGTACCACAGACTCAATGGGAAGGCCAATTCCACTTGCCGAGATTCATTCACTAACGAATGCGACTTTGAGGGAACCTTGGTTAAGGTCTGCATGTGGTTGACGCCAGGATAGCACCTTAAATTGTCATTTGATAGGAAGATGACCGCACAGCCCTCTGTAGTCCCAAACATGAATCTGTGGCAAAATGCACTATGTGTCAGCACTAGCACTTGCTCTTACAAAAAAAGTCAGGAGAGACAACAGTGACATTCAATGTCCGTAACTGTCGCCTAGCACAAAAAATAAAATAAAATATATATATCAGTCTGCATGTGTTTCTAATACGCCGACTACAAGTACCAACGCCTGTCCAAACTAATCTGCGTATCTACTAAGCCAAACATACACTCAGGATAACTTGTGTGTCTGCGTAATAAAGAATACTGATATATGTTTGCAATGTATTGTTCCCTGTATGTACATGAATACATTTATAGAGACGAGTAAACAACAGTAATGCCTTTTTTGAACGAAATACAAATATTGTAATGCCGAGTGTGTTGATGCGACTTGATGCAAAATCATCTCAAACTGAGATAAATAATATACATTCTGAAATTCTTTTTCATTTTCAATGACTTCACCAGCAACAGTTTCCAAGCTTTTCCGTTCCATGAGTATCTTTTCATCGAAAGCTTTAGTCTACAATTAGTGAGACAAATCTAAAGAAACACTTGAAGCCCAGACACTTGTTTTATAAGCACTACACATCAGGCGACTACATCGTCATCAAAAATACTGAGATCATTGGAAACTAAAAGTTAATATATATTGATAAATCTAAAGTTATTGTTTTCAATGGAAAGGGTAAAAATCCTAAGCACACGTAACGCCCAGGAATATTACACAAACACAGGGTGGTAGACGTCAATGCAATATTACACAAACACACGGTGATAGACGTCAACGCAATATTACACAAACACAGGGTGATAGACGTCAATGCAATATTACACAAACACAGGGTGATAGACGTCAATGCAATATTACACAAACACAGGGTGATAGACGTCAATGCAATATTACACAAACACAGGGTGGTAGACGTCAATGCAATATTACACAAACACAGGGTGATAGACGTCAATGCAATATTACACAAACACAGGGTGGTAGACGTCAATGCAATATTACACAAACACAGGGTGGTAGACGTCAATGCAATATTACACAAACACAGGGTGATAGACGTCAATGCAATATTACACAAACACAGGGTGGTGGAGTTCAATGCAATATTACACAAACACAGGGTGATAGACGTCAATGCAATATTACACAAACACAGGGTGATAGACGTCAATGCAATATTACACAAACACAAGGTGATAGACGTCAATGCAATATTACACAAACACAGGGTGGTAGACGTCAATGCAATATTACACAAACACAGGGTGATAGACGTCAATGCAATATTACACAAACACAGGGTGGAAGACGTCAATGCAATATTACACAAACACAGGGTGATAGACGTCAATGCAATATTACACAAACACAAGGTGATAGACGTCAATGCAATATTACACAAACACAGGGTGATAGACGTCAATGCAATATTACACAAACACAGGGTGGTAGACGTCAATGCAATATTACACAAACACAGGGTGGTAGACGTCAATGTAATATTACACAAACACAGGGTGATAGACGTCAATGCAATATTACACAAACACACGGTGATAGACGTCAATGCAATATTACACAAACACAGGGTGGTAGACGTCAATGCAATATTACACAAACACAGGGTGATAGACGTCAATGCAATATTACACAAACACAGGGTGGAAGACGTCAATGCAATATTACACAAACACAAGGTGATAGACGTCAATGCAATATTACACAAACACAGGGCGATAGACGTCAATGCAATATTACACAAACACAGGGCGATAGACGTCAATGCAATATTACACAAACACAGGTGATAGACGTCAATGCAATATTACACAAACACAGGGTGATAGACGTCAATGCAATATTACACAAACACAGGGCGATAGACGTCAATGCAATATTACACAAACACAGGGTGATAGACGTCAATGCAATATTACACAAACACAAGGTGATAGACGTCAATGCAATATTACACAAACACAGGGTGATAGACGTCAATGCAATATTACACAAACACAGGGTGGTAGACGTCAATGCAATATTACACACACACAGGGTGATAGACGTCAATGCAATATTACACAAACACAGGGTGGTGGAGTTCAATGCAATATTACACAAACACAGGGTGGTAGACGTCAATGCAATATTACACAAACACAGGATGATAGACGTCAATGCAATATTACACAAACACAGGGTGGAAGACGTCAATGCAATATTACACAAACACAAGGTGATAGACGTCAATGCAATATTACACAAACACAGGGCGATAGACGTCAATGCAATATTACACAAACACAGGGTGATAGACGTCAATGCGATATTACACAAACACAGGGTGGTAGACGTCAATGCAATATTACCCAAACACAAGGTGATAGACGTCAATGCAATATTACACAAACACAGGGTGATAGACGTCAATGCAATATTACACAAACACAGGGTGATAGACGTCAATGCAATATTACACAAACACAAGGTGATAGACGTCAATGCAATATTACACAAACACAAGGTGATAGACGTCAATGCAATATTACACAAACACAGGGTGATAGACGTCAATGCAATATTACACAAACACAGGGTGATAGACGTCAATGCAATATTACACAAATACAAGGTGATAGATGTCAATGCAATATTACACAAACACAAGGTGATAGACGTCAATGCAATATTACACAAACACAGGGTGATAGACGTCAATGCAATATTACACAAACACAGGGTGATAGACGTCAATGCAATATTACACAAACACAAGGTGATAGACGTCAATGCAATATTACACAAACACAAGGTGACAGACGTCAATGCAATATTACACAAACACAGGGTGATAGACGTCAATGCAATATTACACAAACACAGGGTGATAGACGTCAATGCAATATTACACAAACACAAGGTGATAGACGTCAATGCAATATTACACAAACACAGGGTGATAGACGTCAATGCAATATTACACAAACACAGGGTGATAGACGTCAATGCAATATTACACAAACACAAGGTGATAGACGTCAATGCAATATTACACAAACACAGGGTGATAGACGTCAATGCAATATTACACAAACACAGGGTGATAGACGTCAATGCAATATTACACAAACACAGGTGATAGACGTCAATGCAATATTACACAAACACAAGGTGTATACATCAATGCAATATTACACAAACACAGGGTGATAGACGTCAATGCAATATTACACAAACACAAGGTGATAGACGTCAATGCAATATTACACAAACACAGGGTGATAGACGTCAATGCAATATTACACAAACACAAGGTGATAGACGTCAATGCAATATTACACTAACACAAGGTGATAGACGTCAATGCAATATTACACAAACACAAGGTGATAGACATCAATGCAATATTACACAAGCACAGGGTGGTAGACGTCAATGCAATATTACACAAACACAGGGTGATAGACGTCAATGCAATATTACACAAACACAGGGTGATAGACGTCAATGCAATATTACACAAACACAGGGTGATAGACGTCAACGCAATATTACACAAACACAGGGTGATAGACGTCAATGCAATATTACACAAACACAGGGTGATAGACGTCAATGCAATATTACACAAACACAGGGTGATAGACGTCAATGCAATATTACACAAACACAGGGTGATAGACGTCAACGCAATATTACACAAACACAGGGTGATAGACGTCAATGCAATATTACACAAACACAGGGTGGTAGACGTCAATGCAATATTACACAAACACAGGGTGATAGACGTCAATGCAATATTACACAAATACACGGTGATAGACGTCAATGCAATATTACACAAACACAAGGTGATAGACGTCAATGCAATATTACACAAACACAGGGTGATAGACGTCAATGCAATATTACACAAACACAGGGTGATAGACGTCAATGCAATATTACACAAACACAAGGTGATAGACGTCAATGCAATATTACACAAACACAAGGTGACAGACGTCAATGCAATATTACACAAACACAGGGTGATAGACGTCAATGCAATATTACACAAACACAGGGTGATAGACGTCAATGCAATATTACACAAACACAAGGTGATAGACGTCAATGCAATATTACACAAACACAGGGTGATAGACGTCAATGCAATATTACACAAACACAGGGTGATAGACGTCAATGCAATATTACACAAACACAAGGTGATAGACGTCAATGCAATATTACACAAACACAGGGTGATAGACGTCAATGCAATATTACACAAACACAGGGTGATAGACGTCAATGCAATATTACACAAACACAGGTGATAGACGTCAATGCAATATTACACAAACACAAGGTGTATACATCAATGCAATATTACACAAACACAGGGTGATAGACGTCAATGCAATATTACACAAACACAAGGTGATAGACGTCAATGCAATATTACACAAACACAGGGTGATAGACGTCAATGCAATATTACACAAACACAAGGTGATAGACGTCAATGCAATATTACACAAACACAAGGTGATAGACGTCAATGCAATATTACACAAACACAAGGTGATAGACATCAATGCAATATTACACAAGCACAGGGTGGTAGACGTCAATGCAATATTACACAAACACAGGGTGATAGACGTCAATGCAATATTACACAAACACAGGGTGATAGACGTCAATGCAATATTACACAAACACAGGGTGATAGACGTCAACGCAATATTACACAAACACAGGGTGATAGACGTCAATGCAATATTACACAAACACAGGGTGATAGACGTCAATGCAATATTACACAAACACAGGGTGATAGACGTCAATGCAATATTACACAAACACAGGGTGATAGACGTCAACGCAATATTACACAAACACAGGGTGATAGACGTCAATGCAATATTACGCAAACACAGGGTGGTAGACGTCAATGCAATATTACACAAACACAGGATGATAGACGTCAATGCAATATTACACAAACACAGGGTGGAAGACGTCAATGCAATATTACACAAACACAAGGTGATAGACGTCAATGCAATATTACACAAACACAGGGCGATAGACGTCAATGCAATATTACACAAACACAGGGTGATAGACGTCAATGCGATATTACACAAACACAGGGTGGTAGACGTCAATGCAATATTACCCAAACACAAGGTGATAGACGTCAATGCAATATTACACAAACACAGGGTGACAGACGTCAATGCAATATTACACAAACACAGGGTGATAGACGTCAATGCAATATTACACAAACACAAGGTGATAGACGTCAATGCAATATTACACAAACACAAGGTGATAGACGTCAATGCAATATTACACAAACACAGGGTGATAGACGTCAATGCAATATTACACAAACACAGGGTGATAGACGTCAATGCAATATTACACAAATACAAGGTGATAGATGTCAATGCAATATTACACAAACACAAGGTGATAGACGTCAATGCAATATTACACAAACACAGGGTGATAGACGTCAATGCAATATTACACAAACACAGGGTGATAGACGTCAATGCAATATTACACAAACACAAGGTGATAGACGTCAATGCAATATTACACAAACACAAGGTGACAGACGTCAATGCAATATTACACAAACACAGGGTGATAGACGTCAATGCAATATTACACAAACACAGGGTGATAGACGTCAATGCAATATTACACAAACACAAGGTGATAGACGTCAATGCAATATTACACAAACACAGGGTGATAGACGTCAATGCAATATTACACAAACACAGGGTGATAGACGTCAATGCAATATTACACAAACACAAGGTGATAGACGTCAATGCAATATTACACAAACACAGGGTGATAGACGTCAATGCAATATTACACAAACACAGGGTGATAGACGTCAATGCAATATTACACAAACACAGGTGATAGACGTCAATGCAATATTACACAAACACAAGGTGTATACATCAATGCAATATTACACAAACACAGGGTGATAGACGTCAATGCAATATTACACAAACACAAGGTGATAGACGTCAATGCAATATTACACAAACACAGGGTGATAGACGTCAATGCAATATTACACAAACACAAGGTGATAGACGTCAATGCAATATTACACTAACACAAGGTGATAGACGTCAATGCAATATTACACAAACACAAGGTGATAGACATCAATGCAATATTACACAAGCACAGGGTGGTAGACGTCAATGCAATATTACACAAACACAGGGTGATAGACGTCAATGCAATATTACACAAACACAGGGTGATAGACGTCAATGCAATATTACACAAACACAGGGTGATAGACGTCAACGCAATATTACACAAACACAGGGTGATAGACGTCAATGCAATATTACACAAACACAGGGTGATAGACGTCAATGCAATATTACACAAACACAGGGTGATAGACGTCAATGCAATATTACACAAACACAGGGTGATAGACGTCAACGCAATATTACACAAACACAGGGTGATAGACGTCAATGCAATATTACACAAACACAGGGTGGTAGACGTCAATGCAATATTACACAAACACAGGGTGATAGACGTCAATGCAATATTACACAAATACACGGTGATAGACGTCAATGCAATATTACACAAACACAAGGTGATAGACGTCAATGCAATATTACACAAACACAGGGTGATAGACGTCAATGCAATATTACACAAACACAGGGTGATAGACGTCAATGCAATATTACACAAACACAAGGTGATAGACGTCAATGCAATATTACACAAACACAAGGTGACAGACGTCAATGCAATATTACACAAACACAGGGTGATAGACGTCAATGCAATATTACACAAACACAGGGTGATAGACGTCAATGCAATATTACACAAACACAAGGTGATAGACGTCAATGCAATATTACACAAACACAGGGTGATAGACGTCAATGCAATATTACACAAACACAGGGTGATAGACGTCAATGCAATATTACACAAACACAAGGTGATAGACGTCAATGCAATATTACACAAACACAGGGTGATAGACGTCAATGCAATATTACACAAACACAGGGTGATAGACGTCAATGCAATATTACACAAACACAGGTGATAGACGTCAATGCAATATTACACAAACACAAGGTGTATACATCAATGCAATATTACACAAACACAGGGTGATAGACGTCAATGCAATATTACACAAACACAAGGTGATAGACGTCAATGCAATATTACACAAACACAGGGTGATAGACGTCAATGCAATATTACACAAACACAAGGTGATAGACGTCAATGCAATATTACACAAACACAAGGTGATAGACGTCAATGCAATATTACACAAACACAAGGTGATAGACATCAATGCAATATTACACAAGCACAGGGTGGTAGACGTCAATGCAATATTACACAAACACAGGGTGATAGACGTCAATGCAATATTACACAAACACAGGGTGATAGACGTCAATGCAATATTACACAAACACAGGGTGATAGACGTCAACGCAATATTACACAAACACAGGGTGATAGACGTCAATGCAATATTACACAAACACAGGGTGATAGACGTCAATGCAATATTACACAAACACAGGGTGATAGACGTCAATGCAATATTACACAAACACAGGGTGATAGACGTCAACGCAATATTACACAAACACAGGGTGATAGACGTCAATGCAATATTACACAAACACAGGGTGGTAGACGTCAATGCAATATTACACAAACACAGGGTGGTAGACGTCAATGTAATATTACACAAACACAGGGTGATAGACGTCAATGCAATATTACACAAACACACGGTGATAGACGTCAATGCAATATTACACAAACACAGGGTGGTAGACGTCAATGCAATATTACACAAACACAGGGTGATAGACGTCAATGCAATATTACACAAACACAGGGTGGAAGACGTCAATGCAATATTACACAAACACAAGGTGATAGACGTCAATGCAATATTACACAAACACAGGGCGATAGACGTCAATGCAATATTACACAAACACAGGGTGATAGACGTCAATGCAATATTACACAAACACAGGGTGGTAGACGTCCATGCAATATTACACAAACACAGGGTGATAGACGTCAATGCAATATTACACAAACACAGGGTGATAGACGTCAACGCAATATTACACAAACACAGGGTGGTAGACGTCAATGTAATATTACACAAACACAGGGTGATAGACGTCAATGCAATATTACACAAACACAGGGTGATAGACGTCAATGCAATATTACACAAACACAGGGTGATAGACGTCAATGCAATATTACACAAACACAGGGTGGTAGACGTCAATGCAATATTACACAAACACAGGGTGGTAGACGTCAATGTAATATTACACAAACACAGGGTGATAGACGTCAATGCAATATTACACAAACACAGGGTGATAGACGTCAATGCAATATTACACAAACACAGGGTGGTAGACGTCAATGCAATATTACACAAACACAAGGTGATAGACGTCAATGCAATATTACACAAACACAGGGTGATAGACGTCAATGCAATATTACACAAACACAGGGTGGTAGACGTCAATGCAATATTACACAAACACAGGGTGGTAGACGTCAATGTAATATTACACAAACACAGGGTGATAGACGTCAATGCAATATTACACAAACACACGGTGATAGACGTCAATGCAATATTACACAAACACAGGGTGGTAGACGTCAATGCAATATTACACAAACACAGGGTGATAGACGTCAATGCAATATTACACAAACACAGGGTGGAAGACGTCAATGCAATATTACACAAACACAAGGTGATAGACGTCAATGCAATATTACACAAACACAGGGCGATAGACGTCAATGCAATATTACACAAACACAGGGTGATAGACGTCAATGCAATATTACACAAACACAGGGTGGTAGACGTCCATGCAATATTACACAAACACAGGGTGATAGACGTCAATGCAATATTACACAAACACAGGGTGGAAGACGTCAATGCAATATTACACAAACACAAGGTGATAGACGTCAATGCAATATTACACAAACACAGGGCGATAGACGTCAATGCAATATTACACAAACACAGGGTGATAGACGTCAATGCGATATTACACAAACACAGGGTGGTAGACGTCAATGCAATATTACCCAAACACAAGGTGATAGACGTCAATGCAATATTACACAAACACAGGGTGATAGACGTCAATGCAATATTACACAAACACAGGGTGATAGACGTCAATGCAATATTACACAAACACAAGGTGATAGACGTCAATGCAATATTACACAAACACAAGGTGATAGACGTCAATGCAATATTACATAAACACAGGGTGGTGGAGTTCAATGCAATATTACCCAAACACAAGGTGATAGACGTCAATGCAATATTACACAAACACAGGGTGATAGACGTCAATGCAATATTACACAAACACAGGGTGATAGACGTCAATGTAATATTACACAAACACAAGGTGATAGACGTCAATGCAATATTACACAAACACAAGGTGATAGACATCAATGCAATATTACACCAGCACAGGGTGGTAGACGTCAATGCAATATTACACAAACACAGGGTGATAGACGTCAATGCAATATTACACAAACACAGGGTGATAGACGTCAATGCAATATTACACAAACACAGGGTGATAGACGTCAATGTAATATTACACAAACACAGGGTGATAGACGTCAATGCAATATTACACAAACACAAGGTGGTAGACGTCAATGCAATATTACACAAACACAGGGTGGTGGACTTCAATGCAATATTACACAAACACATGGTGATAGACGTCAATGCAATATTACACAAACACAGGGTGATAGACGTCAATGCAATATTACACAAACACAGGGTGATAGACGTCAATGCAATATTACACAAACACAGGGTGATAGACGTCAATGCAATATTACACAAATACAAGGTGATAGACGTCAATGCAATATTACACAAACACAAGGTGATAGACGTCAATGCAATATTACACAAACACAGGGTGATAGACGTCAATGCAATATTACACAAACACAGGGTGATAGACGTCAATGCAATATTACACAAACACAAGGTGATAGACGTCAATGCAATATTACACAAACACAAGGTGACAGACGTCAATGCAATATTACACAAACACGGGGTGATAGACGTCAATGCAATATTACACAAACACAGGGTGATAGACGTCAATGCAATATTACACAAACACAAGGTGATAGACGTCAATGCAATATTACACAAACACAGGGTGATAGACGTCAATGCAATATTACACAAACACAGGGTGATAGACGTCAATGCAATATTACACAAACACAAGGTGATAGACGTCAATGCAATATTACACAAACACAGGGTGATAGACGTCAATGCAATATTACACAAACACAGGGTGATAGACGTCAATGCAATATTACACAAACACAGGTGATAGACGTCAATGCAATATTACACAAACACAAGGTGTATACATCAATGCAATATTACACAAACACAGGGTGATAGACGTCAATGCAATATTACACAAACACAAGGTGATAGACGTCAATGCAATATTACACAAACACAGGGTGATAGACGTCAATGCAATATTACACAAACACAAGGTGATAGACGTCAATGCAATATTACACAAACACAAGGTGATAGACGTCAATGCAATATTACACAAACACAAGGTGATAGACATCAATGCAATATTACACAAGCACAGGGTGGTAGACGTCAATGCAATATTACACAAACACAGGGTGATAGACGTCAATGCAATATTACACAAACACAGGGTGATAGACGTCAATGCAATATTACACAAACACAGGGTGATAGACGTCAATGCAATACTACACAAACACAGGGTGATACACGTCAATGCAATATTACACAAACACAGGGTGATAGACGTCAATGCAATATTACACAAACACAGGGTGATAGACGTCAATGCAATATTACACAAACACAAGGTGATAGACGTCAATGCAATATTACACAAACACAGGTGATAGACGTCAATGCAATATTACACAAACACAAGGTGATATACATCAATGCAATATTACACAAATGACAGGGTGATAGACGTCAATGCAATATTACACAAACACAGGGTGATAGACGTCAATGCAATATTACTCAAACACAGGGTGATAGACGTCAATGCAATATTACACAAACACAGGTGATAGACGTCAATGCAATATTACACAAACACAAGGTGATATACATCAATGCAATATTACACAAACACAGGGTGATAGACGTCAATGCAATATTACACAAACACAAGGTGATAGACGTCAATGCAATATTACACAAACACAGGGTGATAGACGTCAATGCAATATTACACAAACACAGGGTGATAGACGTCAATGCAATATTACAAAAACACAGGGTGATAGACGTCAATACAATATTACACAAGCACAGGGTGGTAGACGTAAATGCAATATTACACAAACATAGGGTGATAGACGTCAATGCAATATTACACAAACACAGGGTGATAGACGTCAATGCAATATTACACAAACACAGGGTGGTAGACGTCAATGCAATATTAAACAAACACAGGGTGATAGACGTCAAAGCAATATTACACAAACACAGGGTGATAGACGTCAATGCAATATTACACAAACATAGGGTGGTGGAGTTCGATGCAATATTACACAAACACAGGGTGGTAGACGTCAATGTAATATTACACAAACACAGGGTGATAGATGTCAATGCAATATTACACAAACACAGGGTGGTAGACGTCAATGCAATATTACACAAACACAGGGTGATAGATGTCAATGCAATATTACACAAACACAGGGTGGTAGACGTCAATGCAATATTACACAAACACAGGGTGATAGACGTCAATGCAATATTACACAAACACAGGGTGATAGATGTCAATGCAATATTACACAAACACAGGGTGGTAGACGTCAATGCAATATTACACAAACACAGGGTGGTAGACGTCGATGCAATATTACACAAGCACAGGGTGGTAGACGTCAATGCAATATTACACAAACACAGGGTGATAGACGTCAATTCAATATTACACAAACACAGGGTGGTAGACGTCAATGCAATATTACACAAACACAGGGTGGTAGACGTCGATGCAATATTACACAAGCACAGGGTGGTAGACGTCAATGCAATATTACACAAACACAGGGTGATAGACGTCAATTCAATATTACACAAACACAGGGTGGTGGAGTTCAATGCAATATTACACAAACACAGGGTGATAGACGTCAATGCAATATTACACAAACACAGGGTGATAGATGTCAATGCAATATTACACAAACACAGGGTGATAGACGTCAATGCAATATTACACAAACAGAGGGTGATAGACGTCAATGCAATATTACACAAACACAGGGTGGTGGAGTTCAATGCAATATTACACAAACACAGGGTGATAGACGTCAATGCAATATTACACAAACACAGGGTGATAGACGTCAATGCAATATTACACAAACACAGGGTGATAGACGTCAATGCAATATTACACAAACACAGGATGATAGACGTCAATGCAATATTACACAAACACAGGTTGGTGGAGTTCAATGCAATATTACACAAACACAGGGTGATAGACGTCAATGCAATATTACACAAACACAGGGTGATAGACGTCAATGCAATATTACACAAACACAGGGTGATAGACGTCAATGCAATATTACACAAACACAGGGTGATAGACGTCAATGCAATATTACACAAACGCAGGGTGATAGACGTCAATGCAATATTACACAAACACAGGGTGGTGGACTTCAATGCAATATTACACAAACACAGGGTGATAGACGTCAATGCAATATTACACAAACACAGGGTGATAGACGTCAATGCAATATTACACAAACACAGGGTGATAGACGTCAATGCAATATTACACAAACACAGGGTGATAGACGTCAATGCAATATTACACAAGCACAGGGTGGTAGACGTAAATGCAATATTACACAAACACAGGGTGATAGACGTCAATGCAATATCACACAAGCACAGGGTGGTGGAGTTCAATGCAATATTACACAAACACAGGGTGGTAGACGTCAATGCAATATTAAACAAACACAAGGTGATAGACGTCAATGCAATATTACACAAACATAGGGTGATAGATGTCAATGCAATATTACACAAACACGGGGTGGTAGACGTCAATGCAATATTACACAAACACAGGGTGGTAGACGTCAATGCAATATTACACAAGCACAGGGTGGTAGACGTCAATGCAATATTACACAAACACAGGGTGATAGACGTCAATGCAATATTACACAAACACAGGGTGATAGACGTCAATACAATATTACACAAGCACAGGGTGGTAGACGTAAATGCAATATTACACAAACACAGGGTGGTGGAGTTCAATGCAATATTACACAAACACAGGTTGGTGGAGTTCAATGCAATATTACACAAACACAGGGTGATAGACGTCAATGCAATATTACACAAACACAGGGTGATAGACGTCAATGCAATATTACACAAACACAGGGTGATAGACGTCAATGCAATACTACACAAACACAGGGTGATACACGTCAATGCAATATTACACAAACACAGGGTGATAGACGTCAATGCAATATTACACAAACACAGGGTGATAGACGTCAATGCAATATTACACAAACACAAGGTGATAGACGTCAATGCAATATTACACAAACACAGGTGATAGACGTCAATGCAATATTACACAAACACAAGGTGATATACATCAATGCAATATTACACAAATGACAGGGTGATAGACGTCAATGCAATATTACACAAACACAGGGTGATAGACGTCAATGCAATATTACACAAACACAGGGTGATAGACGTCAATGCAATATTACACAAACACAGGTGATAGACGTCAATGCAATATTACACAAACACAAGGTGATATACATCAATGCAATATTACACAAACACAGGGTGATAGACGTCAATGCAATATTACACAAACACAAGGTGATAGACGTCAATGCAATATTACACAAACACAGGGTGATAGACGTCAATGCAATATTACACAAACACAGGGTGATAGACGTCAATGCAATATTACACAAACACAGGGTGATAGACGTCAATACAATATTACACAAGCACAGGGTGGTAGACGTAAATGCAATATTACACAAACATAGGGTGATAGACGTCAATGCAATATTACACAAACACAGGGTGATAGACGTCAATGCAATATTACACAAACACAGGGTGGTAGACGTCAATGCAATATTAAACAAACACAGGGTGATAGACGTCAAAGCAATATTACACAAACACAGGGTGATAGACGTCAATGCAATATTACACAAACATAGGGTGGTGGAGTTCGATGCAATATTACACAAACACAGGGTGGTAACGTCAATGCAATATTACACAAACAGAGGGTGATAGACGTCAATGCAATATTACACAAACACAGGGTGGTGGAGTTCAATGCAATATTACACAAACACAGGGTGATAGACGTCAATGCAATATTACACAAACACAGGGTGATAGACGTCAATGCAATATTACACAAACACAGGGTGATAGACGTCAATGCAATATTACACAAACACAGGATGATAGACGTCAATGCAATATTACACAAACACAGGTTGGTGGAGTTCAATGCAATATTACACAAACACAGGGTGATAGACGTCAATGCAATATTACACAAACACAGGGTGATAGACGTCAATGCAATATTACACAAACACAGGGTGATAGACGTCAATGCAATATTACACAAACACAGGGTGATAGACGTCAATGCAATATTACACAAACGCAGGGTGATAGACGTCAATGCAATATTACACAAACACAGGGTGGTGGACTTCAATGCAATATTACACAAACACAGGGTGATAGACGTCAATGCAATATTACACAAACACAGGGTGATAGACGTCAATGCAATATTACACAAACACAGGGTGATAGACGTCAATGCAATATTACACAAACACAGGGTGATAGACGTCAATGCAATATTACACAAGCACAGGGTGGTAGACGTAAATGCAATATTACACAAACACAGGGTGATAGACGTCAATGCAATATCACACAAGCACAGGGTGGTGGAGTTCAATGCAATATTACACAAACACAGGGTGGTAGACGTCAATGCAATATTAAACAAACACAAGGTGATAGACGTCAATGCAATATTACACAAACATAGGGTGATAGATGTCAATGCAATATTACACAAACACGGGGTGGTAGACGTCAATGCAATATTACACAAACACAGGGTGGTAGACGTCAATGCAATATTACACAAGCACAGGGTGGTAGACGTCAATGCAATATTACACAAACACAGGGTGATAGACGTCAATGCAATATTACACAAACACAGGGTGATAGACGTCAATACAATATTACACAAGCACAGGGTGGTAGACGTAAATGCAATATTACACAAACACAGGGTGGTGGAGTTCAATGCAATATTACACAAACACAGGTTGGTGGAGTTCAATGCAATATTACACAAACACAGGGTGATAGACGTCAATGCAATATTACACAAACACAGGGTGATAGACGTCAATGCAATATTACACAAACACAGGGTGATAGACGTCAATGCAATATTACACAAACACAGGGTGATAGACGTCAATGCAATATTACACAAACACAGGGTGATAGACGTCAATGCAATATTACACAAACACAGAGTGATAGACGTCAATGCAATATTACACAGACACAGGGTGGTAGACGTCAATGCAATATTACACAAACACAGGGTGGTGGACTTCAATGCAATATTACACAAACACAGGGTGGTGGACTTCAATGCAATATTACACAAACACAGGGTGATAGACGTCAATGCAATATTACACAAACACAGGGTGATAGACGTCAATGCAATATTACACAAACACAGGGTGGTAGACGTCAATGCAATATTACACAAACACAGGGTGATAGACGTCAATGCAATATTACACAAGCACAGGGTGGTAGACGTCAATGCAATATTACACAAACACAGGGTGGTAGACGTCAATGCAATATTACACAAACACAGGGTGATAGACGTCAATGCAATATTACACAAACACAGGGTGGTAGACGTCAATGCAATATTACACAAACACAGGGTGATAGACGTCAATGCAATATTACAAAAAACACAGGGTGATAGACGTCAATGCAATATTACACAAACACAGGGTGATAGACGTCAATGCAATATTACACAAACACAGGGTGATAGACGTCAATGCAATATTACACAAGCACAGGGTGGTAGACGTAAATGCAATATTACACAAACACAGGGTGGTAGACGTCAATGCAATATTACACAAACACAGGGTGATAGACGTCAATGCAATATTACAAAAAACACAGGGTGATAGACGTCAATGCAATATTACACAAACACAGGGTGATAGACGTCAATGCAATATTACACAAACACAGGGTGATAGACGTCAATGCAATATTACACAAGCACAGGGTGGTAGACGTAAATGCAATATTACACAAACACAGGGTGATAGACGTCAATGCAATATCACACAAGCACAGGGTGGTGGAGTTCAATGCAATATTACACAAACACAGGGTGGTAGACGTCAATGCAATATTAAACAAACACAGGGTGATAGACGTCAAAGCAATATTACACAAACACAGGGTGATAGACGTCAATACAATATTACACAAACACAGGGTGGTGGAGTTCAATGCAATATTACACAAACACAGGGTGGTAGACGTCAATGTAATATTACACAAACACAGGGTGATAGATATCAATGCAATATTACACAAACACAAGGTGATAGACGTCAATGCAATATTACACAAACACAGGGTGATAGATGTCAATGCAATATTACACAAACACAGGGTGGTAGACGTCAATGCAATATTACACAAACACAGGGTGGTAGACGTCAATGCAATATTACACAAGCACAGGGTGGTAGACGTCAATGCAATATTACACAAACACAGGGTGATAGACGTCAATGCAATATTACACAAACACAGGGTGGTGGAGTTTAATGCAATATTACACAAACACAGGGTGATAGACGTCAATGCAATATTACACAAACACAGGGTGATAGACGTCAATGCAATATTACACAAACACAGGGTGATAGACGTCAATGCAATATTACACAAACACAGGGTGATAGACGTCAATGCAATATTACACAAGCACAGGGTGGTAGACGAAAATGCAATATTACACAAACACAGGGTGATAGACGTCAATGCAATATCACACAAGCACAGGGTGGTGGAGTTCAATGCAATATTACACAAACACAGGGTGGTAGACGTCGATGCAATATTACACAAACACAGGGTGGTAGACGTCGATGCAATATTAAACAAACACAGGGTGATAGACGTCAAAGCAATATTACACAAACACAGGGTGATAGACGTCAATGCAATATTACACAAACACAGGGTGGTGGACTTCAATGCAATATTACCCAAACACAGGGTGGTAGACGTCAATGTAATATTACACAAACATAGGGTGATAGATGTCAATGCAATATTACACAAACACAGGGTGATAGATGTCAATGCAATATTACACAAACACAGGGTGGTAGACGTCAATGCAATATTACACAAACACAGGGTGGTAGAAGTCAATGCAATATTACACAAGCACAGGGTGGTAGACGTCAATGCAATATTACACAAACACAGGGTGATAGACGTCAATGCAATATTACACAAACACAGGGTGATAGACGTCAATGCAATATTACACAAACACAGGGTGATAGACGTCAATGCAATATTACACAAACACAGGGTGATAGACGTCAATGCAATATTACCCAAACACAGGGTGGTGGACTTCAATGCAATATTACCCAAACACAGGGTGGTAGACGTCAATGTAATATTACACAAACACAAGGTGATAGACGTCAATGCAATATTACACAAACACAGGGTGATAGATGTCAATGCAATATTACACAAACACAGGGTGGTAGACGTCAATGCAATATTACACAAACACAGGGTGGTAGAAGTCAATGCAATATTACACAAGCACAGGGTGGTAGACGTCAATGCAATATTACACAAATACAGGGTGATAGACGTCAATGCAATATTACACAAACACAGGGTGGTGGAGTTCAATGCAATATTACACAAACACAGGGTGATAGACGTCAATGCAATATTACACAAACACAGGGTGATAGATGTCAATGCAATATTACACAAACACAGGGTGATAGACGTCAATGCAATATTACACAAACAGAGGGTGGTAGACGTCAATGCAATATTACACAAACACAGGGTGGTGGAGTTCAATGCAATATTACACAAACACAGAGTGATAGACGTCAATGCAATATTACACAAACACAGGGTGATAGACGTCAATGCAATATTACACAAACACAGGGTGATAGACGTCAATGCAATATTACACAAACACAGGATGATAGACGTCAATGCAATATTACACAAACACAGGTTGGTGGAGTTCAATGCAATATTACACAAACACAGGATGATAGACGTCAATGCAATATTACACAAACACAGGGTGATAGACGTCAATGCAATATTACACAAACACAGGGTGATAGACGTCAATGCAATATTACACAAACACAGGGTGATAGACGTCAATGCAATATTACACAAGCACAGGGTGGTAGACGTAAATGCAATATTACACAAACACAGGGTGATAGACGTCAATGCAATATCACACAAGCACAGCGTGGTGGAGTTCAATGCAATATTACACAAACACAGGGTGGTAGACGTCAATGCAATATTAAACAAACACAGGGTGATAGACGTCAAAGCAATATTACACAAACACAGGGTGATAGACGTCAATGTAATATTACATAAACACAAGGTGATAGACGTCAAAGCAATATTAAACAAACACAGGGTGATAGACGTCAAAGCAATATTACACAAACACAGGGTGATAGACGTCAATGCAATATTACATAAACACAAGGTGATAGACGTCAATGCAATATTACACAAACACAGGGTGGTGGACTTCAATGCAATATTACCCAAACACAGGGTGGTAGACGTCAATGTAATATTACACAAACACAGGGTGATAGATGTCAATGCAATATTACATAAACACAAGGTGATAGACGTCAATGCAATATTACACAAACACAGGGTGATAGATGTCAATGCAATATTACACAAACACAGGGTGGTAGACGTCAATGCAATATTACACAAACACAGGGTGGTAGAAGTCAATGCAATATTACACAAGCACAGGGTGGTAGACGTCAATGCAATATTACACAAACACAGGGTGATAGACGTCAATGCAATATTACACAAACACAGGGTGGTGGAGTTCAATGCAATATTACACAAACACAGGGTGATAGACGTCAATGCAATATTACACAAACACAGGGTGATAGATGTCAATGCAATATTACACAAACACAGGGTGATAGATGTCAATGCAATATTACACAAACAGAGGGTGGTAGACGTCAATGCAATATTACACAAACACAGGGTGGTGGAGTTCAATGCAATATTACACAAACACAGAGTGATAGACGTCAATGCAATATTACACAAACACAGGGTGATAGACGTCAATGCAAGATTACACAAACACAGGGTGATAGACGTCAATGCAATATTACACAAACACAGGGTGATAGACGTCAATGCAATATTACACAAACACAGGTTGGTGGAGTTCAATGCAATATTACACAAACACAGGATGATAGACGTCAATGCAATATTACACAAACACAGGGTGATAGACGTCAATGCAATATTACACAAACACAGGGTGATAGACGTCAAAGCAATATTACACAAACACAGGGTGATAGACGTCAATGCAATATTACACAAACACAGGATGATAGACGTCAATGCAATATTACACAAACACAGGATGATAGACGTCAATGCAATATTACACAAACACAGGTTGGTGGAGTTCAATGCAATATCACACAAACACAGGGTGATAGACGTCAATGCAATATTACACAAACACAGGGTGATAGACGTCAATGCAATATTACACAAACACAGGGTGATAGACGTCAATGCAATATTACAGAAACACAGGGTGATAGACGTCAATGCAATATTACATAAACACAGGGTGGTGGAGTTCAATGCAATATTACACAAACACAGGGTGGTGGAGTTCAATGCAATATTACACAAAGACAGGGTGATAGACGTCAATGCAATATTACACAAACACAGGGTGGTGGAGTTCAATGCAATATTACACAAACACAGGGTGATAGACGTCAATGCAATATTACACAAACACAGGTTGGTGGAGTTCAATGCAATATTACACAAACACAGAGTGATAGACGTCAATGCAATATTACACAAACACAGGGTGATAGACGTCAATGCAATATTACACGAACACAGGGTGATAGACGTCAATGCAATATTACACAAACACAGGATGATAGACGTCAATGCAATATTACATAAACACAGGGTGGTGGAGTTCAATGCAATATTACACAAACACAGGGTGATAGACGTCAATGCAATATTACACAAACACAGGGTGGTGGAGTTCAATGCAATATTACACAAACACAGGGTGATAGACGTCAATGCAATATTACACAAACACAGGTTGGTGGAGTTCAATGCAATATTACACAAACACAGGGTGATAGACGTCAATGCAATATTACACAAACACAGGGTGATAGACGTCAATGCAATATTACACAAACACAGGGTGATAGACGTCAATGCAATATTACACAAACACAGGTTGGTGGAGTTCAATGCAATATTACACAAACACAGGATGATAGACGTCAATGCAATATTACACAAACACAGGGTGATAGACGTCAATGCAATATTACACAAACACAGGGTGATAGACGTCAAAGCAATATTACACAAACACAGGGTGATAGACGTCAATGCAATATTACACAAACACAGGATGATAGACGTCAATGCAATATTACACAAACACAGGATGATAGACGTCAATGCAATATTACACAAACACAGGTTGGTGGAGTTCAATGCAATATCACACAAACACAGGGTGATAGACGTCAATGCAATATTACACAAACACAGGGTGATAGACGTCAATGCAATATTACACAAACACAGGGTGATAGACGTCAATGCAATATTACACAAACACAGGTTGGTGGAGTTCAATGCAATATTACACAAACACAGGATGATAGACGTCAATGCAATATTACACAAACACAGGGTGATAGACGTCAATGCAATATTACACAAACACAGGGTGGTGGAGTTCAATGCAATATTACACAAACACAGGGTGATAGACGTCAATGCAATATTACACAAACACAGGGTGATAGACGTCAATGCAATATTACACAAACACAGGGTGATAGACGTCAATGCAATATTACACAAACACAGGATGATAGACGTCAATGCAATATTACACAAACACAGGTTGGTGGAGTTCAATGCAATATTACACAAACACAGGGTGATAGACGTCAATGCAATATTACACAAACACAGGGTGATAGACGTCAATGCAATATTACACAAACACAGGGTGATAGACGTCAATGCAATATTACACAAACACAGGGTGATAGACGTCAATGCAATATTACACAAACACAGGGTGGTGGACTTCAATGCAATATTACACAAACACAGGGTGATAGACGTCAATGCAATATTACACAAACACAGGGTGATAGACGTCAATGCAATATTACACAAACACAGGGTGATAGACGTCAATGCAATATTACACAAACACAGGGTGATAGACGTCAATGCAATATTTCACAAGCACAGGGTGGTAGACGTAAATGCAATATTACACAAACACAGGGTGATAGACGTCAATGCAATATCACACAAGCACAGGGTGGTGGAGTTCAATGCAATATTACACAAACACAGGGTGGTAGACGTCAATGCAATATTAAACAAACACAGGGTGATAGACGTCAAAGCAATATTACACAAACACAGGGTGATAGACGTCAATGCAATATTACACAAACACAGGGTGGTAGACGTCAATGTAATATTACACAAACACAGGGTGATAGATATCAATGCAATATTACACAAACACAAGGTGATTGACGTCAATGCAATATTACACAAACATAGGGTGATAGATGTCAATGCAATATTACACAAACACAGGGTGGTAGACGTCAATGCAATATTACACAAACACAGGGTGGTAGACGTCAATGCAATATTACACAAGCACAGGGTGGTAGACGTCAATGCAATATTACACAAACACAGGGTGATAGACGTCAATGCAATATTACACAAACACAGGGTGATAGACGTCAATACAATATTACACAAGCACAGGGTGGTAGACGTAAATGCAATATTACACAAACACAGGGTGGTGGAGTTCAATGCAATATTACACAAACACAGGTTGGTGGAGTTCAATGCAATATTACACAAACACAGGGTGATAGACGTCAATGCAATATTACACAAACACAGGGTGATAGACGTCAATGCAATATTACACAAACACAGGGTGATAGACGTCAATGCAATATTACACAAACACAGGGTGATAGACGTCAATGCAATTATACACAAACACAGGGTGATAGACGTCAATGCAATATTACACAAACACAGGGTGATAGACGTCAATGCAATATTACACAAGCACAGGGTGGTAGACGTAAATGCAATATTACACAAACACAGGGTGATAGACGTCAATGCAATATCACACAAGCACAGGGTGGTGGAGTTCAATGCAATATTACACAAACACAGGGTGGTAGACGTCAATGCAATATTACACAAACACAGGGTGATAGACGTCAATGCAATATTACACAAACACAGGGTGATAGACGTCAATGCAATATTACACAAACACAGGGTGATAGACGTCAATGCAATATTACACAAACACAGGGTGATAGACGTCAATGCAATATTACACAAACACAGGGTGATAGACGTCAATGCAATATTACACAAGCACAGGGTGGTAGACGTAAATGCAATATTACACAAACACAGGGTGATAGACGTCAATGCAATATCACACAAGCACAGGGTGGTGGAGTTCAATGCAATATTACACAAACACAGGGTGGTAGACGTCAATGCAATATTAAACAAACACAGGGTGATAGACGTCAAAGCAATATTACACAAACACAGGGTGATAGACGTCAATACAATATTACACAAACACAGGGTGGTGGAGTTCAATGCAATATTACACAAACACAGGGTGGTAGACGTCAATGTAATATTACACAAACACAGGGTGATAGATATCAATGCAATATTACACAAACACAAGGTGATAGACGTCAATGCAATATTACACAAACACAGGGTGATAGATGTCAATGCAATATTACACAAACACAGGGTGGTAGACGTCAATGCAATATTACACAAACACAGGGTGGTAGACGTCAATGCAATATTACACAAGCACAGGGTGGTAGACGTCAATGCAATATTACACAAACACAGGGTGATAGACGTCAATGCAATATTACACAAACACAGGGTGGTGGAGTTTAATGCAATATTACACAAACACAGGGTGATAGACGTCAATGCAATATTACACAAACACAGGGTGATAGACGTCAATGCAATATTACACAAACACAGGGTGATAGACGTCAATGCAATATTACACAAACACAGGGTGATAGACGTCAATGCAATATTACACAAGCACAGGGTGGTAGACGTAAATGCAATATTACCCAAACACAGGGTGGTAGACGTCAATGTAATATTACACAAACACAGGGTGATAGATGTCAATGCAATATTACACAAACACAGGGTGATAGATGTCAATGCAATATTACACAAACACAGGGTGGTAGACGTCAATGCAATATTACACAAACACAGGGTGGTAGAAGTCAATGCAATATTACACAAGCACAGGGTGGTAGACGTCAATGCAATATTACACAAACACAGGGTGATAGACGTCAATGCAATATTACCCAAACACAGGGTGGTGGACTTCAATGCAATATTACCCAAACACAGTGTGGTAGACGTCAATGTAATATTACACAAACACAAGGTGATAGACGTCAATGCAATATTACACAAACACAGGGTGATAGATGTCAATGCAATATTACACAAACACAGGGTGGTAGACGTCAATGCAATATTACACAAACACAGGGTGGTAGAAGTCAATGCAATATTACACAAGCACAGGGTGGTAGACGTCAATGCAATATTACACAAACACAGGGTGATAGACGTCAATGCAATATTACACAAACACAGGGTGATAGACGTCAATGCAATATTACACAAACACAGGGTGGTGGAGTTCAATGCAATATTACACAAACACAGGGTGATAGACGTCAATGGAATATTACACAAACACAGGGTGATAGATGTCAATGCAATATTACACAAACACAGGGTGATAGACGTCAATGCAATATTACACAAACAGAGGGTGGTAGACGTCAATGCAATATTACACAAACACAGGGTGGTGGAGTTCAATGCAATATTACACAAACACAGAGTGATAGACGTCAATGCAATATTACACAAACACAGGGTGATAGACGTCAATGCAATATTACACAAACACAGGGTGGTAGACGTCAATGCAATATTACACAAACACAGGATGATAGACGTCAATGCAATATTACACAAGCACAGGGTGGTGGAGTTCAATGCAATATTACACAAACACAGGGTGATAGACGTCAATGCAATATTACACAAACACAGGGTGATAGATGTCAATGCAATATTACACAAACACAGGGTGATAGACGTCAATGCAATATTACACAAACAGAGGGTGGTAGACGTCAATGCAATATTACACAAACACAGGGTGGTGGAGTTCAATGCAATATTACACAAACACAGAGTGATAGACGTCAATGCAATATTACACAAACACAGGGTGATAGACGTCAATGCAATATTACACAAACACAGGGTGATAGACGTCAATGCAATATTACACAAACACAGGATGATAGACGTCAATGCAATATTACACAAACACAGGTTGGTGGAGTTCAATGCAATATTACACAAACACAGGATGATAGACGTCAATGCAATATTACACAAACACAGGGTGATAGACGTCAATGCAATATTACACAAACACAGGGTGGTAGACGTCAATGCAATATTACACAAACACAGGGTGATAGACGTCAATGCAATATTACACAAGCACAGGGTGGTAGACGTAAATGCAATATTACACAAACACAGGGTGATAGACGTCAATGCAATATCACACAAGCACAGGGTGGTGGAGTTCAATGCAATATTACACAAACACAGGGTGGTAGACGTCAATGCAATATTAAACAAACACAGGGCGATAGACGTCAAAGCAATATTACACAAACACAGGGTGATAGACGTCAATGTAATATTACACAAACACAGGGTGGTGGACTTCAATGCAATATTACCCAAACACAGGGTGGTAGACGTCAATGTAATATTACACAAACACAGGGTGATAGATGTCAATGCAATATTACACAAACACATGGTGATAGACGTCAATGCAATATTACACAAACACAGGGTGATAGATGTCAATGCAATATTACACAAACACAGGGTGGTAGACGTCAATGCAATATTACACAAACACAGGGTGGTAGAAGTCAATGCAATATTACACAAGCACAGGGTGGAAGACGTCAATGCAATATTACACAAACACAGGGTGATAGACGTCAATGCAATATTACACAAACACAGGGTGGTGGAGTTCAATGCAATATTACACAAACACAGGGTGATAGACGTCAATGCAATATTACACAAACACAGGGTGATAGATGTCAATGCAATATTACACAAACACAGGGTGATAGACGTCAATGCAATATTACACAAACAGAGGGTGGTAGACGTCAATGCAATATTACACAAACACAGGGTGGTGGAGTTCAATGCAATATTACACAAACACAGAGTGATAGACGTCAATGCAATATTACACAAACACAGGGTGATAGACGTCAATGCAATATTACACAAACACAGGGTGATAGACGTCAATGCAATATTACACAAACACAGGGTGATAGACGTCAATGCAATATTACACAAACACAGGTTGGTGGAGTTCAATGCAATATTACACAAACACAGGATGATAGACGTCAATGCAATATTACACAAACACAGGGTGATAGACGTCAATGCAATATTACACAAACACAGGGTGATAGACGTCAAAGCAATATTACACAAACACAGGGTGATAGACGTCAATGCAATATTACACAAACACAGGATGATAGACGTCAATGCAATATTACACAAACACAGGATGATAGACGTCAATGCAATATTACACAAACACAGGTTGGTGGAGTTCAATGCAATATCACACAAACACAGGGTGATAGACGTCAATGCAATATTACACAAACACAGGGTGATAGACGTCAATGCAATATTACACAAACACAGGGTGATAGACGTCAATGCAATATTACAGAAACACAGGGTGATAGACGTCAATGCAATATTACATAAACACAGGGTGGTGGAGTTCAATGCAATATTACACAAACACAGGGTGGTGGAGTTCAATGCAATATTACACAAAGACAGGGTGATAGACGTCAATGCAATATTACACAAATACAGGTTGGTAGAGTTCAATGCAATATTACACAAACACAGGGTGATAGACGTCAATGCAATATTACACAAATACAGGTTGGTAGAGTTCAATGCAATATTACACAAACACAGAGTGATAGACGTCAATGCAATATTACACAAACACAGGGTGATAGACGTCAAAGCAATATTACACGAACACAGGGTGATAGACGTCAATGCAATATTACACAAACACAGGATGATAGACGTCAATGCAATATTACATAAACACAGGGTGGTGGAGTTCAATGCAATATTACACAAACACAGGGTGATAGACGTCAATGCAATATTACACAAACACAGGGTGGTGGAGTTCAATGCAATATTACACAAACACAGGGTGATAGACGTCAATGCAATATTACACAAACACAGGTTGGTGGAGTTCAATGCAATATTACACAAACACAGGGTGATAGACGTCAATGCAATATTACACAAACACAGGGTGATAGACGTCAATGCAATATTACACAAACACAGGGTGATAGACGTCAATGCAATATTACACAAACACAGGTTGGTGGAGTTCAATGCAATATTACACAAACACAGGATGATAGACGTCAATGCAATATTACACAAACACATGGTGATAGACGTCAATGCAATATTACACAAACACAGGGTGATAGATGTCAATGCAATATTACACAAACACAGGGTGGTAGACGTCAATGCAATATTACACAAACACAGGGTGGTAGAAGTCAATGCAATATTACACAAGCACAGGGTGGTAGACGTCAATGCAATATTACACAAACACAGGGTGATAGACGTCAATGCAATATTACACAAACACAGGGTGGTGGAGTTCAATGCAATATTACACAAACACAGGATGATAGACGTCAATGCAATATTACACAAACACAGGGTGATAGATGTCAATGCAATATTACACAAACACAGGGTGATAGACGTCAATGCAATATTACACAAACAGAGGGTGGTAGACGTCAATGCAATATTACACAAACACAGGGTGGTGGAGTTCAATGCAATATTACACAAACACAGAGTGATAGACGTCAGTGCAATATTACACAAACACAGGGTGATAGACGTCAATGCAATATTACACAAACACAGGGTGATAGACGTCAATGCAATATTACACAAACACAGGGTGATAGACGTCAATGCAATATTACACAAACACAGGTTGGTGGAGTTCAATGCAATATTACACAAACACAGGATGATAGACGTCAATGCAATATTACACAAACACAGGGTGATAGACGTCAATGCAATATTACACAAACACAGGGTGATAGACGTCAAAGCAATATTACACAAACACAGGGTGATAGACGTCAATGCAATATTACACAAACACAGGATGATAGACGTCAATGCAATATTACACAAACACAGGATGATAGACGTCAATGCAATATTACACAAACACAGGTTGGTGGAGTTCAATGCAATATCACACAAACACAGGGTGATAGACGTCAATGCAATATTACACAAACACAGGGTGATAGACGTCAATGCAATATTACACAAACACAGGGTGATAGACGTCAATGCAATATTACAGAAACACAGGGTGATAGACGTCAATGCAATATTACATAAACACAGGGTGGTGGAGTTCAATGCAATATTACACAAACACAGGGTGGTGGAGTTCAATGCAATATTACACAAAGACAGGGTGATAGACGTCAATGCAATATTACACAAACACAGGGTGGTGGAGTTCAATGCAATATTACACAAACACAGGGTGATAGACGTCAATGCAATATTACACAAATACAGGTTGGTAGAGTTCAATGCAATATTACACAAACACAGAGTGATAGACGTCAATGCAATATTACACAAACACAGGGTGATAGACGTCAATGCAATATTACACGAACACAGGGTGATAGACGTCAATGCAATATTACACAAACACAGGATGATAGACGTCAATGCAATATTACATAAACACAGGGTGGTGGAGTTCAATGCAATATTACACAAACACAGGGTGATAGACGTCAATGCAATATTACACAAACACAGGGTGGTGGAGTTCAATGCAATATTACACAAACACAGGGTGATAGACGTCAATGCAATATTACACAAACACAGGTTGGTGGAGTTCAATGCAATATTACACAAACACAGGGTGATAGACGTCAATGCAATATTACACAAACACAGGGTGATAGACGTCAATGCAATATTACACAAACACAGGGTGATAGACGTCAATGCAATATTACACAAACACAGGTTGGTGGAGTTCAATGCAATATTACACAAACACAGGATGATAGACGTCAATGCAATATTATACAAACACAGGGTGATAGACGTCAATGCAATATTACACAAACACAGGGTGATAGACGTCAAAGCAATATTACACAAACACAGGGTGATAGACGTCAATGCAATATTACACAAACACAGGATGATAGACGTCAATGCAATATTACACAAACACAGGATGATAGACGTCAATGCAATATTACACAAACACAGGTTGGTGGAGTTCAATGCAATATCACACAAACACAGGGTGATAGACGTCAATGCAATATTACACAAACACAGGGTGATAGACGTCAATGCAATATTACACAAACACAGGGTGATAGACGTCAATGCAATATTACAGAAACACAGGGTGATAGACGTCAATGCAATATTACACAAACACAGGGTGATAGATGTCAATGCAATATTACACAAACACAGGTTGGTGGAGTTCAATGCAATATTACACAAACACAGAGTGATAGACGTCAATGCAATATTACACAAACACAGGGTGATAGACGTCAATGCAATATTACACGAACACAGGGTGATAGACGTCAATGCAATATTACACAAACACAGGATGATAGACGTCAATGCAATATTACATAAACACAGGGTGGTGGAGTTCAATGCAATATTACACAAACACAGGGTGATAGACGTCAATGCAATATTACACAAACACAGGGTGGTGGAGTTCAATGCAATATTACACAAACACAGGGTGATAGACGTCAATGCAATATTACACAAACACAGGTTGGTGGAGTTCAATGCAATATTACACAAACACAGGGTGATAGACGTCAATGCAATATTACACAAACACAAGGTGATAGACGTCAATGCTATTACACAAACACAGGGTGATAGACGTCAATGCAATATTACACAAACACAAGGTGATAGACGTCAATGCAATAGTACACAAATACAAGGTGATAGACGTCAATGCAATATTACACTAACACAAGGTGATAGACGTCAATGCAATATTACACAAACACAAGGTGATAGACGTCAATGCAATATTACACAAACACAGGGTGATAGACGTCAATGCAATATTACACAAACACAGGGTGATAGACGTCAATGCAATATTACACAAACACAGGGTGGTGGAGTTCAATGCAATATTACACAAACACAGGGTGATAGACGTCAATGCAATATTACACAAACACAGGTTGGTGGAGTTCAATGCAATATTACACAAACACAGGGTGATAGACGTCAATGCTATTACACAAACACAAGGTGATAGACGTCAATGCAATATTACACAAACACAGGGTGATAGACGTCAATGCAATAGTACACAAATACAAGGTGATAGACGTCAATGCAATATTACACTAACACAAGGTGATAGACGTCAATGCAATATTACACAAACACAGGGTGATAGACGTCAATGCAATATTACACAAACACAGGGTGATAGACGTCAATGCAATATTACATAAACACAGGGTGGTGGAGCTCAATGCAATATTACACAAACACAGGGTGATAGACGTCAATGCAATATTACACAAACACAGGGTGGTGGAGTTCAATGCAATATTACACAAACACAGGGTGATAGACGTCAATGCAATATTACACAAACACAGGTTGGTGGAGTTCAATGCAATATTACACAAACACAGGGTGATAGACGTCAATGCAATATTACACAAACACAGGGTGATAGACGTCAATGCAATATTACACAGACACAGGGTGGTAGACGTCAATGCAATATTACACAAACACAAGGTGATAGACGTCAATGCAATATTACACAAACACAGGGTGATAGACGTCAATGCAATATTACACAAACACAAGGTGATAGACGTCAATGCTATTACACAAACACAAGGTGATAGACGTCAATGCAATATTACACAAACACAGGGTGATAGACGTCAATGCAATATTACACAAACACAAGGTGATAGACGTCAATGCAATAGTACACAAATACAAGGTGATAGACGTCAATGCAATATTACACTAACACAAGGTGATAGACGTCAATGCAATATTACACAAACACAAGGTGATAGACGTCAATGCAATATTACACAAACACAGGGTGATAGACATCAATGCAATATTACACAAACATAGGGTGATAGACGTCAATGCAATATTACACAAACACAGGGTGATAGATGTCAATGCAATATTACACAAACACAGGGTGGTAGACGTCAATGCAATATTACACAAACACAAGGTGGTAGAAGTCAATGCAATATTACACAAGCACAGGGTGGTAGACGTCAATGCAATATTACACAAACACAGGGTGATAGACGTCAATGCAATATTACACAAACACAGGGTGGTGGAGTTCAATGCAATATTACACAAACACAGGGTGATAGATGTCAATGCAATATTACACAAACACAGGGTGATAGACGTCAATGCAATATTACACAAACAGAGGGTGGTAGACGTCAATGCAATATTACACAAACACAGGGTGGTGGAGTTCAATGCAATATTACACAAACACAGAGTGATAGACGTCAATGCAATATTACACAAACACAGGGTGATAGACGTCAATGCAATATTACACAAACACAGGGTGATAGACGTCAATGCAATATTACACAAACACAGGATGATAGACGTCAATGCAATATTACACAAACACAGGTTGGTGGAGTTCAATGCAATATTACACAAACACAGGATGATAGACGTCAATGCAATATTACACAAACACAGGGTGATAGACGTCAATGCAATATTACACAAACACAGGGTGGTAGACGTCAATGCAATATTACACAAACACAGGGTGATAGACGTCAATGCAATATTACACAAGCACAGGGTGGTAGACGTAAATGCAATATTACACAAACACAGGGTGATAGACGTCAATGCAATATCACACAAGCACAGGGTGGTGGAGTTCAATGCAATATTACACAAACACAGGGTGGTAGACGTCAATGCAATATTAAACAAACACAGGGTGATAGACGTCAAAGCAATATTACACAAACACAGGGTGATAGACGTCAATGTAATATTACACAAACACAGGGTGGTGGACTTCAATGCAATATTACCCAAACACAGGGTGGTAGACGTCAATGTAATATTACACAAACACAGGGTGATAGATGTCAATGCAATATTACACAAACACAAGGTGATAGACGTCAATGCAATATTAAACAAACACAGGGTGATAGATGTCAATGCAATATTACACAAACACAGGGTGGTAGACGTCAATGCAATATTACACAAACACAGGGTGGTAGAAGTCAATGCAATATTACACAAGCACAGGGTGGTAGACGTCAATGCAATATTACACAAACACAGGGTGATAGACGTCAATGCAATATTACACAAACACAGGGTGGTGGAGTTCAATGCAATATTACACAAACACAGGGTGATAGACGTCAATGCAATATTACACAAACACAGGGTGATAGATGTCAATGCAATATTACACAAACACAGGGTGATAGACGTCAATGCAATATTACACAAACAGAGGGTGGTAGACGTCAATGCAATATTACACAAACACAGGGTGGTGGAGTTCAATGCAATATTACACAAACACAGAGTGATAGACGTCAATGCAATATTACACAAACACAGGGTGATAGACGTCAATGCAATATTACACAAACACAGGGTGATAGACGTCAATGCAATATTACACAAACACAGGGTGATAGACGTCAATGCAATATTACACAAACACAGGTTGGTGGAGTTCAATGCAATATTACACAAACACAGGATGATAGACGTCAATGCAATATTACACAAACACAGGGTGATAGACGTCAATGCAATATTACACAAACACAGGGTGATTTACGTCAAAGCAATATTACACAAACACAGGGTGATAGACGTCAATGCAATATTACACAAACACAGGATGATAGACGTCAATGCAATATTACACAAACACAGGATGATAGACGTCAATGCAATATTACACAAACACAGGTTGGTGGAGTTCAATGCAATATCACACAAACACAGGGTGATAGACGTCAATGCAATATTACACAAACACAGGGTGATAGACGTCAATGCAATATTACACAAACACAGGGTGATAGACGTCAATGCAATATTACAGAAACACAGGGTGATAGACGTCAATGCAATATTACATAAACACAGGGTGGTGGAGTTCAATGCAAAATTACACAAACACAGGGTGGTGGAGTTCAATGCAATATTACACAAAGACAGGGTGATAGACGTCAATGCAATATTACACAAACACAGGGTGGTGGAGTTCAATGCAATATTACACAAACACAGGGTGATAGACGTCAATGCAATATTACACAAACACAGGTTGGTAGAGTTCAATGCAATATTACACAAACACAGAGTGATAGACGTCAATGCAATATTACACAAACACAGGGTGATAGACGTCAATGCAATATTACACGAACACAGGGTGATAGACGTCAATGCAATATTACACAAACACAGGATGATAGACGTCAATGCAATATTACATAAACACAGGGTGGTGGAGTTCAATGCAATATTACACAAACACAGGGTGATAGACGTCAATGCAATATTACACAAACACAGGGTGGTGGAGTTCAATGCAATATTACACAAACACAGGGTGATAGACGTCAATGCAATATTACACAAACACAGGTTGGTGGAGTTCAATGCAATATTACACAAACACAGGGTGATAGACGTCAATGCAATATTACACAAACACAGGGTGATAGACGTCAATGCAATATTACACAAACACAGGGTGATAGACGTCAATGCAATATTACACAAACACAGGTTGGTGGAGTTCAATGCAATATTACACAAACACAGGATGATAGACGTCAATGCAATATTACACAAACACAGGGTGATAGACGTCAATGCAATATTACACAAACACAGGGTGATAGACGTCAAAGCAATATTACACAAACACAGGGTGATAGACGTCAATGCAATATTACACAAACACAGGATGATAGACGTCAATGCAATATTACACAAACACAGGATGATAGACGTCAATGCAATATTACACAAACACAGGTTGGTGGAGTTCAATGCAATATCACACAAACACAGGGTGATATACGTCAATGCAATATTACACAAACACAGGGTGATAGACGTCAATGCAATATTACACAAACACAGGGTGATAGACGTCAATGCAATATTACAGAAACACAGGGTGATAGACGTCAATGCAATATTACACAAACACAGGGTGATAGACGTCAATGCAATATTACACAAACACAGGTTGGTGGAGTACAATGCAATATTACACAAACACAGAGTGATAGACGTCAATGCAATATTACACAAACACAGGGTGATAGACGTCAATGCAATATTACACGAACACAGGGTGATAGACGTCAATGCAATATTACACAAACACAGGATGATAGACGTCAATGCAATATTACATAAACACAGGGTGGTGGAGTTCAATGCAATATTACACAAACACAGGGTGATAGACGTCAATGCAATATTACATAAACACAGGGTCGTGGAGTTCAATGCAATATTACACAAACACAGGGTGATAGACGTCAATGCAATATTACACAAACACAGGTTGGTGGAGTTCAATGCAATATTACACAAACACAGGGTGATAGACGTCAATGCAATATTACACAAACACAAGGTGATAGACGTCAATGCTATTACACAAACACAGGGTGATAGACGTCAATGCAATATTACACAAACACAAGGTGATAGACGTCAATGCAATAGTACACAAATACAAGGTGATAGACGTCAATGCAATATTACACTAACACAAGGTGATAGACGTCAATGCAATATTACACAAACACAAGGTGATAGACGTCAATGCAATATTACACAAACACAGGGTGATAGACGTCAATGCAATATTACACAAACACAGGGTGATAGACGTCAATGCAATATTACACAAACACAGGGTGATAGACGTCAATGCAATATTACACAAACACAGGGTGGTGGAGTTCAATGCAATATTACACAAACACAGGGTGATAGACGTCAATGCAATATTACACAAACACAGGTTGGTGGAGTTCAATGCAATATTACACAAACACAGGGTGATAGACGTCAATGCTATTACACAAACACAAGGTGATAGACGTCAATGCAATATTACACAAACACAGGGTGATAGACGTCAATGCAATATTACACAAACACAGGTTGGTAGAGTTCAATGCAATATTACACAAACACAGAGTGATAGACGTCAATGCAATATTACACAAACACAGGGTGATAGACGTCAATGCAATATTACACGAACACAGGGTGATAGACGTCAATGCAATATTACACAAACACAGGATGATAGACGTCAATGCAATATTACATAAACACAGGGTGGTGGAGTTCAATGCAATATTACACAAACACAGGGTGATAGACGTCAATGCAATATTACACAAACACAGGGTGGTGGAGTTCAATGCAATATTACACAAACACAGGGTGATAGACGTCAATGCAATATTACACAACCACAGGTTGGTGGAGTTCAATGCAATATTACACAAACACAGGGTGATAGACGTCAATGCAATATTACACAAACACAGGGTGATAGACGTCAATGCAATATTACACAAACACAGGGTGATAGACGTCAATGCAATATTACACAAACACAGGTTGGTGGAGTTCAATGCAATATTACACAAACACAGGATGATAGACGTCAATGCAATATTACACAAACACAGGGTGATAGACGTCAATGCAATATTACACAAACACAGGGTGATAGACGTCAAAGCAATATTACACAAACACAGGGTGATAGACGTCAATGCAATATTACACAAACACAGGATGATAGACGTCAATGCAATATTACACAAACACAGGATGATAGACGTCAATGCAATATTACACAAACACAGGTTGGTGGAGTTCAATGCAATATCACACAAACACAGGGTGATAGACGTCAATGCAATATTACACAAACACAGGGTGATAGACGTCAATGCAATATTACACAAACACAGGGTGATAGACGTCAATGCAATATTACAGAAACACAGGGTGATAGACGTCAATGCAATATTACACAAACACAGGGTGATAGACGTCAATGCAATATTACACAAACACAGGTTGGTGGAGTTCAATGCAATATTACACAAACACAGAGTGATAGACGTCAATGCAATATTACACAAACAAAGGGTGATAGACGTCAATGCAATATTACACGAACACAGGGTGATAGACGTCAATGCAATATTACACAAACACAGGATGATAGACGTCAATGCAATATTACATAAACACAGGGTGGTGGAGTTCAATGCAATATTACACAAACACAGGGTGATAGACGTCAATGCAATATTACACAAACACAGGGTGGTGGAGTTCAATGCAATATTACACAAACACAGGGTGATAGACGTCAATGCAATATTACACAAACACAGGTTGGTGGAGTTCAATGCAATATTACACAAACACAGGGTGATAGACGTCAATGCAATATTACACAAACACAAGGTGATAGACGTCAATGCTATTACACAAACACAGGGTGATAGACGTCAATGCAATATTACACAAACACAAGGTGATAGACGTCAATGCAATAGTACACAAATACAAGGTGATAGACGTCAATGCAATATTACACTAACACAAGGTGATAGACGTCAATGCAATATTACACAAACACAAGGTGATAGACGTCAATGCAATATTACACAAACACAGGGTGATAGACGTCAATGCAATATTACACAAACACAGGGTGATAGACGTCAATGCAATATTACACAAACACAGGGTGATAGACGTCAATGCAATATTACACAAACACAGGGTGGTGGAGTTCAATGCAATATTACACAAACACAGGGTGATAGACGTCAATGCAATATTACACAAACACAGGTTGGTGGAGTTCAATGCAATATTACACAAACACAGGGTGATAGACGTCAATGCTATTACACAAACACAAGGTGATAGACGTCAATGCAATATTACACAAACACAGGGTGATAGACGTCAATGCAATATTACACAAACACAAGGTGATAGACGTCAATGCAATAGTACACAAATACAAGGTGATAGACGTCAATGCAATATTACACTAACACAAGGTGATAGACGTCAATGCAATATTACACAAACACAGGGTGATAGACGTCAATGCAATATTACACAAACACAGGGTGATAGACGTCAATGCAATATTACATAAACACAGGGTGGTGGAGTTCAATGCAATATTACACAAACACAGGGTGATAGACGTCAATGCAATATTACACAAACACAGGGTGGTGGAGTTCAATGCAATATTACACAAACACAGGGTGATAGACGTCAATGCAATATTACACAAACACAGGTTGGTGGAGTTCAATGCAATATTACACAAACACAGGGTGATAGACGTCAATGCAATATTACACAAACACAGTGTGATAGACGTCAATGCAATATTACACAGACACAGGGTGGTAGACGTCAATGCAATATTACACAAACACAAGGTGATAGACGTCAATGCAATATTACACAAACACAGGGTGATAGACGTCAATGCAATATTACACAAACACAAGGTGATAGACGTCAATGCTATTACACAAACACAAGGTGATAGACGTCAATGCAATATTACACAAACACAGGGTGATAGACGTCAATGCAATATTACACAAACACAAGGTGATAGACGTCAATGCAATAGTACACAAATACAAGGTGATAGACGTCAATGCAATATTACACTAACACAAGGTGATAGACGTCAATGCAATATTACACAAACACAAGGTGATAGACGTCAATGCAATATTACACAAACACAGGGTGATAGACGTCAATGCAATATTACACAAACATAGGGTGATAGACGTCAATGCAATATTACACAAACACAGGGTGATAGACGTCAATGCAATATTACACAAACACAGGGTGGTGGAGTTCAATGCAATATTACACAAACACAGGCTGATAGACGTCAATGCAATATTACACAAACAAAAGTTGGTGGAGTTCAATGCAATATTACACAAACACAGGGTGATAGACGTCAATGCAATATTACACAAACACAGGGTGATAGACGTCAATGCTATTACACAAACACAAGGTGATAGACGTCAATGCAATATTACACAAACACAGGGTGATAGACGTCAATGCAATATTACAGAAACACAGGGTGATAGACGTCAATGCAATATTACATAAACACAGGGTGGTGGAGTTCAATGCAATATTACACAAACACAGGGTGGTGGAGTTCAATGCAATATTACACAAAGACAGGGTGATAGACGACAATGCAATATTACACAAACACAGGGTGGTGGAGTTCAATGCAATATTACACAAACACAGGGTGATAGACGTCAATGCAATATTACACAAACACAGGTTGGTGGAGTTCAATGCAATATTACACAAACACAGGGTGATAGACGTCAATGCAATATTACACAAACACAGGGTGATAGACGTCAATGCAATATTACACGAACACAGGGTGATAGACGTCAATGCAATATTACACAAACACAGGATGATAGACGTCAATGCAATATTACACAAACACAGGGTGGTAGACGTCAATGCAATATTACACAAACACAAGGTGATAGACGTCAATGCAATATTACACAAACACAGGGTGATAGACGTCAATGCAATATTACACAAACACAGGGTGATAGACGTCAATGCAATATTACACAGACACAGGGTGGTAGACGTCAATGCAATATTACACAAACACAGGGTGATAGACGTCAATGCAATATTACACAAACACAGGGTGATAGACTTCAATGCAATATTACACAGACACAGGGTGGTAGACGTCAATGCAATATTACACAAACACAGGGTGGTGGACTTCAATGCAATATTACACAAACACAGGGTGATAGACGTCAATGCAATATTACACAAACACAGGGTGATAGACGTCAATGCAATATTACACAAACACAGGGTGATAGACGTCAATGCAATATTACACAAACACAGGGTGATAGACGTCAATGCAATATTACACAAGCACAGGGTGGTAGACGTAAATGCAATATTACACAAACACAGGGTGATAGACGTCAATGCAATATCACACAAGCACAGGGTGGTGGAGTTCAATGCAATATTACACAAACACAGGGTGGTAGACGTCAATGCAATATTAAACAAACACAGGGTGATAGACGTCAAAGCAATATTACACAAACACAGGGTGATAGACGTCAATGCAATATTACACAAACACAGGGTGGTGGAGTTCAATGCAATATTACACAAACACAGGGTGGTAGACGTCAATGTAATATTACACAAACACAGGGTGATAGATGTCAATGCAATATTACACAAACACAGGGTGATAGACGTCAATGCAATATTACACAAACACAGGGTGATAGACGTCAATGCAATATTACACAAACACAGGATGATAGACGTCAATGCAATATTACACAAACACAGGGTGGTAGACGTCAATACAATATTACACAAACACAGGGTGATAGACGTCAATGCAATATTACACAAACATAGGGTGATAGACGTCAATGCAATATTACACAAACACAGGGTGATAGACGTCAATGCAATATTACACAAACACAGGCTGATAGACGTCAATGCAATATTACACAAACACAAGGTGATAGACGTCAATGCTATTACACAAACACAAGGTGATAGACATCAATGCAATATTACACAAACACAGGGTGATAGACGTCAATGCAATATTACACAAACACAAGGTGATAGACGTCAATGCAATAGTACACAAACACAAGGTGATAGACGTCAATGCAATATTACACAAACACAGGGTGATAGACGTCAATGCAATATTACACAAACACAAGGTGATAGACGTCAATGCTATTTACACAAACACAAGGTGATAGACGTCAATGCAATATTACACAAACACAGGGTGATAGACGTCAATGCAATATTACACAAACACAAGGTGATAGACGTCAATGCAATATTACACAAACACAAGGTGATAGACGTCAATGCTATTACACAAACACAAGGTGATAGACGTCAATGCAATATTACACAAACACAGGGTGATAGACGTCAATGCAATATTACACAAACACAAGGTGATAGACGTCAATGCAATAGTACACAAATACAAGGTGATAGACGTCAATGCAATATTACACTAACACAAGGTGATAGACGTCAATGCAATATTACACAAACACAAGGTGATAGACGTCAATGCAATATTACACAAACACAGGGTGATAGACGTCAATGCAATATTACACAAACACAGGGTGATAGACGTCAATGCTATTACACAAACACAAGGTGATAGACGTCAATGCAATATTACACAAACACAGGGTGATAGACGTCAATGCAATATTACACAAACACAAGATGATAGACGTCAATGCAATAGTACACAAATACAAGGTGATAGACGTCAATGCAATATTACACTAACACAAGGTGATAGACGTCAATGCAATATTACACAAACACAGGGTGATAGGCGTCAATGCAATATTACACACACACAGGGTGATAGACGTCAATGCAATATTACACAAACACAGGGTGGTGGAGTTCAATGCAATATTACACAAACACAGGGTGATAGACGTCAATGCAATATTACACAAACACAGGTTGGTGGAGTTCAATGCAATATTACACAAACACAGGGTGATAGACGTCAATGCAATATTACACAAACACAGGGTGATAGACGTATAGACGCAATATTACACGAACACAGGGTGATAGACGTCAATGCAATATTACACAAACACAGGATGATAGACGTCAATGCAATATTACACAAACACAGGGTGGTAGACGTCAATGCAATATTACACAAACACAAGGTGATAGACGTCAATGCAATATTACACAAACACAGGGTGATAGACGTCAATGCAATATTACACAAACACAGGGTGATAGACGTCAATGCAATATTACACAGACACAGGGTGGTAGACGTCAATGCAATATTACACAAACACAGGGTGGTGGACTTCAATGCAATATTACACAAACACAGGGTGATAGACGTCAATGCAATATTACACAAACACAGGATGATAGACGTCAATGCAATATAACACAAGCACAGGGTGGTGGAGTTCAATGCAATATTACACAAACACAGGGTGGTAGACGTCAATGCAATATTAAACAAACACAGGGTGATAGACGTCAAAGCAATATTACACAAACACAGGGTGATAGACGTCAATGCAATATTACACAAACACAGGGTGGTGGAGTTCAATGCAATATTACACAAACACAGGGTGGTAGACGTCAATGCAATATTACACAAACACAGGGTGGTAGACGTCAATGCAATATTACACAAGCACAGGGTGGTAGACGTCAATGCAATATTACACAAACACAGGGTGATAGACGTCAATGCAATATTACACAAACACAGGGTGGTGGAGTTCAATGCAATATTACACAAACACAGGGTGATAGACGTCAATGCAATATTACACAAACACAGGGTGATAGATGTCAATGCAATATTACACAAGCACAGGGTGATAGACGTCAATGCAATATTACACAAACACAGGGTGATAGACGTCAATGCTATTACACAAACACAAGGTGATAGACGTCAATGCAATATTACACAAACACAGGGTGATAGACGTCAATGCAATATTACACAAACACAAGGTGATAGACGTCAATGCAATAGTACACAAATACAAGGTGATAGACGTCAATGCAATATTACACTAACACAAGGTGATAGACGTCAATGCAATATTACACAAACACAAGGTGATAGACATCAATGCAATATTACACAAACACAGGGTGATAGACGTCAATGCAATATTACACAAACACAGGGTGATAGACGTCAATGCAATATTACACAAACACAGGTTGGTGGAGTTCAATGCAATATTACACAAACACAGGGTGATAGACGTCAATGCAATATTACACAAACACAGGGTGATAGACGTATAGACGCAATATTACACGAACACAGGGTGATAGACGTCAATGCAATATTACACAAACACAGGATGATAGACGTCAATGCAATATTACACAAACACAGGGTGGTAGACGTCAATGCAATATTACACAAACACAAGGTGATAGACGTCAATGCAATATTACACAAACACAGGGTGATAGACGTCAATGCAATATTACACAAACACAGGGTGATAGACGTCAATGCAATATTACACAGACACAGGGTGGTAGACGTCAATGCAATATTACACAAACACAGGGTGGTGGACTTCAATGCAATATTACACAAACACAGGGTGATAGACGTCAATGCAATATTACACAAACACAGGATGATAGACGTCAATGCAATATAACACAAGCACAGGGTGGTGGAGTTCAATGCAATATTACACAAACACAGGGTGGTAGACGTCAATGCAATATTAAACAAACACAGGGTGATAGACGTCAAAGCAATATTACACAAACACAGGGTGATAGACGTCAATGCAATATTACACAAACACAGGGTGGTGGAGTTCAATGCAATATTACACAAACACAGGGTGGTAGACGTCAATGCAATATTACACAAACACAGGGTGGTAGACGTCAATGCAATATTACACAAGCACAGGGTGGTAGACGTCAATGCAATATTACACAAACACAGGGTGATAGACGTCAATGCAATATTACACAAACACAGGGTGGTGGAGTTCAATGCAATATTACACAAACACAGGGTGATAGACGTCAATGCAATATTACACAAACACAGGGTGATAGATGTCAATGCAATATTACACAAACACAGGGTGATAGACGTCAATGCAATATTACACAAACACAGGGTGATAGACGTCAATGCTATTACACAAACACAAGGTGATAGACGTCAATGCAATATTACACAAACACAGGGTGATAGACGTCAATGCAATATTACACAAACACAAGGTGATAGACGTCAATGCAATAGTACACAAATACAAGGTGATAGACGTCAATGCAATATTACACTAACACAAGGTGATAGACGTCAATGCAATATTACACAAACACAAGGTGATAGACATCAATGCAATATTACACAAACACAGGGTGATAGACGTCAATGCAATATTACACAAACACAGGGTGATAGACGTCAATGCAATATTACACAAACACAGGGTTATAGACGTCAATGCAATATTACACAAACACAGGATGATAGACGTCAATGCAATATTACACAAACACAGGTTGGTAGAGTTCAATGCAATATTACACAAACACAGGGTGATAGACGTCAATGCAATATTACACAAACACAGGGTGATAGACGTCAATGCAATATTACACAAACACAGGGTGATAGACGTCAATGCAATATTACACAAACACAGAATGATAGACGTCAATGCAATATTACACAAACACAGGGTGATAGACGTCAATGCAATATTACACAGACACAGGGTGGTAGACGTCAATGCAATATTACACAAACACAGGGTGGTGGACTTCAATGCAATATTACACAAACACAGGGTGATAGACGTCAATGCAATATTACACAAACACAGGGTGATAGACGTCTATGCAATATTACACAAACACAGGGTGGTAGACGTCAATGCAATATTACACAAACACAAGGTGATAGACGTCAATGCAATATTACACAAACACAGGGTGATAGACGTCAATGCAATATTACACAAACACAAGGTGATAGACGTCAATGCTATTACACAAACACAAGGTGATAGACGTCAATGCAATATTACACAAACACAGGGTGATAGACGTCAATGCAATATTACACAAACACAAGGTGATAGACGTCAATGCAATAGTACACAAATACAAGGTGATAGACGTCAATGCAATATTACACTAACACAAGGTGATAGACGTCAATGCAATATTACACAAACACAAGGTGATAGACGTCAATGTAATATTACACAAACACAGGGTGATAGATGTCAATGCAATATTACACAAACACAAGGTGATAGACGTCAATGCAATATTACACAAACACAGGGTGATAGATGTCAATGCAATATTACACAAACACAGGGTGGTAGACGTCAATGCAATATTACACAAACACAGGGTGGTAGACGTCAATGCAATATTACACAAGCACAGGGTGGTAGACGTCAATGCAATATTACACAAACACAGGGTGATAGACGTCAATGCAATATTACACAAACACAGGGTGGTGGAGTTCAATGCAATATTACACAAACACAGGGTGATAGACGTCAATGCAATATTACACAAACACAGGGTGATAGACGTCAATGCAATATTACACAAACACAGGGTGATAGACGTCAATGCAATATTACACAAACACAGAATGATAGACGTCAATGCAATATTACACAAACACAGGGTGATAGACGTCAATGCAATATTACACAGACACAGGGTGGTAGACGTCAATGCAATATTACACAAACACAGGGTGGTGGACTTCAATGCAATATTACACAAACACAGGGTGATAGACGTCAATGCAATATTACACAAACACAGGGTGATAGACTTCAATGCAATATTACACAAACACAAGGTGATAGACGTCAATGCAATATTACACAAACACAGGGTGGTGGACTTCAATGCAATATTACACAAACACAGGGTGATAGACGTCTATGCAATATTACACAAACACAGGGTGGTAGACGTCAATGCAATATTACACAAACACAAGGTGATAGACGTCAATGCAATATTACACAAACACAGGGTGATAGACGTCAATGCAATATTACACAAACACAAGGTGATAGACGTCAATGCTATTACACAAACACAAGGTGATAGACGTCAATGCAATATTACACAAACACAGGGTGATAGACGTCAATGCAATATTACACAAACACAAGGTGATAGACGTCAATGCAATAGTACACAAATACAAGGTGATAGACGTCAATGCAATATTACACTAACACAAGGTGATAGACATCAATGCAATATTACACAAACACAAGGTGATAGACGTCAATGCAATATTACACACACACAGGGTGATAGACGTCAATGCAATATTACACAAACACAGGGTGATAGACGTCAATGCTATTACACAAACACAAGGTGATAGACGTCAATGCAATATTACACAAACACAGGGTGATAGACGTCAATGCAATATTACACAAACACAAGGTGATAGACGTCAATGCAATATTACACAAATACAAGGTGATAGACGTCAATGCAATATTACACTAACACAAGGTGATAGACGTCAATGCAATATTACACAAACACAGGGTGATAGGCGTCAATGCAATATTACACACACACAGGGTGATAGACGTCAATGCAATATTACACAAACACAGGGTGGTGGAGTTCAATGCAATATTACACAAACACAGGGTGATAGTCGTCAATGCAATATTACACAAACACAGGGTGGTGGAGTTCAATGCAATATTACACAAACACAGGGTGATAGACGTCAATGCAATATTACACAAACACAGGTTGGTGGAGTTCAATGCAATATTACACAAACACAGGGTGATAGACGTCAATGCAATATTACACAAACACAGGGTGATAGATGTATAGACGCAATATTACACGAACACAGGGTGATAGACGTCAATGCAATATTACACAAACACAGGATGATAGACGTCAATGCAATATTACACAAACACAGGGTGGTAGACGTCAATGCAATATTACACAAACACAAGGTGATAGACGTCAATGCAATATTACACAAACACAGGGTGATAGACGTCAATGCAATATTACACAAACACAGGGTGATAGACGTCAATGCAATATTACACAGACACAGGGTGGTAGACGTCAATGCAATATTACACAAACACAGGGTGGTGGACTTCAATGCAATATTACACAAACACAGGGTGATAGACGTCAATGCAATATTACACAAACACAGGATGATAGACGTCAATGCAATATAACACAAGCACAGGGTGGTGGAGTTCAATGCAATATTACACAAACACAGGGTGGTAGACGTCAATGCAATATTAAACAAACACAGGGTGATAGACGTCAAAGCAATATTACACAAACACAGGGTGATAGACGTCAATGCAATTTTACACAAACACAGGGTGGTGGAGTTCAATGCAATATTACACAAACACAGGGTGGTAGACGTCAATGTAATATTACACAAACACAGGGTGATAGATGTCAATGCAATATTACACAAACACAAGGTGATAGACGTCAATGCAATATTACACAAACACAGGGTGATAGATGTCAATGCAATATTACACAAACACAGGGTGGTAGACGTCAATGCAATATTACACAAACACAGGGTGGTAGACGTCAATGCAATATTACACAAGCACAGGGTGGTAGACGTCAATGCAATATTACACAAACACAGGGTGATAGACGTCAATGCAATATTACACAAACACAGGGTGGTGGAGTTCAATGCAATATTACACAAACACAGGGTGATAGACGTCAATGCAATATTACACAAACACAGGGTGATAGATGTCAATGCAATATTACACAAACACAGGGTGATAGACGTCTATGCAATATTACACAAACACAGGGTGGTAGACGTCAATGCAATATTACACAAACACAAGGTGATAGACGTCAATGCAATATTACACAAACACAGGGTGATAGACGTCAATGCAATATTACACAAACACAAGGTGATAGACGTCAATGCTATTACACAAACACAAGGTGATAGACGTCAATGCAATATTACACAAACACAGGGTGATAGACGTCAATGCAATATTACACAAACACAAGGTGATAGACGTCAATGCAATAGTACACAAATACAAGGTGATAGACGTCAATGCAATATTACACTAACACAAGGTGATAGACATCAATGCAATATTACACAAACACAAGGTGATAGACGTCAATGCAATATTACACACACACAGGGTGATAGACGTCAATGCAATATTACACAAACACAGGGTGATAGACGTCAATGCTATTACACAAACACAAGGTGATAGACGTCAATGCAATATTACACAAACACAGGGTGATAGACGTCAATGCAATATTACACAAACACAAGGTGATAGACGTCAATGCAATATTACACAAATACAAGGTGATAGACGTCAATGCAATATTACACTAACACAAGGTGATAGACGTCAATGCAATATTACACAAACACAGGGTGATAGGCGTCAATGCAATATTACACACACACAGGGTGATAGACGTCAATGCAATATTACACAAACACAGGGTGGTGGAGTTCAATGCAATATTACACAAACACAGGGTGATAGTCGTCAATGCAATATTACACAAACACAGGGTGGTGGAGTTCAATGCAATATTACACAAACACAGGGTGATAGACGTCAATGCAATATTACACAAACACAGGTTGGTGGAGTTCAATGCAATATTACACAAACACAGGGTGATAGACGTCAATGCAATATTACACAAACACAGGGTGATAGATGTATAGACGCAATATTACACGAACACAGGGTGATAGACGTCAATGCAATATTACACAAACACAGGATGATAGACGTCAATGCAATATTACACAAACACAGGGTGGTAGACGTCAATGCAATATTACACAAACACAAGGTGATAGACGTCAATGCAATATTACACAAACACAGGGTGATAGACGTCAATGCAATATTACACAAACACAGGGTGATAGACGTCAATGCAATATTACACAGACACAGGGTGGTAGACGTCAATGCAATATTACACAAACACAGGGTGGTGGACTTCAATGCAATATTACACAAACACAGGGTGATAGACGTCAATGCAATATTACACAAACACAGGATGATAGACGTCAATGCAATATAACACAAGCACAGGGTGGTGGAGTTCAATGCAATATTACACAAACACAGGGTGGTAGACGTCAATGCAATATTAAACAAACACAGGGTGATAGACGTCAAAGCAATATTACACAAACACAGGGTGATAGACGTCAATGCAATTTTACACAAACACAGGGTGGTGGAGTTCAATGCAATATTACACAAACACAGGGTGGTAGACGTCAATGTAATATTACACAAACACAGGGTGATAGATGTCAATGCAATATTACACAAACACAAGGTGATAGACGTCAATGCAATATTACACAAACACAGGGTGATAGATGTCAATGCAATATTACACAAACACAGGGTGGTAGACGTCAATGCAATATTACACAAACACAGGGTGGTAGACGTCAATGCAATATTACACAAGCACAGGGTGGTAGACGTCAATGCAATATTACACAAACACAGGGTGATAGACGTCAATGCAATATTACACAAACACAGGGTGGTGGAGTTCAATGCAATATTACACAAACACAGGGTGATAGACGTCAATGCAATATTACACAAACACAGGGTGATAGATGTCAATGCAATATTACACAAACACAGGGTGATAGACGTCAATGCAATATTACACAAACACAGGGTGATAGACGTCAATGCTATTACACAAACACAAGGTGATAGACGTCAATGCAATATTACACAAACACAGGGTGATAGACGTCAATGCAATATTACACAAACACAAGGTGATAGACGTCAATGCAATAGTACACAAATACAAGGTGATAGACGTCAATGCAATATTACACTAACACAAGGTGATAGACGTCAATGCAATATTACACAAACACAAGGTGATAGACATCAATGCAATATTACACAAACACAGGGTTATAGACGTCAATGCAATATTACACAAACACAGGATGATAGACGTCAATGCAATATTACACAAACACAGGTTGGTAGAGTTCAATGCAATATTACACAAACACAGGGTGATAGACGTCAATGCAATATTACACAAACACAGGGTGATAGACGTCAATGCAATATTACACAAACACAGGGTGATAGACGTCAATGCAATATTACACAAACACAGAATGATAGACGTCAATGCAATATTACACAAACACAGGGTGATAGACGTCAATGCAATATTACACAGACACAGGGTGGTAGACGTCAATGCAATATTACACAAACACAGGGTGGTGGACTTCAATGCAATATTACACAAACACAGGGTGATAGACGTCAATGCAATATTACACAAACACAGGGTGATAGACGTCAATGCAATATCACACAAGCACAGGGTGGTGGAGTTCAATGCAATATTACACAAACACAGGGTGGTAGACGTCAATGCAATATTAAACAAACACAGGGTGATAGACGTCAAAGCAATATTACACAAACACAGGGTGATAGACGTCAATGCAATATTACACAAACACAGGGTGGTGGAGTTCAATGCAATATTACACAAACACAGGGTGGTAGACGTCAATGTAATATTACACAAACACAGGGTGATAGATGTCAATGCAATATTACACAAACACAGGGTGATAGACGTCAATGCAATATTACACAAACACATGGTGATAGAAGTCAATGCAATATCACACATGCAAGCACAGTGTGGTAGACGTCAATGCAATATTACACAAACACAGGGTGATAGACGTCAATGCAATATTACACAAACACAGGGTGGTGGAGTTCAATGCAATATTACACAAACACAGGGTGATAGACGTCAATGCAATATTACACAAACACAGGGTGATAGATGTCAATGCAATATTACACAAACACAGGGTGATAGATGTCAATGCAATATTACACAAACACAGGGTGATAGACGTCAATGCAATATTAAACAAACACAGGGTGATAGACGTCAATGCAATATTACACAAACACAGGGTGATAGATGTCAATGCAATATTACACAAACACAGGGTGATAGACGTCAATGCAATATTAAACAAACACAGGGTGATAGACGTCAATGCAATATTACACAAACACAGGGTGATAGACGTCAATGCAATATTAAACAAACACAGGGTGATAGACGTCAATGCAATATTACACAAACACAGGGTGATAGATGTCAATGCAATATTGCACAAACACAGGGTGATAGACGTCAATGCAATATTACACAAACACAGGGTGATAGACGTCAATGCAATATTACACAAACAGAGGGTGGTAGACGTCAATGCAATATTACACAAACACAGGGTGGTGGAGTTCAATGCAATATTACACAAACACAGGGTGATAGACGTCAATGCAATATTACACAAACACAGGGTGATAGATGTCAATGCAATATTACACAAACACAGGGTGATAGACGTCAATGCAATATTACATAAACACAGGATGATAGACGTCAATACAATATTACACAAACACAGGTTGGTAGAGTTCAATGCAATATTACACAAATACAGGGTGATAGACGTCAATGCAATATTACACAAACACAGGGTGATAGACGTCAATGCAATATTACACAAACACAGGGTGATAGACGTCAATGCAATATTACACAAACCCAGGATGATAGACGTCAATGCAATAGTACACAAATACAAGGTGATAGACGTCAATGCAATATTACACTAACACAAGGTGATAGACGTCAATGCAATATTACACAAACACAAGGTGATAGACGTCAAAGCAATATTACACAAACACAGGGTGATTGACGTCAATGCAATATTACACAAACACAGGGTGGTGGAGTTCAATGCAATATTACACAAACACAGGGTGATAGACGTCAATGCAATATTACACAAACACAAGGTGATAGACGTCAATGCAATATTACACAAACACAGGGTGGTGGAGTTCAATGCAATATTACACAAACACAGGGTGATAGACGTCAATGCAATATTACACAAACACAAGGTGATAGACGTCAATGCAATATTACACAAACACAGGGTGATAGACGTCAATGCAATATTACACAAACACAGGGTGATAGACGTCAATGCAATATTACACAAACACAAGGTGATAGACGTCAATGCAATATTACACAAACACAGGGTGATAGACGTCAATGCAATATTACACAAACACAGGTGATAGACGTCAATGCAATATTACACAATCACAAGGTGATAGACATCAATGCAATATTACACAAACACAGGGTGATAGACGTCAATGTAATATTACACAAACACAGGGTGATAGACGTCAATGCAATATTACACAAACACAGGGTGATAGACGTCAATGCAATATTACACAAACACAAGGTGATAGACGTCAATGCAATATTACACAAACACAAGGTGATAGACGTCAATGCAATATTACACAAACACAAGGTGATAGACATCAATGCAATATTACACCAGCACAGGGTGGTAGACGTCAATGCAATATTACACAAACACAGGGTGATAGACGTCAATGCAATATTACACAAACACAGGGTGATTGACGTCAATGCAATATTACATAAACACAGGGTGGTGGAGTTCAATGCAATATTACACAAACACAGGGTGATAGACGTCAATGCAATATTACACAAACACAGGGTGGTGGAGTTCAATGCAATATTACACAAACACAGGGTGATAGACGTCAATGCAATATTACACAAACACAGGTTGGTGGAGTTCAATGCAATATTACACAAACACAGGGTGATAGACGTCAATGCAATATTACACAAACACAGGGTGATAGACGTCAATGCAATATTACACAGACACAGGGTGGTAGACGTCAATGCAATATTACACAAACACAAGGTGATAGACGTCAATGCAATATTACACAAACACAGGGTGATAGACGTCAATGCAATATTACACAAACACAGGGTGATAGACGTCAATGCAATATTAAACAAACACAGGGTGATAGACGTCAATGCAATATTACACAAACACAGGGTGATAGATGTCAATGCAATATTACACAAACACAGGGTGATAGACGTCAATGCAATATTACACAAACACAGGGTGATAGACGTCAATGCAATATTACACAAACAGAGGGTGGTAGACGTCAATGCAATATTACACAAACACAGGGTGGTGGAGTTCAATGCAATATTACACAAACACAGGGTGATAGACGTCAATGCAATATTACACAAACACAGGGTGATAGATGTCAATGCAATATTACACAAACACAGGGTGATAGACGTCAATGCAATATTACACAAACACAGGATGATAGACGTCAATACAATATTACACAAACACAGGTTGGTAGAGTTCAATGCAATATTACACAAATACAGGGTGATAGACGTCAATGCAATATTACACAAACACAGGGTGATAGACGTCAATGCAATATTACACAAACACAGGGTGATAGACGTCAATGCAATATTACACAAACCCAGGATGATAGACGTCAATGCAATAGTACACAAATACAAGGTGATAGACGTCAATGCAATATTACACTAACACAAGGTGATAGACGTCAATGCAATATTACACAAACACAAGGTGATAGACGTCAAAGCAATATTACACAAACACAGGGTGATTGACGTCAATGCAATATTACACAAACACAGGGTGGTGGAGTTCAATGCAATATTACACAAACACAGGGTGATAGACGTCAATGCAATATTACACAAACACAAGGTGATAGACGTCAATGCAATATTACACAAACACAGGGTGGTGGAGTTCAATGCAATATTACACAAACACAGGGTGATAGACGTCAATGCAATATTACACAAACACAAGGTGATAGACGTCAATGCAATATTACACAAACACAGGGTGATAGACGTCAATGCAATATTACACAAACACAGGGTGATAGACGTCAATGCAATATTACACAAACACAAGGTGATAGACGTCAATGCAATATTACACAAACACAGGGTGATAGACGTCAATGCAATATTACACAAACACAGGTGATAGACGTCAATGCAATATTACACAATCACAAGGTGATAGACATCAATGCAATATTACACAAACACAGGGTGATAGACGTCAATGTAATATTACACAAACACAGGGTGATAGACGTCAATGCAATATTACACAAACACAGGGTGATAGACGTCAATGCAATATTACACAAACACAAGGTGATAGACGTCAATGCAATATTACACAAACACAAGGTGATAGACGTCAATGCAATATTACACAAACACAAGGTGATAGACATCAATGCAATATTACACCAGCACAGGGTGGTAGACGTCAATGCAATATTACACAAACACAGGGTGATAGACGTCAATGCAATATTACACAAACACAGGGTGATTGACGTCAATGCAATATTACATAAACACAGGGTGGTGGAGTTCAATGCAATATTACACAAACACAGGGTGATAGACGTCAATGCAATATTACACAAACACAGGGTGGTGGAGTTCAATGCAATATTACACAAACACAGGGTGATAGACGTCAATGCAATATTACACAAACACAGGTTGGTGGAGTTCAATGCAATATTACACAAACACAGGGTGATAGACGTCAATGCAATATTACACAAACACAGGGTGATAGACGTCAATGCAATATTACACAGACACAGGGTGGTAGACGTCAATGCAATATTACACAAACACAAGGTGATAGACGTCAATGCAATATTACACAAACACAGGGTGATAGACGTCAATGCAATATTACACAAACACAAGGTGATAGACGTCAATGCTATTACACAAACACAAGGTGATAGACGTCAATGCAATATTACACAAACACAGGGTGATAGACGTCAATGCAATATTACACAAACACAAGGTGATAGACGTCAATGCAATAGTACACAAATACAAGGTGATAGACGTCAATGCAATATTACACTAACACAAGGTGATAGACGTCAATGCAATATTACACAAACACAAGGTGATAGACGTCAATGCAATATTACACAAACACAGGGTGATAGACGTCAATGCAATATTACACAAACATAGGGTGATAGACGTCAATGCAATATTACACAAACACAGGGTGATAGACGTCAATGCAATATTACACAAACACAGGGTGGTGGAGTTCAATGCAATATTACACAAACACAGGGTGATAGACGTCAATGCAATATTACACAAACACAGGGTGGTGGAGTTCAATGCAATATTACACAAACACAGGGTGATAGACGTCAATGCAATATTACACAAACACAGGTTGGTGGAGTTCAATGCAATATTACACAAACACAGGGTGATAGACGTCAATGCAATATTACACAAACACAGGGTGATAGACGTCAATGCAATATTACACAGACACAGGGTGGTAGACGTCAATGCAATATTACACAAACACAAGGTGATAGACGTCAATGCAATATTACACAAACACAGGGTGATAGACGTCAATGCAATATTACACAAACACAAGGTGATAGACGTCAATGCTATTACACAAACACAAGGTGATAGACGTCAATGCAATATTACACAAACACAGGGTGATAGACGTCAATGCAATATTACACAAACACAAGGTGATAGACGTCAATGCAATAGTACACAAATACAAGGTGATAGACGTCAATGCAATATTACACTAACACAAGGTGATAGACGTCAATGCAATATTACACAAACACAAGGTGATAGACGTCAATGCAATATTACACAAACACAGGGTGATAGACGTCAATGCAATATTACACAAACATAGGGTGATAGACGTCAATGCAATATTACACAAACACAGGGTGATAGACGTCAATGCAATATTACACAAACACAGGGTGGTGGAGTTCAATGCAATATTACACAAACACAGGCTGATAGACGTCAATGCAATATTACACAAACACAGGGTGATAGACGTCAATGCTATTACACAAACACAAGGTGATAGACGTCAATGCAATATTACACAAACACAGGGTGATAGACGTCAATGCAATATTACAGAAACACAGGGTGATAGACGTCAATGCAATATTATATAAACACAGGGTGGTGGAGTTCAATGCAATATTACACAAACACAGGGTGGTGGAGTTCAATGCAATATTACACAAAGACAGGGTGATAGACGTCAATGCAATATTACACAAACACAGGGTGGTGGAGTTCAATGCAATATTACACAAACACAGGGTGATAGACGTCAATGCAATATTACACAAACACAGGTTGGTGGAGTTCAATGCAATATTACACAAACACAGGGTGATAGACGTCAATGCAATATTACACAAACACAGGGTGATAGACGTCAATGCAATATTACACGAACACAGGGTGATAGACGTCAATGCAATATTACACAAACACAGGATGATAGACGTCAATGCAATATTACACAAACACAGGGTGGTAGACGTCAATGCAATATTACACAAACACAAGGTGATAGACGTCAATGCAATATTACACAAACACAGGGTGATAGACGTCAATGCAATATTACACAAACACAGGGTGATAGACGTCAATGCAATATTACACAGACACAGGGTGGTAGACGTCAATGCAATATTACACAAACACAGGGTGATAGACGTCAATGCAATATTACACAAACACAGGGTGATAGACGTCAATGCAATATTACACAGACACAGGGTGGTAGACGTCAATGCAATATTACACAAACACAGGGTGGTGGACTTCAATGCAATATTACACAAACACAGGGTGATAGACGTCAATGCAATATTACACAAACACAGGGTGATAGACGTCAATGCAATATTACACAAAAACAGGGTGATAGACGTCAATGCAATATTACACAAACACAGGGTGATAGACGTCAATGCAATATTACACAAGCACAGGGTGGTAGACGTAAATGCAATATTACACAAACACAGGGTGATAGACGTCAATGCAATATCACACAAGCACAGGGTGGTGGAGTTCAATGCAATATTACACAAACACAGGGTGGTAGACGTCAATGCAATATTAAACAAACACAGGGTGATAGACGTCAAAGCAATATTACACAAACACAGGGTGATAGACGTCAATGCAATATTACACAAACACAGGGTGGTGGAGTTCAATGCAATATTACACAAACACAGGGTGGTAGACGTCAATGTAATATTACACAAACACAGGGTGATAGATGTCGATGCAATATTACACAAACACAGGGTGATAGACGTCAATGCAATATTACACAAACACAGGGTGATAGACGTCAATGCAATATTACACAAACACAGGATGATAGACGTCAATGCAATATTACACAAACACAGGGTGGTAGACGTCAATGCAATATTACACAAACACAGGGTGATAGACGTCAATGCAATATTACACAAACATAGGGTGATAGACGTCAATGCAATATTACACAAACACAGGATGATAGACGTCAATGCAATATTACACAAACACAGGGTGGTAGACGTCAATGCAATATTACACAAACACAGGGTGATAGACGTCAATGCAATATTACACAAACACAGGGTGATAGACGTCAATGCAATATTACACAAACACAGGATGATAGACGTCAATGCAATATTACACAAACACAGGGTGGTAGACGTCAATGCAATATTACACAAACACAGGGTGATAGACGTCAATGCAATATTACACAAACATAGGGTGATAGACGTCAATGCAATATTACACAAACACAGGCTGATAGACGTCAATGCAATATTACACAAACACAGGGTGGTAGACGTCAATGCAATATTACACAAACACAAGGTGATAGACGTCAATGCAATATTACACAAACACAGGGTGATAAACGTCAATGCAATATTACACAAACACAAGGTGATAGACGTCAATGCTATTACACAAACACAAGGTGATAGACGTCAATGCAATATTACACAAACACAGGGTGATAGACGTCAATGCAATATTACACAAACACAAGGTGATAGACGTCAATGCAATAGTACACAAATACAAGGTGATAGACGTCAATGCAATATTACACTAACACAAGGTGATAGACGTCAATGCAATATTACACAAACACAAGGTGATAGACGTCAATGCAATATTACACAAACACAGGGTGATAGACGTCAATGCAATATTACACAAACACAGGGTGATAGACGTCAATGCTATTACACAAACACAAGGTGATAGACGTCAATGCAATATTACACAAACACAGGGTGATAGACGTCAATGCAATATTACACAAGCACAAGGTGATAGACGTCAATGCAATAGTACACAAATACAAGGTGATAGACGTCAATGCAATATTACACTAACACAAGGTGATAGACGTCAATGCAATATTACACAAACACAGGGTGATAGGCGTCAATGCAATATTACACACACACAGGGTGATAGACGTCAATGCAATATTACACAAACACAGGGTGGTGGAGTTCAATGCAATATTACACAAACACAGGGTGATAGACGTCAATGCAATATTACACAAACACAGGGTGGTGGAGTTCAATGCAATATTACACAAACACAGGGTGATAGACGTCAATGCAATATTACACAAACACAGGTTGGTGGAGTTCAATGCAATATTACACAAACACAGGGTGATAGACGTCAATGCTATATTACACAAACACAGGGTGATAGACGTATAGACGCAATATTACACGAACACAGGGTGATAGACGTCAATGCAATATTACACAAACACAGGATGATAGACGTCAATGCAATATTACACAAACACAGGGTGGTAGACGTCAATGCAATATTACACAAACACAAGGTGATAGACGTCAATGCAATATTACACAAACACAGGGTGATAGACGTCAATGCAATATTACACAAACACAGGGTGATAGACGTCAATGCAATATTACACAGACACAGGGTGGTAGACGTCAATGCAATATTACACAAACACAGGGTGATAGACGTCAATGCAATATTACACAGACACAGGGTGGTGGACTTCAATGCAATATTACACAAACACAGGGTGATAGACGTCAATGCAATATTACACAAACACAGGGTGATAGACGTCAATGCAATATTACACAAACACAGGGTGATAGACGTCAATGCAATATTACACAAACACAGGGTGATAGACGTCAATGCAATATTACACAGACACAGGGTGGTAGACGTCAATGCAATATTACACAGACACAGGGTGATAGACGTCAATGCAATATTACACAGACACAGGGTGGTGGACTTCAATGCAATATTACACAAACACAGGGTGATAGACGTCAATGCAATATAACACAAACACAGGATGATAGACGTCAATGCAATATAACACAAGCACAGGGTGGTGGAGTTCAATGCAATATTACACAAACACAGGGTGGTAGACGTCAATGCAATATTAAACAAACACAGGGTGATAGACGTCAAAGCAATATTACACAAACACAGGGTGATAGACGTCAATGCAATATTACACAAACACAGGGTGGTGGAGTTCAATGCAATATTACACAAACACAGGGTGGTAGACGTCAATGTAATATTACACAAACACAGGGTGATAGATGTCAATGCAATATTACACAAACACAAGGTGGTAGACGTCAATGCAATATTACACAAACACAGGGTGATAGATGTCAATGCAATATTACACAAACACAGGGTGGTAGACGTCAATGCAATATTACACAAACACAGGGTGGTAGACGTCAATGCAATATTACACAAGCACAGGGTGGTAGACGTCAATGCAATATTACACAAACACAGGGTGATAGACGTCAATGCAATATTACACAAACACAGGGTGGTGGAGTTCAATGCAATATTACACAAACACAGGGTGATAGACGTCAATGCAATATTACACAAACACAGGGTGATAGATGTCAATGCAATATTACACAAACACAGGGTGATAGACGTCAATGCAATATTACACAAACACAGGGTGATAGACGTCAATGCTATTACACAAACACAAGGTGATAGACGTCAATGCAATATTACACAAACACAGGGTGATAGACGTCAATGCAATATTACAGAAACACAAGGTGATAGACGTCAATGCAATAGTACACAAATACAAGGTGATAGACGTCAATGCAATATTACACTAACACAAGGTGATAGACGTCAATGCAATATTACACAAACACAAGGTGATAGACATCAATGCAATATTACACAAACACAGGGTGATAGACGTCAATGCAATATTACACAAACACAGGGTGATAGACGTCAATGCAATATTACACAAACACAGGGTTATAGACGTCAATGCAATATTACACAAACACAGGATGATAGACATCAATGCAATATTACACAAACACAGGTTGGTAGAGTTCAATGCAATATTACACAAACACAGGGTGATAGACGTCAATGCAATATTACACAAACACAGGGTGATAGACGTCAATGCAATATTACACAAACACAGGGTGATAGACGTCAATGCAATATTACACAAACACAGAATGATAGACGTCAATGCAATATTACACAAACACAGGGTGATAGACGTCAATGCAATATTACACAGACACAGGGTGGTAGACGTCAATGCAATATTACACAAACACAGGGTGGTGGACTTCAATGCAATATTACACAAACACAGGGTGATAGACGTCAATGCAATATTACACAAACACAGGGTGATAGACGTCTATGCAATATTACACAAACACAGGGTGGTAGACGTCAATGCAATATTACACAAACACAAGGTGATAGACGTCAATGCAATATTACACAAACACAGGGTGATAGACGTCAATGCAATATTACACAAACACAAGGTGATAGACGTCAATGCTATTACACAAACACAAGGTGATAGACGTCAATGCAATATTACACAAACACAGGGTGATAGACGTCAATGCAATATTACACAAACACAAGGTGATAGACGTCAATGCAATAGTACACAAATACAAGGTGATAGACGTCAATGCAATATTACACTAACACAAGGTGATAGACGTCAATGCAATATTACACAAACACAAGGTGATAGACGTCAATGCAATATTACACAAACACAGGGTGATAGACGTCAATGCAATATTACACAAACACAGGGTGATAGACGTCAATGCTATTACACAAACACAAGGTGATAGACGTCAATGCAATATTACACAAACACAGGGTGATAGACGTCAATGCAATATTACACAAACACAAGGTGATAGACGTCAATGCAATAGTACACAAATACAAGGTGATAGACGTCAATGCAATATTACACTAACACAAGGTGATAGACGTCAATGCAATATTACACAAACACAGGGTGATAGGCGTCAATGCAATAATACACACACACAGGGTGATAGACGTCAATGCAATATTACACAAACACAGGGTGGTGGAGTTCAATGCAATATTACACAAACACAGGGTGATAGACGTCAACGCAATATTACACAAACACAGGGTGGTGGAGTTCAATGCAATATTACACAAACACAGGGTGATAGACGTCAATGCAATATTACACAAACACAGGTTGGTGGAGTTCAATGCAATATTACACAAACACAGGGTGATAGACGTCAATGCAATATTACACAAACACAGGGTGATAGACGTATAGACGCAATATTACACGAACACAGGGTGATAGACGTCAATGCAATATTACACAAACACAGGATGATAGACGTCAATGCAATATTACACAAACACAGGGTGGTAGACGTCAATGCAATATTACACAAACACAAGGTGATAGACGTCAATGCAATATTACACAAACACAGGGTGATAGACGTCAATGCAATATTACACAAACACAGGGTGATAGACGTCAATGCAATATTACACAGACACAGGGTGGTAGACGTCAATGCAATAATACACAAACACAGGGTGGTGGACTTCAATGCAATATTACACAAACACAGGGTGATAGACGTCAATGCAATATTACACAAACACAGGATGATAGACGTCAATGCAATATAACACAAGCACAGGGTGGTGGAGTTCAATGCAATATTACACAAACACAGGGTGGTAGACGTCAATGCAATATTAAACAAACACAGGGTGATAGACGTCAAAGCAATATTACACAAACACAGGGTGATAGACGTCAATGCAATATTACACAAACACAGGGTGGTGGAGTTCAATGCAATATTACACAAACACAGGGTGGTAGACGTCAATGTAATATTACACAAACACAGGGTGATAGATGTCAATGCAATATTACACAAACACAAGGTGATAGACGTCAATGCAATATTACACAAACACAGGGTGATAGATGTCAATGCAATATTACACAAACACAGGGTGGTAGACGTCAATGCAATATTACACAAACACAGGGTGGTAGACGTCAATGCAATATTACACAAGCACAGGGTGGTAGACGTCAATGCAATATTACACAAACACAGGGTGATAGACGTCAATGCAATATTACACAAACACAGGGTGGTGGAGTTCAATGCAATATTACACAAACACAGGGTGATAGACGTCAATGCAATATTACACAAACACAGGGTGATAGATGTCAATGCAATATTACACAAACACAGGGTGATAGACGTCAATGCAATATTACACAAACACAGGGTGATAGACGTCAATGCTATTACACAAACACAAGGTGATAGACGTCAATGCAATATTACACAAACACAGGGTGATAGACGTCAATGCAATATTACACAAACACAAGGTGATAGACGTCAATGCAATAGTACACAAATACAAGGTGATAGACGTCAATGCAATATTACACTAACACAAGGTGATAGACGTCAATGCAATATTACACAAACACAAGGTGATAGACATCAATGCAATATTACACAAACACAGGGTGATAGACGTCAATGCAATATTACACAAACACAGGGTGATAGACGTCAATGCAATATTACACAAACACAGGGTTATAGACGTCAATGCAATATTACACTAACACAAGGTGATAGACGTCAATGCAATATTACACAAACACAAGGTGATAGACATCAATGCAATATTACACAAACACAGGGTGATAGACGTCAATGCAATATTACACAAACACAGGGTGATAGACGTCAATGCAATATTACACAAACACAGGGTTATAGACGTCAATGCAATATTACACAAACACAGGATGATAGACGTCAATGCAATATTACACAAACACAGGTTGGTAGAGTTCAATGCAATATTACACAAACACAGGGTGATAGACGTCAATGCAATATTACACAAACACAGGGTGATAGACGTCAATGCAATATTACACAAACACAAGGTGATAGACGTCAATGCAATATTACACAAACACAGGGTGATAGATGTCAATGCAATATTACACAAACACAGGGTGGTAGACGTCAATGCAATATTACACAAACACAGGGTGGTAGACGTCAATGCAATATTACACAAGCACAGGGTGGTAGACGTCAATGCAATATTACACAAACACAGGGTGATAGACGTCAATGCAATATTACACAAACACAGGGTGGTGGAGTTCAATGCAATATTACACAAACACAGGGTGATAGACGTCAATGCAATATTACACAAACACAGGGTGATAGATGTCAATGCAATATTACACAAACACAGGGTGATAGACGTCAATGCAATATTACACAAACACAGGGTGATAGACGTCAATGCTATTACACAAACACAAGGTGATAGACGTCAATGCAATATTACACAAACACAGGGTGATAGACGTCAATGCAATATTACACAAACACAAGGTGATAGACGTCAATGCAATAGTACACAAATACAAGGTGATAGACGTCAATGCAATATTACACTAACACAAGGTGATAGACGTCAATGCAATATTACACAAACACAAGGTGATAGACATCAATGCAATATTACACAAACACAGGGTGATAGAGGTCAATGCAATATTACACAAACACAGGGTGATAGACGTCAATGCAATATTACACAAACACAGGGTTATAGACGTCAATGCAATATTACACAAACACAGGATGATAGACGTCAATGCAATATTACACAAACACAGGTTGGTAGAGTTCAATGCAATATTACACAAACACAGGGTGATAGACGTCAATGCAATATTACACAAACACAGGGTGATAGACGTCAATGCAATATTACACAAACACAGGGTGATAGACGTCAATGCAATATTACACAAACACAGAATGATAGACGTCAATGCAATATTACACAAACACAGGGTGATAGACGTCAATGCAATATTACACAGACACAGGGTGGTAGACGTCAATGCAATATTACACAAACACAGGGTGGTGGACTTCAATGCAATATTACACAAACACAGGGTGATAGATGTCAATGCAATATTACACAAACACAAGGTGATAGACGTCAATGCAATATTACACAAACACAGGGTGATAGATGTCAATGCAATATTACACAAACACAGGGTGGTAGACGTCAATGCAATATTACACAAACACAGGGTGGTAGACGTCAATGCAATATTACACAAGCACAGGGTGGTAGACGTCAATGCAATATTACACAAACACAGGGTGATAGACGTCAATGCAATATTACACAAACACAGGGTGGTGGAGTTCAATGCAATATTACACAAACACAGGGTGATAGACGTCAATGCAATATTACACAAACACAGGGTGATAGATGTCAATGCAATATTACACAAACACAGGGTGATAGACGTCAATGCAATATTACACAAACACAGGGTGATAGACGTCAATGCTATTACACAAACACAAGGTGATAGACGTCAATGCAATATTACACAAACACAGGGTGATAGACGTCAATGCAATATTACACAAACACAAGGTGATAGACGTCAATGCAATAGTACACAAATACAAGGTGATAGACGTCAATGCAATATTACACTAACACAAGGTGATAGACGTCAATGCAATATTACACAAACACAAGGTGATAGACATCAATGCAATATTACACAAACACAGGGTGATAGACGTCAATGCAATATTACACAAACACAGGGTGATAGACGTCAATGCAATATTACACAAACACAGGATTATAGACGTCAATGCAATATTACACTAACACAAGGTGATAGACGTCAATGCAATATTACACAAACACAAGGTGATAGACATCAATGCAATATTACACAAACACAGGGTGATAGACGTCAATGCAATATTACACAAACACAGGGTGATAGACGTCAATGCAATATTACACAAACACAGGGTTATAGACGTCAATGCAATATTACACAAACACAGGATGATAGACGTCAATGCAATATTACACAAACACAGGTTGGTAGAGTTCAATGCAATATTACACAAACACAGGGTGATAGACGTCAATGCAATATTACACAAACACAGGGTGATAGACGTCAATGCAATATTACACAAACACAAGGTGATAGACGTCAATGCAATATTACACAAACACAGGGTGATAGATGTCAATGCAATATTACACAAACACAGGGTGGTAGACGTCAATGCGATATTACACAAACACAGGGTGGTAGACGTCAATGCAATATTACACAAGCACAGGGTGGTAGACGTCAATGCAATATTACACAAACACAGGGTGATAGACGTCAATGCAATATTACACAAACACAGGGTGGTGGAGTTCAATGCAATATTACACAAACACAGGGTGATAGACGTCAATGCAATATTACACAAACACAGGGTGATAGATGTCAATGCAATATTACACAAACACAGGGTGATATACGTCAATGCAATATTACACAAACACAGGGTGATAGACGTCAATGCAATATTACACAAACACAAGGTGATAGACGTCAATGCAATAGTACACAAATACAAGGTGATAGACGTCAATGCAATATTACACTAACACAAGGTGATAGACGTCAATGCAATATTACACAAACACAAGGTGATAGACATCAATGCAATATTCCACAAACACAGGGTGATAGACGTCAATGCAATATTACACAAACACAGGGTGATAGACGTCAATGCAATATTACACAAACACAGGGTTATAGACGTCAATGCAATATTACACAAACACAGGATGATAGACGTCAATGCAATATTACACAAACACAGGTTGGTAGAGTTCAATGCAATATTACACAAACACAGGGTGATAGACGTCAATGCAATATTACACAAACACAGGGTGATAGACGTCAATGCAATATTACACAAACACAGGGTGATAGACGTCAATGCAATATTACACAAACACAGAATGATAGACGTCAATGCAATATTACACAAACACAGGGTGATAGACGTCAATGCAATATTACACAGACACAGGGTGATAGACGTCAATGCAATATTACACAAACACAGGGTGATAGCCGTCAATGCAATATCACACAAGCACAGGGTGGTGGAGTTCAATGCAATATTACACAAACACAGGGTGGTAGACGTCAATGCAATATTAAACAAACACAGGGTGATAGACGTCAAAGCAATATTACACAAACACAGGGTGATAGACGTCAATGCAATATTACACAAACACAGGGTGGTGGAGTTCAATGCAATATTACACAAACACAGGGTGGTAGACGTCAATGTAATATTACACAAACACAGGGTGATAGATGTCAATGCAATATTACACAAACACAGGGTGATAGACGTCAATGCAATATTACACAAACACATGGTGATAGATGTCAATGCAATATCACACATGCAAGCACAGTGTGGTAGACGTCAATGCAATATTACACAAACACAGGGTGATAGACGTCAATGCAATATTACACAAACACAGGGTGGTGGAGTTCAATGCAATATTACACAAACACAGGGTGATAGACGTCAATGCAATATTACACAAACACAGGGTGATAGATGTCAATGCAATATTACACAAACACAGGGTGATAGACGTCAATGCAATATTACACAAACACAGGGTGATAGATGTCAATGCAATATTACACAAACACAGGGTGATAGACGTCAATGCAATATTACACAAACACAGGGTGATAGACGTCAATGCTATTACACAAACACAAGGTGATAGACGTCAATGCAATATTACACAAACACAGGGTGATAGACGTCAATGCAATATTACACAAACACAAGGTGATAGACGTCAATGCAATAGTACACAAATACAAGGTGATAGACGTCAATGCAATATTACACTAACACAAGGTGATAGACGTCAATGCAATATTACACAAACACAAGGTGATAGACATCAATGCAATATTACACAAACACAGGGTGATAGACGTCAATGCAATATTACACAAACACAGGGTGATAGACGTCAATGCAATATTACACAAACACAGGGTTATAGACGTCAATGCAATATTACACAAACACAGGATGATAGACGTCAATGCAATATTACACAAACACAGGTTGGTAGAGTTCAATGCAATATTACACAAACACAGGGTGATAGACGTCAATGCAATATTACACAAACACAGGGTGATAGACGTCAATGCAATATTACACAAACACAGGGTGATAGACGTCAATGCAATATTACACAAACACAGAATGATAGACGTCAATGCAATATTACACAAACACAGGGTGATAGACGTCAATGCAATATTACACAGACACAGGGTGGTAGACGTCAATGCAATATTACACAAACACAGGGTGGTGGACTTCAATGCAATATTACACAAACACAGGGTGATAGATGTCAATGCAATATTACACAAACACAAGGTGATAGACGTCAATGCAATATTACACAAACACAGGGTGATAGACGTCAATGCAATATTACACAAACACAGGGTGATAGACGTCAATGCAATATTACACAAACACAGGGTGATAGATGTCAATGCAATATTACACAAACACAGGGTGGTAGACGTCAATGCAATATTACACAAACACAGGGTGGTAGACGTCAATGCAATATTACACAAGCACAGGGTGGTAGACGTCAATGCAATATTACACAAACACAGGGTGATAGACGTCAATGCAATATTACACAAACACAGGGTGGTGGAGTTCAATGCAATATTACACAAACACAGGGTGATAGACGTCAATGCAATATTACACAAACACAGGGTGATAGATGTCAATGCAATATTACACAAACACAGGGTGGTAGACGTCAATGCAATATTACACAAACACAGGGTGATAGACGTCAATGCTATTACACAAACACAAGGTGATAGACGTCAATGCAATATTACACAAACACAGGGTGATAGACGTCAATGCAATATTACACAAACACAAGGTGATAGACATCAATGCAATAGTACACAAATACAAGGTGATAGACGTCAATGCAATATTACACTAACACAAGGTGATAGACGTCAATGCAATATTACACAAACACAAGGTGATAGACATCAATGCAATATTACACAAACACAGGGTGATAGACGTCAATGCAATATTACACAAACACAGGGTGATAGACGTCAATGCAATATTACACAAACACAGGGTTATAGACGTCAATGCAATATTACACTAACACAAGGTGATAGACGTCAATGCAATATTACACAAACACAAGGTGATAGACATCAATGCAATATTACACAAACACAGGGTGATAGACGTCAATGCAATATTACACAAACACAGGGTGATAGACGTCAATGCAATATTACACAAACACAGGGTTATAGACGTCAATGCAATATTACACAAACACAGGATGATAGACGTCAATGCAATATTACACAAACACAGGTTGGTAGAGTTCAATGCAATATTACACAAACACAGGGTGATAGACGTCAATGCAATATTACACAAACACAGGGTGATAGACGTCAATGCAATATTACACAAACACAAGGTGATAGACGTCAATGCAATATTACACAAACAGGGTGATAGATGTCAATGCAATATTACACAAACACAGGGTGGTAGACGTCAATGCGATATTACACAAACACAGGGTGGTAGACGTCAATGCAATATTACACAAGCACAGGGTGGTAGACGTCAATGCAATATTACACAAACACAGGGTGATAGACGTCAATGCAATATTACACAAACACAGGGTGGTGGAGTTCAATGCAATATTACACAAACACAGGGTGATAGACGTCAATGCAATATTACACAAACACAGGGTGATAGATGTCAATGCAATATTACACAAACACAGGGTGATAGACGTCAATGCAATATTACACAAACACAGGGTGATAGACGTCAATGCAATATTACACAAACACAAGGTGATAGACGTCAATGCAATAGTACACAAATACAAGGTGATAGACGTCAATGCAATATTACACTAACACAAGGTGATAGACGTCAATGCAATATTACACAAACACAAGGTGATAGACATCAATGCAATATTACACAAACACAGGGTGATAGACGTCAATGCAATATTACACAAACACAGGGTGATAGACGTCAATGCAATATTACACAAACACAGGGTTATAGATGTCAATGCAACATTACACAAACACAGGATGATAGACGTCAATGCAATATTACACAAACACAGGTTGGTAGAGTTCAATGCAATATTACACAAACACAGGGTGATAGACGTCAATGCAATATTACACAAACACAGGGTGATAGACGTCAATGCAATATTACACAAACACAGGGTGATAGACGTCAATGCAATATTACACAAACACAGAATGATAGACGTCAATGCAATATTACACAAACACAGGGTGATAGACGTCAATGCAATATTACACAGACACAGGGTGGTAGACGTCAATGCAATATTACACAAACACAGGGTGGTGGACTTCAATGCAATATTACACAAACACAGGGTGATAGACGTCAATGCAATATTACACAAACACAGGGTGATAGACGTCAATGCAATATCACACAAGCACAGGGTGGTGGAGTTCAATGCAATATTACACAAACACAGGGTGGTAGACGTCAATGCAATATTAAACAAACACAGGGTGATAGACGTCAAAGCAATATTACACAAACACAGGGTGATAGACGTCAATGCAATATTACACAAACACAGGGTGGTGGAGTTCAATGCAATATTACACAAACACAGGGTGGTAGACGTCAATGTAATATTACACAAACACAGGGTGATAGATGTCAATGCAATATTACACAAACACAGGGTGATAGACGTCAATGCAATATTACACAAACACATGGTGATAGATGTCAATGCAATATCACACATGCAAGCACAGTGTGGTAGACGTCAATGCAATATTACACAAACACAGGGTGATAGACGTCAATGCAATATTACACAAACACAGGGTGGTGGAGTTCAATGCAATATTACACAAACACAGGGTGATAGACGTCAATGCAATATTACACAAACACAGGGTGATAGATGTCAATGCAATATTACACAAACACAGGGTGATAGACGTCAATGCAATATTACACAAACAGAGGGTGGTAGACGTCAATGCAATATTACACAAACACAGGGTGGTGGAGTTCAATGCAATATTACACAAACACAGGGTGATAGACGTCAATGCAATATTACACAAACACAGGGTGATAGACGTCAATGCAATATTACACAAACACAGGGTGATAGACGTCAATGCAATATTACACAAACACAGGATGATAGACGTCAATACAATATTACACAAACACAGGTTGGTAGAGTTCAATGCAATATTACACAAATACAGGGTGATAGACGTCAATGCAATATTACACAAACACAGGGTGATAGACGTCAATGCAATATTACACAAACACAGGGTGATAGACGTCAATGCAATATTACACAAACCCAGGATGATAGACGTCAATGCAATAGTACACAAATACAAGGTGATAGACGTCAATGCAATATTACACTAACACAAGGTGATAGACGTCAATGCAATATTACACAAACACAAGGTGATAGACGTCAATGCAATATTACACAAACACAGGGTGATAGACGTCAATGCAATATTACACAAACACAGGGTGGTGGAGTTCAATGCAATATTACACAAACACAGGGTGATAGACGTCAATGCAATATTACACAAACACAGGGTGGTGGAGTTCAATGCAATATTACACAAACACAGGGTGATAGACGTCAATGCAATATTACACAAACACAGGGTGATAGACGTCAATGCAATATTACACAAACACAGGGTGGTGGAGTTCAATGCAATATTACACAAACACAGGGTGATAGACGTCAATGCAATATTACACAAACACAAGGTGATAGACGTCAATGCAATATTACACAAACACAGGGTGATAGACGTCAATGCAATATTACACAGACACAGGGTGATAGACGTCAATGCAATATTACACAAACACAAGGTGATAGACGTCAATGCAATATTACACAAACACAGGGTGATAGACGTCAATGCAATATTACACAAACACAGGGTGGTAGACGTCAATGCAATATTACACAAACACAGGGTGATAGACGTCAATGCAATATTACACAAACACAGGGTGGTAGACGTCAATGCAATATTACACAAACACAGGGTGATAGACGTCAATGCAATATTACACAAACACAGGTGATAGACGTCAATGCAATATTACACAAACACAAGGTGATAGACATCAATGCAATATTACACAAACACAGGGTGATAGACGTCAATGTAATATTACACAAACACAGGGTGATAGACGTCAATGCAATATTACACAAACACAGGGTGATAGACGTCAATGCAATATTACACAAACACAAGGTGATAGACGTCAATGCAATATTACACAAACACAAGGTGATAGACGTCAATGCAATATTACACAAACACAAGGTGATAGACATCAATGCAATATTACACCAGCACAGGGTGGTAGACGTCAATGCAATATTACACAAACACAGGGTGATAGACGTCAATGCAATATTACACAAACACAGGGTGATAGACGTCAATGCAATATTACACAAACACAGGGTGATAGACGTCAATGCAATATTACACAAACACAGGGTGATAGACGTCAATGTAATATTACACAAACACAGGGTGATAGACGTCAATGCAATATTACACAAACACAGGGTGGTAGACGTCAATGCAATATTACACAAACACAGGGTGGTGGACTTCAATGCAATATTACACAAACACAGGGTGATAGACGTCAATGCAATATTACACAAACACAGGGTGATAGACGTCAATGCAATATTACACAAACACAGGGTGATAGACGTCAATGCAATATTACACAAGCACAGGGTGGTAGACGTAAATGCAATATTACACAAACACAGGGTGGTGGAGTTCAATGCAATATTACACAAACACAGGGTGGTAGACGTCAATGCAATATTAAACAAACACAGGGTGATAGACGTCAAAGCAATATTACACAAACACAGGGTGATAGACGTCAATGCAATATTACACAAACACAGGGTGGTGGAGTTCAATGCAATATTACACAAACACAGGGTGGTAGACGTCAATGTAATATTACACAAACACAGGGTGATAGATGTCAATGCAATATTACACAAACACAGGGTGATAGACGTCAATGCAATATTACACAAACACATGGTGATAGATGTCAATGCAATATCACACATGCAAGCACAGTGTGGTAGACGTCAATGCAATATTACACAAACACAGGGTGATAGACGTCAATGCAATATTACACAAACACAGGGTGGTGGAGTTCAATGCAATATTACACAAACACAGGGTGATAGACGTCAATGCAATATTACACAAACACAGGGTGATAGATGTCAATGCAATATTACACAAACACAGGGTGATAGACGTCAATGCAATATTACACAAACACAGGGTGATAGACGTCAATGCTATTACACAAACACAAGGCGATAGACGTCAATGCAATATTACACAAACACAGGGTGATAGACGTCAATGCAATATTACACAAACACAAGGTGATAGACGTCAATGCAATAGTACACAAATACAAGGTGATAGACGTCAATGCAATATTACACTAACACAAGGTGATAGACGTCAATGCAATATTACACAAACACAAGGTGATAGACATCAATGCAATATTACACAAACACAGGGTGATAGACGTCAATGCAATATTACACAAACACAGGGTGATAGACGTCAATGCAATATTACACAAACACAGGGTTATAGACGTCAATGCAATATTACACAAACACAGGATGATAGACGTCAATGCAATATTACACAAACACAGGTTGGTAGAGTTCAATGCAATATTACACAAACACAGGATGATAGACGTCAATGCAATATTACACAAACACAGGGTGATAGACGTCAATGCAATATTACACAAACACAGGGTGATAGACGTCAATGCAATATTACACAAACACAGAATGATAGACGTCAATGCAATATTACACAAACACAGGGTGATAGACGTCAATGCAATATTACACAGACACAGGGTGGTAGACGTCAATGCAATATTACACAAACACAGGGTGGTGGACTTCAATGCAATATTACACAAACACAGGGTGATAGATGTCAATGCAATATTACACAAACACAAGGTGATAGACGTCAATGCAATATTACACAAACACAGGGTGATAGATGTCAATGCAATATTACACAAACACAGGGTGGTAGACGTCAATGCAATATTACACAAACACAGGGTGGTAGACGTCAATGCAATATTACACAAGCACAGGGTGGTAGACGTCAATGCAATATTACACAAACACAGGGTGATAGACGTCAATGCAATATTACACAAACACAGGGTGGTGGAGTTCAATGCAATATTACACAAACACAGGGTGATAGACGTCAATGCAATATTACACAAACACAGGGTGATAGATGTCAATGCAATATTACACAAACACAGGGTGATAGACGTCAATGCAATATTACACAAACACAGGGTGATAGACGTCAATGCTATTACACAAACACAAGGTGATAGACGTCAATGCAATATTACACAAACACAGGGTGATAGACGTCAATGCAATATTACACAAACACAAGGTGATAGACGTCAATGCAATAGTACACAAATACAAGGTGATAGACGTCAATGCAATATTACACTAACACAAGGTGATAGACGTCAATGCAATATTACACAAACACAAGGTGATAGACATCAATGCAATATTACACAAACACAGGGTGATAGACGTCAATGCAATATTACACAAACACAGGGTGATAGACGTCAATGCAATATTACACAAACACAGGGTTATAGACGTCAATGCAATATTACACTAACACAAGGTGATAGACGTCAATGCAATATTACACAAACACAAGGTGATAGACATCAATGCAATATTACACAAACACAGGGTGATAGACGTCAATGCAATATTACACAAACACAGGGTGATAGACGTCAATGCAATATTACACAAACACAGGGTTATAGACGTCAATGCAATATTACACAAACACAGGATGATAGACGTCAATGCAATATTACACAAACACAGGTTGGTAGAGTTCAATGCAATATTACACAAACACAGGGTGGTAGACGTCAATGCAATATTACACAAACACAGGGTGATAGACGTCAATGCAATATTACACAAACACAGGGTTATAGACGTCAATGCAATATTACACAAACACAGGATGATAGACGTCAATGCAATATTACACAAACACAGGGTGGTAGACGTCAATGCAATATTACACAAACACAGGGTGGTAGACGTCAATGCAATATTACACAAGCACAGGGTGGTAGACGTCAATGCAATATTACACAAACACAGGGTGATAGACGTCAATGCAATATTACACAAACACAGGGTGGTGGAGTTCAATGCAATATTACACAAACACAGGGTGATAGACGTCAATGCAATATTACACAAACACAGGGTGATAGATGTCAATGCAATATTACACAAACACAGGGTGATAGACGTCAATGCAATATTACACAAACACAGGGTGATAGACGTCAATGCTATTACACAAACACAAGGTGATAGACGTCAATGCAATATTACACAAACACAGGGTGATAGACGTCAATGCAATATTACACAAACACAAGGTGATAGACGTCAATGCAATAGTACACAAATACAAGGTGATAGACGTCAATGCAATATTACACTAACACAAGGTGATAGACGTCAATGCAATATTACACAAACACAAGGTGATAGACATCAATGCAATATTACACAAACACAGGGTGATAGACGTCAATGCAATATTACACAAACACAGGGTGATATACGTCAATGCAATATTACACAAACACAGGGTTATAGACGTCAATGCAATATTACACTAACATAAGGTGATAGACGTCAATGCAATATTACACAAACACAAGGTGATAGACATCAATGCAATATTACACAAACACAGGGTGATAGACGTCAATGCAATATTACACAAACACAGGGTGATAGACGTCAATGCAATATTACACAAACACAGGGTTATAGACGTCAATGCAATATTACACAAACACAGGATGATAGACGTCAATGCAATATTACACAAACACAGGTTGGTAGAGTTCAATGCAATATTACACAAACACAGGGTGATAGACGTCAATGCAATATTACACAAACACAGGGTGATAGACGTCAATGCAATATTACACAAACACAAGGTGATAGACGTCAATGCAATATTACACAAACACAGGGTGATAGATGTCAATGCAATATTACACAAACACAGGGTGGTAGACGTCAATGCGATATTACACAAACACAGGGTGGTAGACGTCAATGCAATATTACACAAGCACAGGGTGGTAGACGTCAATGCAATATTACACAAACACAGGGTGATAGACGTCAATGCAATATTACACAAACACAGGGTGGTGGAGTTCAATGCAATATTACACAAACACAGGGTGATAGACGTCAATGCAATATTACACAAACACAGGGTGATAGATGTCAATGCAATATTACACAAACACAGGGTGATAGACGTCAATGCAATATTACACAAACACAGGGTGATAGACGTCAATGCAATATTACACAAACACAAGGTGATAGACGTCAATGCAATAGTACACAAATACAAGGTGATAGACGTCAATGCAATATTACACTAACACAAGGTGATAGACGTCAATGCAATATTACACAAACACAAGGTGATAGACATCAATGCAATATTACACAAACACAGGGTGATAGACGTCAATGCAATATTACACAAACACAGGGTGATAGACGTCAATGCAATATTACACAAACACAGGGTTATAGACGTCAATGCAATATTACACAAACACAGGATGATAGACGTCAATGCAATATTACACAAACACAGGTTGGTAGAGTTCAATGCAATATTACACAAACACAGGGTGATAGACGTCAATGCAATATTACACAAACACAGGGTGATAGACGTCAATGCAATATTACACAAACACAAGGTGATAGACGTCAATGCAATATTACACAAACACAGGGTGATAGATGTCAATGCAATATTACACAAACACAGGGTGGTAGACGTCAATGCGATATTACACAAACACAGGGTGGTAGACGTCAATGCAATATTACACAAGCACAGGGTGGTAGACGTCAATGCAATATTACACAAACACAGGGTGATAGACGTCAATGCAATATTACACAAACACAGGGTGGTGGAGTTCAATGCAATATTACACAAACACAGGGTGATAGACGTCAATGCAATATTACACAAACACAGGGTGATAGATGTCAATGCAATATTACACAAACACAGGGTGATAGACGTCAATGCAATATTACACAAACACAGGGTGATAGACGTCAATGCAATATTACACAAACACAAGGTGATAGACGTCAATGCAATAGTACACAAATACAAGGTGATAGACGTCAATGCAATATTACACTAACACAAGGTGATAGACGTCAATGCAATATTACACAAACACAAGGTGATAGACATCAATGCAATATTACACAAACACAGGGTGATAGACGTCAATGCAATATTACACAAACACAGGGTGATAGACGTCAATGCAATATTACACAAACACAGGGTTATAGACGTCAATGCAATATTACACAAACACAGGATGATAGACGTCAATGCAATATTACACAAACACAGGTTGGTAGAGTTCAATGCAATATTACACAAACACAGGGTGATAGACGTCAATGCAATATTACACAAACACAGGGTGATAGACGTCAATGCAATATTACACAAACACAGGGTGATAGACGTCAATGCAATATTACACAAACACAGAATGATAGACGTCAATGCAATATTACACAAACACAGGGTGATAGACGTCAATGCAATATTACACAGACACAGGGTGGTAGACGTCAATGCAATATTACACAAACACAGGGTGGTGGACTTCAATGCAATATTACACAAACACAGGGTGATAGACGTCAATGCAATATTACACAAACACAGGGTGATAGACGTCAATGCAATATCACACAAGCACAGGGTGGTGGAGTTCAATGCAATATTACACAAACACAGGGTGGTAGACGTCAATGCAATATTAAACAAACACAGGGTGATAGACGTCAAAGCAATATTACACAAACACAGGGTGATAGACGTCAATGCAATATTACACAAACACAGGGTGGTGGAGTTCAATGCAATATTACACAAACACAGGGTGGTAGACGTCAATGTAATATTACACAAACACAGGGTGATAGATGTCAATGCAATATTACACAAACACAGGGTGATAGACGTCAATGCAATATTACACAAACACAGGTTGGTAGAGTTCAATGCAATATTACACAAACACAGGGTGGTAGACGTCAATGCGATATTACACAAACACAGGGTGGTAGACGTCAATGCAATATTACACAAACACAGGGTGGTAGACGTCAATGCAATATTACACAAGCACAGGGTGGTAGACGTCAATGCAATATTACACAAACACAGGGTGATAGACGTCAATGCAATATTACACAAACACAGGGTGATAGACGTCAATGCAATATTACACAAACACAGGGTTATAGACGTCAATGCAATATTACACAAACACAGGATGATAGACGTCAATGCAATATTACACAAACACAGGTTGGTAGAGTTCAATGCAATATTACACAAACACAGGGTGATAGACGTCAATGCAATATTACACAAACACAGGGTGATAGACGTCAATGCAATATTACACAAACACAGGGTGATAGACGTCAATGCAATATTACACAAACACAGAATGATAGACGTCAATGCAATATTACACAAACACAGGGTGATAGACGTCAATGCAATATTACACAGACACAGGGTGGTAGACGTCAATGCAATATTACACAAACACAGGGTGGTGGACTTCAATGCAATATTACACAAACACAGGGTGATAGACGTCAATGCAATATTACACAAACACAGGGTGATAGACGTCAATGCAATATCACACAAGCACAGGGTGGTGGAGTTCAATGCAATATTACACAAACACAGGGTGGTAGACGTCAATGCAATATTAAACAAACACAGGGTGATAGACGTCAAAGCAATATTACACAAACACAGGGTGATAGACGTCAATGCAATATTACACAAACACAGGGTGGTGGAGTTCAATGCAATATTACACAAACACAGGGTGGTAGACGTCAATGTAATATTACACAAACACAGGGTGATAGATGTCAATGCAATATTACACAAACACAGGGTGATAGACGTCAATGCAATATTACACAAACACAGGTTGGTAGAGTTCAATGCAATATTACACAAACACAGGGTGATAGACGTCAATGCAATATTACACAAACACAGGGTGATAGACGTCAATGCAATATTACACAAACACAAGGTGATAGACGTCAATGCAATATTACACAAACACAGGGTGATAGATGTCAATGCAATATTACACAAACACAGGGTGGTAGACGTCAATGCGATATTACACAAACACAGGGTGGTAGACGTCAATGCAATATTACACAAGCACAGGGTGGTAGACGTCAATGCAATATTACACAAACACAGGGTGATAGACGTCAATGCAATATTACACAAACACAGGGTGGTGGAGTTCAATGCAATATTACACAAACACAGGGTGATAGACGTCAATGCAATATTACACAAACACAGGGTGATAGATGTCAATGCAATATTACACAAACACAGGGTGATAGACGTCAATGCAATATTACACAAACACAGGGTGATAGACGTCAATGCAATATTACACAAACACAAGGTGATAGACGTCAATGCAATAGTACACAAATACAAGGTGATAGACGTCAATGCAATATTACACTAACACAAGGTGATAGACGTCAATGCAATATTACACAAACACAAGGTGATAGACATCAATGCAATATTACACAAACACAGGGTGATAGACGTCAATGCAATATTACACAAACACAGGGTGATAGACGTCAATGCAATATTACACAAACACAGGGTTATAGACGTCAATGCAATATTACACAAACACAGGATGATAGACGTCAATGCAATATTACACAAACACAGGTTGGTAGAGTTCAATGCAATATTACACAAACACAGGGTGATAGACGTCAATGCAATATTACACAAACACAGGGTGATAGACGTCAATGCAATATTACACAAACACAAGGTGATAGACGTCAATGCAATATTACACAAACACAGGGTGATAGATGTCAATGCAATATTACACAAACACAGGGTGGTAGACGTCAATGCGATATTACACAAACACAGGGTGGTAGACGTCAATGCAATATTACACAAGCACAGGGTGGTAGACGTCAATGCAATATTACACAAACACAGGGTGATAGACGTCAATGCAATATTACACAAACACAGGGTGGTGGAGTTCAATGCAATATTACACAAACACAGGGTGATAGACGTCAATGCAATATTACACAAACACAGGGTGATAGATGTCAATGCAATATTACACAAACACAGGGTGATAGACGTCAATGCAATATTACACAAACACAGGGTGATAGACGTCAATGCAATATTACACAAACACAAGGTGATAGACGTCAATGCAATAGTACACAAATACAAGGTGATAGACGTCAATGCAATATTACACTAACACAAGGTGATAGACGTCAATGCAATATTACACAAACACAAGGTGATAGACATCAATGCAATATTACACAAACACAGGGTGATAGACGTCAATGCAATATTACACAAACACAGGGTGATAGACGTCAATGCAATATTACACAAACACAGGGTTATAGACGTCAATGCAATATTACACAAACACAGGATGATAGACGTCAATGCAATATTACACAAACACAGGTTGGTAGAGTTCAATGCAATATTACACAAACACAGGGTGATAGACGTCAATGCAATATTACACAAACACAGGGTGATAGACGTCAATGCAATATTACACAAACACAGGGTGATAGACGTCAATGCAATATTACACAAACACAGAATGATAGACGTCAATGCAATATTACACAAACACAGGGTGATAGACGTCAATGCAATATTACACAGACACAGGGTGGTAGACGTCAATGCAATATTACACAAACACAGGGTGGTGGACTTCAATGCAATATTACACAAACACAGGGTGATAGACGTCAATGCAATATTACACAAACACAGGGTGATAGACGTCAATGCAATATCACACAAGCACAGGGTGGTGGAGTTCAATGCAATATTACACAAACACAGGGTGGTAGACGTCAATGCAATATTAAACAAACACAGGGTGATAGACGTCAAAGCAATATTACACAAACACAGGGTGATAGACGTCAATGCAATATTACACAAACACAGGGTGGTGGAGTTCAATGCAATATTACACAAACACAGGGTGGTAGACGTCAATGTAATATTACACAAACACAGGGTGATAGATGTCAATGCAATATTACACAAACACAGGGTGATAGACGTCAATGCAATATTACACAAACACATGGTGATAGATGTCAATGCAATATCACACATGCAAGCACAGTGTGGTAGACGTCAATGCAATATTACACAAACACAGGGTGATAGACGTCAATGCAATATTACACAAACACAGGGTGGTGGAGTTCAATGCAATATTACACAAACACAGGGTGATAGACGTCAATGCAATATTACACAAACACAGGGTGATAGATGTCAATGCAATATTACACAAACACAGGGTGATAGACGTCAATGCAATATTACACAAACACAGGGTGATAGACGTCAATGCAATATTACACAAACACAGGGTGATAGACGTCAATGCAATATTACACAAACACAGGGTGATAGACGTCAATGCAATATTACACAAACACAGGGTGATAGACGTCAATGCAATATTACACAAACACAGGATGATAGACGTCAATACAATATTACACAAACACAGGTTGGTAGAGTTCAATGCAATATTACACAAATACAGGGTGATAGACGTCAATGCAATATTACACAAACACAGGGTGATAGACGTCAATGCAATATTACACAAACACAGGGTGATAGACGTCAATGCAATATTACACAAACCCAGGATGATAGACGTCAATGCAATAGTACACAAATACAAGGTGATAGACGTCAATGCAATATTACACTAACACAAGGTGATAGACGTCAATGCAATATTACACAAACACAAGGTGATAGACGTCAATGCAATATTACACAAACACAGGGTGATAGACGTCAATGCAATATTACACAAACACAGGGTGGTGGAGTTCAATGCAATATTACACAAACACAGGGTGATAGACGTCAATGCAATATTACACAAACACAGGGTGGTGGAGTTCAATGCAATATTACACAAACACAGGGTGATAGACGTCAATGCAATATTACACAAACACAGGGTGATAGACGTCAATGCAATATTACACAAACACAGGGTGGTGGAGTTCAATGCAATATTACACAAACACAGGGTGATAGACGTCAATGCAATATTACACAAACACAAGGTAATAGACGTCAATGCAATATTACACAAACACAGGGTGATAGACGTCAATGCAATATTACACAAACACAGGGTGATAGACGTCAATGCAATATTACACAAACACAAGGTGATAGACGTCAATGCAATATTACACAAACACAGGGTTATAGACGTCAATGCAATATTACACAAACACAGGGTGGTAGACGTCAATGCAATATTACACAAACACAGGGTGATAGACGTCAATGCAATATTACACAAACACAGGGTGGTAGACGTCAATGCAATATTACACAAACACAGGGTGATAGACGTCAATGCAATATTACACAAACACAGGTGATAGACGTCAATGCAATATTACACAAACACAAGGTGATAGACATCAATGCAATATTACACAAACACAGGGTGATAGACGTCAATGTAATATTACACAAACACAGGGTGATAGACGTCAATGCAATATTACACAAACACAGGGTGATAGACGTCAATGCAATATTACACAAACACAAGGTGATAGACGTCAATGCAATATTACACAAACACAAGGTGATAGACGTCAATGCAATATTACACAAACACAAGGTGATAGACATCAATGCAATATTACACCAGCACAGGGTGGTAGACGTCAATGCAATATTACACAAACACAGGGTGATAGACGTCAATGCAATATTACACAAACACAGGGTGATAGACGTCAATGCAATATTACACAAACACAGGGTGATAGACGTCAATGCAATATTACACAAACACAGGGTGATAGACGTCAATGTAATATTACACAAACACAGGGTGATAGACGTCAATGCAATATTACACAAACACAGGGTGGTAGACGTCAATGCAATATTACACAAACACAGGGTGGTGGACTTCAATGCAATATTACACAAACACAGGGTGATAGACGTCAATGCAATATTACACAAACACAGGGTGATAGACGTCAATGCAATATTACACAAACACAGGGTGATAGACGTCAATGCAATATTACACAAGCACAGGGTAGTAGACGTAAATGCAATATTATACAAACACAGGGTGGTGGAGTTCAATGCAATATTACACAAACACAGGGTGGTAGACGTCAATGCAATATTAAACAAACACAGGGTGATAGACGTCAAAGCAATATTACACAAACACAGGGTGATAGACGTCAATGCAATATTACACAAACACAGGGTGGTGGAGTTCAATGCAATATTACACAAACACAGGGTGGTAGACGTCAATGTAATATTACACAAACACAGGGTGATAGATGTCAATGCAATATTACACAAACACAGGGTGATAGACGTCAATGCAATATTACACAAACACATGGTGATAGATGTCAATGCAATATCACACATGCAAGCACAGTGTGGTAGACGTCAATGCAATATTACACAAACACAGGGTGATAGACGTCAATGCAATATTACACAAACACAGGGTGGTGGAGTTCAATGCAATATTACACAAACACAGGGTGATAGACGTCAATGCAATATTACACAAACACAGGGTGATAGATGTCAATGCAATATTACACAAACACAGGGTGATAGACGTCAATGCAATATTAAACAAACAGAGGGTGGTAGACGTCAATGCAATATTACACAAACACAGGGTGGTGGAGTTCAATGCAATATTACACAAACACAGGGTGATAGACGTCAATGCAATATTACACAAACACAGGGTGATAGACGTCAATGCAATATTACACAAACACAGGGTGATAGACGTCAATGCAATATTACACAAACACAGGATGATAGACGTCAATACAATATTACACAAACACAGGTTGGTAGAGTTCAATGCAATATTACACAAATACAGGGTGATAGACGTCAATGCAATATTACACAAACACAGGGTGATAAACGTCAATGCAATATTACACAAACACAGGGTGATAGACGTCAATGCAATATTACACAAACCCAGGATGATAGACGTCAATGCAATAGTACACAAATACAAGGTGATAGACGTCAATGCAATATTACACTAACACAAGGTGATAGACGTCAATGCAATATTACACAAACACAAGGTGATAGACGTCAATGCAATATTACACAAACACAGGGTGATAGACATCAATGCAATATTACACAAACACAGGGTGGTGGAGTTCAATGCAATATTACACAAACACAGGGTGATAGACGTCAATGCAATATTACACAAACACAGGGTGGTGGAGTACAATGCAATATTACACAAACACAGGGTGATAGACGTCAATGCAATATTACACAAACACAGGGTGATAGACGTCAATGCAATATTACACAAACACAGGGTGGTGGAGTTCAATGCAATATTACACAAACACAGGGTGATAGACGTCAATGCAATATTACACAAACACAAGGTGATAGACGTCAATGCAATATTACACAAACACAAGGTGATAGACGTCAATGCAATATTACACAAACACAGGGTGATAGACGTCAATGCAATATTACACAAACACAGGGTGGTAGACGTCAATGCAATATTACACAAACACAGGGTGATAGACGTCAATGCAATATTACACAAACACAGGGTGGTAGACGTCAATGCAATATTACACAAACACAGGGTGATAGACGTCAATGCAATATTACACAAACACAGGTGATAGACGTCAATGCAATATTACACAAACACAGGTGATAGACGTCAATGCAATATTACACAAACACAAGGTGATAGACATCAATGCAATATTACACAAACACAGGGTGATAGACGTCAATGTAATATTACACAAACACAGGGTGATAGACGTCAATGCAATATTACACAAACACAGGGTGATAGACGTCAATGCAATATTACACAAACACAAGGTGATAGACGTCAATGCAATATTACACAAACACAAGGTGATAGACGTCAATGCAATATTACACAAACACAAGGTGATAGACATCAATGCAATATTACACCAGCACAGGGTGGTAGACGTCAATGCAATATTACACAAACACAGGGTGATAGACGTCAATGCAATATTACACAAACACAGGGTGATAGACGTCAATGCAATATTACACAAACACAGGGTGATAGACGTCAATGTAATATTACACAAACACAGGGTGATAGACGTCAATGCAATATTACACAAACACAAGGTGGTAGACGTCAATGCAATATTACACAAACACAGGGTGGTGGACTTCAATGCAATATTACACAAACACATGGTGATAGACGTCAATGCAATATTACACAAACACAGGGTGATAGACGTCAATGCAATATTACACAAACACAGGGTGATAGACGTCAATGCAATATTACACAAGCACAGGGTGGTAGACGTAAATGCAATATTACACAAACACAGGGTGATAGACGTCAATGCAATATCACACAAGCACAGAGTGGTGGATTTCAATGCAATATTACACAAACACAGGGTGGTAGACGTCAATGCAATATTACACAAACACAGGGTGATAGACGCCAAAGCAATATTACACAAACACAGGGTGATAGACGTCAATGCAATATTACACAAACACAGGGTGGTGGAGTTCAATGCAATATTACACAAACACAGGGTGGTAGACTTCAATGCAATATTACACAAACACAAGGTGATAGACGTCAATGCAATATTACAGAAACACAGGGTGATAGACGTCAATGCAATATTACACAAACACAAGGTGATAGACGTCAATGCGATATTACACAAACACAAGGTGATAGACGTCAATGCAATATTACACAAACACAGGGTGATAGACGTCAATGCAATATTACACAAACACAGGGTGGTGGAGTTCAATGCAATATTACACAAACACATGGTGATAGACGTCAATGCAATATTACACAAACACAAGGTGATAGACGTCAATGCAATATTACACAAACACAAGGTGATAGACGTCAATGCAATATTACACAAACACAGGGTGATAGACGTCAATGCAATATTACACAAACACAGGGTGGTAGACGTCAATGCAATATTACACAAACACAGGGTGATAGACGTCAATGCAATATTACACAAACACAGGGTGGTAGACGTCAATGCAATATTACACAAACACAGGGTGATAGACGTCAATGCAATATTACACAAACACAGGTGATAGACGTCAATGCAATATTACACAAACACAAGGTGATAGACATCAATGCAATATTACACAAACACAGGGTGATAGACGTCAATGTAATATTACACAAACACAGGGTGATAGACGTCAATGCAATATTACACAAACACAGGGTGATAGACGTCAATGCAATATTACACAAACACAAGGTGATAGACGTCAATGCAATATTACACAAACACAAGGTGATAGACGTCAATGCAATATTACACAAACACAAGGTGATAGACATCAATGCAATATTACACCAGCACAGGGTGGTAGACGTCAATGCAATATTACACAAACACAGGGTGATAGACGTCAATGCAATATTACACAAACACAGGGTGATAGACGTCAATGCAATATTACACAAACACAGGGTGATAGACGTCAATGTAATATTACACAAACACAGGGTGATAGACGTCAATGCAATATTACACAAACACAAGGTGGTAGACGTCAATGCAATATTACACAAACACAGGGTGGTGGACTTCAATGCAATATTACACAAACACATGGTGATAGACGTCAATGCAATATTACACAAACACAGGGTGATAGACGTCAATGCAATATTACACAAACACAGGGTGATAGACGTCAATGCAATATTACACAAGCACAGGGTGGTAGACGTAAATGCAATATTACACAAACACAGGGTGATAGACGTCAATGCAATATCACACAAGCACAGAGTGGTGGATTTCAATGCAATATTACACAAACACAGGGTGGTAGACGTCAATGCAATATTACACAAACACAGGGTGATAGACGCCAAAGCAATATTACACAAACACAGGGTGATAGACGTCAATGCAATATTACACAAACACAGGGTGGTGGAGTTCAATGCAATATTACACAAACACAGGGTGGTAGACTTCAATGCAATATTACACAAACACAAGGTGATAGACGTCAATGCAATATTACAGAAACACAGGGTGATAGACGTCAATGCAATATTACACAAACACAAGGTGATAGACGTCAATGCGATATTACACAAACACAAGGTGATAGACGTCAATGCAATATTACACAAACACAGGGTGATAGACGTCAATGCAATATTACACAAACACAGGGTGATAGACGTCAATGCAATATTACACAAACACAAGGTGATAGACGTCAATGCAACATTACACAAACACAAGGTGATAGACGTCAATGCAATATTACACAAACACAGGGTGATAGACGTCAATGCAATATTACACAAACACAGGGTGATAGACGTCAATGCAATATTACACAAACACAAGGTGATAGACGTCAATGCAATATTACACAAACACAGGGTGATAGACGTCAATGCAATATTACACAAACACAGGGTGATAGACGTCAAAGCAATATTACACAAACACAGGGTGGTAGACGTCAATGCAATATTACACAAACACAGGGTGATAGACGTCAATGCAATATTACACACACACAGGGTGGTAGACGTCAATGCAATATTACACAAACACAGGGTGATAGACGTCAATGCAATATTACACAAACACAGGTGATAGACGTCAATGCAATATTACACAAACACAAGGTGATAGACATCAATGCAATATTACACAAACACAGGGTGATAGACGTCAATGCAATATTACACAAATACAGGGTGATAGACGTCAATGCAATATTACACAAACACAAGGTGATAGACGTCAATGCAATATTACACAAACACAAGGTGATACACGTCAATGCAATATTACACAAACACAAGGTGATAGATATCAATGCAATATTACACAAGCACAGGGTGGTAGACGTCAATGCAATATTACACAAACACAGGGTGATAGACGTCAATGCAATATTACACAAACACAGGGTGATAGACGTCTATGCAATATTACACAAACACAGGGTGATAGACGTCAATGCAATATTACACAAACACAGGGTGATAGACGTCAATGCAATATTACACAAGCACAGGGTGGTAGACGTAAATGCAATATTACACAAACACAGACTGATAGACGTCAATGCAATATCACACAAGCACAGAGTGGTGGAGTTCAATGCAATATTACACAAACACAGGGTGGTAGACGTCAATGCAATATTACACAAACACAGGGTGATAGACGTCAAAGCAATATTACACAAACACAGGGTGATAGACGTCAATGCAATATTACACAAACACAAGGTGATAGACATCAATGCAATATTACACAAACACAGGGTGATAGACGTCAATGCAATATTACACAAACACAGGGTGGTAGACGTCAATGCAATATTACACAAACACAGGGTGATAGACGTCAATGCAATATTACACAAACACAGGGTGATAGACGTCAATACAATATTACACAAACACAAGGTGATAGACGTCAATGCAATAGTACACAAATACAAGGTGATAGACGTCAATGCAATATTACACTAACACAGGGTGGTGGAGTTCAATGCAATATTACACAAACACAGGGTGATAGGCGTCAATGCAATATTACACACACTGGGTGATAGACGTCAATGCAATATTACACAAACACAGGGTGGTGGAGTTCAATGCAATATTACACAAACACAGGGTGATAGACGTCAATGCAATATTACACAAACACAGGGTGGTGGAGTTCAATGCAATATTACACAAACACAGGGTGATAGACGTCAATGCAATATTACACAAACACAGGTTGGTGGAGTTCAATGCAATATTACACAAACACAGGGTGATAGACGTCAATGCAATATTACACAAACACAGGGTGATAGACGTATAGACGCAATATTACACGAACACAGGGTGATAGACGTCAATGCAATATTACACAAACACAGGGTGATAGACGTCAATGCAATATTACACAAACACAGGGTGATAGACGTCAATGCAATATTACACAAACACAAGGTGATAGACATCAATGCAATATTACACAAACACAGGGTGATAGACGTCAATGCAATATTACACAAACGCAAGGTGATAGACATCAATGCAATATTACACAAACACAGGGTGATAGACGTCAATGCAATATTACACAAACACAGGGTGATAGACGTCAATGCAATATTACACAAACACAGGGTGATAGACGTCAATGCAATATTACACAAACACAGGGTGATAGACGTCAATGCAATATTACACAAACACAGAATGATAGACGTCAATGCAATATTACACAAACACAGGGTGGTGGAGTACAATGCAATATTACACAAACACAGGGTGATAGACGTCAATGCAATATTACACAAACACAGGGTGATAGACGTCAATGCAATATTACACAAACACAGGGTGGTGGAGTTCAATGCAATATTACACAAACACAGGGTGATAGACGTCAATGCAATATTACACAAACACAAGGTGATAGACGTCAATGCAATATTACACAAACACAAGGTGATAGACGTCAATGCAATATTACACAAACACAGGGTGATAGACGTCAATGCAATATTACACAAACACAGGGTGGTAGACGTCAATGCAATATTACACAAACACAGGGTGATAGACGTCAATGCAATATTACACAAACACAGGGTGGTAGACGTCAATGCAATATTACACAAACACAGGGTGATAGACGTCAATGCAATATTACACAAACACAGGTGATAGACGTCAATGCAATATTACACAAACACAAGGTGATAGACATCAATGCAATATTACACAAACACAGGGTGATAGACGTCAATGTAATATTACACAAACACAGGGTGATAGACGTCAATGCAATATTACACAAACACAGGGTGATAGACGTCAATGCAATATTACACAAACACAAGGTGATAGACGTCAATGCAATATTACACAAACACAAGGTGATAGACGTCAATGCAATATTACACAAACACAAGGTGATAGACATCAATGCAATATTACACCAGCACAGGGTGGTAGACGTCAATGCAATATTACACAAACACAGGGTGATAGACGTCAATGCAATATTACACAAACACAGGGTGATAGACGTCAATGCAATATTACACAAACACAGGGTGATAGACGTCAATGTAATATTACACAAACACAGGGTGATAGACGTCAATGCAATATTACACAAACACAAGGTGGTAGACGTCAATGCAATATTACACAAACACAGGGTGGTGGACTTCAATGCAATATTACACAAACACATGGTGATAGACGTCAATGCAATATTACACAAACACAGGGTGATAGACGTCAATGCAATATTACACAAACACAGGGTGATAGACGTCAATGCAATATTACACAAGCACAGGGTGGTAGACGTAAATGCAATATTACACAAACACAGGGTGATAGACGTCAATGCAATATCACACAAGCACAGAGTGGTGGATTTCAATGCAATATTACACAAACACAGGGTGGTAGACGTCAATGCAATATTACACAAACACAGGGTGATAGACGCCAAAGCAATATTACACAAACACAGGGTGATAGACGTCAATGCAATATTACACAAACACAGGGTGGTGGAGTTCAATGCAATATTACACAAACACAGGGTGGTAGACTTCAATGCAATATTACACAAACACAAGGTGATAGACGTCAATGCAATATTACAGAAACACAGGGTGATAGACGTCAATGCAATATTACACAAACACAAGGTGATAGACGTCAATGCGATATTACACAAACACAAGGTGATAGACGTCAATGCAATATTACACAAACACAGGGTGATAGACGTCAATGCAATATTACACAAACACAGGGTGGTGGAGTTCAATGCAATATTACACAAACACATGGTGATAGACGTCAATGCAATATTACACAAACACAAGGTGATAGACGTCAATGCAATATTACACAAACACAAGGTGATAGACGTCAATGCAATATTACACAAACACAGGGTGATAGACGTCAATGCAATATTACACAAACACAGGGTGGTAGACGTCAATGCAATATTACACAAACACAGGGTGATAGACGTCAATGCAATATTACACAAACACAGGGTGGTAGACGTCAATGCAATATTACACAAACACAGGGTGATAGACGTCAATGCAATATTACACAAACACAGGTGATAGACGTCAATGCAATATTACACAAACACAAGGTGATAGACATCAATGCAATATTACACAAACACAGGGTGATAGACGTCAATGTAATATTACACAAACACAGGGTGATAGACGTCAATGCAATATTACACAAACACAGGGTGATAGACGTCAATGCAATATTACACAAACACAAGGTGATAGACGTCAATGCAATATTACACAAACACAAGGTGATAGACGTCAATGCAATATTACACAAACACAAGGTGATAGACATCAATGCAATATTACACCAGCACAGGGTGGTAGACGTCAATGCAATATTACACAAACACAGGGTGATAGACGTCAATGCAATATTACACAAACACAGGGTGATAGACGTCAATGCAATATTACACAAACACAGGGTGATAGACGTCAATGTAATATTACACAAACACAGGGTGATAGACGTCAATGCAATATTACACAAACACAAGGTGGTAGACGTCAATGCAATATTACACAAACACAGGGTGGTGGACTTCAATGCAATATTACACAAACACATGGTGATAGACGTCAATGCAATATTACACAAACACAGGGTGATAGACGTCAATGCAATATTACACAAACACAGGGTGATAGACGTCAATGCAATATTACACAAGCACAGGGTGGTAGACGTAAATGCAATATTACACAAACACAGGGTGATAGACGTCAATGCAATATCACACAAGCACAGAGTGGTGGATTTCAATGCAATATTACACAAACACAGGGTGGTAGACGTCAATGCAATATTACACAAACACAGGGTGATAGACGCCAAAGCAATATTACACAAACACAGGGTGATAGACGTCAATGCAATATTACACAAACACAGGGTGGTGGAGTTCAATGCAATATTACACAAACACAGGGTGGTAGACTTCAATGCAATATTACACAAACACAAGGTGATAGACGTCAATGCAATATTACAGAAACACAGGGTGATAGACGTCAATGCAATATTACACAAACACAAGGTGATAGACGTCAATGCGATATTACACAAACACAAGGTGATAGACGTCAATGCAATATTACACAAACACAGGGTGATAGACGTCAATGCAATATTACACAAACACAGGGTGATAGACGTCAATGCAATATTACACAAACACAAGGTGATAGACGTCAATGCAACATTACACAAACACAAGGTGATAGACGTCAATGCAATATTACACAAACACAGGGTGATAGACGTCAATGCAATATTACACAAACACAGGGTGATAGACGTCAATGCAATATTACACAAACACAAGGTGATAGACGTCAATGCAATATTACACAAACACAGGGTGATAGACGTCAATGCAATATTACACAAACACAGGGTGATAGACGTCAAAGCAATATTACACAAACACAGGGTGGTAGACGTCAATGCAATATTACACAAACACAGGGTGATAGACGTCAATGCAATATTACACACACACAGGGTGGTAGACGTCAATGCAATATTACACAAACACAGGGTGATAGACGTCAATGCAATATTACACAAACACAGGTGATAGACGTCAATGCAATATTACACAAACACAAGGTGATAGACATCAATGCAATATTACACAAACACAGGGTGATAGACGTCAATGCAATATTACACAAATACAGGGTGATAGACGTCAATGCAATATTACACAAACACAAGGTGATAGACGTCAATGCAATATTACACAAACACAAGGTGATACACGTCAATGCAATATTACACAAACACAAGGTGATAGATATCAATGCAATATTACACAAGCACAGGGTGGTAGACGTCAATGCAATATTACACAAACACAGGGTGATAGACGTCAATGCAATATTACACAAACACAGGGTGATAGACGTCTATGCAATATTACACAAACACAGGGTGATAGACGTCAATGCAATATTACACAAACACAGGGTGATAGACGTCAATGCAATATTACACAAGCACAGGGTGGTAGACGTAAATGCAATATTACACAAACACAGACTGATAGACGTCAATGCAATATCACACAAGCACAGAGTGGTGGAGTTCAATGCAATATTACACAAACACAGGGTGGTAGACGTCAATGCAATATTACACAAACACAGGGTGATAGACGTCAAAGCAATATTACACAAACACAGGGTGATAGACGTCAATGCAATATTACACAAACACAAGGTGATAGACATCAATGCAATATTACACAAACACAGGGTGATAGACGTCAATGCAATATTACACAAACACAGGGTGGTAGACGTCAATGCAATATTACACAAACACAGGGTGATAGACGTCAATGCAATATTACACAAACACAGGGTGATAGACGTCAATACAATATTACACAAACACAAGGTGATAGACGTCAATGCAATAGTACACAAATACAAGGTGATAGACGTCAATGCAATATTACACTAACACAAGGTGATAGACGTCAATGCAATATTACACAAACACAGGGTGATAGGCGTCAATGCAATATTACACACACTGGGTGATAGACGTCAATGCAATATTACACAAACACAGGGTGGTGGAGTTCAATGCAATATTACACAAACACAGGGTGATAGACGTCAATGCAATATTACACAAACACAGGGTGGTGGAGTTCAATGCAATATTACACAAACACAGGGTGATAGACGTCAATGCAATATTACACAAACACAGGTTGGTGGAGTTCAATGCAATATTACACAAACACAGGGTGATAGACGTCAATGCAATATTACACAAACACAGGGTGATAGACGTATAGACGCAATATTACACGAACACAGGGTGATAGACGTCAATGCAATATTACACAAACACAGGGTGATAGACGTCAATGCAATATTACACAAACACAGGGTGATAGACGTCAATGCAATATTACACAAACACAAGGTGATAGACATCAATGCAATATTACACAAACACAGGGTGATAGACGTCAATGCAATATTACACAAACACAAGGTGATAGACATCAATGCAATATTACACAAACACAGGGTGATAGACGTCAATGCAATATTACACAAACACAGGGTGATAGACGTCAATGCAATATTACACAAACACAGGGTTATAGACGTCAATGCAATATTACACAAACACAGGATGATAGACGTCAATGCAATATTACACAAACACAGGTTGGTAGAGTTCAATGCAATATTACACAAACACAGGGTGATAGACGTCAATGCAATATTACACAAACACAGGGTGATAGACGTCAATGCAATATTACACAAACACAGGGTGATAGACGTCAATGCAATATTACACAAACACAGAATGATAGACGTCAATGCAATATTACACAAACACAGGGTGATAGACGTCAATGCAATATTACACAGACACAGGGTGATAGACGTCAATGCAATATTACACAAACACAGGGTGGTGGACTTCAATGCAATATTACACAAACACAGGGTGATAGACGTCAATGCAATATTACACAAACACAGGGTGATAGACGTCAATGCAATATCACACAAGCACAGGGTGGTGGAGTTCAATGCAATATTACACAAACACAGGGTGGTAGACGTCAATGCAATATTAAACAAACACAGGGTGATAGACGTCAAAGCAATATTACACAAACACAGGGTGACAGACGTCAATGCAATATTACACAAACACAGGGTGGTGGAGTTCAATGCAATATTACACAAACACAGGGTGGTAGACGTCAATGTAATATTACACAAACACAGGGTGATAGATGTCAATGCAATATTACACAAACACAGGGTGATAGACGTCAATGCAATATTACACAAACACATGGTGATAGATGTCAATGCAATATCACACATGCAAGCACAGTGTGGTAGACGTCAATGCAATATTACACAAACACAGGGTGATAGACGTCAATGCAATATTACACAAACACAGGGTGGTGGAGTTCAATGCAATATTACACAAACACAGGGTGGTAGACGTCAATGCAATATTACACAAACACAGGGTGATAGATGTCAATGCAATATTACACAAACACAGGGTGATAGACGTCAATGCAATATTACACAAACACAGGGTGGTGGAGTTCAATGCAATATTACACAAACACAGGGTGATAGACGTCAATGCAATATTACACAAACACAGGGTGATAGATGTCAATGCAATATTACACAAACACAGGGTGATAGACGTCAATGCAATATTACACAAACAGAGGGTGGTAGACGTCAATGCAATATTACACAAACACAGGGTGGTGGAGTTCAATGCAATATTACACAAACACAGGGTGATAGACGTGAATGCAATATTACACAAACACAGGGTGATAGACGTCAATGCAATATAACACAAACACAGGGTGATAGACGTCAATGCAATATTACACAAACACAGGATGATAGACGTCAATACAATATTACACAAACACAGGTTGGTAGAGTTCAATGCAATATTACACAAATACAGGGTGATAGACGTCAATGCAATATTACACAAACACAGGGTGATAGACGTCAATGCAATATTACACAAACACAGGGTGATAGACGTCAATGCAATATTACACAAACCCAGGATGATAGACGTCAATGCAATAGTACACAAATACAAGGTGATAGACGTCAATGCAATATTACACTAACACAAGGTGATAGACGTCAATGCAATATTACACAAACACAAGGTGATAGACGTCAATGCAATATTACACAAACACAAGGTGATAGACGTCAATGCAATATTACACAAACACAGGGTGGTGGAGTTCAATGCAATATTACACAAACACAGGGTGATAGACGTCAATGCAATATTACACAAACACAGGGTGGTGGAGTTCAATGCAATATTACACAAACACAGGGTGATAGACGTCAATGCAATATTACACAAACACAGGGTGATAGACGTCAATGCAATATTACACAAACACAGGGTGGTGGAGTTCAATGCAATATTACACAAACACAGGGTGATAGACGTCAATGCAATATTACACAAACACAAGGTGATAGACGTCAATGCAATATTACACAAACACAGGGTGATAGACGTCAATGCAATATTACACAAACACAGGGTGATAGACGTCAATGCAATATTACACAAACACAAGGTGATAGACGTCAATGCAATATTACACAAACACAGGGTGATAGACGTCCATGCAATATTACACAAACACAGGGTGGTAGACGTCAATGCAATATTACACAAACACAGGGTGATAGACGTCAATGCAATATTACACAAACACAGGGTGGTAGACATCAATGCAATATTACACAAACACAGGGTGATAGACGTCAATGCAATATTACACAAACACAGGTGATAGACGTCAATACAATATTACACAAACACAAGGTGATAGACATCAATGCAATATTACACAAACACAGGGTGATAGACGTCAATGTAATATTACACAAACACAGGGTGATAGACGTCAAAGCAATATTACACAAACACAGGGTGATAGACGTCAATGCAATATTACACAAACACAAGGTGATAGACATCAATGCAATATTACACAAACACAGGGTGATAGACGTCAATGCAATATTACACAAACACAGGGTGGTAGACGTCAATGCAATATTACACAAACACAGGGTGATAGACGTCAATGCAATATTACACAAACACAGGGTGATAGACGTCAATACAATATTACACAAACACAAGGTGATAGACGTCAATGCAATAGTACACAAATACAAGGTGATAGACGTCAATGCAATATTACACTAACACAAGGTGATAGACGTCAATGCAATATTACACAAACACAGGGTGATAGGCGTCAATGCAATATTACACACACACAGGGTGATAGACGTCAATGCAATATTACACAAACACAGGGTGGTGGAGTTCAATGCAATATTACACAAACACAGGGTGATAGACGTCAATGCAATATTACACAAACACAGGGTGGTGGAGTTCAATGCAATATTACACAAACACAGGGTGATAGACGTCAATGCAATATTACACAAACACAGGTTGGTGGAGTTCAATGCAATATTACACAAACACAGGGTGATAGACGTCAATGCAATATTACACAAACACAGGGTGATAGACGTATAGACGCAATATTACACGAACACAGGGTGATAGACGTCAATGCAATATTACACAAACACAGGGTGATAGACGTCAATGCAATATTACACAAACACAGGGTGATAGACGTCAATGCAATATTACACAAACACAAGGTGATAGACATCAATGCAATATTACACAAACACAGGGTGATAGACGTCAATGCAATATTACACAAACACAAGGTGATAGACATCAATGCAATATTACACAAACACAGGGTGATAGACGTCAATGCAATATTACACAAACACAGGGTGATAGACGTCAATGCAATATTACACAAACACAGGGTGGTGGAGTTCAATGCAATATTACACAAACACAGGGTGATAGACGTCAATGCAATATTACACAAACACAAGGTGATAGACGTCAATGCAATATTACACAAACACAGTGTGATAGACGTCAATGCAATATTACACAAACACAGGGTGATAGACGTCAATGCAATATTACACAAACACAAGGTGATAGACGTCAATGCAATATTACACAAACACAGGGTGATAGACGTCCATGCAATATTACACAAACACAGGGTGGTAGACGTCAATGCAATATTACACAAACACAGGGTGATAGACGTCAATGCAATATTACACAAACACAGGGTGGTAGACATCAATGCAATATTACACAAACACAGGGTGATAGACGTCAATGCAATATTACACAAACACAGGTGATAGACGTCAATGCAATATTACACAAACACAAGGTGATAGACATCAATGCAATATTACACAAACACAGGGTGATAGACGTCAATGTAATATTACACAAACACAGGGTGATAGACGTCAATGCAATATTACACAAACACAGGGTGATAGACGTCAATACAATATTACACAAACACAAGGTGATAGACGTCAATGCAATAGTACACAAATACAAGGTGATAGACGTCAATGCAATATTACACTAACACAAGGTGATAGACGTCAATGCAATATTACACAAACACAGGGTGATAGGCGTCAATGCAATATTACACACACACAGGGTGATAGACGTCAATGCAATATTACACAAACACAGGGTGGTGGAGTTCAATGCAATATTACACAAACACAGGGTGATAGACGTCAATGCAATATTACACAAACACAGGGTGGTGGAGTTCAATGCAATATTACACAAACACATGGTGATAGACGTCAATGCAATATTACACAAACACAGGTTGGTGGAGTTCAATGCAATATTACACAAACACAGGGTGATAGACGTCAATGCAATATTACACAAACACAGGGTGATAGACGTATAGACGCAATATTACACGAACACAGGGTGATAGACGTCAATGCAATATTACACAAACACAGGGTGATAGACGTCAATGCAATATTACACAAACACAGGGTGATAGACGTCAATGCAATATTACACAAACACAAGGTGATAGACATCAATGCAATATTACACAAACACAGGGTGATAGACGTCAATGCAATATTACACAAACACAAGGTGATAGACATCAATGCAATATTACACAAACACAGGGTGATAGACGTCAATGCAATATTACACAAACATAGGGTGATAGACGTCAATGCAATATTACACAAACACAGGGTGGTGGAGTTCAATGCAATATTACACAAACACAGGGTGATAGACGTCAATGCAATATTACACAAACACAAGGTGATAGTCGTCAATGCAATATTACACAAACACAGGGTGATAGACGTCAATGCAATATTACACAAACACAGGGTGATAGACGTCAATGCAATATTACACAAACACAAGGTGATAGACGTCAATGCAATATTACACAAACACAGGGTGATAGACGTCCATGCAATATTACACAAACACAGGGTGGTAGACGTCAATGCAATATTACACAAACACAGGGTGATAGACGTCAATGCAATATTACACAAACACAGGGTGGTAGACATCAATGCAATATTACACAAACACAGGGTGATAGACGTCAATGCAATATTACACAAACACAGGTGATAGACGTCAATGCAATATTACACAAACACAAGGTGATAGACATCAATGCAATATTACACAAACACAGGGTGATAGACGTCAATGTAATATTACACAAACACAGGGTGATAGACGTCAATGCAATATTACACAAACACAGGGTGATAGACGTCAATGCAATATTACACAAACACAAGGTGATAGACGTCAATGCAATATTACACAAACACAGGGTGATAGACGTCAATGCAATATTACACAAACACAGGGTGATAGACGTCAATGCAATATTACACAAACACAAGGTGATAGACGTCAATGCAATATTACACAAACACAGGGTGATAGACGTCCATGCAATATTACACAAACACAGGGTGGTAGACGTCAATGCAATATTACACAAACACAGGGTGATAGACGTCAATGCAATATTACACAAACACAGGGTGGTAGACATCAATGCAATATTACACAAACACAGGGTGATAGACGTCAATGCAATATTACACAAACACAGGTGATAGACGTCAATGCAATATTACACAAACACAAGGTGATAGACATCAATGCAATATTACACAAACACAGGGTGATAGACGTCAATGTAATATTACACAAACACAGGGTGATAGACGTCAATGCAATATTACACAAACACAGGGTGATAGACGTCAATGCAATATTACACAAACACAAGGTGATAGACGTCAATGCAATATTACACAAACACAAGGTGATAGACGTCAATGCAATATTACACAAACACAAGGTGATAGACATCAATGCAATATTACACAAACACAGGGTGATAGACGTCAATGCAATATTACACAAACACAAGGTGATAGACGTCAATGCAATAGTACACAAATACAAGGTGATAGACGTCAATGCAATATTACACTAACACAAGGTGATAGACGTCAATGCAATATTACACAAACACAAGGTGATAGACATCAATGCAATATTACACAAACACAGGGTGATAGACGTCAATGCAATATTACACAAACACAGGGTGATAGACGTCAATGCAATATTACACAAACACAGGGTTATAGACGTCAATGCAATATTACACAAACACAGGATGATATACGTCAATGCAATATTACACAAACACAGGTTGGTAGAGTTCAATGCAATATTACACAAACACAGGATGATAGACGTCAATGCAATATTACACAAACACAGGGTGATAGACGTCAATGCAATATTACACAAACACAGGGTGATAGACGTCAATGCAATATTACACAAACACAGAATGATAGACGTCAATGCAATATTACACAAACACAGGGTGATAGACGTCAATGCAATATTACACAGACACAGGGTGGTAGACGTCAATGCAATATTACACAAACACAGGGTGGTGGACTTCAATGCAATATTACACAAACACAGGGTGATAGATGTCAATGCAATATTACACAAACACAAGGTGATAGACGTCAATGCAATATTACACAAACACAGGGTGATAGATGTCAATGCAATATTACACAAACACAGGGTGGTAGACGTCAATGCAATATTACACAAACACAGGGTGGTAGACGTCAATGCAATATTACACAAGCACAGGGTGGTAGACGTCAATGCAATATTACACAAACACAGGGTGATAGACGTCAATGCAATATTACACAAACACAGGGTGGTGGAGTTCAATGCAATATTACACAAACACAGGGTGATAGACGTCAATGCAATATTACACAAACACAGGGTGATAGATGTCAATGCAATATTACACAAACACAGGGTGATAGACGTCAATGCAATATTACACAAACACAGGGTGATAGACGTCAATGCTATTACACAAACACAAGGTGATAGACGTCAATGCAATATTACACAAACACAGGGTGATAGACGTCAATGCAATATTACACAAACACAAGGTGATAGACGTCAATGCAATAGTACACAAATACAAGGTGATAGACGTCAATGCAATATTACACTAACACAAGGTGATAGACGTCAATGCAATATTACACAAACACAAGGTGATAGACATCAATGCAATATTACACAAACACAGGGTGATAGACGTCAATGCAATATTACACAAACACAGGGTGATAGACGTCAATGCAATATTACACAAACACAGGGTTATAGACGTCAATGCAATATTACACTAACACAAGGTGATAGACGTCAATGCAATATTACACAAACACAAGGTGATAGACATCAATGCAATATTACACAAACACAGGGTGATAGACGTCAATGCAATATTACACAAACACAGGGTGATAGACGTCAATGCAATATTACACAAACACAGGGTTATAGACGTCAATGCAATATTACACAAACACAGGATGATAGACGTCAATGCAATATTACACAAACACAGGTTGGTAGAGTTCAATGCAATATTACACAAACACAGGGTGATAGACGTCAATGCAATATTACACAAACACAGGGTGATAGACGTCAATGCAATATTACACAAACACAAGGTGATAGACGTCAATGCAATATTACACAAACACAGGGTGGTAGACGTCAATGCAATATTACACAAACACAGGGTGGTAGACGTCAATGCAATATTACACAAGCACAGGGTGGTAGACGTCAATGCAATATTACACAAACACAGGGTGATAGACGTCAATGCAATATTACACAAACACAGGGTGGTGGAGTTCAATGCAATATTACACAAACACAGGGTGATAGACGTCAATGCAATATTACACAAACACAGGGTGATAGATGTCAATGCAATATTACACAAACACAGGGTGATAGACGTCAATGCAATATTACACAAACACAGGGTGATAGACGTCAATGCTATTACACAAACACAAGGTGATAGACGTCAATGCAATATTACACAAACACAGGGTGATAGACGTCAATGCAATATTACACAAACACAAGGTGATAGACGTCAATGCAATAGTACACAAATACAAGGTGATAGACGTCAATGCAATATTACACTAACACAAGGTGATAGACGTCAATGCAATATTACACAAACACAAGGTGATAGACATCAATGCAATATTACACAAACACAGGGTGATAGACGTCAATGCAATATTACACAAACACAGGGTGATAGACGTCAATGCAATATTACACAAACACAGGGTTATAGACGTCAATGCAATATTACACTAACATAAGGTGATAGACGTCAATGCAATATTACACAAACACAAGGTGATAGACATCAATGCAATATTACACAAACACAGGGTGATAGACGTCAATGCAATATTACACAAACACAGGGTGATAGACGTCAATGCAATATTACACAAACACAGGGTTATAGACGTCAATGCAATATTACACAAACACAGGATGATAGACGTCAATGCAATATTACACAAACACAGTTTGGTAGAGTTCAATGCAATATTACACAAACACAGGGTGATAGACGTCAATGCAATATTACACAAACACAGGGTGATAGACGTCAATGCAATATTACACAAACACAAGGTGATAGACGTCAATGCAATATTACACAAACACAGGGTGATAGATGTCAATGCAATATTACACAAACACAGGGTGGTAGACGTCAATGCGATATTACACAAACACAGGGTGGTAGACGTCAATGCAATATTACACAAGCACAGGGTGGTAGACGTCAATGCAATATTACACAAACACAGGGTGATAGACGTCAATGCAATATTACACAAACACAGGGTGGTGGAGTTCAATGCAATATTACACAAACACAGGGTGATAGACGTCAATGCAATATTACACAAACACAGGGTGATAGATGTCAATGCAATATTACACAAACACAGGGTGATAGACGTCAATGCAATATTACACAAACACAGGGTGATAGACGTCAATGCAATATTACACAAACACAAGGTGATAGACGTCAATGCAATAGTACACAAATACAAGGTGATAGACGTCAATGCAATATTACACTAACACAAGGTGATAGACGTCAATGCAATATTACACAAACACAAGGTGATAGACATCAATGCAATATTACACAAACACAGGGTGATAGACGTCAATGCAATATTACACAAACACAGGGTGATAGACGTCAATGCAATATTACACAAACACAGGGTTATAGACGTCAATGCAATATTACACAAACACAGGATGATAGACGTCAATGCAATATTACACAAACACAGGTTGGTAGAGTTCAATGCAATATTACACAAACACAGGGTGATAGACGTCAATGCAATATTACACAAACACAGGGTGATAGACGTCAATGCAATATTACACAAACACAGGGTGATAGACGTCCATGCAATATTACACAAACACAGGGTGATAGACGTCAATGCAATATTACACAAACACAGGGTGATAGGCGTCAATGCAATATTACACACACACAGGGTGATAGACGTCAATGCAATATTACACAAACACAGGGTGGTGGAGTTCAATGCAATATTACACAAACACAGGGTGATAGACGTCAATGCAATATTACACAAACACAGGGTGGTGGAGTTCAATGCAATATTACACAAACACAGGGTGATAGACGTCAATGCAATATTACACAAACACAGGTTGGTGGAGTTCAATGCAATATTACACAAACACAGGGTGATAGACGTCAATGCAATATTACACAAACACAGGGTGATAGACGTATAGACGCAATATTACACGAACACAGGGTGATAGACGTCAATGCAATATTACACAAACACAGGGTGATAGACGTCAATGCAATATTACACAAACACAGGGTGATAGACGTCAATGCAATATTACACAAACACAAGGTGATAGACATCAATGCAATATTACACAAACACAGGGTGATAGACGTCAATGCAATATTACACAAACACAAGGTGATAGACATCAATGCAATATTACACAAACACAGGGTGATAGACGTCAATGCAATATTACACAAACACAGGGTGATAGACGTCAATGCAATATTACACAAACACAGGGTGGTGGAGTTCAATGCAATATTACACAAACACAGGGTGATAGACGTCAATGCAATATTACACAAACACAAGGTGATAGTCGTCAATGCAATATTACACAAACACAGGGTGATAGACGTCAATGCAATATTACACAAACACAGGGTGATAGACGTCAATGCAATATTACACAAACACAAGGTGATAGACGTCAATGCAATATTACACAAACACAGGGTGATAGACGTCCATGCAATATTACACAAACACAGGGTGGTAGACGTCAATGCAATATTACACAAACACAGGGTGATAGACGTCAATGCAATATTACACAAACACAGGGTGGTAGACATCAATGCAATATTACACAAACACAGGGTGATAGACGTCAATGCAATATTACACAAACACAGGTGATAGACGTCAATGCAATATTACACAAACACAAGGTGATAGACATCAATGCAATATTACACAAACACAGGGTGATAGACGTCAATGTAATATTACACAAACACAGGGTGATAGACGTCAATGCAATATTACACAAACACAGGGTGATAGACGTCAATGCAATATTACACAAACACAAGGTGATAGACGTCAATGCAATATTACACAAACACAGGGTGATAGACGTCAATGCAATATTACACAAACACAGGGTGATAGACGTCAATGCAATATTACACAAACACAAGGTGATAGACGTCAATGCAATATTACACAAACACAGGGTGATAGACGTCCATGCAATATTACACAAACACAGGGTGGTAGACGTCAATGCAATATTACACAAACACAGGGTGATAGACGTCAATGCAATATTACACAAACACAGGGTGGTAGACATCAATGCAATATTACACAAACACAGGGTGATAGACGTCAATGCAATATTACACAAACACAGGTGATAGACGTCAATGCAATATTACACAAACACAAGGTGATAGACATCAATGCAATATTACACAAACACAGGGTGATAGACGTCAATGTAATATTACACAAACACAGGGTGATAGACGTCAATGCAATATTACACAAACACAGGGTGATAGACGTCAATGCAATATTACACAAACACAAGGTGATAGACGTCAATGCAATATTACACAAACACAAGGTGATAGACGTCAATGCAATATTACACAAACACAAGGTGATAGACATCAATGCAATATTACACAAACACAGGGTGATAGACGTCAATGCAATATTACACAAACACAAGGTGATAGACGTCAATGCAATAGTACACAAATACAAGGTGATAGACGTCAATGCAATATTACACTAACACAAGGTGATAGACGTCAATGCAATATTACACAAACACAAGGTGATAGACATCAATGCAATATTACACAAACACAGGGTGATAGACGTCAATGCAATATTACACAAACACAGGGTGATAGACGTCAATGCAATATTACACAAACACAGGGTTATAGACGTCAATGCAATATTACACAAACACAGGATGATAGACGTCAATGCAATATTACACAAACACAGGTTGGTAGAGTTCAATGCAATATTACACAAACACAGGATGATAGACGTCAATGCAATATTACACAAACACAGGGTGATAGACGTCAATGCAATATTACACAAACACAGGGTGATAGACGTCAATGCAATATTACACAAACACAGAATGATAGACGTCAATGCAATATTACACAAACACAGGGTGATAGACGTCAATGCAATATTACACAGACACAGGGTGGTAGACGTCAATGCAATATTACACAAACACAGGGTGGTGGACTTCAATGCAATATTACACAAACACAGGGTGATAGATGTCAATGCAATATTACACAAACACAAGGTGATAGACGTCAATGCAATATTACACAAACACAGGGTGATAGATGTCAATGCAATATTACACAAACACAGGGTGGTAGACGTCAATGCAATATTACACAAACACAGGGTGGTAGACGTCAATGCAATATTACACAAGCACAGGGTGGTAGACGTCAATGCAATATTACACAAACACAGGGTGATAGACGTCAATGCAATATTACACAAACACAGGGTGGTGGAGTTCAATGCAATATTACACAAACACAGGGTGATAGACGTCAATGCAATATTACACAAACACAGGGTGATAGATGTCAATGCAATATTACACAAACACAGGGTGATAGACGTCAATGCAATATTACACAAACACAGGGTGATAGACGTCAATGCTATTACACAAACACAAGGTGATAGACGTCAATGCAATATTACACAAACACAGGGTGATAGACGTCAATGCAATATTACACAAACACAAGGTGATAGACGTCAATGCAATAGTACACAAATACAAGGTGATAGACGTCAATGCAATATTACACTAACACAAGGTGATAGACGTCAATGCAATATTACACAAACACAAGGTGATAGACATCAATGCAATATTACACAAACACAGGGTGATAGACGTCAATGCAATATTACACAAACACAGGGTGATAGACGTCAATGCAATATTACACAAACACAGGGTTATAGACGTCAATGCAATATTACACTAACACAAGGTGATAGACGTCAATGCAATATTACACAAACACAAGGTGATAGACATCAATGCAATATTACACAAACACAGGGTGATAGACGTCAATGCAATATTACACAAACACAGGGTGATAGACGTCAATGCAATATTACACAAACACAGGGTTATAGACGTCAATGCAATATTACACAAACACAGGATGATAGACGTCAATGCAATATTACACAAACACAGGTTGGTAGAGTTCAATGCAATATTACACAAACACAGGGTGATAGACGTCAATGCAATATTACACAAACACAGGGTGATAGACGTCAATGCAATATTACACAAACACAGGGTGATAGACGTCAATGCAATATTACACAAACACAGGGTGATAGACGTCAATGCTATTACACAAACACAAGGTGATAGACGTCAATGCAATATTACACAAACACAGGGTGATAGACGTCAATGCAATATTACACAAACACAAGGTGATAGACGTCAATGCAATAGTACACAAATACAAGGTGATAGACGTCAATGCAATATTACACTAACACAAGGTGATAGACGTCAATGCAATATTACACAAACACAAGGTGATAGACATCAATGCAATATTACACAAACACAGGGTGATAGACGTCAATGCAATATTACACAAACACAAGGTGATAGACATCAATGCAATATTACACAAACACAGGGTGATAGACGTCAATGCAATATTACACAAACACAGGGTGATAGACGTCAATGCAATATTACACAAACACAGGGTTATAGACGTCAATGCAATATTACACAAACACAGGATGATAGACGTCAATGCAATATTACACAAACACAGGTTGGTAGAGTTCAATGCAATATTACACAAACACAGGGTGATAGACGTCAATGCAATATTACACAAACACAGGGTGATAGATGTCAATGCAATATTACACAAACACAGGGTGATAGACGTCAATGCAATATTACACAAACACAGGGTGATAGACGTCAATGCTATTACACAAACACAAGGTGATAGACGTCAATGCAATATTACACAAACACAGGGTGATAGACGTCAATGCAATATTACACAAACACAAGGTGATAGACGTCAATGCAATAGTACACAAATACAAGGTGATAGACGTCAATGCAATATTACACTAACACAAGGTGATAGACGTCAATGCAATATTACACAAACACAAGGTGATAGACATCAATGCAATATTACACAAACACAGGGTGATAGACGTCAATGCAATATTACACAAACACAGGGTGATAGACGTCAATGCAATATTACACAAACACAGGGTTATAGACGTCAATGCAATATTACACTAACATAAGGTGATAGACGTCAATGCAATATTACACAAACACAAGGTGATAGACATCAATGCAATATTACACAAACACAGGGTGATAGACGTCAATGCAATATTACACAAACACAGGGTGATAGACGTCAATGCAATATTACACAAACACAGGGTGATAGACGTCAATGCAATATTACACAAACACAAGGTGATAGACGTCAATGCAATAGTACACAAATACAAGGTGATAGACGTCAATGCAATATTACACTAACACAAGGTGATAGACGTCAATGCAATATTACACAAACACAAGGTGATAGACATCAATGCAATATTACACAAACACAGGGTGATAGACGTCAATGCAATATTACACAAACACAGGGTGATAGACGTCAATGCAATATTACACAAACACAGGGTTATAGACGTCAATGCAATATTACACTAACACAAGGTGATAGACGTCAATGCAATATTACACAAACACAAGGTGATAGACATCAATGCAATATTACACAAACACAGGGTGATAGACGTCAATGCAATATTACACAAACACAGGGTGATAGACGTCAATGCAATATTACACAAACACAGGGTTATAGACGTCAATGCAATATTACACAAACACAGGATGATAGACGTCAATGCAATATTACACAAACACAGGTTGGTAGAGTTCAATGCAATATTACACAAACACAGGGTGATAGACGTCAATGCAATATTACACAAACACAGGGTGATAGACGTCAATGCAATATTACACAAACACAGGGTGATAGACGTCAATGCAATATTACACAAACACAGGGTGATAGACGTCAATGCTATTACACAAACACAAGGTGATAGACGTCAATGCAATATTACACAAACACAGGGTGATAGACGTCAATGCAATATTACACAAACACAAGGTGATAGACGTCAATGCAATAGTACACAAATACAAGGTGATAGACGTCAATGCAATATTACACTAACACAAGGTGATAGACGTCAATGCAATATTACACAAACACAAGGTGATAGACATCAATGCAATATTACACAAACACAGGGTGATAGACGTCAATGCAATATTACACAAACACAAGGTGATAGACATCAATGCAATATTACACAAACACAGGGTGATAGACGTCAATGCAATATTACACAAACACAGGGTGATAGACGTCAATGCAATATTACACAAACACAGGGTTATAGACGTCAATGCAATATTACACAAACACAGGATGATAGACGTCAATGCAATATTACACAAACACAGGTTGGTAGAGTTCAATGCAATATTACACAAACACAGGGTGATAGACGTCAATGCAATATTACACAAACACAGGGTGATAGATGTCAATGCAATATTACACAAACACAGGGTGATAGACGTCAATGCAATATTACACAAACACAGGGTGATAGACGTCAATGCTATTACACAAACACAAGGTGATAGACGTCAATGCAATATTACACAAACACAGGGTGATAGACGTCAATGCAATATTACACAAACACAAGGTGATAGACGTCAATGCAATAGTACACAAATACAAGGTGATAGACGTCAATGCAATATTACACTAACACAAGGTGATAGACGTCAATGCAATATTACACAAACACAAGGTGATAGACATCAATGCAATATTACACAAACACAGGGTGATAGACGTCAATGCAATATTACACAAACACAGGGTGATAGACGTCAATGCAATATTACACAAACACAGGGTTATAGACGTCAATGCAATATTACACTAACATAAGGTGATAGACGTCAATGCAATATTACACAAACACAAGGTGATAGACATCAATGCAATATTACACAAACACAGGGTGATAGACGTCAATGCAATATTACACAAACACAGGGTGATAGACGTCAATGCAATATTACACAAACACAGGGTTATAGACGTCAATGCAATATTACACAAACACAGGATGATAGACGTCAATGCAATATTACACAAACACAGGTTGGTAGAGTTCAATGCAATATTACACAAACACAGGGTGATAGACGTCAATGCAATATTACACAAACACAGGGTGATAGACGTCAATGCAATATTACACAAACACAAGGTGATAGACGTCAATGCAATATTACACAAACACAGGGTGATAGATGTCAATGCAATATTACACAAACACAGGGTGGTAGACGTCAATGCGATATTACACAAACACAGGGTGGTAGACGTCAATGCAATATTACACAAGCACAGGGTGGTAGACGTCAATGCAATATTACACAAACACAGGGTGATAGACGTCAATGCAATATTACACAAACACAGGGTGGTGGAGTTCAATGCAATATTACACAAACACAGGGTGATAGACGTCAATGCAATATTACACAAACACAGGGTGATAGATGTCAATGCAATATTACACAAACACAGGGTGATAGACGTCAATGCAATATTACACAAACACAGGGTGATAGACGTCAATGCAATATTACACAAACACAAGGTGATAGACGTCAATGCAATAGTACACAAATACAAGGTGATAGACGTCAATGCAATATTACACTAACACAAGGTGATAGACGTCAATGCAATATTACACAAACACAAGGTGATAGACATCAATGCAATATTACACAAACACAGGGTGATAGACGTCAATGCAATATTACACAAACACAGGGTGATAGACGTCAATGCAATATTACACAAACACAGGGTTATAGACGTCAATGCAATATTACACAAACACAGGATGATAGACGTCAATGCAATATTACACAAACACAGGTTGGTAGAGTTCAATGCAATATTACACAAACACAGGGTGATAGACGTCAATGCAATATTACACAAACACAGGGTGATAGACGTCAATGCAATATTACACAAACACAGGGTGATAGACGTCAATGCAATATTACACAAACACAGAATGATAGACGTCAATGCAATATTACACAAACACAGGGTGATAGACGTCAATGCAATATTACACAGACACAGGGTGATAGACGTCAATGCAATATTACACAAACACAGGGTGGTGGACTTCAATGCAATATTACACAAACACAGGGTGATAGACGTCAATGCAATATTACACAAACACAGGGTGATAGACGTCAATGCAATATCACACAAGCACAGGGTGGTGGAGTTCAATGCAATATTACACAAACACAGGGTGGTAGACGTCAATGCAATATTAAACAAACACAGGGTGATAGACGTCAAAGCAATATTACACAAACACAGGGTGATAGACGTCAATGCAATATTACACAAACACAGGGTGGTGGAGTTCAATGCAATATTACACAAACACAGGGTGATAGACGTCAATGCAATATTACACAAACACAGGGTGGTGGAGTTCAATGCAATATTACACAAACACAGGGTGATAGACGTCAATGCAATATTACACAAACACAGGGTGATAGACGTCAATGCAATATTACACAAACACAGGGTGATAGACGTCAATGCAATATTACACAAACACAGGGTGATAGACGTCAATGCAATATTACACAAACACAGGGTGATAGACGTCAATGCAATATTACACAAACACAGGGTGATAGACGTCAATGCAATATTACACAAACACAGGGTGATAGACGTCAATGCAATATTACACAAACACAGGATGATAGACGTCAATACAATATTACACAAACACAGGTTGGTAGAGTTCAATGCAATATTACACAAATACAGGGTGATAGACGTCAATGCAATATTACACAAACACAGGGTGATAGACGTCAATGCAATATTACACAAACACAGGGTGATAGACGTCAATGCAATATTACACAAACCCAGGATGATAGACGTCAATGCAATAGTACACAAATACAAGGTGATAGACGTCAATGCAATATTACACTAACACAAGGTGATAGACGTCAATGCAATATTACACAAACACAAGGTGATAGACGTCAATGCAATATTACACAAACACAGGGTGATAGACGTCAATGCAATATTACACAAACACAGGGTGGTGGAGTTCAATGCAATATTACACAAACACAGGGTGATAGACGTCAATGCAATATTACACAAACACAGGGTGGTGGAGTTCAATGCAATATTACACAAACACAGGGTGATAGACGTCAATGCAATATTACACAAACACAGGGTGATAGACGTCAATGCAATATTACACAAACACAGGGTGGTGGAGTTCAATGCAATATTACACAAACACAGGGTGATAGACGTCAATGCAATATTACACAAACACAAGGTAATAGACGTCAATGCAATATTACACAAACACAGGGTGATAGACGTCAATGCAATATTACACAAACACAGGGTGATAGACGTCAATGCAATATTACACAAACACAAGGTGATAGACGTCAATGCAATATTACACAAACACAGGGTGATAGACGTCAATGCAATATTACACAAACACAGGGTGGTAGACGTCAATGCAATATTACACAAACACAGGGTGATAGACGTCAATGCAATATTACACAAACACAGGGTGGTAGACGTCAATGCAATATTACACAAACACAGGGTGATAGACGTCAATGCAATATTACACAAACACAGGTGATAGACGTCAATGCAATATTACACAAACACAAGGTGATAGACATCAATGCAATATTACACAAACACAGGGTGATAGACGTCAATGTAATATTACACAAACACAGGGTGATAGACGTCAATGCAATATTACACAAACACAGGGTGATAGACGTCAATGCAATATTACACAAACACAAGGTGATAGACGTCAATGCAATATTACACAAACACAAGGTGATAGACGTCAATGCAATATTACACAAACACAAGGTGATAGACATCAATGCAATATTACACCAGCACAGGGTGGTAGACGTCAATGCAATATTACACAAACACAGGGTGATAGACGTCAATGCAATATTACACAAACACAGGGTGATAGACGTCAATGCAATATTACACAAACACAGGGTGATAGACGTCAATGCAATATTACACAAACACAGGGTGATAGACGTCAATGTAATATTACACAAACACAGGGTGATAGACGTCAATGCAATATTACACAAACACAGGGTGGTAGACGTCAATGCAATATTACACAAACACAGGGTGGTGGACTTCAATGCAATATTACACAAACACAGGGTGATAGACGTCAATGCAATATTACACAAACACAGGGTGATAGACGTCAATGCAATATTACACAAACACAGGGTGATAGACGTCAATGCAATATTACACAAGCACAGGGTGGTAGACGTAAATGCAATATTATACAAACACAGGGTGGTGGAGTTCAATGCAATATTACACAAACACAGGGTGGTAGACGTCAATGCAATATTAAACAAACACAGGGTGATAGACGTCAATGCAATATTACACAAACACAGGGTTATAGACGTCAATGCAATATTACACTAACATAAGGTGATAGACGTCAATGCAATATTACACAAACACAAGGTGATAGACATCAATGCAATATTACACAAACACAGGGTGATAGACGTCAATGCAATATTACACAAACACAGGGTGATAGACGTCAATGCAATATTACACAAACACAGGGTTATAGACGTCAATGCAATATTACACAAACACAGGATGATAGACGTCAATGCAATATTACACAAACACAGGTTGGTAGAGTTCAATGCAATATTACACAAACACAGGGTGATAGACGTCAATGCAATATTACACAAACACAGGGTGATAGACGTCAATGCAATATTACACAAACACAAGGTGATAGACGTCAATGCAATATTACACAAACACAGGGTGATAGATGTCAATGCAATATTACACAAACACAGGGTGGTAGACGTCAATGCGATATTACACAAACACAGGGTGGTAGACGTCAATGCAATATTACACAAGCACAGGGTGGTAGACGTCAATGCAATATTACACAAACACAGGGTGATAGACGTCAATGCAATATTACACAAACACAGGGTGGTGGAGTTCAATGCAATATTACACAAACACAGGGTGATAGACGTCAATGCAATATTACACAAACACAGGGTGATAGATGTCAATGCAATATTACACAAACACAGGGTGATAGACGTCAATGCAATATTACACAAACACAGGGTGATAGACGTCAATGCAATATTACACAAACACAAGGTGATAGACGTCAATGCAATAGTACACAAATACAAGGTGATAGACGTCAATGCAATATTACACTAACACAAGGTGATAGACGTCAATGCAATATTACACAAACACAAGGTGATAGACATCAATGCAATATTACACAAACACAGGGTGATAGACGTCAATGCAATATTACACAAACACAGGGTGATAGACGTCAATGCAATATTACACAAACACAGGGTTATAGACGTCAATGCAATATTACACAAACACAGGATGATAGACGTCAATGCAATATTACACAAACACAGGTTGGTAGAGTTCAATGCAATATTACACAAACACAGGGTGATAGACGTCAATGCAATATTACACAAACACAGGGTGATAGACGTCAATGCAATATTACACAAACACAGGGTGATAGACGTCAATGCAATATTACACAAACACAGAATGATAGACGTCAATGCAATATTACACAAACACAGGGTGATAGACGTCAATGCAATATTACACAGACACAGGGTGATAGACGTCAATGCAATATTACGCAAACACAGGGTGGTGGACTTCAATGCAATATTACACAAACACAGGGTGATAGACGTCAATGCAATATTACACAAACACAGGGTGATAGACGTCAATGCAATATCACACAAGCACAGGGTGGTGGAGTTCAATGCAATATTACACAAACACAGGGTGGTAGACGTCAATGCAATATTAAACAAACACAGGGTGATAGACGTCAAAGCAATATTACACAAACACAGGGTGATAGACGTCAATGCAATATTACACAAACACAGGGTGGTGGAGTTCAATGCAATATTACACAAACACAGGGTGGTAGACGTCAATGTAATATTACACAAACACAGGGTGATAGATGTCAATGCAATATTACACAAACACAGGGTGATAGACGTCAATGCAATATTACACACTGTGTTTGTGTCAATGCATTATCATCACCGTGTGTTTGTGTAATATTGCATTGACATCTATCACCCTGTGTTTGTGTAATATTACATTGACGTCTACCACCCTGTGTTTGTGTAATATTGCATTGAACTCCACCACCCTGTGTTTGTGTAATATTGCATTGACGTCTATCACCCTGTGTTTGTGTAATATTGCTTTGACGTCTATCACCCTGTGTTTGTTTAATATTGCATTGACGTCTACCACCCTGTGTTTGTGTAATATTGCATTGAACTCCACCACCCTGTGCTTGTGTGATATTGCATTGACGTCTATCACCCTGTGTTTGTGTAATATTGCATTGACGTCTATCACCCTGTGTTTGTGTAATATTGCATTGAAGTCCACCACCCTGTGTTTGCGTAATATTGCATTGACGTCTATCACCCTGTGTCTGTGTAATATTGCATTGACGTCTATCACCCTGTGTTTGTGTAATATTGCATTGACGTCTATCATTCTGTGTTTGTGTAATATTGCATTGACGTCTATCACCCTGTGTTTGTGTAATATTGCATTGACGTCTATCACCCTGTGTTTGGTGTAATATTGCATTGACGTCTATCACCCTGTGTTTGTGTAATATTGCATTGAACTCTACCAACCTGTGTTTGTGTAATATTGCATTGACGTCTATCATCCTGTGTTTGTGTAATATTGCATTGACGTCTATAACCCTGTGTTTGTGTAATATTGCATTGACGTCTATCACCCTGTGTTTGTGTAATATTGCATTGACGTCTATCACCCTGTGTTTGTGTAATATTGCATTGATGTCTATCACCTTGTGTTTGTGTAATATTGCATTGACGTCTATCACCTTGTGTTAGTGTAATATTGCATTGACGTCTATCACCTTGTATTTGTGTACTATTGCATTGACGTCTATCACCTTGTGTTTGTGTAATATTGCATTGACGTCTATCACCCTGTGTTTGTGTAATATTGCTTGACGTCTATCACCCTGTGTTTGTGTAATATTGCATTGACATCTATCACCCTGTGTTTGTGTAATATTGCATTGACGTCTATCACCCTGTGTTTGTGTAATATTGCATTGAACTCCACCACCCTGTGTTTGTGTAATATTGCATTGACGTCTATCACCCTGTGTTTGTGTAATATTGCATTGACGTCTACCACCCTGTGCTTGTGTAATATTGCATTGACGTCTACCACCCTGTGTTTGTGTAATATCGCATTGACGTCTACCACCCTGTGTTTGTGTAATATTGCATTGACATCTATCACCCTGTGTTTGTGTAATATTGCATTGACGTCTATCACCTTGTGTTTGTGTAATATTGCATTGACGTCTATCACCCTGTGTTGTGTAATATTGCATTGACGTCTATCACCCTGTGTTTGTGTAATATTGCATTGAACTCTACCAACCTGTGTTTGTGTAATATTGCATTGACGTCTATCATCCTGTGTTTGTGTAATATTGCATTGACGTCTATAACCCTGTGTTTGTGTAATATTGCATTGACGTCTATCACCCTGTGTTTGTGTAATATTGCATTGACGTCTATCACCCTGTGTTTGTGTAATATTGCATTGATGTCTATCACCTTGTGTTTGTGTAATATTGCATTGACGTCTATCACCTTATGTTAGTGTAATATTGCATTGACGTCTATAACCCTGTGTTTGTGTAATATTGCATTGACGTCTATCACCCTGTGTTTGTTTAATATTGCATTGACGTCTACCACCCTGTGTTTGTGTAATATTGCATTGAACTCCACCACCCTGTGTTTGTATAATATTGCATTTACGTCTACCACCCTGTGCTTGTGTAATATTGCATTGACGTCTATCACCCTGTGTTTGTGTAATATTGCATTGACGTCTATCACCCTGTGTTTGTGTAATATTGCATTGACGTCTATCACCCTGTGTTTGTGTAATATTGCATTGAAGTCCACCACCCTGTGTTTGTGTAATATTGCATTGACGTCTACCACCCTGTGTTTGTGTAATATTGCATTGACGTCTATCACCCTGTGTTTGTGTAATATTACATTGACGTCTATCACCCTGTGTTTGTGTAATATTGCATTGACGTCTATCACCCTGTGTTTGTGTAATATTGCATTGACGTCTATCACCCTGTGTTTGTGTAATATTGCATTGACGTCTATCACCCTGTGTTTGTGTAATATTGCATTGACGTCTACCACCCTGTGCTGGTGTAATATTGCATTGATGTCTATCACCTTGTGTTTGTGTAATATTGCATTGACGTCTATCACCTTGTGTTTGTGTAATATTGCATTGACGTCTATCACCTTGTGTTTGTGTAATATTGCATTGACGTCTATCACCCTGTGTTTGTGTAATATTGCATTGACGTCTATCACCCTGTGTTTGTGTAATATTACATTGACGTCTATCACCCTGTGTTTGTGTAATATTGCATTGATGTCTATCACCTTGTGTTTGTGTAATATTGCATTGACGTCTATCACCTGTGTTTGTGTAATATTGCATTGACGTCTATCACCCTGTGTTTGTGTAATATTGCATTGACGTCTACCACCCTGTGTTTGTGTAATATTGCATTGACGTCTATCACCCTGTGTTTGTGTAATATTGCATTGACGTCTACCACCCTGTGTTTGTGTAATATTGCATTGACGTCTATCACCCTGTGTTTGTGTAATATTGCATTGACGTCTATCACCTTGTGTTTGTGTAATATTGCATTGACGTCTATCACCCTGTGTTTGTGTAATATTGCATTGACGTCTATCACCCTGTGTTTGTGTAATATTGCATTGACGTCTATTACCTTGTGTTTGTGTAATATTGCATTGACGTCTATCACCCTGTGTTTGTGTAATATTGCATTGAACTCCACCACCCTGTGTTTGTGTAATATTGCATTGACGTCTATCACCCTGTGTTTGTGTAATATTGCATTGACGTCTATCACCCTGTGTTTGTGTAATATTGCATTGAACTCCACCACCCTGTGTTTGTGTAATATTGCATTGACGTCTATCACCCTGTGTTTGTGTAATATTGCATTGAACTCCACCACCCTGTGTTTGTGTAATATTGCATTGACGTCTATCACCCTGTGTTTGTGTAATATTGCATTGACGTCTATCACCTTGTGTTTGTGTAATATTGCATTGACGTCTATCACCTTGTGTTAGTTGCATTGACGTCTATCACCTTGTATTTGTGTACTATTGCATTGACGTCTATCATCCTGGGTTTGTGTAATATTGCATTGACGTCTATCACCCTGTGTTTGTGTAATATTGCATTGACGTCTATCACCCTGTGTTTGTGTAATATTGCATTGACGTCTATCACCCTGTATTTGTGTAATATTGCATTGAACTCTACCAACCTGTGTTTGTGTAATATTGTATTGACGTCTATCATCCTGTGTTTGTGTAATATTGCATTGACGTCTATCACCCTGTGTTTGTGTAATATTGCATTGACGTCTATCACCCTGTGTTTGTGTAATATTGCATTGACGTCTATCACCCTGTGTTTGTGTAATATTGCATTGACGTCTATCACCCTGTGTTTGTGTAATATTGCATTGACGTCTATCACCCTGTGTTTGTGTAATATTGCATTGACGTCTATCACCCTGTGTTTGTGTAATATTGCATTGACGTCTATCACCCTGTGTTTGTGTAATATTGCATTGAACTCCACCACCCTGTGTTTGTGTAATATTGCATTGACGTCTATCACCCTGTGTTTGTGTAATATTGCATTGAACTCCACCACCCTGTGTTTGTGTAATATTGCATTGACGTCTATCACCCTGTGTTTGTGTAATATTGCTTTGACGTCTATCACCCTGTGTTTGTTTAATATTGCATTGACGTCTACCACCCTGTGTTTGTGTAATATTGCATTGAACTCCACCACCCTGTGCTTGTGTGATATTGCATTGACGTCTATCACCCTGTGTTTGTGTAATATTGCATTGACGTCTATCACCCTGTGTTTGTGTAATATTGCATTGAAGTCCACCACCCTGTGTTTGTGTAATATTGCATTGACGTCTATCACCCTGTGTCTGTGTAATATTGCATTGACGTCTATCACCCTGTGTTTGTGTAATATTGCATTGACGTCTATCATTCTGTGTTTGTGTAATATTGCATTGACGTCTATCACCCTGTGTTTGTGTAATATTGCATTGACGTCTATCACCCTGTGTTTGTGTAATATTGCATTGACGTCTATCACCCTGTGTTTGTGTAATATTGCATTGAACTCTACCAACCTGTGTTTGTGTAATATTGCATTGACGTCTATCATCCTGTGTTTGTGTAATATTGCATTGACGTCTATAACCCTGTGTTTGTGTAATATTGCATTGACGTCTATCACCCTGTGTTTGTGTAATATTGCATTGACGTCTATCACCCTGTGTTTGTGTAATATTGCATTGATGTCTATCACCTTGTGTTTGTGTAATATTGCATTGACGTCTATCACCTTGTGTTAGTGTAATATTGCATTGACGTCTATCACCTTGTATTTGTGTACTATTGCATTGACGTCTATCACCTTGTGTTTGTGTAATATTGCATTGACGTCTATCACCCTGTGTTTGTGTAATATTGCATTGACGTCTATCACCCTGTGTTTGTGTAATATTGCATTGACATCTATCACCCTGTGTTTGTGTAATATTGCATTGACGTCTATCACCCTGTGTTTGTGTAATATTGCATTGAACTCCACCACCCTGTGTTTGTGTAATATTGCATTGAGTTTATCACCCTGTGTTTGTGTAATATTGCATTGACGTCTACCACCCTGTGCTTGTGTAATATTGCATTGACGTCTACCACCCTGTGTTTGTGTAATATCGCATTGACGTCTACCACCCTGTGTTTGTGTAATATTGCATTGACATCTATCACCCTGTGTTTGTGTAATATTGCATTGACGTCTATCACCTTGTGTTTGTGTAATATTGCATTGACGTCTATCACCCTGTGTTTGTGTAATATTGCATTGACGTCTATCACCCTGTGTTTGTGTAATATTGCATTGAACTCTACCAACCTGTGTTTGTGTAATATTGCATTGACGTCTATCATCCTGTGTTTGTGTAATATTGCATTGACGTCTATAACCCTGTGTTTGTGTAATATTGCATTGACGTCTATCACCCTGTGTTTGTGTAATATTGCATTGACGTCTATCACCCTGTGTTTGTGTAATATTGCATTGATGTCTATCACCTTGTGTTTGTGTAATATTGCATTGACGTCTATCACCTTATGTTAGTGTAATATTGCATTGACGTCTATAACCCTGTGTTTGTGTAATATTGCATTGACGTCTATCACCCTGTGTTTGTGTAATATTGCATTGACGTCTATCACCCTGTGTTTGTGTAATATTGCATTGATGTCTATCACCTTGTGTTTGTGTAATATTGCATTGACGTCTATCACCTTGTGTTAGTGTAATATTGCATTGACGTCTATCACCTTGTATTTGTGTACTATTGCATTGACGTCTATCACCTTGTGTTTGTGTAATATTGCATTGACGTCTATCACCCTGTGTTTGTGTAATATTGCATTGACGTCTATCACCTCTGTGTTTGTGTAATAGCATTGACGTCTATCACCCTGTGTTTGTGTAATATTGCATTGACATCTATCACCCTGTGTTTGTGTAATATTGCATTGACGTCTATCACCCTGTGTTTGTGTAATATTGCATTGAACTCTACCAACCTGTGTTTGTGTAATATTGCATTGACGTCTATCATCCTGTGTTTGTGTAATATTGCATTGACGTCTATAACCCTGTGTTTGTGTAATATTGCATTGACGTCTATCACCCTGTGTTTGTGTAATATTGCATTGACGTCTATCACCCTGTGTTTGTGTAATATTGCATTGATGTCTATCACCTTGTGTTTGTGTAATATTGCATTGACGTCTATCACCCTGTGTTTGTGTAATATTGCATTGATGTCTATCACCTTGTGTTTGTGTAATATTGCATTGACGTCTATCACCTTGTGTTAGTGTAATATTGCATTGACGTCTATCACCTTGTATTTGTGTACTATTGCATTGACGTCTATCACCTTGTGTTTGTGTAATATTGCATTGACGTCTATCACCCTGTGTTTGTGTAATATTGCATTGACGTCTATCACCTTGTGTTTGTGTAATAGCATTGACGTCTATCACCCTGTGTTTGTGTAATATTGCATTGACGTCTATCACCCTGTGTTTGTGTAATATTGCATTGACGTCTATCACCCTGTGTTTGTGTAATATTGCATTGACGTCTATCACCCTGTGTTTGTGTAATATTGCATTGAACTCTACCAACCTGTGTTTGTGTAATATTGCATTGACGTCTATCATCCTGTGTTTGTGTAATATTGCATTGACGTCTATAACCCTGTGTTTGTGTAATATTGCATTGACGTCTATCACCCTGTGTTTGTGTAATATTGCATTGACGTCTATCACCCTGTGTTTGTGTAATATTGCATTGATGTCTATCACCTTGTGTTTGTGTAATATTGCATTGACGTCTATCACCTTGTGTTAGTGTAATATTGCATTGACGTCTATAACCCTGTGTTTGTGTAATATTGCATTGACGTCTATCACCCTGTGTTTGTGTAATATTGCATTGACGTCTATCACCCTGTGTTTGTGTAATATTGCATTGATGTCTATCACCTTGTGTTTGTGTAATATTGCATTGACGTCTATCACCTTGTGTTAGTGTAATATTGCATTGACGTCTATCACCTTGTATTTGTGTACTATTGCATTGACGTCTATCACCTTGTGTTTGTGTAATATTGCATTGACGTCTATCACCCTGTGTTTGTGTAATATTGCATTGACGTCTATCACCCTGTGTTTGTGTAATATTGCATTGACGTCTATCACCCTGTGTTTGTGTAATATTGCATTGATGTCTATCACCTTGTGTTTGTGTAATATTGCATTGACGTCTATCACCTTATGTTAGTGTAATATTGCATTGACGTCTATAACCCTGTGTTTGTGTAATATTGCATTGACGTCTATCACCCTGTGTTTGTGTAATATTGCATTGACGTCTATCACCCTGTGTTTGTGTAATATTGCATTGATGTCTATCACCTTGTGTTTGTGTAATATTGCATTGACGTCTATCACCTTGTGTTAGTGTAATATTGCATTGACGTCTATCACCTTGTATTTGTGTACTATTGCATTGACGTCTATCACCTTGTGTTTGTGTAATATTGCATTGACGTCTATCACCCTGTGTTTGTGTAATATTGCATTGACGTCTATCACCTTGTGTTTGTGTAATAGCATTGACGTCTATCACCCTGTGTTTGTGTAATATTGCATTGACGTCTATCACCCTGTGTTTGTGTAATATTGCATTGACATCTATCACCCTGTGTTTGTGTAATATTGCATTGACGTCTATCACCCTGTGTTTGTGTAATATTGCATTGAACTCTACCAACCTGTGTTTGTGTAATATTGCATTGACGTCTATCATCCTGTGTTTGTGTAATATTGCATTGACGTCTATAACCCTGTGTTTGTGTAATATTGCATTGACGTCTATCACCCTGTGTTTGTGTAATATTGCATTGACGTCTATCACCCTGTGTTTGTGTAATATTGCATTGATGTCTATCACCTTGTGTTTGTGTAATATTGCATTGACGTCTATCACCCTGTGTTTGTGTAATATTGCATTGATGTCTATCACCTTGTGTTTGTGTAATATTGCATTGACGTCTATCACCTTGTGTTAGTGTAATATTGCATTGACGTCTATCACCTTGTATTTGTGTACTATTGCATTGACGTCTATCACCTTGTGTTTGTGTAATATTGCATTGACGTCTATCACCCTGTGTTTGTGTAATATTGCATTGACGTCTATCACCTTGTGTTTGTGTAATAGCATTGACGTCTATCACCCTGTGTTTGTGTAATATTGCATTGACGTCTATCACCCTGTGTTTGTGTAATATTGCATTGACGTCTATCACCCTGTGTTTGTGTAATATTGCATTGACGTCTATCACCCTGTGTTTGTGTAATATTGCATTGAACTCTACCACCTGTGTTTGTGTAATATTGCATTGACGTCTATCATCCTGTGTTTGTGTAATATTGCATTGACGTCTATAACCCTGTGTTTGTGTAATATTGCATTGACGTCTATCACCCTGTGTTTGTGTAATATTGCATTGACGTCTATCACCCTGTGTTTGTGTAATATTGCATTGATGTCTATCACCTTGTGTTTGTGTAATATTGCATTGACGTCTATCACCTTGTGTTAGTGTAATATTGCATTGACGTCTATAACCCTGTGTTTGTGTAATATTGCATTGACGTCTATCACCCTGTGTTTGTGTAATATTGCATTGACGTCTATCACCCTGTGTTTGTGTAATATTGCATTGATGTCTATCACCTTGTGTTTGTGTAATATTGCATTGACGTCTATCACCTTGTGTTAGTGTAATATTGCATTGACGTCTATCACCTTGTATTTGTGTACTATTGCATTGACGTCTATCACCTTGTGTTTGTGTAATATTGCATTGACGTCTATCACCCTGTGTTTGTGTAATATTGCATTGACGTCTATCACCTTGTGTTTGTGTAATAGCATTGACGTCTATCACCCTGTGTTTGTGTAATATTGCATTGACGTCTATCACCCTGTGTTTGTGTAATATTGCATTGACATCTATCACCCTGTGTTTGTGTAATATTGCATTGACGTCTATCACCCTGTGTTTGTGTAATATTGCATTGAACTCCACCACCCTGTGTTTGTGTAATATTGCATTGACGTCTATCACCCTGTGTTTGTGTAATATTGCATTGACGTCTACCACCCTGTGCTTGTGTAATATTGCATTGACGTCTACCACCCTGTGTTTGTGTAATATTGCATTGACGTCTACCACCCTGTGTTTGTGTAATATTGCATTGACATCTATCACCCTGTGTTTGTGTAATATTGCATTGACGTCTATCACCTTGTGTTTGTGTAATATTGCATTGACATCTATCACCCTGTGTTTGTGTAATATTGCATTGAAGTCCACCACCCTGTGTTTGTGTAATATTGCATTGACGTCTACCACCCTGTGTCTGTGTAATATTGCATTGACGTCTATCACCCTGTGTTTGTGTAATATTGCATTGACGTCTATCATTCTGTGTTTGTGTAATATTGCATTGACGTCTATCACCCTGTGTTTGTGTAATATTGCATTGACGTCTATCACCCTGTGTTTGTGTAATATTGCATTGACGTCTATCATCCTGTGTTTGTGTAATATTGCATTGAACTCTACCAACCTGTGTTTGTGTAATATTGCATTGACGTCTATCATCCTTGTGTTTGTGTAATATTGCATTGACGTCTATAACCCTGTGTTTGTGTAATATTGCATTGACGTCTATCACCCTGTGTTTGTGTAATATTGCATTGACGTCTATCACCCTGTGTTTGTGTAATATTGCATTGATGTCTATCACCTTGTGTTTGTGTAATATTGCATTGACGTCTATCACCTTGTGTTTGTAATATTGCATTGACGTCTATCACCTTGTATTTGTGTACTATTGCATTGACGTCTATCACCTTGTGTTTGTGTAATATTGCATTGACGTCTATCACCCTGTGTTTGTGTAATATTGCATTGATGTCTATCACCTTGTGTTTGTGTAATATTGCATTGACGTCTATCACCTTGTGTTTGTGTAATATTGCATTGACGTCTATCACCTTGTGTTTGTGTAATATTGCATTGACGTCTATCACCCTGTGTTTGTGTAATATTGCATTGACGTCTATCACCCTGTGTTTGTGTAATATTACATTGACGTCTATCACCCTGTGTTTGTGTAATATTGCATTGATGTCTATCACCTTGTGTTTGTGTAATATTGCATTGACGTCTATCACCTGTGTTTGTGTAATATTGCATTGACGTCTATCACCCTGTGTTTGTGTAATATTGCATTGATGTCTACCACCCTGTGTTTGTGTAATATTGCATTGACGTCTATCACCCTGTGTTTGTGTAATATTGCATTGACGTCTACCACCCTGTGTTTGTGTAATATTGCATGGACGTCTATCACCCTGTGTTTGTGTAATATTGCATTGACGTCCATCACCTTGTGTTTGTGTAATATTGCATTGACGTCTATCACCCTGTGTTTGTGTAATATTGCATTGACGTCTATCACCCTGTGTTTGTGTAATATTGCATTGACGTCTATCACCTTGTGTTTGTGTAATATTGCATTGACGTCTATCACCCTGTGTTTGTGTAATATTGCATTGACGTCTATCACCCTGTGTTTGTGTAATATTACATTGACGTCTATCACCCTGTGTTTGTGTAATATTGCATTGATGTCTATCACCTTGTGTTTGTGTAATATTGCATTGACGTCTATCACCTGTGTTTGTGTAATATTGCATTGACGTCTATCACCCTGTGTTTGTGTAATATTGCATTGATGTCTACCACCCTGTGTTTGTGTAATATTGCATTGACGTCTATCACCCTGTGTTTGTGTAATATTGCATTGACGTCTACCACCCTGTGTTTGTGTAATATTGCATGGACGTCTATCACCCTGTGTTTGTGTAATATTGCATTGACGTCTATCACCTTGTGTTTGTGTAATATTGCATTGACGTCTATCACCCTGTGTTTGTGTAATATTGCATTGACGTCTATCACCCTGTGTTTGTGTAATATTGCATTGACGACTATCACCTTGTGTTTGTGTAATATTGCATTGACGTCTATCACCCTGTGTTTGTGTAATATTGCATTGAACTCCACCACCCTGTGTTTGTGTAATATTGCATTGACGTCTATCACCCTGTGTTTGTGTAATATTGCATTGACGTCTATCACCCTGTGTTTGTGTAATATTGCATTGATGTCTATCACCTTGTGTTTGTGTAATATTGCATTGACGTCTATCACCCTGTGTTTGTGTAATATTGCATTGATGTCTATCACCTTGTGTTTGTGTAATATTGCATTGACGGTCTATCACCCTGTGTTTGTGTAATATTGCATTGACGTCTATCACCCTGTGTTTGTGTAATATTGCATTGACGTCTATCACCCTGTGTTCGTGTAATATTGCGTCTATACGTCTATCACCCTGTGTTTGTGTAATATTGCATTGACGTCTATCACCCTGTGTTTGTGTAATATTGCATTGAACTCCACCAACCTGTGTTTGTGTAATATTGCATTGACGTCTATCACCCTGTGTTTGTGTAATATTGCATTGAACTCCACCACCCTGTGTTTGTGTAATATTGCATTGACGTCTATCACCCTGTGTTTGTGTAATATTGCATTGAACTCCACCACCCCTGTGTTTGTGTAATATTGCATTGACGTCTATCACCCTGTGTGTGTGTAATATTGCATTGACGCCTATCACCCTGTGTTTGTGTAATATTGCATTGACGTCTATCACCCTGTGTTTGTGTAATATTGCATGGACGTCTATCACCCTGTGTTTGTGTAATATTGCATTGACGTCTATCACCCTGTGTTTGTGTAATATTGCATTGACGTCTATCACCCTGTGTTTGTGTAATATTGCATTGAACTCTACCAACCTGTGTTTGTGTAATATTGCATTGACGTCTATCATCCTGTGTTTGTGTAATATTGCATTGACGTCTATAACCCTGTGTTTGTGTAATATTGCATTGACGTCTATCACCCTGTGTTTGTGTAATATTGCATTGACGTCTATCACCCTGTGTTTGTGTAATATTGCATTGATGTCTATCACCTTGTGTTTGTGTAATATTGCATTGACGTCTATCACCTTGTGTTAGTGTAATATTGCATTGACGTCTATCACCTTGTATTTGTGTACTATTGCATTGACGTCTATCACCTTGTGTTTGTGTAATATTGCATTGACGTCTATCACCCTGTGTTTGTGTAATATTGCATTGACGTCTATCACCCTGTGTTTGTGTAATATTGCATTGACATCTATCACCCTGTGTTTGTGTAATATTGCATTGACGTCTATCACCCTGTGTTTGTGTAATATTGCATTGAACTCCACCACCCTGTGTTTGTGTAATATTGCATTGACGTCTATCACCCTGTGTTTGTGTAATATTGCATTGACGTCTACCACCCTGTGCTTGTGTAATATTGCATTGACGTCTACCACCCTGTGTTTGTGTAATATCGCATTGACGTCTACCACCCTGTGTTTGTGTAATATTGCATTGACATCTATCACCCTGTGTTTGTGTAATATTGCATTGACGTCTATCACCTTGTGTTTGTGTAATATTGCATTGACGTCTATCACCCTGTGTTTGTGTAATATTGCATTGACGTCTATCACCCTGTGTTTGTGTAATATTGCATTGAACTCTACCAAACTGTGTTTGTGTAATATTGCATTGACGTCTATCATCCTGTGTTTGTGTAATATTGCATTGACGTCTATAACCCTGTGTTTGTGTAATATTGCATTGACGTCTATCACCCTGTGTTTGTGTAATATTGCATTGACGTCTATCACCCTGTGTTTGTGTAATATTGCATTGATGTCTATCACCTTGTGTTTGTGTAATATTGCATTGACGTCTATCACCTTATGTTAGTGTAATATTGCATTGACGTCTATAACCCTGTGTTTGTGTAATATTGCATTGACGTCTATCACCCTGTGTTTGTGTAATATTGCATTGACGTCTATCACCCTGTGTTTGTGTAATATTGCATTGATGTCTATCACCTTGTGTTTGTGTAATATTGCATTGACGTCTATCACCTTGTGTTAGTGTAATATTGCATTGACGTCTATCACCTTGTATTTGTGTACTATTGCATTGACGTCTATCACCTTGTGTTTGTGTAATATGCATTGACGTCTATCACCCTGTGTTTGTGTAATATTGCATTGACGTCTATCACCTTGTGTTTGTGTAATAGCATTGACGTCTATCACCCTGTGTTTGTGTAATATTGCATTGACGTCTATCACCCTGTGTTTGTGTAATATTGCATTGACATCTATCACCCTGTGTTTGTGTAATATTGCATTGACGTCTATCACCCTGTGTTTGTGTAATATTGCATTGAACTCCCACCACCCTGTGTTTGTGTAATATTGCATTGACGTCTATCACCCTGTGTTTGTGTAATATTGCATTGACGTCTACCACCCTGTGCTTGTGTAATATTGCATTGACGTCTACCACCCTGTGTTTGTGTAATATTGCATTGACGTCTACACCCTGTGTTTGTGTAATATTGCATTGACGTCTATCACCTTGTGTTTGTGTAATATTGCATTGACGTCTATCACCCTGTGTTTGTGTAATATTGCATTGACGTCTATCACCCTGTGTTTGTGTAATATTGCATTGAACTCTACCAACCTGTGTTTGTGTAATATTGCATTGACGTCTATCATCCTGTGTTTGTGTAATATTGCATTGACGTCTATAACCCTGTGTTTGTGTAATATTGCATTGACGTCTATCACCCTGTGTTTGTGTAATATTGCATTGACGTCTATCACCCTGTGTTTGTGTAATATTGCATTGATGTCTATCACCTTGTGTTTGTGTAATATTGCATTGACGTCTATCACCTTGTGTTAGTGTAATATTGCATTGACGTCTATAACCCTGTGTTTGTGTAATATTGCATTGACGTCTATCACCCTGTGTTTGTGTAATATTGCATTGACGTCTATCACCCTGTGTTTGTGTAATATTGCATTGATGTCTATCACCTGTGTTTGTGTAATATTGCATTGACGTCTATCACCTTGTGTTAGTGTAATATTGCATTGACGTCTATCACCTTGTATTTGTGTACTATTGCATTGACGTCTATCACCTTGTGTTTGTGTAATATTGCATTGACGTCTATCACCCTGTGTTTGTGTAATATTGCATTGACGTCTATCACCTTGTGTTTGTGTAATAGCATTGACGTCTATCACCCTGTGTTTGTGTAATATTGCATTGACGTCTATCACCCTGTGTTTGTGTAATATTGCATTGACATCTATCACCCTGTGTTTGTGTAATATTGCATTGACGTCTATCACCCTGTGTTTGTGTAATATTGCATTGAACTCCACCACCCTGTGTTTGTGTAATATTGCATTGACGTCTATCACCCTGTGTTTGTGTAATATTGCATTGACGTCTACCACCCTGTGCTTGTGTAATATTGCATTGACGTCTACCACCCTGTGTTTGTGTAATATTGCATTGACGTCTACCACCCTGTGTTTGTGTAATATTGCATTGAATCTATCACCCTGTGTTTGTGTAATATTGCATTGACGTCTATCACCTTGTGTTTGTGTAATATTGCATTGACATCTATCACCCTGTGTTTGTGTAATATTGCATTGAAGTCCACCACCCTGTGTTTGTGTAATATTGCATTGACGTCTACCACCCTGTGTCTGTGTAATATTGCATTGACGTCTATCACCCTGTGTTTGTGTAATATTGCATTGACGTCTATCATTCTGTGTTTGTGTAATATTGCATTGACGTCTATCACCCTGTGTTTGTGTAATATTGCATTGACGTCTATCACCCTGTGTTTGTGTAATATTGCATTGACGTCTATCATCCTGTGTTTGTGTAATATTGCATTGACGTCTACCAACCTGTGTTTGTGTAATATTGCATTGACGTATATCATCCTGTGTTTGTGTAATATTGCATTGACGTCTATAACCCTGTGTTTGTGTAATATTGCATTGACGTCTATCACCCTGTGTTTGTGTAATATTGCATTGACGTCTATCACCCTGTGTTTGTGTAATATTGCATTGATGTCTATCACCTTGTGTTTGTGTAATATTGCATTGACGTCTATCACCTTGTGTTAGTGTAATATTGCATTGACGTCTATCACCTTGTATTTGTGTACTATTGCATTGACGTCTATCACCTTGTGTTTGTGTAATATTGCATTGACGTCTATCACCCTGTGTTTGTGTAATATTGCATTGATGTCTATCACCTTGTGTTTGTGTAATATTGCATTGACGTCTATCACCTTGTGTTTGTGTAATATTGCATTGACGTCTATCACCTTGTGTTTGTGTAATATTGCATTGACGTCTATCACCCTGTGTTTGTGTAATATTGCATTGACGTCTATCACCCTGTGTTTGTGTAATATTACATTGACGTCTATCACCCTGTGTTTGTGTAATATTGCATTGATGTCTATCACCTTGTGTTTGTGTAATATTGCATTGACGTCTATCACCTGTGTTTGTGTAATATTGCATTGACGTCTATCACCCTGTGTTTGTGTAATATTGCATTGATGTCTACCACCCTGTGTTTGTGTAATATTGCATTGACGTCTATCACCCTGTGTTGTGTAATATTGCATTGACGTCTACCACCCTGTGTTTGTGTAATATTGCATGGACGTCTATCACCCTGTGTTTGTGTAATATTGCATTGACGTCTATCACCTTGTGTTTGTGTAATATTGCATTGACGTCTATCACCCTGTGTTTGTGTAATATTGCATTGACGTCTATCACCCTGTGTTTGTGTAATATTGCATTGACGTCTATCACCTTGTGTTTGTGTAATATTGCATTGACGTCTATCACCCTGTGTTTGTGTAATATTGCATTGACGTCTATCACCCTGTGTTTGTGTAATATTACATTGACGTCTATCACCCTGTGTTTGTGTAATATTGCATTGATGTCTATCACCTTGTGTTTGTGTAATATTGCATTGACGTCTATCACCTGTGTTTGTGTAATATTGCATTGACGTCTATCACCCTGTGTTTGTGTAATATTGCATTGATGTCTACCACCCTGTGTTTGTGTAATATTGCATTGACGTCTATCACCCTGTGTTTGTGTAATATTGCATTGACGTCTACCACCCTGTGTTTGTGTAATATTGCATGGACGTCTATCACCCTGTGTTTGTGTAATATTGCATTGACGTCTATCACCTTGTGTTTGTGTAATATTGCATTGACGTCTATCACCCTGTGTTTGTGTAATATTGCATTGACGTCTATCACCCTGTGTTTGTGTAATATTGCATTGACGACTATCACCTTGTGTTTGTGTAATATTGCATTGACGTCTATCACCCTGTGTTTGTGTAATATTGCATTGAACTCCACCACCCTGTGTTTGTGTAATATTGCATTGACGTCTATCACCCTATGTTTGTGTAATATTGCATTGACGTCTATCACCCTGTGTTTGTGTAATATTGCATTGATGTCTATCACCTTGTGTTTGTGTAATATTGCATTGACGTCTATCACCCTGTGTTTGTGTAATATTGCATTGATG